>NC_073264.2:72492314-73701481 GCF_029289425.2 Pan paniscus
TATAGAACTATAACAACTCAAAGGGTAAAGCAGATTAGAGAATTCTTCAGTTCTGGTTTTCTCTTGGCACTGTCTCTTTCGGGGTTCTGTGTCCTGTTGGTTCTGAGCTGCTTGCTTTCTAGCCTCTGGGGAGCTGCCATTTTGGAACTTCTTTTTACCACCATCTTGGGGATTCTCTTGGGCTTTTTCCTTTGGTGGACTTTCTATTTCCTAGATTCTGTGTGGTCATCTTTCTTTATTTTCCCATTTTGGTGGGAAAGAGATATATAAGTATTAATATATACCAATATCCATCTGCCCATGAGTGGGATTTAAAGCAAACTTTTATTTCCTAATTGTCTGCTACTAATATGTAAGAATATACTTGATTTTTTTTACATCAGCTTTGTATTCTGCAATCTTGTTAAATTCATTTCTTCTAATAGTGTAGTTGTTTTTTAGATTCTGGAATTTTCTACACAAATGATCATGTTCCACAAATAAGAGATTTTACTTCTTTATTTCCGATCTTTATGCTTTACACCTCTTTTTCTTGCTTTATTCCAGTATAGTGTTGACTAGAAAGTGGTGATATCAAGCATTCTTGCTTTACTCTTCTCAGGAGAAAATAATTCAGTCTTTTGCCTTTAAGTATTATATTGGTTTTAGCTTTTTGTATTTGTCCTCAGTTATTTGATAAAGTTCTTTACTCTTCTAGTGTGTGGAGAATTTTTATCACGAATGTCTGTTGGATTTTGTCAAATACCTTTTCTGTGTCTATTGGACTGATCCTGAGCATTTTCTTCTTTAATCTGTTAATATGATGTATTACACGGATTGATTTTTAAATGTTAAACCAAAAATGCATTATTGTGATAACTGTGGTGGCTCATGGTATACCTTTTTATATAGTATTGGATTTAATTTGCTAAAATTTTGTTAAAGATTTTTGTGCCTCAATTAATGGTCTGTGATTTTTATTTTTTGTTTAGTGTCAGCATTATGCTATCCTTATAAAATGAGTTGGGCTTTGATCCCTTTTCTGTTTTCTGAAAAAGTGTATGTAGAATTGGTTTAATCTTTTTCTTGAATGTTTCATAGAATTTGCCAGTGAAATCTTATGGACTTAGAATTTCCATTTTTGAAATATTTTAAATAACAGATTTGATGTCTTTAAAAAATATATGGCTACTTAGACTTTTTCTTTCTTGTGTTATTTTTGATAGGTTCAATTTTCCAAGAAATTTGTCCATTTCATGTAAGTTGTTGAGTTTGTTGGCATAGTTAAACATTGTGTTCTCTTATAATCTTCTTTTTTTTTTTCTAGTAGGCATGTTGGGTTTACTTTGATTAGCAAATTGGCTTTTACAATTATTAGAAAATCATTTATTTGCCAGTATTTAAAAATCAGGAGGTTCCACGTGATCCAGATTTAAGCTACTCTTGGAAAACTAAAAAATCAGGCAACTTTTTTTTTTTTAAGTGTT
Organism: Pan paniscus; assembly: GCF_029289425.2. NCBI lineage: Eukaryota > Metazoa > Chordata > Mammalia > Primates > Hominidae > Pan > Pan paniscus. The sequence continues at coordinate 72,493,781 of NC_073264.2, forward strand.
CCTTTTTCTTTTTAGTCTCACCAGCATCAGTTATTTTATTTATTTATTTATTTTTAGTATTTATTGATCATTCTTGGGTGTTTCTCGGAGAGGGGGATTTGGCAGGGTCATAGGACAATAGTGGAGAGAAGGTCAGCAGATAAACAGGTAAACAAAGGTCTCTGGTTTTCCTAGGCAGAGGACCCTGCGGCCTTCCTTAGTGTTTGTGTCCCTGGGTACTTAAGATTAGGGAGTGGTGATGACTCTTAACGAGCATGCTGCCTTCAAGCATTGTTTAACAAAGCACATCTTGCACCGCCCTTAATCCATTTAACCCTGAGTTGACACAGCACATGTTTCAGAGAGCACGGGGTTGGGGGTAAGGTTATAGATTAACAGCATCCCAAGGCAGAGGAATTTTTCTTAGTACAGAACAAAATGGAGTCTCCTATGTCTACTTCTTTCTACACAGACACAGTAACAATCTGATCTCTCTTTCTTTTCCCCACATTTCCCCCTTTTCTATTCGACAAAACCACCATCGTCATCATGGCCCGTTCTCAGTGAGCTGTTGGGTACACCTCCCAGACGGGGTGGCAGCTGGGCAGAGGGGCTCCTCACTTCCCAGATGTGGCGGCCAGGCAGAGGGGCCCCCCACCCCCCAGATGGGGTGGCCGGGCAGAGGCAGCCCCCACCTCCCAGACGGGGCGGCGGCCGGGCGGGGGCACCCCCTCACCTCCCAGATGGGGTGGCGGCTGGGCGGGGGTGCCCCCCCACCTCCCAGACGGGGCGGCGGCCAGACGGGGGTGCCCCCCACTTCCCAGATGGGGCGGCCGGGCGGAGGCATTCCCCACTTCTCAGGGTGGCTGCTGGGTGGAGGGGCTCCTCAACTTCTCAGACGGGGCGGCCGGGCGGAGGCACTCCTCAGTTCCCAGACGGGGTCGCGGCCGGGCAGAGGCGCTCCTCACCTCCCAGACAGGGTGGCGGCCAGGTAGAGATGCTCCTCACTTCCCAGACTGGGCGGCCAGGCAGAGACGCTCCTCACTTCCCAGACTGGGTGGCCAGGCAGAGGGGCTCCTCACATCCCAGACGATGGGCAGCCAGGCAGAGACGCTCCTCACTTCCTAGACGGGGTGGCGGCCGGGCAGAGGCTGCAATCTCAGCACTTTGGGAGGCCAAGGCAGGCGGCTGGGAGGTGGAGGTTGTAGCGAGCTGAGATCACGCCACTGCACTCCAGCGTGGGCAACATTGAGCACTGAGTGAGTGAGACTCCGTCTGCAATCCCGTCACCTCGGGAGGCCGAGGTGGGCAGATCACCCGAGTTCAGGAGCTGGAGACCAGTCCGGCCAACATGGCGGAAACCCCGTCTCCACCAAAAAATACAAAAACCAGTCAGGCATGGCGGCGCGTGCCTGCAATCCCAGGCACTCGGCAGGCTGAGGCAGGAGAATCAGGCAGGGAGGTTGCAGTGAGCCGAGATCGCAGCAGTACAGTCCAGCCTCGGCAACAGAGGGAGACCGTGGAAAGCGGGAGATGGAGACGAGGGAGAAGGGGAGACAGTGGAAAGAGGGAGAGGGAGAGGGAGAGCTAATCTTCTTAAATGTCTATAGGATCTCTGGTTTTTTGGTTTTGTATTTCCATTTCTGATTCTAATGATTTGTGTTTTGTCTTTTTTTTTGTTGATCACTCTAACTAAAAGTTTGTCGGTTTTGTTGATATAATACTTTTAAAGACTCAGCTTTTGGCTGTGTTAATTTTTTCTGTTGTCTTTTTTTCATTTCAGTGACTTCTGTTTTCTGTTATTTTCTTCTTTCTATTTTGGGTTTAGTTTGCTCTTTTTCTTGTTTCTTAAGGTGGAACCTTAGGTAACTGTGGTAGATCTTTCTTATTTTCTTTTGTTAAGCATTTAAAATAAGACATGTTTTTTATTTGTTGCCATTTGGTTCAGATGTTTTCTGATTTCCTTTTTGGTTTCATTTTTGACCTATGAGCTCTGGAGGTGTGTTGTTCCACACATTGGGGATTTTCTTAGATATCCTGTTATTGATTTCTAATTTAATTCTGTTGTGGTCAGAGAATATTTGTGGAATTTCAATCCTTTTATTGAGAGCCCACCATATGATATGATCTGTCTTGATAAATGTACCATGTGCATTTGAAAGGAATGTGTCTTTTTCAATTGCCACATTTTCTGTGAATGTTAATTAGGTTGATAGTGTTTTTCAGAACTTCTAGGTCATTCCTGATTTTTTTTTTTGTCTAATTGTTCTATCACTGAGTGATACATTGAAAATCTATGATGATTTTGTCATTGTCCTTTTTTTATTATGTCTGTTGTTGCTTCATTTATTTTGAGATGTGTGTACATTCATAATTGTATGCCTTCATGAATTGTCTCCTTTATAATTATGAAATGTTGCTTTTCATAATTATACTCTTGATGGTAATACTCTATTTAAAAGTTGATTAGAAGCTCTGTGTGTGGTGAGGCTGGCATTCCTTTGCCTCTGGATGATCTGTTTGGGCCCTGCCATTTCAATGGTAGTCCCCTTATTGATCTAGTTCTTCTCGTTTTCAGCCTCACCCTTTAGTACCTCAGTTTCTTAGCCGTTCTGAAGTTCTGTATCATGAATAGATTGCTTCCTCCTGGTGACTTCCTCACACTTCGTTTTCAGCTTTCTCCAGTTTGCTAAATCAATTCCCAGTTATGTGTTGCTTTTCCATCTGTCAGAATTTTGTTGACATCTCATATGCTGTTGCCTTTTTTTAATATTTTTCTGTCATGTTCTTTGTTGTCATTTCCGGAGGGAATGGAGGTAAGCGTCATCCACTTACTTACATTACATTAAGACTTTCTTTCTTCTTCTTCTTTTTTTTTCCTTTAAGAGACTGGGTCTCACTCTGTTGCCCAGGCTGGAATACAGTGGCCTGATCATTGCTCACTGCAGCTTCAAACTCCTGGGCCTGAGCAATCTTCCCACATCACCCTCCCAAGTAGCTATGACTACAGGTGCAGGCCACCGTGCCTGGCTAATTAATTTTTTTTTTTTTTTTTAGAAATGTGATCTCGCTGTGTTGCCCAGTACTGGCCTCAAGCGAGCCTCCTACCTCAGCCTTCCAAAGTGTTGGGATTATAGGCGTGAGCCACTGCACCTGGCACAGTAGGGCTTTTAATTGACATACATTGTTGTTAACCTGATCTTTAAAATATAAAACACTAATTCAGTGTTATCTTTTGCCATGTAAGGAAAAAAGAGTGCGTGTGTGTGCGCGCGTGCATGTATGGTGTCTATTTCAGTGATTTGAAAACTAATGTATTTCTTGCTGTAGATTTCATTTACATTAGAAAGTATTAGTGGTGTTTACTTTCTTTGTGCTTCGTTTGGTAGACATTGAGCAGTATTTTATACATTTTCCATTTTACAATTTTAATACCGTCTTTTTTTGTTATGGGGCTCACTATCACATAAAATGTTTTTGTAAATGATTAGCTATTTTTTGTGTTTTGATAATTTATTATTGCCATATTCTTTCAAGTGCCTTCTTTTTGAAAATAATAATAATAATGTAGAATAGAGGTTTCTTTGACCTAGGATTTGAAAGTCACAGAGTTGCCATTTTAATCTAAGTCATGTAAATATACTGCTAGTTTCTTCACCCAGAAATGTAAACTTCACAGAGTTGTTAAGGGTGTCTTACTTGTAAGGTAATAGAAAAGGGTTTAAAAACATACCTAATGTGTGTAAAATTGTGTATGGAATAATTAACATACTTTTGGATAGTTAGGAATTAAATTATTTGTGTTTATGTCCTTTGATAATTAAATGGTTCTTGTAGATAACTTTTAGTTGAATATCCTTTGTGGTGTAAAACTTGTCCCATGCTTTGTAAAATGACGCTCATCTCATAACTTCTTCATATCCCAGATAGTCCTGCATGAAGGTAGACAGCTGCCCAAATGTGGTACTTAAATGCTCAAGAACTTACAGGCCTCTAAATTGCTCCATGTTCAGTCTGGTATTTTGCGATGCATTCCAAAGATTCCTGTTAATTGCCCGTGTTGTTACTGAAGAAGTTATATCTTGGGATGTTATCTGCCTTTGGCCTCTGGACAAAAATTTGGTTTTATCTGGAGAACAAGACTTTAAGAGAATAGGATACAGGACTCTTAAGTTTTTTGGATAGCAAGGTAGAAGAAATCTAAAATCTATGCAATGTCAGGGTTGGTAGGCCTTGATAGAGAGCCATAGCTCTTAGCCTTGGGAAGCAGGGAAATGATTCCAAGAAGAGTAGGGATACAATATCTATTTTTCAGGCCTTTTAGATCCAGCCCTGTCTGATCTCTTAATCATCATAATACTTATGTAGTTATTGTCATGTTTGAGTATAAAATCCATGCACTTGAAGACCAAAGATTCAAGTACTAGCAGCTTAGCAACACTTATATGCTGCCCATGTAAGCCTCTTAAAGCATATTTCGCAAGTGAGGAAAAGTAGAAGTTTCCCACCCTTAATGGGAAGAAATGAAGGAAAAAAGGAATATTAATAATTGACTATTACCCCCATAGTGCAATTGGCATTTGGACAAAATATAAGACATTCATTGATATGACTTATTTTATTTTATTTTATTTTTGAGATGGAGTCTGGCACTGTCGCCTGGGCTGGAGTCCAGTGGCGTGATCTCGGCTCACTGCAACCTCCGCCTCCCGGGTTCAAGTGATTCTCCTGCCTCAGCCTTCCGAGTAGCTGGGATTACAGGCGCCCACCACGGTGCCCGGCTAATTTTTTGTATTTTCAGTAGAGACGGGGTTTCACTGTGTTAGCCAGGATGGTCTCAATCTCCTGACCTCGTGATCCGCCCGCCTTGTCCTCCCAAAGTGCTGGGATTACAGGCATGAGCCACCATGCCTGGCCCCAATATGACTTATTTAATGAGTTTGGAATCCCCCTCACCCCGCCCTTCATATTCGTATATTTGAAAGAAGCTAGATTATAGAGGGAAAGATAAATTTATAATGATTTTGCTAATTTTGTGATAATGGTGATGGGTATATTAAAAATAGTTTAAAAAATGGAAAATAGAGTTATATAACTGAATGTTTGTATGTGTTGACATAAAGTATAAACAGCTTTAGCACTTGAAAAATCGGGTGGATTCTTGTTTTAGAAGCTGTTCCAGTGAATTCCCTTTCCTTATGATCTTTTAGTCCTAGAAATATTCAAAATAATCTTTATCATAAAGTAACATTATTATTGAATTGAACAGACTTACTTTGGTCCTTTGTTGGCAACTGCATTGTGGTGATTTTCTGTATTTCTGATAGACTGTGTGTGCTGGTCAGGTTGTTAATTCTTGGTGCCCTCTTCTCTGTGAATATATTTCTGGTATGATAACCTTACTATCTTTCTATGCCTAATTCCTTTTTGAATCCATGATACCCATTGTGATATTATGAAAATAACTGCATTTACAGATTTTAGAGATGGGTAGTACTGTCTGAGTTCTGCTTTATCCTATTTTCTCTTTTTTTGTTTAAATTTTTGAGGTTCTTTTTAAAAGTCATCAGTACTGCATAGTAAATGAAGAATGTCTTTGAATTCCTTGAGTGTGCTTAAATGTGAGAATGTTTCTACTTGTAAGAGGAAGCCAATCCAAGTTAACATTTTTTTCTGCTAATTAAAGTTTAGAATTTTAATCAAGTAATACTTAGCAATAATTATGCTGTCTAGTTAGAATAGTGTTAGAGGACAGTGGTAATTTCTGGATTAGGTGCTCTTCCCCTCTGCTTTCACTAGGGAGAAAGGCGCTAAAGCTAAGAATTCTATGTAGTTTGGTGCTGACATTATTATTGCATAAGCCAAGTGTTTGGGGTGGTTCTAGACTAGCTTTTCTTTACTTGGGTGGTAGAAAACATAACCGGATGAAATAGGCTTTAGAATCTGGATAAGCAATGAATATGATATGGAAACTTTGTCCCACCTTTTGTAAATACGTAACAGAAAGATAACAAAAGCCTAAACAAATTTACATTAGAACTTGTTCAGAGAATTAAGAAGGAAGGAGAGAGATTCGTTTAGCCAGTAGCAGTCCGAAGGTGGCTCCATTTTGGCAGTTGTCGGTCACTTTAAGAACACCATCTTGTTCTTGACTTTTCTGTAGGAGTCACTAAGGACTGAGCTGTGTAGAATTGCTCTCAGGGTTTCTCCCTCGGTAAGGGTTTTTTTTTGTAATTAGGATGAATTGCTTGATAGATATTATAGCACTTTTAAAAGCACCAGTCTGTTCTTAAGGAGAGAGTATTTTTATTTGTTCAACAGCAAATATTGAGTGCCCATATGTGAAAGATCAGTTCTCTGGGGAAGACCAAGATCAGTAAGATATAGTTTCTGCTCTTAAAGAGTTGTAGCCTTGTCAAGGAAATCAGAAGTGACCATAATCATAACACAGTGATGGGTGCCCCAGAGAGGCCCAGCAGAATATTCTGGGAGTTTAAAGGATGGAGAAACACTGATTTCCCCAATGAATAGAGGGAGTGAAGGCTTCATGTGGGAGGTAGTATTTAAGCAGTGTCTTACTAGGTGGGACTTGAACCTATGAAGAGTTTTTCAGATTGAGGCATGTGTTGAGGATAACAACTTCAGATTGCTACATTATCTAGTGAGGAAAATAAATGATAATAATGCTAGTGTTTATTGAATATTTAACTTCTGCTGTTTTAAGTGTTCTTATCATTTTCTCATAACAATAACATAGTAACCCTATGAGATAGGTATTATTGTCATCCCATTTTACAGATGAAGAAATTGAGGTTAAGAAACTTGAAACTCTAACCCCACACTGGTCCTGGAGAGTTCACTCTTACTTGCTATGTTATACTTTGGGAAATGTAGCAAAGCTGGATGGGGTTCCATTTATGTAGAGTCTCAAATGCCCAGATGAATAATTTAATATATTGGAAGATATTTTTAAAATGGTTCTGTGTGAAGGTTTTAAGCACATCCTCTCATTTCTCTTAATATACCATGCGTTACTGCCTTTGAAATGCCTTTTTCACTGTGTTAGTTTATTTTTGCTTTGCTATAAATATCCAAGACTGGGTAATTTGTAAAGAAAAGGGGCTTAATTAGTTCATGGTTCTGCAAGCGGTACTAGCATGGCACAGTCATTTGCTCAGCTCCTGGCGAGGGCCTCTGGAAGCTTACAATCATGATGAAAGGGAGAGGAAGGAGAAGGGGTGGTGGGGGAAAGACAGAGGGGGGAGGTGCCACACACTTTTAAACAACCAGATCTCAGGTGAACTAACTGAGCCAGAACTCACTTATCACCAAGGGGATGGTGCTAATCCATCATGAGGGATCTGCCTCCATGATCTAGTACCTCCCAGCAGGCCCCACCTTCCACACTGGGGAACACATTTCAACAGGAGATTTGGAAGGCATGAATATCCAAACCATATCACCCACTTTTCCTTATGAATTTCTACTTATTCTTAACTTCTTTGCTTGTTTATTACCTATTCTCTGGGGCTTTTTCAGTCACCCAGGAGGACGGGCCCTTCCATGGGCTCAGGTGGCACTTTGCTGGTTCTTTTCATATAGGGTTTGTTAGGTGGCAGGGTCATTATGTGCTTGTTTTTTTCTCAGCCAGACTGCGAATTACTTGAATTCTGCCTGTACATCCTTTTCATGTCCCTGGTGTTAGGCACAGCATTATTGCTGAATAAAGATCAGATAAATCCAACGGAATAAAAGGGAAGGTGATGAATTTTCAGATGTCATGCTGACTTTTTTCTTTGCTTTCTTTCTGAGTTGCAGGTGTTTAAAATCCCTAGGGAAGAGATAAAGTGATTTATGTTCAATACATTGGTTCCTGTGAGAATGAAGGAGGGAGATTATTCTGGGTTTGTGTGGGGCCTGGGTTTGGGGCTTGGCCTTGAAGGCCTAACATTTGAGTTGGCAGAAGGGAGAGGGGCACACCCAGCCGAGAGAACAGCATGAGTGGTGCACGGGAATGGGTTCAACATGAAACGACACCGCCGCCTTGAAACTGGAGCTTCTGGGCTTTTCTGCTACACCCAGTAGAGCCTTTTATGGCATAGAGAATCTCTCAAAAGCCTTGATTTGTTTGTAGTCAGCCAGAAAGATGTATGGGCCAGCAAAACATTTGCCATGTTGTGCTTTGAATTTAAGGTAAGTTTCTAACACATGGAATATGAAATTCAAATACTCAACATGCCTTTTTTGGTGGTAAACTGCTATTGAAATATGGGCCCATTTGGTCTAAATTAAACTCATTCTTTGGATATTCTCTAAAATCTTAAAACCGCCAGTAATCTTCACATTTGACTGGCATGTCTTCTGTAGTCAGCCTGACCCGCGTTTCCTTTTGACTGTCTCCTTCAGATCAGTAGGGACTTTCAGCATTGCTGTAATGGACTTGTGTTGTTTAATTCAGCTTTTTGCTCTTTATCTGGAAGCACTCTGGCTGTGATTTGGGGAATGAAAGGTATTGAGGAGAGTCAGGGTTAATCGGACTTGTGGAGAGGACAGCGATAAAGGACTCTTGTAATAAAGGAGGATGTTAGAATCCAGGAGAGGGTGTCATTGTTAAGACACATCTTTCAACAGTTGGAAACCTTTTAAAATATTTTTAAGGCACAACCCAGAGTACTAAAAAAGGATGCCTTGAAACTACCGATGCACCAGATTAAAAGCTTTCTCCCTCAGAAGTTCTGATTAAAATTGGTCGTGTTCTCAGAAGTGCCCAACAGGGTAGAGACAGTCTTCCTCAACATGGTCAAGGTCATAACTCACAATTTTACTGACTCTGATTATTCTGGGGACCATAGGCCCTGTCTTTGGTGGAGTGAGGACTAAAGGAAAGTAGGTAGGTGTGGGTATGGCCTCCATCCCAGAGTCTTCTCTGCAACAGTTGCTGGTTTTTAGTTTTTGCTGCTGATTACTGAAAAATTTAGTGCTATAGATATTAAAACAAAAGCTCCTCGAGGATAGGGACTTGGTTTTGTTCCCTAATAAAACCTCAGGGTGTAGAATAGCTCTATCCAATAGATGTACGCTGTGCCTTCATTATATTTAAATATTTCTAGTTGCATTAAGACAAAGTAAAAAGAAAAGTGAATTTAATTTTAATAATATATTTTATTTCATCTGATTTATGTGAAATATCTCAACATATAATACATATAAAAAATTATAGAGATGCTTTACTTTCTTTTGTACATTTTTTTTTTTTTTTTTTTGAAACAAGTCTTGCTCTGTTGCCCGGGCTGGAGTGCAGTGGTGCAATCTCGGCTCACTGCAACTTCTGACTCCCTGGTTCAAGTGATTCTGCTGCCTCAGCCTCCCGAGTAGCTGGGATTACAGGCATGTGCCACCACGCCCAGCTAATTTTTGTATTTTTAGTAGAGACGGGGTTTCACCATGTTGTCCAGGATGGTCTCAATCTCCTGACCTCGTGATCCGCCCGCCTCAGCCTCCCAAAGTGCTGGGATTACAAGCGTGTGCCATCGCACCTGGCCTGCACATTCTTTTGTTTTCAGAATCTAGTGTATATCTTATGCTTACCGTATATCTCAGTTTGTACTAGTGCCATTTCAAATTCTTAATGGCCACGTGTGACTACTGCCTGTCATATTGGACAGTGTGGTGACTATATTAGTCAGGATTCTCTAGGGGGACAGAACTAATAGGATAGATGTATATATAAAGGAGAGTTTGTAGGTCCCACAATAGACCGTCTGTAAGCTGAGGAGCAAGGAAGCCAGTCCAAGTCCCAAAGCTGAAGAACTTGGATTCCAATGTTCGAGAGCAGGAGACATCCAGCACAGGAGAAAGATGTAGTCTGGGAGACTCAGCCAGTCTAGTTTCTTCACGTTCTTCTGCCTGTTTTTATTCTGGCTGTGCTGGCAGCTGATTAGATGGTGCCCACCCAGATTGAGGGTGGGTCTGCCTTTCCCAGTCCACTGATTCCAGTGTTAATCTCCTTTGGCAACACCTTCACAGACACACCCAGGAACAATACTTTGCATCCTTCAATCCAATCAAGTTGACACTGAATATTAACCATCACAGTGACTAAATCTGGTATATGGTAGATGCACAGTAAATATCTGTAAAATGAAGAAAGGAAGAAACAAAGGGAGAAGGAAAGGGAAGGGAAGAAGAAAATGGTAACATTTCAAAGATGAATAAACAGATGAACCCTGTTTTACTTGTTTTGGTGTGTCCTGGCAGCTCCTGACTAGAAGATAACTGAATGATCCTTTTATTTTTAGTTTAAAATCATTTTCAAATGTATTATCTCATTAATACATACCTTCAGTACCATTGATTTAGACAGACCAAGTTGATCTACTGAGGCTGTGTAAGGTTTAACCAGGATCCAAACTTGAGTACTTTCTTCTCGTTACTGTGAATTTTCTCATTGGTTTGTGTTAAAAATCTTCCCTATGAACAGTAGCTGGCCCTTAGTTATGGATAGATATTAAAAGAAAGACTGTGGCCGGGCGCAGTGGCTCACGCCTGTAATCCCAGCACTTTGGGAGGCCAAGGCAGGCAGATCACCTGAGGTCAGGAGTTCGAGACCGGCCTGACCAACATGGAGAAACCCTGTCTCTATTAAAATTACAAAATTAGCTGGGCATGGTGGCGCATGCCTGTAATCCCAGCTACTCGGGAGGCTGAGGCAGAAAAATTGCGTGAATCTGGGAGGCGGAGGTTGCAGTGAGCTGAGATTGCGCCATTGCACTCCAGCCTGGGCAACAAGAGTGAAACTCTGTCTCAAAAAAAAAAAAAAAAAAAAAAAAAAAAAGACTGAGTAAATATTGTTAATACAGAACTATTTAAAAATAGTTGACTAGGCCAGGTGTGCTGGTACGCGCCTGTAGTCCCATCTCCTCAGAAGACTGAGGTGGGAGGATCCCTTGAGCACAGGAGTTCAAGGCTGCAGTGAGCTATGATCATGCCACCCTGTCTAAGGAACAAAAGAAAAAAATAGTTAGCTAAAGGTCACATCTTAAAGTTTGTCTTTAATTCAGTAATCAAAGACATGATTACTGTAGCCAAGAAAGGTGTGTGTGTGGCTTCTGTAGGTGTTTAACACAGGCTGTCTGAATAACAGAAGGCACATAAAAATTTGTTAAATAAAAAGACTTTATGAAAAGGTATGCGTACATATGTTTCAAACTATTCTTCTAGATAACCATTTCACCTCTGCAGAAGTTGTTCTCTAGCAGGAATGTGTTACGATTTCTGTTCTACACGTGGAGAATTGTCTTTTATATAGAGGAAACTACTTAACCAGCATCGTAACCCTTCGTTGCTTAAGTTATTGGATTTTGTGTCTTTCTTGTTTCTTGAGCCATTAAAATGGTTGGTTTTACTGTGCTTAACATTTAAATAAAAACCTAAGGCAGATGCTTTTGGTATGATTCAATTTGTTTTGCTAAAGATGAATCCAAGTTAATTTCTAGAGTATCGGTATGATACGAAGACATTGCATTTCATCTTCCTTTTGGATAAAAGCCAAGACAGATCACTCTGCAGAGCAAGGTGTGTTGTTAACTGAGATATCAGTGCACAGCACATACTTCATACAAGGTGTTCAAATATTTGAATTTTTGAGAAATGACTCTGGTGTGCAGAAAATGGCATTTATTGAGAAGGCCTAAAATATGATTTTTAATTTTCCCTAAGTCAGTAGATACTGCAAAATACTTTGTTCATTATTGTTCATTTTAGGATAATGTACCACAAGTTTGAAAAAGTAATGCAAAAATTATTCAATAAAAGATATAGACGCAGGTTTTTGTCAAAGCAGAATCTACCGCCTAGACTTTAATTGACCCAAGCTACAAAGAAGTTAAGTCTAATTTATCTTATGTATTTGGGAGATCATTCACAGGGAATTATCTGCAAAACCACATGAATATTATTATCTACTGTGTACATTAAGGATTTAAGAGTGCATAGCTTCTACACATACTTTAGCTTTTCTTTTCATAGCCTGGGGAAATGCTATGAATGCACCTAACTGAGATTTTAACGTAATTGAAGCTTACCCTTTCCGTGTCAAATTCCAGACTCTAGAGGCACTTTGTTGGCCCACACGTCACACGTGCTCTTCTTTTTTAATAGGATAACTTAGGATCCGCATGGATAGAGAGAATGAGAGGCTAAAGATATTTCCTGCAGAAGATGGTAGAAGCTTAAATACACGATTGCATGAGTGACAGTCTGAAAGTCTCTGAAAGTGGTTGTCAGCCCTGGCTGAACATCAGAATCATCTGTGGAGCTTTAGGATCTTAAAGCTGGCCAGATTTATTTGTTTTTAAATCAAAACCCTCCCTAGTGCTACCTACATTTTAGCCAGGATTCAAATTTTTCATTGAAGAACTTTCTGAGGTTTGTTGATTCTGTAGTCATAGTGTGTCATATGTATTTTTTACCACCTTACCTATATAAATAGGTTTTTAGTTTTTGTTGTTGTTTGGTAGAGATAGGGTCTTGCTGTGTTGCCCAGGCTGGTCTCGAACTCCTAGGCTCAAGCATTCCTTCTAGCTCGACCTCTCGAAGTGCTGGGATTACAGGCATGAGCCACCATGCCTGACCTGTTTATTAGAATTGATTTCTGATGAATCACCAAAGATTTGTTTGTCTGATTGTTTCAAAGATAGGAAGACTCGATAAAGGGTGAGATAGGGCTGGTTCCTCTGCAGGAAGTCCTGAGGGAAACAGACCCCTAGGAGATGGGTAGGTAATTGTAACTGGAGAGAAGAGGGACCAGTGGGTCAAAGCTTAGGGCTTTTAAGAGGAAAGAAAAATGAGTTGTACAAGGCATCTGTCTAGATGGCTCAGTGGGTAATAGATTTAACTAACTGGAAACTGTGCATTCCTTCATAGTTTCTATGTTTCCCTTTTGCCACCTTTGACTAGTTAAGGAAGATACATGATTGATGATCATTGCTCAGAAAATCTTTTACTTCTATTTGAATTTCTATTTTTAAGATAGTACCATTTGTAGGAAATCTGACATCTACTTAAAGTGGTAGTTTTTTCCACCACTGTTTTTTATATTTTGTGTAGTCTTAGACATAGAAAGGCACTTTAATCTCCCATTTCAGATTTCCTGTAGATTGCAGGGGACAAGTGAGATGTTTCATATTTAGGAATATTGAGTATATTTTTCTTCATTTCTTTGGTAATAGGCAGTGTTTTGTGGCATACTTCTCAACTTTTTAATTAATTGGACTAAAGTGTGTAGTAATGTAGGTAATGGGTCTTTGTGTTCCTCACATTTAGTAGAGACTCGTCGTCAGGAGCCCACCCTTTCCTCGGTCTGACATGCAGACTGTCAGTGTGGTGCTGTGTTTCCTCATCTGAAGGGCTCAGAGGAGAGTGGGAAAGGGAACAGTTAATATCCAGCGGACAAGTGCATTCGCTGGTACTAGTTTCTGATTTTCTAGTATTACCTGTAAATATAAGTCCTTTGTCACATGTTGTCAAGATTTCCATCTTTCCAAATCCAAAGGAGATTAGAGAGTAAATGCAATTTATGAAGATTGGGGTAGGATGATAATTTGTAATTTTCTTTGGGACTGAAATTTCTTATCCAGCATTCCTTATGCTTATACCATTCAAATAAAGTATGACAGTGAAAAAATGGTCCAGAAACCTGTTTGATAAAACCTAACGACTTAAAATGATACAGCTGTTTCATCCTAAATGTGTTAAACAATCCAAATATTTTCCCCTCTGATTATAAAAATCTTTATTATAGAAAAATTGGAAAGTACAATAAAGCATGAAGAAGAAAATAAAAATCACCAGTAATCCCACAACCCAGCAGCAACTGCTATTAATATTTAAACTATTTCCTTTCAGGGTTTTTTGGAGGGAGAGGCAGCCATACTCTTGTATCGTGTTTATGAACTTAATATTATGAGCATTTTCCCATGTACATAGCTATTCTTCAAAAACATGGTTTTTATTGGTTGTTTTGGTGCCCAAATATTTTTCTTTATTTTCAGTGTTATTTAAAACACCATTCATAATCCCAGCACTTTGGGAGGCCAAGGGAGGTAGATCATTTGAGCTCAGGAGTTTGAGACCAGAGCCTGGACAACATGGTGAAGCCCTGTCTCTACCAAAAAAAGAAGAAAAAAAAATTAGCCGTGCATGATGGCATGTGCCTGTGGTTCCAGCTACTCGGGAGGCAGGAATGGGAGGATCACTGGAGCCCGGGAGATGGAGGTTGCAGTGAGCTAAGATCGCACCACTACCCTTCAGCCTGGGTGACAGAATGAGATCCCATCTCAAAAAAACAAAAGCAAAAACAAAAACCCCACCATTCAGGAATCTGCTTGCGTGTCCCTTCCTCCACGACACCTTTTCTCCACAGAGGAAGTGAAAAAAATCTCCACTGGCCTTCTATAGAATTTTGATTTTGTTGCTGCGGTGACAATATATCTTGCTTCATGTAATTTTTAAATATATGTATCTAATTCTTCATCTGACATTTATTGAACCCTTCCTTTGGAATAGACACTATACTAAGACTTCACAGGACAATGACAGTGGAAAGGAAATAGAAAAAAAAAAAAGCCAACAAAAATTAGTTTTGTGCCTGTATTCAGTATCTTTTTTTTTTTTTTTTGAGACAGCCTCTTGCTCTGTTGCCCAGGCTGGAGTGCAGTGGCCCGATCTTGGCTCACTGCAAGCTCTGCCTCCCAGGTTCATGCCATTCTTCTGCCTCAGCCTCCCGAGTAGCTGGGACTACAGGCGCCCGCCACACGCCCGGCTAATTTTTTGTATTTTTAGTAGAGATGGGGTTTCACCGTGTTAGCCAGGATGGTCTCGATCTCTTGACCTCGTGATCCGCCCGCCTCGGCCTCCCAAAGTGCTGGGATTACAGGCGTGAGACACCGCTCCCGGCCGCATTCAGTATTCTTAGTCTATAGGCTGGGAATGTAGACATTACTTAAATAATCACACATATAAATGTTAAATTATAACTGTGATACGTGATTTGAAGGACAAGTAAATGCTGCTTATGAGAACAGTTCATATGAACAAGAATTAGGTGTTTTATTTGACAACAGATTTAAAATGATCCAGGTCCTGTACTTCTGTAAAGGTCAGTGCTAGCCAAGAAATAGCATGTTCTGCTCCGAGAACTTAATGTGCCTATGGTACTCTACCATGGTTAGAGAACATGGGGGTTCTTTTTGTCTTCTTCTGACCAACTAGAGTACATTCTAAAGAGTGACTCTCTAAGGAGAGTACATTTTAAGGAGAGAGGGAGACAGTTTCAGAAAGGAATTCAAGTGATGCCAGGTTGGGAGGACCGTAGCAAGTGATTCTGAGGAAAGAAGGCACAGGGAGGACATTGTGGTTGTCCAGTGTGTAGCAGTAGATCAAGGTGTATTGAGCAGATTCTTGCAGAGTTGAGAAGTAGACTGCTGTACTGGTTCTCTTTCCATTCTAAGATTCCACGCTGTTAAAGATTATCTGAAGCCATTCAGCATCAGGTGGGTATAAGAGGACCCTGAGGATGATTTTCAGCCTATGTCCATTTAGATTTGGAGGAAGAGTATCCACCCATTCTCCTTGCCCTCAAATCTCAACTGTCCAAGCAAGAGGAAGCCAGAGAGGCTTGGGGAGCGCAGGAAAGCTATAAATCCCAATACCCATTATCTCCTGAGGACAGACAGTCTCCGGTGCAGGCAGATGCTTCAGGAGTTCCCCATAATCTGTAGGATGGAAGCTGAGTGCCTTAATATGGCAGAGGCCCTCTGGATGTGGCTGCTGCCTTCTCTGTTGATCGCTTTCTTCTCACTCGCCTGTCACCGAGCCTTGTTTGTTCTAGTGGTAGTGAAGTCCTTGCATAATGTGATTTCTTGCCTTTCAGTGCCTTGCTGTTTCTTCTCCTTAAACATTCCTCTGATTTGCTGAATACATTCTTATTTTCCTCTCAGGACCAGCTTAAAAGTTAACATCTGTAGAGTTTTTCTGCTTTGCTCAAGTTAGTTACTTCATAACACATACCTCTGTTACAGTACTATTGAAACTTTTTTTTTTTGAGGAGTCTCGCTCTGCCGCCCAGGCTGGAGTGCAGTGGCGTGATCTCGGCTCACTGCAAGCCCCGCCTTCCGGCTTCACACCATTCTCCTGCCTCAGCCTCCCGAGTAGCTGGAACTACAGGCACCTGCCACCACGCCCGGCTAATTTTTTGTATTTTTTTTTTTAGTAGAGACAGGGTTTCACTGTGTTAGCCAGGATGGTCTCAATCTCCTAACCTCGTGATCTGCCCGTCTCGGCCTCCCAAAGTGCAGGCGTGAGCCACCGCACCTGGCCGAAACTTTTTATTTAGCTTACTCCCCTAGACCATAAAATCCTTAAATACAGGGACTATGTATTCTGTTTAACTTTTCAGTGCCTGAAAGCTCTCAATAAATGGCCCATTCTGGGCATTCAGTAATTTTTCAATGAATGAGTATAATTCTCACTTGCCTTACCATATTGATACTTTATTGTGGCTGTGGCTTTGGAATTTAACATCATGAGATATAATAAATACATAGTTGAACTTACTGATTGGTTGATTTAAACCTTTGAAGTGTGTAAGAGTGTACTTTTCTTGACTCCCTTATTAAATATTCCAATAGGATATCAATATATGGAGGGGCATTCCTAGTTTCTAGCAAGACCACGTTGTATTTTGGATTACCTTCTTTTAATAGTACTCCTTAAAAATTGTCAAGTTATTATAATATTTTCAATAAGAAACACATCTTAGGTCTAAAAAAGGGTAAAATGAGGCTAAGGAAAATTTAAAATAAGTAATTGTGTAAAGAAAGATGATATTAATATGCATTTGAAAGTGCAGGAAATCTGTGGTAAGAAATGTTCCAAATTAAATTGGGTGTACACTATGGACAATTAAAGAACAGATTGTGTTCTGATATGGTGTGGAGCTCATAGTTTGCCAAAGCCAATTTGTAAAATCTTATTGGACCACACTCAAGCTAGCAGGACTTGCTTTAGTAATAGCTTTGTGGCTGGTCGTGGAGGCTCATGTCTGTAATCCCAGCACTTTGGGAGGCTGAGGCAGGAGGATCAGATGAGGCAAGACGTTCAAGACTAGCTTGGGCAACATAGCAAAACCTAGTCTCTATCTTCCCCACACCCCACCAAAAAAAACGTCAGCCGGGATTGGTGGCATATACCTGAAGTCCCAGCTACTTGGGAGGCTGAGATGGGAGGATTACTTGAGTCTGTGAGGTCAAGACTGCAGTGAGCCATGATCATGCTACTGCATTTAAGCCTGGGTGATACAGCAAGACCCCATCTCTAAAAAAATAAGAAATAATAGCTTCGTAGTTCAGGTAACACCAGTGGTCTGGTTATCCAGGGCTGATCAGATCCTGGAAAATCTGATATGCTTAAACAGAATTTTTCGAATATTGATGTCTACTAGAAAGTCACTTGTTAACAAGCAATGAGAGGTAAACTTTCAGGCAGACAAGTATTTGATAGTAGAATAAGCAAATCCTGTTCCTAGCTGGCTAGATTGCTAGGGCAGCGTTGTTATCTTCAGAAAGCTTCTTGGGATGTATGCGCTATCAAAGCCAGCAAGGGCGGAGGAAGGTGTTGACTTGCTACCCAAATTTTCTTCTTTATCCCCTGCCAACATATCAGCCTAGATCTCTTCAGAGAGTTGTTCTACTGGGCACTCATCCTTTCTCTCATAGCTTCTGGCTGATTCTAATCAAAATAGGGTGTGCCTCCCCTATTACCTTAAATAGTTTAAATTTCTCCATTCACCAATTAATTATACAGCATTAATTTCCAAATGTCCATTCATTAACTGGAAGCCTCTATTACTATTATTTTGTAGCTAGAAAATGGTTTGTAAAATGGTTTGAAGTTACCAGAATATTATGTCATTCATCTCCTGCTGCATTTATGTATTATTCTCTAGACTTGATGAATGATACTCAGATCTTGTTCATAAGAGAGAACTATCTTGCTTGAGAAATGTCTCTGGTGTGACGTCTTCCTCTGTTCAGACCTTTTCACCTATTCTTCAGCTTCTCCTGCTATAGACATCCGTTGTAATAATGTTCATTTAAAATCAGCAGTCAATAAAATGACCTCATCCAAAAACAAACTGTTTAACTGTGTATTTGAGTTTAGTGATCTGGAATCATGTTTGAATTAAGTGATGTGGATTCCTATTGCAAAAAACATTGTAAATACTCCTGAAGTTTGTAGTTGAATAATGTGCCCAAGGTACCATCTAAAGTTAAGATAAACTTAAGGTGACCTGCTACTGACTTCGCCTGATGGATAAGCAGTAAGGAGAAGGATAGTTAAAATAATTTGTGTGATTCGTTTTAATACTAACTCAAAAGAAGAAGCTATATTAGAGCTTGTTAAAAAAATTATTTTCATCATTTCAATTAATGGATACAAAATTTGGGTGTTGTCATTTTTAATAATGGGGCTGCATTATATAATATGATGCTATTGAAATAAGAAAGAGAAAATCTATAAAGGCATAATTATAGCCAAATGTGCAGTTATTTTGGTCTCTTAGTTTGGAGAGGGCCCTTAGGAAATTTTTCTTAAAAAGAGTTTGTAATGATTCATAATTTCATCAGATCTACAAAATACACTTCAAATACTTTCAAGAAAGAAGCTTTGACGTAATAACAGAGAAAAATATGCGTAATTTTGGCAAGTGTGAAATTGTCAGCCACAGAGCATGTGTTGTTTTGTTTTGTGTTTCACTGGACCAGCAGAGTCCAGTTTCCTTTTTGAGTTGTACATAGGCTCATACTATGACTGTTTATGCTGCTAACATAATATGATGAGTGAGGCTTTGGGATTGATGGTTAAAAATGACTCAAAGGCTGGGTGTGGTGGCCATGTCTGTAAATCCTAGCATTTTGGGAGGCTGAGGCAGGAGGATCATTTGAGGCCAGAAGTGTCACACCAGCCAGGGCAACATAGCAAGACCCTGTCTCTACAAAAAATAAAAAACAATTAGCTGGGCGCAGTAGGGCTTGCCTGTAGTCCCAGCTACTGGGGAGGCTGAGGTGCGAGGATCACTTGAGTCCAGGAGTTTGAGGCTTCAGTGAGCTATGATTGCTCTGCTTTTCTCCAGCCTGGGTGGCAGAGCAAGACCCTGTCTCTTGAAAACTCAAGAGCTGGTCCTGCTGTAGACCACACTAGGATTCCTTTCACTGAAACTCCTCTTGTGGGCTTGAAGACCAGGACTGTGTCAGCACCAGTGTTGTTTCCCTTGGCCCAGTATATGGAGGGACTTATATTTATTAAGTATGAAAACTATGCGCCAAGTACTTGCTAGAAACTCTATATATGTTATTTTAGTTAAGGCTTTTTACAACTTCAAGATTAAGGAATTAGTCTACATATTTCAGCCACCGAGTAGTAACTTGCCCAGGGACAAAGTAAGGGTAAGTCTGAAACTTGGCTTCCCATCCAGGTCTGATGATGGAGCTCATGCCTTTTACACTCCACTGTGATGTCCTGTGCTCCTTAGAGAAGGGAACATAGTAGCTTGGAGAACATTTCTTGTCCTATCCTGCTTAAGGTGTCAGGATCTCCTTCTGTATGCATGGTCCAGATCATTAAAAAAAAAAAAATCCTTCCGACATCTAGCCACTTATCCATTTATGCATGCATCTAGTAAATATTTATTGAGGACTTATTCTGTGCCAGGTGCTGTTCTAGATCCCGTAAATATGCTGGTTACCAAGCCTTCTCTGCCCTCTTGAAGTTTATACCCAATTATCTAAAGACTTATTATATAGTGAGTTTGGGAAAGAGGGGAGTGTCTGGGTTGTGAAATCAGTTCACTTGGGTTTCTCAGCCCAGTGCCAGACTTTTAGCAGACCCTCAAAATGTGTTAGTTTCTTTTGCCTCACTTATTTTTACCTAATTTTTATGCTCCTGGCCAACTATTGTCCCGTTTGTTCATTTACCCTTGTACTTTGACTTGTGGACTTGGGTTTGTGTGTTTTTTCTCAGTTCAAGATCAGTCCGTTAATCTTTAGAAACGAGCATGTCCTGCAAAGCAGTTTGGTCCAAGTGGTCAGTTATCTGAGGTTGAATATTAAGAAGGTGTTATGGTAAAACTGATACAATTTTTTGGTAAAAACTTTTTTTTGCTCTTAGGCATTAACCCTAATTACGTTGTGTATCTATAATTTTATGTTGTTTTGAGTAGCATTGTTAGTAGTTTATCATATGTTATATTATGCTACATGTGTCATTTAAAAAGGTTTACTATATTTAAAAATGCCATGTAATGAGTTAATGCTAAAACTCATTAACAAGAGCATTAAAATTAGATTCTATTATGAAATTCATTGAGCAAATGCTATTCATTATGGAGAATCTTGAGTTAGTTCCATTTGTGGAATGTTTCTTCTGTAGAATATCTTATATTTTTTGATAAATTTAAATTATTTACTGACGTTTTTTAAGGTAAACTAAATGGACAAATTTCAAAATGCCCATTTGGAGCTGAGTCTCTTTCTAGGACCGGCCTCTGTGTGGCTAATGGATGATTCTGACTGTGGAAGATAACTATTAATAACTTCAAAGGTCAGTCGAATGTAATATTGATAGAAATACTGTTTCTGAGAATAGTGTATTTATTTTATGATGGTGCAGTTTCTTTCTTTGGACAACAGTATAGCCATCTTCTCCAGTCCTTCAAGCCAAGGATTTTAGTTGACTTTGGTCCCATTTTTCCTCCATCATGACATATAATTGTTTTCCGTGTGTTGTCAGTTTTATCTCTTAAGTCTCTCTTACATTCATTTCTTTCTTTATTCCCACTACCCCAGTTCAGATCCCAGTCATGTCTCACCTCAAAAATTGCAGCAATCTTATTAACTAGTATTTCTTTATATATATATAGTAGTATCTTATTACTAGTATTTCTTTATTCAGTATTTTTCCTCTTTCAGGCTGTCTTTCACAATACTATTGAAATTTTTTTGGGGGGTGGATGGGGAATAATGTGTGTGTGTGTGCACACATACAGGCACATATGGTTTTGATTGTGACAATTTCTAATAAACTTTTTGGTAGCTGCTCACTGCCTGCAGGCTAAGTTAAGCTCCTGAGCAGGTCATTTAAAAACTTCATGGAATCCTTCCAGCCTTCCAGTGCCAATGCCTCAGTCTCTCTCCTTGCCCTTCTAGTTGCTTCCATCAAATGAACTATTTTCTTTGCAGTTTGGTTGTTAGTGGAGTAGTGCTTTGTTAGTATTATTTGCCAAGTATTCAGACTTTCTTTTGTTCAGGCAGCCTTTTAATCATAAAAGCCACTATTTCATCTTGTTTGTACATCTTATGTAAGTACACAGGCATTTTTAGCATCTTAGGTGGCAGAGTTTGTGTTCTACTTTTAATTGACCTTTATAAGATGTGACAAATTCCCACACAGAGTTTCTTTTTTTCTTGAAAGGTTGATGGCCTAACTGGAATTAAATAACCAAAAAAAAATTTTTTTTTTTTTTTTTTTGAGACGGAGTCTCGCTCTTTTGCTCAGGCCGGACTGCAGTGGCGCTCTCTCTGCTCACTGCAACCTCCGCCTCCTGGGTTCACGCCATTCTCCTGCCTCAGCCTCCCGAATGGCTGGGACTACAGGCGCCTGCCACTGCACCCGGCTAATTTTTTGTATTTTTAGTAGAGACGGGGTTTCACCGTGTTAGCATAAATAACCAAAATTTAATTGCATTTCTTTAGATTAATTTTCAAAGGTTATTATTTTCCAGGTATTACTTGAAAGTTCTGAACTATTTTTGTGCATAAAATTATGTTTTCACTACAATCATGGCAATATTTTTTGTCAACAGCGGTTCACCTGTGAATGTTGATACTTTGGGTTTGAGTGAAAATGAATTGTAGCATTTTCTTTTGCATTAATAAATACCGTACTCAGTTAAACTACCTGATAGAATTACAAGTCCTCCAAGTTTCATTCAGATTAATGTATTCCCTGTATTTAAAAGTAGATAGTTACACATGAGCAGTGACTCCGAGTGACACGCCTTGTGTGACTCACACTTTTGGGATGCTGAGATTTGATGATCATCTTTGTAATCTCGGAATGACTGATAGCACACAAGTTCATGGATGCCAGAAATGATGTAGAAGTAGGCACCTGAGTTCCCTGGCTTTCTGAAGGGTGAGGCCAAAGCTAGATGACAGACACCAGATGGATAGTAAGGACAAAGTAGAACTTTGTGGTCTTTTGCTGTCCTTGAAGTGGTACCTATTTACACTTTGTGTCCTTGCTGCTTTTACATATCTTTCTCTGTGAATTAGGTTGTGAACTTTTCAAAAGGAAGTTCAAGATCATCATGATCTTTGGAGCTCCACAGCTTTTTGCTCAGAACCTTATACCGAATAGATGTTTCATAAGTGTTTGAATTAAAGTAAATACATATTCTTAAATAAAGTAATAATTGCACTTTAATTAAAATCTAACCTGTTTGGCTGGTGAGGGTGGAGATAGATCTCAGCTTTCATTGAGGAGTGGCAACTAAGTTTAGCACTTATTTTTGAGAATAAGGAAACACACAGCTGAAATCATGTCATTTAGGACTGACCACTATGATGCTCATAACATGTTCCTTGATGCATATTCAAGTCCTGTTTCAGCTGTGAACTTCTGCTTTTCAAGTTTTTGTTTTGTCACTAACCAAATGTTTCTTAAATTCTAGTGAAGGGAAGAGGGAGGCAGTTGATGATGTTTGTATTATCCACCCCATCTGTTTCCTGTAAATGAGAGCAGTTTCCACGTAGTGCCTTTTGCCTATGTAGTCAAAAGCACCATACTAATGTGGGCTCTGGTTCTTTCAGTGAGAAGAGAGTTAAGAATGCACTTTTGTTGCTGCTGTTGTTTTTGAAACAGGGTCTTGCTCTGTTGCCTAGGCTGGAGTGCAGTGGTACTATCGTAGCTCACTATAACCCTGAACCCCTGGGCTTAAGCAATCCTGACATCTTAACCTTCTGAGTAGCTTGGACCACAGGTGCACACCACCATACCTGGCTAGGTTTTAGAATTTTATTTTGTAGAGATAGGGCCTTGCTCTGTTGCCTAGGCTGTTCTTGAATCCCTGGCCTCAAACCATCCTCTCTTCTCTGCTCCCAAAGTGCTGGGATTACAGGTGCAGGTATAAACCACCACACCTTTTATTATTATTATTATTATTATTATTATTATTATTAATTTTATTTTTTTTTGAGATGCTTGCCCTGTCACCCAGGCTGGAGTGCAGTGGCGCAGTCTTGACTCACTGCAACCCCACCTCTCGGGTTCAAGCGATTCTCCTGTCTCAGCCTCCCGAGTAGCTGGTATTACAGGTGTGTACCATGACACCTGGCTGATTTTTGTATTTTTAGTAGAGACGGGGTTTCGTCATGTTGGCTAGCCTAATCTCTAACTCCTGACCCCAAGTGATCCACCCGCCTCGGCCTCACAAAATGTATTTTTTGTATTTTTTTTTAGAGTTGGGATTTCACCATGTTGCCCAGGCTGGTCTCAAACTCCTGGGCTCAGTCTGCCTGCCTGCCTTCACCTCCCAAAGTGCTGGGATTACAGGCATCAGCTGAGGTACCAGACCCAGCCCAAGAACTCACATTTTAAAGGTCTGAGCTTGCCATTAATATATCTTCTTGTCATCTTAATACCAAAAGTGACTTTTCTGGTGTGAAAAGTAGGTGGCATACTTTGTAAGGTGCCTTGAGAACCTGTGCTTTTCTCTAGGGGATTAGGACTATCTGTTCTGGAATTGTGCCATTTCAAGAAGTAAACCTACTTATTTTCATTTTAAAAATGGATTGAAGGCATCCACATAAACCATCTCGGGACTTAAGGCTATTTTGGCATCATTACATAAAGCATTTTTTATTTTTTTATCCTATCATATGGCACTTTTTATGAATTCATGCTTTGCAAAGGAGCAAACTGAATCTTAGGGAATGTTTGGTATTCACGTCAGCAGTGGCTGCCTTGGGTGGTCAAGCGGCACAGATAAGGCTGGAGGGATGTTGAGATTGTATGTATGTATGTGTTATTGATTCAAATATACTAGGAGGAATGAGTGTTGTGTTAACCTGTATAATATATACATATATATGTTAATATGTATATATGTTAATATATACATATTAAACATTACTGTTTTTAATTTTAAAATATTTCAAACAAACTGGAAAGGATAAGGAATAATATAATGCCTTCCAGCTTCATCAGATCTTAATGTTTTGTCGTATTTGCTTCAGGTCTTAAAACATTTTGGAAAAAGTTGAAGCTCCCCTTTTCTACCCTCCTGATTCTGTGCTTCTGTTGGAGTGCATATCACTTGATGGCTTCTAAGACAAATGCTAAATTCTTGTCAGATTACACAGTGAGTAGTAGAGTGGTGGTTTCCTTTAGGGAAATGAAATTTATGTACCTCCCATTTTCAGGTTGCACTTACTGCAGCAGCCTCCACAACGAAGGAGCAGTGCTTCCAAAGAGGTTTAGTGAGCATGATATGGGGTCATTGAGCAAAATGAGAAGAGTATGTATTTTGAAAAGTAAATTCGATTGCTTATGGGTATTCATCTTCTGATTTGTTGTTTAGCTTAAGCAACATTTCAGAGCCACTAAGTAGTTTGTTCAGATTACTGTTAATCTGCTCAAATGCCCGAAGAGTCACTAAAACTGATGTGTTTCCAAGATGATTTTGTGCTGTAGTTTCCAAGGGTGTTCTTCTCAAGTTACGCTGACTTGGCTAGTTTTAGTACTTTTCCTTGAACATTGCCTCCAAGTTAATGGGATTCTGAATACCTCTTTTTTACTTTCTTTATTCTTTTTTGGATAAATATAAAATAAAAAGGCTGCTTTTTTTTTTTTTTTAGTGTTACTTAAAAGCTGTCTGATTTAATTGTATGATGTATTTTTCTTTGTTGTTCGTCTGTTTGTTCAACTCTGCAGTTATATTAAACTTTATCATGTTTTACAATCAGAATTTAGTTTTGATAGGTTCCGGAAAACAGAAAGAAACATACCTGTCCTGAAATGTAGCTTTTTTGTGTGTGCTCTAAAACATTTTTCTTTATATTACTTTCCTCAGTTAGTGTTCCCATTTAACCCAATATTTTTTAGCAAAAGTTATATTTAGTTAAGGCAGATAGGCATAACTAAAAATATAAAATGTTAAATGAATGCTAAGAAAAAAATTAACTTTTGGTAAGTTATATATCATAATTAAGGAAAAACCAGAAAAACAGAAATAAAAAAATTTACCAGTAATCTTATCACTCATAAATATAAGATTTTTTATTTGTGTGTTTTTCCAGTTTTTTTCTGAAAAAATATAAAATATGCATTTTAACAGTTTGTTGTTAATAACATGCATTTTTATGTAGCATTGTCAACAGTAAACTAATAATTTATAAATTATGCCTAAATTACAATTATTGTAAATAATATAAGGTGGAGGCTGCATAATACAATGGTAGAAACTTAGGCTTTGTATCAAGCGACTTAGGGTGGGATCCCTGCTTGTCCCGTTATTAAGTTAGCTGTATGACGTTGGCCAAGTTACTTAACTGTTAGGAGTCTTTTCTCAAATTAAAAAAAAAAATATGGCTAATAATTACCTTGCAAGAGTATTATAGGAATTAGATGAAATAATGAGTCTCATTCATTCGTACAGTGCTGGGAACACACTGAAAATTAACTTATTATTGAGAGGCAATATATTGATGGCATTGTATAAAAAAGGCAAGGATTTGGAATAGGATTGTCTTGGGTTTAAATAACAGTGCCACCACTTCTTAATTTATCTTGGGTAAATTTTTTTTTTTTTTGAGACAAGGTTTCTCTCTGACTCCCAGGCTGGAGTGCAGTGGTGCAACCTCAGCTCACTGTAACCTCCGCCTCCCGGGTTCAAGTGATTCTCTTGCCTCAGCCTCCCGAGTAGGTGGGATTACAGGTGTGAACCATCACACCTGGCCAATTTTTGTATTTTTAGTAGAGATAGGGTTTCACCATATTGGCCAGGCTGGTCTTGAATTCTTGGCCTTATGTGATCTGCCCGCCTTGGCCTCTCAAAGTGCTGGGATTACAGGCATGAGTCACTGTTCCTGGCCTTGGGTAAGATTTAAAACTTCACTGATTATTATACTCCTTCCTAAAATAGAGATAATGCCCATGTCCTAGGATTGTTGTATTGGTTATATGATGTAAAGAATATGTGCCTGGCATATTGGAGGCACTATCATTATTATTTATAAGGGAAATTACTTAATTGGAAGACAATTAGATATTTGCTATTTAAAATTAATATCAAGGAGGAAGTTTCTAGATGTCCTAGATTTTATTTTTACTATTATAATAGTATTTGTGGTTATTGAGGACTGTGTGAACAGTTTTATAACTGCCGCTGTCCCCCTCTCCCTCCACATTTGGAATAGGTAGCCATCTTTAAAATAACATGTAAAGATGCACGTTTTTGAGAGACCTTCACATGAGTAATGAAAAGCTTCTGAATATAATTATATATATTGAAATATGTGCCCCTATTAATGCCACTTATATGTTCATTGTAGATCATCTGTCTCCATTCTTCTTAAACTGGGTATCTTTCATAGCAGTGCCAAACAGACTTTTCATGTACTTCTCTGCCTCAATATTTTCTTTTTGAGTTTAAGTTTTAGAAGTACCAATTCATATTCCTTCTTTTTGCTAGCACAGTGTACCTATTAGTTATTTACATATATGTATAATGAGTTTGAAAAATGTTACATAAAAAGAATCTTGGCCTGGCGCGGTGGCTCACGCCTGTAATCCCAGCACTTTGGGAGGCCAAGGCGGGTGGATCATGAGGTCGGGAGTTTAAGACCAACCTGGCTAAGATGTTGAAACCCCGTCTCTACTAAAAATACAAAAAAATTAGCTGGGCGTGGTGGCAGGCACCTGTAATCCCAGCTACTCAGGAGGCTGAGGCAGGAGAATCGCTTGAACCCAAGTGGCAGAGGTTGCAGTAAGCCAAGATTGCACCACTGCACTGCAGCCTAGGTGACAGGCTGAGACTCTGTCTCAAAAAAAAAAAAAAAAAAATCTTAATCATATTGTTTTCACATTCTACTTTTTTAAAATGGCTGTCCTTTTTATCAATTTATACTTCAGTGTTAGATCATAGAAGCAGTACCCTTCAAAATTAAATTCTGAGTAATTTTATTGTGAGGTTATAGAAAATGAGCTTGTGGATGGGTGAGCTCAAGCCAGCTGTGCAGCTTGTCTGAGTTGATGGTCTGGTTTGTAGTCTGGTTGCCAGTCCCAGTCTTCTGCTAACACTTCAGTATGATCACTGTATTTCCTCCTGTAGGCCACCTGGTGCCTTGCCTCTGAAACTACTCTTTTATATCTATTATAGGATGAAGCTTACTTTCCCTTGACTGCACACACACACACATACCCACCCACCCACCCACCCACCCACATCACAGTGAAGAGACTGTTTTGGTTTCAGTTAAAGTCAGTAAATTAATACTTAAAATTTATAGTTTCATGACTTTTGCCAGAAAGCTAAAAATTCTGTTTTGAAGGTTGGCACTCGGGTGTAACTATAGTCAACTTTTTGTAAATTTGCATTGGATTGGCTTGCTTAAAAATAACTTTAGTAACCAAAAAGCATTCTTTTAGTATTTTAGGATAAAGATCAGGTAAAGGCAACTCACTTTTATCTGAAAATTTTAAAAGCATGTCTAGGCCAGGTGCCGTGGCTCCTACCTGTAATCCCAGCACTTTGTGGGCAGATCATCTGAGGTCAGGAGCTCGAGACCAACCTGGCCAACATGGTGAAACCCTGTCTTTACTAAAAATACAAAAATTAGCTGGACTTGATGGCAGGCGCCTGTAATCCCAGCTACTCAGGAGGCTGAGGTAGGAGAATCGCTTGAACCCAGGAGGTGGAGGTTGCAGTGAGATGAGATTGCACCACTGCACTGCACTCCAGCCTGGGCTACAGAGCCCAAGGTTCTAGGGGGAAGAACCATTTTTCCCCTTCAAGTTTATTAAAGGACAAGGTGTTTTCTGATTTCACTTAAGTTATACATTTTTATTGTAAGTTTCAGTACTAGGACCAGCCTAACAGTAGGCATGTATTAACTATTAATTTGTTACAGGCCTTGAATTACATTTAGCATTGCAAGGCCGTCCATTTAAATTCTGTTATTTGATCCTAACAATAATTTTGTGAGTTAGGTAGGAAAGAACTTCATTTTTACAAAGAACTTAGTAGAATTCCTTGGGCACCATTAAATGATGGTTCTGGGGTTTGAATTTAGGACGTCTAGCTCCAATTCCATACTTCTTGTGCAGTGTCATGCAGCTTTCCCATACCGATCTGCAAATGTTTTGGTTCTTGGTATTGTAATAGTTCATTCATTCAACAGAGTTTTTAATGAATGTACAATTTTAAGCTCTAGGCATTTAAGGATGAATAAGAAGACAAGGTTTCCACCTTGAGGAAGACTCAGTAAATAAACAAGTATCAAAAGTAATTATTGTGCCTATGGTAACAATGATTGGTACATAGTAGGTGCTCAGTAAATGCTTATTGCACAAATGAATGAGTGAGCAAAGTGGTAAAAAGGTAATAACAAGTGAGGGTAGCTGCTTAAGTACATAGATTGACCAGGAAAGGTCCTTCTGAGGAAGTGACACCTAAGCTAGGCAAAGAGCATTTTTCACAAAAGGACCAGTGCAGGCCGAGGACCTGAGGCAGGAAAGAACTTGGCTCATTGGAAGGCATCAAAGATGGCCAGTGGAGCTAAAGTGAGTATGCTGGGGAGACAGAGGTTCCAGATGAAATTGAAGAGAAATAACTAATCATGTAGCTCCTTATAGACCATAGCAAGAAACTTGGCTCCTACTCTAATGTTGGGGGACAGTTCTCCACTTGTCTCTTGTGTTTGTACATTGACTGTCTTTCTTCTGGATGATCTTTTCAAGGATGATTTGTATAGTGAATGGCCTTGGAAGAGAAAGAGAATGCCTCTTCTGGGGTAAAGGCCAGGCAAGCTTACTGCCCATTACAAAATATTTCAGTTCACTAAGCTCGGAGTTACTCTACTGTGACACAACCTGCTGTTGTGCTGAGGTCATCTTGTTCTCTTTGTGTCACCTGGTGGGAATTGAGGCTTAAGGGACTAGCACCAAAAAATACTGATACTTTGGCCACTGCTACTGCTGTAATGATGTCTTTTATCTCTGACCCTGGAGTCTCATGTCTTCCACAGGCATCTATATAGCTGTGTGGCAGGCTAACTTGTTATCTCACATGTAGGGCAGAATTTTTACATTCTTCACATTTCTTGATATCTGAGGCCATGGGAACACGTTAGAGGCTTTTAAGCAGGGGAATAGTAAGATGTAGTTTACTAACCTTTTAACAAGTCAGTCTGACTACTCTGTGGAAAATGATCATGGGCAGAAAGAAGATTAATGAGGAATCTGGGGTAGCTGTCTCGTCGAGAGATAACAATGGCTTCAACCAATGTGAAGACAGTGGAGATGGAGAGAAGTAAAGGAGTTAAGATGGTCTTTGGGAGGTAGAATTTATAGATCTTCACAGAATGGATGTGGGGTGTGAAAGAAGAATGTAAATGAATTGTAGGTTTTTGGCTTGAGCAACTGGGAAGATGAACTTCTGCTGAGATGGAGAAGCCTCAAAAATGAAGATAACTAACCTATAAAAATTTCTAATATGCTGTATATATTGCAAGGTTATAATGATTATATGGGTGCCACTGACATCTTGTCATCACTTCTTTGCCTTTTTTTTCAGCCATTTCATTTGCTTGTCTCTGTCTTTGCAGAAATTTTATGTTTAGAATTGCAGGGACAGGAAGAATAAGAATAATTTTTATGACTTGGGGTCAAAGAACCATTGGGATGTGCTTTTCTGGGAAGAACACCTTTCTCGTGTCTTCATGGTTATCAAATCAATATTTAAGATAAGAAATACAATTCTTGTGGTCCCTTGATAAGAGGGTTGCCTCAATAACAGTAAATTAGATTACCTTGGGGGGATTTATTTTTTAATAAGCCATATTGATTTTTACCCAAAATTCATTATCTAGGAGTTTACAAAGAAATTCTTCAGTATGTTTCAGGATTTTCCCATTTTTGAAGTTGAAGTAATATATTTTTTCTTTTCTAGATTTTAAGTTTGTTTTAAAGCTGGGCTATTCTCCTTTAATTTTCAAGGATAATTGTTAGTTGTGTTGTGACCACTTAGGCTTAATGCAGTAGGATGAACGAAACAAGTGCCTGTGGATGAATTTATTCAGCATTCTTCATTGAGATATTCTTTGGGATAACTTCTTATCTTTATAATGCCAGGTGCTGATTTCATTAGCACCTGATCACTTTTCATAAAGAAAGTAACTAAAGTAGCTGGGCGCGGTGGCTCACACCTGTAATCCCAACACTTTGGGAAGCCCAGGCAGCCAGATCACCTGAGGTCAGGAGTTCAAGACCAGCCTGGCCAAAATGGAGAAACCCTGCCTCTACTAAAAATAAAAAAAATTGGCTGGGTGTGGTGGCGCGTGCCTGTAATCCCAGCTACTCGGGTGGCTGAGGCAGTAGAATTGCTCAAATCTGGGAGGTGGAAGAAAGTAACTAAAAAGCTTTTAATAAAAAATACTCCTCACCTTGTACGATTGTGTGTTAAATGCTTTCCATTTTTATCTAGTGAGATTTATTTTTGATTTTGCTTCTCACCTGCTTATTGTATTTAGAGGATGAATTTACATGCCTTTGCTTTGATATACTGTAGACAGTTTTAGGCTGCAACACGAAGTTTGCATGAGTTTTGAATTTTCTTTTCTTTTCTTTCTCTTTTCCTTCCTTCCTTCCTTCCTTCCTTCCTTCCTTCCTTCCTTCCTTCCTTCCTTCCCTCCCTCCCTCCCTCCCTCCCTCCTTCCCTTCCCTCCCCTCCCTTTCTTCTCTCCCTCCCTCCCTTCCCTCCATTCCCTTCCCTCCCCTCCCTTCCTTCCCTCCCTTCCCTCCCTTCCCTCCCTCCCAGGGTCTCACTTTGTTGCCCAGTTTGGAGTGTAGTGGCATGATCAGGGCTGACTGAAGCCTGGAACACCTGGGCCCCAATGATCCTCCCATCTCAGCCTCCCAAGTAGCTGGGACTACAGGCGTGTGCCACCACACCTGCCTAATTTATGTTTTTTGTAGAGACAAGGTTTCGCCATGTTGTCCAGGCTGGTGAATTATTTTTATACCATTTTGTATGTCCTTTTATTTCTTTTATACTGTAGCATTTTCTTTGGTGTATGGCCTTGTTTCTAGACTTTTTCTTTTTAGAAAGGAAAGGTTGACAGCAGGGGGAGATGGAGCTTAGCAGGATTTTTTGTTTTGTTTTGTTTTTTTGTAGGCGAAGCTAGGCTTAAAATTATCTTGGATTCAATTATATTCCACCAGTGATGGAAAGTCAACAATGGAAAGACTTGATTTCCTTTTAAATATAGTCTTAGAAAAGATGAACTAAGGTTACAAAATCATCAGTGCTGATCATGAGATTTTTCCAGGTGATGTGAGTTGTTATTAATGACTTCGATGGGTTCTGGAGATACCTCTACCAGAAATGCAGTTAGAATACAGTTATTTCTGATGTTTTGAGAAGACAATAATATTTTTTTTGCTTCTGTTATCTTTTTATGTAGTTCCATCTTTTTAGTTTTTAGAAATCAGTTTTAAAACATCCTCAGATAGTAGAGTGGTATTTAAGCTTCCCAAGTGTCTGGTCTTTGCTACAGAGAAGCATTGTTCTGCTTTCGTATTCCTTTATATGAATTCTTTAAAGAGACTCAAATTTTGTCACTAATTTCATGTTTCATGCTGTGGGCTAAGCAGTTTATAGTTTTACCATATTTAGGCTAGGTTTAGAATTTTACGAATGGTTTGCTGGTCTTCTGTCTCCTGTCCCCCAGTTTCAGAATAAAAGAAAACAAAAACAACGAGTAATAAGATTTTCCCAGGGCCTTTACTTAGTAACTGAATTGGGCCTGACTTGGTAGCCTGTGGAATGTGATGGGGACTCTCGCTCGAGGATTGTTCACATAGCTCTTGCAGTGCCAAGCAGAGCCCAGGTTTGTGCCTCCACCCCCTTTCCCCTTTCCTTGCTTTCAGGAAGATTTTTTCCCCCCCTGGTTTTGGAACTACACTTGCCTTTACTCAAAACTCTCTGGGAAATGGTTTAGAAGTACAGTAGGAGTCTCTTCCTTAGAAGCCACCAGTTGGTTCAGAATCACAGCTGCATTTCTCCTGCCTGTCTTTTCTCTGTGTTGAGGAAGGGAGTGAGCAGGAAGAGACTGGAGTCAGACAGCTGTGGGCTTGCATCTGAGCACTTGCTTATTAGTTGTGTGACCACAGGCAATGGGCTTAATCTTTTTAGCCCTCAAATCTCTGATGTAAAATCGGGATCCTCCTAAAGACCTCCTCATGGTTTGGTGAGGCTCAGATCTTGTATGTCGAGGAACTCGTGCTTAGCATTTGCAGGTTTTACTTTGAAGCTACTGTGTGTTCCCCTGTGATCCCCTCCTTCTCTTTCCCTCTGGAAATAACACTGTCCTGAACTGCAGGTTCAACATTCTGTTGCTTTTTAAAGTGAGTATATCTGTAAGTAATATATTCTTAGTTTTGCCCATTTGGGCTCTGTAAAAATGGTGTCTTCTTACATGTAGTCTATAAATAAGGGTGCCTCATCGGAACCAGGTGAGTGTAGAACTCTTGGCTCTCCACCTGGCCTTTGATGATGGGATGTGGGTGTGGGGTTGAAGATTTTTTTTCCGTGGTGTGGCTAGAGTAGAGTGGTTTTTGTCTAAAACTTTTTGTTTTGCCAGGCCACCCCCTTATGGGTCCTTTGGTTAGAGAGACTGGCTCTTTCTGATACAGGATCACAGGTAGGGAAGGCATTATATGACATGTGGTGTGAGGGATAAATCCAATAAATAAACATTGAAGTTAATGGGAGCCAGATTTACTACTCTTACAGGGAAGGGAAAGGTGAAAACTAGGTTTCACCTTTAGTAAAAGGACTGGGTCCTTTTGGAGAAAGGACCTTTTAGTAAAAGGATTGGGCTAATCAGAGAAAGTCAAATCTGGTCTGTAAAGTAGATGACTATATAACATCAGTGTTAATTTCTGGTTTTTGATGGTCATCATTGTAGTTTTGTAGGAGAATGCCCTTGTTATAGAAATTACTCACTAAACTCTGGGAGTGATAGGCCATCACATTGGCTACTTAGTCTCAAATAGTTCAGGGAAAAAAAAGTTATCTGTAGTGTTCTTGCAACATTTTTGTAGGTTGGTCTGAAGTTATAAAGTAAAACAAAACAAAACTTTTCATAATTGACTTAGTAACAGAATTGTTAGCTTATCAAAGTCATTTATAAGGTTTACGGGGCTTGCTTTTTGGGCTGCCTTGTCTTGAAACTACCCGACCATGGTGGCCTTCCTGTTATTATACATCTTGATTTGTCTTTCGATATGCTGTTTTTTAATATTTATAATCATCACATTAATACATTCTTGGCTCATTATTTATTTCCTTCATCTGTTTTGCCTTTGTGCCAAACTGCTTCTTTGAATGGAAAGTGTAGTTTACAAAAATATGGCACCTCATTGTATTCAATGACAATACTGTATTTAATTTTAACTTACTTTGTATATGCTATTCTTTTCTTCTCAATCCGCTGGTGAGCCATTAAAGCAATTTCTTATTTCATCACACTATGTCTACCTTCGTACTAAGCGTATTTCAGTAGGCTTTTAGTTTACTTTTCAAAGTGCTGGGCTGTTGATTGCATGTCTTAGAATTTCAAATTTTCAGAAAGTATAAGCAGGGTGAGGGGCATTTGGTAGAGTGGTGGATGTGATGCTCTAGCTAATTCATAATCTAGTCAGCTCACATACATATTTGTGAATGGTTGGCCCCTAAATGTTTAGGGTTAAACATATGGGTTGAGTTTTCCTTATCCAAAATGCTTGGGACCGGAAGTGTTTAGGATTTTTTATTTTTTTGGATTTTGAAATATTTGTAGTGTACTTACCAGTTCAGCATCCCTGATCGGAAAACCTGAAATCTGAAGTGCTCCAATGAGCATTTCCTTTGAGCACTAAAAGTCACGTTGGCACTAAAAACGTTTCAGATTTTGGAGTATTTCCGATTTCATGTTTTCAGATTAAGAATACTCAGCCTTGGATGAAGATGGTTCTAGTTCACAAAATTGTGTGAGTCAGGGTGGGGGGTAAGGGTAGCTATAGGGAGAAGGTTCATTGTCAGAATAGTGTTCTTTCTGTGAGAACATTACATGCAAATTGTCTCTTTGGCAGAATCTCCCCTTTTCCTTTGGTACAGAAAACCATAGGTTAAATACATAGAATTCCTTCCCCCCTCCCTCCATACCTGTCTTTCTTTGAGGCGACTTAGATCCATCATAGGGCTTGTTTTCCTTAAATAGGCTGGAGGTCAAACTTCTCTTTAGCAGTTATACTAATTTTCATATTTCTCAGAATGATCAGGGAAAAGAACTTTTGAAAACTCAGGGTGGTAGTTACATTGCACTTTGTATATGCCCACACATCAGACTTTTCTTTAGCATTTTGTTTTTTTTCTTGCTGCTTTTACAGTGTAGGTGGCCTTCTCCTGATTGCTTTTGACAGGAAATTGAGCAACCTTTCTTTTTTGGAACTGAATATATTTTACTGCTAAGAGAGGGAAAAAATGTTTATGTTTTGAAACTTTATTATGAGTTTTTATTTAAAGACTTACTTAAATCTAGAAAAAGGGGATAGAGGTTAAATTTCATATCGTGCACTACAACTTCTGAACCTTCCTAGTAATTTCTGGGCTTTCCTTTCTTTGTAGCATTGCTTTGTTCTCTTAGCCATTGATGGATATTGAGAAGTTGTCCTTGAACCTGTCATTATTTTTCTAGCTCTTAACTGGGGCTGCCTTCCCCAGTTGTCTTCTCTCTGTAGTGGAGGTGTGGTAGTCTCTACACTGATTTCACAGGCACCTTGAATCTAGAACTTATGTTAGCCTCTTCTACTCCGTTTCAGCTTTGGATAAGCATAGCATTCAGCAAAGCTTCCCAAGGAGTTGGCTGGGCCAGAGGTTGCAATGAGTGGGAGCTCCCGACTGGAGTCCTGCCTTTGGCACAGGTTCTACCTGGACTGCCAAACCTTCTGGTGCTTTGGGGTACGAGCACCGGTCTTTGCCCCACTACCCACAGCCCCTGGCCCGCTTGCTGCTTCAAGTTACTGTAGTTCAGCCTGATTTGGGTAGTTCCTGTGTACACTGAGGATTCAGAAGACAAAGTCAGACTTTAATTAGAATAAGCCCATTTGCCACATATGGAAATCTTGTTCAGTTAGAATGGAGTAATTCTGATGGAATCTTTCTAAGTGTGTTCATAAATCCTGTCCTTTTGCTTGAGTTTAAAATTTGCATGTTTATTCATGTTCCTAAGTGGATTACTACTGCAGATCAGCTGCCAGCCATGTCTTATTTATATAATTAGTTATAGCTCATTAGTTAAAGATTAACAAAACGAAGTACATATTTTGAGTGTTATAGATTTCTTCACCTATTCTATGGGTGCAAGCTGCAGGCCAGTTGTGTAAAAACAGCAAGTTTTGTTATCTTAGATATCTGACTCTCAGAATATCTTTTAGAGCAAGCTTGTCCATCCTGCAGCCCACGAGCCACATGTGGCACAGGATGGCTTTGAATGCAGCCCAACACAAACTTGTAAACTTTCTTAAAACATTATGAGACTTTATTGCAATTTTTTTAAAGCTCATCAGCTATCGTTAGTGTATTTTATGTGTGGCTTAAGACAATTCTTCTTCCACTGTGGCCCAGGGAAGCCAAAAGATTGGACATTCCTTCTTTAGAGGTTTATTTTACCCACGGTTTTCTTCTGATATTTGTACGATTTGGTTATGGTAGTGTAGGAAAGGCCTGTTGCGGGGTCTTACCGAGCTCTGTTCTACCGTATTACATGAGATCATAGTGTGAGGGCATGATAGGCCCTTGGTAAGTCTTGTTTGAAGTGCTTTTTTATTTAGCTGAATAAAAGGTGGGAGGCCTAATGTCCGGGGTGATAGGCTGGGAAGAGGAACTTCCCCTTTTGTCTTCAGTAGGAATTGGGAATATCTGTGAGTGAAACTAAGTTCTGATGATTTTTATTCTTCTTAGCTTCCATTTTATGTGATTGGGAACAGAGTTTGGCAATTACATAGTTTGAAATAGTGTTTAAAATTATTTATTGGAAGCTCTTATGGACGTGTCTGACTTATTTAATACATTTTAGAAATTGGTACATGTGCTGTAGATGATTACTATTGGGCATGTGTGTGGGTATTCTTTTAACCAATAAGCTTAGCATTCATAGGAAATACAACCATGGTGGGAGCTTAGTAGGTGATCTGAAATGAGCAGTGTGAGAATTGTGGAATTTCCAAATATGCAGTGTTTGGTTTCTTCGGAACAGGGTTTCTAAACCTCACCAGTATTTTCGCTTTAGGCAGGATAATTCTTTGTTGGAGGGGACTGTCCTGTGCATTGTAAGATGTTTAGTGGCTTCCCTGGTTTTTGTGTATTACATGCCAATAGTGTACCCACCCCCCACTTCACTTGTGATGACCAAAAATGTTACCAGATGTTGCAAGATGTCACCTGTGGGTACAAAATTGCTCCCTGTAGAGAACTAGTATTTTGGAATAGTGATTCCCATAGGCATGTGATGGACCAACTCATCAAAATCACTTTGTTGTTGTTGTTGTTTTTTCTTCTATACATACAGCTTCCAGGGTGAGATCTTTGAGTAGCAGTCTGTGGACAGACTGAATGAATAGCCAAGCAAGAATTTGTTGTTTAAGTGGGAATGGCTGTTGGTTGGCTTAAATTTAAATATGTGTTGAGGCGGGGCATAGTGCAGTGGCTCACGCCTGTAATCCCAGCATTTTGGGAGGCCGAGGCGGGTGGATCACCTGAGGTGAGGAGTTCAAGATTAGCCTGGCCAACATGGTGAAACCCCGTCTCTGCTAAAAACACAAAAATTAGCCGGTGTGGTGGTGCACACCTGTAATCCCAGCTACTCAGGAGCCTGAGGCAGGAGAATTGCTTGAACCCAGGAGGCAGAGGTTGCAGTGAGCTGAGATCTTGCCACTGTACTCCAGCCTGGGCGACAAGAGCAAAACACCGTCTAAAAAACAAAAGCCCAATAAATGTGTATTGAGCTGCACATAAAGAGATTACCAATTAAAGAAGGTTTTAGAGACAAAGTGTAAAATTTCATAATTGTGATTTGATTAGTAGTGGTGATTTTTTTTCCCCTTTTACTTACTATGAGTTATAGTTGTGTGTTTTTCAAAATTTGGAAATAACTACTAATAAAGTTCATAATTATTTTAATCTAGGTTTTGAGAGATTACCTGAAGTTGCACTCAAAAGCAAGATATACTACTAACTTTGAAATGGAATAAGGTGAGTTGGTGGATTAGTTCCAAAGTCACATTGCGGGGAGGAAATGTCACTCAAACTGTCATTCTTAGAAGACCTGCTATTTGGCCAGGCGCTGTGGCTCAACGCCTGTAATCCCAGCACTTCGGGAGGCTGAGGTGGAGGATCACCTGAGGTCAGGAGTTTGAGAACATTCTGACCAACATGGTGAAACCCTGTCTCTACTAAAAATACAAAAATTAGCTGGGTGTGGTGGCACACACCTGTAATCCCAGCTACCTGGGAGGCTGAGGCAGGAGAATTGCTAGAACCCAGGAGGTGGAGGTTGCAGTGAGCCGAGATTGTGCCATTGCACTCCAGCCTGGGGGACAGGGCGAGACTCCATCTCAGGGAAAAAAACAAAAACAAAAAACCCTGCTCTTTATAGCAGAATTTTGATTTATCAAATGTCCGATATTTTCTGCCCACTGGCTTTTCCCTTTTTGAAGTGGAAAAGGAAAATATGGGAAATGCTTGTGCAGTTTTAGTCATTGATTTCTGAATTCAGTGTTGTCATCTTTGCAGATGAAATAGTTTGGATAATTTTCTGGCTACTTAAGAAGGTTTTCTGTTACATGTTTATGTTTTCCCTCCATAGTGAATGCATTTAAAATCTTCTCTATGTTTCTTGAAATTAGGTGAGAGCTTATACTTCAACCCATGTTCTAAGAATCTTGTTAACTCTAATGCATTGGTGTATAGTTTGGGGTGCCAAGCTTTTCCTGAATAATTGAGAAATGATCAGATGATCTACCCTTTGACTGACGTATACTGGTATATGCATTACTATTGCTCTTCGAGTGACTGTACTGGCTTACTCATTTCTTAAACATTTTAAACAATTACAAAAGGATATTCTTTTATTGAGAAAAACA
Organism: Pan paniscus; assembly: GCF_029289425.2. NCBI lineage: Eukaryota > Metazoa > Chordata > Mammalia > Primates > Hominidae > Pan > Pan paniscus. Next base: position 72,532,280 of record NC_073264.2, read on the forward strand.
ACAGCTTAATGCAGATTAAGGGAGACGCATTTTATACAGGCCAAAAATGCTGTCATATGTTAAATTCTGGGGTTGTGTAGGTTTCATTATACTTAACCTTGATCTCAGCCAGATGCTGAAACAAAGACCTTGGAGTTTTTCTCATTTGTTGCTTTGTCAGAAGAAAATTTCCTAAGGAGTCAGCTCTTCTGGAGTGACTGCATCCTATAACGGATGGTCAAGTTATCTGACCATCTCCCCTCCATAAACCTTTGTGCAGAGCTTAGGGGATGGGTAATTGGAGCACTGCTTTTAAAGTGGCTTGCTATTTGTGACCTTCCTTGAATTTCAGTAAGGGAAATTTGGGAATTATTATCTCTGAAAATGTTTTTAAAGTACATTAGGGCACTTTTCTGGGTTACATTTATTTGACCGTTCCCAGCATCATTCTTCTTTAATAGAGGTGGAATCTAAGATTTTTAGATATCTGTAATTTTTAGCCATTTGAAAAATCCAGGCTTATAATAGCAACACAACTGAAAAACTGTCTTTGAAAACATAACATCTTTGGAACTGCCAAGAATTGCTTAATGGTGAAGCAAGCAGCCTGCAGGAATGCTCTGTGAATGTAGCTCTGCTCTGGTACTTCGAGAGGGAAGAAAAATCAGTACATATTATTGAGTGCCCTGTGATTTTTACCTCAACCTTGGAAGCTGTTTTTCTAGATATACTTTTTTTTCCCTCCAGAATAGCTATATGTTATTGAAATGTGCACCTTCAGTGCAGTTCTCAAATGTCTTAATTATTATTTTTTTTTTTTGAGATGGGATCTCACTCTCTCTCCCAGACTAGAGTGCAAAGGCATGATCTCGGCTCACTGCAACCTCTAACTCCCAGGTTCAAGCGATTCTCCCGCCTCAGCCTCCCAAGTAGCTGGGATTACAGGCGTGTGCCTCCACACCCAGCTAATTTTTGTATAAGTAGAGATGAGGTTTCGCCATGTTGGCTAGGCTTGTCTTGAACTCTTGACCTCAGATGATCGTCCTGCCTCGGCTTCCCAAAGTGTTAGAATTACAGGCGTGAGCCACCATGCCCAGATGTATTAATGGTATTTTAATAATAACTCTTGGTTGATAAACTTAAACATGACAGTTTTGAGCAGGCACCTTAAGTTCTGTATACTACCGTGAGGCCAGGCACTTGTTTAGCTTCTGTGTCATATAGCTACCCCTTGTATTTTGTTCTTTTTTTTTTTTAGTATAATAAATCTATAGTTTTATTAACACAGAAACTGATAGTGTGGTATGAGGTTTACGTTTAAACAAAGTTTTCACAGAAATCTAACACATGCCTAAAAAGATTTTACAATCTAGCTCTAGATGCAAGTCCAGACAATATCAGGAACTGATGGATCTCATGACTCAAGACAGAGCATTTTGGGTTTCAGTTACTTGTTAGGATTTCTTAAAAATGGTTTTTGTTTTTTTTTTATGGGTTTTAATACACCTTGTCTTTTGAATTGAGTTGCTTCGTTTGATAACTTGAACCTCTGGGCACTGAAATATCTTTTAATAGAAGTGATATCTGGTAATGCTGGTACAGTATCTCTAATAGGTCAGGTGGGAGATTCTTCTGTTATACATCCATTCTTACTCAGGTCTCCTCAGGCAACACAGGAGGAGGCCATGACTCAACAGTTCTCCCAACCTGTTGGTGACATGACTCTTCGCCTTCTAAGTGTATACTTCCTTCCTAAGTGCTATTTCTCTACTTAAGGGATATCTAAAACAATTTCTATACTCTAAAAGAAAGAAAAATCTACACACACACACACACACACGCACACACACACACAACCTTGTATATATGTAGTTTTATGTGTACCTTATTAAATCCATCATTCTTTTTTAAATTATTTTTTGAGCAGCATTATTCTAGAATATAAATACTGAATTGAATAAGCATACTTTTTTCTTTTCCTTTAAACACATTTTTAAAATACAGTTTTTAAAATTAAATAGAGACATGGTCTCACTGTGTTGCCCAGGCTGGTCTGGAACTCCTGACCTCAAGTGATCCTTCTCCGTTGGCCTCCTGAAGTGCTTGGAATAAAGGCATGAACCACTGTGCCTGGCCTGCATGTAACTTTCGACTCCTCCAGAACTTAACTACTAGTAGCCTACAGTTGACCAGAAGCCTTACCAATAACATGAACAGTTGAATAACATGCATTTTGTATGTTATATGTATTATATACTGTGTTCTTACAATAACATAAGCTAGAGAGAAGAAAATGTTATTAAGAAAATCCTAAAGAAGAGAAAATATATTTGCTATTCATTAATGGAAGTGGATCATAAAGGTCTTCGTCCTCATTGTCTTTGCATTGGGTAAGCTGATGAGGAGGAGGGAAAGAAGAGATTGGTCTTGCTGTCTCCAGTGGCAGAGGTGGAGGAGGAGGAAGGGGAGGCAGGAGAGGCAGGCACACTTGGTGTAACTGTTATTGAAAAAATCCACTTTTAAGTGGACACGCACAGTTCAAACTCGTATTGTTGAAGGGTCAACAGTGCTAGACAGTTTTATTTTCCAAATGCTAACTATAATACAGTATATAAATATTAAAAATGTATAGTAGCTAGGGGATGATTATAGAATCTTCCTTTCATCTTTGGCTGTGACTAGTTTGAATTGAGTTTGACATGGCCTGAGGTCACTTCAGAATTATTTTGTTACACGTTTTTATTATCCAAAGCCCATTTCTTTGTTCTTAAAGAAGAAAATGATATGAAATCCTTTAGCCTAACAAACATTTTTATCAGCCAATAGAACGGTGATCTGACTCTTTCGTATTTACTAATGCTGTTGTACCCTTTTTCTCTTCAGTAGGAACAACTTATTCTCACTCAGCTTTTATTTTTATGTTCTCCAGAACATAAGAGAGCAGCTGCCCATGCCAAATAGTTACCTCTTTTAAACTCATTCTAGTGGAGCAAATGGTAAGAGGTATTTGAATTAAGTTGTCTTTGGAGGGGTGTGCCTTATTTCTTAATACCTGATTATTTTTTTGGGCCCAGATCTGCATGGGTATGATTGTCTATAGCAGTATATTGTAATTTTATAATGGTACCATGTTGCCCACTTTCTTGACTGTCTCATATATTTAAAATTTGCTAATAGTGGATTTGAACAAAAGTCTAAAGGAAGGAATCAGAAAATAAAGAAGAGAGAACATGAACTATGTGGATGTAGTTGGAGGTCAGGGTAGGAATTGTGCAGAGCTCAGCCCCACCCCCTACTGTCCCTATTTGACTTAAAAAGTTGGGTGACATGAGCATTTTTGAAGACCTGGCTTCTGAGACAGCAGGTCACAGGGCAGAACTGGAGAAGAAGCTTGGGAGAAGCTTGCATTTGCCAGTTGATCATGAATTGCTAATGTTTCTCGAAGGGCTTAGGAAACAGTGATGGGGATTTTATTTTAAAACCTGGACTTCATTTTAATGTTTGTCAATCCCTCAGCATATTTTATATATAAGAGGAAGTTGTAAATGTCTTCACTAGTATTTAAGTGCCTTTCCCCAAAACCATGTATGGAAAATTAAGGCCATATGGTGGGTAAAGTCTTAAATGTGGGGAAGTTCAGCATGCCACGTTCTGGAGCTTTTGGTGCTCCTGCGGGGAGGGCTTTATTGTATCTTTTTGGAAAAGATTTTTAATAAGCAAGAGAATGTAGCGTTGAATGTCCTTGGCTTGAAGGCCATTACTACTCACATCTGCACAAAATGGGCCAAGGTCTTCAGTGAGTAGATGATAAGGGAAACACAGTGGTATGGGTGGGCAGCCCTTCCGCCTGATATCAGCCTCTCAGAGCAGGGGTGTTACCTGAACCGTTGCTGTCTCGGCACATGACTAGCCTTGAGTTCTGCCTGTAATAGTTTCCTTAATTAAAACGGTCTGATTGGCACTCTGGATGAGCGTTCAGTAGGTTAAATAGTGAATGGTTGCTGTAGAGCTAACGGACTTTGTTTTCTTTCAGGGTTTTTTTTTTTTTAAGTCTATAGCTTAATTCAGTAACTGACCCTTGTCTGCTACCGACCAGTGTTTTTTTCCAGTCAACTGAAAAGTAAATGTTTTGAGAAATTGACTAGGTAACATTTGATAAACATCTGTCTTTGTGTAGGGACTTTCAGGGCTGTTCTGGCCTGAAATGAAAGCTTTTGGGCCAGGGGTGATGGCCCACACCTGTAATCCTGTAATTTGGAAGGCTCAAGGAGGATCTCTTGAGGCAAAGAGTTCAAAACTAACCTGGGCAACATAGTGAGACCCCATCTCTTAAAAAAAAAATTAGCTGGACATGGTGGCATGCACCTGTAGTCCCAGCGACTTGGAAAGCTGAGGTGGGAGGATTGCTTGAGCTTGGGAAGTTGAGGGTGCAATGGGCCATGATCACACCACTGCACTCCAGCCTGGGTGACAAAGCAAGACCCTGTCTCAAAAAAACAAAACAAAAACCTTAAAGCTTTTGTAGTTACAAGGTAGATATTCTGCGTTTGTTGACATCGTTTCTTCCCTGGATTTATTAGTGGAAAAGTTAATTAAGCAAATAATTATTTTATATCTATTATGTAGAGAACATTTTGCTTAGTATTAGCCAGGATAGAAATATGAAAAAGAAATGCCTCCTCGTAATCAAGTTATTTTTCTAGAGGAGAATTAGACATAGTTGGAAATGGTCATAATAAATGACCAAACATAATAAGGCCTTTAGTAGAAATATAGGTAAATGCATTGAGGCATTTATAGAGGGAGGATTGAATCCATGAAGGTGGCATTATTCGAACAGGGCATTGAAAGGCCATCTGACTGTCTGTCTGCCTATCTACCCATCTATCTGTCTACTAAAGGAGTAACATTTGGTTTTTTAGGTAACCAAAGCAACTCATCTTTGTTGTGTAAAATCTTGGATGTTCTTAATGGCACACAGATCAAAGTAAAAATCACCTAATTCCCACCAGATCACTCAGTCTTCACTAACATCCAGAAGTAACTATCTCTGCTATCACATTTACTTATTATCTATGGAATTTTCCAAACATGCATAGAAGTAGAGAGAAAAGTGCAGTGAGCCCCCATATACTTATCATCTAGCTTCCACAGTCATGGACAGGGACATTTTGCCATTCTGTCTGTCTTTCTCCTGCTTTTGTGTTTTTTTTTGTTGGAGTTTCAGATATTATACTATTTAACTTATAAATACTTCAGTCATTTTTTGTTAACAGAGAAGCACTTAAAAAAATAGCAGCAATGTCATCACCGTTAACAAACTTACTATGTACACTAGCTAGTCGTGTAAGCCCTAGTCCATGTTTTCTCTATTGTTTCAAAATTGTCAGTTTACCGTTGATTTGTGGGAATCAGGATCCAAGCAGCCTTCACACATCGCACGTGTCTCTTTTAAGTCTTTCTTCATCTGTAGCATTTTCCCTTCTCTCCCTTTTTTCATGTAATTTGTTGTGGAAGAAATGGGGTCATTTGTCCTGTGTCACTTTAATAGTTTTCTTTCATTTTTGTTCTTCTTTGTAATCAAAGATATGTTTTAAAAGCAAAATTAAGATCATATTGCACATACTGTTTTATGAGCTACTTTTTATACTTAACGATTGAATGAGGACATTTTTCTATTATTTACTCTTCTTCAATTAGTTTTTATTTTCTGTTAAATCTTATGGAATAATAGTAACTAAAATGAGAAAGATGTAGTTGATTATATTTAAAGTAAATCTGGCCAGGCATGGTGGCTCACGCCTGTAACCCCAGTGCTTTGGGAGGCTGAGGCAGGAGGATTGCTTGAGGCCAGGGGTTTGAGACCAGCCTGGGCAACATAGTGAGACCCCCATCTCTACAAAAACGAGAAAAAAAAAAGGTAGGCAGGTATGGTGGTGTTTGCTTGTAGTCCCAGCTTCTTGGGAGCCTAAGGTGGGAGGATGGCTTGAGCCCAGGAGTTGAAGGCAGTGAGCTATAATCACTCTACTGTACTCCATCCTGGGTGACAGAGTGAGACCTTATCTCTTAAAAAAATTATAAAATAAAATAATAAAATAGGTAAAGCTTACATTAATGATATATATTATAACAACAGATTGGTTATTTCTTTCCTCCTTGACTCCCTCCCTCCCTTTCTTCCTTTCTTTTTTATTCCAGTAGCTGTTATGGTTGGATATAATATTGGAGATGCAATTACCTGGATTGAAAGTCCATTTGGTTTTTCCTGGGGAATGTAGAAGATGGTTGTGTAAAAGACAGCCTGCCTAATGGTTCCTTGACAGGGCTGAAAGTAGAGGGAGGTAAATGGTGCTCACCCAGGCCGTGATTTTCTGGAGATTTACCGCAAGAAGGGGACTCATAATTATTGTTGCTGAACTTTTTAAAAATGTTAAGCTTACATTCTCATATAAACTAGGCCACTGTAATCCCAGCACAGTGGGAAAGGATTCTTAGTCGTTAAAATGGAGTATGACGTTTTTATTTAGTGATGCTAACATTTTTAACAGTTGTATATGAGGACGTCTTTCAGTTATTGCCAAACTTTTAGCCTGGGAAAGAGATATGTGTGTTGGCTCATACCAATAATAATTATACCAGCTGAAGCTTCATGTGGCCATTTAAGTAGACAGAGTCAGCTTCATTTATGATGTTATAATTATCCCTATGGTAGTTTGTATTCTTCCATTTGATTAGACCTTTTGTAGTTATTTTAACTTTTATTTGTTGTTGCTTTTTCCTTTTTTAAAAATATGAAACAATACATATAACATCTTAACCATTTTCACCGTACAGTTCGTTGGTATTAAATACATTAATAATGTTGTCCAGCCGTCACCACCATCCATCTTCATAACTCTTTTCATTTCAGTAAAACTGAAATTCTGTACTCATTAAACAGTAACTCCCCATTCCTACCACTGCCCAGGCCCTGATGTCCATCATTCTGCTTTCTGTCTCTATGATTTAGGCTACTTGAAGCACTTCATATAAGTGAAATCATCATACATTATGTGTCTTTTTGGTGACTGGCTTATTTCACTTACCATAATGTCTGAAGATTCATCTGTGTTGTAGCATGTGTATAAAACGGAATAATATTCCGTTGTATGTGTATACCACATTTTGCTTATCCATTCATCCATCGATGGACACTTGGGTGGCTTCCGCCTTTTAGCTATTGTGAAGAATGTTGCTGTGAAAATGAGTGTACAAATTTCTCTTTGAGACTCTGCTTTGAATTTTGTTGGTAAATACCCAGAAGTAGAATCATTGGATCATCTGGTAGTTCTATTAAAAAATTTTGACGAACTGCCATAATCTTTTCTTCACAGTGGCTGTACCATTTTACATTCCTACCAACAGTGCACAAAGATTCCAGTTTCTTCACATCCTTGCCAATACGTATTTTCTGGTTTTTTGATAGTTGCCATTGTAATGGGTATGAGGTGGTACCTCGTAATTTTGATTTGTATTTCTCTAATGCTTAGTGATGTCGAACATTTTTTTATGTGCTTATTGGCCATTTTAATATCTTTTTTGGAGAAATGTTTATCCAAGATCTTTGCCCATTTTTGAATCAAGTTGTTTGTTTTGTTGTTGAGTTACAGTTCTTTATATAGCTGTGATGTTAATCCCTTGTCAGATATATGAATATGATTTGAAAATATTTTCTCCCATTCTGTGTGTTGCCTTTTTTAGTCTGTTGATAGTGTCTTTTGATGCACAAAATTTTAAAATTTTCATGAAGTCCAATTTGTATGTTTTTAAATTTTGTTATATATGCCTTTAATGTCATATCTAAGAAAACATTGCCAAAGCCAGTGCTGTATAGCTTCTGCCTTATGTTTTCCTCTGAGAGCTTTATAGTTTTAGGTCTTACACTTCAGTTTTTCATTCATTTGAGTTAATTTTTGTAAGTAGTATTCACCTAACTGTATTCTTTTCCATATGCAGTTTTCCCAGCACCATTTGTTGAAAGGACTGTCCTTTCCCCATTGAATGGTCTTGGCGCTCTTGTCAAAAATCATTTCACCATATATGCAAAAGCTTATTCTGGGCTCTGTATTCTATTCCATTGGTCTCTGAGTCTGTCTTTATGCCAGTACCATATCGTTTTGATTACCATAGCGTTGTAGTAAGTTTTGAAATCAGAAAGTATGAGTCTTCGTGCTTTGTTCCTTTTCAGGATCATTGTGGCTATTTGGGTCCCCTAACATTTCATGTAAATTTTAGAATTGTTTTTCTTATTTATGCAAATATATCATTGGGATTTTGATAGGGATTGTATTACATCTGTATGTTGTTTTGGGTAATATTGCTATCTTAATATCAAGCCTTTCAGTCCTTGAACATGGAAAGTGCTTCTATTTATTTCTTTTAACTTCTTTCAGCAGTGTTTTGTAGTTTTCATTGTACAAGTCTTTCACTTCCTTGTTTAATTCCTAGGTATTTTATTCTTTTGATGCGTTTTTGTAATGTCCTTTTCAGATTGTCCATTGATAAGTATATAGAAATGCAACTGATTTTTGTATGTAGACTTTGTCTCCTGCTATGTTGCTGAATTCATTTATTAGTTCTAACAGTTTTTTGTGGAACCTTTTGGGTTTTCCACATGTAAGATTATATCACCTGTGGACAGAAGTAATTTTACTTCTTTTCCAGTTAGAATGCCTTTTATTTCTCTTTCTTGCCTAAATGCTCTGGTGGAACTTCCTGTACTAGGTTGAATAGAAGTGATGAAAGCATGCATTCTTGCCTTGTTCGTGATGTTAGAGGAAAAGCTTTTATTTTAGACTTTCATTATAGACATGATGTTTGCAACTGGTTTTTCATATATTGCTTTTATTTTATTGAGGTAGTTTCTTTCTATTCCTAGTTTATTGAATGTTTTTATCAGGAAAGGGTGTTGAATTTTAACAGATGCTTTTTCTGCATCAATTCAGATGGTCATATGGGATATTTCATCTCTTCATTCTGTTAATGTGGTGTATGATCTTTGTATGTTGAGCCATCCTTGTATTCCAGGAATAGATCCCACTTGGTCATGGTGTATAATCCTTTTACTATGCTGCTGAATTCAGTTTGCCAATATTTTGTTGAGGATTTTTGCATCGGTATTCATTAGAGATAATGGTCTCCAATTTTCTTGTAGTATCTTCATCTGGTTTTGGTCTTAGGGTAATACTGGCATCAGATAATGAGTTAAGAAGTGTTCCCTCCTCTTCAATTATATGGAAATTTGAGAGGGATTGGTGTTAGTTCCTTATTTGTTTGGTAAAATTTACCAGTGAAGCCGTTAGGTTCAGAACTTTTCTTTTTTGAGAGTTTTTTTTATTACTGATTTAATCTCTGTACTAGTTATATGTCTTAGGTTTTCTGTTTCTTCATGATTTAATGTTGGTAACATTTTGTATTTCTAGGAATCCATTTTTTCTAGGTTATCCAGTTTTTTTGCATACAGTTCTCCATAGTGCACTCTTATAAGCCTTTTTATTTCTGTAGAATCAGTAGTAATGTCCCCACTTTCATTTTTGATTTTAGTAATTTGAATCTTCCCTTTTTGTGTGTGTGAGTACATCTCAGTAAATATTTGTCAATTTTGTTGATATTTGCAAAGAACCAACTTTTGTTTCCTTAATTTTCTCTGTTGTTTTTCTTTTGTTTAGTTTATCTCTACTCCTTCTTTCTGTGAGCTTTGGGTTTAGTTTGTTCTTAAAGTTAGGTTTTTGACTTGAGATTTTGTCTTTTAATGTAAACATTTATAGCTGTGAATTTTCCTCTCAGCACTGCCTTTGCTGTGTCCCATAAGTTTTGGCATTTGTGTTTTCATTTTCGTTCAAGTCTAAGTATTTTCTAATTTCCCCTGTGATTTCTCCTTTGATCTATTGGTTAAGAATATGTTGTTCAGTATCCTACAATTTTGTGTTTTGTGGAAATAGTTTTACTTCTTATTAATTTCTAACTTCATCGTGTTGTGATTGCAGAAGACATTTTATGTGGCATCTTTGAAAATCTGTTGAGACTTAATTTGTGGCTTAGTGTATGGCTTGTCCTGGAAAATATCCCATATGCATTTAAGAAGAATGTGTATACTGTTCTTGGAGTGTTCTGTATATACCTGTTAGTTCAGTTGGTTTCTTGTGTTTTTTGAGTCCTCTGTTTCCTTGTATCCAGTCCAGTTGTTCCATCCATTATTGAGAATGGGGTATTGATGTCTCCAACTATTATTGTAGAATGGTCTATTTCTCTCTTTGGTTTATCAGATTTATTTTAGATATTTTGATAGTCAGGTGAATAATTTTTATAATGGTTATATCTTCTTGCTATATTGTATTTTTTGTTACTATATAATGTCCTTTTTTTGTTTAATGTAAGCGTTTTTGACCTAAAATCTATTTTGTTAGGTATTAGTATAACCATCCTTGCTTTCTTTTGGTGACTGTTTGCACGAAATAATCGTTTTATTACTGCACTTAGAATCTGTTTGTGTCTTTGGATCTAAAGTGAGCCTCTTGTAGATAGCATATAGTTGGATCATGTTTTTTAATTTTTTAATCTTTAAACACATGTCCTTTGTCTATCAGAGGTTGTTTTTATCTGTTCTACCATTCTCTGTCTTTTTTGATTAGAGAGTTTAATCCATTTACATTTAAAGGAATGACTGATAAGGAGGCACTTTTGTCATGTTGCTATTTGTTTTCTACATGCCTTGTAGCTTTTTGGTTCCTTATTTCTAGCATTAACTGTTGACTTTTATGTTTGTTTGTTTGTTTGTTTTTAGTGAAACCTTTAAAATTTTTTTTTTCTTGTTTGTATTCTGTAGGTATTTTCTTTGTGGTTACCATAGGAATTACATTTAACATTCTAAAGTCATAATACCCTAATTTGAATTTCTTTTTTTTTTTCCCAAAGACAGAGTCTCGCTCTGTCGCCTAGGCTGGAGTGCAAGTGGTATGATCTTGGCTTACTGCAACCTCTGCCTCCCAGGTTCAAGCGATTCTCCTGCCTCAGCCTCCTGAGTAGCTGGGATTACATGCGTGCACCACCATGCCCAGCTAATTTTTTTGTATTTTTAGTATAGACGGGGTTTCACCATGTTGGCCAAGCTGGTCTCAAACTCTTGACCTCAAATGATCTGCCTGCCCTGGCCTCCCAAAGTGCTGGGATTACAGTCGTAAACCACTGCACCCGGCCTGAATTTATACCAGCTTAACTACATAAACTCTCTTCCTCTAATAGTTCAGGCACCACGTTTTTCACTGTTGATGTCACAGAATTACATCTTTATACCTTGTGTGCTCAAAAACATAAAGTAATAATGAACTAATAAGAGATTAGTGCATTCATTTCTTAAACCATGTAGAAAACAAAATGTGGCATTGTGACTAATAGTACTACCTTTTAGACTAAATTTTTAGAGAAAGTTTAGTCTCTTAAATCACAGAGCAAACAAAAAATGCAGTTACAGACTGTTTTTACAATGATACTTTTATAATTGCTCCTGCATTTACTTTTATTGAAGTCTTTATTTCTTTATATGGCTGCAAGTTACTTTTTAGTGTCCTTTTATTTTTACCCTGCAGGGACTTCTTTTATCATTTCTTGCAAGACGGGTCTAATGGTAGTAAACTTTCTCAGCTTTTTTTTTTTGTCTGAGAATGTCTTCATTTCGCACCCACTTTTGAAGGACAGTTTTGACAGAATGACATTCTGGTTGATAGGTTTGTTTGTTTGTTTTTTGCACTTTGAATATATCTTCCTACTGCCTTTTGGCCTCCAAAGTTTCTGATGAGAAAACTGCTAATAATCTTAGGAGGATCCTTTGTATGTGATGAGTTGCTTTTCTCCTGCTGCTTTCAAGATTCTATCTTTGTCTTTAGAAAGATATTATAATGTATATCAATGGGGGTCTCTTTGAGTTCTCTTGTCTCCTTTTGGAACTCTCACAATGTATGTGTTGCTTAGCTTGATGGTGTCCCATAGGTCCCCTGGCTCTGCTCACTTTTCTACAGTCTTCTTCCTGTTTCTCAGACTTGATCATTTTCATTGTCCTCTCTTTAGGTTCACTGATTGTTTCTTCTGCATCCTCAAATCTGCCTTTGATTTCCTCAGTGGATTTTTCATTTCTATTGTGCATTTCAACTTCAAAAATTTTTTTCTGGATTTTGCATCTCTTTATGAATATTTTCATTTTGCTTATGAATTTTTTTTTAAGTTTCTCTACATCTTCCTTTAGTTCTTTGTTTATCTTTAACATGGTTGTTTTTGTCTAGTAAATCTGCCAACAAGTATTTTTCAGGGTCAGTTTTTAATTTATTTTTTCCTTTGAATGGGCAGTATTTTCCTGTTTGTGTTTCTTGTGATTTTGTTGTTGTTGTTGAAAACTGGACACTTTATTTTTTTATTTTTATTTTTTTTGAGATGGAGTCTCATTTTTTTTGAGATGGAGTGCGGTGGTGCGATCTTGACTCACTGCAGCCTCCACCTCCCAGATTCAAGCGATTCTCCTGCCTCAGCCTCCCAAGTAGCTGGGACTATAGGTGTGTGCCATTGTGCCTGCTAATTTTTGTATTTTTAGTAGTGATGGGGTTTTGTTTGCCATGTTGGCCAGGCTGGTCTCGAACTCCTGACCTCAGGTGATTCCCCCCACCTCAGCCTCCCAAAATGCTGGGATTACAGGCATGAGCAACCATGCCTGGCTGAAAACTGGACATTTTAATCTCATAATGTGCCAACTCTGGAAATCAGATTCTCCCCCTTCCTTATGATTTGCGTTTTTTTTTTCTTTTTTACTGGTTTTATTTTTATTTTTATTTTTATTGTAGGCTGTCTCTGTGCTGATGATCAATCTGACGTGTAAATTTAAGGTCTTTTCAGATATTTTCTGAGTCTGCACCTTTCCCTGACCATGCATGGTCACGTTCTAATTTTCCCCATATATGTGGTTGCTTTTGAATAGCCTAATCTTTAATGTCTGGCCCTTAAAAGGGGTAAAGAGAAAATTGAATGGGGGTTGGGGAGAAGGGCTCTGGCCTGTTAAATGCCCTGAAGTCCCTTTGGTCAAAAAGGAGGGGCTTCCTGCAAGAGGGGAGGTTCAACAACAGTGGCCTCTTTGCACTTTTGTGATCAGAAGCAGCAGTCAGCCATTAGAGCACAGATCCCTGATATTTAGAGGGCAGGGTCCTTTTTGCCCATCCTGGCTCTTGCCAGCTGTGTGCAAACTACTCTAGGAAATGTGTGCCCAGCTACCTGCCCCAGGACTTGGGGTAGATGATGGGTAGCTGCAACTACGGTAAGAGCCAAAATTAAATGAAAATAACCTCAATGAACTGTTCAAGCCTTCTGCTAGAAGTTGCAAGTTTTCCATAGATTCCACAGCTCCAAAATAATTATTTTGGATAGATTCTGCCAGTGCATCTATTGTCTGGGCGGGAAGACAGATTCCTGATACTTGCTACTCTGTGATCATCCCAGAACATGCTCCTCAATTTCATTTTAATTTAGTAATAGTTGCTGAGATATTATTTTTATTTCACCATATTATTTAATCCCAAGTCACTTGATAACATTTTGTTTTTGTGAGACATTTTTTCAAAATTAATTTTTTAATAGAAGTAATAAATTAGTCCATTTATAAGGTTTGAGTGCCTGTTTCCTCCCCACTTCCCTCGTCCTGGTTCTCTGGCTTGCTCTCCACTGGTAAACAGTTTGTTGATTTGGTACTTTTATTTTTATTTATAATATAAAAGCATTGTATTTTTGTATTTTAGAAACTTCACATAATTGCCATTGTATTTAATATCTGTAATTTTTTTTTTTTATTCAACAACTGGCTTTGGATAGGTATTCATGTTGGTTCATATAATCCCAGTTCATCCTTTTTAACTGCTGCCTAGTCATGGGGATTGATTTTTTTTTTCTTCATTTTTCCCATTGCTGAACTTCTAGATTGTTTCTGATAGTTCCTGATTATAAACAAGGCTGCAGGCAACATCCTTGTCCTTGGCTCTGTGTATATGGGCATGTTTCTCTATGCAGTTGTCAGGTCATGGGATATTGTAATAGACACTCTCGAATTGCTTTATCTAAGTGGCTTCCATCAGCAGAGGATAGGTTCTTTAGTCCTATATGTTTATATGTGGAGAAATGGTACAGGATAGGAACTGTGTTTGAAGACCTGATGTATATTTACAAATAAGTAGATCTCATTAGCTTATAATATTTGGCTTTGAAGTTGAAGGCTAGTTTTATTCATTGCACTGTATTTTGCTATCAGATGTGAATTTATTTAGAAATAAAGATTTCTGCTGTTGAATAATTGCAGGTAAATTGCTATAATTACCATTGAGCTTTTATGTAAAAGTAACACCTTGTTTTAGAATCTGTGCATTGGGGGTAAAGCTAGGTGTGAGGGTTGTCTTAAGTGCTTCTGAAGTTTGGAAGACTTCTTCAGTTAACTGCTAATCTGTGTTCTAATGGCTGAGGGATGTGTTGTATATTCAGCATCACACCTACCTCATTATGGACACCACAGGCAGAGGGAATACATAATTAAATGAGAGCTACTGCTGGGCAGAAATAGGCACACCACCTCCTCTAGTTTCCCTTAAAGGACTGTTGGTTTCAAAGTAAGAATGGTATTTATTCTTTTCCTTTTTTTTTGGCATGGTTGTCTGGTATGATGGGGAATATTTCTTTCTTCCTTTTGATCTTTTAAGAAAATAAAAAACTGTAATACTTATTTTATCAAGAAATTATTTTCAGAAGCTTTGGTTTTTGAAGTTATCAGTCTTCATATGCCACTTCTTTCTCCACAATAGTTACGTCTGTTCCATTTTATCTCTACAACCTCTAGCTGGAGATCTCATCAGTATTCTGAGCCTCACTCTATTCATCTAACAAATGGGGCTAATAAGCCAGGAACCCAGCAGGGTTTTTGGGAGCATGAGGTTGTCAGTGCAGTGCCTCATAGGAAACAAGCTGCATGGGACCAGAGAAATCACTTAATCCAGCCTTCTCCTATAACAGATGAGAAAACTGAGGCTGAGTGTCACATAATGTGTAGCTTCTCTCCCTTTTGTTTGTGCTTAACTAATATCTTTCTCAGTTGTGGGATCACTTTGCGACTCCGCTTCTTGAGAAACCACAGGGGCAGCTTTTGCACAGGGCATTTTCCTTGCTTGCAATTTCTCTTTCTTTTCACCACCTGTCAAGTCACCTTGCCCTCCCTTTGAAACACATTCAAATTCATTTCCTCAGGGAGGCTCTTCTAGTTCATCCTTAAAGATGGGTATTTCAAATCCTGATCAACTCAGTTTTATCCTTCACTGTGGAAATGTGAAGGACCTATTATTGATATTATTATAAAGGTCCTATATAGATATACATATACACTTATATTTTTTGTTATTTAGGGAAAAAAAACTTCTTGAGAACAAATTTGTTAGCAGCGCAGTGTTATTTGTGTATTTTGAAAGGGACAGTTTCAGTTGATGAGATAATTAAATGCACGATATGCTTTTAGCATGTTAACTCCTACTCACAGATCCTTGTTCTGCTTTTCATACAATCAGCTTTCAAGCTAGTAGTCCAGAGCTAAGGATTATGTTAAATAAGTTAGAAGAAAACCACCCACTGCTAATTCACATCTTTTCATATGGGTGAATATTCTTGCAACTTTCCCCTAGTGTGCTTTCTTCCACACTATGAAAAGAGGCAAATAAAGTAAAAATGTCAAGTAGCAGTATACACTCCTAAAGATAACTCACAGAAGTAGTTATATGTGGACTTAACTAGTACATAAAAGATTACATGAGGCTGGGTGTGGTGGCTCTCAGCTGTAATATCAGCACTTGGGAGGCTGAGGCAGGAGAATCGCGTGAGTCCAGGAGTTCGAGACCAGCCTGGGCAACATCGTGAGACCTAGTCTCTACAAAAAAATACAAAAATTAGCTAGGTATGGTGGAGCATGCCTGTACTTCCAGCTACTTGGGAGGCTGAGGTGGGAGGATTGCTTGAGTCTGGGAGGTCAAGGCTGTAGTGAGCTGTGATTGCACCACTGTACTCCAGCCTGGGCAACAGAGGCAAGATAGTGTCTAGAAAATAAATAAATAAATAAAAATAAATCACATGAAAGCCAAGTTGGACTTCATAATCCTTAACATGAATGAACTATAAGGGCCAAGGGAGGGCTCCTCTTGGCCTCTCTGAAGGTTTGATAGAAAATCAACTCAGAAAAGGCAGATTAATTGGAGAAAAGGCATGCAAATTTATTTAATGTGTGTACACAGAAGCTTTCAAAATGAAAACCCAAAGATACAGGGAAATTGTCTATTTTTATGCTTAGGTTCAACAGAGTATAGACAGCCGTGTAGAAATAGGCTTTGACAAAAAGGAGGTGATTAAATGGTAATCAGTTGAGTGGGGAAACTCAGCAGGGCCTGTCTAGGTGGTGCTTCTTGCTTTCTTTTTTTCTTTTTCTTTTTTTTAATTTTTGAGAAAGGATCTTGTCTCTGTAGCCCAGGCTAGAGTACATTGGCGTGATCACAGCTCACTGCAGCCTCAAACTCTTGGGCTCAAGCAATCCACCTGTTTCAGCCTCCGGAGTAGCTGGGACTCTAGACCTGTGCCACCTCGCCTGACTAATTTTTTATTTTTTGTAAAGATGAGGCCTTACTATGTTGCCAGGTTGGTCTTGAACTCCTGGGCTCAAGCAATCCTCCTGCCTCGGCCTCCCAGATTGTTGAGATTACAAGCGTAAGCCACTGTGCCTGGCCTGCCTATCTAGATTCTTGTTGGCCTCTCTGAGCATGAATTCCTTCCCTCGGGGTCTGAGGCACAACCTTCTCTAGAATGGGGGCCTAAAAACCTACAATCACACAAGGTAGTCAGATAATTTCTTTATGGCCAGTATTTACACAGAAAGGTGGAGGGAAAGTTATAGTAATGTATTTATGTTTTATGACTAGCTCTGAGGAAAGAGATTTCTGGTTTCTATGATCTGCCTTGGGAAAGAGGGATTCCAGTTTCTATGGCCAGCCTCAGCAGAGAGTGGGACTGAGAGACAGGAGGGCAGGAGAAGGTCAGAGAAAAGCATTTGCTTCTGAGACCTTCATTTTGAGGTATTGTTTTCTGCACCTCAACAGAATGAACAATCAAATGAATGTTTGATTGTACAACATGCACATTTTTATTTAATTTCATAGTACTGAATAAATCCTTTTCACATTAATTTGCGAACTGCTTTTATATGCCCCTGATTTGTAATCAAATACTATTTTGTTTTTGTGGCTGGGCTGCTATGGAAATAGGAAGTAAATGTTACAGGTAGCTCTTCCACTGAACATGCACAAATGTATGTGTTGGTGTGTGTTTGTATGAAAGGATTATAAGATCTTTTGCTTAGAGTGTGAATGGAAAGAGGTATAATAGAGTTTTATATCTGGAAAGAACCTTATTTGTTATCTGTTTATAGGTGAGAATGGATATTTACAGAGATCAGGTGGTTTGACAAGGTTATTCTGCTGTATAGTGTTAGAGCTAAGGCTTAGAAGAACTCTGAGTTTCTGGAGTTAGAGAGCACTCTTAATGCTTTGGGAGAAACTTAGCAGTATTCTTTTTACCCATTCAGGGAACTCAGAGTCTCTATTTCCTGAATTATCTTTTGGATTTTGGATATTTGGAAGATTAGATTATCAATGGAGTTTGAAGGTAGACTCTTGTCTGGATATTATTATTATTTGAGATAGTGCCTCATTCTCTTTTCCGGACTGGAGTGCAGTAGTGCAATCACAGTTCACCATGGCCTCAACCTCTCGGGCTCAAGCAATCTTCCAACCTCAGCTTCCTGAGTAGCTGGGACTATGGGTGTGCGCCACCACGCCCAACTAATTTTTGTACTTTTTGTAGCGACGGGGCTTCACCATGTTGCCTCGGCTGGTCTCAAACTCTTGAGCTCAAGGGATCCTGCCACCTCAGCCTCCCAAAGTGCTGGGATTACAGGCATAAGCCACTGCACCTAGCGCTTGTCTGGACATTCTTAAGCATGCTGTCCATGAGTTTTTTTTTCCTGAGAAAAGATCATTGAAGACCAAAACTTTGTCAAAATTGGAGTTTTATCACATTCTTACATTGCAAAATAAGGCACTTTTCATTGAAAAGGATTTTAATACCTTCCATGGAAAACATTCTTGAAAATCCAAGGCAATTTCATAGTTTCACCTTTTCAAATGTTGACTTTAAATGAATTATGCCCAACCTTTATTGTAAGGATTATATCTTATCTATCTTTATATTCTCTACAGCCCCTAGCACAGAGCAAAATGTCTAGAAAGTTGGAAGGTAGTATATTTAAAATGCCTCTCTATTTTCCCACTTAAATCCTTAGTGAGAATTACTTCACTTCTCTTTGTCCTTTGCTTTTCTCTTCCATGTGATTGTGGCTAATGATCAAAGGAAACCCTTAGAATTGTTGAGACATTTGGAATACAAAATTTCTCACTAATTAAAAATTGGATCACTGGACCAGAACCTATTAATTTTGGCTTTCATTTGTTGAACTCTTTCTGTGTGGTAAATATTTGTCAGATTCTTTGAGTACAGAGATGAGTTTGACAGCCTCTACTGTTAAGGACCTGAAATCTAGTAGATGAGACAGATGTCCTGTATGTTTAGGTGCAGTAATGGATATATTTTAAAAGTGTTGAAGAAATACATATACTCTTGATGTTTCTTATTAGCAATATGTAGAAGGATATGAGTATCACAGATGAAGTAAGTTTAATCACGAAGTAATTAGATTTTTAAAAAGCTAAATTTTATGTTTTCATATGAATGTTACAAGTCCATGGAATAATATTCCAAGGTAATACAGTGAAGCTAAACTATATAAATTTTATTCAGATTTCACCTGTTTTTCTGTTCCTATCCTTTTTGTTTTCCAGGATCTAATCCAGAAATGCCACATTTCATTTATACGTATGCTCTTTTGTTTGGTTTTGTTTGAGACAGGGTCTTGCCTTGTTGCCCAGGCTGGAGTGTGGTGGGACAATCATAGCTCACTGTGGCCTTGAACCCCTGGGCTCAAGCGATCCTCCCACCTCAGCCTCCTCAGTAGCTGGGACAACAGGTGTGCACCACCATGCCCAACCAACTTACTATTTTTTTGTAAAGTCAGAGTCTCTCCCTATGTTGTCCAGGCTGGTCTTAAACTCCTGAGTTCAAGTGATCCTTCCACCTTGGCCTCCCAAAGTCCTGGGATTACAGGTATGAGCCACTGTGCCCAGCAATATGTATGCTTCGTAGAAATTTATTTTTACACAAATGGTAGCATACTGTACTATGCTTTCATTGTGTTTTATTCCAGTTTTTACCTAGTCTCTTAATAATGGACTTTAAGTTGTTTCCAATCTTTTGATATTATTAACAGTGCTACAGTGGCTATCCTTGAGCTCGCAAGTATGCAGTTTATATGGAGGCATTTTTGGGTGGAAGAATATATTCGTATCTTTATTGCTAAACTGCCCTGCTTAAACATTGTATACATTTACACTCCTTTCAGCAATGTATGTGTTTTTCTTTTTTCTTTTTTTTTAAATTATACTTTAAGTTCTAGGGTACATGTGCACAACATGCAGGTTTGTTACATATGTATACATGCGCCATGTTGGTGTGCTGCACCCATTAATTCATCATTTACATTAGGTATATCTCCTAATGCTATCCCTCCTCCCTCCCCCCACCCCACGACAGGCCCCGGTGTGTGATGTTCCCCTTCCTGTGTCCAAGTGTTCTCATTGTTCAGTTCCCACCTATGAGTGAGAACATGTGGTGTTTGTTTTTTTGTCCTTGTGATAGGTTGCTGAGAATGATGGTTTCCACCTTCATCCATGTCCCTACAAAGGACATGAACTCATCCTTTTTTATGGCTGCATAGTATTCCATGGTGTATATGTGCCACATTTTCTTAATCCAGTCTATCATTGATGGACATTTGGGTTGGTTCCAAGTCTTTGCTATTGTGGATAGTGCCGCAGTAAACACACGTGTGCATGTGTCTTTATAGCAGCATGACTTATAATCCTTTGGGTATATACCCAGTAATGGGATGGCTGGGTCAAATGGTATTTCTAGTTCTAGATCCTTGAGGAATCGCCATGCTGTCCTCCACAATGGTTGAACTAGTTTACAGTCCCACCAACAGTGAGAAAGTATTCCTATTTCTCCACATCCTCTCCAGCACATGTTGTTTCCTAACTTTTTAATGGTCACCATTCTAACTGGTGTGAGATGGTATCTCATTGTGGTTTTGATTTGCATTTCTCTGATGGCCAGTGATGAGGAGCATTTTTTCATGTGTCTGTTGGCTTCAGCAATGTATGTGTTTTACCTCTCCCTTGCAGGTAGCGTGTGATTTAACAATTCAATTTTGCAAATTTCATAGGTGAAAAAATGGAATTTTATCACTATTTTTCTGTGCATTTCTCTTGTTATAAGTGAGGTTGAACATACTATCGTGTGCTTAAGAACAATTTCCCTTTCTGTGAATTGACTGCCAATTTATCTATGGAAATAATGTTTTTATATAAAAAGGAAATTAGCACTTTGTGATAGGGGCTGCTACTTTTTTCCAGTGGGTTTGTATTTTGTCATTTATGGTAATTTTTGCTATATATGAATTTATTTTTGGATCATCAGGTTTATTACTATTCTACTTCATGGTTTTGGAATTTTATGTCTTACTTAGGTCTTAGGCTCTTCAAGATTATGAAAAAATATCTTGCTTTTAATACTTTGTGGGGTTTTTTTTATGTTTAAGACTTTAAATCAATTTGGGATTTATTTTAATGTGAGTTGGTATCCCATCCTCTTTTCCATGTGGCTGTATAGTTGTGCCAGCACCATTTATTGAACAATTTATCTTTTCTACACTGATGTCATGTTTTATCTTATCAAATTCCTGAAGTCTTTTTAGAATGTTTGTTGTATCCATTGATTTGATGGCTTGTTCATGAACCAGTTTTAGACCTTTTAAATTATTATATATTTATAACATATTTTATACTATCTGGCAAATATTAAAGCTGGTCCCCCTTATTACTCTTCTTTTTTATAATTGCCCTCATTGTTCTTGTTTATTTTCCATATAAACTACAGACATACCTTCTGAATTTTTTTTTTTTTTTTGAGACAGAGTCTCACTCTGTCACCCAGGCTGGAGTGCAGTGGCGCGATCTCGGCTCACTGCAACCTCCATCACCCGGGTTCAAGCGATTCTCCTGCCTCAGTCTCTGGAGTAGCTGGGACTACAGGTGCGTGCCACCATGCCTGGCTAATTTTTTGTATTTTTAGTAGAGACGGGGTTTCACCGTCTTAGCCAGGGTGGTCTCAATCTCTTGCTCTCGTGATCTGCCTGCCTCGGCCTCCCAAAGTGCTGGGATTACAGGCATGAGCTGCTGCACCCGGCCAGCTTTTGAATTTCTAAAAGAATATCCTGATAATCTTATTGGGATTGCGTTAAATTTACTTATTAATTTAAAATTTTTAAAGCATTGATCCTCTAAGAATTTGTTTTGTGTAGCTCAAATATTTCTCATCTGCTTTAAAAAAAAAGTTGATTTTACAAAATTTGCTGGGAGTGGTAGGGGCGGCTCATGCCTGTAATCTTAGCACTTTTGGAGGCCGAGGCAGGAGGATTGCTTGAGCCCAGGAGTTCAAAACCAGCCTGGGCGATAGTGAGACCCTGTCTCTTAGAAACTACATATATATTTTACAAATTTATTTTTCTTTGAGGCAGAGTCTCGTTCTGTCACCCAGGCTGGAGTCCAGTAGCATGATCTCGACTTGTTGCAACCTCTGCCTCTGTGGTTCGAGGTATTTCGGGGTGCCTCAGCCACTTAAGTAGCTAGGATTACAGGTGTGTTTCACTTCACCTAGCAAATTTTTGTATTTTTAGTAGTTTCACCGTGTTGGCCAGGCTGGTCTCGAACTCCTAGCCTCAAGTGATCTGCCCGCCTGGACTTCCCAAAGTGCTGGGATTCCAGGCGTAAGACACCGCGCCCGGCTTATTGTACAAATATTTCATTACTGATACTACAGAGAGCAGTTACTCATCATACTACCTCTATCACAACAAACATTTCTGTTTTCCCTTTACTTTTAGTGATGCTGAATCATATTTTAGGGCCTTTATTATTATATATTCTGTAATTAGCAAGGTGTCATGCATACAGTAGGTAAAAGTTTAGAGAGCTTGTCCATACCACTGTGGGATCCTCAATAGGAAGTAATTTGGAAGTATCTATTGAAATTTAAAATATACACAGGCATGTACCGTAACTCTTTAGTTGTTTACTCAGCATCTATCCTAAAGAAAACATGGGCCGTGACTCACATACTGTTTTTTTCAGTACCTTCTGTCACCCTTGTTATCTCCTTACATTTTAGCCATTAAATTCTGTTAAAGAAGATGTGAAACCTTTTAGAAGTGGTTCATAGCCCATGCTGTGCACTTTTAATTTGATTCTCTACCTTACTTTTTAGTTAAAAAAAAAAAACAAAACAAAACTCGTCACCATAGTAATTCTTTAGATGTTAGAATCAGCTAGGTATGCTTTTTTTTCTCTCAAACTTCTTTAATCATCACCCACATTTCACCCCTGTTCCGATAATTCCCTCTTTCCCTGTTGAAAATCACCATAATGAGCCTTGGCCCCCGATTGCACGTCCTTGATGAGTGTGTTGGGGACAGAAGTACTCTCAATCCCCTGTGGCCTTCCTGCTCTTGTTCCCACTCCTGACCAGCCCACATAATGAATCCTGTTCTCAAAGCAAAGATCATCTCCACCCACATCAGCAGCACCTTTTGTTCTTCGTTCCTTTTTCATCCTTATTCCCAGATCTCAAAATATCGCTCCCAATATCTTTGCAGTCTTTACTTTCATTCCAGAGGATTCAACAGTATACATTTATGCGCATGTGGTAAAAGGACCACGGTTGCTTTGGTACCAAACAGACATGAACAAAAATTGCACCAGAAAACAGAAAAATTGTTTGTGCAGAATTCTAGAAAAAAATCCTCTTGCCTCTCTCCACATCAGGGTGAAGGGGAAGAGGAGAGGGCCATCTGGGAATCTGGGAATTAAGGAAGTAAGGAGGTAGAATTGGAATGTTTAAGCCACCAAGTAACTATTAGATTGGTGCCTGGGTTTTGGGTCATGCTCTCATGTGCTTCTGCCTGCAGCTTACTTGCCTCCCTCTTGGGCTGGTTGGAAAGCCGTGGGCTGGTTACTATGGGAATTGATGGGTGCTGCTGGCAGTGAGAGAAGGAAAGTACTTGGAATTGATACAGAAATACTAGGAGAGCAGGTTTTTTTTTTGCCCTCTGCTTTCCTGCTTACTGTTTTTTGATTTGATTTAACTAACGTGGTTTTAGCTGAAGAGAGCCTTTCCAAGAGCTCACCTGTGGTACCCTGAGGAGGAGTTGAGCTGTCATCACTCTAACCCAGGAAGACCTCATGGAGACGAGGGCAACACAAAGGATGGCTAGTTTCTCAGATGAATTTCTGTTTCAGCAACTGGCTTCTCAGGCTTCATTGAACTCAAAATTAAACCCAAGCCTCTTTTTATACTGTTAAGAAATGTGCTGCAGACAGGAGGGGGAAAGTCAGTATTTAATTCTCTCTTCTTCACTACCGTCTTCTTCACTACCACTCCTCTCCCTCTTCTTCACTGCCACCACCCCTTGCAAGGAAAAGGTAGGTGGAGCATTCTGTGTTTGTCATAAATTTAATGATTCTGAAATGTTGGAAATAGAAAACAGATGTTTTAATGGGGTGATACCCACATTGGAAAGCATCAAGGTCAAAATATATTTTATGAGTCAACTTTAATTTGATTAATAACTTAAAACCCTCTACCATAGTATATGCTACTTTATTTTCATAACTACTCATGAGTATGGAATGGAAAACATTAATTTATCTTTCTAAGAAAAGTATTTGGCTGGAGGAGAAAAGAATATTAAAGTGTCATGGACATTATAAAATTTGGTAGCACAGTCTTTTTTCCCCTACATTTTTAGTTTCAGTTCACTGTTTCTATTGTTTCTGAGTATTTTACCACTAATGAAAACCTTATTTAGGTAAAACGTTTTCTTTTGATTTAAAAGATTTTTGTTGAATTCCTTGCCCAGATGTGAGAGAAGTGTCTACATCTATTCAGACTTTAACTTTGGGTCTTAGAGGTGATGAATCACTTGGCAGAACAACCATGAGATGTTGAATAATCTCATGATTTGGTTGACTTATTTTTAGAAGCCACTCCCTATTAACTCGTTTAATTCCTGTTATACGGGAAGAGGGACAGGGAAAGGATTGGAAGAAGAGGTCAGTCATATACAGGCCTTGCCCTCCTAAAGCTTCTGAACTTATTTTTTGTTTGTTTTTTGAGACAGAGTCTTACTGTGTTGCCTAAGCTGGAGTGGCGCCATCTCAGCTTACTGCAACCTCTGCCTCCCAGGTGGAAGCAATTTTCATGCCTCAGTCTCCTGAGTAGCTGGGACTACAGGCGTGCATCACCATTCCTGGCTGATTTTTTTCTATTTTAGTAGAGATGGGGTTTCACCATGTTGCCCAGGCTGGTCTTGAACTCCTGAGCTCAGGCAGTCTGCCTGTCTCCACCTCCCAAAGTGCTAGGATTACAGGCATGAGCCACTGCCTAAAGCTTCTAAACTTGTAGCATAAGTAAGATGATTAAAAAAATAAAATATGTCTAGGTACAGTGGCTCATGCTTGTAATCTCAGCATTTTGGGCAGCCGAGGCAGGCCGACTACTTGAGTCTAGGAGTTTGTGACCAGTCTGGGCAACATGGTGTTACCCTGTCTACAAAAAATACAAAAACTAACTGGCCATGGGTGGGTGCCTGTAGTCCCAGCTACTCAGGAGGCTGAGCGGGGAGGATAGCTTGAGCCTGGGAGGTCGAGGCTGCAGTGAGCTGAGATCACACCACTGCACTTCAGCTTGGGTGACAGTGAGAACCCATCTCAAAAAAAAAAAAAAAAAGGAAAAGTAAAGAAAAAGAAAAATCTGAAGTGAAGAGTATATTCAGATAAGAAAGAATAGTTCAGTTTCCCTGGAGTGGTGTATATGGGGAGTGGTGTACAGAGAAATGGATTTGAAAATTTAGGTTGGAATTGACTTGTCTAGGACTTGGAGTGCCTAATCAAAGAATTTTTACCCTTTTTATGTAGGTATTGAGAAACCATTGATGGTTTTGGGGTAGGTGAAGGTGCGTGATACCTCTTTTTTCATACTGAACTTGAATTTTGTCTTTAGCTGTATCTTTGCATAAAACTGAAATTGTTTCTAAGTTCTTTAAAAGATATCACTAAGGAAAGTTAAGATTCAGTGTAAAAAAACAAATTTCAGACTTACTATTTGGGAAAGATCATTAAATCTAGTTGTTTGTTTAATGGATTATAATTCTGATGGTATAAATTTTCAGCATCTTGTTACCTTGGTGAGTTCATGGCTTTGAGGTGACTGGAAACATGGTGTTGTCTGTTTGAATAATGGAATTTCTGCAACTTATTTTACATACACAGCCTCTAAGTCTGCCACTGATGGAGGTTATTTATGGATCTGTTTCTGATCCAAAGTCTTGCAGAGGGAGATTTTCCCATGGAGCATAGGCTGGCCAAAATATTTAGATGGGACCTGGTGTGGCCTTCCCTAGGCTGGCTTCCTTAGTCCCAGAAAAGAGCCAGCTTCCTAGTGGCCTCTGTCCTTGTATTGCTGCCCAGAAGTTCCCAAAGGATCTTGGGTTGAACCTTTAGCCATCTAGATTATTTATAAAAACATAGTCATCATACTGCTATTTGGAAAGGATTATACTTTTATGCTTCTTTTGAGCTTAAAGTGGTGGCATGGAGGGACATAGTCTCTAAGATTCCTGCATTCAGGTACCATGTCTGTCATGCTCATTATTGCCTCTCCATGGCAGAGTATAGTGCTTGGGACACGTAAGTACTAAATAAATGCTTGTTGAATGAACGTTGGATAAATCTCGGGTAATTGTTTGTATACAGTAACTACTATAGTGGATGGAAAGACTGGCTAAGTTTTTGATTAACACTCCTTTCTCTTAGTTCCGTAGGTTTTAGTTAGTGATAAAGATTAAAACTTTTTTTGATATGTTGCTTTAAAATGTTAGTAACACTTTAAAGTCCTTTTTAGATAATAAAATAACCATGTAGATCTGGAGTAACTTAAAATGTATGGCCAGGTGTGGTGGCTCCTGCCTGTAGTCCCAGCACTTTGGGAGGCCAAGGCAGGCAGATAACCTGAGGTCAGGAGTTCGAGACTAGCCTGGTCAGCAGGGTGAAACCTCATCTTCACTAAAAATACAAAAAATTAGGTAGGCATGGTGGTGCATACCTGTAGTCCCAGCTACTTAGGAGGCTGAGGCAGGGGAATGGCTTGAACCTGGGAGGCTGAGGTTGCAGTGAGCTGAGATCGCGTCACTGTACTCCAGCCTGGATGACAGAGCAAGACTCTGTCTCAAAAAAAAAAAGAAGTAACTTAAACTGTAAAATCTTGCGGGCTAATTAAAAAAATTCAGAACATATAGTATTGACATTCTCTTCCTTTTGCATTAGAAAGGGTCAGTATCCTAAATTATTTAATAACGTATGTCCTTTCCAGCCAAGATTTCATTTACTTGATTCAAAGCCCAGAGTATAGATGGAAGCATAAGAAGGTTTGCCAAAGCATGGAAGAGTAATGAGATTTTTCCCCTGGCAACTTGGAATTTATTTTTTTAAATTATAGTAATTAACATGAAAAATGTTATTTTGTTAACATCTAATGAAGAGAAAGTTGAAATAAATGGAGAAATGTCTATAAATTTTTTTCTTTGTGTTGTACTTTTTTTCTTTTGTCTATAAATATTAAGTTTTTTCTGATAGGGCAAAATAGGAAAATATGAGAAAACAGTGATTGTTTAAAGATTTGATGATTGGCTAAGTGTGGTGGCTCATGCCTGTAATCCCCGCACTTTGGGAGGCTGAGGTGGGAGGATTGCGTAAGCTTAGGACTTTGAGACCAGCCTGGGCAACATAGTGAGACCTTGTCTCTATAAAAAAATAATAAAATAAAAATTAGCCAGGTGTGATGGCATGTGCCTGTGGTCCTAGCCACTTGGGAGGCTGAGATGGGAAGATCACTTGAGCCCAGGAGGTCAAGGCTGCAGTGAGCTATAATTATGCCATTCTACTCCAGCCTGGGTAACAAAACAAGACTGTGTCTCTTAAAACAAACAAACAAAAAGATTTGATAATCATAAAAGAGCCTATGTTTTTGTGACTTCTTACATTTTCTTAAGGATAATGTATGGCATGTTGCACATTGAGATGGTTATTGGAATATCATTTAGAAACCTCTGGACATAATTCATGTTGGAACCAGTTTACAGTAGTAGTTAGGGAGGTAAACTTTGTGCTTACAGTGCTTGTGTTCAAAATGTCCTGAGATTCGGTTTTTATTCTGTAAGAAATTTCAGTGTTACTCTGTCTGAAAATATTTAGCCTTTCAGAATTCCATTTTATAATTTTGTAGTCCAGTATCTAGTGTGAAGGAGGTAATTGTTGCATCATACACAAGACTTTAGTGGTATTCTAGGTACTTGTCTGTTGCTGATCATATTTTTTATAAAAGTAATTTTTGGGGCTAATCAATACACGAATTCTGGAAACTGGTAATATTTAATCATTGATAAAGAATTTTATCTTTTTGTGCTTGTTTGTATTTATAGTTCCTTGTAGTCCTTTTTATGGGCTTTTGAATAAATATAAAATGAAATTGGTTTTCAAATGGAAGCCACTTATCAAGTTGAAGCAGAGATGTTGCCAGTATTTAATGTACTTGAGATGACATGCAATAAGACCTTTGGAAAACCAACAAGTGTGCTTCCAGGAGCCCTTCCCTAATAATCTCTGCCTTGATGGAATTATTTTTCATGATGGTAATGAGCTTGTGTTATGCTAAGCGGGTTAAGCAGAATAATTTCTACTCTGTAGAATTTAGACTTTTAAAACCCAGACTTACAGTATTAGATGGCATACACATATATCTGCAACCATAGTTGCAACAACACTTTTCTGAGAAATAAAGGAAATCACTAGGGACAACTTCTGTTACAGAGGTGCCACACTGTACCCACTGTCATCCTCTTGCTGCAAATAACTTGCATAGGAATTCCCCTCTCCACAGGTCTGTGGAGTACATTCCTTGGCACCTGCCTAGGTAGGAGGGAGAAGAGCCTAGAGTCACACATGTTGTATCTTGGACCCATAGGAGATAAATAGTATGTGAAGTCCAGACAATCTTGTTTTTCTTCATTTATTAGTTTCTGTCCAGGCAATCCTATCACAGCCACTAAAGCAAAGCAGAACAAAAACATTTGTGAAGGTTAGATGTCAGCGGTGTTAGGATGTTCCATGTCTTATGTTCAGTTACCCTGAAGTCTAGTTTCTGCATATACCTAGCAAGTACATTAGCCAATTCACGTTCTCGAAAGTAATACCGATTGTTGCCTCTTAGGTGCTCAGAGCCTTTACAAATAGCACGGAGCTACAGCCCTTCCCACCTCTCTGTGAACACAAAGAATGATTTCATTTACTTAAATGAGAACACTATAAAATTCTCAATCAAATTAGCATTCACTCTCAAAAAATAAAAGTATTCCATTCAGTACTTTTTTTAGGGGTTATAGCATACCGTTTTGAAATCAGAGCAACTTCAGAAGAAGGTAAAAAGTTCCCAGACTCTCCTAATTCATGGTTCTCAGAATAGGGAATGAATATCCACCGAATTTTTCAATGCCTGAGACCATTTCCTATCTACAGTTCCCAGATTGGCATTTCTTTTGCTCATCCTGGGAGCTTGGTTGTGGTTTACTTTTTTGTAAAGACAGTGAGTGTTCTCAGTGTGACTGTGAAAAGCAAGACTGACCTCTTTCCCTTTGGTCCCTGGAGAATGGTGTCATGAGGTGTTTTTGAGCCAGGCCCAGGTAGATGTCTGCTGCTCCCTCTTACTGGCACTGAGAGAACATAGTTGAACTCTTTAGACTTTCTACCCGCATACTGTTGAGTTGGAGTTTTTGTATTATGTGAAGGAGTCACAAACGATACTCTCAGCTTTGGAATGTTATAAAGAAGCTGATGAAGTGCTCTTTGCCACTAAAGCCTGTATAGGGAGCTACTAGCTAGTGCTTGTTCTGTGCCTAGAAGAGACAGTTCCTAAACATGGGAAGATACCTCCACCCCAGGACCAGGTGGTTCCAGGTGGTTCTAGGCTGAGCAAAAGCTAACAGATACCACATTTAAGTATAAAATATTTGTGATATGAACTTTAGAAGCATTTTATTTGGAGAAAGAAAACATGTTCATATGAAATAATTATAGTTAGTGGAAGACAACATGCAATCTAATTGCTTCATTGACAGTTTCTACTTATCCTGGCGTAAGAAAAAATCCATTTATTAAGCTGAAAATCTTCTGATGTCATAGAAAGAAGGAAAACTTTGTTCTTTCAAAATTGTGACCTCCTGTATATTTCCTGATATGTAGAGAATTCTCAATTGTCTGAGGCCTTGGTGAGAGAGTAGGATTAGAATCAGAATTCACTTTTTTTGTCTTAAGATGAGAGAAGTTATCAGCTGGAGCTGAAATTTAATCTTGTTTAGCTACACTGATCACTGTTTCTTTCTCGGGAATTTTATTTTAAAATAAAGTCTAAGTTTTTTTTTTTAATTCTTGTATCTAGAAACAAAGTCTGATTTTAGCCTGGCAGAATTTGTCTGTACTAATTTTAGTTTTTAGATGTGCATGGGAAGAGAGACTGGATAATCTCTCTCAAATCGGTTGTACTGGTGGTTCACTTAAGTGCATATGTACTATATGGAGTCATGCATTTGATATTAATATTACACAATTATCTCTCTTAAATGTAAAACACTCTTAGTGTAAATATTTTCAACATTTGTTGATTGTAACATTTGGATGACAAATATTTCTTTTTTTTTTTTTTCTTTTTTATTGATCATTCTTGGGTGTTTCTCGCAGAGGGGGATTTGGCAGGGTCACAGGACAATAGTGGAGGGAAGGTCAGCAGATAAACAAGTGAACAAAGTTCTCTGGTTTTCCTAGGCAGAGGACCCTGCGGCCTTCCGCAGTGTTTGTGTCCCTGGGTACTTGAGATTAAGGAGTGGTGATGACTCTTAACGAACATGCTGCCTTCAAGCATCTGTTTAACAAAGCACATCTTGCACCGCCCTTAATCCATTCAACCCTGAGTGGATACAGCACATGTTTCAGAGAGCACAGGGTTGGGGGTAAGGTCACAGATCAACAGGATCCCAAGGCAGAAGAATTTTTCTTAGTACAGAACAAAATGAAAAGTCTCCCATGTCTACCTCTTTCTACACAGACACAGCAACCATCCGATTTCTCAATCTTTTCCCCACCTTTCCCCCCTTTCTATTCCACAAAACCGCCATTGTCTTCATGGCCCGTTCTCAATGAGCTGTTGAGTACACCTCCCAGATGGGGTGGTGGCCGGGCAGAGGAGCTCCTCACTTCCCAGTAGGGGCGGCCGGGCAGAAGCACCCCTCACCTCCCGGACGGGGCGGCTGGCCGGGCGGGGGGCTGACCCCCCCACCTCCCTCCCGGACGGGGCGGCTGGCCGGGCGGGGGGCTGATCCCCCCACCTCCCTCCCGGACGGGGCGGCTGGCCGGGTGGGGGGCTGACCCCCCCACCTCCCTCCCGGACGGGGCGGCTGGCCGGGCGGGGGGCTGACCCCCCACCTCCCTCCCGGACGGGGCGGCTGGCCGGGCGGGGGGCTGACCCCCCTACCTCCCTCCCGGATGGGGCGGCTGGCCGGGCAGAGGGGCTCCTCACTTCCCAGAAGGGGCGGCCGGGCAAAGGCGCCCCTCACCTCCCGGATGGGGCGGCTGGCCAGGCGGGGGGCTAACCCCCCCACCTCCCTCCCGGACGGGGCGGCTGGCCGGGCCGGGGGCTGACCCCCCCACCTCCCTCCCAGACAGAGCGGCTGGCCGGGCAGAGGGGCTCCTCACTTCCCAGTAGGGGCGGCCGGGCAGAGGCGCCCCCCCCACCTCCTGGACAGGGCAGCTGGCCAGGCAGGGGGCTGATCCCCCCACCTCCCTCCCGGACGAGGAGGGAGGACGCTCCTCACTTCTCAGACGGGGTGGCTGCCGGGCGGAGGGGCTCCTCACTTCTCAGACGGGGCGGTTGCCAGGCAGAGGGTCTCCTCACTTCTCAGACAGGGCGGCCGGGCAGAGACACTCCTCACATCCCGGACGGGGCGGCAGGGCAGAGGTGCTCCCCACATCTCAGACGATGGGCGGCCGGGCAGAGACGCTCCTCACTTCCCAGATGTGATGGCGGCCGGGAAGAGGCGCTCCTCACTTCCTAGATGGGATGGCGGCCGGGCAGAGACGCTCCTCACTTTCCAGACTGGGCAGCCAGGCAGAGGGGCTCCTTACATCCCAGACGATGGGCAGTCAGGCGGAGACGCTCCTCACTTCCCAGACGGGGTGGCTGCCAGGCAGAGGCTGCAATCTCGGCACTTAGGGAGGCCAAGGCAGGCGGCTGGGAGGTGGTTGTAGCGAGCCGAGATCACGCCACTGCACTCCAGCCTGGGCGCCATTGAGCACTGAGTTAACGAGACTCCGTCTGCAATCCCGGCACCTCGGGAGGCCGAGGCTGGCTGATCACTCGCGGTTAGGAGCTGGAGACCAGCCCAGCCGACACATCGAAACCCTGTCTCCACCAAAAAAATACGAAAACCAGTCAGGCGTGGCGGCGCACGCCTGCAATCGCAGGCACTCGGCAGGCTGAGGCAGGAGAATCGGGCAGGGAGGTTGCAGTGAGCTGAGATGGCAGCAGTACCGTCCAGCTTCGGCTCGGCATCAGAGGGAGACCGTGGAAAGAGGGGAGAGGGGAGAGGGGGGAGGGGGGAGGGGAGAGGGGAGAGGGGAGAGGGGAGAGGGGAGAGGGGAGAGGGAGCTCTATCTACCACACAGTCCTTCTCTGAATATCTAAATCCTGGATGACAAATATTTCTTACTCGAATTACTACTTTTGCAAAATACATCTTCTCTTTCAGTTATTGTAGTTGTACCAAAGTAAGTAATTTAGATATTAGGTAACTTAACAGAATTGTTAATTGAAACCAAATTGTTATGTTTATTTTATTATTTATTTATTTTATTTTTATGGAGACAGAGCCTTGCTCTGTTGCTCAGGTTGGAGTGCAGTGGCCCAGTCATAGCTCACTGTAGCCATGACCTCCTTGGGCTGGAGTGCTCTTTCGTCTCAGCCTCCTGAGTAGCTGGGTCTACAGGCATTTGCCACCATGCCCAACTAATTTTGTTATTTTTGTAGAAGATGGAATCTCACTGTGTTGCCCAGGCTGATCTTGGACTTCTGGGCTAAAGTGATCCTCCCACTTTGGCCTCACAAAGTATTGGGATTACAGGCATGAGACACCATGCCTGGCCACACTTTTTGTTTATTTTAAAGGAATTGTTTTTTGCCAACTAAGTAAGTAAAAGAAGCTGATTTTAGCTAATTCAGAAAATAGAAAGGAATCAAAAAAGAAACCATGCTCATTTGGGTTTCTAATATTTTTTTCTTATATTTCCTTTACTCTTTTTCTATGCATATGTATTTTCTAAAACAAAATTGGAATTCTATTGTATATATGTTTTGTATTCTGCTTTTTATGTTTAGCATGCCTTTTGAATTTTTTATCTTATTTAAATAATTTTTAGAGACTGGATATGGTGGCTCACACCTGTAATCCCAGCTCTTTGTGAGGCTGAGGCAGGAGGATCGCTTGAGCCCAGGAGTTCCAGGCTGCAGCTGAGTTATGATCATGCCACTGCACTTCAGCTTGGGCGACAGAGCGAGACACTGTCTCTAAAAATATAAAGAAAGAAAGAATTTACTATTTCATCTTGTTATATATTTGTGTAATCACTTGTTACAAATCAGTCTTCAGTGTTTTTTTGTGTGTGTGCATTTTTATATAAATGCTTGATTGTTTTCTTAGGATAATTATCTAGGATAAGAATTATTAGGTCAGAGTGTCTGAATGACTTTTTCTGTTGCAGTCCCAAATTCTCCTTCTGAAACAGTAAGGGGTGAAACTCTTGCCTTTTCTTCATCTCTCCTTGACAAACCATGTTTGAAAATACATTTCCAATTGAGTTAAGTAGATCCTGCAAATAAAGAGAGATGGGCTCTGTTTTTTTTTTTTTTTTTTTTTTGAGACAGGCCCTTGCTTTGTTTCCCAGGCTGGAGTGCAGTGGCATGATCATGGCTCACGGCAACCTTGACCTCCCAGGTTCAAGTGATTCTCCTATCTCGGCCCCCTGAGTAGCTGGGACTATAGGCATGCACCACCATGCTCAGCTAATTACATTTTTTTTTTTTTTGGTAGAGATAGCGTCTCACTGTGTTGCCCAGGCTGGTCTTGAACTCCTGGGCAAGTGATCCTCCTGCCTTAGCCTCCCAAAGTGTTGGCATTACAGGCATGAGCCACCACGCTTATCCTCTGTTAGCTTTTATGTTAGTATTGTAGTGAAAGGAAAATTTGTAGGATATAATAAAGAACAAAGCTTGAAAATAACTTTATTCAAATATTCATAGCCTAAATAAGAGGCAGTTTAGATCTACTCAGCTGGATTTGCTGTGGGACCCCTAACAAGCCTATGGTGCTATGGTGTACTTGGGTTTCACAGCTCACTTTAGGGTTGCCTTTTAAAATTGATGGCAGATGCTTCCTAAGAGTTCTGATTATTCTGCCAGTGCAAAATTACGGGGATGCTATTTGGTGTCACTAGGTAGTGGATACTTTACTATGGTTTACTTAATCTGATTTTTAAAAAGCATGTACTGTTGATTTTTTTTTTTTTTTGAAACAGGGTCTCACTCTGTTGCCCAGGCTGGAGTGCAGTGGCATGATCTCTGCTGACTGCAGCCTCTGTCTTCTGTGCTTAAGTGATTTTTGTGCCTCAGGCTCCTAAGTAGCTGGGACTACAGGTGTGTGCCACCACACCTGGCTAATTTTTTTTGTATTTTTTTAGTAGAGACGGGATTTTACCATGTTGCTCAGGCTGGTCTCGAACTCCTGAGTTCTGGCAATCCGCCTGCCTCTGCCTCCCAAAATGCTAGGATTACAGGTGTGAGCCACCATGCCTGGCCTACTATTGATTTTTTTGTTGGAGTGGTATCCAGAATATTCATTTAATGTGCAGTTATTTGACTAATGGCTCATTGTGAAAGTTCATGGTATTCCAAGGTTTGTTGAGCCCCTCTGGTCAGTGACAATGCAAGACATTTAGCTTTCTGTTCTGTGGCCAGAGATATTTTCTTGTGGCCTCCAGAACAGTCCTGTGAGGAGGGTGATGGAGCAAGTGGATGTCATCTCCATTTTGTAGATGAGGAAACCGAAGGAACTTGTCTAATGCCCCTTGGCTATTACATGGCAGCTGCCATTCTTCTTTCTCTTAGTTCTCTTTCCTTTATTTTGCACTTTTTTTCCCTACGCTTCCATCGCTTTCTTGGTTGTCTTTCTGGTAGTAATAACATCATCCACACCAATGATTATAGTAATAACTGACCTTTATTGATCAATCAGTTGCCATGTGCCACAGAGTTTCCTAAGTGCTCTAATGTATTGACCTTCACCTCAGTCCTATGGAGTAGGTATTATCCTCTTTTTAGAGCTGAAGAAACCGAGGCCCAGAGAGGTTAAGCAACTTGCCCAAGGTTTATGGGGCTAGTTGTGTTCCCAGGCATCTAACTCTAGCCACTGGAATTCTATATTCTGAAAACCGTTGGACATTTATAACAAGTATAACATGAATTTTCAAGTTGGAATAAAGAAGACATTTCTGAAATGGGCTGAAATAAGTGGAATTGGGGAAAGCTGAAGATGTTTTGCATTAATGTGTTATGTTTCCCTTGAACTGTAGCCAAGAGACTCTTCATAACAGCCTGCATTTCAAGTCTAATTGTAAGCCGGGTGTTGTGGTACCTGCCTGTAGTCCTAGCAACTCAGGAGGCTGAGGCAGGAGGATTGTTTAAACCCAGGAGTTATAAGCTGTAGTGCTCTATGCCAATTGAGTGTCCCTACTAAGTTCAGCATTTCCTGGGAGTGGGGGACCACCAGATTGCCTAAGGGAGGGGTCAACTGGCCCAGGTTGGAAACTCCTGTGCTGATCAGTAGTGGAATTGTGCCTGTGAATAGCTGCTACACTCCAGCCTGGGCAACATAGCAAGACCCCATCTCTTTAAAAGAATTGTTTTAAAAAATGACAGCAGTGTTAATAGAGCTGTTTACTCTCTTAGTTTTCTCATTTATAAAGTTAGGCCTGGAGAATAAAGTCATTACTATGAGAGACAGGTGTTTGCTCTTTGAGTCAGCCTGCTTCTCCAAAGTAGGAGAGCTGGTTGATGGCAGGACCGGGTGACCTTCATGGTGATTAAAGCCAGAGGGACAGCAAAAGGCTGCTGCTTTTTTAGGTTTCCTCTTTGGTTTGCCAAGGCCCTGTTGTAAATTACCTAATTAGTAAGACTACCTTTCAAGGAAGGAATCAGGAAATTTAAACTCTAGTTATGGTTTTAGTTCAGCTTTGTGTGGATGGCTTGATTAGGTGGGAGAATAAACCAGATTGGGCTTTTGTTTTTTTCTCTGAACAAATGAAGTTGTCTGGGGAAGAGTAATTGAGACAATGGGCAGAATTCTACCTGGTGAGTAATTTACTACTGAGCTCCTAGAGAGCTGAATTCACCTTTTCCCTTTTCTTGTCTTTAAGATACAGCTAACATTAGTCACAAGGCTACACATCTGGTGACAGGGATGCCTCTAGGTCCTTATTTTTGTTCAGATAATGGAGCACCTGGAAGTTATGTGATTTTAATAGAAAATCAGGAAATATTGGTATACTTAATTCTATCTTAGGAACGAAGAACGATTTTACTAGCAGAAAATGAACACAGTTATATGTACGTAACATAAAATCACAACTGCTGGCTCAGGGTTGGAGGTGAGGTGGGGGGACTGTCTCAGTTAAGCATGATTTATTAATGTTATTATGAATTCTTTTAGTGCCAGTTTTCTGCTACTGTTCTATTTGTTCTGCTATATGAGCTTTGTTGGTATTTGCTTGTAGGTATACTTTGGCAGATGCCAGAAGGCTAACATTGGGAGAAAGGTCTTAAAATTGAGAAAATTCTCCCACTAATTTGTTCTGTGAATCAGGAAGAAAACACGCATTGACTCATTTTTTTGAACAGGAACTATCTTTTTCTCAGATCTTTTAGCTTATTTTTTAAACTTAAAAATGATATATGTTCATTTTAACAATGCAAACAGTAAAATAAAACTTAAAAAATAAAAATTATCCCAAATCCTAAACCCAGAGATATATGTAATATTTTTGCTAAATATATCTTTATATAATTTTTCTATTACGATTATTTACATTCTTGATAGTGTGTTTATGTGTTAATATACAGATATACCAGAAATAAATATATATAACTTTATATTTAGATTTATATTCTGTCATATTTCTATTTGGAGGCCTTACTGATTTTCTCATCACCCTTGTACTGATACAGTAGATTTAATTTACTTCCTAAGGTGTCAGTTTATAGCTCGATAGTATGTTCTCTAAGACTCTGTACTCATTTATATAAAAGGATTTAAAATCTTTGTAATAAACCTATTCATTAAACAAAACTTCACAGAAATGAGTCATTCTGGGTAGCCAAACTTTCTATATCATTAAGTGTTCAGCTAGTTAATGAATAAAAAAGATATCTTGACTATTGTTGATGAAAACTTTTCTAGATTACAGACTTTTAATTTATGGCTCTATCTAGTACTGCATTCAACTTCGGAGCCATAAAAAGTTTTATTCTAAAATATTTGAGAAATTATCAGAGAGATGTAAATTAAAGCTGCAGTGTTATTTACCTGTTAGAACGGCTGTTAGAATGGCTGTTATTAAAACCTGTTAGAATGGCTGTTATTAAAAAAAGACAAAAATATAGCAAGTGTTTTGAGAGGATGGGGGAAAAGGGAACCCTTGCATACTGTTGGTGGGAATGTAAGTTGGAATAGCCATTATGCAAAACAATATGGAGGTTCCTTAAATTATTAAAAATAGAACTATCATGTGATCCAGCAGTTCCACTGCTGGGTATATATCCAAAGGAATTGAAATCAGTGTTTGAAGAAGTATCAGAATTCCCATGTTTATTGTGGCATTATTCATGATAGCCAAGATATGGAATCAATCTAAGTGTCTAATAACAGATCTGTGGGTAAAGAAAATATGGTATATATACACAATGGAATACTGTATAGCCGTAAAAAAGAAGGAAATGCTTTCATTTACAATAACATGGATGAACCTGGAGGACTTTATGTTAGTGAGATAAGCAGATACAGAAAGACTGCATGATCTCCCCTATATATGCAAAATAAAAAAGTTGAACTCAGAAGTAGATTGTAGAATGTAGCTACCAGGGAGAAGGGGGGATAGTGAGGGTTTTAGGGAGGGGGATATTTGATAAAAAGGGTACAAATTTTTCAGTTAGATAGGAAGAATAAATTAATAGATAAGTTAATAAGTTAGTAGATAAGAAATATATTGCAGGCCAGGCACCTGCTTGTAATTCCAGCACTTTGGGAGGCTGAGGCAGGAGGACTACTTGAGCCCTGGAGTTCAAAACCAGCCTGGGCCATATAGTGAGACCTTGTCTCTACAAAAAAATTTTAAAAATTACCCAGGCATAGTGGTGCATGCCTGTAGTCCCAGCTACTCAGGGGACTGAAGTGGGAGGATCACTTGAGCCCAGGAGGTGGAGGCTGCAGTGAGCTGTGATTGTACCATTGCACTCCAACCTGGGTAACAGAGCGAGACCTTGTCTCAAAAAAAAAGAAAAAGAAAAAGAAAAAATTCTCTTGTAAAACATGATGACTAAAGTTAACAACTATGTACTATATTCTTGCTAAGAGAGTAGATTTTAAATGTTCTCACCACAAAACAATGAAAAGTATGTCAGGTAACATATATGTTAATTAGCTCGATTTAGCCATTTCCTGGTGTGTACGCAATTCAAAACAACATGTATATGATAAACACATACAATTTTTACTTGTTAATTAAAATATTTGAGAGAAGGGAAAATGGTCATTATATAAGACAAAAATGCATGGAATTATATACATCAAAAACAATTTCGTGAACAAAACACCACTCTGGTCTTCCAAATATGTATATTTTTGCTTATATAAAATATATAAATACCTTGACTTACTTGCTTATAAGTTAAAAAGCTTAACGTGCATATAGAAAAGTAGATAGATCCTACGTTTTCACCTTTGATAAGTTTTCACAAACTTAACACACGTGTGTAACCAGCATCACAATTAAAAATCAGGATACCACCACCATTACAGGAACCCCCCCCCTCATGTTCTCTCCCATTTCACTACCAACCTCCCCCTATACTACCAAAGGTAACCACTGTTCTGACTTATGTCACCATAGATTTGTTTTGCCTGCTTTTGAACTTTATAAAAATGAAATAATATAATATGTACTCTTTGGTTGTACTCAGTGTAATGTTTGAGAAATGTATACACATTTTCGTATATAGGAAGGATAATTTTTTAGTGTAGTATTCTATAATGTGAATATACTACACTATTTACTACTGAACATCTGTTTTTGTTTTGCAGATTTTGACCATTTTACTATTAATACTGTTATAGTATTTTTATACTTGTTTTTGCTTTTTTGGGCATATGTGCACATTTCTGTCAGGTATCTATACCTGGGAGTGGGATTACCAAGCTATAGGATATGTATTAATATTTGTTCAGATTTAGTAGACACTGCAAAGCAAAGCCTTCTACTAAAGTAGTTTACTGATTCACTCTCACACACAGTGTGTGAGAGTTCCAGTGGCTCCACATCTTCATCAGCACATTGTATTTTTAGTCTTGATTTTAGCCATTCTGGTGGGTATGAAGTGGTATTTGTTGTTGTCCAGATTGCATCTCCCTGATGACTAGAGAGGACTAGTGCTTTGACCTCAAGAACTTCCCCTCTGGGGAGATCTTATGTTATTTAAATCTTAGGTTTTTAAAATGATCTCTGCTAGTTTGACTTTATTTCGATATTCACAGAAACTATTATTTTCCTCTGGTGTTCAGGATATACTCTACACCAAGTTTTTCAAATCTCTAGACCCTTCTGTGTCATATTTTATGGTAATCACTAATAGATACAACATCCAAATTTTGCTTCTTGATGATCCAATTTAATGACTTTCTGTTCCATGTTTAGTGAATTTTTGAAATTGTGAAATATTTAAAGTTATCTATCTGTTTCACAATGTAACTAATTAAAATGTTTGTTAAATAATTCAACTTAAGAAATCTAAAAGGAAATGCTTTCTGGCTTTAGTGCAGTAATTGTCTTCAGAACAATATGCCAATAGTGACTCATCCCTTCTTTATTCATAGTAACTTTGGTTTTAGCTTTTTTGGGGTTTCTTTTGTTTTGTTTTTGGAGAAAGGACCTTGCTCTGCTGGCCAGGCTGTAGTGCAGTGGCACGATCTCAGCTCACTGCAGCCTTGATCTCCCGGGCTCGAGCAGTCCTCCCACCTCAGCCTCCTAAATAGCTAGGACTGCAGGTGTGTGCCACCATGCCTGGCTAATTTTTTAAATTTTTAGTAGAGACAGGTTCTCACTGTGCTGCCCAGGCTGCATCGTAACTTTGAAAAGAATCTCACTCTAGGATAGAAAATTACAAGTAAATTTAATGCAAGTAGAAAGTGCATTTGAGACTTAAGTCTGAGTCTAATAGCTGTATGAAATATTTGTATAAGAATCATAATACTGGAGTGCAGTTCTTAGTTTTTAATACTAAATTTTCTTTGATCATGAAATGAAAGTAAGAGATCCTTGAAGTATTGCATTAGAAATCTTAGATGGAGGAGGCCGGGTGCAGTGGCTCACGCCTGTAATCCCAACACTTTGGGAGGCCGAGGCAAGTGGATCACCTGAGGTCGGGAGTTCAAGACCAGCTTAGCTAACATGGTGCAACCCTATCTCTACTAAAAATACTAAAATTAGCTGGGCATGGTGGCTCACGCGTGTAATCCCATCTACTCGGGAGGCTGAGGCAGGAGAATTGCTTGAACCTGGGAGGCAAAAGTTGCAGTGAACTGAGATCGTGCGACTGCACTCCCCTCCAGCCTGGGTGACAGGGCGAGATTGTTTCAAAAAAAAAAAAAAAGGAAAAAAGAAATCCTAGAAAGAGAGTTCATAGATCATCACTTGGCCATCTTAAAATAACATGGAGACTGAGCAAACCCTGTGTTCCCAGGTCTGGTGCCAGGCATTGTCATCCACGTTTTCTTACTGTATTCTTAACAGTACTGTGATATAGGCATGTTATACCCATCG
Source organism: Pan paniscus (assembly GCF_029289425.2). Lineage (NCBI taxonomy): Eukaryota > Metazoa > Chordata > Mammalia > Primates > Hominidae > Pan > Pan paniscus. The sequence continues at coordinate 72,572,875 of NC_073264.2, forward strand.
TATGTACAAGGCAATTGAGGCTGGAAAAGGTTAAAGGAGGTCACATAATTAGAAAGGGTAGATGGAAATGTCCTAACTCTGATCTTATGATTTTACTTGCGGAAAAACTATAGTATTTAGAACCTTTGGTTTAAATTGAACAACTCTCTGTCAACTCTTTAGCTATCCTGGGCGCCAGTAATATATAAAAGTGGATTGGCAGTTATTGAATCTCAGATAAAGGACTATTAGGGAATTGTATGGAGAGTTGTTCTTGATTTATACTTTCTTATATTAATATTAAGTAAACATTTTAATTAAAGCATCTAATTAAAGGTACAAATATCATTAAATGTAATACCATAGCAGCAAAGAGGTGATTTTTTTAATTGAAGGCTTCTGCTTTCTGGAGAAGGTGGTCTTGGAACTATCTTCGAAGAATGGAATAGACACTTAGAAAATGGACACTTAGAAATTGGTGCCTGATTGGGTGCAAAGGCAGTATAGAGTTTATTTTCTTACAACTGAACAAATATGCTGATTAAACAAATGAGTACCATAAATAAAAGGAGAAACAACAAGAATCTGTTTATTGTAAAACCATAGCTTTCAAGATGAAGATCAGACAAAGCACACATGAGATGGGCCCTATAAGCTCTGGCTCTGTCTACCCAGTGTCACTGCAGTTACTCCCTTTATCTGCCCTTTTACTGTGGAAGTTCAGAATCATGTGCTGAGTGAGACGGGACACCTGATGTCACAGGTTCTTTACACTTTCACGGATACTGTATTCCTGCAGGGATTACCCTTATTGCCTTATTAATATTTGACAGGGGCTGACACAGAGCCAGAACCTGCTAGATCCTTCATGAGTGAATGTACAAGTGAAGATTTGAATGAGATAGAATGCCATGCCTTTTTACTAAGTTCATATTTTTATCATGTACAGATACTTGTTTGAATAGTTGCATTCTGTCTCAGAAAATCATTATAGTGTTAACTGTAACAAGTTGGTTTACAGGTTAGAGGAAATGAGTGTGCAGTTTTGTAACTTTACTTGCAAATTGTTTAGTTTTATCTTTAGCTGTGATTGAATGTATGCCATTGTTTGATCAAGTGAATGATTGGCGAAGTGATTGATTCCAAATGATTGTTTTTCTTGCTTTTTTTCATCCCTTTTCTTAAATTATTTGGACTAGGAGAAAGGAGGAAGAATGGCTTATTCCCGCTGTCTGTATTGCTTGTTTATAGTTTAGAATTCTTTGGAGTTCCATATGATCACGAGACAAAATTCCTAAACTAGAAATTGGTGTGATTTAATTGGTGTGATTTTTATGATTAAATTTGATTATCTTAGGTTATGGTCTTTTGGTAATTCCGAATGCTTATTGAAAGAAGTTTAAGTTAGCAATAATAATAATGTTTACCATTATTATTTAATTTAATTTATATGTGGGACTTTGCTAAAGACTTTGGCATGTAGTATTTAATCTTTAAAATCATCCTGTGAGATGTCAGTGGATGTTCTCATGTTACTAATAAGGGTAAATTGGTTTCTACAAGGTCACATAGTTCGTAAGGGCCTGAGCTGAGATTTGAACCTACATCTGTTTGCCTTCAATGCCTGAGTCATTATGTTAAATTGTTCCTTCTTGTTTTTTCCAAGTATTTATGATGCCTTTCCCTTCACATATTACGGTAGCAGGATGTATTCTTACTTATATATTACTTGTTTAATATACTTTTGGTGGTTATTGTTGGTTGGTTTGACATCTTAACTAGTTTGGACAAAACTCTTTCATTTACTATTGTGTTTATGGTATTTAGAAATTGTGTGCGATTTTGTTTTTACAGCTAAAGGGAAAAACGTAAATTATTTTATTTCACATGCAATATCATTTTTTAATTGGCAATTTGGTCTAAACAGTTTTTAACAATCCTCTGAGACAGAACCCTGGTGTTGAGATATTTCTTTTACTAATATGTGTAAAACAACATCTCAAGTTGTTGTGTGGTATAACTGCAAGAGCATAGTACATGGATAGCACAAAAGCAGCCACGGTAAAAAAGCAAAGAGACGAGCAAATCAGATGAGAGAGAACAGACACGCATTAACTGATCCATCATTCATGATATGCTTAGATTTGTGTTTGAAAAGCTTGCAATAAATGTAAGAAATTCTTATTGATACAAGTATTCAACATCTTATATTAAAAATACAACCCTATCAATTTTATGTACTAAAATATTACAGTGGATAACTGTTTATTATACATTGGTCTGCCAGCGCTTGTGTGGTAGTGTGGTATGTTTTATGAATCCAACTGAATAGCATGTCTAGGCAGAACCAAATGTACAATTATATAAAATAGCCCAGGAATTACAGCCAAAAAACATTAATAATTATTGGCAACTCTATGCTATTTTATATTACTTTGTTTGCATCCTTATAGTGTTGGCCTATTATTACAGAAGAGTTAAAGTTTATTTTCAGACAAAACAGAATGTCTAAAATGTGTTATATATTAATCCAGTTCTAAAAAGCTTTTACATTTTTAAGTTTTTAATTTTTCAGTCTTCACTCACTCATTTTTCCTGGTGGACGAATCCAGTTTTTAAAATAAAATATATTTTTCTTCCAAACAACCTTTTGTGTTTCTTGATCTGGAGAATTGAATAAATCTAAATAAGAATTATTGCTTCCAGCATTAAGTTTGTGCAGAAGTTTTTTGAAACCAACTTAATAGGACATCAATATTGCCATCTGAAATCCAAATTTCTCTTATTTATTTATTTTTAAAATTGAGGACAAGGTCTTGCTACATTGCTCAGGCTGGTCTCAAACACCTGGCCTCAAGCAATCCTACTGCCTTGGCCTCCCAAAGTGCTGGGATTACAGTAAATATCTTTTAAATGGAGACTTACTGACACTGTGTAGAATATATTTTTTAATACTTCGAACTGCCCTAGCATCCATCTGACTTTTATTTCCTGCCTTCTTCAAATAGTCTTCTGCTCTCCTCGTCTAGCTACCAACCCTCCATTCTTCCATTCCTTATAAAAGAGAAATTGTCAGCATCTGCTTTTCTGTTGACCTATTCTCTCCAAACAGGCTATATGGTAAACAAACTGCAATGAAAAAAAAAATTTTTTTTTTTGAGATGGAGTCTCGCTCTTTTGCCCAGGCTGGAGTGCAGTGGCATGATATCGGCTCACTGCAACCTCCGCCTCCCGGTTCAAACGGTTCTTCTGCCTCAGCTTCCTGAGTAGCTGTGGCTACAGGCACATGTCACCACTCCTAGCTAATTTTTGTATTTTCAGTAGAGATGGGGTTTCACTATATTGGCCAAGCTGGTCTTGAACTCCTGACCTTGTGATCTGCCTGCCTTGGCCTCCCAACGTGCTGGGATTGCAGGCGTGAGTTACCATGCCCAGCCAACATTTTTTTTTTTAGACGGAATTTCGCTTTTATCATGCACAGCTAGAGTGCAGTGGTGTGATCTCAGCTCACTGCAACCTCCGCCTCCCAGGTTCAATCAATTCTCCTGCCTTAGCCTCCTAAGTAGCTGGGATTACAGGTGCATGCCACCACACCCAACTATTTTTTGTATTTTTAGTAGAGATGGGGGTTTCACCATGTTGCTCAGGCTGGTCTCGAACTCCTGACCTCAGGTGGTCTGCCTGCCTCAGCCTCCCAAAGTGCTGGGATTACAGGTGTGAGCCACCGTGCCCGGCCTGCAATGAACATTAAGTTGTAGGAGTTCCTTATATGTCCTAGATTCCAGTTCTTTTTTTGGATTTACATTTTGTAACCTTTTCCCCCCAGTTTGTGGCTTGCCTATTGAGTCTTTTTTTAAACAATATCATTTGAAGATACAAAGTTTTAAATATGATGAGATCTAATTGATTTTTTTTTCTTTTCTGGTTATTACTTTTTGTGTCTTAGGAAGTGTTACCTACCCCTTAGTCCTGAAAACATTTTTCTTTGTTTTCTTTTGCAAGCTTCATGGTTTTGGCCTTGAGTTCAAGTGTCTGATCCAATTTGAATTAATTTTTTTGCTTACTTTATTATTGACAGCTCTTTAAGAGACATATTACTTCAATTTTATAAATGAGGATTTTGGCACTCTGAGATTTTGGCACTCTAGACATTGTATGTAATAGTATATTTGATTTAGAATTTTAGAACCTTTTGAGCAGTGATTGGGGTGAAGATTATACATTAGGTCATATTCGTATGTAACATTTTTGTCAAAACCTTTTTTGAGACTTGCTTCCATCAGAGTAACAAAAATGTTGTTATTAACAAATGAATGTTCTTTTAGTAACAGGATTCATCCCCATTATGAAACCAGTGATATTAAGTGTAGAACAAGGCTGCAAATTTGGTGTGCATATATTTTATCAGGTAGAGATATTATATAATAAGAAGTGGAAGTAAAATAAATTGATTCAACTATTTAACCTGGCCTAATTCATTGTTTTTACTAGATGTATTATGGGGCTTTACATATGCTATCAGCTTTTACTTCTGCCAGAGTCACCCCTTATTCTTAGTATTTGACATTTCTCCCTTGACATTGTAGTAACCATTTCACTACCGGTGTCTGAGGCTAAGGAGAATTCTCTGCCAGGCTTGGTGTCTCACGCCTGTAATCCTGTCACTTTGGGATGCCAAGGTTTGGGGATTACCTGAGCTCAGGAGTTAGAGACCAACCTGGCCTCTAACTCCTGAAACCCCGTCTGTACTAAAAATACAAAAATTAGCTGGGCGTGGTGGTGTGCTCCTGTAATCCCAGTTACTTGGAGGCTGAGGCAGGAGAATCGCTTGAACCTGGGAGGCAGAGTTTGCAGTGAGCCAAGATCATGTCACTGCATTCCAGCCTGGGCAACAGAGAGAGGCGCTGTCTGAAAAAAAAAAAAAATTCTCAGCAATAGATGTTTTTTGTTGATACACATTTTAGGAAGGTGTTTGGTATGTGCTAGCTGTGAGCATTATATTTCTCACAAGATCCCCATTTTAAAGGGGAGAGTAAGAGAGGTTTATAGTCACACACTTGCAGGTGATATGTGGCAGGAACATACTACAGATCGCTAGTAAATTTTCTGAATGGTGGCTTCTTTTAAGTCCTTACAATTATGTGAGTTGAAATAGGTAACACGACGGTATAGTGGTAATCCAGTCAGTTTTGCAATACTTCGGGGGAAAAGGATAGGGCTTGTATTAGGGTTCTCTAGAGGGACAGAACTAATAGAAGATATGTAATATTTAGGATATCTGTCTATCTATCCATCCAGAGAGAGAGAGAGAGAGAGAGAGAGAGGAGTTTATTAAGTATTAACTTACATGATCACAAGGTCCCACAATAGTCTGTCTGCAAACTTAAAGGAGCAAGGAGAGCCAGTCCGAGTCTCAAAACTGAAGAACTTGGAGTCTGATGTTCAAGGGCAGGAAGCGTCCAGCATGGGAAAGAGATGTAGGCTGGGAGGCTAGGCCAGTCTTGCCTTTTCGTGTTTTTCTGCCTGCTTATATTCACTGACAGCCGATTAGATTGTGCCCACCAGATTAAGGGTGGGTCTGCCTTTCCCAGCCCATTGACTCAAATGTTAATCTTTTTTGGCAGCACCCTTACAGATATACACAGCATGACTACTTCACACTCTTCAATCTATTCGAGTTGACCCTTAGTATTAACCATTACAAGTCCGCCCCTTGTCACCTTGGACCCATACATATCTCCTGAGATCATACATAATCTTCAAATAAAGACAATAATAAGGTCATAATTACGCCTAACATAATACAACTGTCTTTTGTACAACTGGAAATGTACCAATCCCCAACCCAAATACCATTACATAAAGTTAATAATACATAAATGCTGATATGAAGTCAATAAATCTTATGTCTCATGATAAAGGAAAAGGAAATAAAGATATTTTCTTAGTAGAAGTGTATAGATGCACAAACATGTTTTTAACAAAAGAAGGAGGAAATACTCATGACAATTACAGTCCTTGTTTCTATAGCTGACCACGTGGTCGTAGCTGGTATTGATGACTACCTTCTTTTACTACCCATTCTGTATTCCCTTTGCATTCAGCAAGCATGTCAGCGGGTCGTGGTTTTCTTTCCTGGTGGAGTGACCCAAATCTTCATTCCTGAGGAGTCTGGACCATTTGTAGTCCTGTCTGGATTGGGCGTTGTAGTTTCCCATTGATCTTAATCACAGGGCATAGTAATACTGAGAGATGCCCTAATGGATCTCCTGTATTCCTTGCATACTCTTCTTTACCTTTGTTGTGGAGTAGTAGACTGATTTCATCTTGATAGTCTGAGTCAATCACCCCTGCCAACACTGTAACTCCCTTCTTAGTCTTGACTTAAAGGTAGGAGGAGCCCAAAGTGTCCAGGTGGCAATCTCAACTTCCAGTTTAATGGAATCATCGTTGTGTCTCCTGGTGACAGCGTTCCTCCCTCTGGCACTAAGACCCCTGTGCCAGCAGAACATAATGTTGCGGGAACAGGAAGCAAAGCTTTTGCTAGTGGATCACTAGGGGTGATGGTGAGTGGTACCACTTCCACTTCCACCCCATTGATTCCTGGACCTGTGAATCCTGACTGTGGGAGAAACAGTACCATATATTATTGGACACTGATTCAGAGCATACATGGCCTTCTGGAGAACTTTGCCCCACCTCTACAAAGTATTGTCAGCTAGTTGGCATTGTAATTGTGACTTCAAAAGGCCATTCCACCGTTCTATCAATCCAGCTGCTTCAGGATTGGGAACATGGTAAGACCAGTGAATTCCATGAGCATGAGCCCACTGTCGCACTTTGTTAGCTGTAAAGTTAGTGCCTTGGTCAGAGGCAATGGTGTGTGGAATACCATGTTGGTGGATAAGGCATTCCATGAGTCTACAGATAGTAGTCTTGGTAGAAGCATTGCATGCAGGATAGGCAAACCCATATCCGGAGTAAGTGTCTATTCCAGTGAGGATGAACCTCTGCCCTGTCCGTGATGGAAGAGGTCCAGTATAATCAACCTGCCACTAGGTAGCTGGCTGATCACCCCGAGGAATGGTGCCATATCAAGGACTCAGTGTTGGTCTCTGCAGCTGGCAAATTGGGCACTCAGAAGTGGCCGTAGCCAGGACAGCCTTGGTGAGTGGAAGTCCATGTTGTTGAGCTCATATGTAACCTCCATCTCTGCCACCATGATCATTTTGTTCATGGGCCCATTGGGCGATGACGGGTGGCTGGGGAAAGAGGCTGAGTAGTATCCACAGAATGGGTCATTCTATTCACTTGATTATTAAAATCCTCCTCTGCTGAGGTCACCTGTTGGTGAGCACTCACATGGGATACGAATAACTTCACAGTTTTTGACCACTCAGAGGGGTCCATCCACATCTTCCCCACATTTCTTTGTCACCAATTTTCCAATCAACCTTCATCCAAGTCCCTGACCATCCAGCCAAACTCTTGGCTACAGCCCATGAATCAGTATATAATTGCACATCTGGCCATTTCTCCTTCCATGCAAAGTGCACAACCAGGTGCACTGCTTGAAGTTCTGCCCACTGGGAAGATTTCATTTCACCTCTGTCCTTCAGAGATGTCCTAGAAAAGGGCTGTAGTGCTGCAGCTGTCCACTTTTGGGTGGTGCCTGTATATCATGCAGAACCATCTGTGAACAGGCCCTAGTCTTCTCTTCCTCTGTCAACTGATGATAGGGAACTCCCCATGAGGCCGTGGGTGCAGGCTAGGGGAGAGAAGGCAGGGTGGCAGGAGAGGAGACCATGGGCATTTGAGCCACTTCCTCATGTAACTTACTTGTGCCTTCAGGATGTGCTCGAGCGCAATCACGTATATACCACTTCCATTTGATGATAGAATGCTGCTGTGCATGACCCACTTTATAGCTAGATTGGTTAGAAGGCACCCAGTTCATGATAGGCAGTTCAGGTTGCATGGTGACTTGATGACCCATAGTCAAATGTTCAGTTTCCAGCAAAGCCCAGTAACAGACCAAGAGCTGTCTCTCAAAAGGAGAGTAGTTACCTGCAGAAGACGGCAGAGCCTTGCTCCAAAATCCTAGAGGCCTCCTCTGTGATTCACCTATGGGGGCCTGCTGAAGGCTCCAAACAGCATCCACCTCAAGCACTAGTGGATCTGCTGGGTCATACGGCCCAAGTGGCAGAGCAGCTTGCACAGCAGCTTGGACCTGTTGCAGAGCCTTCTCCTGTTCTGGACCCCACTCAAAACTGGCAGCCTTTCGGGTCACTTGATAAATGGGCCAGAGTAACACACCCACATGAGGAATGTGTTGCCTCCGAAGTCCAAATAGGTCCACTAGGCGTTGTGCCTCTTTCTTGGTTGTAGGAGGAGCCAAATGCAGCAACTTTTCCTTCACCTTAGAAGGAATATCTTGACAGGCCCCATACCACTGGATCCCTAGAAATTTTACTGAAGTGGAAGGTCCCTGAATTTTAGTTGGATTTATTTCCCATCCTCTGGCATGCAAATATCTCCCCAATAAGTCCAGTGTCTTGCTCACTAGATCCACTCAGCATAATGTCATCAACGTAATGGACCAGTGTGATATCTTGTGGAAATGAAAAGTGATCAAGGTCTCTCCGAATAAATTATGATACAAAGCTGGAGAGTTGATATACCTCTGAGGCAGGACAGTAAATGTATATTGCTGGCCTTGCCAGCTGAAGGCAAATTGCTTCAGATGGGCCATATGGACAGGAATGGAGAAAAAGGCATTTGCCACGTCTATGGCTGCATACCAGGTACCAGGAGATATGTTAATTTGCTCAAGCAGTGAAACCACATCTGATACAGCAGCTGCAATTGGAGTCACCAGTTGGTTAAGCTTACAGTAATCCACTGTCATTCACCAAGATCTGTGTCTTCTGCGCAGGCCAAATGGGATCACCATCCCTGCGTCTTTCAAGTCCTTGATGGTGGCATTAATTTCTGCAGTCTCTTTAGGCATGCAGTATTGTTTTTGATTTACTATTTTTCTAGGTAGAGGCAGCTCTAATGGCTTCCATTTGGACTTTCCCTCCATAATAGCCCTCACCCTACCAGTCAGGGAGCCAATCTGGGGGTTCTACCAGCTCCTAATTATGCCTATGCCAATTACGCATTCTGGCACTGGGAAATGACCACAGGATGAGTCCGGGGACCCACTGTACCCACTGTAAGTCGCACCTGAGCTAAAACTCCATTAATTACCTGACCTCCATAAGACCCTACTTTAACTGGAGGACTACAGTGACATTTTGGGTCCCCTGGAATCAGCATCAGCTCAGAGCCAGTATCCTGTAGTCCCTGAAATGTCTGATCATTTCCCTTTCCCCAGTGCACAGTTACCCTGGTAAAAGGCCAGAGGTCTTGGGGAAGGATGGGAGAAAGATTCACTGCATAAATTGTTGGTAATGTAGTGGGATCCTTCCTCAAGGGGACCCGGCCTCCCCTTCATTCAAGGGATTCTGGATCTGTAAACTGGCTCAAGTCCGGAAATTGATTGAGGGGCCATGATTCTCTATTTTTAGAATTGAACTTAGTATTTTGTCCATTTGACCTAGAAGTTTTCTGCTGATATAAATTAAGTAGAAATGCATTAGGCTTCCTGTCAGTTTCACTTCTAGGAACACCATGATTAATTAGCAAATGCCAGAGCTCTACAGGAGTCAGATTATTCTGATTGCCACTTTGCCTCTGCTGCCCATTGTGGTAGCTATGCCCACTTGCCTTTGATGGTTGAGTGCTGCCACTTAGTTGGCCCCTGCAACTTTGCAATCCAATTATTCCCATTGTAGTTAAATTTAGTAGTTGAGTGACTGTGCTTCCCACCATGAGATCTGACATACAGAGAAGAGCAATTACAGTGCTTTTCACAGATGCAGGTGCTGCCCTCAGCAATCTGTTTCACAAGGCATTGGTCAAGGGTATATCTTCTGGACCTTCCCAGCTGTGATGAGTAGGTCTAAAGGGACTAATCCACTCCACCACCCCAATCTCCTTAAGCTTTTGGATCCCTTCCTCTACATCAAACCAAGGGAGATCAGGCATTTCCAGGTTGCTCACAGTGGGCCATCTTTTAATCCATATTTCAGGTAACCAAGCAAATAAACTATTAGAACCTTTCTTAACTCCCCGAGCTGCAACATTAAAAGCAGAGTCCCGGCCAGGCATGGCAGCTCATGCCTGTAATCCCAGCACTTTGGGTCGCCGAGGTGGGCGGATCACAAGATCAGGACTTCGAGACCAGCCTGACCAACATGGTGAGACCCTGTCTCTTCTAAAAATACAAAAATTAGCCCGGCCTGGTGGCACACGTCTGGAATCCCAGCTACTTAGGAGGCTAAGGCAGGACAATCTCTTGAACCCAGGAGGCGGAGGTTGCAGTGAGCCCAAATCATGCCACTGCACTCCAGCCTGGGTGACAGAGGGAGACTCCATCTCAAAAAACAAAACAAAACAAAACAAAACAAAACAAACAGAGTCCCTACTTAGTGGGCCCAATTCATTAAATTTGGCTTGATCCAACTCTATGTTCCTTCCACTATTATTCCTTACTCTTAATATCCATTCCCATGGCTGTTCTCCAGATTTCTGTTGATATAAATTAGAAAACTCAAAACAGTTCTTTTCAAGTGTAGCGCACCCCGTCGTGGGTCACACTCTCAACCTCACTTCTAGGGGCCGGCCAGGACTTTAGTTATAGGTCTAGAAGCAAACAGGGGTGTTGGGGGTGACTCCTGAGGAGAATCAACATTATTTTTCCTGGCAACTGCCTTAGGGGAGGCTATCACTGTTGCCTCAGGCCGCTCAGGGTTTATCTCCTCAGACAAGGGTGGAAAGGCTGATGGCAGCATGGGACCAGGTGGGGATGTTGCCACTACTGGAGATGGGGAAGCTGTTGCTTCTGGCAAAAAAGCTTCCTCAGAGTTCACAAACTTAGTGTCCCCATTCCAAGTTGCAGGGTCCCATTCTTTTCCAGTCAGTGCCCTGACTGTAACGGTAGACACCTGATGAGGCTGTGTATGCAACTTTTGTTGCAGGTCAGCCATTTACATGATAAGAGCTTGTGTCTGTTTTCCACAATTTCAGCTCTTTCTCTACAGCAGATAAGACTCTCACTCAGGGCAATCTTAGCAGATTTGAGGCTCAGTATCTGCTTCTGAAGCCAGGAGACAGAATCCCTGAGTTCATCATTTTCCTTCATCACTTTGTCCACTGAACTTGGGAGCAACCAACCAGCTTCATTATGTTCCTTGGTTCTCCACATATGGTATTATGTAGTCACCAAACTCCTTGCTGCTCACAGTGGTGAATCAGTAGTGTCAAATGCATTTATTTTGCATAACTCTAAACAGTTCGTGCCAAGGACTCTCAGTGTTATCCGTACTATTAGAAGTAGAGTCCTTAGCATTTTCTTATTAAGCAGCCAACTCCAGAAACCCCGAAACCAATGAAAGAACTCCATCCTTAACATTCTGTTTCTTTAGAACCACGCTTGGTACCAAAATCTGTATTAGGGTTCTCTAGAGGGACAGAACTAAGGGGAGTTTATTAAGTATTAACTTACACGACCACAAGTTTCCACAATAGGCTGTCTGCAAGCTTGAGGAGCAAGGAGAGCCAGTCCGAGTCCCAAAACTGAAGAAGTTGGAGTCCGAAGTTCAAGGGCAGGAAGCATCCAGCATGGGAGAAAGATGTAGGCTGGGAGGCTAGGCCAGTCTTGCCTTTTCACATTCTTCTGCCTGCTTATATTCACTGACAGCTGATTAGATTGTGCCCACCAGATTAAAGGTGGGCCTGCCTTCCGTAGCCCACTGACTCAAATGTTAATCTTTTTTGGCGGCACCCTCACAGACACACCCAGGATCAATACTTCACATCCTTCAATCCAATCAAGTTGACACTCAGTATTAACCATCACAGGGCTTCATATATTGAATGAGATCATGTCCAAGTCAGTGTACTTTAGGGGTGTTTTGAGCAGGGCAGAAAGAAGCTAATGCTACCACCAAAGAGAGCTCTGCTTTGTTACTGGACTGCCATCCACTAGAATTTATGATTAAACCCATTCCTACCTGCTGTTTACTAGGGGAGAGGCTGTTGTTTATTTTTGGCAGAGCGAACGAACACAGTGAGGACTACTGGGAGACTCACTTGAAGACAGGCGGATTGCATCTAAGAGGTGGTGTTGCCCACACTGCAAATTGTGCTTGTGTCTGTCTAAACAGCAATGAAAACTGGCCAGGTTCATAGTACCCTTTCAAAGTGGAGTTCTCTAAGGAAACATTAGCTTCAGTTGATAACTCTCAAAGAAACTAGGACAGTTCCCAGGCTGCTCTGTATTTGTGTAGATAAACAACAGGCATTAATAGAGCCATACTGAAAAAAAAAAAAAAAACAGTAATAAAATTCACTGTGTTCTAATTGTGTCGTCATAGCAGCGTTATATTTTTTAACCCCAAAATGGTACCTAAAGTGGAGATTTGTATGCATTATGAACTAAATACATTTTCTTAAGTAGTATTTATTGTGTTTAGGGTTTGCCACTATTTCTGACTAAAATGGATGTTCATGGTCTCAAGCACATTGACCAGTTATCTTTTAATAAACTATTTTTTATTGTGCACAGAACCAATGTAATGGCATTAGTTATTTGTTCTTTCAGTTTATTTTGATAACAATTTTCTCTTCCATAGTAGTTCTCTCCATTTAATTGAATTTGGGCATGTTATGTGAGTGCTTTTGATCTATAAATTAGTCATTAATAGATGTAGTATTTAAATGATTTTAGGGATATAACGCAAACTATTTTATCTCATAACTCAGACACAGTTTTCAACATTTCTAGAGAGAAATTTTCCTGCCTGCTTGGAACAACACTTTGAATTGTCATGTGAAAGCAATTCCATTGCCATTTCAGTGTCCAGATTTATGTCAGCATTAATTACTGTCGCTGGGGAGTTCTGTGAGCCAACATTGTATGTGTGTGGATATTTACAAATGCACCGTTGGATTCTTTGTCGTTCAAGTGAATGTTGACTATTTACAGGTAAAGAACTCTCTTGTCTTTGTAGATATCAGGTTATTTGAATCAAGTAATATTTGCCTATCTATTTATACATTAATATGTTTAAAAAGAAATTTCTCCAAGAAGAAGCATTCGTCATTCACTATTTGTTTGATGAGATGATACTTACATTCTTATTGTGTAATCATAAAATAGCTAATTTTGTCGTGCTTAATGCCAAGAGCAGATGCACTTTCTAATAAAAACAACATGCAAAGCCCAAATCTAAGCATTATGTAGAAGCCTATTAAAATCTTGGAGTATTTTTTTTGTAATTTAAAAACGTAATTGTGGTTTGCATTGTGCCCAGTTTTCAAAAAAGTATGTGATTGGTGCCACAGCTTAAAAACCGAAGAAGCAAAAATTGTCCCTTATGTTTTTAAGTATAATGAGTCATTTTGAGAGACAATGTCATGCCTAGAGGTTTAGTGCATACCTCTGGCACCAGACTGTCTGGATTCAAATCTTGACTGGGCATGGTGGCTTATGCCTGTTATCCTAGCCCTCTGGGAGGATGAGGTGGGAGGATTGCTTGAGGCCAGCAGTTCAGGACCAACCTGCCAAACATAACTAGACCCCCATCTCTTAAAAAAAAAAAAAAAGAAAGAAAAAGTATTGGCTTCTATCATTTACCAGCGTTGTGACCTTGGGAAAGTATATATAAAATGCTTAAAACAATGCCTGGCACATAGTAAGGACAAATGAGTAAAACCATAAAGGGGAAAAGCAGTTAGAGGGGTGTGTGTGTGTGTGTGTCTGTCTGTCTGTTACAGGGGCTTCTCCTATAATCAGTTGCAGTTTTTAAAAATTGGGTCTTTTATTTCCTGATCTGTCAATGACTTTCGTAGAGTAACTTTCTTGAGTATTGTTCTAGACCCTCTAAGGCAGACAGAAGAAATAAAAGGCATTGTCTCTACTTTAAAAGCTAGAGCCATATTTAAATAAGTACCCAAATGGAGATAGATACTGTTAGTTCATTCTTGCGTTGCTATAAAGAAATACCTGAGACTGGTTAATTTATAAAGAAAAGAGGTTTAATTGGCTTACGGTTCTGCATGCTGTACAAGCATGGTGCCGGCATCTGCCCAGCTTCTGGGGAGGCCTCAGGAAGCTTACAATCATGGTGGAAGGCAAAGACGGGGTGGTGGTTTCTCACATGGTGAGAATGAGAGCGAGAGAGAGATTGGCAGGGGTGGGTGCCACACACTTGGGAAAAAAACAGATGAGAGCCTACTCACTCCAAAGGGATGGTTTTAAGCCACTCATGGGTTTTAAGCCCCCATGATCCAAACACCTCCCACCAGGCCCCACCTCTTAACACTGGGCTGGAGTACTTGCTTTCTCGTGTGGTCTCATGAGATTGGGACAGGGGCACATATCCAAACCATGTCACATACAATTCAAAGAATTATAGCAATGTGTAAGTGAAAAGATCTTAATCTTTTGTAGTAAAAACAGAATGAAGAAGTATAAATGGTGAATTTTCATCTTGGAGGACAGGAGCTATATAAAAACCCATCATGAAAAGTCTCAGCTTTGTATCTGGGAGAAACACATGATGAAAACGAGCTTGTCATGTTCTTTGTTCTCTTGTAGGCCTAGTCATTCATTTTGGATGAGTTCTAAGCCCTGGTTAACAATCTCCCTTGTTTTCTTCTGTAGCTCTTACTATACCACACTAGAAAAGCAAGTACTCCAGCCCAGTTCCCTTACTTTCTAAGTCTTTTTCCATTTTCAAGCCATTTGTGTTATGTGCTGATTTTGGAATGGTCTGGAATGCTCTCTTCTTAACCTCAACCTCTCTGAGACCTTACCAATCCGCAGAGTCCACTGGAGTCTCACCTCCAAGATAACTTCCCCAACCTCTCTGAGACCTTACCCATCCGCAGAGTCCACTGGAGTCTCACCTCCAAGATAACTTCCCCAGCCACCTAAACCAAGCCCCAGCATCCCCAGCATCACTTTAGTGCTTAGTTATTATTCGGGGATGAGGTGAGGGGTTGCTAGATCCACATGAAAACTCTACATGCTGTGAAGTGCAGTACAGATGTGAGAGGGCAACACTGTTTTCCTTGCATTATTATTTTTGTTTTACCTGTTATGTGTTTGTCCTGTCATCCCCTTCCCCCACATTATGACCCTCCTAGAAGTCAAAAGCTTTATGTTTCTTAACCCATCCCCAAGTGCAAAAAATAAAAAAAAATCAAAGCAGTATAGAGCTGGAATGAATGAGTGAGTGAACAGAATGATGCTCTCTCTGCTCATCGTAGCGAAGATATCTAATGTGCCTGCTGTTAGTGTGGGCAAAAGAGCAAGGGTTTTGTTCTGGAGGACTTTGGTGCAGGTCTGGACTTTACTACAGTGTGGGATTGATTGGTCCCCCTTTCGTCCATATTCTCATGTGAAAAATGAGGAAGGTGATGTTGCTGTATACCTCATAGGGCAATGTTTATGAGGAGTAAAGTGACGTTTGTGGAAAAACTATTTTGTTGCTTTTCAAGTGCTTATTAGTTGTTTCCAATAAAAACAAACATGAGGCAGAACTTTGATCAAGCGTTGGATAATTCATAAGTCATGCTTCGTCATAACCAGGAGGATGGTGTGGTCATGTGAGTGGGATGGGAACTGAAGGGAGACCTGACTCTGACTTCTGCAGCCTGGCCAGTCCTGAGCCTGGGGCAGCAGCATTAGTTCGGGTTGGGGCTGGTGGTGCTTGGCAGACCCTTTACCTGTGTCAAGGGAGCTTGATGAAGAAATTCTAGGAGCTTTGTAAATACTTGGGTATTCAGATTGAGACAGGGAAATGATTAAATCTGTAAGGTAACATTTCTTCACACCAAGTGGGGAGCTTTTGGGTAGGGCCTTGTGTTATGAAGAACCTTTGAATGTAAATGTGAAACTGGATGACAGGTACCAAATTACAGCCACCCAGCTACTTTCTCTCTCTGTACTAGAAATTTATAGTAGATCCTGATACGGACACGTTTGCAAAAGAAAGAAGCAAAGTTAGCAGCAATAGCTTGCTGTAGTGACTTTGGGATTTAGAATCTGGACAACCTCACTTTTAATTCCTGTCTGCTGTGAATTGCTATCTGACACTTCAGCAGCGCCCAGACTTTTTAAGTGACTGTGTAACTGGGGGCATTGCAAGAAGCCACCTGCAGAATGATTTCTTACATGCCCCCAGTGAAAAAATATACATATCTAATGTTAATTTAATCCAGTTTTCCAACTACTTGCAAGAGTTGTATATAACAAAGGGAGTGGGGACTTAGTGGGTGATCACCTGGCGGAGCTGCTTGTAGGTCATTGGATGTTTGCATTAGGAGCTCTGGGTTCTCATCATCTGGGGTAAATGATGTAAACTTTCTGTACCTTAGGGCCCATATTTATAAAATGAGAGTGTTGGGGCAGTAGTCTGTTCCCAAGCTGTGACTATTATGTAGTTTAATAGGGGTTGGAAAATTTTCTCCTACTCTTCTAATTATATATGGAAAACTTCCCAGAGGACTCAGAGTTTTTTTTGTTTTGTTTTATTTTGTTTTTTTAAGATGGAATCTTGCTCTGTTGCCCAGGCTGGAGTGCAGTGGCTTGATCACGGCTTGCTGCAAGCTCCGCCTCCTGGGTTCACGCCATTCTCCTGCCTCAGCCTCCCGAGTAGCTGGGACTACAGGCGCCCACCACCACACCCAGCAAATTTTTTGTATTTTTTTTTAATAGAGACGGGTTTTCACTGTATTAGCCAGGATGGTCTCTATCTCCTGACTTTGTGATCCACCCACCTGGGTCTCCCAAAGTGCTGGGATTACAGGCGTGAGCCTCCGCACCCGGCCTCAGAGGTTTTTTTAGGAGTGTTTTCCACTTAATAGTGTGAATTGGGCCAGGTGCATTGGCTCATGCCTGTAATCCCAGGACTTTGGGAGGCTGAGGCAGGCAGATCACGAGATCAAGAGTTCTAGACCAGCCTGGCCAACATGGTGAAACTCCATCTCTACTAAGAATACAAAAATTAGTCGGGCGTGGTGGCATGTGCCTGTAATCCCAGCTTCTCGGGAGGCTGAGGCAGGAAAACTGCTTGAACCCAAGAGGCAGAGATTGCAGTGAGCTGAGATTGTACCACTGCACTCCAGCCTGGGCAACAAAGCAAGACTCTGTCTTGGGGGAAAAAAGTGTGAGTTAAGGACTTGCTGTGTGTCAGGGACTGCCTTGGGGGCTGGAGGCACATCCTCGAACAAGACAGGGTCCTTTCCCTCTAGATGCTTACATTTTAAGGACAGAAGACAGGGAAACAAACAGAGAGAGGTGACAGGAATTACTGTTAGATTGGATATGGAGTTACAAATGGGAAAGCCAAGGACAACTTACTCATTTGGCCTGAGTGGCTGTGTGGATGGTAGTAGTGGTTATTGGTCTGGTGGACAGAACAGGTTGGGAGTTGGATGATCCACATTCTGTTAAGTTTGACATGCTTGGGAGAGATGTTATCTAGAGTTTTACATTTCAAAGTCTTCAGTCTCTGGATGGCATTTAAATCTTTGGGACTGGGTGAGGTCAGCTAATTATTGAATTTAGATAGAAAAGATAGGAGTGCTAGAGACCAGGCCTACCTGACTCCAAGCCCTGGGGCCCAACATTTGGAGGTTGGGTAGAGGAGGAAGGTAGAAGCAGTTCAGGGCCTCTTGTGTTTGTATCGCACCTTCATACACGTAAGGGTTAATAAATATCTTTTAAAATAATGCTAAGTGCCAGGTGCTGAGAGATGAGAGCACTCTTCAGGGACCACCTCCTCCTGCGAAGTGCATGGATGCCCACCACCCTCACTGCTTTGGGTCAGGCAGCCTCCGTCTAGACTCTCATGTCCTTCTGTGTCAGCTGGTTGACTTGAATATTGATCAAGAGTCAGTTTTGTTTGTAGCAAACCCTGTTTTGGTCAGTAGGACTTGTTGTAATTGCGTAATTAAAATGTTATGTTATCTGATTAAATCGGTATTATTTTTCTACAAAAATATGTTAAATACTTTGGAAAGCTTCCAAAGGCAAGCCTCAAAAAAAAAAAAATCCAAAAAACCACAAACTCAAAGCTGCTGTTATAATATGTTACGTGTGGTCATGATGACTATAAAAGATTGGGGGGAAATAATTAAACTACTCTAAGCATTCTCAGATTGCTTCTTGAGAGCTTTGAGTTTGTGCTGTACTCTAATAAAAAGGGAAATTGAAAGTTGTCATGATGCTTTTTTGGGTGGTTTGTATAAGAATGACTAGACTAACAGTCATTCAGGAGACTGATTATTCTTACAAAAGGCCTTGTCCTTACATTACAAAGTTGGTTAATGAATGTATAACATGTTCAGTTTAAATAAAATGTCTGAGATATATAGTGTTTCTCAGTTTCCAAACCAAGTTTCCTATTATCTTGGTTAAGTGAGTTTTTACTATATGAACTTTGTAAAAAATAATCATCTAGTATGTGCCAAGAGCCCTAAAAATGGTTGTCTTGCTAATATTACTTCTGGGACTTTATTCTATGAAAACTTAAAAAAAAAAAAAAAAAAAAAAAAGCAGGGTCTTACTTGGTCACCCAGGCTGGAGTGCAGTAGTGTGATCATAGCTCACCGAAGCCTCACACTCCTGGGCTCAAACGATCGTCCCACCTTAGCTTTCTGAGTAGCTGGGACTATAGGCGTTAGCCACAGCACCTGGCTTAATTTTCCACTTAAAATGGGTGTTATTTCTCTAATTACATGATAATTATATTATAATAATGGATAACATGAAACTTTAAAGAGAGGCTTTTTAAATTTGGTTGCTGTTGAGTGTTGGTGCTTCATAGAATGACTAAGAGAGACCATGAATGAAAACAGTACACATTACTTTCAGCTTTCATATGTAAGTGTAATAAGATATAAACAAGATTACCTTTATTTAATTAAATGTACATATAAAAATAAAATTGCTTTTATCTGTACAATAATTATAACATAATTAATATATAACTGTAAGTCTAGAAATAAAATTACTTTTAATCTTCATAATCATTATTCGTCATTTATAATAGTTATTACTCTTTATAATAACCAAGACAGTGGAACAAAGTGGAATTTTCCTGAGTTTAGAAATAGTTTCAGAAAGGTTTGTTCCCTCATCCCTTTTTACACAGCTAGTACTGGCAGAATTTGAGCCCAGATTTTCTGATCCAAATTTATTGGTCTTTTCATTTCTAGCACTGTTCTTTGGTTTTTTCTTCCGTAAAGTTAGGTGCGAAAAGGAGGAGTAGTGGGGATCTGCCTTAAAAATCCTATATGTGGAACTACTCATGGATAGAAAATAAAAGGTTAAACTGGATGAGATGTAAGTCTGTCTTCGAAACAGGAAGATCATTCTGGGCTTTCTCTTTTATATAATGGTACTTTAAAAATGCTGAGGAAGGATTTGGGTGATGTGGTCAAAGTGATGGGAGAAAAATAACTTGAGAACAGAAATGTTCTCAGAAGGAGTCTAGAACTATGTTTTCCAAATAAGTGCATTTGCTGAAGGACAGGAAGAAAATATTAGAGCTGTCATTAAGCTGTTCTAAGAAATAAGCTAAAATGTACTAATATTTAAT
This sequence comes from Pan paniscus, assembly GCF_029289425.2. NCBI lineage: Eukaryota > Metazoa > Chordata > Mammalia > Primates > Hominidae > Pan > Pan paniscus. The sequence goes on from NC_073264.2 coordinate 72,592,572, forward strand.
ATTTGATTGAAACTGGGAACCTTGCTCATGTCATCTGTCAGATGACAAGTGTCCTATTTTGAATGCAGCTATCCTGGGATTATGTGGAACTTCCATAGTGCAAAGGGTCCTGCATTCCCTTGTTTGCTTTCAGCCTGTTGTGACATGCTACATTTACTCATCAGACTTACAGATTATGTTAACCAGTTTTAATTAAAGCAACAGCTGCAAAATTGACACTTGGCTTATAAAGATTCCTACAGAGAATTATGGGTTGAAGGTAACGTAGATAATGCAAATAAAAATGAGCCGTAAATAGTTGGCAGAGCTGAGACTTCTCCCAGTATAAGCTATGATCAACTATGAAGTTAGCTGGAAAGTGAATTTTGTCTAAGAAAATTTAGTTATTTTACATGGAATTGTCAGGCACTTACAAAAATCCTCCAAACTGACGGTGATTCTGCTGTTGGCCAACTGGGAGTGTGCTGAGTGCTTCAGTGGACCAGTGGATAATGCCCACTGGGAGATACCGTCCTTTGCAAGTAATTGACTTTCTTTTCTAATTCATTCTATTCTGCAGCTGTTTGAGTATCTCTTAGGTCCAGGCACCATGCCAGGGTGATAAAGAAGACAAAGCCTATAAAGAGATCACAATATAAAAGGGTCTCAATCTTGTGCCAAAATTATAGAATGGGAATTATTTAGTTGTGAGGGATTTGTGGAGTAATCTCAGTTCAGCCCTGTCATTGTTCAGGTGAGGACATCTCTGCTGTGCACCACACTGCTGATCAGTCCCTCCTATCAGTACGTAGGACCCATCAGAATCCCTCCCCTGATTGGTATCTTCGGGCTTCACATAATAGCTTCCAGTTTTTCCTCTCTTCATTTGGCTATTTATAGTTGATTCTTAATTCTGATTTTCTAACTTGCATTTTTGCCAGTAGGCATTACTAATATATTCCAGCCTGAAAAAAAACCCTTAAATTTCAGGCTGTAAATCGTGTAAAATGAATGAGTTTTCTTAAGAACATTTTGTGTGTGTAGTTGTGTGTGCATGTGTGAAATTCTGACTGTCAATTTTCTTTTGAATGTAGAATGTCTTTGCTGGCCACTCAGACTAATAGAAATAACAGCATCTTAGGCAACAGAAGGGAAAGCACTGCTGTGAAGGTGTCACTTGACATCCCTGTTCATTGTTGACATGTAATAAAAAACAGTGTTCCTTGTGCATGTGAGCCAAGGTTTGGTCATGTGTAACCAGGTGATTATTTTTAAGTACATGTCTGACAGAACACCAAGAAGTACCAGTCTTTAAAGAATGCTATAGTATATACTTCAGGCTTGAAATATTGTAATAAAAGCAGGTTTGTTAAATGCTTATCTGTTCCTGCATACTGTTCTCCAGCAAGCTAAACACATCAAGAAGCAGTCTCTCCCATTTAGAAATAACCAGACTTTCCTTATGTTTGTAACTGATTTTTTTTTATTAATTGGTGAGAACAATGTTGTTGGAAAGTTTAGTGTATCTTTCCCCCTCCTCCTCTTTGTGATGATGGTGGTGGGGGATTAGGTAATACCTTCAAACAGTAGGATTTTTCCTTGTATTTGAAAACCAATACAAGTCACTGTCATAATTTTTGGCAAATTATGTCAGGAGTAGAGGAAAGGGAATTCTTCACCTATCTTGATGTTTCAATATTGGGAACATTTGAAAAATAGAGAAAATTAGAAAGAAAAAAATTATCCATAGCTTCTCCATTAAAACAAAAATTCTGCTTTCAAAATGTCTTCCAATGTAACACATTTGTGGTTATTTTATGAATTGAATGGCCAGAGCTATGTACATAGGACACAGCTGAAAAAGGGAAGGCGCAGTCAGTGAAAGTGGAATGAGGGCAACATCCAAATTGCCCTTTTAATGGTTATTATTGTGTTTCCTTGAAAAAGGCTAAAATGCCTCCAGTGGAAGACTAATAGTATTTGGACAGAAAGAGTGCAGTGTTAAGAAATTATTTTATCATAGCATTTTGAACCAAGGCTGGATCATTTTTGTTTAACAGTGTAATTGAGAGCTGTTCCTCACTTTCATTTACTCCAGTGAGGAAAGCATCATTTCTAGCAGGAGGTTTACAGTGAGGTAGGTCATATTTGGGCACGTTGTAGAGGCACCGCAGTTGTGGTGGTCTTGATGACACAGTGCAGATGCTCCTGCTGAAACTGGTTTCCGTGACCTTTTCCTTTTGTATACACACTCTTCAAGTTTTAAAACAAACTGTATGTGTATTGGGTGCTTCCTGTTGAGGAAATGAAGGAGGTATGTATAACCTGGTGGGGTAGAGATGGGCCTGGATTGTAGTGGACAAATTTTGGATGACTCCGAGTTCATGCATCTGTTTCCCGAATGTTTCACCTGCTTTGTAACATCAGCGTCTCAAAAGCCAGAAGCCAAATGGCAAGAACTGTTGGGCTCTGTTGAACATTAGCGTTCTTGCTGTTAAACAGTCATATTTTTGTGGCTGAACAGTTAACTTTGGAAAGAAATGGTTTTGTGGTATCTCTAAAAATATTTTATAAGTACACTGGTTTAAATAACACTTAATACTACATTGTTCCATTATCTTTAAAACTCATTTCTGTGGCAGTTTTCAGTACCATATTTATGTAAGTTAGTCATAAAATATGTTTTTGTAAATTTGAGGTATTTTTATGTTTTTTTAAAACTTTTTTGTGCCTCCGAATAACAAATCTGTCAATTTGTTCATTTTATTTATTTATTTATTTATTTATTTATTTTTTGAGATGGAGTCTAGATCTGTTGCCCAGGCTGGAGTGCAGTGGTGTGATCTCAGCTCACTGCAAGCTCTGCCTCGCGGGTTCACACCATTCGCCTGCCTCAGCCTCCCAAGTAGCTGGGACTACAGGCGCCTGCCACCATGCCCGGCTAATTTTTTGTATTTTTTTTTAAGAAAGACGGGTTTTCACCGTGTTAGCCAGGATGGTATCAATCTAAACACGTATAGACTTGTGTAACTACCCCATAACTCTTCTACCCCGCTCAAAAAGTTTCTTTGTGGGCCAGGCATAGTGGCTCACGCCTATAATCCCAGCACTTTGGGAGGCCGAGGCAGGTGGATCATTTGAGGTCAGGAGTTTGAGACCAGCCTGGCCAACATGGTGAAACCCCATCTCTAAAAATACAAAAATTATCCAGGTGTGGTGGTGCAATCTCAGCTACTCAGTAATCTCAGCTACTCGGGAGGCTGAGGCAGGAGAGTTGCTTGAACCTGGGAGGTGGAGGTTGCAGTGAGCTGAGATGGTGCTACTGCACTCCAGCCTGGGCGACAGAGCAAGACTCTTTAAAACAAGAACAAAAAAGTTCTTTTATGTTATACTGTCTCCCCACCTCTACCTCCTGTCTAACACTGATCTGTTCCCCATCTCCATAGTTTTCTCTCTGTAAGAAAAAAAAGCAAAACAAAAACAAAAACGCGGGTCTCACTGTGTTGCCCAGGCTGGTCTCCGATAGTGTTCTCTCTGGGATGGCGTCATTTATGTGGAAGTATAGAGCAGACCATCTCTAATTAATTAATTAATTAATTAATTATTTTAACAGATGGTGTCTCGCCGTGTTGCCCGGGCTGGTCTCAAATTCCTGGGCTCAAATGATCCACCCACCTCGGCCTCCCAAAGTGCTAGGACCTAGATCATCTTTTGAAGCTGACTTCTTTCCCTGAATATAATGCCTTGGAGGTTCGTGCAATTTGTTGTGGATAGTATAGATACTTGGTTCCTTTTAATAGCTGAGTAGATCCCTTTATATGAAGGTACTGCAATTTATTTATCCAGTGTCCCATTGAAGGACATTTGGTTTGTTCTACTTTGGAGGTATTAAAAAAAAAAAAAAAGCTACTGTGAACATTTGTGTTTTAGTGTTTATGTGAACATAGGCTTTCCTTTCCCTTGGGTAAATTCCCAGGACTGGGATTGCTGGATTACATGGTAGGGGTATGTTTAACTTTCTGAGGAACTTTGAAATTATTTTCCAGAGTATTTGTGTCATTTTCCATTTACACCAGCAATGTATAAAAGTTTCAGATGCATGGCATCCTTGACAGCATTTCCTGTTATCAAGGTATTATCAGTATTTTTTATTTTACCCATTTGGATGGATGTGTAGTGGTGTCTCATTATGGTGTTAACCTGCATTTCTCTAGTGGCTAATGAGGTTGAACATTTTTTCATATGCTTACTTGCCATTTGTATATCTTTTTTGATGAAGCATCTGTTCAAGGTTTTAAATAACCACTTTTTAAATTGGGTTATTTCTTGGTTGAGTTTTCAGTTTTATTTTGTTTTTATGTATTCTGGATACAAATTATTTGTTGCATATGTGATTTGCAAATTTTTTTCCAAGTCTATACCTTATTTTTTCATTTGCTTAATAGTGTATTTCTCTGAACAAAATTTCTCTAATTTTGAAGAAGTACAGTTTATCTTTTTTTTAAAGTACAGTGGGGGTGATTTCCAAGAACTCTTTGACTAACTAAAGGTTATAAAGATTTTATGTTTTCTCTTAAAAGTTTTATAGTTTTACATTTAGATATATATGATTTATTTTGAATTAATATTTGTGTAAGATCTGTTTTAGGTTAGGTTTCCTTTTTTAGATATGGATGTCTAATTATTCCAGCACCTTTGTTGAAAAGACAATCTTTCTCCATTGAATTGCCATTGTACCTTTACCAAGAATCAATTGGTTATATTTGTGTAAGTCGATTTCTCCATGACTTCCTCCTTCCCTGGGGTTCCCCCTTTTTACTTTTCCAGCCACAGAGATGAGACATTAGAATAGGACAGTGTACTTCCTGTGACTGCTTGCATTTCGGGCCAAGAGGCAGAAAGACAGAGGAAAAAAGCAGCAGATGTTTGCTCCTACATCTTGAGATCATAGCTCCTCTGATCAGAGAGGAAGATTCCTTTCCCTCAGAGTATATGTGACTGTTGTCCCCGCTGTCCACCACCACCTTGGAATTGCCTTGGATTGGGAAGCAAGAGAATTAAAAAGAAAAAAAAAAAGGAAAGAAAAATGGAGTGTTTCCCCCATTCTCTCCAGGTTTAGGAATTCCCTTTTCTGCTCCTCTAGCTAAAACTCAGTTTGTTCCCTCTGTCCACATCCTGGTATGCCATGTCTAGCTGCCTTGAGTCCAGGCTGGTGATTTCTTACGAAAAAAATGGGACGCTCATTGCCAGTTTGGTAGTACCTTGAGATTCATTCTTCTTCCCTAATCAGCCTGCTATCGTTTACTTTTCAGACCCCTCAAATAGCTGCTTATAATCTTTCCAGGTATTATAACTGCATTCAGTAGAGAAATGAGATGGAGTATCCTTCCTTCATCCTACCCAGGACCAGTACCCCTCTTTTTCCATGTGTGTGTGTATGTATGTATGTATGTATGTGTGTGTGTATATATGTATGTATTCATTCATTCATTCATTTCTAGAGACAGGGTCTTGCTCTGTCACCCAGGCTGGAGTTTAGTGGCACAATTATAGCTAACTGGAGCCTCGACCTTCTGGGTTCAAGTGATCCTCTTGCCTCAGCCTCCTGAGTAGCTGGGACTACAGGCCTGTGCCACGATGCGGGGCCAATTTTTTTTTATTTTTTTTATTTTAAATAGAGACAAGGTCTCACTATATTGCCCTGGCTGGTCTTGAACTCTTGAGCTCATGCATTCCTCCTGCCTGGGCCTCCCAAACTTAGGAGATTACAGACATGAACCAACACACCTGTCTAAACCCCTGTTTTGTTTTGTTTTGCTTTGCTTTGTTTTAAGACAGGGTCTCCCTCTGTCACCCACGCAGGAGTGCCATGGTGTGACATGGTTTACTGCAGCCCTGACCTCCCATACTAAAGGTATCCTCTTGTCTCAGCCTCCCTAGTAGCTGGGACTACAGGCATATGCTACCATGCTGGACTAATTCTTTTTTTTTAATTTTTATTTTTAGTGGAGACAAGCCCTTACTATATTGTCCAGGATGATCTTGAACTCCTGGGCTCAAGCGATCCTCCAGCCTCAGCCTCCAAAAATGCTGGGATTACAGGCATGAGCCATTGCATGCAGTCCTCCTCTGTTTTTAAATACAAAGTTTAGACTAGTGTTTTTTTTGTTTTTTGTTTTTTTTTTTGAGATGGAGTCTTGCTCTGTTGCCCAGGCTAGAGTGCAGTTGTGTGATCTTGGCTCACTGCAACGTCCACCTCCCAGGTTCAAGCGATTCTCCTGCCTCAGCCTCCCAAGTAGCTGGGATTACAGGCGTTTGCCACCATGCCCAGCTAATTTTTTTGTATTTTTAGTAGAGACGGGTTTTTGCCATGTTGGCCAGGCCAGTCTTGAACTCCTGAGTCACCTCAGTTGATCTGCCCACCTCAGCCTCCCAAAGTGTTGGGATTACAGGCGTGAGCCACCGTGCCCGGCCAGACTAGTGTTTTTCACAGATTGCACACATCTTAAAATAATAGACATTCTGTTTCTCTTAGTCTTAAAAAAAAAAAAAAAAGAAGAAGTCAGCTGTGCACAGTGGCTCACGCCTGTAATCCCAGCATTTTGGGAGGCCTAGTTAGGTGGAACACCTGAGGTCAGGAGTTTGAAACCAGCCTGGCCAACATGGTGAGACCCCGTCTCTACTAAAAATACAAAAATTATCTGGGCTTGGTGGTGGGTGCCTGTAATCCCAGCTACTCGGAATGCTGAGGCAGGAGAATCACTTGAACCCAGGAGGCGGAGTTTGAAGTGAGCCAAGATTGCACCACTGTTTTCCAGCCTGGGTGACAGAGCAAGACTCCGTTTCCAAAACAAAAAACAAACAAACAAAAAAACAAAGGTCATTTTATCTTGGCTGAATTAATATATATTGTGTAAAATACAAGAACGAACTAGAAACCTTTCAGTTTTGTGGAAATTCTGTGCTAGGATCACAGTGGACTCTTTTCTTGCTTTTCCTCCCTACTAAAAAAATTAACAATTTAAAGTGAGCATTTTAATACCATATGTAAATTTACATTTAGTGCTATTTGATTTTAGGTGCAGAAATGCACCCAGGACACCTGTAGTCATTCACTTTCCTGTTTACCTTGTGGTTCTCATCTTTTGTTACTTTAAAAAATGTCTAATTTTAAGTCTTTTATATCCAATTATTGAGTTGCCTTTGAGATGTGATTTGATATGTTTTCATTCTGAACCCCTTGCATAAGTTAAGGCGAATTAGAGAATATAGGGAAGTCCAGGCTGGGAGTGGTGGCTCACGCCTGTAACCCTAGCACTTTGAGAACCTGAGGTGGGTGGATAGCTTGAGCTCACGAGTCAGAGACCAGCCTGGGCAACATGGCAAAACCCTACCTCTACAAAAAATACAAAAATCAGCCGGACATGGTAGTGCATGCTTGTGATCCCAGCTACTTGGGATGCTGAGGTGGGAGGATGGCTTCAGCCTGGGAGGCAGAGGTTGCAGTGAACTGAGATGGCTCCATTGCACACCAGTTGCACTCTAGCCTGGGTGATAGCCAGACCTTCTGTAAAATAAACAAACAAACAACAACAACAACAGCAAAAAAAAAAAAAGTCCCCAAAAAAAGAGAGGCTAATGATTAACATATTCATTCTCTACTGACTTTTTAAAAACATAGACTAAGTGTAATTATCCAGACAGCTGGTGAAAAACAAATATAGTTCAGTGGATTCCTAGTGAAAACAACTACGTGGTCTAAAAATCAGCTAATTTATTTCAAGTCATTATTTATCAGTAGAAAACCATTAAAAATTAGTGAGGGGGAAACTAACTGTAGGTGATCATAAATCTCTTGAAGTCCACCCCCGGAGGCCATGTTAATGGAGTCACAGCAGGATATAGGAGTAGACAATTAGGAAGGTGAAGTTTAAGGTAATTAAGAATAACTCACATGGCATTTTAATTATAGAAAACGATAATAAAATACAAAGATGGAAGATAGTTGGATAATCCTATGACATCCCTTTATAGATATATCAAAATGGTAACTGATTGGTATTTTTATGCTTTTAGTATTTATTTTCCACAAAATGGCAAGTGTCACAGGGCTTGAACGCTGCCCTCCTAAGTGTTTACCATGCTTTTGTTACTTAAGACTAATGAGACCATTGGGACCCTTTATGGAGCTCTGTGCCAGGCCCTGTGCTGAGCAGCTCACATAGGTTATGCCGTGTCATCCTCAGGAGAACCCTGGGAAGCTGGTCCTGATGGGCAGGAGAGAAAACAGGCACAGAGAGTAGGTAAGTGCTAAGGATTCAAATCTACAGGGTCTGGCTGTAGAGCCTTTGCTCTTCAGCTTTTAGCTATAAGATCCCCTAGTTAAGTGGGGTGAAAGACTGAGAGGGAGGGGATTGGGAAGACCAAATGAAACAGTGAAGGATATTTTGACCAGAGGTGTAAAGCTTCAAAATCAAGTGCTGGGTTTAGCGATTACCCAATCTCAACCAAGGAAAGAATGGCAACAGTCCAGTTCCAGGATTCATTATGCCACCAGAACATTTCTTCTGCCAATTTTTCCCAAGTCAGTGTGGTATAAGTAGCCACTTTTTGTTGCCACTCTTTCCCTGAGTACATCTCTCTCAGTCAAAGTGTGTGGAAACGCGCCTCATTAAATCTGTGCCGGGGACCAAATCCAAAGAAAGACTTAGACAGGATTAGAGAGGAGAGAAGAATTTAGTACTTTTTTCATAGGGATGAATTAGGGCTCTGATGTATTTAACCTCTTAAGCTTTCTGAATGATCTTATGGAGATGAGTCCTTGTCTGGGTTCAAAGAATTGACTCCTCTCCATCTTCTCTCCCTCTCACCCAAATTGAAGTGCTTTTAGCCAGTTGGTAGATTTTATACTTCTGGAAGAGAATAGGACCCGTAAGGAATTGAGGAATGGTGTTAACATCCTGTCCAGATGGATATTTGTGCCTAGATGTTCATGTTTATACACATTTTTGTGTGTGTATGAATGCACAGGCAGCAGCCAACTCATAGTCAGCCAGACAACTTGGGTGGTATTCTTCTTTTTTATGAACAATTTCAGCTGACAGCTAAGCACAGATATGATCCTTTATGATATCCAGAGATTTGTTTTACTCTCCTTTTGATAAGAGACTTCATACTTGCAGGCCAAAGACATTCGAGTCTTTCGAGGGAAAAGTCTTAAAAGTGGTCAGAATTTGAGGGCTATTAGAATTTTATTCTTTACCTAAATCTAAATATTTGTTTTAGATGGTAGTTTACCCACACCATGCAGAAAAATTATAGATGTTTGGGGTACCGTTTTTCTTTCTATTAATAACAGATGATTATAATTAGAGGCATTTGAGCATGAAACTAGTGGGGAACGTGCTCTGTGGTATTTTAGGGTGAAGTTGCACTTTGCTCTTTGTGCACACATTGCTCTTTGTGAAAATGTCTCCTAATTCATCTTTCATGTACAGTGTTGCTTACAACATTGTATCATGCATTCATTGTGAGACTTCAAAACCAGACCACTTGATTCTATTCTTCTGGAGCCACTGATAATTGTTGGGAGACTACATTTGTATAAAACCTCTGCAGAAATCAAGAGAGGCCCAGCTTTATTATAATTTTAACAGTTAGGGAAAGTTTAAAATTTGAGTTATGTTTCTGTAGCCTTATTCTTGCTCACCTAGACTACTGATTTACCATCCCATCCCACCCCTGCACCCATTTCATTTTCTGCATTGCCACCAGAGTTTCTGTACAAAAAGCATGTCTAACCATGTCACTCTCCTGCTTAAAACATTTCCAAGGCTCCTCACAGCTCACTGGAGAAAGTTCAGGAGTCTTCATGTGGCCTTCAAGCCTTGTGATGGGAACCTTGCTCAACCATATCATCTATCACTTCCTGCTTGGAACTAGGCCTTTCTGATGCACTATGCTCTCTGTCACCGGTAAGGTTTTACTCCTTCCCTCTGACATCGCTAGGTTGGGCTGCATGCCCCACCTCTGCACTCCATAGCACCCTGTGTTCGCCTCTTTGGTTGCTCATGTCTGTACGATGTTTGTCTGTTCATATGAGGAAGCTGTGGATTCCTCAAAAGCAGGGGGCTGTGTCCTCATTATTTGTGTTCCTCTAGCCTGCTGCAGAAACGGACACATATAATAGACACTATCCTCAGTATGTCTTAATGCAGCCTTGAATAAATGGTGGAGTTGCTCTTTGAGGTCGTGAGTTCTCATCACTACAGGTGTTTCACATAGCAGCTGAGAGGACACTGTTGCTTAGAAGTCACTCTGCCTCTCATTTTATTTGTTATTTTGTTTGAAGCTTTTAGTTGGACAGCTTTTTTTTTTTTAACTTTCTCATCTTTTTTTTTCCTTTTTGAACTTTCTCGTCTTTTATCTTTGATACTCAAATAAGTAGTCTAGCTACTTAAATATTTAAAACCCTTTAAGTAATTAGCATTGTATTAATAATTATAAAATGCCCATTATGTGTCAAACATTTTGCTAGGTTCTTTATATATATTAGCACTAATTTTTCCAACAATGTTAGAAGGGGAATGATTTCATAGTGTATCAGAAGGGCCAAGCATTATTTTCATTTTATGATTTTTAGGAACTAGGGCCAGAGAGAGGGAAATAAATCTGCAAGGTTTTACCTGCAGTTGGTGATTATTAGAATCAGGATTGAAATCTAGGTTTGAATCTGGACGTGATACTCATTTTGCTATCCCAGAAAACTGATGTTTATGTAACAACTTACCATACAGTAGGAATTCAGCAGTTATCGTCAGATAGCAGAGACTTGACAGTAGGCTTATTGTTAGTTTGGCAACCAATATTTGAAATAGAGAGGAATAATCATTTGTTTTAAAAAGTGAACAGAGCTAAAAATGGAAATGGAATTACTTTGCTTAATGCCTCCATTTGGATTTTGTTCCTAGCTTTAAACAAAACCTATGCTTAGAGTTAAGTTAGAGTAGAGAACATGATCCTGACTCTTCTGCAGTCAGTAGACTTCTGATTCTGCACAAAGACAGGAGTACCCCTCCCCTTACTCCATCCCAGCCCTGTGGAATTACTATGTTTAGATGAGTGTAATTCGTTGCCCATGATCCTTTAGCTATTTTAGAGGGTGGGAATAGAGAAAGAGGTACAATAACGTTTCCACAAAAACCAAATGAAATGTGTGTCACTTATCAGGTAAGTTGCCATAAAGCAGCTCTACCTTTTAAAGATAAAATGACAGGATATCAATAGCAGAAGAATGCTATTACAGTTAAGTCCATGAAATCCTGTGATGATGGGCAGTGGCAACCAGATATTCATTTAGAGAAGGGGTCTCCAACCCCCGGACCACGGACCAGTACCAGTCTGTGGCCTCTTGGGAACTGGGCTGCGTAGCAGGAGGTGAGCAGTGAGCAGGCAAGTGAAGCTTCATCTGTATTTACAGCTGCTCCCCATTGCCCATTACCACCTGAGCTCCGCCTCTTGTCAGATCAGTGGTGGCATTAGATTCTTAGAGGAGTGCAAACCCTATTGTGAACTGTGCATGTGAGGGATCTAGGTTACGTGCTCCTTGCGAGAATCTAATGCCCGATGATCTGTCACTGTCTCCCATCACCCCCAGATGGGACCATCTAGTTGCGGGAAAACCTGCTTAGGGCTCCCACTGACTCTACATTGTGGTGAGTTGTATAATTATTTTATTATTATTATAATGTAATAATAATAAAAATAAAGTGCATGATAAATGTAATATACTTGAATCATCCTGAAACCATTCCCTACTGCCCCCAGTGTGTGGAAAAATTGTCTTCCACAAAACTAGTCTCTGGTGCCAAAAAGATTGGGAACCGCTGGTTTAGGGCATAGACCCCCAAATTGATTCTTATCTAACAATTCACCTGGCTTGTAAAACACAAGGAAGCTTTTGTAAATTGCTTACATTTGTTGTTGTTGATGTTTAACTTCCATTTCCCCCCCCCCCCCACATTGCCTATACACCCTCTCTCCAGAGATCTTTCTGTTGGCCCTACTCACTCTCCCTAATTCAGCACCCAGAGTCGATCAGATGTTTCAAGAACTGGGTGTCTTTCCTGCCCAAAGAAAACATTGGAAAACATTTATTTTGATTTAAAAAGATGTTTCATAATCATATGGGTGTGCGATTTAGACAGAAAAAGATAGTGAATCATGAAATATTTTTAATACCCTAAATGTATTTGCAACTGTTTTTTGCCAAATCTTACCATGTGTACTTTAAATATTCTCCAGCATCTGCAGTGAAATTTCTGTTTGACTAGTAGGAACAGGTATCTGACTATACAGGGTTCGATTTTCTGTGGAGAAACCACTTGGGGTGGTGTTTCTATCAAGTCATCAGGAAAGGACACAGGCTCCTGGCTTTCAGCCTTTTTGGTGTAAGGCCTTTGTCCCCAAATCCACAGGAGCTCCAGCCTAGTTGTCTGCAAGAGGAGGGGAAAGGAAAACAGGCAAATGAGACTTTCTGGAATCTCTACCCATTGACTTCTACTTGAAACTCCTTGGCCACTGCTATCTTCAAGGGAGGCTCAAGTGTGGTGTTTAAATGGGCACTTTGCCAGCCCAAATAAAATGATACTTCTATTGCTAAAGAAGGGGAGCGGAGTGGAAACTGAGTTTGAAAAAGTTGACTTTCTGCCATCAAATACAACTTTTATTTTTTAAGTCATGAATCTGCCTAACCATCTTGCCAAAATTTAGAGTGAAGGGTGTTATTTAAGAGTATTTTAAAGAAATATTTCAGCTTTGGACAAATTATTTCCCAGGTCATTTCTATGCTTTTGTAAAATTCTTAATGCACCATTATTACTTTCCAATAAGTAATCTTTTAAATCTATAAATATTATTCAGGGTTTAAAAATAGAACAGGATTGATATTATGTGCTACAAATTAATAAATTTTTTCATGCCTCTTCTAAAGGCGCATGTTTTAGAAATATTTATGTAAAATTATCCGGTCTTTCTTTCTCACAGAGGCCCTTCTTTAGATAGAACTCTTGAAAGCTCTCTTCCTAGCATGTTAAGAACTGCTTTGGGTAGCTACACTGATTCAGTACCAAATTCTGCCATAATCTTCTGATGGCACGGTGGTCTTTCTTCCCTCTGGATTTTTCTGCCTGGTAAGTTCTCTGCATGAAAAGTTCTGCTTACTCCTCTTCAACCTGGAAACTTCTTTTGATCCTTCAGGTTTCACGTCTTCTGCTCAGCCTTCTTTTCACATACGTGCTGTTTTCCCTCCCCTCCCCATCACCTTCTGACTGGTTTAGTGGCTCAGGTGCTCCTGGCTGGTTTAGTGGCTTAGGTGTTCCTACTGAATGTTCCCTGGTCTCTGCCTACCACATCATAGAGAGGAAGTTAAGCAGTGGTGATATGGAGAAAATGAGATAGTTCCTGTAAATACTCCAAACAGTGCCTGACTTCTCATAGGAAGCATGCATTCTGTATATCCATCATTTTTTCACATTACATTGCAGTAACTTCTCTGCTTTTCTCAGTGATAAATTCTTGGAGGGCAGTTGCTATGGTGTGTTACAGCTATTCCTGGCATCTGTGTATGGTGTATAGGGCATGGTAGGTACCCATTAAATATGTAATGAATGAGTGTGCATGGGTGAGCAGGAAGAGGAGAAAGGAAGACTACCTAGAGCTCTCCAGTGTCCACTTTCACTCTGCTCAGCTCTTGGGGACATGAGGAAGTGAGATCTGTGGATCCCAGAGGTAAAGAATGAGGTGAGGAACAGCAGTTTTCCACCATGCTTTGTTTTATTGAATGAGCTGGACCTCATGCAGATACCAGGGCATAATTGAGAACTATAATTATCTGTCACTGGAAGACTCATTGTAGGAGATCTGTATTCATTTGCTCAAGTTGTCATTTAACACTTGAATATCTGCTATATGCTGGGTTCTAGAGCTGCAAAAGAGAACAAGAGTAGTCTTTACCTTTAGGATTTTCCAGGGAACTGGGGGAGACAGACAGATACATACACCCCATCCTTAGTGTGTAGGTGCCATGACAAATCAAGGCTTTTGATGCAGATGCTATGCTTTCACTTCTCATGGTCGATACTTTTTGAATCTTAAAGTCTGATTGTTCAGATATCTAGAAAAGGAGATGTCTGGCTTTGCTCTGCCCTCTGACTCACTGTGTTGGTTTATCTTCAGGCGTGGTGGAGGGGGCCAGAACTACTGGCTAATGAGAGAAGGCAGACCTTGTTAGTGACATGTACAAATGGGCACATCTGCTATTTTCACTTTCATTACTGATTATTAATAGCTTATTAAATGGAGTTTACTGAATTACTATTATTTTGGCTTAAATATATATATATAATTTATGTAGTTCTATGTTTATAGATGTGTTTTCAGAGGTGTATTTGTTTTAGAATTTCACTCTGTCCTGGAAGTGATTTTTCAAATGTGGATATTAAAATTGATAGGACATAATTTCCCAACTAGTACAGTATGCTAGTGCCAACCTTATACCACTGTTGTAGTACCCGTGAAAAATAATTTTTAAAAAGCTGTAAAAGTTCCCAGTGCTTTGAGGCTTCTTCAAAATTGAGAATGATGAAAATTTCCAAAATTATCAGTTGATGCCATAATTATCTCTAAGAGATGTTGTAATAGGAAATTCATGGTTTTCCTTTATTTTCCTGTTTCTGAACACAAAATTCAAAAGAAAACTCTTTCTTCCTTGTCACTGAGACTCTTGGTCAGTGTAGGCTATGAACTTGTACTTTGTGAAGAGAAGAGTACTGTGAGGAAGCTTGAAAATACTGTAGGTTTTTATTGGCATCTTCTTCTGGATGGTATTCATGTACTCTGCACGCCACTGAAAATATGCTCTGTTTTTCATAAAATATGCTCATTCTTTTATACTGAGCACTCGGAAATTGGTTTTCCCAAACCATCTTAGTGGAGAATGGCCTGCTTTTATCAGTTATGTGAAGAAGTAAATTCCAGGCTCCTCAGCTGCAGGATGGCTCCTTGTTCACAGCTGCTGCTCTTGCCTCTGTGGAAGACGCCTGCTGCTAAGAGAATCTTTGTGTGTTGTGTATAAAATGAACTTTGTTTGGACCATTCCACAAGCAACTTAAACTGCTTAGGAGTCCAGCCAGACATTCCTCCCCAGTTGATCATTTAAATGGAGGTCAGATTTAGAACCCAACTTATATTCGTTTAAAAATAGACATTGCCTTTAGAAAACTGACCTTTGGTACATTTGGGGCCTAGGGATCTGATAGGCTATCTCTTATGATGCACATCGCTCTGTTTTAGACTCTGAAAGGCAGTATGCCTTTGAAGCTAGATAAGGTCAGTGTGCTTGTAACTTGGGACCCAGTCTGTGTGCTATATGTCTGCTTCTTCAGTCCACACTCATTACTTCCAGGAAATTCGTGAGAAGATGAGAGATTATTCGTTATAGAATTGAGTCTGGTTTCTCTACACTAATTTTATTGGATATTTTCCAGTTTGACTAGGAAAGGTTAGAGAACATGGAAAGAAAATTTAAAAGGTTAATTTTAAGGTAATAAGACCATTGTATTGATATATTCTTCAGTGCGATTTAGGTGAGTCAGGAATTTTTCCTCTGGAGACTGCATAAATCAGGGATGTCCAATCTTTTGGCTTCCCTGGGCCATACTGGAAGAATAAGAATTGTCTCAGGCCACGCATAAAGTACACTAACACTAATGATAGCTGATTAGCTTAAAAAAAAAAAAAGAACAAGAAAAAAAGAAAAATTGCCAAAAAATCTCATAATGTTTTAAGAAAGTTTATGAATTTGTGTTGTGCCGCATTCAAAGCTGTCCTGGGCTGCATGTGGCCTGCGGGCTGTGGGTTGGACAGGCTTGTAAATGTTATTAAACCTACAAATGAGAAAGGTAAGACTAGTGGCAGCTCTCACGGGGCTGGAAGTCAGTTTATCATATGTTGCAACTTAACATTATTCATTTATGCAAGTGAATAATCAGTTATCAAAATATGGAGGGATTCTTTCAAGCCTCATTTGTCACACACAAGTCTAAGGTTTACATAGAATGTGTTAAACAGATACGTTAATAGGGTAAGATGGGAGTAGAGAAGGTTATTGCTAACTTTTTAATAATCAGAGAAGTGAACATATATTGAGCTTGCATAGATATAGTTAAATTATTGCCTAAAATTTCAACTAAAATTGAAACAAAGTGGTAATAAGTTATTTTGATTTCATTAAAAAATAACCTTGAAGGGCAGTATTTTTTTTCTTCATGATTTAACAGTGTTACTTAAGCATTTATTTTGATGTAGGAAAACCTGTATTTATTTCTGGGCACCACTTTTCTTGTAGTCTTAATGATTATCATCTTAACCAACACCTTTGTGTAATAGTTTCCTTGAGGCTGATGATACCTTTTAATGGTGTCAGTGCTTAACATTATGTCTTTTTGGTACTTTTCAGCAACACAAAATTATAAATTATTTTGTGACTGTGTCTAAATTTTTTTTTACATCAAAATAAGTATTTTTAAAAAAGAAAATGTGGGTTTTTTAACTTGTATTTTATTTATAACAGGATGTATTGTCCATGTTATTATAATAATTGATGTGTTTCCAACAGAGGACCTCTGTGAATATTTTTGCATTGCCCACACAGGTGATGTGTGAACATCTCCAAGATTGTTGTGCCATTAACTAGCTCCCACAAAGTGTCATACAGCAACATTATTTGAAACACTTGTGGAAACATTTTGAAGCATTTATCATTTTTTCTTTGTTGTATACCCATTTGAACAAAAGCAAAGTAATTGCTTACAATAGTTATTTTTTCATAATAACATAAATGCTGAATCTATAAAAAGTAGAATTTCTTTATAAAGATGACCTTAAGTTTTAGCTACCTAATATCGTACATACATCGTAGAGAACATTTTCAAAGGTAGTGGTTTAATAGGAATGAAGATGCCTGTTCCTGATACTGGGAAGTTTGCTTATTTAACTTAGTAGCAATGATATTTATCATATCCTAATATTTTATAATGCTCTGTATATCACTGAGTGCTTAAGTAGTTACCCTTTTTAATCCTCAGAGTCCTCCCTTCAAACAGACAGGATGTCGATATTTAAAAATAAAAAGAAATTAAATTCACCTATTAATATATTTCTAACTCATTGGAAAGGAAATGTCAACTACCAGTTGATTTTCAAGAGTCTCTTTAATTTCAGTTTTGTTTTTCCTTCATTACAGCAGGATACTCAAGCAAACTGAATGTGGCTCTTGGAAACTCTGAGCTATCTTTGGGTTCAGTTCTCTGAAGTTTAAATTACAGTTGTTCCTTTTGGTGATCATCATTTATTCCTCTTTTTCCCCTTGAGCTCCTTCTATGTGTCAGGCCTGGGTTCTGGGGACAGTATATCTCCAAACTGACATTGTACTTATCTTCATGGAACTTAATGGCTTAGTGGAAGAGAAATGAAACAAATATGGACATATGAACTGTAATAAGTGCTCTAGAAGCAATATAAGCGATAGTATTAGGGAGCAACCTGTTTGTTGTTGTTGTTGTTGTTATTGTTGTTTTGAGATAATCTCATTCTGTCGTCCAGACTGGAGTGCAGTGGTGCGATCATGGCTCACTGCAGCCTCGACCTCCCGGGCTCAAGCAGTCCTCCCACCTCAACCCCACAAGTAGCTGGAACAACAGTTAAATGCTCAGCCTGCCTTGGCTTCCCAAAGTGCTGAGATTACAGGCGTGAGCCACCGTTTCAGGCCTAATGTTTTATTTCAAACACACACACACACACACACACACACACACACACACACCCACCCACACCCCTTCCCCCCGCCCCCACATGAAGAGTTGGCATTTGTAGGCTACATTTTCAGTAAATTGTAAATGAAGAGAATTATGAGAATTTACCTGATAATCCTCATTTATTATAGTTCGGGTTGTGTGTGTGTGGGAAAAATGCTCTCCTGTTTCTGCTAATCCAAGTCTTGTCAGCACCATCTCCCCTCTGTCACCTAATGATTTGACTGTATTTCAACCTGTGTAATGGCGAGGCACCACGGTAGCTAGCATTGGCCGAGATGCCTGTCCTTGACAACAAGGTCTTTGTTTGGCTGTGTTGGGAAATATTGGCTACTACCAGGGCTGAGTGCAAAGAGGGTGGTATAGTAACTCAGTTTTTCGTGCTAGCAGCCTGATGGCACAGTTACAGCAAGGATTTGGCAGGAAGGAGCAAGTGTGGATTGCTTGAAGTTTCAAGGGGAGATGAGGCAGGAGAGAATTTAGAACTGTGGTGTTGTTTTTATTAGTTTAGAAGTTTTAATCTTCAATATAGCCGTGTTTTTTTCCAACAGCATAAAGGGTCAACTTGATGCCCTGTTAAAAAAGAGCCAGAAATGGGGTTTACAGGTGACAATTTTAGTGTGTTCCTTTTCTTTAAGAAAAATCTTTGATTCTGAAAGAGCTTGACAGAGCTGTTTAATAGTGTGGACATCTGTTGAGGCAGATAGCAGTTTTCTTGGATATAGGTCATGTTAATATAAACTCTGGATATAAACAACCTCTGCTGTCTGCTTCAGACTTGAAGACTGTGTGATAGGACCAGGCCCGTGCGGTATAGCTCTTTAGTGGTCAGAATATTTGTGAGTGAAAGCCGCTCTTATTTTTCAGAGACAGGAGCTCACTCTCTCGCCCAGGGCACAATTATGGTTCACTCCAGCCTCAATCTCCCAGGCTCAAGCGATCCATCTCAGCTTCCCAAGTAGCTGGGACCATGGGCGTATGCCACCATGCCTGGCTAGATTTTTTTTTTTTTTTTTTAAATGTAGGGATGGGGTCCACTCTATTGCCCAGGCTGGTCTCAAACTCCTGGGCTCAAGCAATTCTCCCACTGTGGCCTCCCAAAGTGCTGGGATTATAGGCATGAGCCATTGTGCCCAGCCAGTAAATGGCATTTTCATACATTTACCTCCTTTTTTGTTGTCCCGGAAGGCAGAATCTGGGATCTCTTTTACTTATGTAACTATTCTCCAATTTCTAAATCAATTTATATCGAAAGAATATATCTGTGGTGCCTGCCCCTTTATCCCTCCCCCAAAACATAGGTATTTATTTTTTTAGAGACAGGGTCTTGCTCTGTCACCCAGGCTGGAGTGCAGTGGTGTGACTGTAGCTCTGTAGCTTTCTGCAGCCTTGAACTCCTGGGCCCAAGCAATTTTCCTGCCTCAGCCTCCTGAGTAGCTAGGACTACAGGTGCCCAAACCCTCCACGCCCCCCAGTTTTTTTTATTTTTGGAGTGATGGGGTTTCACCATGTTACCCAGGCTGGTGTTGAATCCTGGGCTCAAGCAGTTTTCCCCACTCACCCTCCCAAAGTGCTGGGATTACGGGTGTGAGCTATTGC
This sequence comes from Pan paniscus, assembly GCF_029289425.2. Taxonomy (NCBI): domain Eukaryota; kingdom Metazoa; phylum Chordata; class Mammalia; order Primates; family Hominidae; genus Pan; species Pan paniscus. The sequence goes on from NC_073264.2 coordinate 72,612,020, forward strand.
ACCTGGCGAAAGTAGTTATTGAAGAACTACTTGGGCAGATGGGAGGTCTTGTTTTACTGCTATGTTTGTGAACAATACAAATTCAGTTATTTTTGTGGATGTGACTTCTAGAGAAACAATTAAATTGATTAACCAGAGTGACTGAGGAGACTTTCATTATGTTTCTCCAAGGACATAATGTTGAACAACAAAAAAAGTATTTTGACAAAGTATCATCACCAAAGTATCCCTCATCAGAATATATAGCACAGGCTGGAAACTTGGATTATTGTTTCTTACCTAAAAGCAGTCAGTGGAACAAAGGTTATGTATGTTCTGTTAGCAGTGAAGCTGATACTATAAAGTCTATATGATTTTATTCAAATGGATTAAGAAAATTAACGTGTGTTTATATTTGGAAAACGTCAGATATTTTATGAATAAATTTTAATTCAGCAAATATTTGTTTTTATTACTCCTTAAAGGATAGATTCTGCATTTTGTTTGTTTTTTAATATTATGCAGGAACTTTATACTCCTGATCACTGATAATGTGGGCAGGCCAGCCCGAAGGGACTCCGTGGTTCAGTCTTTACCATGCAATAGCACAGGGGCTTTTGCTTTTAAGCATGAGTTCTCTGATTGGGTAGTGCTTGTGTGAGTATTGAAAAATCTCTACAATTGAGGCTTTGAAAGGTTATCAGTTTTACACCTTCTTGTCCTATTCAGATGCCTTTAATTTTTGTTCTGTTTTATTTTGTTTTGCCTTCTTGTAACAGTTAGAATCTTCATTGGATTGTTGAATAGAAATGGTGACAGTGGACGTCCTTGTTTTGTTCCTGATGTTAGAGGGAAAGCTTTCAGTCTTTTACTGTTGGTATGATGTTCGTTCAGGCTGAGGAAGTTCCCTTATGTTCCTGGTTTACTAAGGCTTTTTTTCTTTTTCTTTTTAAATCATTAGTGGTGTTGAATTAAATTTTTCAAGTGCTTTGTCTGTATATATTGATATAATCGTGTGGCTTTTTGTCCTTTATTAATATGTTGTATTAAATTAATTGACTTTTGGAGGTTATAATAATTGATTTTTGGATGTTAAACCATACTTGCTAAGATGAATCCCGTTTGGTCATAGTATCTAATTGAGATTTTCTTTTCTTTTCTTTTCTTTTTTTTTGAGACAGGGTCTTACTGTGTCACCCAGGCTGGAGTGCAGTGATATGATCTTGGCTTATTGTAGCCTCATCCTTCTAGGATCAAGCGATCCTCCCACTTCAGCCTCAATAGTAGCTGGGACTATAGGCACACCCAACCTCATCCAGCTAATTTTTAAAATTTTTTGTAGAGATGGGACCTTACTATGTTGCCCAGGCTGGTTACTCCTGCCTCAGCCTCCCGAGTAGCTGGGACTACAGGTGTGCACCACCTTGCCTGGCTACTTTTTGTATTTTTAGTAGAGACAGGGTTTCACCATGTTTAGTCAGGCTGGTCTCAAACTCCTGACCTCGTGATCCACCTGCCTTGGCCTTCCAAAGTGCTGGGATTACAGGCGTGAGCCACTGCGCCTGGCTCAGGCTGGTCTTGAACTCTCGGGCTCAATTGATCCTCCCACCTTGGCCTCCTAGAAGTGCTAGGATTACAGGTGGGAGCCACTGCACCCAGACAGAGGATTTTTTAATTGAGAATTTTTGTTTGTAAATTCCTGAGGAATATTGGTTCATTGTTTTCTTATTTTGTAATGCTCTTGTCTGGCTTTAGTATTGTGGTAATATAGAATGAGCTGGGAAGTGTTGTCTCTTTCTCTGTTTTCTAGAAGAGTTCGTGAAGAATTGTCATTGTTTCTTTATGTATCTGATAGAATTCCATGGTGAAGCCATCTAGTCCTGGTATTTTCTTTGTGGGAAGATTTTTAATTAGTAATTCAATTTCTTGTTTTAGGTATATTGAGATTTTCTGTTTCTTCTTGAGTTGGTATTGGTTATTTATGTCTCTCTAGGAATTTGTCCATTTAATCTAATTTGTCTAATTTGATGGCATACTGTTTTTATATTTTCTTTTATATATTTAAAATATATTTATATTTTATACTGTAGGGTCAATAGTGATGCTCTCTCATTTATTCCTGATTTTGGTAATTTTGGTGGGGATAATTTTCTTTTTTCCTTGGTCAATCTAAATAAAGCTTTGTCTATTTTATTTACTTTTTCAAAGAACCAGCTTTTGGTTTTATTGACTTTTACTGTTTTTCTGTTTTCAGTTTCATTGGGTTTTGCTCTAAACTTTAACTTCTTTCTTTGGGCTTGCTTGGGGTTACTTTACTGTTTAGTTTCTTAAAGTGAAGACGATTGAGATCTTTCTTATTTTCTAAAATAGGTTTAAGTTTAAAGCTATAAAATTCTCAGCTGTGAGCAGTGTTTCACACCTGTAATCCCAGCACTTTGAGAGGCCAAGGTGGGAGGATCATTTGAGGCCAGGAGTTCGAGACCAGCCTGGGTAACATAGTGAGACTCCATCTCTACAAAAAAAAAAAAAAAGAAAGAAAGAAAAAAAGAATCAGTTGGATTTAATGGCATGTGCCTGTGGTCCCATCTACTTGGGAGGCTGAGTTGGGAGGATTGCTTGAGACTGCTGTAGTTAGCCATGATCTTGCTGCTGCACTGTAGCCTGCAAGATCCTGTCTCAAAAAAAAAAAAAAAAAAAAAAGCTATAAAATTGTCTTTAGCCACAGCTTTAGCTGCATCCCATAAATTTTGACATGTTGTATTTTTGTTTTTATTCAGTTTAAGGTATTTTAAAATTTTGAGCTGGGTGTGGTGGCATATGCCTGTGGTCCCAGCTACTCAAGAAGCTGAAGCAGGAGGATCACTTGCACCAAGGAGTTCAAGGCCAGTCTGGGCAACATAGCGAGGCTCCATGTCTAAAAATAAAAATTATATTAATGATGATAATAAATATATTTCTTAATTTTGCTTGTGATTTTTTTTTCTTTGACCCATGGGTTGTTTGGATGTTATTGTTTGATTTTCAAGTATTTGGAGATTTCTCAAATTTCTTTTGATTGTAGATTTTAATTCTTTGTGATCAGCAAACATATTTTATATTATTTCAATCCTTCTAAATTTGAGACTTGTTTTGTGACATTGCAAATGGTCTAACCTGGACCTTAAAAAGAATGTGTATTCTGCTGTTGTTGGATGAAGTTTTCTATAGATGTCAGTTAAGTCAGTATGGTTAATTATACTGTCTAGTGTTTATATCCTTGCTGATGTTTTGTCTGGTTATTCTGTCAATTATTTAGAGTGGAGTTTTGAAGTCTTCAATTATTGATGAATTGTCTCTCTCCTTTCAGTTCTGTTTCGTTTGTTTTGGTGCTCTGTTGTTAGGTTGCATGTAGGTTTTAAATTATTATATTTCACTGATGACCCTTTTATCATTATAAATTGTCCCTCTTTTTCTCCAGTAATGTTTTTATCTTAAACTAAAAAGAGAATCCTTTAAAAATGATCCTGGGCTGGGCGCGGTGGCTCACGCCTGTAATCCCAGCACTTTGGGAGGCCGAGGCAGGAGGATCATGAGGTCAGGGGATTGAGACCATCCTGGCCAACATGGTGAAACCCCACCTCTACTAAAAATACAGAAATTAGCTGGGCATGGTGGCGCATGTCTGTAATCCCAGCTACTCAGGAGGCTGAGGCAGGAGAATCACTTGAACCCAGGAGGCAGAGGTTGCAGTGAGCTGAGATCACGCCACTGCACTCCAGCCTGGGCAACAAGAGCAAAACTCCATCTCAAAAAACAAACAAACAAAAAAACAAAAAAAAGATCCTACAGTTTTATTTATTTTTATTACGATGGGGTCTTGCTATATTGCCCAGGCTGGTCTTGAACTCCTAGACTCAAGGGATCCTTCTTCCTTGGCCTCCCAGAATGCTGGGGATTACAGATGTGAGCCACCACACCTGGCCCATACCGTTCTAAATGATCATACACATATACAATTCCAGGAATTTAAACACATGTATGGATTTTTGTGACTTTCATTATAATAAAGATTCAGAAGAGTTTTGTAACCCCCTAAAACTCCCTCATGCTACCCCTTTATAGTCACCTCTTTGCCTACCTATAATCTCTGGCAACCACTGATCTGCCATCCATTCCTGTAGTTTTTTCTTTTAAAGAATGTCACTTAACTTAATAAATTGGGATGTTATATAAGTGGAGCCATACAGTATATAATCTTCCAAGACTAGCTGCTTTCACTAAGCTTGCCTTTGAGATTCATCCAAGCTGTTGCATGTATCAGTAGTTCCTTTTTATTTCAGGATATTCCATTGTGTGGATATACCAATTTGCTTATACAATCACCTGTTGAAGGACACTTGAGTTGTTGCTGGTTTTGAGTGATTGTGAATAGAGCTGCTATAAACATTTGTGTCCAGATTTTTCTGTTAATGTAAGCTTTCATTTCTCTAGGATAGATGCCCAGGTGCATGATTTCTGAGTCATAGGGTAAGTGCTTTATGAGAAACTGCCAAACCACTTTCACGAGTGACTGTATCATTTTTCGTTCTCACCAGCAATGTTGGAGAGTTCTCATTTCCCATTCTTGCCACTACATGGTATTGCCAGCATTTTAAATTTTGGCCATTTTAATAGGTGTGAGTGGGATCTTCTTATGACTTTAATTTGCATCTCCCTAATGGCTAATGGTGGTTTCAGACATCTTTCATGTATTTGCCATCTTTGTACCTCTTTGGTGGAGTGTCCTCTTTAAGCTTTAAATTTGCTATGTTAACCTTTTCTGAGAAATCTTATTTTAGGTACACTTAAAAATACAATCTTTTCTTGATAACAAAGTCATTGTATGAACTGTAATTTTCATATGAGTTTGAAATTACAGGGAAGCTAGCAATGACTATTGAGTGGTGTAAGGCTGCTTATGTCTCTTTCAGGCATTCCTTTTCTGCTGTTAGCATGCCTGATTCTGGCAGTGCTTCCCCTTCCATTCGGTTTTTGGTTTACTGCTTCTATGAAATGATCATGAATAAGGCTATAAGAATCATGTTTGAAAAAAATAGTGAAGTGCTTCTCAGTAAATTCCCCAAGAGCTCTTCTCTAAGGAAAGTACATAAACTCTGTAACATCTGTTTTAGTGCTCCTCCAAACTGGGGGCCCTGAAATTCATCTGAGGAGTCTGTGAGTGTGAATCTGTGTGTGCAGTGAGCATTGTCTATGAGCTGAATAAACAGTATTCCGTGCAGTACATATTCTACTATTTTCAGAATTATATGGATGCTGTTGAACAATCTTGAGTTTGGGTAGTTTTTGTTTTTTCTTTATGTAATTTGCCTACCAACTCTTTTGCTGCTTTTTCTAGTCCGTGATGTGGTGAGTAGAATTTTTCAGATGGAGCTTTCTTGATAAGTGAGTTATTACTGTTTGTGACTAGTCAGGACAGGATGAAGTAGGCTTTTTGTTTGTGCTGTTTAACCATAGGTTATCAAATGTTCTTTACAAGGCTTATATTAATTTATTAATTTTTGATGATGTAGTATTGCATACTTTTGCTGAAAAGCATTTTGGGAAAATTAGGATACTTCAGATTCTTCAAATGATAGGGTTTATATGATTTGTCATTAACACTAATCTAACAAGTGACAAGAAAAAGTATATTCCTCCAGTTGTTATTGCATAAAAGAAACATTTAAATCATGGTTTGCAGGGTTGATTCTTTCCCACATTCATCAAGTCATTTTGATGCTTTTATTATAAATAAAACTTGATTAGTAGATTGTTAGTTTAATCAAAGATTATAAAAATAGAAAAGGAGGTGGCACGTGCCTGTAGCTACCTGGTAGGGTGAGGTGGGAGGATCACCTGAGCCTGCAGAGGTTGAGGCTGTAGTGGGCTATGATCGTGTCACTGCATTCCAGCCTGGATGACACAGTGAGACCCTGTCTCAAAAATATGTATATATCTATACAGAGAGAGAAAAGGAAACTCTTCCTATGTATGTAATTTATATAAGCACAACATCTGCTTGCGTATTGTTGACCAGATTTTTTCTCAAGTTTTTAAAGTACTTTGCTGCTTTGCATGCCTCATCCTGTCAAGCAAGTTCTTGTTTAAGGAATATGTAATTGTATCATAATATGGTAATTTGTTATGCAAATATCATATCTTAAATTATCAATCTAACAGCTTTATTTTCCTCAGTTATTTTTGGTTCTCATTTCAGGATGTGAAATAGGATAGCAATAGAAATTAGCAAAAGGAAAAAAAAGGTGATTGATGTGCTAAATAATCATTGCCCTAATTTTAGTTATGAGATATTCAGGGGTGTAATTTGTTTTGGGGGGCTTTTTTGATTTGTTTTGTATCACATTACTTAGATTCTCAGTTTCTTCATGATATTAAAGCAAAACCTGTCTTTAAGAGCCACTGTGCAAAATTGTTTGAATGAGAATAGAAATTTAAAATCGTTTAATTGAGAAGGAGGTCATTGATATGTGTCCCACCAGAAACCAGAGATTCAGTTCCTAACCATTTTTCACTAAAATAAGCCCTAAGTTTCTTTTTTATTGAACAATTATACCAAATTTGTTAGAAATTAAAATCTTTGCATAAACTTCTTTAAAATATCTATTATAAACATGCTAATATTAGTTGAATTAGTCTAAACATTCCTTTTTTTGACATTTGGACGTAGTGTTTGAGTGTCATTGAGATTAACTAGATAAAGGAAGACATTGATAAGTTGAACATTAAAATTAAGAATTTCTCTTCAACAAAATAAAAATTAAGAGCAAAAAGGCAAGTTACAGAGTGGGAGGAAATATTTGCAGCACATACATCCAACAGAGCACTCATAACCACAATACATAAAGAGCTACAAATCAATAAAAGCGTGACACTCCCTCCCTCTTGCCTTCCCCCAGCCAAAGATCTAAGACTTGAAGAAGCAATTCACAAAAGAAGATGCTCATTTGGACAATAAAATAAGCCTCTTAAAAGGCCCTCAAAATCATATGGTGGAAGCGCAAATTAAAGCCACAGTTGTATTATTATATTCTTACCAGTAGAACAAATGAAAAAGATAACCCCAAGTGTAGAGCAATTGGACAGCTCTGCTCGTGGAATTATAAATTGCAACTTATACACCCTGCTAGCGGGAGTAAAATTGCTAGAACTTTTGACCCAGCAGTTCCACTACCAGGTGTACAGATACAATGGAAACACACACATCTGTGCCCCAAAGAATATGCCAAAAGTGTTTATAGCAGCATTATTTGTGCTTGCATCAAACTAGAATAGAACAAAATGTTCATCAAAAGTTAGAAGGGGGCAGGGTGCAGTGGCTCACTCCTGTAATCCCAGCACTTTGGGAGGCCAAGGCGGGCAGGTCACCTGAGATCGGGAGTTTGACACCAGCCTGACCAACATGGAGAAACCCCATCTCTACTAAAAATACAAAATTAGCTGGGCATGGTGGCGCATGCCTATAATCTCAGCTACTCAGGAGGCTGAGGTAGCAGAATTGCTTAAACCCGGGAGGCAGAGGTTGCGGTGACCCGAGATCGTGCCATTGCACTCCATCCTGGGCAACAAGAGCGAAACTCCGCCTCCAAAAACAAAACAAAACAAAGACATTAAAAGGTGCCGAGTGCAGCGGCTCAGGCCTGTAATCCCAGTACTTTGGGAGGCCAAGGCAAGAGGATTGCTTCAGCTCAGGAGTTTGAACCAGCCTGGGGAACATAGTTAGACGTCATCTCTATAAAAAATTTTAAAAATTATCTGGGTGCAGTGGTGTGCACCTGTGGTCCCAGCTACTTGGGGGGCTGAGGTGGGAGGATCACTTGAGCCCAGGAGTCGAGGCTACAGTGAGCCATGTTGAAGCCACTGCACTCCAGCCTGGGTGACAGAGCGAGACCCTGTCTCAAAAATAAATAAATAAATAAAAATAAATATATATGAAGAAAAAAGATAAATGGTGAAATCCTCTGTAGTATTTTGCTTTCCATAGCAACAAAGATGAAGTTCACAATGTGAAACAAAAGAAGACATAAGAAAGTGTACATATTCTCTGACCCCATTTAAATAAATTGCTTTTCCCATGTTGTAAAGTGACCATACAAAAACAGGCAGAACTAATCTGTGGTGCTGGAAGTCATAATGGTTGTTAGCACTGGAGGTTACTGAGGACTTATGAGGGTGGCTTCTGAGGTGTTGGTAATGTTCTCTTTCCTGATCGAGTAGTAGTTACAGTGGTCGGTTCAGTTTCTGAAAGTTCTAAAAGATGTACATGTAGAATTTGTACCTTTCAGTTTTTATAAAAGCTTCATTAAAAAATTAATTGAAGTCTGGGCACAGTGGCCTCATGCCTGTAATCCCAGCACATTGGCAGGCCATGGTGGGAGGATTGCTTGATTTCCAGGAGTTTGAGACCAGCCTGGGTCTCAAACCATGGCGAAACCCCGTCTCTACAAAATAAATAAATAAATAAATAATACAAAAATTAGCTGAGCCTGTTGGCATGTGCCTGTAGTCCCAACTGTTCGGGAGGCCGCGGTGGGAGGGCCACTTGAACCCGGGAAGTAGAGGCTGCAGTGAACTGCCAGTACACTCTACCCTGGGCGACATAGTAAGACCCTGTTTCCAAAAAAAAAAAAAAAAATCTTCATTGAACATAGCTTTTTTTTTTTCCTTCTGTGTGTCATATTGTAGCCTGGTATGCTAACAAGTAATTAGAATTCTTCAGTATTAGCCATGATTGTTCTTAAAAACCATTTTACCTTCATGGACTGATGCTTTTATTTGGCTATTTTGGTTTTACTATCATGAGAGCCTTTGAGATACTTGAAAAAAAAAATATATATATATATATATATTTGAGACAGAGTCTCGCTGTGTTGCCAGGCTAGAGTGTAACCTCCGCCTCCAGGGTTTAAGTGATTCTCATGCCTCAGCCTCCCAAGTAGCTGAGACTACAGGCACATGCTACCACGCCTGGCAATTTTGTGTGTGTGTGTGTGTGTGTGTGTGTGTGTGTGTTTTTAGTAGAGACAGGGTCTCACTATGTTGGCCAGGCTTGTTTCAAACTCCTGGCCTCAAGTGATCCACCCGGCTCAACCTCCCAAAGTGCTGGGATTACAGGCATGAGCCACCATGCCCAGCCTAGAATCTTGAGTATTTTAAAAGCCCAGAAACAAAAATTTTTGGCTATTAGGGTAGAGTATATTAAATATGAAAACTTGTCAACATTTAAAACATGTTGCAGATAACTAAAATAAAATACTCTTATTCCTAGTGACCCATTTAATCCAGAGAGACTATTTTTCACCTACATTAGTGCAAATGTAGTTATGGTTTAATATACTTCTCAGTTTTATCATCCTTGTGTTCTCATAAGACTCCTCTAACACCGTGTTCTGCCACATGTTAATGAAGTTCTTTATGTTTCTTTCCCTGTTATACTCTGATTTTCTTAAGGATAGGAGCTGCTTTTTAAATTTCTCCTAGCATAGTGCATTGCTTATATTAAATAATCAGAAAATATTATCTCCATATTTTATAAAAGACTTAGTAATAAAATTCCAGAAGTTTTGAATTCTTATGCATGTCCCCCCTTGCTGTAGGACAGTTAGTTGCAATTCTTGTATGATGTAACATGAAATTTTGTAGTCATCATGTCCCTGACCTCTATTGAAAAAATGTGCTTGATATATTTTAGCATGATGAAGTTTGTATGTCTGAGTTTAGCTTCAAATGGTGTAGATAGTATTATTTAAAAATGGGAAGATCTGGAGTTCTTATATCTAATAGTATAGCTCATTTTATCCTAAGAACAATGCATGTGAAAGTAAATTACAAAGTTATACAACTAGAAGGTCATGATGGAATTTTCTGGCATGTTACCTGTTTTTGTTTTGATGCTGAACCCATGTGTATATTCAGTCACTTTTAAATGTTCTCTGAGTAAACTGCTGTCCTCAATAAGCTGATTATGCTGAAGAAACATTTGAAGATGCTGATTTCATTGACTTGATCATCCTTTATATTTCCAACAGTATAGGCAGAAGTAGTAGAATACATTTATTGGTTGGCAAATTCAGTTTCCTTATTTGTAAAACATTTAAAAATTTGTAGTGCATCCAGTTCAGAGTGGCTAATTGTGATTATGGTAATTGCCAAAGGTGCTTGACGCTGTAAATGTTTCACATATTTTTCTTTAATGTTTCTAGACAACCCATTTGTTGAGATTAAAACACCAAAAAATCGTCACTGAAATTGTTAATATGTATGTATATATTTATTTACTTTTGTAAACTATGTTGGAATAATTTTATATTTACAGAAAAGTTGCAAATGTGTTAATATGTATTAAATTGCCCTGAGTGATAGTTACTTATCTAGTATTTCTCTTAAAAGTTTAATATTTTTATTTTTTTTGAGACAGGGTCTCGGTCTTGTCACCCAGACTAGAGTGCAGTGGTACAATATTGGCTCACTGCAACCTCTGCCTCCTGGGTTCAAGCGATTCTTGTGCCTCAGCCTCCCAAGTAGCTAGGATTACAGGTGTGTGCCACCAGGTGTGGCTACTTTTCTGTATTTTTTGTAGAGACAGGGTTTTACCATGTTGTCCAGGCTGGTCTCAAACTCCTGGCCTCAAGTGATCTATCTGCCTTGGCCTCCCAAAGTGCTGGGATTACAGGTATGAGCCATCGCGCCCAGTCCTAAAAGTTTAATATTTTTAATAAAAATATTCTTGTCTCTGATCTTTGTTCAATAAAAAAAATTTTTAAGTTTTTGTGTTTAAATGAAAGTATGCTGTTTTCATTATCCTTTTTCCTTAAATGTCATTTTTCCTGTGCTGTAACATGACCGTTACTCACATGGAGTGCTGTGAAATGTGTATATGTAAGATTTATGTTCTGCGTTTATGAGCATGAATAAACGTTACTGAATCAGGACCGTGGGGATCATTTAGTTATAGAATCAGAAATCTGGTGAAATGTTCACAGTTTCCTATTTTTATAAAACAGAGTAGTTTAAAACTGCATATGCCAGCTTTCCTCTCTCTATTCTCTACCTCCTTTTCTGTTGTAGTTATATAGTAACACGTGAGGGCAGTTGGTAAGGACCAAAAGATACCATATTTTTAAAAATAAAAGATACCTTCTGTTGTAAGGCACACCATTATCTTATGTATTATTAAGGAAAAAAATGCTCTGTGAGGAATTGAGTTGAATCTGGGAAAATTTTTAAAAAAGAAAAAAATGCAGCCTTCTAAACTATGGCACATTGCTAAGATGCCAGGAAATATAAGATGCGTACTGATTTCAGTGATGTTGAAGTGAAGAAAAATGTGAATTTTAGATCCATTCCAAACATTCCTTGCTCTAACAAAATCATTTTATTTGGGGTTTAACTTGGGACTTCTACCTTTTTTAGAAGTCAGTAGAGAATCATTCATTTGAACTCTGGCTTGCTTTTTGCTAAAATGCTGTTGGAGACGTGTTCTAATCAGTATGTCTGATTTTAAGAAGATATGAAAATTTTTAATGAAGGATCACTTTTGTAGACAAATTTGAGTGCTTTTTGGGAGCAATGAAAAGCCATGTTGTGCTTCATGTAACCTGAGTTCTTGTGTTATGTGGCCTCCAAGAGCCATTTTGTAGTTTTCATTCTCCTTTGCATTTTCATTGTTTCTCTTTACTGACCATTCACTTTCCTTAATATTTTGTAGTTTAAAAAACTTTTCTCAACCTTGATTCTTTTCCAAACTATCACCGTTCTTTCATTCTTTGCCCAGGTGATCAACAGTTTATTTCCCCGCATTGCCTGGGTCACTCACAGATACTTCCCCACCTCATTTATTTAATAAGCAGTTCTCTGTGTAAGATCTGTGTCTCTACCATTTTGCTGAAGTGCCTCTCTCTTAGGTCCTTAGTAGCTTTCTAAGTTTCTAAAGCTGGTGACCTCTTTTTATTTCATTTGTGAAAACTTACCGTTACTGCTGTCTAACATTGGGATCTCACAGCTCTCTCTTTCCTCTTTTTTTTTTTTTTTAGCACTGTCGCTATAGTTTTTTGTCTCTGTGCCAATCTTGTTATCCCATGATGCCTAGATTTTGTTTCATCTACTTTATTATTAAAATAATATTGAAAAATAAAATGCTCCATAAATGTATCACTCCAATATAATACTTATTTGAACTTTGAGTTTTTCCATCTTTGTCTTGGCCTAGCTTTTCATTCTTTACCTAGTGTACTTTTAATCTTGGTAGGTATATTACAAGTTGAACATCTCTAATCCCAAAATTGGAAATTTGAAGTGCTTTAAAATTTAAAACTTTTTGAGCACCAACATGATGCCGCACGTGGAAATTTCCACACCTGACCTGATGTGACAGTTTGCACTTCATTGATGTTTCGGTATACACAAACTTTGTTTTGTGCACAAAATTATTGAAAATATTGTATGAAATTACCTTCAGGCTATGTGTATAAGGTGTATATGAAACATAAATGAATTTTCATGTTTAAACTTGGGTCCCATCCTTAAGATATCTCATTATGGATATGCAAATATTCCCCCCTCCCCCCCGAAAAAATCCCCACGAAAACGTAAATTCTGAAATGCTTCTAGTCCCAAGCATTTTGGATAAGGGATACTCATCCTGTATTCTATTTTCCACCTTAACATGGTATCAGTTATTTTTCCAGGTTTGCACACATTGTCCCATTATTGTCACATGAAAGAACAAAAAATTATAGGTTATAGTTTTGTTGCACCATAATTTTCTATATATGTCTATTGTTGGATAATTGACTTGTTTCCAGATTATTTGTGTTTTGCTTCAGAAACATTGTAGTAGAATGTATATTTGTTCCTATAACCTTTTGCTTCTGTTGTATTATTTACATAAGATCCTTTTCTGGGAGTGCCATTAATTACTTGTCCAAGCAAATACATATATATATATTTTTGGAGACAGAGTTTTGCTCTTTTTGCCTAGGATGGAGTGCAGTGGCGTGATCTCGGCTCACTGTGACCTCTGCCTCACAAGTTCAAGTGATTCTCGTGCCTCAGCCTCCCAAGTAGCTGGGATTACGGGGGCGTGCCACCACACCTGGCTAATTTTTGTACTTTTAGTAGAGACGGGGTTTCGCCATGTTGGCCAGGCAGGTCTCGAACTCTTGACCTCAGGCGATCCACCCGCCTCGACCTCCCAAAGTGCTGGGATTACAGGTGTGAGCCACCGTGCTGGGCCAAATGTACAAAATATTATTTTGCTAATTTAGTAGTTGTACAATGATGGTACTTCATTTTTGCTTTAATGTTTATTTTTTTGATTGTTAATAAGGGTATTTTTACATGTTTAATATGGAATTTATATTTCTCCATGAATTCTTTCCATATTATTATCTCACATTTATCTATTTTGTAATCTTTTTTTTTTTTTCCTTTTTTTTCTTCTTTGACACAGGGTCTCGTCTTGTTGCCCAGGGTGGTCTGGAACTCCTGGGCTCAAGCGTTCCACCCACCTCTGCCTCCCACAGTGCTGGGATTACAGGCGTGAGCTACCTTGCCTGGCCTGTTTTGTAGTCTAATGCAAAAGCCATAGCAGAGGTACCTATTTTATATTGTAGAATTTCTAAATTATGTTCTTTTTAAGCCAAATGTGCAGAGATATTACGCTTATTCACAGTCTGATGGCTTTTGCAGTGTAATGCCTTAAATTCTTGCCTTCTAGGTTAAATGGGCCTTTTTGCTCTCCTCATGACATAAAAATTTAGAGGAAAACTTGGTAACTTTTTCACTTTATTAACTGACCATTTTTGTTAATATGACAGCACAACGTACTCTCATAGAGTGCAGCAGTTGGAGGGAAATTTTGTTGTTGATTTGTGCCTAATTTTTTTTTCCCGCCTGTTTGTTTCATTTGAAAGTGTTTTTAACATGTAAGATAAATTTTGTCATATGATAATTCTGGTCAATGAAAAAGGTCTTCCAAGACCTTGATACAGCATTTACATTGACAGTAATTAAGACACTCCTCTTTCTGTGTTAACCTTAATCAATTGATGTGTAGTTCAGTTTCGTGGGTAGTTTAGACTTGAATTTGGTTGTTAAGTAGATTACTTTACAGTGGACCATGATCTCTTTCTATGGCTGGAGTGTCACAACTGAATGAATTTTTGCTGTAATCTGTGCACCATCAATTTAACTCATTTTGAAATCTGTCTTGACCATCTTACTCCTTGTACTTCCTTTCCCTTACTGTTACTTACTTACCTTTCAGTTTCTCATACTGACTTGAATTATGGTTATTTCCTAAAGTTCCTTCATTATTGCCATTTCCTTTTAATATATTCTTTTTTTGTGAACTCAGTCTTCTTTCATTTTAACATATGTCAAGCTCCCCTAAAGCTGTAACTCTAGCCCTGTCAGCCTTCTCTTACCAGCCAGAGGTCTGTGTTTTCAACTCCTCTCTTGACTCCATCATTTTGCAGCAGACTCACAAACTTAAGTGCCTGCAGGGGCCTGGCAAACAATGGCAATGAGTAAAAGCAGGCCTTGGGATAAGAGAAAATATTTTTCTACTGTAAGAAAAAAAGAGGGCAAGTGGGACAATAGAGGGTAACCGGCATAAGCTCAAGGTGAGGAAGACAGTCTTGGGGACTGTGGAGAGGAGGAGAATGCCTGTTTCATGCTGGCCATTTGGCTCCAGCCACCATTGCTGTTTGGGAATGTGGCCTCAAAGCTATCAGATCTACCAGTTTTTCAAGAGAAGCTGTTAATCTGTATTTTCATTTTAAATACATGATTTTAAAAAATGGAATTGAATTTCTGTAAAACACTCCATGGGTCAAGGAAAATATGCTCATGGACAAAGTTCTATATACAGGCTCTTAATTTGTAATCTCCTCCAGTAAAGGTGGCACTTTAAGTTTGGTATGTTACTAACTATCCCTCCCCATTTTTCTCTTGTTTCTTTGTTCATATAATAGACCATCCATTCAGCTTCTTAACACCTCCTCACCTCATTACTTCTTTATTTGGAAAAGGGATCTGGGTCATGGGAAAGGCATTTTCTAATTTAAAGGAAGTTTGTACATGTTTATAAGTCGAAGAGAAGCCAAAGAAGTGATTTTGGAAAGAGAGAAGATATTAGAACATGGTATGTCCACTGGGGATGGCATCCAGGGTAGAGAAGCCAGCCACAGACTTCCAGGAGCTGATGCTGATTCACCTTGCATACTTTTATTTCCGAACAAATATGTTTTAACCAAAAAGTTTTCTTTTTTCTTTTTATGCATATCATGTTTCCTTGAATTTCTTGAGGGAATTTATTATACTTTAAAAAACATAGTCTTTGTTTTTTGTATGAATTTTTTTTACGTATTCTTGAGTTCAGTACTCCTTTTCATGTTGCTGATTTTCATGGGATGAGTAGCGATTGTCATAGATTTATTTGTAGTAAGTGGTAGAACTAAAAAGTTGAATTCAGCTTTGCTGTAAAGACTTTTATTCACCTGGTGGTGCATGTAGACTGTTATTACAGAAGCCATGGTGAGTGTACCCTGTTGGGTAGTGTAGATTTTCCCATAAGATGTGTGAGTTTTAATTCCCTGGCTCACCATCCAAGGCCTGCTGCTTCTCCCAGAATCGGCTGACATGGTTAGTTATTCCTGGATTCTGCTAGGAAAATTTATTTGAAGGTCCGTCCTCTTACTTGTAACGAGTTACAGTTCTCTTGGCCCTATGGGGTTTGTCCTCATGCTGTTTCCATATGCTTTCTGTTTCTCAGAATTTTTCACTGGTCTGGTCTGCTGATATCATCTGTATTGGGATTTCCTGTACTTCATGAATTTGTGTTTTTATTTTCTTATTAAGTTGAGATAGGATGGAAAAAAGGTAAATTTTTAGGTTGTATTTAAAAACAAAATATTTCAACAAATTTGAACATCTAATTGGTTTCTATTAGTTATTCATGAACTGGGAAGCATACGTCTACAAATTTGGAGCTCCATTGTGCATGGCAGAACAATTGTTTTTTTGTAAGGTAGCGTGAGCAATATCAAGGAAACAAGCTGGGCACGGTGGCTCACGCGTATAATCCCAGCGCTTTGGGAGGCTGAGGCCAGTGGATTGCTTGAGGTCAGGAGTTCTAGACCAGCCTGGCCAACATAGTGAAACCCTGTCTCTACTAATAATACAAAAAATTAGCTGGGTGTGGTGGCAGATGCCTGTAATCCCAGCTACTAGGGAGGCTGAGGCAGGAGAATTGCTTGAACCCGGGAGGCGGAGGTTGCAGTGAGCTGAGATCACGCCATTGCACTCCAGCCTGGGCAACAAGAGTGAAACTCCATCTCAAAAAAAAAAAAAAAAAAAAAGAAAGAAAAAAGAAAGAAAGCTCAAGCAAACAGTACAATATAAAAGAGCGGATTTGTTAACATCAGGTTATTTCAGGTTACTTTTCTTGTAAGGGTTAAAGCAGAAGAGACAGGAACTTGCGTATCATGCCAGTTCAGGTTGACTGGGCTCTTCTGGATTGGTTTCTGTGAATCTCCTGGGTTTTTTTGGAAACACTGGCCTGTTTGGGATTTATCTGTTAATAAAGTTTCAACTTGACACAAGTGCCCCCACTTTGATCTGGCCTGCTGGAGCCTAATGCAGAAGCTCAGTTCAAAACAGTGGCCTCCTGTAAATTTTATTTAACAGTTCTTGGCAACTTTGAACCAAAAATCTTTTCTTTTTATACAGCTTGCTTTTTTGTTTCAGCTCATGCTAGTTCCCCTTAATCCCCCCCACCTTTTTTTTTTGTGTGTGAGATGGAGTTTCACTCTTGTTGCCCAGGTTGGAGTGCAGTGGCACGATCTTGGCTCACGGCAACCTCTGCCTCCCAGGTTCAAGCAATTCTCCTGCTTCAGCCTCCCAAATAGCTGGAATTACAGGTGCCCACCACCACGCCCAGCTAATTTTTTGTATTTTTAGTAGAGACGGGGTTTCATTATGTTGGCTGGGCTGGTCTCCAACTCATGACCTCAGGTGATCCACCCAGGTCGGCCTCCCAAAATGCTGGGATTACAGGTGCGAGCCACCACGCCTGGCCTAATCCCCTTTCTTTGTATACAAATCTCAAACATAATATACCATTTACTTTTAATATGTCTGTGACATTGCTCATAAGATTATCTGGCATAGAATGTTTTTGCCCTATTGTTTTGCCTGGGAATTATTGCCAGGGGTGCATATAGCTCAGTAACTCAAATCAGGGCCCAGTACCACTTCATAGCTGTGTCACCTTTGTGAATTGTGTATTTAGCTCCTCCATCCCTCCTGAGAATTACGGATAATAATAGTATGTGCCAGTTAATGTTGGTATGAACCAATCGATGAGACAGTCAAAGTAAAACATCTGGGACATAGTCCTGAAACATTATTAGCTTAAAATGGTTGGGTGAATAAGTACGGGCCTTGACAGCTCAGCTCAGGTGTGGCATTCCATTTCACTTTGCCTGATTTTCTTCCAGCCCTCCTCCCCTTTCCCCAGATCCCACATCAGAACTAATGTTACCCTGTCTTTCCCTGAAATGTTTTTCATACAGAGAGTTTAGTATACTTACCATTGATCTACTTTTCTTTTAGTTAGTTGGGGATTATTTCAGTCATTATGTATGATCTTTCAGTAAACAAGGGATGCCTTTGTTCCCCAGGTGAATTGAATTAAAGTGCCTTTTTCCTTGTATGACTTCAAATTTAAAAACCTTTAAAACTCACAGTGTTTCCCATGTTGCCTAGTGTGACATAAGAAGTATATGTTTAGTCTCTGACCTGGGTTCCTGGCACAGATCTAAAACTTCTAAAACTTCTTGACTGATAGGGTATGACAGGAGCATTTTCAGCCCCCCTCCCCCGCCTTTCCTTTTGAGACAGGGTCTCACTGTTGCCCAGGCTGTAGTAGAGTGGTGTGAACACAGCCCACTGCTGCCTCTACCTTCTGGACTCAAGCAATTCTCCCACCTCAGCCTCCCTAGTAGCTGAGACTACAGGCGTGGGCCACCATGCCAGGCTAAATTTTTTATTTTTTTTTGCAGAGTTGGGGTCTCACTTTGTTGCCCAGGCTGATCTTGAACTCCTGGGCTCAAGCAATGTGCCCACTTTTACATCCCAAAGTGTTGGGATTGCAGGCATGAGCCATTGCTCCTGGCAGGAGCATCTTTTGTTACAGTATTTGGTCTTAGTCCTTGGTTCCTGACACAAGAGCTTCGAAGACCCTTGACCTCTCAGGAGTGATAAGAGTGTCTTTTTGTATATTAATACGATGACTAGTGGTTGAAAACCCCTGAACCGCTTTGGAATGGGGACTGGTTTCCTGGGTAATCAGTCATGTGAGTAGAGGTTTGGAACTTTTCATCCCATCCCATTAGCTCCATGGAGGAAAGATGGGCCGGAGGTTTAGAGAGTTTTCCAGAAAACTCTTCAAAAGGACAGCCTCAGAGAGCTCCCGGGTTGGTGAACACATGTAGGTGCTGTGCCCCGAGAGGGCTTGCCTCCTCCCTTACCCCACGATATGCATCTTCCATTTGGCTGTTCCTCACTTATATCTTTGTAAAAAACTGGCGAACAGAAGTACCTGTTTTCTAGAGTTTTGTGAGTCCTTCTAGGAAATTCTCAAACTCAAGGAGGGGGTCATGGGAAACTCCCTTCCCACCTCCCATGCAATTTATTTTCTGTAGGTAAGAAATACCTGAGGCCTGGACTTGATGGTTAGCGTCTGAATTAGGAACAGCCTTGTGGGATCTAAGCTATGAGGACTAAACTCTGACCTTTTTGTCTCTTGCCCAAATTCCTACAGGGGTCTGGGAAGTCACTCTCTCTAAATCATAAAATCTCATCAACTGGGTTTTACTTAACCAGCCTGACTGGCATAACATCACATGACAGATAAAGGAGGAAATGGAAATATTTTACGTTAAAATAAGTTCTTTCACGAGGTCAGGAGATCGAGACCATCCTGGCTAACATGGTGAAACCCCGTCTCTACTAAAAATACAAAAATTAGCTGGGCATGGTGCCACGTCCCTATAGTCCCAGCTACTCGAGAGGTTGAGGCAGGAGAATTGCTTGAACCCAGGAGGCGGAGGTTACAGTGAGCTGAGATCGCGCCACTGCACTCCAGCCTGGCGACAGAGCGAGACTCTGTCTCAAAAAAAAAAAAAAAGTTCTTTGCCGTATTTTGACATGGCCCTGCAATGCCATCTTTTGTGTGTGGGGGGAAGCCGGGGTTGGGGGGGTTGGGAGGGGGGTGGGAATGTGCATCTATAAAGAATCTCTGTTAACTAGATCTTTCCCCTTCCAGGCCCTCCCTATCCTGAAGACATTAGCTGAGAGTCTGGCACCTTTTAAAAGTCTGATCATCAATTGTCTCTCTGGGCGGCCACCTATGAGACTTCATCTGTGTGGTAAGAACTTTTGTCTCCATAGCTCCTTATCTTAACTCAGACACTCCTTTCTGTTTATTCCAGTTCTTTAGATAGTAACTCCTTCAACCAATTGCCAATGAGACTTTGAATCCACCTGAGACCCACTTCCCCCAACCCCCTCAAGTTGTCCCACCTTTCCAGATCGAACCAATGTATATCTCACATATACTGATTGATGTCTCGTGTCTCCCTAAAACTAAGCTGAAACCCAACCACCTTGGGCACGTATTCTCAGGACCTTTTGAGACTGTGCCTCAGGCCATGGTCACTCATGTTTGGTTCAGAGTAAATCTTTTCAAGTATTTTACAGAGTTTGGCGTTCTTCATCAATAGCTAACTCCAGGTAGACAGTATCACCATAGAATTGAACTGTAAGATATCTGGTTGGTGTCTTGGTGTCTGCCAAGAATTGGACACTTGGTTGTTGTGGAACTCCCCGTTCCCTATTTGATGATTTGATGTTGGAATTTGTTGGTGTGTGTAGAAGAAATATAGTGTTTCTTTTTACCTAGTGTATCAGTCAAGGTTCTCCAGAGTGTGTGTGTTTATAAATACAAATATATTTATATGTGTAAAGAGAGAGAGAGACAGACATACAGACATGGAAATAGATATTGACCGATTTTTGTTTTGTTTTGTTTTAGAGGCAGGGTCTCGCTCTGTTGCTTAGGTTTGTGTGTAGTGGTGCAGTCATAGCTCACTGTAACCTCAAATTCATGGGCTTAAGGGATTCATTCTCCTACCTCAGCCTCCCAGGTAGCTGGGACTAAAGGCATGTGCCACCGTGCCTAGCTAATTTTTAAATTTTTCTATAGAAATGGGGTCTTGCTATGTTGCCTAGGCTGGTCTCAAACACCTGAGCTCTAGTGATCCACCTAGGCTTCCCAAAGGACAGGGGTTACAGGAGTAAGCTACTGAGACTGGCCTGACTGATTTCAAGAAAGAAATTGGCGAGTAAGCCAATTAGGGATGATAGTTAGGGATGGCAAGTTAGAAATCTGTAGGTCAGGCTAGAAACTCGCAGATAGATGTTGATGCTGCGGTCATGACGCAGAACTTCTTCCTTGGGAGTCCTCCGCTGTTGCTCTAAAGGCCTTTCATTACCGGCGGTGAATCCGTACGGGTCTGCAGCAACCTCAATTCTTGCCTCCTCAGAAGAAAAAATTTGACTGAGGGGCATAAGGCAGAAGAAGAGACCGAGGCAAGTTTTAGAGCAGAAGTGAAAGTTTATTAAAAAGCTTTAGAGCAGGAACAAAAGGAAAGAAAGTACACTTGGAAGCGGTGCAGTATCTGCAAAGATACTGAGGGTGACTTGAAGGACAAGTATGGGGTTTGACCTTTTGACTTGGGGTGTTATATGTTAGCATACTTCCAGGGTCTGGCGTCCTTTCTGCCCTGATTCTTCCCTTGGAGTGGGTTGTCTGTATGCACAGTGGTCTGTTAGTGCTTGGAGGGGAGCATGTGCAGTGTGTTTACTGGAGTTGTACATAACGCTTGCCTGAGGCATTCTTCCCTTACCAGCAGAATGTCCCTAGAAGGTCATACTCTGCCATTTTGCCTCTTAATGCACATGCTTGAGGTTATTCACCCACCCATTGAGAACTTATTAGGAAGCTGCTGATCACCAGTTTCAGGTGTTTCCTATCTATAGGGAGACTGCCTTTCCCTGGTGCTGCCTGCGACTTATTGTTATTTTAGTGAGGCGGTGTGACAACTGCCTGTCCACCACTTGATGGTTGCCTAACTTTCCTGGGAGTGTGGGGGCCCAGTCCTGCCCTATTTGTGTCTGACTAGCTGCCCTCTCTGACACTCTGATGAGGCCCACCCACATTGTGGAGGATAATCTTCACTTAAAGCAATTGAAGGTAGATGTTAGCCCCCTCTAAAGAATACCTTCTCAGCAACACCTAGATTAGTGTTCTATTAAATAACTGACTACTATAGACTGTCCACGTTAACACATAAAACTAACCATCACACCTAGTGTGCTCTCAACCAGTGTAAAAGACACTGTGTGCTAAGGATTATATCAATAGATTTTAGACTATAGATGCTGATGTCATCAAACATCCAAATGAATGTTTGTGCCTCGAGTTCTCAAAAACATTTCTGTTTTTAGTGACAGGAGAGCATGTATGGTGATGGAGAGTTCTGTGCATGTTTATCCTACTTGTCTGAGGAGGCTGTTCTCCCCCATTTTGAGTAGTTAAATATGAAAGTTATGATTTGAGCCTCTTTCCTTCATGCTTATGTTTAGTGAAAAGATCTGTATATTGGCTAAATTCCAAAAATTTCATAAAGAACCTGATTATTTAGAATTCAGGCCAAATACACAGTTGTTACTGTAGAGAGGAAAGCAAACATTGCTTTCTGGTTTATTCAGAGTGCTCTGAAGGAGAGAATGGAGAATTCGTGTAGCAAAATTACGGCTTAATAAATTCAGTGACTGCTAAGCTGATACCCTTAGTACATACCCTTGAGAATGAAAACTAATGGTTTGCTGAAACATATCTCTAGTGTATTCTATAGCAATTCATTTTTTCTGTTAACCTGTATAATTGCTTCTTACATAAGTAAAGATGTCACCTCTACTTAAAATGAAAATCTCTTCTATGGGCTATGGAATTGCTCATTTTGAAATAGTGCTGTTAGAAAGCAAACAATGAATTAGAGCTGAATCAGCTAGAACTGTCACTTGATGTCTCTATGTAACTTACCATCTGTTTTAAAGATTTCGTACATACTGTAACCCACATAATATGGTCCATAATATTCTAAATTCTGAACATTATTATATAATATTTCTTTTTTTTTGAGATGGAGTCTTACTCTGTCTCCCACGCTCTACTGCAGTGGCGCGATCTCAGCAACTTCCACCTCCTGGATTCAAGCCATTCTCCTGTCTCAGCCTCCCAAGTAGCTGCTACTACACGCACATGCCACCAGGCCCAGCTAATTTTTTTGTTGTTGTTTAGTAGAGATGGGGTTTTACCATGTTGGCCAGGCTGGTCTTGAGCTCCTGACCTCAAGTGATCCGCCTGCCTCAGCCTCCCAAAGTTCTGGGATTACAGGCGTGAGCCACCAAGCCCGGCCTATTATATAGCATTTAAACCCAAGAAAAGTAGATAGTTACCTTTGATGCCAAATTTAACTGTTTACTTTATGATGTTTTCAAACTGTTAAAATGTGTTAACTTTAAGTGGTATAAAGAACCTTTTGCTTTAAGGGTGGTTACTAGGCCTCTAAGTGCACCTCACTCTAACTTGGATCAGGTCAGCTTGGCAATGGTGACACCAGTGCTGATTGAAATCAGAGGCATCATGGATAGAACTCTAACCATTCTGCTCATGTGAGGTTGTTTTTGGTTTTGTTTTAAAATCCAGTTATATTGATTTGAAGAGTTTAATTATTTTGGTTGAAATTATGCTGTTCTTAAATACATACATATTTAAACAAATTGATACACTCTACTTGATCTGAGCCTAAGAGAAACAGTCTCACCTGTCCCTGTAGCTGAGTAATAAAATAGCAGGATTTTTTATTAACCTTTTTTTCTGAGACAGGGTCTTGCTTTGTTACCCATGCTGGAGTGCAGTGACACCATCGTAGCTCACTGCAGCCTTGACCTTCTGGGCTCAAGTAATCCTCCCACCTCAGCCTCCTGAGTAGCTGGGACTACTGGCATGTGTCACCATGCTTGGCTAATTTTTAAATTTTTTGTAGAGATGAGGTCTCCCTGTATTGCCCAGGCTGGGCTCAAGCAGTCTTCCTGCCTCAGCCTCCCAAATTGTTGGGATTATAAGTGTGAGACTTACTTTTTTTAAAAATGCCTTTTTTTTTCTTGGCTGGGTGTGGTGGCTCACGCCTGTAATCCCAGCACTTTGGGAGGCTGAGGCAGGCGGATTGCTTGAGGTGAGGAGTTTGAGACCAGCCTGGTCAACATGGCAAAACCCCATCTCTACTAAAAATACAAAAGTTGGCCTGGTGTGGTGGCGGGCGCCTGTAATCCCAGCTACTCAGGAGGCGGAGTCAGGAGAATTGCTTGAACCTGGGAGGTGGAGATTGCAGTGAGCCGAGGTCTCATCGTTGCACTCCAGCTGGGGCAACAGAACGAGACTTTGTCTCAAACAAACAAATAAAACAAAAAACCATTTTTTTTCTTTTAAAAAACCACAGTGTGAATGGTGCTTTCTCAAGAGTTTTAATTGAAGTTTGGGAATGTAAGTACCTTCTATAAATAAAAATGACATCTATGGTTTTGTTTTATTTCGTTTAATCTAGTGTGTGCCATGGACTCACTATCATTTTCAAAACTGGGGGATCACATTATTGTATCTTGGTGGACATAATTGTATATGTCTTGGAAACATCTAGAATACCTAGTACAAAACTTTTGGGAAGCTTTTAATGACTATTAAGTGATACTGGCCCAGTCTTCAGTAAGCTTGTAATGTAATTAAAAAATTTTTTTTTGGTTTATTACAAATTTCTTTTGGCATAGATACTGAGGGACATTGTCCCCTTGAGTTTTTTCACTTGATGCATTTAACATCATGGTTCACTGATTTTCCTGCAAACAAAACCACATTCTGTTTTCTTATTTTACTGTTGGAATTTGAGTTGTTTGCAGTTTTTTGTGGTTATAAACAATTATATGTGTCTCCGGGCGACACGTCTCTCAGTGAACATAAATTTAAGAGTGAAATTGCTGGATGGTAGGATATGCCGTACCATCTGCCTACCTAACATCTTGACTGCCTTTCAAAGTGATTGTACCAATGTACATTCCCACCAGAGCATCTGAATGTTTCCATTGCCCCACAGCTTTGCCACATTCTTGACATTGTTTGACTTTTTAAATTTAGTTAAGCTAGTAGTGTGAAAGGTGCTTTTCATTTATATTTTCCTAATTACTAAGGAAGGAAACTGAGCATCATTTTTTTGTATTGAAGGACTTTTTGTATTTTGTAACTTTTATATATTTTTCTGTCGGATTGTTTATCTTATACATTTATAAGAGTTATATACTCTGGATACTTATATTTTGTTGATATGATTTTTAATTTGTGGCTTATCTTTTTATTTTCTTCATGGTATCCTTTAATGAACAGAAGTTTTTTATTTTAACATAGAATGAGGCCAGCTGCAGTGGCTGGACGGACACAGTGGCTCACACCTGTAATCCTTCCACTTTGGGAGGCTGAGGCGGGTGAATCTCGCTTGAGCTCAGGAGTTAGAGACCAGCCTGGGCAACATGGCAAAACCTCATTTTTACAAAAAATACAAAAATTAGCCAGGTTTGATGGCTCACACCTGTAGTTTCATTTACTTGGGAGGCTGAGGTGGGAGGATTGCTTGAGCTTCAGAGGCGGAGGTTGTAGTGAGCCAAGATCATACCACTGCACTTCAGCCTAGGCAACAGAGGGAGTCTGTCTCAAAAAAAAAAAAAAATTGTATTTTATTTTTTAAATGCAAGTCTTTAGTTAAGTTGGGATTTATTTTTATATAGAGAGTAGAACAGGAATCTAGTTTAATTTCCCTCCACATGCATAAACACATTTGCAAGTACCATTATTAAATAATTCAACCTTTCTCCATTAACCTGGAAGTCTTACTGTGTTATAATTAATAGTTGGTATGGCAGATCCCCTCATTACTGTTGTCTTCATGTGTAGTATCTTGATTTTTCTTGGGCTTTTGATTTTTCATGTGAACTTCACATATAGTCAGCTTGTGAAGTTTTTTTCTTTTTCTTTACTTTTTGTTACTAGTATTGGCACCATTGATTGGAATTTGTCGAGTTTTTAAAATGTCCTGCTGGATGTAGTGGTTCACGCCTATAATCCCAGCATTTTGGGAGGCTGAAGCTGGCAGATCACTTGAGCTCAGGAGTTCAGCACCAGCCTGGGCAACATGGCAAAACACTGTGTATTAGTCTGTTTTCATGCTGCTGATAAAGACATACCTAAGACTGGTAAGAAAAAGAGGTTTAATTGGACTTACAGTTCTACATGGCTGGGGAGGCCTCAGAATCATGACGGGAGGCAAAAGGCACTTCTTACATGGCGGCGGCAAGAGAAAATGAAGAAACAAAAGTGGAAACCCCTGATAAACCCATCAGATCTCTTGAGACTTACTCACTATCACAACAATAGCATGGGAAAGACCAGCCCCCATGATTCAATTACCTTCCCGGGGTCCCTCCCACAACACGTGGAATTCTGGGAGATACAATTCAAGTTGAGATTTCAGTGGGGACACAGTCAAACCATATCACCCCATCCCTACAAAAAACTAGAAATATTACCCGGTCGTGGTGGCATGCACCTGTAGTCCCAGCTACTTGGGAGGCTGTGGTGGGAGGATCACTTGAGCCCAGGAGGTTGATGCTGCAGTAGTGAGCTGTGATTGCACCACTGCACTTCAGCCTGGGCAACAGAGTGAGAACCTGCCTCAAACAAAAACAAAAACCCTCCTAATAAAATCCTATGGATGTAGATATATGTGTAGATGTATAACACACATGCATTTATATTCCCTAGCACTGCCCATTGACAGTGCCTGAAAGTATCCCCCAATAACAATGAACATATCTGGCACCCTAATCTTGATTTCTAAATACAATTCTCTAATAAAAGGAACCAGTACTCCTTGGAGAAATGAGACCAAAACATGTAGTTTCAGAAAATGAGGAAATGATTGCCAGATACAGCAGCTCATGCTTGTAATCCCAGCTACTTGGGAGGCTAAGGCTGGAAAATTGTTTGAGGCTGGGAGTTTGAGACCAGCCTGGGCAACATAGCAAAACCCTACCTCTAAACAAATAAATTAAAAAAAAAAATAGCCAGACATGGTGTCACACACCTGTAATCCTAGCTACTCAGGAGACTGAGGCAGGATTATTGCTTGAGCCCAGGAGTTTGAGTGAGTTATGATCATACCACTGCACTCCAGCCTGGGTGACAGAGTAAGACCTAGTCTCTTAGGAAAAAAAAGATTGATTGATTGATTGATTGATTATAATAGTGATTAATTATAGTAAACAATAATAGTAATGGATTATAACCCACTGAATAAATTGATGAATAACATAAATGTAAGAATGAATAAATGATTAGCTGGTTGTGGTGGCAGCACACACCTATAGTCTTAGCGGCTGAGGACAGGAGGATTGCTTGAGCCCAGGAGATCGAGGCTGCAGTGAACTGTGATTGCACCACTGCACTCAAGCCTAGGTGACAGAGCAAGACTCTGTCTCAAAAAAATGAAAAAACAAATTTTTTTTAAATAATGAAATGCGTTAATTGAAAGCTTGATGAGGTACCAGATATTTATATAGTTTCAGATTACCTCCATATGAAATACTAATTACAAAGGGGGAAAGAATAAATTACAGTGGTGGAAGCCTGGCAGATACCACCTTAATCAGTTCATCAAAATGAACATCATTGGTAAGAATACAAATCAAAATTGTTCGTCACTGATAGGATGCCATGAGAACACAGTATTCTTTCTGTGATATTCTTGCTAGTGTTTTTGCTTATAATTTATTTTTAAATAAATGTTATTTTGAAGTATGATATACACACAGAGCACAGATCATAAGTGGATAGGTCAGTGAATTTCAAAAATTGGACTCATCTATGAAACCAGTCCCGAGATAAAAAAAATGAAGTGTCACTCTGGAAGCCCCTGATGGGACTCCTGCAAGTTATAGCAGTGATTAGTTTTGCCTGGTGTTGAACTTTCTGTAAACGGAATTAGGTAGTGTATACTTTTGTATATGGCTTTTTTCTTTCAGCATTACATGCATGATAGTTCATGTTACAGGTAGCAATATTTCATTACTTTTATTGTTACAGTATTCTGTTATATGGAACTCCTCAATTATTATTTTTCTTTCCTTATTATTATTTATTTTTGAGACAGGGCCTCACTCTGTCACCCAGGCTGGAGTGCAGTGATGTGATCTCAGCTCACTGCAGCCTCCATCTCCCAGGCTCAGGTGGTCCTCCCACCTCAGCCCCCGAGTAGCTGAGACTACAGGAATGCACCACCATGTTTGGTTAATTTTTTAATTTTTTTGTACGGATGGGGTTTCGCCATGTTGGCCAGTCTGGTCTCGAACTCCTGGACTCATGCAGTCTGCCTGCCTCAGCCTCCCAAAGTGCTGGGATTACAGGTGTGAGCCAGTGTGCCCAGCCTAGCTTTTCTTTCTGCTGTGGATGTACACTGCAGTTGTTTTCAGTTTTGGGCTATTAGGAATTGCACTGCTATGAACATCCTTGTTTATGTTGTAGGGGAGAAAGATTTCTTTTTCTTTCCAATGGCTAGGTACATGGCTGACATCCTATCACAAAAGACAGATTAACAAGAGAGAAGCATACGAATTTATTAATATAAGTTTTACGTGACACAGGAATCTTCAGGAATTAAGACCCAAAGAAGCAGGGATATCTCTGTATTTTTATGCTAAATTTGATGATGAGTGGACAGTTGTGCAGAAGTCTGATTGGGCAAAGGGAGTATGAGGCAGTGGTAATAAACTAGGCCTATTTGTTCAGCTGCTCCATGTCCCTGTGTCTTCAGAGATAAGGGCATTCCTTTCCTGCAGGTATAGGGAGGGTACCTGTGGAATGAAGGTCTTATGACCTACTTCAGAGGAAGGCTAGAGAATTCTTTTGTGGCCTACTTCATAGTAGAAGGACAGGAGAAGGTTGCTTCTGTGGTTTTCTCAAATGCTAAGATGTCATATTTTGCAGTAGCATGTGCTGAACCCCATTAGTGTCTTTTGCTACAAATATGTGTCCATTTATGCT
Source organism: Pan paniscus (assembly GCF_029289425.2). Classification (NCBI taxonomy): domain Eukaryota; kingdom Metazoa; phylum Chordata; class Mammalia; order Primates; family Hominidae; genus Pan; species Pan paniscus. Next base: position 72,640,308 of record NC_073264.2, read on the forward strand.
GGCTGTCTACCTAGGTGTGAAATTGCTGAGTTATAGCATATGCCTGTGTTCAACTTTAATAGATGCTGCCAGTTTTCCAAAGGAGCCGTATCAGTTAACACTGCTACCAAAGGTGTAAGAGAGTCCCATTTGCTCCACATTCTTAGTGACATGGTTTTCATTTCAGCCATTCCAGTGGGTAGGTAGTAGTACCACATTGTGATTTATTTATCATGACTAATGGGGTCAGTCATCTTTCATCTGACTGTTAACCCTTTATTTGGTTGTCATCTTTTGTGTGGTATCACCATTCATCTGCTTTTTAAGTCTGTCATCTGGGATCATTTTCCTGCTGTGCAAAAGTCATATAATTTATTGTGTGTCTGTTGATGGTAAAATCTTGGTTTTGTTTGCCTGAAAATGTTTATTGTTCTAGAAGGAATTATCTCTAGCTATATAATTCTGGGTTGATAGTTCTCTCTCTTAGTTTATTGAAAATAATAGTTCTCTCTGTCTTGTGGCTTCCATTGTTGCTTTTGAGAAATAAGTCATCACCTTAATTGGGGTAATTTGTAGGTGATTTTCTTTTCTCTGCTGCTTTTAAGATTGTTTTTTATTTAGTGGTCAGTATTTTTACTTTTATGTCTCTTGGTATTGATTTTTCACTTGCTTCTTGTTTGCTGGCCTTTCTGGATTCAAGGATTGGTGTGTCATTTATACCAGAGAGTCTCTCCATTATCTTCTTCTAGTACAGTGTGAGTATCCCTGATCTGAAATGCTTGGGACCAGAAGTGTTTTGGATTTCAGGTTTTTTCAGATTTTGGAATATTTGTAGTATACTTTCTAGTTGAGCATCCCTATCTGAAAAACTGAAAACCTGAACTCCAGTGAGCATTTCCTTTGAGCATCATGTCAGCACTCAAAAAGTTTGAAGTTTTGGACCATTTCGGATTTCAGATTTTCCGATTTGGAATGCTCAAGTTGCACTCCTTTTAGGCAGATTTTAGGTCTATTCACTCTATCATCTAAGCTTCTTAATTTCTCTCTCTCTTTTTTTTTTTTTTTGAGATGGAGTCTCCCTTTGTTGCCCAGGCTGGAGTGCAGTGGCACGATCTCGGCTCACTGCAACCTTTACCTCTCAGGTTCAAGTGATTCTCCTGCCTCAGCCTCCCGAGTAGTTGGGATTACAGGCTCCACCACCACACCCAGCTAATTTTTGTATTTTTAGTTGAGATGAGATTTCACCATGTTGGCCAGGCTAGGTGATCCACCTGCCTTGGCCTCCCAAAGTGCTGCAATTACAGTTGTGAGCCACTGCACCCGGCCTTACTCTCTCTTTTAAGGTTTGCATTTTTTTATTTGAGAAACATTCTGGGTAATTTTTCAAGGTCAGTCTTACAGTTTACTGATTCACTGTTCATCTGTGTCCATTCTGTGATTTATCCACCTAATGAATTTTTTTAAAGTTCAGTTATCACATTTTAAATTTCTCGATGGTTTGGTTCTCTCTCCATTCTGTTTGGTTATTTACAGTCCCTTATTTGCTCATATTTTCAAACTTCTCATTTATACATATATGCATATATGTTTTTTTTTAGATATCACACTTTGTCAGCTTTAATATTTGGCATAGAGAGAAAAAGGCCTGCAACTAGATTTTAGATGAAAGTTATGACTCAGAATCCCTTGTCTATCCATATTTTTCTTTTTTTCGCTTTTTATTTTGACATAATCTCAGAGTTTAAAAAAAAAAGTTAGATATGTCAAGCAACTTCCATCTACCCTTTGCCCACCTTTCCCAAATGTTAATATCTTACATAACTATAGTAAAATTATCTAAATCAGGTAATTAACCTTGATAGAATACTGCTAACTGATCTCTACACTGCATTTGTTTTTTATCAACTCTTCCAATAATGTCTTTTGTTTGGACCGTGGTCCAATCCAGGATCAAACATTGCAGTTAGTTATGTTTCCTTATTTTCTTTAACCTGTGGTGTTTGTCAAATGGTGGTTTTTCTACTTCCATTATCCTTTTTGCATGTGTCCATTAAAATTTTCCTATAAGAAAGAGCTTGGCCTTCTCTTCCATGTACTTACACATTCAGTTATTTATTTTTTATCACTATGGACTTGTGGATGTTTGTTTTATCCTATGGGTTATAATCCTTTAAATTGTTCCAGATGTGGCCTCTTCAGTTTGGTTCCACTTTCCTTTTAAGAAGTCCCCAGCTTTTTTGATCACTTCCTTACTTTTTGGCACCACAAGATATTTCAGGCTCACCTGGTATTTTCCCTGTCTCAGTTTTGCAGCCAGACATCTCTCCAAGTAGTCCTGGTTCTTTTTATTGAAGGATGGTGTTTAGAAACCACCGTGTGGGTGCTAATTGTGCTATTAAGATGTTATTACCCTTAGGCTCTCTCAGAGGACAGAGCTGGGAAATGAATATATGTATGTATACACATATCTACATTTATCTGTTCCTGTCTGTCTGTTGAAATACATGTTAAAAACCATGATTTCATAGTGATACCGCTGATTCAAATCTAACACCATGAAATTCATTCTAGCCTTTCTCCTTTCTGTATTTGTTTTGTCTCTAGCCTCAGTGTCTATTATAGTCAAGATACTGGCTTCCACAGTGGTTAGTTCTTCTGCATTCCCTTCAGGGTGGTCATGTGGTTATGTTATGTATTCCTAATGCAGTTTAGTTGTTACTGTTTATGTTTCGCTTTAGGTTCCCCTTATATACTGGTTGATGTTAATTGTTTGCTTTTTTTATTTTGTGAAACATTACCATGGTTCTAAATGTCAAAACTATGCAAAAAGATATATTTTGAGACATGCCACTTCATTCTCATTCTCCATTCTCATTCCCCAGTTCCCACTCCCATGGTTCCATAATGCTTGTAAGATAAAATTCAAACTTCAGTGTGATTTACAAGTCCTTTCATCATCTCAGTTTTATTTATTTGTTTATTTTTAAATAGAGATGAGGTCTCACTATGTTGCCAAGGCTGATCTCAAACTCCTAGGCTCAAGTAGCCTCCTGCCTTGGCCTCTCAAAGTGCTGGGATTATAAGCATGATCGGCTGCACCTGGCCACATCTCAGTTTTAGCTTGTCCTTGTACGTCACACTCTGGTTGTCTCAGATTTGTGATTATACCTCAGATATGACCGACTCATTCATGTCTCCATGCATACGTTCTCTCCCTCTGCCTAGAGTGATACTTCTATTCTCCTAACCTTGCCTATCTGTAATCATTCAAAACTTATTTCCATTCTTACCTCTGTGGGAAAACTTCCTTTCCTTATTTTCTTTTCACTTGCCTTTTACTTTCCCTACATTTAATAATCTCGCTCTGTCACCCAGGCTGGAGTGAAGTGGCATGATCATGGCTCACTGCAGCCTCAACCTCCCGGGCTCAAGTGATCCTCTTACCTCAGCCTCCTGAGTAGCTGGGACTACAGGCTCACACCACCACGCCTGGCTAATTTTTGTATTTTTTGTAGAGATGGGGTTTTGCTATGTAGCCCAACTGACTTTTTTTTTTTTGAGTCAGAGTCTCACTCTTGCCTAGGCTGGAGTGCAGTGGTGCGATCTCGGCTCACTGCAAGCCCCACCTCCTGGGTTCAAGCAATTCTCCTGCCTCAGCCCCCTGAGTAGCTGGGACTACAGGTGCCTGCCACCACACCTGGCTAATTTTTGTGTGTTTTTAATAGAGACAGGGTTTCACTGTGTTAGCCAGAATGGTCTCCATCTCCTGACCTCGTGATCCACCCGCCTCGGCCTCCCAAAGTGCTGGGATTACAGGCGTGAGCCACTGCGCCTGGCCTGTAGTGACTAGATTTCAATTATTTTCACCTTCTTTTCTTTATTTCTTCTCTTTTCATTTCACTAATGACATAAGCCCATACAATAGAACGTAAATCCTCATAATGTGAAAACATGTCAGCTTTGAAAGTCAAGACTGTATCATTGCCATGTTTGCTACTTCACTTGAAAAGTTGAAACTTCCTGTCTATTTAATCTGTTAGATTGGAAGAAATTGTTGTACCAGAAATAAATCCCTTCATCAGTCTTTTAAGAGCCTTAGTAAGCTTTTAAATTGTCGTTATTTTTAATGTCCAAAAGGCAAGTTCAGTGACCTTCCAAATTGTGTTTCTAAGCTGTTTGTGTTACTTTTTAAATTCTGTATTGCTTACTTAGCAGATTATGTTAAAATGCAGGGACTTATTTCTACCAGTCTCTTCATCCATCTGTTACTTTCCTTCCTCCCTCTGTATTGCGTTTACCTCCTGTCACTCCTGTGTATGCTATCTAATCATAGCTCGTTCTCAAGTCCTACATGAAACTTGGAAGAGGAGTTTAGTTGCAATGCAGACATCACACTGTAGATGTGAAGGGAGAGCTTCAGGAACTTGCTTTGTGAGGGCACAAGGCTTGCATTCCATCAGTGTTTGAATCTGGGTATAGCACGCTATGAGAAAGCATCCACTTAGTAATGTGTCCCGTATTGTTTATTTATAATAATTACTGAAATGTTTTACTTTTTTTATTCAGAATGATGACAAGTACATCATAAATTTATACTTTAATGAATTTTTCCAAATTGAACATAGTCGTGAAACTACCACTCAAATCAGGGAATCTAATATTATTAGCCCACCAAATTTCTCCCCTTTTCCTTCTCCCAGTCTGTATTTTCCCCTACATCCTACACTCAGTGGAAACTATTATTCTGACTTACATAGTTTTACCTATTACTGAACTTTATAAAACAGAATCATACAGTATATTCTTTCATGTGTCTGGCATCTTTGTCTCAACATTATGTTTGTGAGATTTATCAGTGTTCTTGTATTAGTTATGGTTCATTTATATTCATTGCTGTGTAGCAGGCGAAACTAAGGCTGGTGGACTGGCTGTTTTTGTAAATAAAGTTTTATCGGAACACAGCCAAGCCCGTATTGTCTATGGCTGCTTTTGTACTCCAAAGGCAGGTTTGAGCAGATGTGACAGGGACAGAGATTTTATGGCCTGCAAAGCCTGAAATATTTACTATTTGGCCCTTTACAGGAAAAAAAAAATCCTGATTCCTGCTCTATAGTATTCCATTATATGAATATTCCACAATTTGTTACTGGGTTTCAGCTATTACAGCTAACACTTATTGGAAAATTATTGTATGGGATTTATGTTTGCACATTCCCAGGAGGCATTTACCTAAGAGTGGAATTGCTAGGTTGCAGGGTATGTTTATGTTCTGCTTTATTGGATGCTGCCAAACAGCTTTACGGTTTGTATTCCCATCAGCATTGTGTGAGAGTTGAATTGCTGCACATCCTAAGTCTTGGTGTTGTCAGATTTTAAAATTTCAGCCATTTTCATCATTATGTAATTTTATTTCATTGTAGTTTTAATTTGTATTTCCATGGTGATGCATGAAGTTGAACACCTTTTTATATGCTTGTTAGCCATTTTTATATTCTGTTTGGGTGGCTTGTCTTTTTCTTCTCCCTCTAGGACAGAGTCTTGCTCTGGTTGGGATGTGGTGGTGCAATTAGAGCTCACTGAAGCCTGGAACTCCTGGGGACAAGCGATCTGCCTGCTTCAGCCTCCCAAATAGCTGGGACTATAGGCGCACACCACCATGCCTAGCTAATTTTTTATTTTTATTTATTTTTATTTTTTAAACCAAGGAAGATGTTGAATTTTTTTTTATTTTTTAATTTTTTTGTACTGACAGGGTCTTGCTATGTTGCCCAGGCTGTTCCCAAACTCCTGGGCTCAAGCAATCCTCCTGCTTCAGCCTCCCAAAATGCTGGGATTACAGACATGAGCTACTGTGCACAGCCCTCTTATTAATTTGTAAGGAGTTCTTTATATGTTCTGAATCTGTCCTTTGGTAGATATATGTATTGCAAATATTTCCGTCTGTTTTGAGGTGTCCACTTTTCTTCTTTTAATGCTTTAAAATTTTTTTTAAAGCTTATTAACTATAATGAATACAGCAACATGGCTGAATCTCACACACACTGAGGCAAGTGAAGTTAGACACTGTATTTGTGGATACATGGACAGTGATCCTCAGCCTTGTCATCATACTACCTGGAAACTTCATTGTCTTAAAGCTTAGTTAGACTTTCATGTTTTTCAGTCCCTCTTAATTGAAAGTGTGGTTTGTTATATAGTTATGTGGTCTGAGGTTTGGATAAGGACAGAGTTCTTATCTTTCCTTTTTTTTGTTTTGAGACCGAGTCTCGCTCTATCGTCCAGGCTGGAGGAGTGCAGCAGCACAATCTCAGCTCACTGCAAGCTCCGCCTCCCAGGTTCAAGCGATTTTCGTGCCTCGGCCCGCAGAGTAGTTGGGATTACAGGCGTGAGCCATTGTACCGGCTATTATCTTTCCCTTTTGAATATTAAAAGCAATTCCAGCGTCTTAAGAATCTCAAGTTCTGTGGGTGTGTTTGTTCAGCACTCCATAGTGTGCTGAATATTCATAGATTTTACTAAGTAAGATGATGCAGTATCAGATATTGGAATCATATTTTTGCATTTTTTTCTCCTGAGAACTGTCTCCTCAGATCTTCAAGTTAAGGAATTTAGAAATCGAAGCTTATTTATCTAGCTTTAAATTGCATTGGGTTGAACAGGTTAGTTGTGTCTTGTAGTGAGTAGACTACATGATTTTTGAGGTCTGTTTAATAATTCTATTTTTCAGCTGGGCGCAGTATCTCACGTCTGTAATCCCAGCACTTTGGGAGGCCGAGGCAGGTGGATTACCTGAGGTCAGGGGTTCGAGACCTGTCTGGGCAATATGGTGAAACCTTGTCTCTACTAAAAATACAAAAATTAGCTGGGCGTGACGGTGCGCGCCTCTAGTTCAGCTACTCGGGAGGCTGGGCAGGAGAATTGCTTGAACCTGGGAGGCAGAGGTTGTAGTGAGCCAAGATTGTGCCACTGCAGTGTAGCCTGGGTGACAGAATGATACTCCATCTCAAAAAGAGAAAAATAATAATTCTATTTTTTCCCCTTTTTGTTTCAGCTTTATAAATAGCAGTCCAGGGCAACAGTACTTGATAAAAAGGTATTTTGTTTGTTTTGGTTTGTTATGGTCAGCTCTACAAAAATGCATGTGACCTTAAAAATATTTAGAAATATTATAATACTACAGACAGGCCGGGCGCGGTGGCTCATGCCTGTAATCCCAGCACTTTGGGCGGCTGAGGCGGGCATATCACCTGAGGTCAGGAGTTCGAGACCAGCCTGACTAACATGGAGAAACCTCGTCTCTACTAAAAATACAAAATTAGCCGGGCATGGTGGCACACGCCTGTAATCTCAGCTACTAGGGAGGTTGAGGCAGAAGAATCGCTTGAACCTGGGAGGCGGAGGTTGTGGTGAGCCGAGATCGCGCCATTGCCCTCTAGCCTGGGCAACAAGAGTGAAACTCCATCTTAAAAAAAAAAAAAAAAAGAAAGAAATATGATAAGACTAGAGACATTTTTCTCTAATGTCTAATTTAAAAGCAACTGTTTACCTTAGAAAGGCTGGTTTGCCTCTTCTAGAACAAAGGTAAGACCTGTGAAAGTTATACAGCTATTGTATTTTAGTGAAATTTATTGTGCACTTAACCAGGTTTTTTTTCTAATTTTATTTCAGGTTATACCTTATTGGTGTGGACGTTGTCTAAATTTCGGTAGCCATGGCACAAGAATATAGTAAGTACTATGCCATACTTCCTATGACCTACCTGCTTTACAAAGTGTTGATTTTCTGTGTTTAAATTTCTGATTAGAGAAATGAAAACATAGAAACAAAATTTAAAAAAATCTACTTTTCTCAAAGAGATGAAGTCGTTTGTCATCTGCTTTTTGAATCTATAGCTTTATATACCAATACAGTGTAATAATGATTTATTTCGTATTCTGATACAGTATTGCTCAGGCTATTCCCTGTAAATAGTACTGACTGAACATTAGGGTTGGATCCATATCATGCGTCGCATCTATTCCTCATGTTATGGGGTTGAAAAACTGACTGCAGCTCGCCCTGATTAGGAGCAGTCTCATTTCTGCCTTGTCCATGATTGACTCATGAACTCTGGCTACATCAGTGAGTGCTGAGTGTTACCTGGCCAGGGGGATGGTTTCAGAGATGGTCCTGTAATCCTTTTCTACCCAGCGTGGCTCCAATGTGGGTTTGCCTGGAGCTTCTGGCAGAAGGCTTCTCATGGTTAGGACAGAGCTGCCTCTTACTTCTGGATGTTGTTGTGCGCTGGTGTGAGGTCTGGTGTAGCTGCAGCATTGTGGCTTCCGGACTGAGTGAGAAGCCACACAGGGTGGAGGACGGAGTCCAGAATCACAAGGAAACCAGCCCTGAAGCTTGCCCTTTCGCTGACGTCCAAGCATTTGAGCCAATACATTTCCTTTTTATTTAAGCCAGTTTGAGTTAGGAGCCAAAACAGCCTAAGTGATTCACTTAGTCTCCATTTTATTTTTAGTAATCCATTAGTTTCTCCCTGGGGAAATGTAGGAGTAATTGCAAAGCAAGGCAAAATAATACCATTAAATTAAACTGGCAGAGTGTGTTGGTGTTGACTGGCATACTCTTCACTCTTAACAGTTAGCAGGTAGTGATTTAGTATTCAAAGACATGAGAATAAAATATATCACTTTCAGATTCTACCCCACCCCCACACCCCCAGAAGGTTTTGCGTCCTGATCAACCAACTTGTGCTGTGAATGCTAAAAAGGGTCTTGGATACTGGCAAAATCATCCCTTTGCATAGGTAGGTGCATATTTGGCAGTGCAGACTTGTTCTTTGTGTTTTCTTAGAACAGTCTATACCCTTCTAATTCCTTGTTTTTGTTCTTGAAAAATTAGTAGGAATATTTCAAATATAAAAAGCATATAGGGCATAACACAAATATCCTTACCCCAGCTCCTTTTTGATTAGCAGAAAAACAAAATCCATGTTACCTCTCCTCAACACTCTATAGAGAAATCGAATGTTTACCAATTCCATTGAACATTAAAAAACTCAGGATATTTCTCTCTAACAGCAGTTCCCTTTCTTAATCCCCAAGAAGCCACTATCCTGGTTTTGGTCTTTATTATTCCCATGCATTTGTTTGTGTTCTTCCCACATAGTGTATTGTATGATTTTGGATGCTTTTTAACTTTGAGTAAATGTAGATGCTATGTGTATTTATTACTCAAAATCATAAGGGAGTTTAGAATAAATTGAGGATCACTGAAAGAGGCTATAAATCTGTTCTTAGGTACTTGTGAAAAGATCTATTATTGGGTATCCTAGTGATCTGTGATAGAATGTTTTAGATTTTGAATGGTCGATGAGTTTGAACCAACATGCTGATAGCTTTCTGTCTTATCTACTAATACGAAGCACTTTTCTCTGGTAATTGGTCTACCATTGAGTTCACTCTCTGTATCTACTTCTACACTCCTGTGCAGGTGTGGAATGTGCAGGATACTTATAGATCCATTGTGTCATTAATGAGGTTTTCAGAGTGTGTTGGTTGCTGTTTCATTTAAATAGCTCTATTCATTCTGTAGTCCAAATGATGCTTCTGGCATCATTTTTCTGCATTGTGAGAATTCGCCATTATGCCTACAAAATTTACTTTTTTTTTTTTCTAAATTTGTCAGTTTGTCACTACGTTACTTTGTACTGGTAGCAGTAGTACAGAAGAGGGATCTACTCCTAAGAACTGGCTGTCAGGTTGCACCTCGAAATAGTACTGTGTATCAGTCATCTGGGAGCCTCCTTGGAAATCTTTGTTGTGCCTTTATGTCCCTTGTGACCCAATATTGGGTCTTAGGGATCATTTTCTATCTTGTTCTTGTGTGAAATGTATCTTTTTTTTTGTTTGCTTTTGCTTTTGTTTTTGTTGTTTTGTTTTTTAAGACAGGGTCTCACTCTGTTGCCCAGGTGGGAGTACAGTGGTGCAATCTCAGCTCATTGCAGCCTCTACCTCCCAGGCTCAAGTGATCCTCCCACCTTTAGCTGGGAATACAGGCGTGATGAACCACCAGGTTTGGGTAATTTTTTGTATTTTTTGTCCGCCTCAGCCTTCAAGAGTGCTAGAATTACAAATGTGAGCCACCATGCCTGGCCTGAAATGAATCTTAAGTCATTTAAATTTTGCATTCAAAAAACTAATTCCCTTACTATTGGGGGAGTCCTGTTACCCTTTGCTCTTGCTTGGAATGTTGCCTCCATGAAACTGAATAGTCAGTTCCGTTCAAAAATCATTAATCCTTTCAACTTGAGAACCTAATTACTAATAAAGTATCAGAGAAAAATTTACAACAATATAATTTCTGTTTTTTTTTTTCTGGGTGCCATTTTTACTTAAATGTTTAACATTTGAAAAAAAGTGAACTCAAAAGATTTTTTCCCCTTTAATTTATACATATTATATCCATGTTACAGGAAGGAAAACATTAACATCTTTTGTTGAAATTGTTTGAAGATCTTATACTTTGTGAATGCATTGGTTGTTGTGTAATATGTTTTGTGTGCATTTTCTTTTTTAAAAAATCTGCATGTTATAGTTGGGTTTTAAGGGGAAAAGCCTATTGAAAATTTTCTTTGAAAAATCAATTCGCTGAACTGATATTACTCTTTTTTGTTTGTTTCTTGTGGAATGGAGTCTTCTTTCTTATATATGAAAGGACTTGTATATATATTAAAGGCATACAAAAGGACTTGTGTAAATATGGAAAGTGGTACAAAAGCTTGGCTTGTTTTTGTACCGCCAGATGAAATGCTGCCTTTGTGGGGAACGGCCCCCTGGGCTGAGGGAGCTTCTAGACACTGACTCAGATCTGTAATTAGGTCTTGCTCTCCGCACCCTTGTTGACTTGAAAGCACTGGCCATAGACCATTTAGTCTGGAAAAGCAATACTACATGAATCATCTAAATTGGCACAAATTATCCAGAATGCTGCTAAATGTTTTCTACTCTTCCGTAATTGAGAGAATTAGAAAAGGAGACTTGTTCTTTAAAAGTATTATAGAGGGTACATATACATTGATGAAAGTAAATTTTTTTCCCTGGATAGAATGAAAAGCAGTGGAATATTTGACATTTGTAAGCAGTTCTGATCTCATGGGTCAGTTTTACGAGATTCCTCCATGGTTCCCATACTATTTTCCTTTGTGAGAAGGTAGGAAGTGTGGCCTGTCTTCCAGCTCCCGTTTATTTCTCCACTCAGACCTTTTAGACCTGTCTTGCCATCTGTAGCCTCTGCTTAACCTCTACAGGGTGGTGGAGGCAGGGGAAATCCTGGAAACATATTGTATCTGTTTTGCTTCCTCCTAACTAGTCTCACAAATCAGTATCTCAGTATTTAGAATGGAAATATGATACTCCTCTCTTCCCTTTCGAAAATGTTGGGTCGTAGACTTATTGAGACCTGTTAGGTACCTAGCAATGAAGTGGGTGAAAGTCATTTTTTTGGTGTGTTTGCTAAGTAGTAAGTTGACAGTGTTTCAATTTATTTTTAAAAAATCAAATCAAAAGTTTTCTTACTTTGTCTCAATTTACTTTATAACAAGACTTTAATTATATTCTAAAGTTGAAGGCATTTATAAGTCACTTAGGAATAGACATAAAATGAAGACTTTTCCTAGAGTACCCTTTTTCATTTTTTTCTGATAATTTATTAGGAGTCTTTCCCAGCACTTCTTTCCCAGCGCTGTGTCTGCTCTAAAAAGGACAAGCAGATTTATTCATTCAGCAGCAAAAAGGCCAAATTTTCAACTTGTAATGTGAGTTGGCTTTTTAATATGTGAATAAACCTTTATTTTCATGTTGGAATATATGTGAGCAGGCATCTCAGAGGAATGCGTCTTTGGCAGTAAGTAGAAGAAAGCCACAGCTCACTATGTAATTTTGTGTTGTGAAGGCATAACTGCCATTTTGTGTCTGCGGTTGTACGTGCACATGCTTGTGATTCAGTTTGTCTTTGTTAGTATAGGGCATTGCTATTTGTCAGACCTTGCCACTTTCATTTTGGAGTTGTTGAAAATCACATATTCAAATTATAAAATTGTTAGAACATATGCTGAGTTAAATTGAAAGACTTTAGAGTGAGTTTCTAAAAAACTGATTGGTAAAATATTTCATCAGTCAGTACCCTTGATAAAATTCCTCATTAGGTGGGTAGGTGAATATTTTTTCCCTAATATAAATTACAAAAACCTTCATTTAGGCTGTGTTTACAAAGAGTGCCAGTTTGGCTGAGTGCTGTGACTCATGCGTGTAATCCCAGTACTTTGGGAGGCCAAGGTGGGAGGATTGCTTGGAGGCCAGGAGTTTGAGACCAGCCTGGGCAATATAGTGAGACCCCATCTCTACAAAAAATAAAAATAAAAATAAAAATAAGAAAAGAGTGCTAGTTCACTAAGAATTGTGATCCTGTTTGTCACAGAACTTGCTTAGTACCCAGTTAACCTTTCACTTAATCTATTTTGGCAACTGTAAGCCAAGAGACCATGCCTTAGTACCAAAAACAAATCACCCAACCTCATTACCCTTGGTTTTCATTTGTATAAATAATTGGGTCATTAGCCAATATGTAAATGGAGGGGCATGAAAGGTTGACCTTAGTGGGAATTTAACAATACTTTATGGCTTCTAGATTAACTCGTGTAAATTATTTATTCGTGGCAGCAAATATCTTTTGTTTGTGGGTGCAGTGCTGTAAGACCTCAATCAAGACTTCTAGAGTTCTTAATGGGTAGGAAAATATCTAAAGGAGTTTTATACGTGATTATATCTTATTCCATCTAGTAACAGATGCTTTCCCAATTTTGTGAATGAATGGTAATCCCTGATGAAAGAGCTTCCCAACCTCATTTTTTAAAAAAATTTCCTTCACAAACCAATTGAATAAAATTAGTCTGGCCTATGGAGTTAGGTTCCCCCTTTGTAAAATGGAAAGCTTTACTAAACAGTGTGTGCAGAGAGACCATCTGTCTCTATTTCTATCTGAATATTTGGCTCCCTCCCTAAATTTGATGGTATCCCCATTGTATTACTATGCAGTGGCCTCAATTTAAAGATGGAGAAGCCAATGTACATTCATCTGTTCTGCATGTGTATAGAGTCTGTTGATCGTAAAGATTTAGGCCAAGATCCTGCATTCATTGTTACTATAATTTGATCCTTTAGTTGTATTTTGATGATCACTTGGAATAACATTCAGTTGTATTCGTTCAGAGCATCAAGGAAAATCTCATTTAATACACTATTCTCAACAAATGTTAAAAGTAACTTACAAAAATAATACATACTGGTAAAAAAGTAGAAAATGCAGGTAAACATAAAGACAAAAATGAAAACCATCTATAATTTTACCGTCCAGAAGTGGCCATTACTAACATAGGCTAATAATAGGTTCTCACAGAACACAGAGCACACCATTGAGAAGGGGCAGGGGGATCCTATGCCAACAATTAATAAGGGACTGGCTGGAGATGATGACAGCTAGAAACTCTTAAATACCTATGTATGGTGTGTGTTAGACTTAGTGTCTTCTAAACTGGACGTATTTATTAGCTGTGTTCATTTTATTTAAGATAAAAGAAAGCACCTGTTGAAGGAGTAACTGCCCTATTCTGGTTGACTTTTGTTTCCATTGATTTTTTAGGAAGTGTTTTTCTTATGCAGGGCATGTTTCTCTATGTAAGCATGAATTTTCCTCTTGATTCTTAAGTGAAGGGATAATATAAAATGAGCTGCTATATAGAAAGAGTAGAATAATAACATACTTTTAAAAGGAATGCCTTCTGCTCCTCTGATGGAAAGATAGGAAAGTCAAGTCACCAGAAGCTGCATGTGGTTATTATCAAGGGATAACTGAATGTCAGAATCCCTCCTAGGTTTTTTTTTTTTTTTTTTCCTTTTTCTTTTCTTTTGAGACAGAGTCTCATTCTGTCACCTAGACTGGTGTGCAGTGGCACAGTCTCAGCTCACTGCAACCTCTGCCTCCCAGGTTCAAGCAGTTCTCCTGCCTCAGCCTCCCGAATAGCTGGGATGACAGGCATGCACCACCACACCCAGCTAATTTTTTTTTTTAAGTAGACAAGGGGTTTCACCATGTTGACCAGGCTGTTTTCAAACTCCTGGCCTCAAGTGACCTGCCCATCTGGGCCTCGCAAAATGCACGGATTACAGGCATGGGCCACTGCACCTGGTCCCTTCTAGATTTTTAAAAATGGTTTTTAACATAGTGTATCTGTCCCCTGCTACATCTTATCTGATGTCCCTCTTCTTCTGTCTGTTGCCTTGCCATCCTATGGCAGCTTCACGTAACTTAACAATGCTACATTGTAAAATCTAAGGAATTCTGTGCTAAGATCTCTGATTATTCCACTAACATTCTCTCATCCTTCAATTTACAATAGCTTTCAAAAAAAAAAAAAAAGAGTCTGGCTTTCAAATCATTACACTACAAAGGTTTATGTAAGCAACAGTCATCTCCCTGGATATGAAAGTAGTTGTCCTTTGTGCTGTTTTGATGGCTTCCGAGTGCTTGTTTGTTGGTTTCCTTCTCTGATGCTCAGGATAACTTAGTATGCCACAACCCTCTTAACTTCCAATGGGCTTCTTTTAAGTGTCTGTGCTTAACAGAAGCTTTCTCTATGAGCAATAATGTACTTCAACCAGTTGGTCAGTGATGATCCCCACAGTTTGTTGTCTTGAAGCCATTGTGGTATAAACAGAGCACATGATGAGAGCTTTGTCCTCTGCCCTCTCTTCCAAGTAAAGAGTGTAAAAGTTGTTTTAAAGGAAGTCTGCATTTTGTGGTATCATTCAGTTTTGGAACAGTGTCTATTTAGATTTTAGCCTGGAATTCTTTTGGAAACTCCACCCCTGGAAAAAAATGATTTTAAAAAGAATGTGTTTCAGCAGCTGTTAATGTCAGCAGCAAGAACATAGCACTGTCTTGGAAGATCTTTTGGTTATACAACAGTAGCTTGCTGGATTTCACTTCTGCAGTTGCAGTCCCTTCCATTGAGAGACTGGTTTAAATTAGGCGAATATTGCCAAGTTTTAAATTATAATGTTGTATTGTTGGAAAATGCTCAAATGTTGATTCTCTGGTGTTATAATGTGTTTTTAATTTTAAGCATTACATTGAGATTTTAGCATTTAAATACCTGAAGGAAGCGATACGCAAATTTTAACTTGTTAAAAAATATTAATAAGTAGCAGTTGTTTCTTTCTTGCCTGTTTTTCTTTTATGGAATATTTAGATTTTGTATGGTCATATGCAATAGTTCTGAACTCTTGTCTTCTTATGCACAATGTTAGGGTTGTGCATGGGTTGGTTTTCTTGCACAGCTCTCATTAGATTTATTTCAGTTACCTATTCACAGCCCTAATGGTAGTGACATCCCTGTTTATTTACTTCTTGGATTCTTACCAAGTTACAACATGATCTCTTTATCCTTGGGCTGCTGATTCTATTAAGTTTACTATTTCTTTTATTTATTTACTTATTTTTTTGAGACAGAGTCTAGCTCTGTTGCCCGGAGTGCAGTGGCGCGATCTTGGCTCACTGCAACCTCCACTTCTTGGGTTCAAATGGTTCTCCCACCTCCACCTCTCAAGTAGCTGGGATTACAGGCGTGTGCCACCAGGCCCGGCTAATTTTTGGTATTTTTTTTAGTAGGGACAGGGTTTCACCATATTGGCCAGGCTGGTCTCGGACTCCTGACCTCAGGTGATCCGACCGCCTCAGCCTCCCAAAGTGCTGGGATCACAGGCATGAGCCACCAATCCTGGCTAAGTTTACTACTTCTACACGAAGACAGACTGATAGGTTTTTATTTTAGATAAGCAATTCCAGTGTAATCTCTTTTCAGAGGATTTAGATAAAGTATTTTCAGCTGGCCTCCCATTCCTCCTCCTCATTCCTTCAGTGTGGGCAAGTGGGCTGTCTTTTTTCCCCTGCATCTTCATTTCCTTTTCTCTCTCTCTCTCTCTTTTTTTTTTTTTTTTCTCCCTTGAGAGAGAAGTTTTACTTTCTTCTAAGTGGAGGATGGTAGTAAAAATCAAGTTCAGGTAAAGAATGAAGTTGTGGGCCAGATTTGGGAAGAAAATGAGAGAGAAAAAGAGTTCAGGTGAGGAATTTGTAGTCTTAAAAAGTAAAATCTGCCACTGTTCCTTTAGCTGTTTCTGTGTGACCCTGAATTGGACCAGGTAACTGCCATTTTCTCATCAGGGTCTGAGGATGGCATTTGAGCAATAGCTAGCTTGTCAGTGTTTGTTTTTATAATGCATAGTCAGTTAAGAGTTTGACTGACTTGCTGATTTGTTAACTGCAGGGGGAAAAAAAAGATTCACTCTCTCCTTTCTAATTTCTTACCAGATGAATTCCTCCTTCATCAGTTCTGTGAAGAGGCTATGAAATAATTTGAACAGTTTTTATTTTTAATAATTGAATCTTCTTCCCTACTGTTATACACTAAGATCTCCCTTTTTCTCAAAAGGAGTGAGAAGTTATTTTCCCTTCAGGTTTTAAGGTAAGAATTGGTCCCAGCGAGGTGATTTCTAACTATTCTTACTTTTTTTTCCTTCAGTCTTCCATAAATTAGCCGAAATAAAATTTTGTTCTGAAATTTTACCAAATTCTTTGAGATTCTTGGAGTCCTCTAGAGGTGGTATGGAGCCACAGCTTGGAATAATTGCTTTAGGAATAATCCTTCCACCTGGTACACAGGGACATCATCCTTTGCAAGGAAGGCGGTTAAATGTCTGTAGTCTGGCAGATTGGGATCTGGACTCCTGAGTGTGTCTCTTCTGCCTTCTTTAGTTTGCTGTTTCAGATCTCTCTGTCCTTATTGCCAAGTCAGGTCTCTAAGCTTCATTGTCAAGTTCACTGTCTTCCTAAGGTTGTAATAGAGGCAGGGTCATGGTGCTTTTTGGAGTTTGTGTCTGTTTTCTGGTGTTTGCTGGATACAAGACGGCAAAGTAGTCCCATTTCTGTTGCAGTGCTTGATAAATGACTGAAGAAAGGAAAAAGGAGAGAAAGAAACAAAGAAAATCTGATTTCTTAAGTAGTTAGTCTGTTCTTCAGACTGTTTTTTGTTTGTTTGTTTTGATGGTGTTTATTAAATGTGCACATCATTAACTGCAGTCATACAGGGTTGCTTTCAAATCTGGGAGAACACAGTGGTCTACAAAGTAGCTTCTTAGTATTTCTCAACTGTTTTTCAGCACAAGGGAAGATGCACTCATTTTGATTTCCTTCGTTTTTTCCTCCAAGAGCAGAGAGCCGCATTGTTTTTCCTGTGACCTTTATAAAGCCATGTGGTCTGTTTGGAGGACAGTCAGTGCACACTCCATTCAAGGATGCTCTCTACAGTCCTTCCTGCTCCTTGGCCCGTTTTCCAAAATGAGATAATGAATATAAAAACACTCTCTCATAAGCTGTAGAAGTGTCAGAAATGGAGGAGAATATTGTCTTTACTATATTACTCTTTGCTTGTGTGGCCTAGTGTAAATATTCTCTATTCACTACATGATCTCCATTGGTGAAATGGCTGCTTTTGACAATACTGTTTCCAGAGAATAGCTACTTCTCGATTAGGCCAGCTTGGAACTTTTCCAATGGAAAACTATTTGCACATTGAACAAATATGACATATATTGCATTAAAATGAGTTGCTGGTATTTCATAATATTTAGAAGTTGAAGAATCACTGCCCTTTATATATGGCAGTAAATTTCTTTTGGCAGTGACCATGAAGTTCTTGGCCACATGAGAAATAACTGACCAGAGAGTCTGAATCTAACTTCTTATTCAGAGAGGACTGTTTCTCTGACAGATGGATTTTGTAGCCTTTGTCGAGCTTTTATATAGAATAATGCTTTTTGTTTTGTGATTTAACTCATTGCCCTCAGGCTTTTCAATTTGTATATGTTGATCTGAAGAGCTCTTCCCATGGAGAGATGTGTGACCTGGACTACAGGAAATATAATGTGCAAGAAGAGTTGGGGAGGGGGGCATTTCCTTCCTCGATCTCCCAAAATAGCCAAGTAATTAAATCTGTTACTGTAGCTAGAAAGCAGAACTATTGTCTATATTGTCAGCAACACCCTAAGGGTGAAGAGAAGCTGCCTGCCTCTGTGCAAGACATTATCTGAGCAGGCGCCTCATCCAGTGGGACGATGCCATCCACATTTGGAAGCAGGCTGAGAAATGCTTCGGCATTGGCAGCAACTCCTCATCAGAAATGCTCTCTCGCATTTTATAGTAAACCTGTGTTGACTCTGGTGGGGAGCTCTAAAAATACCTTATCATGGAGATTTGACATTTCTTATAGCAGCCGATAGTTTACATTGACAAGCCCCTTGGAATTGTTTCAGAACACTAATCACTTGCTGTCAGCAGCTAGTTCCTCTGAGGGGAAGAGCGGGGCTGATCCTGCCTCTGTTGTAAGACTGCGTGATTAGAGGGACATTTCTGAATTCATGTCCATTCCTTCATTTCCAGTGCATACTGAAATCAAAATACCATCAAAGGCTGATAGAACTGATTCACAGAATTTGTTTTTAGGAATTTTGGATTTTTTAAAGTACAGCTAAGCCTGGTGGTGGCTCATGTCTGTAATCCCAGCACCTTGGGAGGCTGAGGTGGGAGAATTGTTTGAAGCCAGAAGCTCAAGAGCAGCCTGGGCAATATAGCAAGACCGCATCTCTACGAAAAATAAAATTTAAAAAATTTTAAAACTAAATAAAAAGTGCTGTGTTATAGCTAGGACAAACAAAAAAAGGTTGTGTCATTTGTCTTGGAAGTGATGTCTTTGCTGAATGAGAAAAAGAATACAGTGACAAGGGAAGCAGTTTCATTGCTGAAAACATTCTGACTCTTGTTAGAACAGAATTTTCCTCCTCCAAGAGAGATGGTTATTTAGACATGACATTGTTTGAAATTAGGGCAAAATCATGTAGTGTTTTAAAAAAGTACTCAAATATACAGTGAAAAGAAAGCCAAGCTGTAACGCATTAATCAGAACTTATTCATGCTGGCTGGGCAGGGTGGCTCAGGCCTGTAATCCCAGCACTTTGGGAGGTCCAAGTAGGCGGATTGCCTGAGGTCAGGAGTTTGAGACCAGCCTGGCCAACATGGTGAAACCCCAACTCTAATAAAAAGAAAAAAAATTAGCCAGACGTGGTGGCACACACCTGTAGTCTCAGCTACTCAGGAGGCTGAAGCAGGAGAATTGCTTGAACTCGGGAGGTGGAGGTTGCAGTGAGCCAAGATTCTCCAGCCTGGGTGACAGAGCGAAACTCCATCTTAAAAAAAAAAAAAAAAGAAGAACTTATTTATGCTATATGGAAGATAATTTTTTCTCTCTCCTTCTGGTGAGAATAATTTGCTGCTCCATGTGAGGTTAAGTTAGTTCCTTTATTGGATCATTTATTAAATGTTAAGTTCTGCCTATGGATGAGTACATTAACCAAGAGGGCATGTTTCATTTTTAGAATAATTGACTAATGTAAGGATTCTAATGTTTATTATATCTATAACAATTCCTCTTTAAGGATAAGTAAATAAAGACCCAAATGCATAGTTACTTGTTAAAAGTAGCAAAACAAGTCATTCAAAGAGCAGGAAACAGATGGGCCAGTGCATGTTTCTTTCTATAAAAGTTAATCTCAGCCAGAAGCAGCAGCTCATGCCTATAATCCCCCAGCACTTTGGGAGGCCAAGGTGAGAGGATTGCTTGAGCCCAGGAGTTTGAGACCACCCTGGGTAACATAGTGAGACCCTATCGCTACATAAATAAGAATTAAAAAATAAAAATTAGCCGGGCATGTTGGCACACACCTGTAGTCTTAGCTGCTTGGGAGGCTGAAGCAGGAGGATTACTTGAGTCTAGAAGGTCAAGGCTGCAGTGAGCTATAATTATGCTACTGCATTCCAGCCTGGGTGACAGAGTGAAACTCTGTCTCTGACAACAGCAACAGAAACATTAAGGTATGTTGACACAATGCATACATCATTCAAAACAGAGATTCTAGTGCCAGTTATTGTGTCATTATTTTTAGATAAGTATTGTAGCCATTGCACAGTAATAGCTCAAGGCTCCCCATTCCATATATTTCCCATTGGATGGCACAAAGGAATTGTAAAACACGTAAGGATCAGTAATAACTTACTGACTTTGGGGTTAAGGGACAGGAAGAAATCAATGGCACGACCATGGATCCAACCTGCTAGAGAATGAACTTACTTCCCAGTCCCCCAACTCCTTATTTCTATATTTTTATTTTTTTAGAAATAGGGTCTTACTCTATCACCCAGCCTGGAGTGCAGTGCACAGTCGTAGTTCACTGGCAGGCTTGAACTCCTGGGCTCCAGCTCAAGCCGTCCTCCCCCACTCAGCCTCCCAAGTAGTTAGGCGTGCACCACCATGCCTGGCTCCTCCTCCTCCTCCTCCTCCTCTTCCTCCTCCTCCTCTTCTTCTTCTTCTTCCTCTTCCTCTCCTCTTACTCTTCTCCTCTTCCTCCTCCTCCTCTTCCTCCTCCTCCTTCTTTCCTCTTTCTTCTTCTTCCTGCTGCTGCTGCTGCTTCTGCTGCTGCTGCTGCTGCTTCTGCTTCTGCTGCTTCTGCTTCTTCTTCTCCTCCTCCTCCTTCCTCTTCCTCCTCCTCCTCTTCCTCCTCCTTCTTCTTCCTCCTCCTCCCCCTCCTCCCCCTCCTCCTCCCCTTCTTCTTCCACTTCTTTCTTCCCCTCCTCCTCCTCCCTCCTCCTCCTCCTCCTTCCTTCTCCCTTCTCCTCCTCCCTCCTCCTCCTCCTCCTCCTCCTTCTTCTCTCTCTCTCTCTTTTTTTTTTTTTAAGAGATACAGTCTTGCTATGTTGCCCAGGCTGGTGTGGAATTCCTAGGATCAAGCAATCCTCCTTCCTGGCTTGGCCCAAAGTGCTGGGATTACAGGCATGATCCTCTGTGCCCTGCCCCTTCATTTCTTCTGTGTTCTGTTCTTAACTTTGTATGTTTCTCAACTTTTATGAAGTCCTACTCTTTTCTGTAGCTAACCTCTTTGTTCTGTCTTTACCAGTCCCTCTCTTCTCTGGGATGTGAATTCTCTAATTGTGTCATTCCACTTACTCCTCCTTCCTCATCTCTTCATGCTTTTTCTTTGTCTGTAAATCTTCTCTGGCTCTTTCCTGTCCTCTCCAGCACCCACTGCCCCATCCACTCTCAGATCTTTTCCATTCTCTCTCTTCTTGCTTCCAGTATGTCACAAAAAGTGAAGGAGTGGGAGAATTACCCCATCACTCTTTTTTATCTTTATTCTTAATTCTTAAAAGTTCTTTTTAAATTTGGGTATTATATATATCCAACAAAATGCAAAGATCTTAGTTGTCCTTTAAGATTTGGGTTTCTGATTATTGGCTGTTAGGAATAAGATTGCTATCAACATTCTTGTACAAGTCATTTTGTTGACATGGAATTTCATTTCTCTTGGGTGATACCTAGGAATAGAATAATTGGGTCATAGGATAGATGTATATTTTACTATGTAAGAAACTGCCCAACTGTTTTTCTGAAATGGTTGTGCCATGTTATAGTTGCACCAGCAATTCATGAGGGTTCCAGTTGCTCCACATTTCTTACCAGTATTTGGTATTATCAGTTTTTAAATGAACTTTTAGCTCTTCTGCTGGGTGTTTAATAGTATCTCATTATGATTTTAATTTGCTATTTCCTGATGACTGATTTTGAGCATCTTTTTATGTGCTGATTGGCCATTCATGCGGTCAGTAACTTTTTTTTTTTTTTTTTGCAGAGTGTCTTTTGCAAGTCTTGACTGTTTTTCTAAATTATCTTCATTGTCTTTTAATTGCTGATTTGTAAGATTATATATGTATATATGTATATGTATGTGTATATATACATATATCATATGTGTATGTATATATACATATACGCACATGCATGCATATACACATATACGCACATGCATGTATATCCACATATGCGCACATGTATGTATATACACATGCGCACATGTATGTATACACATATATGCACATGTATATATGCACATGTATGTATATACATATATGCACATGTATATATGCACATGTATGTATATACATATATGCACATGTATGTATATACATATATGCACATGTATGTATGCATATGTAGGTATATACATATATCATGTATGTATACACATATATCATGTATATATACACATATATGTATATACATATATCATATGTGTGTATATACATATATGTATATACATATATCATATGTGTGTATATACATATATGTATATACATATATCATATATGTGTATATACATATATGTATATACATATATCTCATATGTGTATATACATATATGTATATACATATATCATATATGTGTATATACATATATTCATATGTATATATGATTTCTTTGTCAGATATGTATATTATGAATACTTTTCCTTGTCTGTAGCTTGCCTGTTCATTTTCTTAACGATGTCTCTTGATGAATAAAAAGTTTAATAAGTCAAATTTCTTGAGTTTTTTTCATGGTTAACGCTGTACTATGTGTTACCTAAGAAATCTGCTTAGCCAATATTGGGAAGATATTTTCCTATGTTTACTCCGAGAAGCTTTAGGGTTTTGTCTTTTACTTTTAGGTTGATAAACCATCTCTAATTTTTTTTTAGTGTGAAATGAAACAAGTGTTAAGGTTTACTTGCACTGTTTTCCTGTTTCTATCTAGTACCATTTGTTGATAATACTGTTCTTTTCCCATTGAGCTGAGTTAGTTCTTGGTTGAAAATCAGTCGACTATATACGTGTGAGTCTCTTCTGTTCCACTGTTCTCTTTGTTCTTAAGTCAATTATACACTGTCTTGAATACTGTAGCTTTATAAAGGCTTCAAATCAGGTAATTAAGTTCTCTAACTTTATATTTTTTTAAATTTTTATTTTTTAGAGATGTGCAGTGGCATGATCATAGCTCACTGCAGCCTTGAATCCCTGGGATTGAGTGATCTATCTGCCTCAGCCTTCCAAGTGTCTAGGACTAGAAATATACACCACCATACCCAGTTAATTTTTATTTTTGTAGAGGTGCTATCTCACTATGTTGCCCAGGCTGGTCTCAAACTTCTGGACTCAAGCAGTCCTCCTGCCTTGGCTCCCCAAAATGCTAGGATTATAGGCATGAGACACTGCACCCAGCCTCATTCTTGCCTTTTAATTGCTTTGTATATTATAGATCCTTTGAATATCCCTATAAATTTTAGAATCATTTGTCATTAAAAAAAAATAAAAGCCAATTAGATTTTGACTGGGATTTCATTGATACTGTTTTTCAGTCTGTGGAGAATAGACATTTTAATAATACTGAGTATTCCATTTATGAACCTCTTCACTTAACTTCTCAGCAGTGTTGTGTAGTTTTCAATATAGGTGTTTTGTACATCTTTCATTAGATATAGATTTTCATTAGATATACTGGATTTTCTGTGATCCTCTAAGTAGTGTATTTCAAATTCCATTTTGTTGTTCACTTGCTAGTACACAGACATAACAATTGCTGTTTGTGTATTGACCTGATATCCTGCAAACCTCCTAAATTCAGTTGCTAGTTCTAATTGTGTGTGTGTGTGTGTGTGTGTGTGTGTGTAGTTGTCATATGTGATCATGATTGCTTCTGTTAATAATGACAGTTTTATTTGTTCCTTTTCCATCTTTATACATTTTTAAACTCCTTTTTCTGGCCCATCGAACTAGCTAGAACTTGCTGTGGAGTGCTAAGTAGGAGTAGTGAAAATGGACATCTTGCATTATTCCTGATCTTAAGAAAAAAGTATTCATTGTTTCACTGTTAAGTCTCATATTTGGCTGGGTATGGTGGTGCATGCCTATAATCCTAGCACTTTGGTAGGCTGAGGTGGGAGAATTGCCTGAGTCCAGAAATTTAAGACCAGCCTGGGCAACACAGTGAGAACCCATCTCTACAAAAAATAAAAAATTAGCCAGGATTGATAGCACATGGCTGTAGTTCCAGGCTGTCGCAAAAGGTGAGCCCAGGAGTTCGAGGCTGCAGTGAGCTGGGATTGTCCCACTGCACTCCAGCCTGGGAAACAGAGCGAGACCCTGTCTCAGGAAAAAAAAAGAGAGAGAGAAAAAGTCTCATACTTAGGTTTTTTACACTGTGGCTTCTGCTTTTAAAGCCCTATAATTTTGTGAGCTCCTATTTTTTAAGTTCACAATGTTCAATCTACATATTAAGCTTTCCTGTGCTTGTGATGTTACTGCATTACTCCCATTTTTCTGTTTTCTGCCTCTTTTTCCAAGCAGTTACCTGTTGCTTTTTCCCCTTGGCTCTTCTACTTTTGCGAACATAGCTTCTTCTCTTTTACTCTCTTCTCTCTGTATTGTTTTTTCTTTTTCTTTCTTTCTTCCTTTTTTTTTTTTTTTTTTGAGATGGAGTCTCGCACTGTCCCCCAGGCTGGAGTGCAGGTGCAGTGGCACAATCTCAGCTCACTGCAACCTCCGCCTTCCAGGTTCAAGCAATTCTCCTGCCTCAGCCTCCTAAGTAGCTGGGATTACAGGTGCACGCCATCACGCCTGGCTAATTTTTGCATTTTTAGTACAGATGGGGTTTCATCATGCTGGCCAGGCTTGTCTCGAACTCCTGACATCAAGTTATCTACCGTGCCCGGCCTGCATTCATTTGCTTTTAATGAATTCCTTTTTTAATGAATTCTTATTTATCAAATATTTATTGAGCAGGTACAATATGACTAACCGTGTTAGTATCTGAAGCTATGCAAGTTGATGAGACATGGTCTCTGTCCTTAAAGAGCTCACTGTAAAGCATGGAAAGTAATGGATGCTTCCTTGGACCTCTTTGGAAGGAATGGACATCTCACTTGATCTGGTGAGGGTCAGTGAAAAGGCCTACTGAAGGAGTTGATTGTACCACTTATTTTTGCTCCTTTTGTGCAGTCATCCAAGATTGAGGATCGGTTTTCTTTTTTTTCCTTCACATGTGATTATACCTCTTCTCAATTGTTTTCATGCCACAATTTCCAATTCTGGCCAGAGCGTAGTTGTCAGAACTATATTGTGGTGCTTATTGCCTTGTACCCTATGTAATTTTTGTGTAAAGAGCTCCCCTAATAGCTCTTTAGCTCTTGATGGTAGTAACTTGTTTGTCCTGATTTTTAGAAATTCTATGGAATGTTATATGTGTTAGAAACTCAAATGTTTTTGAATGAATGAACTAATAGAATAACTTTTATTTTTTGTTCATATGTGTCTTATATTTCATTATTGGATAGATTCGTGAGATTCGTCACTTAATATGAAAATAACTTTTTTTTTTTTTTTTTTTTGAGATGGAGTCTTGCTCTGTCGAGGCTGGAGTGCAGTGGCATGATCTTGGCTTACTGCAACCTCCACCTCCCAGGTTCAAGTGATTCCGCTGCCTCAGCCTCCCAAGTAGCTGGGATTACAAGTGTGCACCACTACACCCGGCTAATTTTTGTATTTTTAGTAGAGACAGGGTTTCACTGTGTTGGCCAGGCTGGTCTCGAACTCCTTACCTCAGGTGATCCTTGCGCGTTGGCCTCCCAAAGTGCTGGGATTACAGGCATGAGCCACTGGGCCTGACCTCAAAATAGTTTTGGATTGTATTAATTTTCTAGAATAATTATTTTGTTCAAATAATAATTATTTTGTTCAACTATTCCTTTGGGGGGCTTCTTTCCTTCCACGCTGCTGGACAGTAGGATGACTCTCTAACTTGCTACTGTACCCAGAGCAGACCCTTTCCTTAAATAACAGATGCTCGTGAGCTGCACTTCAAGATTCCTGTCTTGGGTTTTTCATTCCATTTCTTCACCCAAACCAATGTCTGTTGCTCCATTTTTGTTTGCCATGGTGAAACCCTGTTTCTAGTAAAAATCCAACAACCAGCTGAGCACGGGTGGCACACGACAGTAGTCCCAACTACTTGGGAGGCTGAGGCACAAGAATCACTTGCCTTTCTTATTCAGTAGCTCTGCTTATTCTTGTAAAGCCATAATGGCATCACAGAATAGATTTTATTTTTGAGCAGGTACCAACTAGTGATTATTTTCAGATAATTAAATTATAAAACATGAACAATGCCTTATTGCAAATGTAATGGTTATGTGAGGCATTGTTTAGTGATTTCATTGGAATGAAGGTGAAACAAAGGCATTTAATTTTTTTTCAAATTGAATTATGTATTTCTTTCAGGCAAACATGTGCTACTTAGTATCCATTAAATATGGGGGCATATAGCTTAATTTTGCTTAAGTGTAAGGTCAGAAGTCTTTAAACTCAACTGTGTAATGAAGTCTGCTGTCAGCGTTTTATTTACTAAATTTTTATCATTTACAAAATTTGAAATAACTTTGAAAGATAAATTGTCTTTTATCACCAGTAGATTTTTTTAATTTATATCCTTGGGAGGAGTGTGGTGATCATATTTAGATATCAGATAAAATCAGTGTGCATGGAAATGTTGCATGTGCATTAAAAATGTAGTTATCAACTTTGAATCAACAGAAAAATAAGTGTTTTAAGTGTAATTTACATTAGGATGTTTACATTTCTAATATTCTTAAGAAAGTAAATGTGGTATTTAGTATAAAAATGAAATGAGGCCGGACGTGGTGACTCACACCTGTAATCTCAGCACTTTGGGAGGCCGAGGTGGTCGGATCGCTTGAGGCCAGGAGTCCAGACCAGCTTGGGCAACATGGTGAAACCCTGTCTCTAGTAAAAATGCAACAACCAGCTGAGCGCAGGTGGCACACGACAGTAGTCCCAACTACTTCAGAGGCTGAGGCACAAGAATCCCTTGAACCTGAGAGGCAGAGGTTGCAATGAGCTGGGATGGCTCCACTGTACTCCAGCCTGGAGACTGTCTCCAAAAAAAAAAAAAAAAAGTGAAATGAAAAGGCATGCTTATATAGTGAGATATAGCTTAAAGTTTATTTGACTATGAGCAATTAAGCCTTATCAATTCAGAGGTTACTATTAATTGTTTGTAATTTTAAACCCAAGTCTGCTTTTTCTCTTTTCCTGACATATGATAAAAATGCCTCACTTTTATTAAACTTAATAAGAGTTTAAAATAATTCAGCATTTAAGTGGTTTTAAGTGCTGGAGAAAGATTTGGAATGCGTTTTTCAAGGGTGACCTTGGTGGCTCCCTTGGCCTTCCAGGGGGCCCACAGTGACAGGTCCATTTATCAGTAGATCGGGATTACTAGGTGTAATTTATTCCCATTAATTGCCTGTCTCTGGAATTCTACCTTTTCATTCACCTCATCATCTAGGGAAGAGACTACCTTTTTTTTTTTCTTTTTTAAATGCCGAGATTTCTTGTTCTCCCTAGCCATGATGCTTGCCCTCACAGAGAAGGAGCTGTCCCATATGTGAACCAAGTAATTCTGCTGACAGCCGTTCCAAGTCCCAGGATCTCTTTTGATTATTTCTGATGTTTTATTTATTCTCTTATTATTTCTGCCTAGATTGGCCAGAAAGAGTTAGATTTGAAGGTCAGCTGCAAACATTTCGTATTTTTAATCACAAGTTGGCCAATTGGGAGGTTTCTAACCAGTTCCTTGAAATAGGTCACCAGACACATTGTACGAATCCCAGAGTTTAATGGGCCATCTGTTGGGTCACTCTGGTAATTGTTCCTTTTTATAAATTCCAATGTACCCAGTTAAGTTGAAGCAAAGGTTGTTAGACTCTTCATGTGCTGAACAGTGGGACCCTCTCAACTGAAACTTGCCCTCAGAGAGTTTTTGTTGACTCCATTTCTTATGTATTTCTTCCTCAATAGTGAGAGTTTGGTTTTTTTAATTGCGGAAGTTGACGGTCATGCTTGCTGAAGATAATTAGAAAAATGGGGAAGTAGTACTACTTGGGAATAGGAAAAATGAGGCCAATCATTTGGCTGTAGCAATAGTGGGATTTCTTTGCAAAGAAGCTTTGGACAAGGCGAAGGGAGCTGGGTGTGGTGGCTCACACCTGTGATCCCAACACTTTGGGAGGCTGAGGTAGGAGAATCACTTGAAACCAAGACTTGGAAACCACAGCGAGACCCTGTATCTACAAAAAAATTTCAAAAAAATTAGCCAGGTGTGGTGGTGCGTGCACTTGTAGTCCCAGGTACTTGCGAGATTGAGGTGGAAGGATCACTTGACCCCAGAAGTTTGTTGCAGTGAGTTGTGATGATGCTGCTGCACTCCAGCCTGAGTGACAGAGTGAGACACTGTCTCAAAAACAGAAATTTTTTTTTAAGTTTAAAAAAGCCAAAGGGAAATGATGGACAATAAACTTGTTCCATGCAGCTGGGTTTCTCTGTGACTCTTAGGAGAGGACCTCAGAAAAGGTATAGTGTGGAGTAGTCTAGAGCTGAAGTTATAAGCAAAGCAGTTTGTTAGCTCACTGAAAACATCTGAAATGTGCATTTTACTTGGTGTTTCTGATTTTCTGGTAAGATCTGGAAAGTGAGAGTCAAAACATGGCGTTCAAGTCTGAAGGGCAGTGAGTGTGTTGATGGAGAACCAGACTGAGGCAGATGTCTTTCAGTATATTATCTGTGAAAAAGAGAAAGACAGCTCCGTTCTGGGCTGGTTTCTCTTCTCTCTCAAAGCGATGTTATCTGGTTGCATGACTTGAAATATCCTCTGTATGCCTCTCTTGTTTCTAACTCTGCTTATCCAACTCTTCAGACTTGTATTTCCAATTACTTTTCTGATATTTCCACCTTTATGTCCAATAGACATCACTAATTTAACATGGTCAACAAAGAATTATGAGCAATCCCAGCACTTAGGGAGGCTGAAGCAGAAGGATTGCTTGAGCCCAGGAGTTTGAGACCAGCCTGAGCAACAAAGCGAGATTCTATCTCTACAAAAAATAAAGATTAGCTGGGCATGGTGGCATGTACCTGTAGTCCCAGCTACAGCTAGTTCCAGCTAGTGCCCGGGTCATTTCCCTTTCCTCTCCAGCCACACTGGCACTTTTTACCTTGGACACGCTGTTTGTTCATATCCTAGGGTCTTTCCACTTGCTCTTCCTCTCTGCCTGGAACATTCATGCCTTGTGTAGCTGATTCCTTTATGATATTTAGTCATTTAGTCATATCATCTTAAATGACTTCTTTGCAAAGAGGCCTTCCTTGACCAAATCAGTTGAGGCTGTTGTGGGAGGATCGTTTGATCCCAGGAATTCGAAGCTGTAGTGAGCTGAAAAACAAAACAAAAACCTTGATGTGTGTCTAAGGTAATGAGCTCATCCTTGTTTCCTGGGACTTTCTTGGTTTTGACACTGAAGTCTCACATTCTAGGAAACCTCTTCTTCCCAGGCAAACCAGGATGGCTAGTCTCCCTATTTATAGTCCTTAAACCTGTTTCTGTCTCACTTGAAATTCCTTGGGAGAATCATCTGTCCAGTTGCTCAAGCTAAGCATTCAGCAGTTATCCCTGATTCATCTCTTTCTAAACCCATCAGTAACATATTTCTTAACCACATCTAATCCATCAGTATGCCTAGTTGGCTCTACTACCAAAAGTGTCCAACTCTGTCTGCTTCTCTGCATCTCTGCTGATCCCACCTTAATGCATGCTGGTTTGATCTTGAGCTGCGTTATGTCATGAGACAGTGATGTGGAACCTGCAACCTTTCACGTTGCTCTTAAAGTCCAACCCCATACCAGGCCCTGCAAGCTTCCTCACAGCCCCACACCATCTGTCTTTTCTTTTCTGGGTCATTTCCCTTTCCCCTCCAGCCACACTGGCACTCTTTACCTTGGACACGCTGTTTGCTCATGTCCCAGAGTCTTTCCACTTGCTCTTCCCTCTGCCTGGAACATTCATGCTTCGTGTTACTGATTCCTTCATGACATTTAGTCATCTTATCTTAAATGACTACTTCACAAAGAGGCCTTCCTTGACCAAATCAGTTGAAAGTAGCCAGCCAGCCAGCCACTCTTGATCATATTACTATATTTTAATTTTCTGGATGGCACTTCTAGCCATCTGACGTTTATCTTGTTTATTGATTTGCTTGTTCTCACTCTCCCCTACTAGACTGTAAGCCCCTCAAGAGTGATGGCTTTGATTGCTGTACCCGCCATCCTTTCCCCAGGCTTTAGGACAGTTCACAGAACAAGGGCCAGAAAATGTTATTAATTGTAGTAAAGAATAAATGTATCCTAAGCCATTTAATTAAAACTTTGAGATCTTGAAAGTTTTAGCAAGCAAGAACCAGTAAGTGGAAATTAATTGTACCATAGCTATTATTACTACCACAAAAGGTACAGAATATCATTGATATTATCTTCATTTAATAGGTTATACTGATTTTATGTTAGCTAAAATTTTAGGTTTATTTACAAATGTATTTTCCCATACCCTGTTTCTTTCTTTCTCTTTTTTTTTTTTTTTGAGACGGAGTCCCGCTCTTTAGCCCAGGCCGGATTTCAGTGGCACAATCTCGGCTCACTGCAAGCTCCGCCTCCCAGGTTCACGACATTCTCCTGCCTCAGCCTCCCGAGTAGCTGGGACTACAGGCGCCCGCCACTGCGCCCGGCTAATTTTTTTTTTGTATTTTTAGTAGAGACGGGGTTTCACCGTGTTAGCCAAGATGGTCTCGATCTCCTGACCTTGTGATCCGCCCGCCTCGGCCTCCCAAAGTGCTGGGATCCTGTTTCTTTTAAGCTGGTAATTTATTGAATGGTTGAACTTTTCTCCTGCAGCAGCTTTTGAGTTTGTATCCTTAGTATGAAAGTTCAGTCATTCCATACATCAGTCTGTGGGGACTACCGAGTGCCTTGGAGCCTTCCTTCCTTACTTTGACCTAAGGGACTGTCTTTTGGAACTTGAGTGGTTATAAATCTGCACATTTCAGTGTCGAAAGTATTTCTAAACCAGGGTCTCAACCTTAGGACTCTGGCATTTGGGGTCAGATAATTTTGTTGTGAAGGGCTGTGGAATTACATGTTCAGCTGCATCCCCGGCCTCTACCCACGAGATGCCAATAGCGCCTCCTCAGTTCAGATTGCCGATATCTCCAAATGCTGCTCAGTGTCACTCTGGAGGGCAGAGTCTCCCCTGTTGAAATCCACTCTTCTAAACAATGAATACTTTTTCTTCTATTTCCTTTATACTGAGAGATAATAATTTTTAAAAAATCAGATAGAAATCTGGCTCAGCTTTTTTGGTGGGGTGAATGTAGCAGATTTTTAAAAGCTATTATAAGGAAAGATTGTTCATCTTCCACCATTACTAAGTTATAAGAATCTATTTTCAACTTGTATGTTTCTATAATTCCACAGTACACTTTGTGTTAGGAACCCTAAAATATTCTGGGGGAATTTGTTCTTTCAGTGTTTCTATATTTTTCCTCTGCTCCCATCACCATGGAGCTAAACACTTTGAGACATGTTAAGTTAAAAACGGTAATGACAGAAGAGGAAAAAACATTTTGCTTCTGCATTCTTTTTTCCTCTCTTCTCTTCCTCCTTACCTCAGTCAGCCAAATAGGGTATTAGTTTGAATGTTTTAATTGGATGTCAAGATAGGAAAGGCATGTTTTTCAGAGCTTACTTTTTCTTAGGAAATGCTAACAGTATAATTTGAACAGACCTGTGAATTGATATTCTGAGATAAGGTAAAATATACCAGGAATGTGTAGGGAAGGAGACTTTTTCCTTGGCCTGCACCCATTTTATAGATTTGTGTGCTTCAAAGATCCCATTGTATTGTTTAGGTAGGGCTACTCTACATCATATACAATTCTTTTTTTTCATATAGAAAACAAATATCAGAATGTATGTAACCTAGTTTTTAGTGTAGAACTGATTGATTCATTGAATAAATGCAATTCTTGTCAGCTTTCTTAAATTGAGACCTTAGCATAGTGTTTTGTATAAAGTAACTAGAGACAGACTATTTTTCAGATTGTGGTTTGTGTTTGAAATTCATGTCCTCATCCAGGTACAGACTTTGAACTTTGGCCTATCTGAATGGAATATTCCGTTCAGTCCTTTCAAATGTAGCAAGGATGAATATAAAATTAGAGAAAAAAGTTTTCTTTCTTAATATTTACGACCTGTAGCATCTTCTGTTAGTTTGTAGGAACATGGTACTGATACGTTATTTCTGTTCAGCAAAGGTAGTTTAGAGATTTTTTTCTGTTTAAGATACAGTATTTTTTTTTTCTGAACAAATTAATGTCTTGATATTGAACCTTGGCTTCACTGTGCTCAAACCTTCAAATGTTAATTTAAGGA
This sequence comes from Pan paniscus, assembly GCF_029289425.2. Lineage (NCBI taxonomy): Eukaryota > Metazoa > Chordata > Mammalia > Primates > Hominidae > Pan > Pan paniscus. Next base: position 72,672,646 of record NC_073264.2, read on the forward strand.
AGTTTAGATTCCTCATTTCTTTTTAAACAGTATTACTGCTTTCTTTGCACACATGAAGCCATGATATTGAATTTAAAAGCAGATGACCTTAAAGAAAATCGTGCAACTTAAACACCACAGACTTAAAAATAAAAAATATAAAGATTTTTAAAGAAGAAAGTTAAAAAATGTATCTGCTTTTCTGATGTAGGCTGGTGAGAAAAGATGTTCTTTTTCTGTTGCTTTCAGTCTTTAGCTCCCTGTCAGTTCTGCCCCACTGTGAAACCGAAGATGTTCTCAGCATTCTTGAGTAACACTTCCCACAGGTGACCTTCTGTATAAAGAGAGCTTGTTGTTGTTGTTGTTAACTTCTATATTGATAAGAAAAAGATAACAGTTCACAAATTACAACATCCTGTGATTTGATTCTTCATAAAATTTTTTGGTGAGGTTTTGGGAATTTCATTCTTGTTCCCCTGATCTGCTACACTCGGGCTACCACGCTTTTTATAATATTTATTGCTATAAACATAGTTTGGGAGCATTTAGGTTGTTTATAGCTCCTTGCTATCCTAAATAATGCTGTGATGAACCCTTTTTTTGCACAGAATTTTGTCTTTTGAATTGTTTCCTTAAAAAATACTCAGGAATAAAATAACTGGGAGAAAAAGTATGTAAGCATTTTAAAGGCTCTCGATACATATTCCTAATTTAAAAAAAAAAAACAATTTCACTCTTCCAGTAGCTAATGAGCACATTTTATAAAAATTAATACCTCTTATTTTTCTTAAAGCATACTTAAGGGCCCTACGATTTTCAGATTGTAAATAAGCATTGACTTCAACTTTAAGTCTCCAGCTGCATTAGCCCCTAATAAGAGAGTCAGACTGTTCTTTGAACCTTTGAAGCCAGGCATTGACTTCTCCTCTGTAGCTATGAAAGTCCTGGATGACATTTTCTTCTAAGAGAAGGCTGTTTCATCTATACTGAAAATCTGTTGTTTAGTGTAGTCACCTTATCAATCATTTTAGCTAGATCATCTGGATAACTTGCTGGTGAGCTTGCACTTTCATGTTATGGAGACAGCTTCCTTCCCGAAACCTGATGAACCAATGTCTGCTGGCTTCTAACTCTTCTTCTGAGTTTCTTCACCTCTCTCAGCCTTCATAGAATTGAAGAGAGTTAGGGCCTTGCTCTGGATTAGGCTTTGGTTTAAGAGAATGTTGTGGCTGATTTGATCTTCTTTCTCTCCAGAACACTAAAACTTTCCATCTCAGCAGTAAGGCTGTTTTGCTTTCTTATCATTTATGTGTTCACTGCAGTAGTACTTTTAATTTTCTTCAAAAACTTTTCCTTTGCATTCACAACTTGGCTAACTGGTACAATCCCTAGCTTTCAGCCTCTCAACTTTCAAATGTCTTCCTCACTAAGCTTAATCATTTCTAGCTTTTGATTTAAAATGAGACACCTGTGACTCTTCCTTTCACTTTCAAGTTTCGCTTGAACTTAGAGGCCATTCTAATTTCAGTGTTGTGGTCTCAGAGACTAGAGAGCCCAAAGAGAGGGAGGCAGATGGGGAATGGCTGGTGGGTGGAGCAGTCAGAACTCAAACGACATTTGTTGATTGTTTGACATTTGTTGATTGATTGCCGTCTTCTGTGAGTGCAGTTTGTGGCATTCCCCAAAAGATTAGTAGTAATATCAAAGATCACAGATTAGAAATCACCAAAACAGATGTAATAATATGACAAAGTTTGACATATTGTGGGAATTACCAAAATGTGACACAGAGACAGGAAGTGAGCACATGCTGTTGGAAAAATGGCACTGACAGACTTGCTCAATGCAGGGTTGCCTCACACCTTCAATTTGTAAAAAAACACCTGCAAAGTGCAATAAAGTGAAGTGCCATAAAATGAGGTGTGCCTGTATTGTATTTATTGAACAGAAACATTTTTCAAATGTTTAACCAATTTTTTCTTTTGTAAATTGCCTACTGTTTCAGAAAAACTCTCAAACCGTGTCTTTCCTCTGCTTTCATACCACCATGACAATCATCAACACAGAAAACACTTCTGTGACAAAAGCTGTGGGTTTTTTTCTCCACATGCCAAACAGCGTACACTGGCTGGATGTTCTCAATTCAGTTCCAACACTATCCACCCTAAGATAGTGTCAGATTCCACAGGTTGGGGGCTCAGTCCCCAAGACTGCCCCTTACATCTTTGGACATCATTGGTAAATCCAGGCCTCCAGACTTCTGACTGACCAACTTTAAGTTGGTGTTCCCACAACCCCATGTTTGGGTTTAATTAATTTGCTGGAGCAGCTTACAGAACTCAGGGAAACATGTTTACTGATTTATTTAAAAGGATATTACAAAGGATTCAGATGAAGCGTTGTGTAGGGCAAGGTATCAGGGAAGGAGCACGGAGCTTCCGTGCCCTCCTTTGGCGTGCCACCTTCCAAGAACTTCTACATGTTCACCTCTCCAGAAGCTCTTCAAACCTGGTCCTTTGGGTTTTTATACAAGGAGACTTTATTACATGGCCTGGTTGACAACCGTGTAGAAATGTGATTGGACAAAAAGCACATTATCTAAACCCAGCAAGGCCTGTCTATTCAGACTTTTCTTGGCCTTTCTGTGTAGCTTTCCTTCCCGTAGGATATGGAGCAGGACTCTCTGGAATGAGGGTCTTTTGATCCACAATCAGATTAGAGCCCTGCCTTGGGCAGGTGAAAGGACAGGAGGTCAGAGAGAGAGAGAGATTCTGTTTCCTGAGGCCTAAAGTACCCCAGCATTATAACAAGGACTGTGGGAGTTAGGAGCTAGGAACTGTGGACAAAAACCAATATAGCTATCATAACACCACACCCATTAATACTTCTTTTCCCATTTTTCTTTTGGAGTCTTAGTATTTTATCTTCCTTCACAAATCTTTGCATATATTCAGTGTATTCAATCTGTGTTGTATTTATGGTATTTTTTAAACTAGTATTTGGTTTGCCTTTTAATGTACAGATGTTTAAAAGTTTCATGTACCCAAATCTGTCAATGTTTTCTTTTGTGATTTCTTTCATTAGTTTTGCTCATGGAAAATGTTTCCCCATTAGATATCACATTTTTTCCCTGACATTTTATTAATTTCAAACTAAGTCCTTACCACCCATTAATTTCATAAGAAAAGAAATCCACTATTTGAGAATTAGGAGCACTTTGCTGCTGATCATGGTTACTACAGGTTGTATTTTTGTAGTTCTCTGCACAAAGGGGCCACTTGCGCTAATTGTTAACTTTTGGCTTTGATGTGGTACTTGATATGTGAGTGCCTGTTTAATTCTGTGTTAATCTGTGGTTCTGTTACATTTGGTTCGTTGCGAAAGTACCTTATTGAATACAAATATGAAAATGAACAAAGTAAAATAAAATTAAACTAGTCATGATTGACTCCTATGTGAGTTCATACTTTAAGAGGCCCAGAAATTGTGACTCTTTTCAGATGTAACCGATATAAAAAAACCTACCTCACTTTCCTGTGATAGTTATGGATTGTAGCATTAGGCTCAAGTTGACTGCCAACATAGTTTATGGTGATAACTGCTATATTTCTAATTTGTACAAGTTCAATTTTTTAGAAATACATAAATCCATTGAAGTGAAAATGCTTCCAATTTGCTGGAAAATGAATATTGCTAACTTACATCGTAGGTAATTATTAAGTGTTGGTTTGTGATACTTAAATCAGTTGTCTCATGATTTTTACACCAAAAACTCACTTTTAGAAGTAATATTCTTGTTGGCATTCCAGGTGACATAGGTAAAAAAATATTTTATTGAATTTAAAGCCTAAGTACGTAGTGATACTCTTACATCATATGTTTGTTTGTTGTCTGTCTCTCGAAGTAAATATAAACATTTTTAGGGCAGTATTTTCAGCACGTAGAATGATGCCTCAAATATTTATGGAATAATGGATATTTGTTGAGTGAATATCAGGGCACGGACTTAAAATTATAGGAAAAAGAAATACTTCTGCTTGAGTACCTAGAATTTACCAGCCATTGTATGAGATGTTTGGTGATCTCATGACTATATAGAGAGCATTGTTTTTCTAAAGATGAACCTGGTTTTACCTTTGCCATTAATTTTCTGGATAACATCAAGAGTGATAGGTTTTTAGGAGACAGTAGGAAACTACAGACAGTGGAGAGCTCCATCATGTTTCAAGGTAGATTTCTCTCCTGGGAGAAGGTTACTAAAGAGCCTTAGCTAACCACTCTCTCTGTTTTCACTTGGCTGTAACCAGAACTGTAATCAGAAATGGTGTGGAAGGCTGGTGAAAGCCGTGGTTGCTGTTGAACGGGCATATGTGCACTTAGGTAGTTTGCTGATGTAGGTTTAGTTTGTGAATCTAGATAATCTGGGAGTCTCTTTTTAATTTCCTGAAGCATTTTGTTTTTGTTTTTTTAGAGACAGGATTTGCTCTGTCACCTAGGCTGAAGTACAGTGGCACAGTCATGGCTCACTATATACTCAAACCTCCAGGGTCAACCAAGTCTCCTACCTGAGCCTCCTAAATAGCTGAGACTACAGGTGCACGCCGCTACACTTGGCTAAGTTTCTTATTTTTTGTAGAGACACGGTCTTGCTGTATTGCCAAGGCTGATCTCAAGCTCCTGGCCTCAGGTGATCCTCCAGCATTGACCTCCCAAAATGTTGGGATTACTGGTGTAAGCCAGGGCACTTGGCCTTGCCGAAGCATTTTGATGCATGCAAACTAGCAGCAGATGTCAACATTTTCATTTTCTACTCAATCGTAATTTCAGCTTTACTTTTTTTTTTTTTTTCTTGAGATGGAGTCACACTCTTATCTCCCAGACTGGAGTGCAGTGGTGCTATCTCAGCTCATTGCAACCTCCGCCTCCCTGGTTCAAGCGATTCTACTACCTCAGCCTCCCGAGTACCTGGGATTACAGGCACGCGCCACCAGACCCAGCTAATTTTTGTATTTTTAGTAGAGAGGTGGTTTCGCCATGTTGGCCAGGCTGGTCTTGAACTCCTGACCTCAGGTGATCTGCCCGCCTCGGCCTCCCAAAGTGCTGAGATTATAGTCTTGAACCACTGTGCCCAGCCTCAGCTTTACTTTTTGTAGAGAAAGGCATCAAAAGGAAGTTTTCCCAACTTTTCTTAATAGTAGGTACTTTTTATAGATTTTCCCCTGCCCAGTGGCATTGGACTCTCCCAGAAAAATTTTATGCCAGGATTGTTGTAAAATATTGTCAAGCATTCATGATTTTATCATTTATGGTGGTAAGGGTCTCATAGAGATGTTATGTGAAATACTGTAACATTTTCTTTACCTGCCAAATAAGTATAGAGTAATAAAAAGAACAATTGTTTTTAAAGCCAAAAGATTTTGACCTAGTTCCTGATTTATCATGAGTATGCTTTTAACCTGATCTATGGTTGTGAACAGAATAAAAACTTTTCTGCATTTTTTCTATGAAATTAAAATGTAATTCTTAAAATTTCCAAAAGCATGTTTTCTAACTATTGAAAAAATAAGTTTATTCCCATTCAAAGTAGAATTATATAAACTTTTTTTTTTTTTTTGTATAAAGTTTCACTTCATGTTACTGAACTGGACTTGACATGGAAAACTTGTCCTTGAATAATCATTGAAAAATAGGCTGGGGGAGTGAGACTTTTTCATTAACACACTAAATTTATGCTCCATGTGTAAAATATTTGTATATTTTTTAGTGGACTCTGATTATTGTAACTGAATTTAAAGATGCATCTTAAAGACCCTACTGTAATCTACCTACCATTAATGTGTTCATTGGTTTCTTCATTCTACTTGCAAACTTCTGTTTAAACTTTATCTTTGATCAAAATATTGTCTACTTTTGGTAAAAATTAAATTCTTAAGTATTTGTGAATAAAATTCATATTTACCTATTCAGATTTACTTGTGTCAGGAATGCAGTCATCTGCAAGCATTAGAAAACCTCTCTAGTAGCATAAGCAAAAGGAAATTAATTCTCCCACATAAAAAGTAGCCCCAGAAATCAACAGTCCAGGGCTGTTACACATGTTCAGTGATGTCACAAGGGACCCTGGAGCTTTTTCCTTGATTCTGTTGGTATCTTTCCTCATGCTAGTCTTATGAATGATAAGATGGCTGTTGCTCTTCTAGGTACCATGTACTCCAGGAGGAAGAAGGGGGAGTAAGAAGGTAGCAGGTAAAGGCTAGGTGAATCAGTCCCTTTTTATCAGGAAAGCTAAAGAGTGTTGCAGACTTCTGTTTACTTTTCATTAGTCCTGATTTAGGACTAATCTGTTCCTGACTAGTTACCCCTAAACCAGTCCATGGCCACAGGGCAAAAGAGTCCATTAGAAAATTTTGAAAATTCCTGATGTATCTTCTAGGACACACCAAGGTGTCCCACACCCACCTGAACAACTTGAGAATCTGTTGTTAGTAAAGAATTGGGAGAACAGTATGGGTTAGTTAATGGACTGTGTCTTCCATACCTGCTGGAGTGAGGACAGTATGTATTAGATAAACTTAGAAGCCCTGTGCATTTTGACTTCTTGATTCTTGGTCTTCTGGAATAAATTAGGGATTTTTTTTCAGGTTCTTCAGATATTCTTCTGTAGTCATACATATCCTGTCATTGTAGGGGATGATTTAGATATTAGGATAGCAAATACTGTGTTTTAGAGACTTCCTTGTTATTAAGTATATGATGAAATGGGAATTGAGTCATAACACTCTAAAATTGAAATTTGAAAGCTATTTAATGAATTTATGCTTTCTAAAAAGAGTTCTTTTTAGTAGCTCTCTAGAAGATTAATTTTGTTTTATTTGTAATTAAAATGGCTTGATTCATTTTCAAAAAACATGGGCAATGATCATCATATATATACATTTATATTCCACTTTTTAGGCTTACCATATCATAAAATTTTTCCCATGTAGTATAGTACTTTAAAAATTGCTTTGGTGTCACAATGTACTTAATCATTTCCCAGTTATACATTTAGTTCCATTTTGTGCTGCCATTAGCAATGCTATAATTCCATCTTTATATAGGTTATTTTTAATGTTGTATATTACTTTCTTTAGATTCTTCATATTTTAATGTCTTTTGAAACATTTAGCTGATCGCAATCCAATAGCATTGTACAATCCAATAGCATTAATTCGCAGTGCCCACCAGCAAGATATAAAAATAAAAGTTTTTCTGTCAATTTCCCCAGCATTGATTATTGGCAATTAAAAATTTTTTTGTTAATTAACAAGTGAAGAATTACTTTGAATTTCTTTTATGGTAGTAAGGCTAAATATTTTCTTTCTTTTTGAGATGGAGTTTCATTCACTCTTGTTGCCCAGGCTGGAGTGCAATGGCATGGTCTCAGCTCACTGCAAACTCCTCCTCCTGGGTTCAAGCCATTCTCCTGCCTCAGCCTCCCAAGTAGCTGGAATTACAGGCATGTGCCACCACGCCCAGCTAATTTTGTATTTTTAGTAGAGACGGAGTTTCACCATGTTGGTCAGGCTGGTCTCAAATTCCTGATCTCAGGTGATCTGCCTGCCTCAGCCTCCCAAAGTGCTGGGATTACTGGCGTGAGCCACCATGCCCGGCCCAGGCTAAATATTTCCTACTTATTTTTTTTCCTCTTGTAAATGGCATTCTTCTGTTCTTGATTAGTCTGTTACTTTCTTAAGTAACACAGTATATTTTTTCACGTTGTAAAATGATACATTCTTGGTGTAGAATATTTGTTAGCCATAGATGTCACCTCACAAAGATCTATTAATATTTTTTCTGAACAATTTTTGTAAACTTTTAATGTAAGTAATTATATATTTTATTCATAATATATATACTATATTGTCTCAATCTATGTGCCTGATAGTGCATTAGACTCTTGGGGATACTATGGTCAGTATAACAGGTATCATATCTATGACATCAGAAAAAAAATGATACTTTTGTTTATTTTTCCCTAATATTTGTATCATTTCATTTTAGGACATAGTAAATTACCCAGTCTTTATAATAATAATCATTTTTTGTTGTTTAAAATAAGTGTGTTTATCAAAAATAGAACCCATAAGAAACTTCATGTAGAATTTTATTATTAAATGCTTACTTTGTGTCTGTTAAATGATTTTTACACTTTTTTCATGTTTTAGTTATATGGATTATTAACAGATTTACTAATATTGCCTAAAACTTCATTTGTGTACATCAATAATGTATCCAAAGTTGCTATTAAAGTGTTCAGCACATAATAAATGCTCAATTAATAGAATAGCTTTTTCAGTATCTTGCATGTTAAGATTGGCATCCTATTTAACCCAGAATTCGTTGGATAACCTGCTGGTTTTTATTTCATGTTTTGTTATTTGTATTTTTTTCTATGTGTATGGAACATATAATGTGTGACTTCTTAATTTAATCAGGAAATTAAAATCTCAGCTCACTGCAACTTCCACTCCCGGGTTCAAGCAGTTCTCCTGCCTCAGCCTCCCAAGTAGCTGGGATTACAGGCGCCTGCCACCACACCCGGCTAATTTTTTGTATTTTTAGTAAAGGTGGGGTTTTGCCATGTTGGTGAGGCTGGTCTTGAGCTCCTGACCTCAAGTGATCCGCCCGCCTCGGCTTCCCAAAGTGCTAGGATTACAGGCGTGGCCCCCTTTCTTGCTTTATTATTGTTCATAGTACTTTGTAGCATGTCAAAAAATGTTGTTATTTATTTGTTGTCTGCCTGTTTCCCTGGACTGTAACTCCATGGAAGGCAGGCAGGGACTTTTGTCAGTTTGACCAGTGCTGTAGTCTGGGTACTAAGAATAATACCTGGCATAGAGTAGACATACAATAAATATTTGTCTAATTATTGTGATTCATTTCAGTTGATTTCTCTTTTTATATCTCAGTTTTTGTCTTGATTTTATTTATTACTACTTGACATAAAATGTCATGTTTTAGTACAAATACTTCTTTTATCATAGCATCTAGCTTGATGTTTTTCTTTTAAACTTGACAATAATAGTACCTCCTCGTTTTTTTTTTTAACACGATTTTGTTAAATATCTTCTTTAAAATTTTTTCTGTCTTCTTTTGGTTTGTACATCTTGGATTTCGTATTTTCTTTCTTAATACAAACTGAGGTTCTTTTAATAAGTTAAAGTAATTTGCTTTTGTTTTTCACTTATATTACTAAGGTGTTTTTTAAAACTATGACTCCTTAAGAATTACAGTCAGTGCCTTTTGATTTATTGGACATGACATTTCCTTTTATATCTTCAAATGATTTTGAGTGTAACATCTGAACTAAGCCACTTCTCATGACCTATTTATCTCATTGCTTCTGTTCTCAATCCTATTATTATTCTGTACTACCCCACAATGCAGTGGATTTCAATTCATTCCTTTCTGCTATAGCACACACTGTCTTCTTTACTGAACTTCTGTCTCCTAGGTTTGTCCTATTTTACCTCAGAGTTTCAGCTCCACTGTTTTCTTTGTGAAAGTTTTCGTAACTCTCCAGCAATCTTAGGCAGTGGTCCTGTGTATTCTTACTGCACTATATGTATATTTCCAGGCATTTTCTTCTTATACTGCAGTGTGCTTTCCACAGTCATACAGAAAGTGCTCAGTAGATATTAGTTATGTTTTTTTCTCATTTTCCTTTTTTATTTTTTAAAAACTGGAGTCTCACTCTGTTAGGCTGTAGTGCAGTGGCACGAACACAGCTCACTGCAGCCTCCACCTTCTGTCTCAAGGGATCCTCTCACCTCAAATTCCCAAGTAGTAGGGACTACAGGCATGTACCAGCATGCCTGGCCAATTTTTAAATTTGTTTTTTTGAGATGGAGTCTTGCTATGTTTTCTAGGTTGGTCTTGAACTCCTGGGCTCAATCGATCCTCTTGCCTCAGCCTCCCAATGTGCTTAGATTACAAGCATGAGCTGCAATATCTGGCCTCATTTTCCTTCTTAATACTATTTTCTTTTATAACTTAAAGTTATACTCTCTATACTTTTCTTGGGTATAATGTGCATAAATGAATGTATTTCTGTGACTTTTTTTTTCTTCTTCTTTTTTTTTTTTTAAACATACATGGAGGTCTGCTTTTGTTTCAGCAGGTACTCCATTTAGAAAAACGTGTAGTCTTCTTCCTCTTCCTTGATGTCCTGACTTCTTATCCTCGGCATTTTCTTTCTTTCTTTTTTTTTTTTTTTTCCGAGACAGAGTCTCACTCTGTCGCCCAGGCTGGAGTGCAGTGGCACGATCTTGGCTCACTGCAACCTCTGCCTCCCAGGGGTTCAGGCAATTCTCCTGCCTCAGCCTCCCAAGTAGCTGGGATTACAGGCATGTGCCACCACGCCTGGCTAATTTTTTTGGTATTTTTAGTAGAGACGGGATTTTACCGTGTTAGCCAGGCTGGTCTCGAACTCCTGACCTTGTGATCCGCCCGCCTTGGTCTCCCAAAGTGCTGGGATTGGAGGAGTGAGCCACCACGCCCGGCCATCCTTGGCATTTTCTTTCTTCTTCTTTAGCTCTTTCTCCGCTTAGTGTAGCTGTCCACTTAATAGTAAAATAAGTACTAGTTACTTTCACAGGTTCTTATCGTTACTTTTCCATACTTTAATTCCTCACTTAAAGGTATGTTTTTGGTCTTTTCTCTTCATCCAGTGAACCATGCCTTCTGTTTCTGTCCCTATAAAGAGTACTTGGTTTCACACGATCAGATTGACAAAAATTTTAAGTTGTTGGTGAGAATGTGGAAAAGAAAAGTGTGTCCTCTTCTGAAGAACATTGGCTCTTTTCTATTTGTTAATATTTTCTTCTTTTGGAGTTTGTATTTGGAAATTCCCATTTTTATCCTAGTGTCTTGTTTTTAATGTTTATCCTAATGTCTTCCATTCACATGATCTCTCCAACAATTTTCCCTGCATTCTGTTGATCAATTTTTGTCTGTCTTATACAACACAACCTTTTCAGTTGGGTCAGGTGTTGTTTTTGTTGGTTTTCTTCTTAGTAATTTGCTAGGCTCTGGAGACCTTGTCTTACAGGAGACTTTTTTGAAGTTATTTTCCTTATGTGCTCTTAATTGCAGAGATACTGAATTTGGTTTTGGGAAGGGGGTTGGTAGGCCTGCCTAGAGATTTTACCGAAGGTTCCACCTTTCATGAATTTTGTAATCAAGCAAAAATTAATTGCATTTCAAGAATAATTTTGAAAGTATAATCTCTTTTCCACACTAAAGTCATGCAGTAAGAAATATAATAATATAATCTGTAACAAACTCCTTGCCATGTCCTTTAGTGAAGGTGGTGGATTATATGCAATAGTCATTTGGGTTGTCAAATCCTGTATCATTGCATAAATAAATATCCACATATGGTAAGATTTACTCCTCCTTTAAATATTCTGGCCATGTTTTTATAACTTTCTTACTGATCTCTCATTACTTTTAATAAAAATTATGGGGTGTATGTAATTTCCTGTATATTACTTCCAAAGTAATTACAGTTTTTGGAAAACTCCTTTATAGAAAATATTTATAAAAAGAAAAATCCTTCCAAAAAATTAACTTTTTATTTTTCCATATTCCTCTGAAGTCCTTGTGCTTTTGCATATATAAATATATGTTCACAGAGTAGAATGTAATATATTTATTTTTAAATTTAACATTATATCTTAAATTTAGGCCATGTTAACTACTAGCCAACTCAGTAAGACAACAAAAGAAAAACATTGTCATTTTGAAAATGATATGAGTGTCTAACTAGGGAAATTAAAGAGAATCATCAAAATATTAACTCTAATAAGACTTCAGTAAGATTACTAGATATGAAGTAAATAAACAAAAAAACCCAATAGTTTTGTAGTACACCAGTAACGGTATATTAGAAAATATGATCACATGAATGATCTTAGTCACAAAATAAAATAATTTACTTTATAATAACCTAGCAGAAGATATGCAATGGCCTTATGAATTAAAAGTTATTAAAGCAGATCTAAATAAATAGGAGCTGTATATGTTACTGAGTGGGAAGTCTCAATATTAAAAATAATTTAAAGTTCCCTAAACTAATTTATAAATTTGTGCAATTCAAAAATGAAACAGCAGAACCAAGAGTGTTTGGCATGAAACTTGACAGAGTGATTCTAAAATTAGCCGAGGAAGTAGAATTAATGGGGTTAGCAGGATGTATTATAATGCTGTGGCATTTGAATTGGTGTGGCACTAGCACACGGAGAGAGAAATGCACCATCAAAACAGAAGAGAGACCACAGAAAGAGACCTCCACATGCACGGGAACTTGTTTTTGACATTGTATACAAGTCAGTAATTCAAAAGTATTGATGGCTATTTAAGAAGTAGTGGTGGGACAGTATGATAAAAATATATTCCTGTAAATTCTAGATGAATTAAAGCCATTTAATCCTATTTTAAAGGAACATTTCTAAACGTTTAGAAGAAAATATGGGAAGACATCTGTATGATATTGGTGACTGGGAGGCCTTTAGAGCAAAACACCGAATTATAAATCTTACCATGTTAAAATTTTCAAATACAGATATATAAAAAATACACTTTAAACAAAAGCCAACACAAGGTACAGACTCTGCGAATAAAGTCAGACGTATATGTCTAATGAAGGGTTAATATCCATAGTATATAAAGGAATTCTACCTTATCAGTAACAATGAAGAAAAAGACCTATTAGAAAAATGGACAGAACATAAGTGGGTAAGATCAGTAAACAAATTAAAATTCTCTAATTATCAGGGAAAGCCTAATGAAAGCAACAAGATAACACTTTATATTCTTATATTAGTCATAATTTAAAAGCAAAGCTGTGGCAGCAAGCAGGGCCCCCCACACATTACTGTGAGTTGTAAAATTGTTACAACTTTGGAGTGAAGTTTGACTTTCTCTAAGGATGTTGAAAGATGCTCCAACTTAAACTTTCAGCAGTTCCCATTCTAGAGCTCTCTAGAGAGACTTTTGCATGTTTCTAAAGAAGATGTGAAAGGAAGGTTCATCCTATCATTGTTTTTAATAGCAAAAAATTGGAAATCTAGACATCAGTCAACAAATTCTGGTGTATGCAAAAAATGGAAAAACAGAAGCCGTTTATAAAGGATCTATAACTTTTTGTAGCAACGTGGAGAAATCTTGATAGTAATTTTTTTTTTTAAAGTGAGGGAAAGTTTATGTAGAAAGTAAAGGAATTAAAAGAATGGCTACTCCATAGGCAGAGCAGCAGCATGGGCTGCTCAGTGGAGCAAACTTTTAGTTATTTCTTGATTATATACTAAACAAGGGTCAGATTATTCATGAGTTTTCTGGGAATGAGGTGGACAATTTCCAGAACTGAGGGTTCCTCCCCTTTTTAGACCATATAGGGCAACTTCCAGATGTTGCCATGGCATTTGTAAACTGCAGTAGTGCTGGTGGGAATGTCTTTTAGCATGCTAATGTATTATGATTAGCATATAAGGAGCAGTGAAGACAACCAGAGGTCACTTTGATTGCCATCTTGGTTTTGGTGGGGTTTGGCTGGCTTCTTTATCACAACCTGTTTTATCAGCAAGGTCTTAAAGACTTGTATCTTGTGCTGACCTCCTATCTCATCTTGTGACTTAGAATGCCTAACCTCCTGGAAATGCAGCCCATAGGTGTCAGTCTCATTTTACCCAGCCTCTATACAAGATGGAGTCGCTCAGGTTTGAACACCTCTGACATATTTCTCTCCTCCCTTTTACAAGGGAACCCTTAATCCTAAGGGTTGTAGAGGGACAAAAATCCATCTTTTGTAACTTCTTCAGGCCGAATAGGTGTGATGATATTCTTGCCAAACTGTTAGGGTGTCTTGTATCCAGGGAATAGAGGAGCTCAGTCAGAAAGCATCAGTATGGTGAGGGCCATTCACAAGCCTGAGTTCTGACAAAAGATGATATCCAGAGTTGACCAATTGGTGTTGCACTGTTTCCTCTGGGTCAGAGGTCTCCTTAGCATAGTTCCTCCTTGGTTCGCTAGGAAGATGTTACTGGAAAGAGGTCCCAATCCAGACCCCAAGAGAGGGTCCTTGGATCTTGTGCAAGAAAGAATTCGAGGTGAATCCGTAAAGTGAGAGCAAGTTTATTAAGCAAGTAAAGGAATGAAAGAGGAATGGCTGCTCCATAGACAGAGAAGCCAAATCCTGATAATAATTTTGTGTGAAAAAAGAAAGTTGCAAAAGGATACATTCCAAATGATACCATCTATATAAATTTCATAAACACACAGTACTATTATGGGTCCATTTCCATTTTGTAAAAGTTTAACAAAATGTGTGTCGGAAGAATGCATACTGTCCTTAGGAAGAAAGTTCCTCTGGAGAGGCCAGGAGAAGCATGGGATGGGAAGTTGATATTTTAGCTATATTCATAATGTTTCTTTACTTTTTGATGTGCAGCAAACTTGACAGATTAATAGTTATTAAATCTGGATGGCTGGTATGTTTTTGCATATGTCAAATATTTTATAATCAATAGTTCTCAGTTTTATCGTGTAGCAGTTTCCAGTTAAATACGTTGCATTGAACACGTGTAGTTATTTACTTTCCCTCATCAAGCCCTATGCCAGTGTTACTCAAGGAATATAAAAAAAATGTATGAAGACAGGTAAGGGGGAAAGACATAGGAGCAGATTTGAATGATCAACACCATTTTTGTCACCAGAGAGAGGGGCATGAATTTTAATTTAACTAATTTAGTGACGTGAAAAGAGTGTCTTGAATGGCTTTACTGAGGGATTCCAAAAAATGTTGACTCTCTGCAACCCCAGGATGGGAGGGTCCCAAGTAGCTGGGAGGATTGCACTAAGGGGTGGAATTAGTTTTAAGTAGATACTTGGGGTCCTTTCCCTAACCATAGTGTAATTATAGAGGCTCTGGAAATAGGAATTATTTGAAACCTTTGTTGCTGAGATTTGTTCCCAGGATGCTGGCAGTCAGACGGGAAGTGGAACCATTCTTCTTCAGAGACACTGAAATGTATCCTAGAAATGAACTACAAATATGGCATTTGTGGGTCCCCCAGTATAGAAGGGCAAACCCTCTGTCTGATTTAAGAAGGAATGGAATTTATGGTAATAATATTTAGTAGCTTGTAGAATCACTGGAAAGGCTGTAGAACTGGGTTCGAAAAATAGGAAAAACAAGGGAGGCCAGGTAGCCAAGACAACACTCGTTCCCACAAGTAGGCTGGTGTGGTGTTGCCCATGAACACTGGATGTCTGGCTTGACATTGCCACTGTCAGTACTTGCCTGAGGGTGTCAGTGTGCAGCATTGGCACTGCTTCTGCCACAACCTTCCATGTAAATGGATTCGCCTCTTCCCTGCTTTCTTTAGACACTACTGTTGATTCAGAGTCCAGGACATGCATGTCTCATTGGCTGAGGGGCTGACTGTGTGTCTGCACCCTGTCTGTAAGAACGGCTATGTTAAGTAACATTGTGGCATTTTTAGCTTCTACTATGGAAGGCAGATTTTGTATAACGAAAGGTGAGGTGATTCCTGGATGTAGATACAAAGTTTAGAGGATAAGCAGATGTTAGGAAGTCATAGTGTTTTCCGCTCTATCCAGTTTCCCCGGGTAAACCAACTAGATCTCTACTTAGTCCCTTTCATGAAGTCTACTTAGTAGTCAACAAGCCTTGCCTCACACAGAGCTTCAGTCTACTATTTTTTTCTTTTTTCTTTTTTAAAATCCATTTATCTTTATTTATTTATTTATTTTTGAGATGAGGTCTCACTCTGTCACACAAGTTGGAGTGTAGTGGCATGATCTCGGTTCACTGCAACCTCCACCTCACAGCCTAAAGCAGTCCTCACACCTCAGCCTCTCAGGTAGCTGCGACCACAGGTGAACGCCACTACACCTGGCTAAAGTTTTGTAGTGATAGAGTTCTGCCGTGTTGCCTAGGCTGGTCTTGAACTCCTGAGCTCAAGAGATTCAGCCACCTTGGCCTCTCAAAGAGCTGGGATTACACGTGTGAGCCACTGTGCTTGGCCCAGTCTGCTATTTTAATGCCTCAATTTTAAATACAAAAGGATAGCCAGTTATAGCAGACATATTAGCAAAACTTAGCATGTAAAAGACAGTGATGAAAACAAAACAGAAGAAAAGTAAATTTGGGGAATATAAGATACTGAAGATGAAATGGAAACATAAAAAATTAGTTTATTAGAAGGACGAGAGAAAATACTGCATTCATGAAACAAGAATAGAATGATTTTTTATTTTATTTTTTTGAGATGGAGTCTTGCTCTATCACCCAGGCTGGAGTGCAGTGGCACCATCTCGGCTCACTGTAACCTCTGCCTCCTGGGTTCAAGCAATTCTCCCTGTCTCAGCCACCTGTAATCCCGAGTAGCTGGGATTACAGGTGCGCACCACCACACCCAGCCAATTTTTGTATTTTAGTAGAGGCGGGGTTTCACCCTGTTGGCCAGGCTGGTCTTGAACTCCTGACCTCAGGTGACCCAGCTGTCTTGGCCTTCCAAAGTGCTGGGATTATAGGCATGGGGCACTGCACCTGGCCAGAATGATTTTTTTAAACGGAAGAAACAGAGAACACAAAATTTCTTCAAAATTGAGCCCAAGAATCAATGTGAAAGATTAAATAATCTGGTTGGAAAACGATGTTTTAAAAAGTCTCTCAAATACCTAAGAGAAAAAGATAAAGAAATGGAGGGTGCAGGAGAAAAAAATAAGAAAGTGTTCAGGTGGCCCAGTGTCCAATGAATAGACATTTACAGAATGAAAGAACAAAGAATGGGAAGGAAAAGGAATTAATCAACGAGTAATAAAATAAAATTTTACTCAACTGAAAGTTGAGAAGGTCCACTGAGTGTCCAGTACAAGGACCATAAAAAGAGCAACACAAAGACTACTCCAGTATTAAACAGATGATCCTAAGAAAAATCCAGAAAAGAGCATATAACATAAAAAAAAACTGGAATCAGACTATTTTGGGCTGCTCAGTTCCAACAGTAAAAGCTAGAAGTTAATGAAATAATACCTTCGTCTTAGTCCATTTTCTGTTGCTTACAACAGAATACCTGAAACTGGATGGTTTATTTATTTATTTATTTATTTTATTTTATTTTATTTTTTTGAGATGGAGTCTTGCTCTGTCACCCAGGCTGGAGTGCAGTGGCACAATCTCGGCTCACTACAAGCTCCGCCTCCCGGGTTCACACCATTCTCCTGCCTCAGCCTCCGGAGTAGCTGGGACTACAGGCGCCTGCCACCATGCCTGGCTCATTTTTTTTGTATTTTTAGTAGAGATGGGGTTTCACCGTGTTAGCCAGGATGGTCTCGATCTCCTGACCTCATGATCCGCTCGCTTCAGCCTCCCAAAGTGCTGGGATTACAGGCGTGAGCCACCGTGCCTGGCCTGGATAGTTTATTTTTAAAAAGAATTTATTTCACACAGATGGAGGCTGAGATGTCCAAGGTCCAGCTGCTGCTGGTGGGGACTCTGCAGCATCCCGAGAAGGCGATGGAGGGCATCACATGCTGAGGGGCTGAGCCTCCTAACTTGCTAGCTCAGGTCTCTCTTCCTCTTCTTATAAAGCTACCAGTTCTACTCCCATGATAGCCCATTAATCCATTAACCCATTAATCTGTGACTGGATTAAGCATTCACAAGGACAGCTCTCATAATTCACTCACCTCTTAAAGGCCCCTCCTCTCAATACTGCCACACTGGGGATTAAGTTTCAACATGAGTTTTGGAGGGTACAAATATTCGGACCATAGCAACCTTGAAAATTCTAATGGCAAATGTTTTACTACCTGTCGTTTTATGCCCAGCCAACCATCAGTCAGTTTAAAGCTAGGCATGCTAAGACTCAAAGCTTTTACCACCCATGCACCCCTTCTTAGGCAGTTACTAAATGAAGAAGGTAGTGGTCCATCCAGGTGAGGGAGTGAATTAAGAAAAGAAGAAATGAAATCTGGGAGACGTGGGATCCATCCAGGAGAGAAAGAAAGGAACTGTCAGGATGGTGATTGGTGGGATGTTCCCTGGAATACCTCTTCAGGAGACGTAGAGATCAGCAGCTAGATTGGGGCATGAGAAGAGCCCTAGGAGAGAGTTCTTCAGGGAGGAGAAATGGAATTGATAGGAATCTGTTGTTTTTGACTGTGTGGAAAGAATAACAAGATTTTTTTGCTTCTTATGTTGTATGTAGGAAAAATTAAGCGTAGGTATATAGAAATAAAGCAAATGAAAATAAATGAAACGTTAGTAAGTTCAGGAAAAGTAAAGTAAGCAACCGAGCAAATATAGCCGTAGTAACATAAATCCTAATATATATAGCTATGTGATATAACTAATATACACACATGTGAACATAAATAGGTACATAGAATGGGGTAAGGAAATGGGAGAGACACTTAATGGAAGCATGCTAATTTCTCATCTTCCACAACAGGACTTCAACATTTACTATATAAGATTGACAAATTAAAAAGTAGCAATATGAGCGTGTTATTTAGGAATAAGGAAATAGTGAAGGAAACAGTGCTATGTATTGAAAGTGGCTGTGGCTGTTCCTGGAACTGAAGAAGATGGAGTCAAGCAGTATCGGTTTCCTCCACTTTATATGCCTGTGGTACTATTTGCCTTTAACTACTGTGTGTATTACTTTGATAAAAACATAAACGAATTAAAAATAAAATAGCATTGCAGTAAGTATCTTTGGACAATTATTACAGATTGTAAAATCACTTCTCAGTGTTTGTTTTACCACCTATTTTCCTATTCAAATGTGGTTGACATTTATGATTAAGCCTCTGCTAAGGACTAAGTATCCTAAAATCAAATAAGATGCAGTTCCTGGCCTGAAGCACTTACATTTCAGTGGGTGGCGCATCAGAAAACTGAGCATTCACAGTGTGTCCTGTTTGATTGTCTGTTGGGAACCAAGGATGTGGAGAAAGTTTGGGACCTCAAGAGAAAGAGTGGATGTCTACAGCTGCACAAGGAAGGGCAAACCAGCAGAGCTCCTGGGACCTGCTGAAGGAGGAAAGATGCCCGAGAGCTGGGCAGAGGAAAATCCCTCCTGCTTTCAACAACTATGCATTTCCAAATGTCGAAAGAGAGATTGCAGAGCTCAACAACATGAATATTTTCTGGCTTACCTGCCAATGGTTTTTTTCTCCCCCTAAAATGAAACAATATCCATTATCTCTAGCGACATGTCTATTTTAACTTTGTCACTGTTAACAGTGGTTACTGGTATTCCAGTACTTTTTCCTAATGCGTATAGTGTTGTT
Organism: Pan paniscus; assembly: GCF_029289425.2. Taxonomy (NCBI): domain Eukaryota; kingdom Metazoa; phylum Chordata; class Mammalia; order Primates; family Hominidae; genus Pan; species Pan paniscus. Next base: position 72,691,990 of record NC_073264.2, read on the forward strand.
TTGATTTGTATGCCTTTGATGCTTATTATACTCAGAACAGTAGATGGGCCTGTTCTTGTGCTTGTGTTCTGTCAAAGAATTTTTCTTAGTTCAACATATTCTTTCTTTAAAACTTGTTTTAACTGCAGTGATGCCAGAAAGTTTCAAAAAGACAGTTCCTCACTTTTTCTTGGCAGCAGTTCTGGTGTTAGAAGGTAATAACACATAGTGAAATCATGATTTATTTAAAGTAGAAATTTTGATTTCTACAACAAAAATCTTGATTTTTAACCACCATAAATTTCCTGTAGTAATCCCAAGGGATGCTGTAAAAAGAATAAGGTGGGGTAGGGGTGGGAGTGGAAGGGGTGGACAACTTCCTGAAAGAGAACATACCCCAGTGCAATCTTGAAGGAGGAGTAAGAGTTAGAGGAGTAAAGGGTGGATAAGAATAAAACAGGAGGAGGAAGGAAGAGAATTGAATGGAGTTGTGTTCCAGCAGAAGTTACCACTTGGCTTCACCTGAAGTCTCATGAGAACCCGGTGCATTCAAGAAATTTTAACTGGTTTCCTTTCCCTTTGACTGGAGCTCAGGGTTCAGGGAGCATGGTGGGAAGAGTGTGGAGAGATTGGGCTGTTAATTAGGGAGATTTATCTTGCACTTAGGAAATTCTGACATTGCAAAAACAGAGAGGCTATCTCCTTGAGGATTTAAGCGAAGGAGGCTAAGACTCGTGCTAATATGCACCTTATAAACAGTCTTGAATAGGCAAAGTGATCAGTTTTTAAAATAAGCATTATTGCAGACACACAAGACTATGTTTTAAGATCAAACTTACATTCTAGTTAGAGGATTTATTTTACTTTGTCACAAAAATGAAAAGGTTGGCAAAAAAAAAAAAAAAGACTTCCTGCCACAAGGTTTTATCTTTGAACACTTTATTGGTTTGCGTTTTGATTAATTTTTTTTCAAGTTAATAAGAGTTTAAATGATCAAGTTAATACATTTGTGAGGAAAATCTCACTTAGAAATCAGAGATTTTTAAGTTTAGGGGATTAGATTAAAAATAATTTTATTCGAAAGTTAGGCATAAAATGTATGTATATTTGCGTATGTGCATAGTTTTTAAAAAAAACTGGAAGGATGTGGTATGCATTAAAGAAAGATACTTTGTTTGCTCCTGCTTTCATTTCTGTTGACAAGTTGCCAGAATTATTTGTATAGGGCTTCTATTTTCGGAACCATGATATAAATAAAGGATTCAAAATGTTTCCAATATGAAGCATTTCATCCAGCATTTTTACGTCAGCTTTGAATGGGAGGAGGTCCTTTGCTGCTTGTGAGCATAAGTGGATTCTTTGGCTCTTAATCATCCACCCCTTTGCCTTTCTTTTGCTGGCTCTGTAAATACTTAAGTTGCTGCGGAACTGACTGTCCCTTGCACTGGATCCTTTCTCTCCTCTGCCCTTATCATTCAGTGTCTTACTGTCTGTGCCCCCAGCCCACACACAGTGCCTGGAAGAATATGTATACTATGATGAGTGACTATCATTGGGCTTGGGATTGGGACATGTAGAAGAAGACGTATACTTTTCACTTTTTCTGTACTATTTCAATTATTAAAATTTTCAGTAAGCATATAACCGGGTTCAAAAATGACTGAAAAGGGGCAAAGGAGAGACTTGTGTGGGGAGAAAAATTATTTGAGGGTAAAAGATAAAAATTATTTTGACCATCATTAATTTGATGGTAATTGTTTTAAATTTCTGGTTTTAGTTGTCTCTCCCTTTAATGCTGTATTAACCACACTGCCTTCCATTGTCCTGTGAGAATATGTTTATTTGCTGGGATTTTAAATAGTCGATTCTATTGTGGATTAGTTTATCTTTTAGTTACTTCATTGTGACAGTGTTTTATCCAGTTCTGTGTCACTTCTTGTTAATCTTTTAAGAGATTTGCTCCTTTTTATGCCTGTTTTTCATGCTCCTTTGATGAGTGGATTGGGGTGAGAAGGTCAAACCCACTATTTTTTATTCGTTACTGTTGTGAAGGCCCTTTAAGAGAGAAAGATGAAGCTGAAACCTTTCTTAAATTTTGCTAATGTGGACTTGTTTTTGGCATTTCTCCGTCAACACAGATATGTGTGAAATAACCATGATTATGTTTTAGATTACAATAGAAGTTCTGATAATTTATCAGTTAATTTCCATTCTATTTTAGCTGAAAGCACGTAACTTTTATTTCTAGTGATTACATTTCAAGGGTACTAAGCTTAGGTGCTTTCAGGATAAGGATTGGACAGATCTTTTCCTCAAGAGCCTGAAAGTCTCACTGGGGAGAGAAGGCTGAACCACAGGTAGACTGAATCTTGAAATTTCAGTAAGTAGCAGAAAGGGAAGCATTTTTAGAAAGGAGGGTGCCCTGGTACAAGGAACATGGCTTAGGGATCAGACTCTCGAGCAGTGACCCAGTCTCGTCTAAGCTGCTGGGTCTTCATGTACAAACTGCAGTAGATAATAGCTCTTTAAAGATTGCTTTAGCGAGTTAGTGAGATAATGAGCAGTGCCTGATGCATACATAACTGGTTACAATGGATGGAAACAGATTATTGAACAAGCACGCTCTGAAAGGACAGCATGGTGCAACAGGCAGGGTAAGAGTAGGGGAATGAGGAAATCTGAATGTAAACCTGGACTTGACACTTGCTATTTAATCCTAGGTGGACTTACAGTTTCTGGCTACTACTGGTGGAAAATGATGGGCTCAGACAAGGTATTCTTTATAACTTACAGTTTTAAATTGTCAATATTGAATTGTTCCTGCAGGCTGAGTCACTTGGTAGAGCTTTATGAAGAGGGCACAGTGGTTTCTTTAGGGCAAGCCTGTTTCCTTCTGTTAATATAAGAAGGAAACAGTTTGTGGGCAGGTGCCAGTTACTCTTGAATTCCAGGCCTAAAATCCAGGCCTAAATAAGAAAATAATGGCAGGGGCCAGGTGCAGTGGCTCATGCCTGTAATCCCAGACTTTGGGAAGCCGAGGCAGGTGGATCACGAGGTCAGGAGATTGAGACCAGCCTGGCCAACATGGTGAAACGCCGTCTCTACTAAAAATATATAAATTAGCCAGGTGTGGTGGCGGGCACCTGCAGTCCCAGCCACTCGGGTGGCTGAGGCAGGAGAATCGCTTGAACCTGGGAGGCAGAGGTTGCAGTGAGCCGAGATCGTGCCATTGCACTCCAGCCTGGGCGACAGAGCAAAAAAAAAAAAGAAGAAAATAATGGCATGGCAGTTGAGGAGCCACTGAAGGTTCTCAAAGTGACATGACTACCATAGCATTTTTAAAAAGTTAAAGTTAATTATCAATAAATACTTTTTCTCTCACTGTATCCATATCCACAGGATATAGAAATTCATGCCTGCGCTGGACTGCAGAAGTGGTACACAGGCTATAAGGGAGCCTTTTTTTCTTTTATATTTTCAAAGTAGTTTTTCTACCATAAATTTTGTAACCACTAGCCCAGTATTGAGAGAGAGCCTGCTATATAGTGAGCACTTATTTTTTTTTTTTTTGGAGACAAATCTCACTCCATTGCCCAGGCTGGAGTTCAGTGGTGCAATCTCAGCTTACTGCAACCTCCGCCTCCCATGTCCAAATGATTCTCCTGCTTCAACCTCCCAAGTAGCTGGGATTACAGGCACATAGCACCACACCCAGCTAATTTTTGTATTCTTTTAGTAGAGGTGGGGTTTCACCATGTTGGCCAGGCTGGTCTTGAACTCCTGATCTCAGGTGATCCGCCTGCCTTGGCCTCCCAAAGTGCTGGGATTACAGGTGTGAGCCATTGCGCCCAGCTGCACTTTGTGTTATACACAGTTTGCTTAACTTTATGACTTGTTGGGCATGCCTTTTTTTTTTTGAAACGGTCTTGCTCTGTCACCCAAGCTGGAGTGCAGTGGTCCGATGGCAGCTAATTCCAGCCTCAAACCTCTGAGCTCAAGCAGCCCTCCCACCTCAGCCTCCTGAATAACTGGGACCACAGGCACACACCACCACGCCTGGCTAATTTTTTTTATTTTTTATTTTTTATTTCTCCGATACGGAGTCTTGCTCTAGCACCCAGGCTGGAGTGCAGTGGTGCGATCTCGCCTCACTGCAGCCTCTGCCGCCCGGATTCAACCAGTTCTCCTACCTCAGCCTCCCAGGTAGCTCGGATTACAGGCACACGCTATCATGCCTGGCTAATTTTTGTAGTTTTAGTAGAGACGGGGTTTCACCATGTGGGCCAGGCTGATCTTGAACTCCTGACCTCATGATCTGCCCACCTTGGCCTCCCAAAGTGCTGGGATTACAGGCGTGAGCCACTGCTCCCGGACTTTTTATTTTTTATTTTTTAGTAGAGACAAGGTCTTGCTTTGTTTGAGGTCTTACTTTGTTTGAGTCCTTGCTGGTCTCAGACTCCTGAGCTCAAGTGATCCTCCCTCCTCAGCCTCCCAAAGTGCTGGGATTACAGTTGTGAGCCGCTGCACCTGGCCTGACCACTCCTTTACCTCTCTATGCTCTTTCTTCATTCGTAAAATGGAGATACAGTTAACCCTTGAATAATGCAGCGATTGTGGCACCACAACTCCCACCCTGAATGCAGTTGAATATTTAACTTTTGATTCCCCCAGAACTTGACTAATAGCCTACTGTTTACCAGGAGCCTTACTGATAACATGAACAGTGAATGAACACATAGCTTGTATGTTACATGTATTATATAGTGTGTTCTTACAGTAAGTAAACTAATGAAGAGAAAATGTTATTAAGAAAATCATCAGGAAGATACATTTGCAGTACTTTACTGTATTTGTCAGTACTGTAAATTTACTTCATCTGTCTGACGTGGCAGGCAACTGCAGCTGCAGACTTCAGTCCATGGTACAGATCAAACAATCCAACTCTTTCTTATAAAATCCTGACTTTGCTTCTTGGGAGCACTTTTAGCATCACTAGTGGCACTTCATATGGGTCCCATGGTGTTATTTGGGGTTAACGTATTTTACTAAGCGTGAAAAATACACCAGAACCACGAGTGGTCACTTTTTTACTCTCACATGAAGTTTGTCAGAGAGAGGAACTGCTCACCTGGAGAGGATTAGTTTTTAATCAGAGAATTGTAATACTTGAGCTCACCGCAATAGCAGCAGGATATGGCTATGAAATTATTTTAGGAGTACAGTATGTATTACAATTAATTGTATGCAGTTATGATTGAATATTACATCTTTACATTTGTTTACATTTCTCTCAGCTGTAGACCGCACCGTTTATGATCTTTCTGTGCATAAGTTGTGATACATTTTAGCTCCTTAAGTAGATTTATGTATTTTCTATGGTAGTAAATGATAAAATAGACTAATATCTTACATGTATTTTCTGCATTCATGACATTCCTTACTTTTTACTGATTTTTTTTTCTATATTTCTAGGCTATGTAGTTTTTTCAAATTGTCACAATTCTCCAAAATATTTTTTAGTGTATTTATTGAAAAAAAATCTACAGATAAGTGGCCTTCCCTGTTCAAACCTGTGTTGTTCAAGGGTCAGCTGTACTCCTGGGGTGCTGGTGAGGACTGAAGGAGAGGAATGAGCATGTGTGAGGAAACGAAATGGGTGACAGAGTCCTGCTGTCTTAGATCCCTTGAGGGAGAGAGGTTATGCTCAGAGATAACGGTACAGTCAGACAGACAGAGGAACCATATGCAGTCTGTATTTAAGGACATGCTAAGGCAATGTGGAGTAATTTTAATTTTTTTCTTTTACGTTCTAGGTTCTTGGGTGGTATTTCAAAATCTGCTAAGGGAAATATGCTTACTGTTGATATCAATCATGATTAATAATAGTTTGGATATTATGTTCACCCATTGTTCTTATGCTCCTTTCTACTTTTTTCCTAAGCTAAATTTAAACGTGTTTTTTCAAGTGCAGTTTCTTAAATTCTTTTTGGAACATAAATATTCAAATAAGAAAACTGCACTATCCTTAATAAAGCCATTTGTGGTGTTCCTTCCTGCTGAGCCCCCTCCCGTTTCCTACATACTTGTCTTCTTTTTCCAGTTAGATAATAGAGACTTGAGGGTAGAGATGGCGCCCTGTGTCACTGACAGTGACTGTCTCAGATCGCCAATGTTAGCAGCCTGAAAATTTGTCTTAGAGATGCAGATTCTCTGCTGCGTTTTTTACAGAGTTCATTATATGTGGATCAAAGGCAATTTTCATGGCTTATCTAATGTAAATCTGACTTCATCGCTTTCTCTTCTGCCCTCAAAGAAGAAAATCAGTACTACCAGGTTCTTCTTCCCCAGTATGCGATTCCTTGAGCCACTGATACCACCTAGCACTTTAGTAAAGCTCTCCAGGGTGTTGGTGTGAGTCCACATAGAGACATTCTTCAGATTTAGCCTCAATCCTGCAGAAGGAGGACTGTGAAAAGGACAGAATATACGTAGGAAAGTAGATGCTTCCCAGGAAAGGGGAACTAATGATGGCAACCTGTGCTCTGCGTAGGTACCCTCATCTGATTTTCCTAGGTCACTACAGTCTTGGGAGGGGACAAGGTGAAGGCTGCTGGGCACAAGGGAACTTTTATGTCAATATGAAATATAAGGAAAGCATCTGTAAATGAGGAAATATAAGCAATTGTGTTAATCATCTATGTGAAATAATTATTCAAATCCTATAAATACTGCTAATCTTATAATCTTTAGTACTCTCTACTTTATACAGCCTTCTTTGATTTCATTTTAATTAGGGGATTTAGCACAAGAACATCTTACAGGAAGGACCTGACATCTCTTGGATTTTTACTTTTTTTGGTGATTTGAATGGCTGGAGGTTTAACAAAGTATAGTATCTTAGAATTAGTATTTAAACGTGTGGTCATCATACTGCATTCCCAGATCATATTTTATATTTTTAGCAACAGAAAGATGGCTTTTTTTCTCATAAGTTTTGTTTCTGATTATGAAGGTGACACATGTTCATTTCAGAAAATAAAAAATATAAATAAAAAAACAGAAATTACTCATAATCAAAAGACAAACATTGTCAGTCCTTTGGTGAACTAACTTTGCCCTTTTAATCTGTCTGCCTGCCTGCCTGCCTATCTATCTATCTATAACATATCAAAATTTGTAATGTATCTTCAGTTTTTTATCCTGTATTCTTCTGAAATATGGGCCTGTTTGTCCCCAGTTATGTTCAATAGGATGCATGATATAAAATGTTTGATTTTTTTTTTAAGTGAGTCCATGGTCAAATCAGTTAAGAAATTTCTTAGTTTAATAAAATTAGTGGTGGTAGTGGTGGTGTTTTCTGCTTTTTAATAAAAATAATGGGAACTCACTATGTTACCCAGGCTGGTCTCAAACTCCTGGGCTTAAGAAACCCTCCCACCTTAGCCTCCCAAAGTGTTGGGATTACAGGCATGAGCCACTGTGGCTGCAGATTTCTTGGAGGCTTTAATAGACCAACATATATCACGATGTCCTAAGCAAGGTGATATATACAGTGTATTACTGCCTTATTTAATTATAGAATGCTTTTTTGTGGGTTTCTTGAATTTGAGCATAGTTTGGGAAAATGGACAAGCACTTACCTCGTGTGCTGGATACTTACTGGTTGTCCTGGGGCATCTATTTCTCACATTCCTCTTTCCCCAGATATATTTGGTAATAAGTTATTTAATACCAGATTTGATTTGATAATCAGTTGTTCAATTTACAGTATTGGGTGAATAAGTTTTTTTAATGTATTTTAAATGTATGACAGTTGTATTTTATCATACAATTATTATGATAAAAACACTCATTTACTTCTTCGGTCTCATCTGGTCTCTTGCTATCCTGATGGCAGGCATGGAAACCCTCAATGCCCCCAATGAGTTAGTGAGCTTTTGGTTTGTTTTCCTTTAAAGTGTTATTATAACTTATCACACCTCAAACACTATTTTCCTCTAATAATTCTGTTTCACTTTTACCTTTCTACTTACTATCTTTTACTCCTTTTGCCCTTCCTACTTTAAGCTGTCCCAACTTAGGTCTTTGGTATTTTATTATGTGCTTATTGCATGAGATTAGTCATATTTAAATGTAAGAGATAAACATTGACATGTACTTCTGTTCTCCTTCATTTTGCCAGCTGTTGAATCAATTTACTACTTACCAATTATTCCACCATGGGTTGGGTGCACTGGCTTACTCCTGTAATCTCAGCACTTTGGTAGGATCCCTTGAACCCAGGAGTTAAAGATCAGCCTGGGCAACATAGCAATACCCTGTTTCTACAAAAAATTTTAAAAATTAACCAAGCATGGTGAGGCATGCTTGTAGTCCTAGCTACTCAAGAGGCCAAGGTGGGAGGATCACTTGAGCCTGGGAGTTCAAGGCTGCAGTGAGCCATGATCATACAACCGAACACCAGCCTGGGTGACAGAGCAAGACCCTGTCTCAAATAGTAATAATAATAATATTATTATTCCACCACGTAACTTGTTCCCGCATTCTTTATCATTCTTCTGCCCTCAAGCTTTCTGCCAAACTTTTGTGTTCTTTCCTTCACCTTCAGCTATACAAACTATATTCAAGCTTAACAAAACCTTAGAAGCATAACTTTCTTCACTGAACTTTTTTAGCTACGAGGGTGAGTGGGAGGGAAATGTGATTTTCCTTTTTGATCCTTCCTGTGTCCAAACAGGCACATTTTAAGTTGCTTTCTTATCTCTAAATTCAAATACAGCTTTATCATGTTACATGTTTTGTATCTATAACTTTTCTATTCACTTTGTTAATTTTACCAAAAGTTTTTTTGACTCGACTTTGTTTCCATCAGTGTTGTCTCTTTTTAGGAGAGCAGGAACTAGATTTATCAACTGTTTTTCTCAACTCTTCCTGCTTTTTGTTGAAGGGAGAATACAGAAATGAAAGGAGGTAGAAATTCCATTCTAAAAAGTTTTACGCTGATTCATAAATCTTAAATTATCCATGACATTGCACTAAGATGTGTTTCAGGCTAACTTGAAAGAGTGAGCCATCCCTTCTGTCTGAGATGCAACTTTTATGTAATGTGAGTGGAATTCAGGAAAGCCAAGAAGGGATGTAAAGAAAATAGTTTGCCTTATTTGATTATCTTAGCTCATCTAATATTCAAGTACTGTGAAGTTATATTTCTGTTTTTAAATAGTGTTCTATTACATTCCAAAGTAAGAATATTTACAGGCATTCTAAGTCTGTGTATACAAGTTCAAAAACTATTTCTATTTTTTTGTTGTTGTTTGTTTAAGAGCCTGGGTATTACCATGTTACCTAGGCTGGTCTCAAATTCTTGGGCTCAAGCCATCTGCCTGCCTTGGCCTTCTAAAGTGCTGGGATTACAGGCACAAGCCACTGTGCTGGGCCTGGAAATTTTCATAAATACTTCTGAAGTATATATCTCTGAATTATTGGGGCATTTGAATAGTTATTCATCAGCACAGTTCCTTCTACTGCCCTGAAACATTGAGAGCTGGCGTTGTATTTTAGGCTGTACCAGTTAAAGAATCTGAGAAGATCTCATTTTGGAATGTGGAAGTATTTTATGAGGAACGCTACATCTTTCTGGTGACCCTACCATATTGCACTGTAATTCTTTCACAACAGGAACTGTAGTGTTCCCCCAACCCCACCCCCTTCCCACATCTTCTTCTTGTAACCTTTAAACTGCTCTTTATGCCCTTGGCACGATGTTGTTTCTTTCATTCTATTCCTTGAATTAGGAATAGAATGTGCTCCCTTCCTTACCACTTAATCATTTCTTGAAAAAAATTTTTTTTCATTATTCTGCTTGTTGGTTATTTCATTGTAAAATAGGTAAATAAAGAAGATGTCAAATGAGCACCTACCTCTATTTTATCTGAAGTTTAGTGGAGAAGATCATGACCAGAGATTTGGAGGTAACAGCATAGAGATGATATTTAAAGCTGCAGGCACCTACAGTATCAACAGACAGAGTACTGGTTGCCATGCAGATTTCCAGCCAGTAACTTAATTATTCTGCCTTTGTTCAGCTGCACAGACAAATGTGAGCCAGCCCAATCAACCCTCTGCTTTCCACAGTGATATTATTACTCCAGTGGACCCATGCTTCTGTCTCATCCTAATACACTCAGTGCTCACATGCATCCTGATAGAAATACCTTTTATACCCCTTTCCAGAAATATGAAAAATGGCAAGAGAGATAAACCATAGACACCACCTTTTCAATGGACCCCAACTAAAGACTGAGTAGTGGGCAAAAAGAGGCAAGAGAAAATGAAGAAGCACATGGTTATCACAGAGATCCAGAAAAGAGAGGTTCAGGATGGAGGATGGGTTCAGGAGTACAGATGCTTCACAGAGCCAGAATGACAAGGGATTTTTGGCAATCAAGAGATCCCATAAGAGGTTCTGCTTTCAGCATTCTCAGGGACTTGATATTCTAAATGGCTGACCTACTGTGGTACAATTAGTCCCAGCAGGAGATTGTAAGCTCTGTTATTAAAGAGCTTACAATCAAAATGGAAAGTGTATAGGAAGGAGGCATGACCCATGCATCCCCCGTCATCTTCTTACTTGTCTGTGTCTCCCTGCTACACCTGGAGCTTTCCTTGAAGGAGGGACTGGTGGATGTATTGGCCATGCTCTGAAGACACTACAGAAACATAGGGGGTGATGTGGATGAGAGGAGGAAGCATTTCTTCTGGAAGAATGGTGGGTTAGGTTGTGAGAGATCTTGAGTGATGAAAAGACTTTCAACTAGTTGAATTGAACTCATTGAACTAAACTATGGGCCCTCTAGATGGAATTAGTATTCTAGCTACCTGGATCTACCATAGACTTAGATAGTATCTAGAGCTGTAAAATTAAACATGTAATAAGGAAAATTTTTATATAGCCTGCTCTTTCAACAGATGGAGGTGACATGCTGTGAATTCGTATTGCTCTTCTGTTTAATTCTATTGCTTTTTACCATATTGGTACTTAGGCAGGTTTGCTGATATTTAAGAGAGTTGCTAATCATTGTCAACATAGGTTTGCTGTTTCAGTCAACCCTAAGGAATAGATGTGAAGGTATTATTGATCTGTCATCATATGATACACATCGATAGACAGCATTATTTTTGACTGGTAGTTTAATAAGTGCAAAGCATGTATATTTCCATATATGCTAGTCAGTGCCCAAAGTTTATATTGTACCCCAAAGGGGTTTGATGCTATAAATAAGAATGAGAAAAGGGAGGGAGGGAGGGAGGGAGATGGAAAATGAGAGGGAGAAAAAAAATACATAGAAAAGGAAGGTCCTTATGACTGAAAAAAAAATCTGTTATTTAACATAATTGCCCATCTCGAACCTCATCAGTTTTTACAAGCCATTAAAATGTGGCTTCTCTCTCTCCCATGTGCTTATTTATATCTTGAAATGAAAAGAAAACATTGAGTCGTTGTTATATAATGTAATGGGAGTCTTGAAATTTCTTTTGAATTGGTAAGAAATTTTTATATTTAAAAATAAGATTTTATAAACTCATTAAAAATATTGGAAGTATATGAGATGGTTTGGAAGAGAAATACTGATGGTGGAGACTGAGCATTTCCAAGTCAGTTTTATTTCTTGTATTTTACTGCCAGCTTTTAGTTTCCTCCTCTAATGGAAATAACTTCACATATCCTGGGAAAGACAGCTCTGCAGTAAAGTATTTTCTAAGGCACATGAAATGTGGCAAGAGTTTTTATCATGGTGGGATTGGTGTGTTGTCCTTTTAGAGAATGAATGTTTGGGGAATGAAAGATGATTTATTTGGATTTCTGTGAGGTTGTGAGAAATGTTGAAAGCATCTAATTTTTATAAAATCTACTTTAGAAGTATTATTTATGCTATGTAGAGTATTCATTGAAATAATCAGCTTTTTGGGAGATGTTGAACAGGTGTTTGCATTTTGGTTCAGTTGATCAATTTTCCTTCCATTTTATGAGAATCACTTCTTGAACCTTTGCTATGGCCATATATGCTGTCCTTTGATATCCTCGGAAGCAACAGTTAGCATGTTTTGTCACTTGAAGGGTTATCATTGAAAGAGGAACATGTAAAGTTCTGGAATGTAAAGGGAATAATAGCAGTCTGACAGTAGAAGTATCTAGAAAGTTCAAAAGCCAGGTTTAATTAGGTAGCAGTGCAAAACTATTATCCCTTTTACAAAAGATGGTGAAGAGGAGTGCTAGTGAAAACAATTGGCATTTATCTGAATGGCTCCACAGACTCAGCCAGCACGAGCCCAGCCGGAGCTCGCCTCACCCTGCATTCTGCAGGCAGCATGCATTTTTTTTTTTTTTTTGAAACACCCCTACATGTTCCAGCCTTTAAATAGCAGCGAGTCTTCTAAAATGATGCTGTGTGCTGCAAGAGAAATGAAAGCGCCTGCCTTGGAGGCAGGAAGCCGACTAGGGAGATGCTTAATTATCGTGGAAGTAAGTGCTTGTTACCATTGAGTGGAGAGTGCAGCAAGTGCAGGTCGTCCTCCGGTGTCAGAGCCGTGATTTGTAGACAATGCCGCCCTGTCAGCTCAGTGCTGGTTCAGCAGCATCTTTCCAAACATGTATTTGGCAAGAATTTAAAGGCCACCTCTTGTGTAATTTGTGGAGTCTTGGAAAAGGAGCCTCTGCCTTTCTTTTCAGAATGTACGCAACCATGCAGAATTTTGTACTCAGAATCTGTGTCTCCTGCCTTCTGCCTGACGTGCTCATGAGGAAGTTTGTTTCCATGCCCGTCACCTGGAAGGATGCTAACAGTTCTCTGTAATCTGTTGGGGATATGGAGAGGGCCACTCAGAGCTGTGTTTTGTTTCTGCCGTCTTCATAAATTAGCACTGATGGGGTGGAGTAGGTTGTACTGCATGAGGAAATGCAGGCATTTTGTTCATTAGTGAGATACTTCTAGCTTTTAAGAGTACAAGAAACTAAGGAGAGCTTGGGAAGAGGTGGTGGTGAATGCTGGATTCATTCTGCAATATCCTCGTCTCGGTAAGTAATAAAGTAGAGGAAAATACAAAAGAGTGCTAATGGATATAATGGCTCCTGGAAAACCCTTTTTATTTATTTTTTTCCTGCTGTATTTGTTTTTGCCAACTATGTTAAGCCTTTGTAAGGAAACAAAAAACATGTATTGATTTTGGAATAGAGGAGTTAAAAAGTGATTGTTGCAGCATATTCAGTAAAGTCATTTTTCAGTTTTTACTTTTGTCAAAAAACTCTGTTGCTCTAATTATCTTATTCACTTGGTTACATCTCAAACTTCTGGTCATCACAGTAGCTCATGATGTTCTACATTTTTAGAGGTCATTGGAGCAAAAGTCTGTACTTTGGGTAGGAGCCATGATATCCAGAACAAGATGTACCCCTCCCCCTGCCCCCCATTTTATGAAACAGTTCAATTAAGATGAAGTCTTAATAGTCTTTTTTTTTTAGAATATAAATTATGGATTTTATCAAATGGTTTTTACTTTCTTCCTTTCTTTCAAACCTGCTTTACTAAAAATACGGATTGTGGAACTGTGAATCCTAATCCATTATTGAGTCTTTTATCTTCATGTGTCTGGTTTTGACAGTTGCATGTTTGTTTTTAGATGTATTTATCTGCTAATTCAAATTATCCTTTTCTCTTTTAGAGAAAGCATGGGATTATGGCAACCACAGAATCTCAGTAGTACAAGTTCCATTCAGTTTTTTCTGAAAGAAAGCCCTCTGTTAAAGTGAAGCAAAGAAACTGTTGTGGATTATAACGTTTAGAAGTTCCAATTTTTCAGTGCTTTACAAATAAAGCATCATTTAACCTTTTAAATGAAAAAGATTAAGATCTCATGCAACTCTTGTATTTTCTGGAAGCCATTCTCCAAAAGGGAAGTGCACATTTAAAACACAGATATGATGGTCCTTGCTGCAGGGATTTAAGTCTACTTGCTTTTACATCATGACCAGCTTGAAACGGTCACAGACAGAAAGGCCTCTTGCCACTGACAGGGCCTCTGTTGTTGGCACAGACGGCACCCCCAAAGTCCACACTGATGATTTCTACATGCGGCGCTTCCGGTCCCAAAATGGCAGCTTAGGATCATCAGTTATGGCTCCTGTAGGACCCCCCCGAAGTGAAGGTTCTCACCATATAACCTCAACCCCCGGAGTCCCAAAAATGGGGGTAAGGGCAAGGATTGCAGATTGGCCCCCAAGAAAGGAAAACATAAAAGAATCTAGCCGTTCAAGCCAGGAAATAGAAACCTCAAGTTGCCTTGATAGCCTGTCCTCCAAAAGCAGTCCTGTGAGTCAGGGAAGTTCTGTTAGCCTCAATTCCAATGACTCAGCCATGCTGAAAAGCATACAGAACACGCTGAAAAACAAGACAAGACCGTCGGAGAACATGGACTCCAGATTTCTCATGCCTGAAGCCTACCCCAGCTCCCCCAGAAAAGCTCTTCGCAGAATACGCCAGCGAAGCAACAGTGATATCACCATAAGTGAACTTGATGTGGATAGCTTTGATGAATGTATCTCACCTACATACAAGACTGGACCATCACTGCACAGGGAATATGGCAGCACATCTTCAATTGATAAACAGGGAACATCCGGAGAAAGCTTTTTTGATTTGTTAAAGGGCTACAAAGATGACAAATCTGATCGAGGTCCAACTCCAACCAAGCTCAGTGACTTTCTCATTACTGGTGGTGGCAAGGGTTCTGGTTTCTCTTTGGATGTAATAGACGGGCCTATCTCACAGAGAGAGAACCTCAGGCTTTTTAAGGAAAGGGAAAAACCACTCAAGCGACGTTCAAAATCTGAAACTGGAGACTCATCTATTTTTCGTAAATTGCGCAATGCCAAAGGTGAAGAACTTGGGAAGTCATCAGATCTTGAAGATAACCGATCGGAAGACTCTGTCAGGCCCTGGACATGTCCAAAGTGCTTTGCCCACTATGATGTCCAGAGTATATTATTTGATTTGAATGAGGCAATTATGAACAGGCACAATGTTATTAAGAGGAGAAACACCACCACTGGAGCTTCCGCAGCTGCTGTGGCATCCTTGGTCTCTGGACCTCTGTCTCATTCAGCCAGTTTTAGCTCCCCAATGGGCAGCACAGAGGACCTGAATTCCAAAGGAAGCCTCAGCATGGACCAGGGAGATGATAAAAGCAATGAGCTTGTAATGAGCTGTCCATATTTTCGGAATGAGATAGGTGGAGAAGGGGAGAGGAAAATCAGCCTTTCGAAATCAAATTCTGGCTCCTTTAGTGGATGTGAAAGTGCCTCCTTTGAGTCTACCCTTAGTTCCCATTGCACAAATGCAGGAGTGGCAGTACTTGAAGTGCCCAAGGAGAACTTGGTGTTGCACCTAGATAGAGTGAAAAGATACATCGTGGAACACGTAGATCTGGGTGCATACTATTATAGAAAATTTTTCTACCAGAAGGGTAAGTAGAGATCCTTTATTTCTTACATTTTCTTTTGCAGTACTTTCTGAAGAAAAGTACTGTATATTAAGATATTTATTAACAATGTGACATAAGGTTTGCATGTCTTATCTTTCTTGATGGTAAAATAGCTAAATAACCATTTGCTCAATTTATTTCTTTTTGCATTTTTTGAGTTACTTTCTCCTTTCAGATATATAAATGTCTTGTATGTTAAATAGTACTTTTACAAATAAAAAGCCCCTTTGACTTAGCGATTGAAATTATAGTCTTTGTTGTACAGTAGATTTGCTGTGTCACCTTTAGGGATAAATATACCAAGTTGAAAATATTTGAAATATAGCTGTTGTTTAAGGATTGCAAAACAGTTTTAATGCTACTTTCATTTTTTATCACTTCCACAGTAAGTACAGGAATCATTTCTTTGCTGCTTCAATGTTGTCATCAGTAGGTGGTAATTATAATATATTCCTGTCCATTTACAGGAAGTATTGTGAAAACAAATTACATTATTTGACAAAAGTCACAGAGCCAATAAGTCTCAGTGCCAAGAATCAAATCTAGGTCTTTGAGTAGAAAAGGCACTGAAGAGAGAAGTACCTTTGACATAAGGGCCACTTCCTTTCTAATCTTTTCTTTGAGTGGGAGAGTAAAAAAAAAAAATATATATATATATATATATATATATGTACACACACACATATATGCACACATATATACACACATATATATACACATATATATTTGAGATTATACACAGTTTTATCTCATACTTTTAAGAAAGACCATTGTGATTTACCGAAAAGTAAGTAATATAAGTGAACCCTTACAAGCTTTATGAGCAGCGTTAATTAAGGAATGAGTTTAAGTCATCCAGGTAGACAAACGAGGAAACAGGATGCTTACCCACGAAGGACATACCTCTGTGTTCCATTAGCTACATCGGTCATCTCTGTAGCCAAGTGAAGAGGCCTGTGGCGAGACGCTCCCTGTCTGCAAACTATTCTCGCAGTGTTTTGATTTCCACTGTTTGGGGGTTTGAATGGTATTTAAAATTATTTAAAATTATTGAATGGTATTTAAAATTATGAGTGAAGTTTAGTTTCAAATATAGTACTCATAGCTTTATAACAATTGCTTTAGAATAAAGCATATCTTAATATTACTACATGATAGGTCCCATTCCAGAAGGCTTGTTGACGGAAACAATCTTGTCTCGTGACTAAACATCCATGTCTCATTCCTACATATCTATAGCGTGGGTCTTGGAATCAATATTGTATTGCATACCCTGATGTCATTTTTAAACATTTATCTTCTCTGAATAATTTTCTGAAGTTTATATTTTAGAAATTACATCTCTGTTACACTGTCCTTTAAGGTACAAGGTTTCTCATTCTTGCCAACTTGGCATTTGGGGGTGAGATGATTCTTTGTTGGGGTAGGGTGGAGTAGGGGGCTGTCCTGTGTATTGTAGGATGTAGGATGCTTAGCAGCATCCCTGGCTTCCACACTATTAATGCCAGTAGGTTTTCCTCCTCCCTCTAGTTGTGACAGCCTAAAATGTCTTCAGGCATTGCCAAATGTCTCTTAGGAGGTAAACTAACCCCTAGCTGAGAACCCCTGCTTTACTGTACCTGTGCAAATTTTCTGCAGGTGTGTCTGAGCTGTCGATAGGTGGAGGCAAAATGGCCTCCACCCAAAACTGACACTGAAACATATTAGTTATAATCTAATTTATGTAATAATGGGTACTTTTTTCCTATTAGGCAGTATAATAATATTATAATAATGAACATTTTGGGTACTTACTGTGTACCAGGCACTGTACTAGGCATTTGCTATGCCACATTTTCTCATTTCAATCTCTTGATGCCCAGGAAGGTAGGTACTATTGTTAACCTTATTTTCCAGTTGAGAAAACTGGAGCTTAAGTGATAGGCTGTCATGGAGCTAGTAAATGTTGGAGCCAGGCTGTCTGAACAGAGTCATGTTCTTAATCACTGTTCTCTGATCTCTGCTAGGTTAAAGAGATGGAGAATCTTAAAGTATTTTATCTTTCAAAAGTCTGGAATAAAAATGTGAATGCCTAGATTCCAGATTAATCCTGTTTGTTCATAATAACCTCATAAATCTAATAGCCACTAATCCAGTAGTTACTAACTTGAAGCACGGAAAATACCCTTTTACCCAGCATAATTGGAACTAGTGAATTGAAAATATCAACTCAAGCAGGGAATTGTTAAAAAGTATACATTCAAACTGTTTTATTATCATTAACACATATAAGAATATGTTTGCCAAACTCTTGTGAGGCCAAGGGCTTTTCTTTGACAATGATTCTACTCTTTTAAATTCTTAATTGTGTTAATAGGCTAAACCATAAGAATAAAAACATAGAGACTAACAACATAATCTGAGTACAAAATCTTAGATTTCATAAATTTTTTCTCATTTTTTCATAGCTGTCCTGCCCACATTTAATCCAACAGCTTTCTTTTTAATGACTTGCCTTTATTAAGTTTGTATAAAGCCTTAGTTTTTAATAGGAACAACGTTTATCTTTTGTACTCATATTTCATCAGCTTTCATGATTAAATTTCATAATTAAAATAGCAAGTCAATTGGTATAAACAGCCCACTCTTTGTCAGCATGAGGTCCAGCTGGCAGGAACAGAAAGTATGTATGGCACCTAGGGATCACCCACTAGACTGCTAGTGCCATTGGGTATTCGTCAGCATGGTTTGCAGGGAAATTATGAGCAGTGGTTAATCCAGGAAGTTGTTCAGTGGAAGTCAGTTACACAGAGTGCTTACTGTAAGAGCTTTTCTTGGGCCACACAACTTAGAATTTTCAAGTCAGACAGGCAATTTGTTACAGTATGATAATATACCACAAATAGTGGCTCTGGATAACAAAATTTGGAGCAGAAATTCAGCTCTGTAAAGTATAAACTGTACATTTTAAAAATTGTTGTTTATACTTTTATATAGTATAAAACATATCTAAACAAACAACTCTGTCTTATAATAGACAACTTTGATTCACTGAAATTAGCAGACTAACTCATTTTTCCTAATCAGAACCTTAAAGCAAGTCTTCTTGTTGAAGGAGTACATCAGTGTCAGATGTAATTTATCCTCTAGCACCAAGGTGCGGCAGTGCTGACCTGGCTGTCACTCAGCCGCTTATCACCGGGTAGTTTCCATTTGGCTGCCTAATGCATTCCTGACTTCACTGTGGCTAAGTCTCAGGTGGGGAGGGGGTGGAGGGGGAGTACTTTACTAAAGTATGCTATACAGCTGATATTATATGTAAAAATCATATTTGGCTGATGAAGCTATAATCACTTTATTATTACGTTGTTTTTATAAACATTATTTTACAAATTGAGACTTCAGAGGATATTTTAGTCCAACATAGAAGCCAGGTCCATTGCTGGAAAAATTCTGGATCAATAGAGGAATCCCATTGTTTGTATTTAGTAAAATAAGCAACATGCCATTGATGCTTTTCTTTCCAGTCCTTTCTCATGCCCACTTCTCTTTGCCATTTTGCTAGTGAGTGTATGTTTATATTGAGAACCAGGATTAAATGACAGTAATAATATAGCTAACATTCATCGTGTTACTTCTTTGTACTTTATTGAGTTCCTCACTTAATGCCCATTGGACATTAAGGTGGATCTTTACTGGTGATAGAAGTCCAAGTGATAGCCACATCCTCCTTACGGAGGCACAGACTAGGCAGTAGGGCTGCATTCAGATTAACCTGAATTACTTATCTTCCTTTGAGTATGTATGTGTTTTGTGTTACTTATTTATTTATTTATTTATTTTTTGAGACAGAGTCTCACTCTGTCGCCTACGCTGGAGTGCAGTGGCACAATCTCAGCTCACTGCAATCTTTGCCTCCTGGATTCAAGCGATTCTCGTGCCTCAGCCTCCCAGGTAGCTGGGATTACAGGTGTGCAGCACTGTGCCAAGCTAATTTTTGTATTTTTAGTAGAGATGGGGTTTCACCACGTTGGCAAGGCTGGTCTCAAACTCCTGGCCTCAAGTGATCTGCCTGCCTTGGCCTCCCAAAGTGTGGTATTACAAGCGTGAGCCACCGTGCCTGGCCTTGTGTTTTCATTTAGATAGTCACCATGATCAGAGTACTAAGGAAATTTATAAGTGGAAAATACTAAGTTATAGAATAATTATAATGTTGCCTATATCCTGCATAGCTTGTTGAGGAGGAGACCCTTTCCAAGCCATTACTCATCTTGGTTTCTGTGGCCCCACAGGACTTCTTCAATTTTGCACCGAGTGTATAATTGTCTATGAAGTGTGTTCTCCTTGAATCCTATACAGAGGAATGCATTAATGAAGACAGAGGAGCCCATGGGCTCTTGGCAGTGGCATTTGTTGCTCCACTGATCAACAGTGTTGATAGGCTTGTCTTCATGGTAGGTGGAGTGTTACTCTCAAAGTCAAGTTACTGAAGATGCTGTGATAGGAAAGGGACTCCCTCTACTGCACACTGCCCAGGAGAAACACAGTATCTGGTCTGAAGCGCATCTAAGAGTATTTTCCCATTCCTTAAAAGAGGGACGACTAATGTTTATGCACCTAAATATTCTTTGGATAACTGTAAGCCACCAGATTTGATTGTTCTTACTGTTCACCTTCCTCCTCCTCCTCCATTCCAAAACACATACAAATCAGGTTGAACAGTGATTGAGGAGACAAAGCACATTTCAGTTGCTGTTTTCTGTCTTTACCTCTCACCCTCTTGTAATCAGCCATCTTTAACATAGTTTCTTTAGAATACCACACTTATCTTGATTTGTACTAAAGTTACAGCTTTAGCACTCTCATATACTCTCAATTTTGCTATCAAGAGCTGTTTTTCAAGTTCCAGTCTGTCAAATAAGCATCATTAAATAGCTGTTATAAATTTTAGTGGATTTTTTTAGTGCATATAGAACATCAGGGAATATGATTAGCTAAATATATTTCTAAAAATGTGTGCTTATTTTGTTTATTCAGTTTTTTTTGCTTTTTAAAAAATCCTTCTGCTATGTAAATATTAGGCTTGAGAAAAGTACCATAGAATGCCTTACAGTTCAGTGTTCTTTAAATATAATTATTCTACTTCTAGTTTTTTGATGTGGACAGTTTTAGATTTCAGATAAATGGTAAACTCCAAGGTCAATGAGTCTGTTCTGCTGAACCATGTTGTGTTCTACGCTGTTGAATTTAGCAGTTATTTTCTGCCAAAATGAATTGAATGGTGAAAGTTTTTATACATATATAATAATTGTTTTAATGCCCTTGCCTTTCATTTTTTTATTGAAGTATTTTTCAATGTAGTTTCATTTTTAAACGCTCTATTTATATATAATCTAGGTAATTCATTCGAAGGTAGCTCTCTATGTATTCCCTCACAGGGAGATTTGAGGCACTAAATGCCTTCCTGAGAAGCTAAGCTAGGAGTGTGTTTTGCTGCTGTCCTTTTATCTGCTCAGGGCTTCCAGAAGCAAGAAAGCTAGTAGGTATTGTGGTTTTGTGTGTTTGCTCCTTGGAAAGCAGAGGTCCTCTCTTCACTGTGATCTCGAAGTCCCAGCGTGGCTCAGCTGCAAGCGTGGCTCAGCTGCACCCTGATCTGGAAGGCTTTCACAGTGCCTGAGCCTCTCAAGCCAGAGGTTTTTGGAAGCTGCTTAAAAGGGCGTGGGCTTCAACTGCTCCTACATGTGTTTTATTTTAAAATCAAGATAGGCCATCAAAGACCACACTAGTTCAACACTTGACTTTATTAAAGGTCATCTTTTTAAGAGCCAGTCATATAAAAACAGAGTTTGTTTTGCAGTAAAGCTGGTGATGAAGACATTTTCATTGTGTCATTCATCAGCCCCTTTAGAAAGTTCACGTGAAAAATTTATTTTAGAATTTGATGCCAGAAGTTGAAACCGGTAGCTACCAAATGCCTGCCTTTCTGATGATAGGTATTTTGTGTGTGTGTTTTGTTTCACTGTATGTCTAGTTTTACTTCAACTCCCAGAACCAAATTTGATGCTCAACTATACAACTTTGATTATTAACACATCTGCTTCCACTTTCATCTTTTATTTTCCTATTCTGTTTCATTAGCATGATTTATATATATCCTGTATCATTAATGACCTCAATTCTTTTTGGAAAAAGATGATTAGCCTACATTTATATCCAAATAAAACGCCTTTGTCCCCAGGCTTTCTCCTTAGTTCCGGCTGCATTTCTCACCAGCTGTTAATCTGCCTCTACCCAGATGGCTATCTCATTGGCATCTGTAACCCATGTGCAGAGAGATTTGGAGTTCACCATTTTTTCCCCTCCTCATCATTGCTCTCCTTCTGTAAACTAAAGCTTCTTTGATGCCTCCTTTATCTTCATTGTGTTCAACCTACGATCTCTAGTCTACCTTCAAATTGCAGGTAACTTCTGTTCCTTCTGTCCCATTCCCAATTCTTTATGTAACTTCAGGGCCTCATGCTTCTTACCCAAATTCTAGGTTTCTTAGTCCCTTTATAGTCTACCCTGCTCAAAATCTAACCTCTTGTCTTTGCCAGATAGTCCTTTATTCAATCATGTAACAAACATGTGGGTCATCTGAGAGGCAGATGCTGAGACTATACAGGACTGCAAGTGGTTAGGGGCTTGGATGAGAGTAACTTAGGTCTGTGAAAGATAATTTCGCAGAGAAAGGCTTCAGTCCTTCAAAGGAAAGAGGAGACAAAGGAAGATTAGGCAGGGAGAGCCTCAGACCGTGATGCAGATCTGACAAAGTGTCAGTCAATGCAAAGGGTCAAAAATGAGCATTAGAGAAGCATTACTAGAGCATTACTCCTTGTTGGGGAGTAATAGCCAGGTCCTGTTACCCCAGCATGCTCAGCTATTGACTAGGGGCTGCCCAGGAGGAGTGTGGCCCAGCTCAAAAATTGTAGTAGATTTGAAGGCACTGCATCCAGAGACTTTTAACTAATCCTATTTCTTGTGACCGAACTGGTTGCAGGTTCTTTCTAGAAGGGAAATCAGAGTGTTGCACCAACATACAAAAATGCATTATCCAATTTACTATTGTCAAGAGTACCTTCATTTTTTAAAAGTAGTTTTAAAAATTAAAATAACTGCACATTTATTCACTCATTTGTCCATTTGTTCAGTCATTCAAATAATATTTAGCATCTATTTTGTGCCAGATACAGTGTCTGGAGGAGAACAAATAGAGATACACCTCTGCCTTCATGGTATTTATAGCCTCCAATTAGTGCAGTTAAGATGAATGGGAAGCTATTAAACAGAGGTTTTTTAAAAAGTCTTCTACAATCTCTTTGCTTCCTTTGTTGGAACTCTGTTTTGATGGGTGGTGAACCCCTGGACTTATCTTCCCTTTTTTTCTCTTTTGTAATTTCAATTTCTTTTTATTTTTGTTCTGTACTCATCAATTTCATCTTATGACAAGCAGTTGCTATGTAGCTCTGTACGTTCTATCAGTCCTTTCAGTGAATTTTATTTTTAGCAGTCATATTTTTAATCCCCCAATAACTCATTTTTTTTTGTTTTTAGACAGGGTCTTCCCCTGTCACAGGCTGGAGTGCAGTGGCATGATTATGGCTCACTGCAGCCTCAAAGTCCTGGGCTCAAGGGATCCTCCCATCTCAGCCTCCTCAACAGCTGGGATCACAAGCGTGCATCATCACGCCTGGCTAATTTTTTTAGATTTTGTTTGTTTGTTTGTAGAGATGTGGTGTCACCATGTCACCCAGGCTGGTCTCAAACTCCTGGGCTCAAGCAATCCTCCCACCTCAGCCTCCCAAAGAGCTGAGATTATGGACGTGAGCCACTGTGCCCGCCTTATAGTTATCTTTCATAATCGTTTTTTCTTATATAACCTCCCCTCCCATTTCTCTATTGGTATTAATTAAGATTTTTTTCTAAGTTCTTTTTCTTGAATAACCTGTATCTTCCTGTTTGTATGTTTTACTTTTCTTATTTTTCTTGTTTTTTCTTCTTCATGCTGTTAGTTGTCCAGTGATCTTTATCACATTTATGAATAAAGGCTGAGGTGGCTTATTGTAAATGGCTTGGGTTCCCCTGCAGCTCCCCAGCTGATCTCTTCTTACATAGGAGAAGTAGTGTAACCTTTCTATAGGAAGGTGTCCCTGTGGAGTAAGGGAGCAGTGATCAGGCTGCACGATAGAAACCCACATGTGTGTCAAAATTAGAAGGGTTTTATCATGTTCCACTCTTGCATGGAGCTGAGTTTCCTTCCCCTGCCTCAGGGTATACACTGGAATAGGTTACTCTTCCTTTCCTCTCTTGCCTACCTGACAGGCTCCTGCCTGTCCTCCAGGGTTATGCAACCCTCTGAACCCCTCTCCTGCAAGGTTTAGATACTCTCCCACCACTGACCTGACCCACCCTAGCATCTCTTGTTCTGCATGATGATTTCTATGCTGCATTAATTCACAGCCAGCCTAAGCATGCTTTGAAGGCAAGGGCCACAGAATAGAAGGTCAGGTTTTACAAATGAATGAATGTTTGTTGCTGAACAAGGCCTAAAATTTATTGAGTTGAGGAGCCAATATGTCTTGTATTCATAGCATCAGGAAGAAAAAGGTAGAGGAAGCCGTCTGTGTATATGGCCTTGTGTTATACTCCAGACACTGAATAATATGTTGCAGTTCCTCTTCCTCTCTTTTCAGGAAATGACATTACAGACAGGTCTGTGTGTAGTCACGGTGGTTACCAAGACCACCAATTGATCCCCACAGGCACAAAACGCCATCACAGAGACTGATTTTTACTATTGTAAACTTTACTGGACACAACTGATGGAAGCTAAAATCAGTGAATGACTGTTTCAGGAGAAATGGGAGGAGAAGCAGGATTTGCATGATCTCCAGGTATCTCCCTTAAGACATTCGTAAACTACAGGAGGAAAGATAGTAACTTTATGGTGGAGAAACCTGGCAGACACAGCCTTACCTAAGTGAATCAAGGTTGTTATGAACCTCAGGACGCAGTGAGAAGGACACATCATTTCTGTAGTCCTCTTGCCCAAGAGGCACAACCCCAGCCCAATCACTTGAAACTACCAGACAAACCCAAATTGAGAGATAAATACTCTTCAAAGCTGTCAAGGTCATGGAAGACAAGTAGACTAAGGAACTCTTAGAATCTATAGGGGATTAAAAAGACATAACAACAAAATGCAACATGGGATTCTGAATGGGATTGGGGGGATTCCACATAGTGGAAACACTGGTGAAATTTGAATAAGAACTTTAGTTAATGGTATTGCACCAATGTTAATTTCCCAGTTTTATTTGCGAGGGAGGATATCCATCACCTTGAGTATCATTTCTATGTGTTGGGGACATTTCAAGGCCTCTCTTCTAGCTATTTTGAAATATACCAGTAGATCGTTGCTAATAACTATAGTCACTCTAATGTGCTATTGAGCATTAGAACTTTTATTGTCTAACTGTTTGTACTCATTAACCACCCTCTCTTCATCCTCCCCCACTTCCACCTACACACCCTTCCTGGTCTCTGATATCTATCGTTACACTCTCTATCTCTATGAAATCAAGTTTTTTAGCTCCCACATATGCCTGAAAACATGCAATATTTGTCTTTATGTGCCTTGCTTATTTCACTTAACATAATGATCTCCAGTTCCATCCATCCATGTTGCTGCAAATGACATGATTTCATTCTTTTTTTTTTTTTTTTTTTGAGATGGAGTTTTGCACTTGTCTCCCAGGCTAGAGTGCAATGGCACGATTTCGGCTCACTGCAACCTCTGCCTCCCAGGTTCAAGTGATTCTCCTGCCTCAGCCTCCCGAGTAGCTGGGATTACAGGCATGCGTCACCATGCCTGGCTAATTTTGTATTTTTAGTAGAGACGGGGTTTCTCCATGTTGATCAGGCTGGTCTCAAACTCCCGACCTCAAGTGATCCACCCGCCTCGGCCTCCCAAAGTGCTGAGATTACAGGCATGAGCCACCTCGCTCGGCGATTTCATTCTTTTTTTTTTTTTTTTAATCACCAAATAATGTTCTGTTGTGTATACATACCACATTTTCATCATTCATTCATTGATGGACATGTAGGTTGATTCCATATCTTTGCTATTGCAAATAGTTTTGCAATAAACACGTGAGTGTATGTATCCTTTTGATATGTTGATTTATTTTTCTTTGGATAAATACTCAGTAGTGATTGCTGGACTGTGTGGTAATTCTGTTTTTAGTTTTTTTCCATACTGTTTTCCAT
The DNA here is from genome assembly GCF_029289425.2 of Pan paniscus. Taxonomy (NCBI): domain Eukaryota; kingdom Metazoa; phylum Chordata; class Mammalia; order Primates; family Hominidae; genus Pan; species Pan paniscus. The sequence goes on from NC_073264.2 coordinate 72,717,793, forward strand.
AGTGGCTGTATTAACCCATCAACAGTATATGAGTTCCCTTTTCTCTGCATCTTCACCAACATCTGTTGTCTTTTTGTCTTTTTAATAATACCCATTCTAACTGGGATAAGATGATTATCTCATTGTGGTTTTGCTTTGCATTCCTTTGATAATTAGTGATGTTGAGCATTTTTTTTTATATACCTATTGGCCATTTGTGTGTATTCTTTTCAGAAATGTTTATTCATACTTGTTTTAATAGGATTATTTGTTTTTTGTTTTTGTTTTACTGTTGAGTTCCTTGTGTATTCTGGATATTAGTCCCTTGTCAGATGAAGAATTTGGAAATATTTTACCCCATTAAACTCATGGTTTCTTCACTCTTTTGATTCTTTCTTATGCTGTACAAAAGCTTTTTACTTTAGTATAGTCCCATATGTCTATTCTTGTTTTCGTTGCCTGTGCTTTTCAGGTCTTAGCCATAAAGTCTTTGCCTAAACCAATGTCCTGGAGCATTTCTCCTTTGCCTTCTTCTAGTAGCCTTATAGTTTCAGGTCATATGTTTATTATGTCTTTAATCCATCTTCAGTTGATTTTGTATATAGCGAGAGACAGGATTGTAGAATTTTCCCAGCACCATTTATTGAAGAGGGGAAGAGGGCATCCTTTCCCCATTGTGTGTTCTTGACACCTTTGTCAAAAATTAGTTGGCTGTAAATATATGAATTTTTCTGTATTCTGGATTCTGTTCCATTGGTCTTTGTGTCTGTTTTTAGACCAATGCCATGCTGTTTTGATTACTGTAGCATTGTAATATGTTTTAAAGTCAGGTAATACAATGTTTCCAGCTTCATTCTTTTTGCTCTGGATCGTCTCGTCTCTTCTGCCTCTTTTTTGGTTCCATATGAATTTTAGGATGTTTTTTCTATTTCTGCAAAGAATGACATTGATATTTTGAATGAGGATTTGCACTGAATCTGTAAAATGTTGTCATTTTAATGATAATAATTCTTCCAATCCATGGGCATGGGACATGTTTGTTTGTGTATTCTTCAATTTCGTTCAACAGTGTTTCGTAGTTTTCCTTATAGAGATCTTTTACAACTTTGATTTAATTTATTCCTAGGTATTTTTCTTTTCTTGTTTTTTGTTTTTGTTTTTGTTTCTGTTGTAGATGGGATTGCCTTCTTGATTTCTTTCTCAACTAATTCGTTATTGGTGTAAAGGAACACTACTGAATTTTGTGTTGATGTTGATTTTGTATAATGCAACTTTATTGAATTTAATGATCCAGATCTAAGATTTTTTTGGTGCAGACTTAAGTTTTTTCTAGATATAAGATTATATCATCAGCATAGAGGGACAGTTTGACTTCATCTTTTCTGATTTAGATGCCTTTTCTTTCTTTCTTTTACCTGATTGCTCTGGCTTGAACTTCCAATACTGTATTGGAGTGGTGAAAGTAGACATCCTTGTCTTGTTCCAATTCTTAGAGGAAAGGATTTCAGCTTTTCCCCATTCATTGTGATGTTAGCTGTGGGTTGGTCATATATGCCCTTTATGATGTTGAGGTCTGTTTCTTCTATGCCTAGTTTGTTGAGAGTTTTTATCATGAAGGGATGCAAAATTTTACCAAACAATTTTATGTGTATTGGGATGATCATATGGTTTTTGTCCTCCATTCAGCTGATGTGATATGTCATACTTATTGAGTTGCGTATTTTGAACCATCTTTGCATCTCTGAGATAAATCCCACTTGGTTATGGTGTATTATTTCTTTGGTGTGTTGTTGGATTCAGTTTGTTCATATTTTGTTGAACATTTTTGCATGTATGTTCATGTGGGATACTGACCTGCAGTTTTCTTTTTTTGTTGTGTCCTTATCTGGTTTTGGTATCAGGGTAATGCTGACCTCATAGAATGAGTTAGGGAGAATTCCATCTTCTTCAGTTTTTTGGAATACTTTGAGGAGAATTTGTATTCTTTGTAAGTTTGATAGAATTCAACAGCAAAGCCATTGGGTTCTAGACTCTTCTTTATTGGGAGACTTTTTATTACTGAATGATCTTATAACTTGTTATTGTTCTCTTCAGATTTTCTATGTCTTCTGGATTTGATCTTGATAGGTTGTATGTGTCCAGGAACTCATCCATTTCCTGTACGTTTTTTAGTTTGTTAGTGCCTCTGATCTTTTGTGTTTTTGTAGTTATCAGTTGTGATGTCTTTTTTTTCATTTCTGATTTTATTTTGGTCTTCTCCCTTTTTTTTTCTTGGTTATCCTACCAAGTGGTTTATTGATTGTATTTGTCTTTTCAAAAAAAACAACTTTTTATTTTGTAGATTTTTTTCTATTGTGTTTTTAGTCTCTATTTTGTTTAATTCTTCTGTGATCTGTTATTTCTTTCCTTCTACTAATTTTGGATTTGGTTTGTTCTTACTTTTCTAGTTTCTTGAGGTACACCATTAGATTGCTTATTTGAAATCTTTATTTTTGATGTAGTTGCTCATTGTTATAAAATTATCACTTAACACTGTTTTTGCCGTATCCCATCGGTTTTGTACATTGTTTTTTGGTTTTCATTTGCTTCAAGAAATTTCTTCATTTTCTTTTTAGTTTCTTCTTTGACCCAGTGGTCATTCAGGAGCATATTGTTTAATTTCTATTTATTTTTACAGTTTATAGAGTTTCTCTTATTATTGGTTTCTAGTTTTATTTCATTGTGGTCTCAGGAGATACTTGATATTATTTCAAGTTTTAAAGTTTTGTTGAGACTTATTTGGGTCCTAACATACAGTCTATCTTGGAGAATGTTCTATGTGCTGATGAAAAGAATGTGTATGCTGCAGCTACTGAATGAAATATATTCTGTAAATGTCTGTTATATCCATTTGGTCTAATGTGTAGCTTAAATTCAGTGTTTCTTTATTGATTTTCTGTCTGGATGATCTGTCTAAGGATGAGAGTAGGGTATTGAAGTCTCTAACTCAGGAGTCCCCAACCACTGGTCTGTGGCCTGTTAGGAACCAGGCTGCGCAGCAGGAGGTGAGCAGCAGGTGAGCCAGCATTATCACCTAAGCTCTGCCTCTAGTCAGAACAGCGACGGCATTAAATTCTCATAGGAGCGCAAATGAACCCTATTGTGAACTGCACATGCGAGGGATCTAGGTTGTGCCCTCCTTATTAGAATCTAATGCCTGTCCCCTGTCCCCACCATCCATGGAAAAATTGTCTTCCATGAAACCTGTTCCTGGTGCCAAAAAGGTTGGGGACCATTGCTCTAACTATAATAGTATTGGAGTCTTTCTCTTTAAATCTAATAATGTTTTGTTTATGTATCTGGGTGCTCTGGTGGTGAGTGCAGATATGTTTAGAATTGTTATATCTTTTTGCTGAGTTGATCTATCTTATATAATGGCCTTCATTGTCTCTTACTTTGTTTGACTTAAAGTCTGTTTTATCTAAGTCTACCTATTCCTGCTCACTTTTGGTTTCCATTTCCATGGAATACCTTTTTCATCCTATTACTGTAGTTTGTATGTTTCTTCAGAGGTAAGATGAGTTTCTTGTGGACATTATATAGTTGGGTCATATATTTTTTTTTTCAATTCAGCCGATCTATATCTTTTCTGTGGAAAATGTAATCTATTTACATTCAAGGTTATTATTTATAGGGGGGACATATTTCTGCCACTTTATTAATTGATTTCTAGTTATTTTATATATCGGTTTCTTTCTCATATTATTTACCACTGTGATTTGGTGGTTTTCTTTTTTTTCTTTCTTTTGAGACAGATGCTTACTCTGTTATTTAGGCCAGAGTACAGTGGTGTGATCATGGCCTACTGCAGCCTTGAACTCCCAGGCTTTAAGTGATCCTCCCACCTCAGCCTTCTGAATATCTAGGACTACAGGCATGTGCCACCATGCCTTACTAATTAAAAAGAAATATAGCCGGGCATAGTGGCCCACGCCTATAATCCCAGCACTTTGGGAGGCCGAGGCGGGTGGATCACGAGGTCAGGAGTTCGAGACCAGCCTGGCCAAGATGGTGAGACCCCATCTCTGCTAAAAATACAAAAAAATTAGCCAGGCACGTGCGTGTAATCCCAGCTACTCAGGAGGCTGAAGCAGGAGAATCACTTGAACCTGGGAGGTGGAGGTTGCAGTGAGCCGAGATTGCACCACTGCACTCTAGCCTGGGCAACAGAGCAAGAGCAAGAGCAAGATATATATATATATATATATATTTTATATATATATTTATATATAGATATATTTATATACATATTTATATATAGATATATTTATATATTTTATATATATATATATATTTTTTTTTTTGAGACAAAGTTTTGCTCTCTCAACCAGACTAGAGTGTAGAGGCCTGATCTCAGCTAACTGCAACCTCTGCCTCCCAGGCTCAAGTGATCCTCCTGCCTCAGCCCCCTGAGTAGCTGGGACTATGGGCACATGCCACCACGCCTGGCTCACTTTTATTTTTTTTTATAGAGATGAGGTTTCACCATGTTGCCCTGGCTGGTCTTGAACTCCTGAGCTCAAGCCATCTGCTCCAGCCTCCCACAGTGCTAGAACAATATAGGTTTGAGCAACTGCACCTGGCCTTAGCTAATTTTTTAAAAAATTTGTTTCTAGGGATGAAGTCTCACTATGTTGCCCAAGCTGGTCTCAAACTACTAGGTTCAAGCATTCTTTCTGCCTCAACCTCCCAGAGTGCTGGGATTACAGGTGGGAGCCACTGCACCTGGCCAAGTTTGGTGGATTTCTGGAGTGGTAACATTTTTGTGTGTTTTCATGATGGTAGTTATCATTCTTTCACTTCCAGGGCTAGGACTCACTTAAGCATTTTTTTTTAGCACTGAATTTAATACTAAAAAAAGATGATTTATCTCAGCTTTTGCTTGTCTTGGAAAGACTCTTTTTCCTTCATTTATGAAGGATAACTGCTGAGTATAGTAGCCTTGGCTGACAGGTTTATTTATTTATTTTTTTTCTTTTTTTCTCCCAGCACTTCTAATATATCTTCCCATTCTCTACTGGCTTATAAGTTTTCTGCTTAGAATCCACTGTTAGTCTGATGGGGGTCACTTTATAAGTGACTACACACTTTTCTCTTGCTATTTTTGTCTTTGGCTTTTGATGGTTTGACCAAAATGTGCTGTGGAGAAGACCCTTTTTTATTGTTTCTGTTTGGGGATCTGTAAGCTTCCTGTATCTGGATATCTAAATCTCTTGCTAGACTTGGAATGTTTTTATCTTATTATTTCATTAAATATATTTTCTAACCCTTTGATTTTCTTTTCACCTTCTGGGACTCTGAAAATTTGAATATTTGATTGCTTTATAATGTCTCATGTCACATAGGCTTTGCATTTTTTTATTCTTCTTTTGCAATTTTTGACTATGTTATTTCAAAAGATCTGTCTTCAAGTACTGAGATTCTTTTTTTTCTGCTTAATCTAGTCTATTGTTGATGCTTTCAAATGTATTTTGTATTTCATTCAATGAATTCCTCACTTCTAATATTTCTGTTTGTTTCTTTTTATAATTTCTATCTCTTTGGTAAATTTCTCATTCATATTCTGATATATTTGTGTTGTTTTTCAGTATTTGGTTGTATTTCACTGAGCTTCATTAATCAACATTTTGAATTCTTTTTCTAGGATTTTGTATATTTCTTTTTGATTGGGATCTGTTGCTGGAGACTTAATTCTATTCCTTTTAAGATGTCATATTTCTTAGTTTTTTCATGGTTTCTATGTCCTTACATTACTATGTACACATCTGATGTAACAGTTGCTTCTTGAAGTTTTTTGAATTTACTTTCACGGGGGCGGACTTTTTCTGAAAATGTATCTGTAGTGCTGATTGGGTAGGGCATTTTGACTTTGATTCTGTGTGCATGTAGTAGTATAGTCTCTGTATAATGTCTTTGTCTGCAAACAGCATAAGTTGTGTCTGTGATTTCCTCAATAACTTAGGGTACAGTTGTTAATGGAGGCTCTGCTGAACTTTTGCTGGTGCCTAGGAGGTGGGCCAATCGTCGAGTCCAGTGGTAGCAGTGTTGGACTGAGTCTGTGTGTGTCTGGGCCTCAGGGCAGCAAACACCAGCACTTGTGCCAGCAGGTCCCGGCAGGTTAATTCTGGGGCTACAGGTAGCTTGCTTGGATACCAGTAATGTTGGCAGTGGGCTGTACAGTTGTTGGAGTCCTGGGCCCTGGGAAGCAGGCATGATAGGGGTGATAGCAGTAACAGTAGTGGGATGACCCTCTGAGTTCTAAGTGGTGTGCACTGGTGTTGGCCATGGCTATGGTGGGCCGAGAAAGCTTGACCTCTGCCTCCTTGATGGCACATGAAACACTGGCTATGGTGGGCAGGGGCTGAGTTATCCCCAGACCCCTGGAAGATTGCTCAGGTGGGGATGGCAGTGGCTGCTCTGTGGCTGTGCTCCTGGGGGTGGCGGGATTGCTTTCAGTAGCAGCAGCCACATGCAGACGGGTGGAAAACATGCCCTTCCCTTGTGCTTCAGCCGCAGTGATGGCAGCCCACAACAAAGGCACCTGCAGGCCGTGAAGTCTGTCTGGGCGTGTGAAAATGGGTGATCTTCCTCTGCTGGAGGAAGGGGGGTTGCTGCCAGGTGGCCCATGCTGCAGCCCTGGTGGTAGCAGTTTGCTGTGGCAGTGGCTGCATATAGGGGATGTTGGTGGGGTTCCAGGAATGTGGAGATGCACGTGCTGTTGATCCCTAGGGCAGGGTGCAGTCTTTTTGGGACTAGGCTGTCAAAATGGTGTCATTATGCATGCTGTAGCTGCATAGGACTCAGGAGGGTATGTTGGACCAATTGTGGGCTTCGTCCTGAGCACTGCCCTGGCACGGTTTCCAGGCATCTCCTTATGTTTGTTTCAGGGCCTGCAAGGGTCATGGGGCTCTTCCATAGCTAGGATTACAGGAGTGAGTCCACAATGGAAATGTGGCTCGTGGGGGATCTCTCACTTACCCTGAACTGGGGAGTCTCTCCACGCTCCCAACCGGTCCCAACCAAGCAGGTTCAATTTCCTGGTTTTGACAATGATTATTGTACTGTATGTCGTTATGTAAGATGTTAGCACTGGGGGAGTCTGGGTGAGCAATACGGAAATAACCTGTACTATTTTTGTAACTTTTCTCTGAGTCTAAAAGGAGTCCAGATAAAAAGTTAAAACTTTTTATTTTTTTCAGGCAGAAAAAAAATTAAAAACAAATAAAAACCTTCATATACAGTCATATACATGCATAAACACAGGAACCATAGAAGATGTGACACCAAAAGATTGGCCAGATGATTGAAGCTTAAATAGCACCTCCTTCATAGTGTAGAGGGAATTGGGGGATGTAGGCAATTGTGAGGGTAGTAAATGATTTTCAGGGGGAATGAATGAGCCCAAAGAATAGATAATGTCCTGGAACAAAGCTTCTCCGAGTTCCAGGGGGAGGTGACAGGAAGGTGAGGGGCAGAACTTCACTATGAACAATGGTGGTTTTAATTTGCAGATAAACTTGCCCAGGTAATTTCCAGGGACTGCCCTCGGCATAATAGATGAAAAGCCTGCATGGTGTGGTGACTATTAGTGTTTTCTCTTTTAACGTTTTTGCAACTGTGTTTCAATATGCTTGGTGTTTTGCTTTGTATTTTTATTCCATGCACTTTAAAACATTACTCTGGCCAGGGGTCAGTGGCTTACTAATACCAATGCTTTTGGAGGCAAGGTGGGAGGACTGCTTGAGCCCAGGAGTTCAAGACCAGCCTGAGCAACATAGTGAGACACCATCACTACAGAAAATTGGCCTGTGATTTCAAGTGGTTAATCTTTCCTGGTTATCTGATGTGATTCCTAGGGAGGGAGTTTTAAGACAGTGCCACTTCTTTTGGTGAGAAGTTTCCTCAGTCAGATAAGGAAATTCCAGAGTCCCTCCCTTTGCTTTCAGGGGAGAAACTAGAGAAGATTTAGAAGGTCCTTGGTTCTGAGACAGCTTCTAAGACTTTTCAGTTTCTTTAATTAAAAAGTGCCCAGCATGCAAAAGCACCATACTTTGGGGTATTGTTATCTGTGCCCCAACACCATCCACATAAAAAGATCAAAGTAACTACCTTGCTTGCTGATTTCCATATTCCAGTGAGTTTCTGTGCTCTTTGTTTGGCATTCTCGAAACAAAGGGCCTTTTAGATCTGTTGTTTCAGTACAAGTTGATGACACACATAATCAAACTTGCCACCTATTTCCCAAATGTATACCTCATTATGTCTTCAGTGAGACCCTCATTCTGAGCCCTGAAATTAGGTGCTCAAAAAAAATTTTGCTTTATTGCATCAATTCCTTTTCCAGTCTTCTAATGGAGCTCCCTCCTCTGTATGGTGAGCCCATTAATGTGAGCATCAAGGCAATGAGAGGAGACATCTTCCTATTTGCATTCAAGTCAAGTCTGAGAGAAGCATGAGCAGAAGCCATCTCTAGGACTCATGTGAACATTTAGTCAACAAAGAGGTAGATTTTGCTAAGTGTTTGGGACACTGCATGGTCCCTGTCCTTGTTAGCAGTAGTGACTTCTGCCTTAACTGAATTTCTGGCTACCTGTTAGAGACTTCCCCCTAAATCCTTCAATAGCCTTTTCCATAGGAAGACATCTTGCTGCAATATCCCTGGTAAGGAGGTATAAAGGATGCTTTAAATATAAGGAAATTCATTTACATACAAGTGTTTCATTGTAATTTCTTTGATTTAGATGTTAATTTTTTTTCCTAAGCTAATGTTTGAATTGGTATTAACATTAAAAATAAAAAGTTGCATTAATATGCAACTTTTAAACATACTCTTTATAGTCATTGACCATTTGCAAACCAAATGCATTTTTTATACTTAAAAAAAAGAAATCTTCTGGCCAGGCATGGTGGCTCATGTCTGTAGTCCCAGCACTTTGGGAGGCCGAGGCAGGCAGATCACGAGGTCAGGAGTTTGAGACCAACCTGACCAACGTGGTGAAACCCCGTCACTACTAAAAATACAGAGGTAAGCCGGGCGTGGTGGTGCATGCCTGTAATCCCAGCTACTTAGGAGGCTGAAGCAGAGGAATTGCTTGAACCTGGGAGTTGGAGGTTGCAGTGAGCCATCGTGCCACTGCATTCCAGCCTGGGTGACAAAGCGAGACTCTGTCTCAAAAAACAAAACAAAACAAAAACAAACAAAAAACTTCCAATTATAAAAGTTATATATGTATATCATTATAGAAAAAATAGAAACTATAGAAAATAAATTTTTGGGAATGCTATTGATTTTATTTCTGCCCCATCAGTCTTAATACATGCATACTCCTTTTTAAAATAAATAAGGAGTCTTAAATACAGTTGTATATTTTTGTCCTGCTTCTATATTGGGCCATGCCATCTCTTATTTAAAGTTTTTCAGCTGTTTTTTCCAATTCTTGTTATAATAAATAATGCTTACATTAGCTGGTCTTAATTTTTTGTTGTTGTTGCCCCATTGATCCCGATAACAGTTTAGTGAAGCCTACGAACTCTCCTTGGAATAAATTTTTATTTATTTACCTATTTGAGACTGGGTCTTGCTCTGTCACCCAGGCTGGAGTGTAGTGGCATAATCACAGCTCACTGCCACCTTGATCTCCTGGGTTCAAGTGCTCATCACACCTCATCCTCCCAAATGACTGGGACTACAGGTGTGCACCACTGTGCCCAGCTAATATTTTATTTATTTATTTATTTATTTATTTATTTATTTATTGAGATGGAGTCTTGCTCTGTTGCCCAGGCTGGAGTGCAGTGGGGTGATCTCAGCTCACTGCCACCTCCACCTCCTGGGTTCAAGTGATTCTCCTGCCTCAGCCTCTCAAGTAGCTGGGATTACAGGTGCACACCACCATGCCCAGCTAGTTTTTGAATTTTTAGTGGAGAGGGGGTTTCACCATGTTGGCCAGGATGGTCTCCAACTCCTGACCTCAAGCAATCCATCCACCTCGGCCTCCCAAGGTGTTGGGATTACAGGCATGAGCCACCGCGCCTGGCCAATTCTTTGTAGTGGTGGTGTCTCACTGTTGCTCGGGCTGGTCTTGAACTCCTAGGCTCAAGCAGTCCTCCTACCTTGACCTTGATTAGTAAGCCACTTCCCCTGCGCCCCCCACCCCACCCTGCCCTGCCAGAATAATATTTTAAAGTGCATGGAGTAAAAATACAAAGCAAACCAAGCATATTGAAGCACAGTTGCAGAAGTGTTAAAATTTTGAGATATAGTAATGGATGTGCTTCTTTCTTATTTCATGAAAAAAAGACCTGGCAGCAGCTCTGTTAATTACCATCATTTCAAAGTAGGGGTGAGTGTAGTTAATATTCTGATATGTCTGCAACAACTTTAATGTAATATTAAACTGTGATTTCTATTGGTGTCAAAGTCACATGTACAACTAATATTGTTTGTTGTCTGCATTTATAATTGATGAAAACACTAAATTTCAGTTAGAAGTTAGTAAAAATAAAGATGCATTTTTTTCAGTCAAGTTTATAGACCCCCTAATTTCTGTTCCTAGCCACAGCCTTGTAATTTAAGTTTTTTCCACATATCTAATTATTTCCATAAGGTGGAGCCCTGTAAATGAAATGTGAGCCTTGATTTTTATTGCCAAATTGCTCTTAAGAAAGCTTAGACCAGAAAGATCCACTGGTGTGTTTAAGACTTGTAGTTTAACATTCTCTTAACTACTATGAATATTTACAGTTTATATTTTTGAACATTTATTAAAGACCAACAAAAGACATTTTGTTTCTTTGATCACTAGTGAGTTTCAATTTTTAAAAATATAACTATTGGCCGTTTGTCATAGACTGATAGCAACCAATAAAAAATCTCTCATGATTCTGCTAATCTTCATCCTCTCTTTATTTAAAAATAATTTTTTTATGTACAGAAAAGTTGGAATGTATGTCCTTTTGTTTTAAATAGGGTTTTCTTTGTATTTTTTTCTTTAATCATTTAGATGCAATTTATTAATATCAACATAACTTCATACTAAAGTTTGCCTTTTACTGAAAAATTAGAGGCCTATTAGGTGCTACTTTAGATACTGTTTTAAACCTCCAAATTCCATGTAATCTTGGCAAATACATCACCCCACTTTTTAAGTGTTACCTGTGGGAAGAAGAAATGGAATGTCAGAGTACTATGCACTTTGTAAATGTGAGCAATTACTCTTAGGCAATAGTAATTATAAGCTTAGTGCCATGCTTTGGGACAGAATTCTGGCATGTGGCCAGTCCTGTTTAAATGTCCCCATCCATTACTCTGACCTGCTTTTGATTATGGTGCGAAGTCCTAGGCTGTTTAGTTCTCATGGAACCTCCACCCTTAAAATTAGGATGAGCCCTTTGAGGACCAGAAACTGAGAATCTGAGTGGTGCACTTCCCAGGAGAGCCATTCTTTAAACAGTTGGCCTCTTATTATGTCCACTTTGGCAGACCTGTGTTTCCTTTTAACAAGATAATAAATTTCTTTATTTTTAACATTGAATTCTCCAATCCTTTAGCTCTGTCCTCTCTTTCTTAGTCATTAGTCAGATTAAGATGTAAGAAGTTGGACAAAAACAAAACCTGAAAAATTTGAACAGTGAGTGGTTTTCCTAGTTGTTATTTTAATTTAATTTAATTTAATTTAATTTAATGTTATGTTATGTTATGTTCTAGGATACATGTGCAGAACGTGCAGGTTTGTTACATAGGTATACATGTGCCATGGTGGTTTGCTGCATCTATCAACCTGTCATCTAGGTTTTAAGCCCCATATGCATTAGATATTTGTCCTAATCCTCCCCTTGACCCCCACCCGCTGACAGGCCCCAGTGCGTGATATTCCCCTCCCTGTGTCCATGTTCTCATTGTTCACCTCCCACTTATGAGTAAGAACATGCGATGTTTGGTTTTCTGTTACTGTGTTAGTTTGCTGAGAATGATGGCTTCCAGCTTCATCCATGTCCCTGCAAAGGACATGACTCACTCTTTTTTATGACTACATACTATTCCATGGTTTATATGTGCCACATTTTCTTTATCCAGTCTATCAGTGATGGGCATTTGGGTTGGTTCCAAGTCTTTGCTATTGTAAATACTGCTGCAATAAACATATGTGTGCATGTGTATGTCTAATGAAAATATTAAACTGATGAAAACATTGAGGGTGAAATTTTATGTTGTTAACTGTACTGATGGTGGCACACATGTAACCAACCAAGTAGACTATTTAAAAAAACAGTAGTTTAAATGTTAAAAATGGTGAAATAATTTTAATTTAAGCTATTGAAGTTGTCACTGTTCCATTCTTTGACCTGCTGATATATGATGAAGCCCAAGTCTGTCTGCTTATTACTTGTATATTTAGCATCCCCATTATACATTGACTTATGGTGTTTTTTTCTTGGGAAAAATGGAAAAGATTTTATTTTTCTTTCTGTATGATCAATTAGGGTAATTCTAAGATTTGGATGTGAACATTTTTGTGACTTTAACATATCTTGCCGTGTTGCTTTCAAAAGCAGTTGATACCAATCCACAGTGCCACCAGCAATATATGAATATATTACATCTCTACCAAGGGCTGGTTTTTATTTCAGAAACATTGTTTTTTATATTGGGTTAGGCATGAGATAGTAGCTAAGTTTTGTTTGCTTTGTGTTTCTTTGATTCATGTTTATGATGTCTATTTTTTCTATTAAACAATTTAAATTAACTATTGTAAACAGATGTTTCAAGCAATAAATTATAACTTTACAGATTACTTGTAAAACTATATTTTTACTGTTCATAATTACATTCAGTTCAGATTATGCTATAGATGTCCTCAGGGAAGTATGCAACTGAAATATTAATACATAGCCTGCAGATACCATGATAACCAGTGCAAGTGACAAAAAGTTGATAGTTAAAGCCCTGTAACTCTTGTAATTGTAGTTTCCTTTCCCCTTCACAAGTAAAACACCAAGCTTAACTTTCTTTGCCTTGTACACACATGCTTATATATCTTATAATCAGGTGATTGGACTGTACCTGATCTAATTACTTTGAGCTTTGAACTATTCGCTGTTTCCCCTCACTAAGAATGTGAAATTTTTATTATAATCATTATTGTGAAAGTATCAACCAAAAATAAAACTATTTACCTGGAATATTTTAATGATGACATAATTATTTATTGTTACTCTTCGTACCATCCTGGTTAAAACTCAAGAACCAGAACTAATAAGAAAACTTCACACTAAACATTTAAATGTGAGGAATGGAGTAGGTGGAAGGAAGTCAACCGTATATGGATACAATGTTAATCTCTCCCCCTTTCAACAAAACCTTAGCTAAACAGCACATCAAGAAATAAAGCATTATGTCTCATCTGACTAGATAAATAGTTTATTCCTTTAGGAACCAAGTTTTATTTAATGATTTTTTTATTCATAATAAAATTTTAGAAACTTATGGGAACATAATATTGTGTGTAATGGCTAAGTAAATGAGCTTTGAAATCAGCAGTTAATATGTTTAAATCTGGTACTGCTATATACTACTTCTGACTAAGTGACTTATCTTCTTTAAATCAGAGTTGCCACATGTATAAAAAAGAAGGAAGTACCTTTTTTCTTTTGGTTGATATGATTATTAGAGTACTTGGCAAAATGCTTTGCTTTGCTGCATTATATCATTCTAATATGGTGATTGCTGTATTGGTTTTTGGCATCCCGGTATGCTGGCTCTAAAATATTCTAATTTCTGGTGGTTTAATACCTGTATTTCAGTTCATCCATCAGAAGCTTTATCCACTCTACTTGAGTTTCCAATTCCTCTTCCCTTCCCCTGACTTTTCTCATCCTGAATTTGCTCATCGAAGTCTTCCTTGCCTTTCTTTGACGCACTTCATCTGTAACTCCCCCGTCCTTACTCCCCTTCCCTGCTAAACTTTTCACTTCAGAAGAAAGAGAAAGACAATTGTGGATTTGGCTAGAAGAACACTTTGTAATTATGGATATCTTCACTAGCAAACAATGGAAGTCGATGGCTGATAGGAAAACAAATTTAAAGTGCTACATCACAGAGCAAGTGTAGACACACTGCCCAGGGACTAGGGGCCTGAAGGAAGGAGGAGACTGCAGTCCAGTATCTTCTAGCTTAGAACTCAAAATTGTAGGCATGTGTGGTGGCTCATGTCTGTTATCCTAGCACTTTGGGAGGCTGAGGTGGGAAGATCACCTGAGGTCAGGAGTTTGAGACCAGCCTGGCCAATGTGGTGAAACCTCTACTAAAAAAAATACAAAAATTAGCTAGGTGTGGTGGCACGTGCCTGTAGTCCCAGCTACTCAGGAGGCTGAGGCAGGAGAATTGCTTGAACAATTGAACTCCTTTTAACCCAGGAGGCGGAGGTTGCAGTGGGCCAAGATCATGCCACGGCACTCCAGTCTGGGCCACAGAGCAAGACTCTGTCTCCAAAAAAAAAAAAAAAAAAACCTGAAAATTGTGATGCATGGTGATTTGCTGAATGAAATGCTCCTGTACCAGAGGGTTAAATTTAAATAGTACATTAGGATTTTGAATAGAATAAACTTATGTTCATATGGAAAGAGTTTTTTCTATACTTCTGTAATCCTTAAGAGAAAAAAAAGACAGTGGACCAAAACAGAGCTTTTATTGTAAAAATAATTTTTTTTCAAGTTCAAAGACTTTTTGAAAAAGTAGAGTCTGGTGATGATAGTGGTGAATTTAGCATGGGAAATTGGACCGGAGTCTCCATCCATACCAATGGAACTGATACTGATGAAGACTGGCTGGAAAAGCTATTTGGGAAATAATAGCGAGAGCTCTTTTTTAATGAAAAAACTTGACACAAGTTCAAAAATATCTTCCTAGCGTTATCTAACCAGAGATGAGTTTGTTTAAAGCTAGAGTATGAAGAAAGTGTTGGAATTTAGTTTATAATTATCCCATCACCATTCCCCAAATTCAGAAATATACTTCATTAGCAGCTGGGAAAAGTTACAAAAAAATGTAGTCAGGTTTTGATAATGACACACAAAAAGTTTGAATTATCATTAATTTTACAGTTTTTATTATTAACAAAGTAACCTTATTAACACAATTTGTATTTTGTCTACCAGTAATACTAAAATGATTATGTTTAATATTTTTAGTTTATAAATTTATATTTTATTTACATTTTTATAATGTTTCTATTTTTGTTCTTGAGATATATTAAATATTTGGTTTTAATAATTTGTGTTGTTATGAATTCATAACACTTTAAAATACAGTTATTGGTATCAATATCCAAAGTAAACACTTTCATTTTCTTCCAGTATTCAGTCCCTCTTTTCAAAGATGTCTATGTCATACTTCGGATGAGACCTAAAAATTAGAGGACTTAGCCAAATAAAGAGGGGTTATGGAAAGAATGTTCTCAGCAGATTTTTTTCAGATGATAAAAGACTGTGAGTTTGAGCACCTGAAAGAGAAGTTTAGTATCATTGGTTTTCAAAATTTAAGAGGGTGAAAGGTGTGAGCTGAGGCTGGAGTGATTGACAGTGACAGGTTATGAGAACCTTTGGGAAACCATGAAAAGGGTACAAGAACCTAAGTGTTTTAAGTTTCGTAGTAGTTGGTCAGATTTGCATTTTAGAAGGATCATCTGGCAGGGTGAATTAAGTTGGATAAAAACAAACCGGTTAGAAGACTACTACAAACACTCAGGCAAGTGATGATAGGATAAATCAGTGGCAGTCGGATGAGAAAAGATGGATTTGAGAGATGTCCAGAAGCTGGAATTCACAGAGCATGGCAGTGGGCCTGGCATGAGCAACTGGGTGAATGTGGTAGCAGTTGCTGAAATAGGGACTGGACGGGGAGCTATATAGGTTTCTGTGGGAAGGTGATAGGTTCACTTTTGCAGATGCGCATGGGACAAACGGTTCCATTAGGTAAATATAAAGAGCTCAGGCTTTGGCCCGGCACAGTGGCTCAGGCCTGTAATCCCAGCACTTTGGGAGGCCAAGGCGGGCAGATCACTTGAGGTCAGGAGTTCGAGACCAGCCTGACCAACCATCTCTACAAAAAAATATAAAAAATTAGCCGGGCATGATGGTGCACACCTGTAATCCCAGCTACTCCGAAGGCTGAGTCAAGAGAATCGCTTGAACCCAGGAGGCAGAGGTTGCAGTGAGCCAAGATCACACCACTGCACTCCAGTGTAGGTGACAGAGTGAGACTCTGTCTCAAAACAAACACATAAACAACAACAAAACCAAAAAAAGGTCTCAGGCTTAGAGATGTCTGGAGAGGACATGTAGACCTCTGAGAGTCGTCAATATTGAGGTGGCAGTTGAAGTCCTGAAAGCAGGTGGATTATTCAGATGGGAAGAGGGAGGAAAACTGAGCTAGAACAGCCAGAGTGGTAGAAGGAAAATCAGAAGAGGGTGATGTCATAGGAACAAGGAAGTAAGAGTGTTTCTAGAAGACATGAAGTGATCATCTATGCTAGATGTTATGGAGAGTTTGAGCCAGGGAAGGACCAAAAGTACCATTTGTTTTAACTTTGAGAAAGTCATTGGTGACCCATGCAGTGGAAGTCAGATGATAATTCTGAAGTGAGGAATTGGACAGCTATTTCAAGAAGTTTCCAATGGAAGAAAGGAAAGAGGAGATAATTCTTTAGTTCTGACAGGTCGTAAGGAGTTGAGAATAAATGTGAGTTTAAGGTAATTAAAGGATGATGGGAATTAGCAAGTCTAGAGGGAGAAGTTGAAGATAAAAAAAGAGGGTCATCAAGGTACCTGAGTCCCTAGGAAAGAGGAATGGGCAAATGGGTGGGGGTAGGGCTTTGGATCATACAGAAAAAAAAGCTAGAGTCTGGATGCTGGTGAATTTGTGTGGATGGTGATTAGGTTTGCATCTGAAATGGCTTCTTTATTTCCTTTGTGTTGTAGACACATTGTCATTTGCCAAGATTGAGGAGAAGGTAGATGAGGAGTGGTTACCAGAGAATAGAGCATGTTTGCCACATCTGCCCTGGAGAAACGGAGAGGTTGCTGACCAGGGAAAGCTTGAGGATGAGGATGAATTGAGGTTATTGGTGATGAATTTATAGTGGCCCTATATCTGGGAATTTCTCCAGCAGCAGAGAACTGCCATGCCACCTGCCCATTGTGAGATATGTGGGGTGTACTTGAGGAGTTCCTAGAAGTTGATTTTTATTAGAGTCCATGAAGTACGAGGACCAGGTAATGAGTGTGACTCACACTCTGATGCATCTACTGTTGATCTGTGCTGCAGCGGTACAATATCCTCTGAGGGTATCAAAGCATGTTAAGCTCTTTGCTCCTTCAGTAAATGGCCCCAGACTGCTGTCTTGTTTCTCTTTAAGTTCTTGTCCGCTTTTTTATACTATTTCTGTCTCCTCCCTTTCTGTTTTCTTCCTTGTTGTCAGTTGTTCTATCACATTGCTGTCTGCATGCAAGTCTGTATCAGCCCTACACCCTGGACTTTGTCAACACCTGGAATTATCACACCTCTGAAATAAAGCTGTGAGCTTGAAGACCAGACAACCAAGCTTATTAGAATTGTGTGCAAAGTAAGAGTAAATAATCTGAGTGTGATTCTCATGTGCTGTGCTTTGAGGATATGCATAAGTGTCTGTACATGAATTTTGTGACATTTAGTGGGTTATTTCTTATATATGAGATGTTTGTTGCTTGTATTCCCATTGTGTTTTTCTTCTTTTGAATTTCCATGGCTTTTGATAATAGTCTTAGAGAGCCCTCAACATTTATGATTGTAGCTTTTGTAATTGTGCTTTAGTACCTGCAAAGTATTTTCATATGCATTACTTAAATTTTAAACTACATGATTCGATATTTATGCTATTTTTTCTTATTATTCTCATGGATTTTCAAATACTTATATTTTGTATGGAAATAACATGTATTTTCAAATGTGTATGCATTTTGTGTGATAATGAGATATTATGTCACAATCCAGTCATTTAGCCGTGTCAGATATAAATGAAATACAATAATGTATAAATGAAATACAGTAATGTAAAGTAAGCATTTTGGAGGTTTGAAAAACAAATTATCTGTTCTAGTTTTTCATATATTTTCATGTTTTGTGGACTTCCTCATCTGTGAACATCTCATGTATGTATCAACAGTTTAAATTTTTAAAAGATGTATATGCACAGTAAATATCACTTTTCAACATTTTCTATAAATTAACTTAATTTTGATCCCTATCTTTCTTTTTGCAAGAGAAAGGTAAATTCAGCGCCAGTCCTTTGGAGGCTTGTGCTAAGGTTTGGGGCCTTAGGCAAAAGGCCAGAACATTGAAGAGAGGCCCTAGGCTCATCGGTCACCTGGACACACAAGTTACATTAGCCCTGCACTGTGGGATACCGTGCTATGGCCCAGAGCCCTGGGTCCTGCCTCCCTGGGGCACTGTGAAGCTCTTTCCTCTGAGCTCCTACTCCACCATACACAGGCCACCTGGGAGCAGAGTGCTGCCCAGAGACTCGCAGCACACATCTCTCTCTCCAATCCAGGGACATCTTTTTTAATCTGGTGGAATCCCCCTTTCTTCAAACTCTGTTCTCAATATGTTTAGAATGTTTTTGAAAAACAGAAACTGAAAAGCCCTGGCACAAGCCTTCTCTTAGGCAAGGAAGCGTGCACAAATGTAGCCTATTTAAATGGTGGGAGATAGGGAGAAAATACAAATTTATTTTGAGAAATAGTAGAGTAGTAATCTGTAGAGTAGTAAAAAACTCAACAGGCCACCCGTGTTCAGTGTTATCTTCTCTGGAACTAAACCTGTGTAGCCAAGTCTTTGTTTTTATAACTAACTGAAGAATATTAATATTTGTTAAATGTTTACATTTTATTGATAAAATTTCTGAGTGACAACCTTAAATACTGAGCAGAATGTAACATTTTCAAAGTGTTAGGTAGATTTTCTAACTTTGTTTTGTCTTATTTTACCTAAGAACACTGGAACTATTTTGGGGCTGATGAGAATCTTGGTCCAGTGGCTGTGAGCATTCGAAGGGAAAAACCAGATGAAATGAAAGAAAATGGATCTCCGTACAACTACCGAATAATTTTTAGAACTAGTGAGGTAAGTCGCAAATGAGAGAGGTTTGAGGTTTAACTGAAATGGGGAAGAAAGCAAATAGTAGCAGTAGCAAAGCAATTAAATTTAATAGCACATGGTTACAGCTGTCTTTGGAGTAAGCAAAGTCCCCTTTCATTTATTCTGGTGGAGATCGAGGTGGACAAGATGGTTAGATCTGGACCTCTTCTTTTCATCGGACTCTGAATAGATGCAGTCTATGAATGAGGAGTTTTGATTCAGAGAAAGATATGTCCATTAAGTGTGGCCCAAGGAAATTGGAGCCCTCAGATCCCCACTGGGATATTGTGTATCCTGCTTAGGGCTACCGGAAAGCACCAAGCCAACTTGAGGAGCCAGGGTATTAGATATAAGAGAAGGCCACCGAAGACTTAATTCACTCTTCCAAGCTCTTGCTGAGCTCATGTCTTCGCCCAAGAAGAGGAGGGAAAGAGATTCTTGACTTCTTCCACTATCTTTGGGACCCATTGTCTGAGACCTAGAAGGTACATTCTTTGAACCAGGGGCTATCTAATTGTAAGTGAAACAGGCTGTTAGAGCTCTTTAGGAATCTAAATATACACAATGTATGAGTTTTTTATTTTAAAATGAAGTTTGGGCTAAAAAAAAAGACATGGAAAAATAAAAAGAACCCACACAGCATTTTTTTAAAAAACACCTATGAACAAGTTTGGGACTATGAGGTTCTCCTTTTTCTTTGTAAACTTGTATAATTGGGCCACTTATCGATTTATTGCCTCTCAGTTGCTAATTCACTTTAGGATTTTTGTTATGCATTAATACTTAATACCCTTGAGTCATCTAGAAAATAATGGTTTTGAAACTAGTTTAAATAGGGCATTTGGCTTCATTTCCCCCATTGAATGCAAAGCAAGTTTCCGGGGTTGGCATCACTTAGTAATAGTTCCTAAGCCTGGACTCCGGGGAAATTAAATATAGGACTTTTAAAGACAAGACTTAAATATCTAATGTGTTGTCTACACTGGCCAGAGAGAAATGAACCAACATACTCTCATGTGCTTTTTCTCCATGGCAAAGCTAATCATTAAGTGGTGTAAATTCTTTTGTTGAGCACAAAGGCACGAAGAACATCATGTTCGTGTTTCGGACTTGTATGCAGGTAGTTGCCCCTCTCTAGCTTCCCAGATCCTACCAGTTTAGTTTGTTTGTTTGTTTGTTTGTTTTTGAGACAGAGTTTCACTCGTTACCCAGGCTAGAGTGCAATGGCGCGATCTTGGCTCACCGCAACCTTTGTCTCCCGGGTTCAAGCGATTCTCCTGCCTCAGCCTCCCGAGTAGCTGGGATTACAGGCATGCGCCACCATGCCCAGCTAATTTTGTATTTTTAGTAGAGACAAGGTTTCTCCATGTTGGTCTGGCTGGTCTCGAACTCCCGACCTCAGGTGATCCACCCGCCTCGGCCTCCCAAAGTGCTGGGATTACAGGCGTGAGCCACCACACCTGGTCGTTCCTACCAGTTTTTAGTGATACTCTGTTATCTTACTTCCAAGTATTTTTGTCTTTTGCATTCTCTTCTTTTTCCCTTCCCAAGGCCACTCTGATTTAAATACCCATCATATTCTTCCTTTTCTGTGTTGTTTTTTTGTCCACCTGAATTCATTTCCTTATCACTTGTTCATCCTATCCTTCATGCCAGAGGTTAAAGTTTCCTATGATTCTTTCTCAGTCAGATCCTGTCACTGGTTTCCATGAGCTTCCCTTCTCAGCAGATCCTGTCACTGGTTTCCACGAGCTTCCCTTCTCAGCATGTCTTGCAGGCTCTCCACATCTGATCCCAGCCCCTGTCTCCTACCTATCTGTCCTAAATTCTGCTCTGGTCTGTGAACCACACCAACTCTTACCTTTCCCACCTCTTTTCTTTCTGCTTTACTCCCTTGACCTGAAATGTTCTACTTGAATTCTGTGGTCATAAGATTCTCTTCTTCTCCAGCTAAGCCATTTGAATAAGTTGTGTCCCTTGGGTCTGTTTCCTTAGGCTTTGACTGAAAGGTTCAAGTCAAGTGTTCAAAAAAACCATTACCACTTGTTTTTTACGTTCAAATTAATGTTCACTTTATGACAACTCTATTACTGTATTTTCTCAGGCCAGAAACCATTAAAGCCACACTTTATTCCCATCTTCTCCCTCCTGCCCCTGAGATCTGGTCTGTCAGCAACACTTGTTCATTTTGTCTTCACAATATGCCCAGAGCTCAACTACTTCTCCCACCCTCACTACCCAGTCCTGGTCCTGGTCTTGCTCTGAGAACTGTTCTCCCTGCTTCTATGCTGAAGCCCTGCCTCCTTTTGACCCAACAGGGTTCCTTTGAAATGTCATTCCAGATCTTGTCATTCCTCAGTTCGAAATCCTTGAAAGCTTCCTCATCTCCCTCTGAGAAACAGCCACTGTCTTTGCTAGCCTAGGAGACCATGCTCTTCTGTTTCCCGGTTATCTCTCTGCGCCTCATCCCTGATAACTCCTCCTGGCTCAGTCTTTTCCCGCCACACTGGCCTCCTTCCTACCTGGGCCACCTCAGGACACCTCTGCCTCAGGGCTCAGATGCCCGTCATTCCTCCCCACTGCTGTGTTCTCCATCAGGCTGCCTCATCTCCATTTGGCCTTTACTCAGAAACCACAGAGGCCTTCCTTGACCGCTGAATCTAAAATTTCTATTCCCCTCCCATTTCATATCCAATTCAGTGCTTTATTTTTCATTAATACTTAACACTGTCTTCTCTGTTATACTTAGTCATTTTGCTTGCTTTTAATCTCTCCCACTAGAATGCAGGCCCCAGGAAGGTGGGGGCTTCTGTCCGAGTTGTTCAGTACAACGTGCCCGATTCCTCAAATGGTGCCTTGCCTCCCTGTTTCTCACTTCCCTCCTTGCCTGTCTCCTTTCTTCCCTTTCTCCATGTCTTTCCTCCTTTTCCTCTCTTCCTTTCTTCCTTCCTCCCTCTAATATTTATGTAATTAATTGCCACTAGGTTTTGTATAATTTTTTTCTCTCTAATAATAAATAATCCATAAATTTGATTTAATGGTAATATTGTATTAAGACTTTTGATAGAAATGTTTCCAGATATTGGTTCCTGTCTGTAGCTCCTGCACTTTGAGAGATAGTTCCTTCACTTTTTTCACTGAAGCCCATTTACCTATTACAAATGAAATAAGATTTAATTTGTATTAGGGACTTCTCATGTTACTAATTTCTCATGCAGATAAGAAAAAAGAAAACACGACAGTGACACTCTAGTGGCTTCAGTAAGCGGCAGCAAGATAACAGAAATACAAACAAATCTCTTTCATTTTAGTATAAATAAACATTGCAAAACATAAAAGAAGATATATACCTTTGTAGGCATGGCAGTTTGTTTATGAGCAAAATTTTATGGCATGTGAGTGTTTTTAAGCATAGGAACACGAGGACTTATGAGGACTCCATTCTTATTTCTGGAAGTCATTAAGAAAAATATCAGTAATACTAGTGATTCGGATGTAAAAAATGAGCCATTCTTTTTCTCATCTGCTTTGGCTTTCATGAGTTAGCTGCTTTCTGTGGCTCAGGATGCAATGGCTTGAATTTGGTCTTGGCTTCTAAGTTGAGAACACCCCTAGCCTTTGTGGCTCCCTATTTCAAGCTATGTATTATCTCATGAAGAAAATAGTCAAATAACTGAGTTAACCATTTTCCATGATTTAAAAACAAAATAAAAACTATTTGTGTCAAATTATACATTAATAGGAAAATGATTTTTACTTGTTATTTGAAAAGAAATTGTTTATAATGAAAGAAAAAAGATACTCATTCTAACTACATTCTCTGCCTCCAGTTGCTTCCTCTCACAGTTCATCTTATTTGCAGCTTAATTTCTGAGTATACATCATCCCCCTACGAACACGTCCTGTGCTGACCTGTAGGAGCCCAGTGAGGCGTGTACCACTCAGTCAGCTTCAGGGTCTTCTGTGCACCCCCAGCTCGCAGCTGCCTCATCCATTTCTCCCTGTACTCTCCTTGTGTCCATCTACAATAATCACTCCTTCCCACTTACTCCCTTTTTTCCCAATCTCCATACCTTTGCTCATGTTGTCTCTTGACATTTTCTTTTTGTAGAAATTGTTCCTCTATTTCATGGCCATTTCCTAAAACCCCCCCTTTCAGTGGGACCTTTCTTTATGCCCTGAGCCACTGTGGTCCATTCTCTGCCTTTGGACTGTCTGAGGTCCTGACCTTGTTATGCGTTGTTGGGTATACTTGTCCTTCTGAGATTGCAGTGTGTCTTTCTGACCTCTCACCCTCATATTTGACAATCCTCAACTTGCACTCCTAGCTTTTGTAGCTCCTGTTGCTAAATGGAAATGTATTCAGTTTGATGGGTTTTCTCTTCTTTCCCCATGCAGCAGTTAAATTAGGTTAACAAAACTTTGCCTTGTAGACATTTTTGGAAATTAAGACTACTTTAGGCTTCATGTCTGGTTAACTTTTCTCTGAAAACAACATCATTACGTAGGAAAATGTCTTTGCTTAAGGTATTAATGGAGGGTATTTTAAGAAGGGAAGGTATTTTAAGAAATAAGAGAAAATCTAAAGTAATTTCAGCTGCTATTGCCTGTGCCGCTGTACTGATGGTGATAATTGTCCGGTGGCAGCAGCATTTGGTAATATGAATAGTTTATGCTTGTCAGCCATGCCTTATGAAGCTTAAAACTTTATCTCCCCCTTTTTATAATTCAAAGAAGTATAACATCCAAATTCTAAGTATTTATTCTTCAGACATTGCTCTGGGATTCTGCCTTCTTAATTTCCTAATTAGTATGCATAGTGACACGGTGTAGCCCTATATAGACCTTCATCTTTACTGATCTCTTTAAGGAAATGTTATTTTTGGTCTTTAAATAAATATCCTCAGAAGTCTTGATTATGTGCTCCTTTGGACCCACCCTGGTCTTGAAAGCATTGGTTTCATTTTTCATATTACAGTATCCTACATCACTTTTCTCATTCTTTCTCCCTCACTGGCTTTACCCATCAAAAATCATTCCCTAGCTCTATGAGGAGCCCCACAGTTCAGGCCTGCAGTGCATGTACATGTGTTCAGGCATCTCACATCCCAGAAGCCTCACCACAGCACCTGTCTCTCTTGCAGCTCATGACACTGAGAGGTTCGGTCCTGGAGGACGCCATTCCGTCGACAGCCAAGCACTCGACAGCCAGAGGCCTGCCTCTCAAAGAAGTGCTGGAGCACGTGGTTCCTGAGCTCAATGTCCAGTGCCTGCGGTTGGCCTTCAACACACCCAAGGTCACAGAGCAGCTCATGAAACTGGATGAACAAGGGGTGAGTTTGCCTTTCTGAGGAGAGCATTCTTGCTCAGGTTTATTGCTAGGCTTCCGGAATACAGACCTTAATGTTTCTTGTTTTGATGGAGATAATTGATACTTTTTATTGTGAAAGACACTCTCTTTGCAATTACTCATTTTGTTTTTTCTTAACTCTGAACTCTGAACATTTCTCATCTGATGAAATTCTGCATGTCAGAATTTATAAATAAGGCACTTTAAACTACGTTAAATTCTTTTGATAATCTTCCATATGTATGGTAAGTTTTTCGAGTGTCCGAGAATAAATAATAATAGCAGTAATCATAATAATGTTGTGTTAATGACAATACAGTAATAACAGTAATTAATAATAATGAGCATATTTGCAAGCCCCTTTTCTAAGTGCCTTAAATATGTTATCTCATTTAATCTCCCTACACTGTGAGAAAGGTACTATTATTATTCACATTTTAGAGAGAAGGATTCTGGGGCACAGAGAGATTAAGTAATAAATCCAATTTCACACAGTTAGTAAGTTTTGGAACCAGGGTGCAAACATAGTCTGCCTCAAAGTCTGTGCCACTTCACCGCGCTGTTCTTAAAAGCTTAGAGTTTCAAAGTCTATTAGTACCACCAAAGATATATTCTAGCCAAGATTTTTAAATATAAAAATGTAAAATTTCACATTCTGCTTAGAGTAATTTGAGCATATGGGCTAATTTTATAGATAATATATTTATATACTCTTACTTTAATTCTTTCTTTTAGCATTTTAGCCACATTGCATCCTAGTAGTGGGTGGTAGTAGTTTTAACATTACATTTAAAAATTACTCCAAAAATAAAATTGGTTCAGGTAGTTTATTTATTTATTTTCCCCATTATGTTCATTTTTCACAGAAGGGTCCAGCTATTGAATGTCATTTTGTGAACAGATTTGGATAGGATTTCCTTAATCAAAAATTCAAATTTTATTAAAATGAATGGGAGTCCAAAAAATCAGTTTTAAGGTATATTTATTGTTTTAATTCAGCCACTGAGAATATATAATGAAGCAATAGTTAGATGTCTCTTTTCTCTCTTCTCTTTTTTTTTTTTTTTTTTTCTGGAGACAGTTTCACTCTGTCACCCAGGCGGAGTGCAGTGGCGCAATCTCAGCTCACTGCAACCTCTGCCTCCCAGGTTCAAGCGATTCTGTTGCCTCAGCCTCTCGAGTAGCTGGGATTACAGGCATGTGCCACTGCGCCTGGCCAGGTGTCTCTTTTCTAATCTTTGCCTTTTTCTATCCATTTCACTTTTCATAATGCACAGCTAATATCTATTTGACACATACATCTGAAGAATGCTGTGAGTATCCATGTTCATAATGTGAAAATTTGTTGCCCTTTGAATTCTTCAAAAGACTACTGACGTATAAACGTAACTATTTTGGAGGCTGTTTTCCAGTAGTATTCTGAACATTTATTCTAACAAAGGCGTAGAAAAATGATGTTTGGGTCCAACTTTATTGATTCGGTCATTTCTACTACTGTGTTTATCAAGGAGAATAAAAACATTTAGACATTGATAATATAGTCATATACTTAACATTTGAAATTTCTATTAAAACATTATTTTATGTAAAGGAGATAGTTATTGCCATTTTCTTTTGTTTTAACTATATTAAATAAAAATGGATACTCTAGTTGTAGACATTATGGGGATTTCTGACACATTTTATGTCCTCTGTTAGTGATGCCAAGTGCTGGATCACAGACGGTGCTGATCTGTGATAAATATTTTATAGTCCTATCCACATGGGAAAGATAAGAACACTATAAAGAGTTGAACTCAAAGTTTATTTAATTCACAAAACTGGCCATTATTTTGAAATTATGGCCTTCCTATTCTTGGAAGCATTAAAATGTCCCTTCCTTCATAAATTATTAATTATAATATACGATAGTTGTTTTCTTTAATATCTTTACTAGGCAAAATTAAAATTTGGCAATCAGTCAGTCTCTTCAATTTTACTTTGAAAGTAAGTGCCTTAAATATGTCATCCCGTTCAACAGGAGTATTACTATTAGACAGTAGTTTTTTACTAGACAGTGGAATCTAGAGGTTCAAAGCATGCTATTCTATATGAACAGCTCCATGTCTGGACTAAAGAGCACCGGGGGTTAGCCTCTGTCTTTTTTTTATCTCCATACATACAGCATTCAAAGCCTGGATTGTACTGAGATAAAGCAGACGACATGCATACTTAGGCTTTTAGTCTTGGGAGTAATTTTTTTGGTAGGAAATCTCATTAATGCCTTGGAATTATTTTGAGAAACTGATTATTTTGGTGCCTTTACAAATACAGATTTTAAAAAGGAAATGCTTATAAGTGCAGTGGATTATGCATATGAATCATTGCAAAGCATTTTTAGTTTCCATCTGTGTCGTCATATTTTAAAATTTCCAGCTTTGTGTGTTGTTATATTTAAAGAGATTCATAGTGTGATACAAGGAAACTGGACTCATCAGAAGGAGCTTTAAATCTCTTTTTATATTTGGTTTAAATGATTCTTTTAATATATTTTATGTTTTTATTAACTGTCTTACATAACCATGCTTTGTAAAAGAAGACACAATTTATTTCCTATATTGTGGCATTTTGCCTTTCAAATCTTTGGTGCTTTAATTCCTCATTTTACCACTATCAAAAGCTAAAGTGAACAGAAAAATTAAAATTTTATCTATTAAATATAAAAGAAAGCACTGCACAAAAATCTAATAATTTTTTTATTTAACTTGACAGTGATATATATGTGGGAGCTGAAGTATGCATTTCAATTCCTGAAGAAACTTATTTTAGAAAACGAACTAATTTTTTTAGCTTATCCAAGCTTTTACATTCTCCATCCTGATGCCTTTCTGGGACTTTCACTACTTTTTTTTTTTTTTTTTTTTTTTTTTGAGACAGGGTCTCTGTTACCCAGGCTGGAGTGCAGTGGCGCGATCTCGGCTCACTGCAGCCTCTGCCTCCCGGGCTCAAGCAGTTCTTCCACCTCAGCTGGGATTACTGGGATGCACCACCACTCCTGGCTAATTTTTGCATATTTAGTAGAAATGGGGTTTCATCACATTGGCCAGGGTGGTCTCGAACTCCTGACATCAGGTGATCCACCCTCCTCGGCCTCCCAAAGTGCTGGAATTACAGATGTGAGCCACCGCGCCCGCCTTTCACTACTTAGTGATGCCCATGTCAGTTGTTAAAATGGCAATGAGAAGACAAAACTAACCTCCTAATATTTTCACACCAATAAGAATTTATAACACTTGATGCTTTAGAAAATTTGTGTTCTTACTGTCAGGCACCTTGATCTTCACTTACAGTACAGTTGGGGGCATCTCATGATAAAAACAAATGAAATAAATACATATTTCATTTTACTATGTTCTACTCACTTTACTGGCATAATCTGATTTAATCCTCACAGCAACCCTGTGCAATAGATTCCAACTATTGGCCTATTTTACAGTCAAGGGGATTAAGGCATACAGAAATTCCCAGAGCTGTTTTTCTTACCTGTCATCCCTTAATAGTCCTGAGCACTGGATATAAATTTGCATAATACAGCTCTTCAATTTTAAGATTTCCAAGATCCCATTTACATATCTCGAATTACTTTCTTTTTAATTTTTTTTTAAATCTGTTATCTTTATTTTTTTAATTTCTAACTAGGAATTCAGTGTAGAATATTGGAATATTCTGATGCTTAAAACTATGCTGTAGCCTGGGTGATGTGATTCACACCTATAATCCCAGCACTTTGGGAAGCTGAGGCAGGAGGATTGCTTGAGCCCAGGAGTTCGAGACCAGCCTGGGCAACATAATGAGACCCCCGTCTCTAAAAAAATAAATAATTTAAAAAACTATACTGTGAAGTATTAGGAATTTTATTATTTAATCAAGTCAGCTTTTAAATAATGTAGAAAATTCAGATACTTTTAAATTTGCCATGTCAGAGCCATTTTTCTTCAACAGTCATTTAAAAATACCTATATTTCATCTACTCTGTGCAAGGGGAATGAAAGATGATTATGTCAAGCCCTGGTTTAAGGCATTCCCACATGTAAAGCACTTAGTACAGTGCTGAGCATGTGATAAAACGTTGAAGAAATAGGAGCTGTTGATAATAAGATAATAACTTGTTAGTAGCCCTTTACATACATTATCTCATTTAATCTTTATACATATCCTATGAGAGAGCTTCTGTTGTAGTTGATACATTATGCTCACTTTCACAAGTAAGCAGGACTGTTTCAAATCCAATAAATGCTTTTTAAGTATGACTCTGCAGGTTGTTAAATACTGTAGAGAACAAAATAGGCTAGTAAGACATAGTCCTTATCCATGAAGGAGACAGGGTCATAAATTACTGTAATGGATATCAGGGTTAATATAATAAATCTAGTAAGAGAATTGCAAACAAAGAGCATGGAGGTACAAGCCAGTAGGGACAAGTCATAATGGTTAACTGGATCAGAATGAGATGGGCCTTGGAGGGGAAGAAGATTTCATCAGGCCAGGGAATAAGCAGTTGGGTGGTCCATACTCAGAACAATAAGAACGAGACTCGGAAGGACAGAAGCACACAGTGCATTCATGAGGCAGCAAGGAATCCCGCTGAGCAGGAGTGTGAGGCACATGTAAGGGAGTAATAAAAGTAGATGATTTTTTTTTTGAGACGGAGTCTCACTGTGTCGCCCAGGCTGGAATGCAGTGGTGCGATCTCGGCTCACTGCAAGCTCCACCTCCCAGGTTCACGCCATTCTCCTGCCTCAGCCTCCCAAGTAGCTGGGACTACAGGCACCCGCCACCACGCCCAGCTAATTTTTTGTATTTTTAGTAGAGACGGGGTTCCACCGTGTTAGCCAGGATAATCTCGATCTCCTGACCTCGTGGTCCGCCTGCCTCAGCCTCCCAAAGTGCTGGGATTACAGGCATGAGCCACTGCTCTTGGCCAAAAGTAGATGATTTTTATTGACAGTGACTAGGCCAGGCACTGTGTGAAACAGTTTCCATGAATTATTTTAATTAATCCTCAGAATGCTTTGATACTATTATTGTTCCTGTTTTATAGCTAAGAGCACTGAGACACAAAGACCAGTCACAATTAGAGTCTGTGCAGGCTGGTCTTGAATCCAGGCACTCAGACTCTAGAGCCTGCATTCTCAACCAGTACATCAGCCACCCTGTCCTCTTTTCCCTCCCCATGAATGGAAGAAGAAACTGGAATTATATTGCTGCAGACTTCAGTGCCCAGTATTCAGTGTAATATGTTAAACCCAAATAAAATTGGAATGGGTCTGGTTTATAAATATTTAAGGTACAGTTGCTAGTTTGCAGTAGAGAAAATTGGTAGTTCTGTTTTCATTAGGAAATGTCAGGTTTCATGTACATGGTAGTGACTTCGCCTAAATGAATCTTCACTGTTTTTCTAGATTATAAAAAATGCAGTGAAATGAAAATATTTATTGGGTTTCAAATTTTAAGAAGTTATCCTTCAGGTTATTGAAGTCAGAGTAAGGGAGAAAGTGATCATATTTAACTTAACTCTGCAATAAATATCTCAAGAATGGATATAAGGAAATGAGCAATGTTTATGTGGTAATGAATAGCACTGACCCTTTGATTAAGGACATGAATGAAATTCTCTGCTGACTTCGCCTATTCATTGCCTTGCTGCGTTATTTTATTGTGAGGATAAATGAGTTTGACTAGCCATTTTCTCTTTGATTCAGGCAGCTAGTTTTGAAAAATGATCCATAGGGGAAATATTTTTTCCAAAACTGATTTTCTCTAAATGAAGCTTTGGCAGAACAATTGCCATTCCTAGAATTTTAATCGTCTCTTAGATTATGATATTAGCTAATGCATGTTTAGAGTTCAGATGGCTACCAAATTGATTGCAGACAACTGGTGGATCCGTATGTACATTTTCAGGAAGGAGATATCCACCATGGCCATCTAGTCAGGGGAAGAAATCAGTGGCATCTGTAGCTTTGTCTTGTGTGTTCACAAGTAGTGATCACCCTGTGCTGGCCTATCGCTGTTCTTTTGCCTGGCTGAGGCTGGATTGGATGACAGGATAGAGTCCCTTCCAATGAGAAGATTTTGTGATTAATGGGACTGATAGCATTAGCATTTGGAAGACATGCGGCTATGGTAGGACTGCAGTTTGCAGTGAGAGAACACAGCAAGACTAAGATCACACGTGAGGACTTGGATCACGATTCAGAAGGATGCAGGAACTGGTGGCAAACATTTGTCTTCTGGATTTTGAATTGTGGATTGTGTTTTAAATTCAGCTTTAAAATAAAAGTTAAACCAATTTCTTTCCTATAGGATTTATCTAAACTAGGCAATAGTTTCAAATGGTCCCAAAATCAAAGCAGTATGACTATGTTTACATTCAGGGGTTCCATTTCTACCTGTTCCTATGACCCTTTTCTCCCCTGCCTTGTAGTTAATCACCTTATTAACTACAAGGTGTAGTATTTCTGTTTCATTATGCAGTTTCTGTATTTCTGTTTCATTATGCAGATACCACCAAATATGCATATGCAGCTTTATTTCACCCCTTTCTTTTATATATTATATATATACATATATATATATATACTTTAAGTTCTAGGGTACATGTGCACAACGTGAAGGTTTGTTACATAGGTATACATGTGCCATGTTGGTTTGCTGCACCTATCAACTTGTCATTTATACTAGGCATTTCTCCCAATGCTATCCCTCCCCCAGCCCCCCAGCCCCTGACAGGCCTGTGTGTGATGTTCCCCACCTTGTGTCCATGTGTTCTCATTGTTCAGTTCCCACCTATGAGTGAGAACATGCAGTGTTTGGTTTTCTGTCCTTGTGATAGTTTGCTGAGAATTATGGTTTCCAGTTTCATCCATGTCCCTGAAAAGGACATGAACTCATCCTTTTTATGGCTGCATAGTATTCCATGCATTTCACCCCTTTCTTATACAAAATATAACAGGCTGTAGACACTTGCTTTTTTCATTTAGGAATATATTTTTGAGATTTTTTCGTCAGTACATAGAAAGGTTTCCCAGTATTTTTACTACTGCATAGTAGCATAGTATTTTGTTGTACTGCTGTGCCATAGTTTATTTCATCAGTTTCTCTATTGATGGGCATGTATGTGTAGATTTAAGTCCTTTTCTCTTACAAACAGTACTGCAATGAAGACTTTTTTCTGTAGAATTGAAATTCATCTCAATGTCAAAAAAATCAGGTACCTTTATTATCCACTTAATACCCAATATGAAACTTTTTATCTTTGTGAGAAATTTTGCACAATAACATTATTAGGTAAAATTATTGTGTGTGGATTATTTCCTTTACATTATGCCAAAGATAAAAATAGGTTAGAATATGTCTGTGTACTTATATATAAATAATTTTGAAAGCATCTGTCAGGTTTTTTCTCTTTACAACTTTACTATTTAGTATCCATATGTCATTTTTTAAAAACAGTTGGATTTTTGTTAGTAATTCCCAATGAGGATATACATTTTCTAACTGGCATTTTTTGCTCTCAATGCGGAATTTTTCCAGTTTCTTTGTCATTCTTTTTGGAGGACAGTATAGAAATTTATCTTCAGGAAGTAGTTAAGAGAGTTATGTATATGAAGAACAAATCAAAGCAAATAATGTGAATTAGAACAATTTTTTTGTTTTATTTTAATGACCAAGATCTTTACTTTCAGTAATGGCAAAGTTGCTTATTGCAGACCAGCCCATCCATTGAGAATAACCAGGAAAATTGAACAAAATATTTTTAAAACTAAGTTTGGACTCTGGATTCTGGAAAGATGGAGTAGATGTATTTCTCTGCGTTCTTCCTGCTAGGTACAGCCAACAACCTTGGACACATGTATAAAACAAACATAAAATGAATCTGAAAGGTGGAGAGAAGCAGCAGGCTGGTTAGGGACCTTGAGATCTCTGGAATGGCATAGCTGTGAGGTCCCTGGGTTTTCTCTTTGCTCATATATCCCAGTCTTGGGCTGAAGAAGTCAGCAAACTGGAAATGCCTATAGGCACAGCCAAAATGTCCCCCAAATGTCTGTTCTTTTTAGCAAAAGGACCAAAAAAAACAAACTTAGAAAACTTTAAAACAGGAATCTCTCTACTCCAACTGCACAGTACAAAAAGAAGCTAACAACAACAACAAAAAACCCACAGCCTTCCCTCCTCCCTAATCCTTGCTGAGGCATTATTAGAGAAGGCTAAGTGAGGAACTGGAACTTTCATCACGGTGGAGTGGTAATGAAGTGCCCCTCCAGCTCCCCACTGTGTGGCATCAGAAGAGGCCTGGTGGAGAGTCAGGACATTTTTGCACACCCAGCAATAACAGGGTCTTCTTACCGAAGTGTCAGTGAAAGCCACGTGGAGAGTAGTAATCATGCATGCCTGATACCAACCAGGGCAGTATCAGGAGAGACTCAGCAGGGAGCTGGAATTGTTGCCACTGCCTAGCAATACGGAGGTGTTGCTTTCCCTTAGGTGTCATGGAGGGAACTTGATGTTCAACCCCACCTAGCAGTGTCATTTTTTCCATACCAGAATGGTAATAAAGAAGGCCTGCTATAGAGGATTTAAATAAGATCCAGAGTCTCGTAAGTTAATATCCAAAATGTCCAAAATTGAATTTAAAATCACTGCTTATACCAACAATTGGGAAAATCTCAACTTGAGGGAAAATTTGATCAACACATGCCAACACTAAGATGACACAGTTGTTAGAATTATCTAACAATGATTTTCTGACAGCCATCATGAAAATGTTTCAATGAGCAATTACAAGCATGATTGTTATGTTATGTTATGTTATGTTATGTTATGTTATGTTATGTTATGTTCTTTGGAGATGGGGCCTCACTCTGTCGCCAGGCTGCAGTGCAGTGGCTTGATTTCGGCTCACTGCAACCTCCGCCCTCTGGGTTCAAGCGATTCTCTTGCCTCAGCCTCGTGAGTAATGTTTGTATTTTTAGTATTTTTGTATTTTTAGTAGAGACGCCCAGCTAATTTTTGTATTTTTAGTAGAGACGGGGTTTCACCATGTTGGCTAGGATGGTCTCGATCTCTTGACCTCGTGATCCTCCTGCCTAGGCCTCCCAAAGTGCTGGGATTACAGGCGTGAGCCACAGCACCCGGCCACAAGCATGATTTTTAAAAATGAAAAAATAGAAAGTCTTAGCAAAAAATTGAAGGTATTAAGGAACAAATGGAAATGTTAGAACTGAAAAATAGAACAGTCAAAATGTAAAACTCAGTAGATAGGTTTTTAGGATGCTAGTGGACCCTGAATATGGGCCATTAGCAGTCTACCAAAAATTATAAATTCTGAAATGTAAGGTACTTCAATGGGCTAGACACCCTAGAAGCCCCTGTCCCCAGAGACAAAATGGAAGGGACAGAGGAAAAAATCAGTGAACTTGAAGATAAATAGGAATCACCAAATCTGAGCAACAAAGAGTAGACTGGGGGAAACAAATGAACAGAGCTTCACGGTTTGTGGGGCTATAATAAAATATTTAACAATTGTGTCTTGGAAGAAGAGGAGAAAGATGGCAGGCCTTGAAAAAGTATTCAAAGAAATATTTGGTAAGAAATTTCCCAAATTTGGTCAAAGGTATAAACCCACACATGACAGAAACTGAGCAAATCCCAAACAGTATAAATCCAAAGAAGTCCACAGCAAGAGACATCATAGTAAAATTTTTGAACACTAAATACAAAAAAAAAAAAAAAAAAAAAACTTGAAAGAAGCAAAAGGTAAATGACATGTTACCTATAAGGGAAGAACGGCTGGGCACGGTGGCTCATGCCTGTAATCCCAGCACTTTGGGAGGCAGAGGCAGGTGGATCACCTGAGGTTGGGAGTTTGAGACCAGACTGCCCAACATGGTGAAACCCTGTGTCTACTAAAAATACAAAAAATCAGCTGGGCATGGTGGCGGGCACCTGTAATCCCAGCTACTCGGGAGGCTGAGGCAGGAGAATTGCTTGAACCCAGGAGACGGAGGTTGCAGTGAGCCAAGATCGCGCCACTGCCCTCCAGCCTGGGTGACAAGAACAAAACTCCATTTCAAAAAAAAAAAAAACAAAACCCACCTATAAGGGAAGAACAATTTGAATCACAGATTTTTTTTTTTTATCAGAAATCATGGAGGCCAGAAGGAAGTGGCATGATAATTTTTCAGGAGATGGAAGAAAAGAACTGTCAACCCAGAATTCTGTGTTCAGGGAGAATATCCTTCAGGAATGAAATTGAGACATTCTCAGATAAAGGAAAATTAAGAGAACTTGTTACCAGGAAACCTACCCTTAAAAAGTAGCTAAGTTGGCCGGGCGCGGTGGCTCACGTCTGTAATCCCAGCACTTTGGGAGGCTGAGGAGAGTGGATCACAAGGTCAGGAGATCAAGACCATCCTGGCTAACATGGTGAAACCCCATCTCTACTAAAAATACAAAAAATTAGCCAGGCGTGGTGGCAGGAGCCTGTAGTCCCAGCTACTCAGGAGGCTGAGGCAGGAGAATGGTGGGTACCTGGGAGGCGGAGCTTGCAGTGAGCAGAGATCGTGCCACTGCACTCCAGCCTGGGCAACAGAGTGAGACTCCGTCTCAAAAAAAAAAAAAAAAAATAGCTAAGTTATCTAAACAGAAAGGAAGTGATAAAAGAATGGATCTTGGGAGGGCATGGTGGCTCACACCTGTAATCCCAGCACTTTGAGAGGCCGAGGCGGGTGGGTCACCTGACATCAGGAGTTCGAGACCAGCCTGGCTAACATGGTGAAACCCCGTCTCTACTAAAAATACAAAAAATTAGCCAGGTGTGGTGGTGGGTGCCTATAATCCCAGGTACTCGGGAGGCTGAGGCAAGATAATCACTTGAACCCAGGAGGTGGACATTGCAGTAAGCTGAGATCACGCCATTGCACTCCAGCCTGGGCAACAAAAGCGAAACTCCATCTCAAAACAAACAAACAAACAGACAAACAGAAAAAAAGGGATCTTGGAACTTCAGAGAGAAGGAAAGAGTAAAAATATGGGTAAATACTTTTCTTAATGAGTTTCCTAAATTATTTTGCCATTTGAAGCAAATGCTATAACAATGTCAAATGTGCTTTTCAAACATATGTACAAGAATTTTTTAATATAAGTGTTTTATAAATGGCAGAGAGTAAAGAGACTAAAGAGAGGTAAAGTTTCTACACTTCGCTTCAATTGGTAAAACGGTGCATGTAGCTATCAACTACATAGGTAAAGATATATATAGTAATACATAGAGCAATCACTAACAACACTTAAGTTCTAAGAGATACATTCAAAAGCCCTATAGATAAATCAGAAAAGAATTCTAAAGAGCACTCAAGTAATTCTCAGAAAGATAAAATAAATGAAAGATAAAATGACAGACTTAAACTCTAATGCAGAAATTAGTTCATTAAAAGCAAAAGATCTAAATATACCAATTAAAGGACAGAGATTGGTAGACTGGATTTTAAAAAGCATTATCTAATTATATAAACTATAGAGTTACTTGAAATATAAGTAGTTGAAAGGAAAGAATGGAAAAAGACCATGCAAACATGAATCAAAGGAAAGCTATAGTGGCTTAGTAATGTCAGGTAAAGTAAACTTCAGAGCAAAGAAAGTTAACAGAGACAGAGAGGATCATTGCATAATGATGAAGAGGTCAATCCACCAAGAAGACAGCAATCCTAAATATATGTGCGTCAAACAGAGCTGTAAATGTGAAGGAAAAAAACTGATGAAACTAAAAGGAGAAATAGGTAAATACACAATTATAGTTGGTGATTTGAACATATCTCCTTCAACAATGGAAAGGAAAACTAGACAGAAAATCAGCAAAGACATAGAACTTCACAACATCAACCAATAGGATCTAATTGACATAAAGCACTTTACTCACAACAGCAGAATACATGTTCTTTTCAGTTGCACATGGAATGTATGCCAAGATAGACATCCTGTCCCATGAAATAAACATCCTCAAATTCAAAAGAAGTGAAATAACAAAAAGTATATTTTCTAATCAAAGTGGAATCAAACTAGAAATAACAGAAACATAATGGAAAAATCTCTAAGCACTTGGAAACTAAAAAACAGATTTCTAAGTAACCAGTAGGTCAAAGAAAACACTTCAAGGGAAATGAAAAAATGTATGTAAACTGAATGGAAAGGAAAAGACAACATATGAAACTTTGTGGGATACAATTAAAGCAGGCTGAGGGGGAAATTGACAGTATGAAATGCTGCGTTAGAAAAGACAAAACATCTCAAACCAGTAATCTAAGCTCATAACCTTATATGACTAGAAAGAGAAGAGCAAAATAAATCCAAAGCAACTAGAAAGAAGGAAATGGTATAGATCAGAAATCAATGAAATTAAAAATAGAAAAACATTTGAGGAAATTAATGAAATGAAAGGCTAGATCTGGCCAGGCGAGGTGGCTCACGCCTATAATCCCAACACTTTGGGAGGCTGAGGTGGGCAGATCACTTGCGATCAGGTGAGTGGATCACTTGAGACCAGCCTGGCCAACATGGTGAAACCACGACTCTACTAAAAATACAAAAATTAGCCGGGCATGGTGGTGCATGCCTGTAATCTCAGCTACTCAAGAGGCTGAGGCAGGAGAATTATTTGAACCCGGGAGGCAGAGGTCGCAGTGAGCTGAGATGGCGCCACTGCACTCCAGCCTGACTGACAGAATGAGACTCCATCTTTAAAAAAAAAAAAAAAAAAAAACAGCTACATCTTTGGGGTTAAAAAAAAATTTTTTTTTTCATAAAACCCAGATCCTGTGTGTGCACGCGTGCACACACACACACACGCTAGATCTTTGAAAAGATGATAAAATTGAAAATCCTCTAACAAGACTGACAAAGAAAAACAGACAATACAAATCTTGTCAACACGGTAGTCCCTCAGTATTCATGGTTTCGCTTTCTGCAGTCAACTGTGGTCTAAAAATAGGAGAGTACAATACAATAAGATATTGTGAGAGAGAGAGAGTACATTGTACATTCACTTAACTTTTATTACATTGTATTGTAATTGTTCTATTTTATAACTAGTTGTTAATTTCTTACTATGTCTGATTTATAAATTAAACTTTATCGAGTTGGGCACAGTGACACACCTATAATCTCAGCAACTCAGGAGGCTGAGGTGGGAGGATCATTTGAGGCCAGAAGGTCAGGATTAGCCTGGGCAACATAGTGAGACACTGTCTCTACAAAAAATTAAAAAAAAAATTATCCAGGCTTGGTGGCTCATGTCTGTAGTTAAGAGGCTGAATCAGGAGGATCAATTAAGTCCAGAAGTTGGAGGCTTCAGTGAGCCATGGTCAAGCCACTGTACTCCAGCCTGGTTGACAGAGTGAGACTCTTAAAAAAAAAAAAAATAAGAACTTTATCATAGATTTTTAGGTAGAGGGAAAAACATGGTATATAGTTATATAGGGTTCAGTACTATCCATGGTTTCAGGCATCCACTGAAGGTCTTGGAACATATCCCTCATGAATACGGGGGTACTACTCTATCAGGAATGAAATTAGATATTACCACCAACCCCCCCAATAGCAACAATGTATTAAAGAAATACTGTATACAGCTGAATACATATAATTTTGACAAGATGAAATGGGAGAACTCCTCAGAAAACAGTCACAACTCAGCTAACTGAAATAGAATATTTGAATAGCCCTATGATTATTGAAAAAAATTGAATTCATAATTTTAAAACTCCAAAAATGAAATCTACTGGGCCAGATGGTTTTCCTGGGAAGTCTACCTAACATTTAAAGAATTATCACCAGTTCTGCACAATTGCTTCCAGAAAATACAAGATAAGAAACATTTTAAATTTAACTTTATGAAGCCCTAATACCAAAGCCAGACAAAGGTAGGAAAAAAGAAAACTACTGACCACATCCCTCATGAATATACATGTAAAATTCCTTGAAAAAAAAATTAGCAAATATAATAAAGTAGAAAAAAATTTTGTAGACCATGACCTAGTTGGATTTATTCTAGAGATGCAAGGCTGATTCAGTATTGAAAAATCAATTAATGTAGCCCATCGTACTAACAGACTAAAGAAGAAAAATCACGTGGTAATATCAATTGGTGCAGAAAAAGCATTTGATAAAATTTGAACTTATTTATGATAAAAACTAGGAATACAGAGGAACTTTCTCAGCTTGATGAAGAACATCTACAAAACTTCTATAGCTTGCATTATTCTTAATGGTAAGAGACTGGAGAAAGGGAAGGATATGTGCTGTTAACACTGCTATTCAACATAGTACAGGAAGTTCTAGTCAGTGCAGTAAGGCAAGTAAAAGAAAAGGCATGTAGACGCAGCAGTGGA
Source organism: Pan paniscus (assembly GCF_029289425.2). Taxonomy (NCBI): domain Eukaryota; kingdom Metazoa; phylum Chordata; class Mammalia; order Primates; family Hominidae; genus Pan; species Pan paniscus. The sequence goes on from NC_073264.2 coordinate 72,756,761, forward strand.
AAAATAAAACTCCCTATTTCAGATGACATGCTGGTCTGTTTGCAAAACCCTAAGGAATCTATAGATAAACAACCTGGAACTGCAAAATGTGTTTAGCAAGCTTGTATGATTCAACATCAACTTACAAAAATCAGTTAGATTTCTTTCAGTGAATATGTGGACACTGAAATTAAAATACACCATTTGCAATCCCTAAACAAACAAACAAAACTTGGAGCCAAACATGATAGCCTGTGCCTATAATCCCAGATAGTCAGGAAGCAGAAAGATCACTTGAACCTAGGAGTTCAAGACAAGCCCAGGCAACACGGTGAGATGTCATCTAAAAACATAAACAAAAGCTTGGGCATGCATCTAACAAAACATGAATAGGACTTGTATTTTGAAAACTACAAAACCCTGATGAACGAATCAAAACCCTAATGTTGGGCATGATGGCTCACTTCTGTAATCCTGGCGTTTTGAGAGGCCAAGGAAGGAGGATTGCTTGAATCCAATAGTTCAAGGCCAGCCTGGGCAACATAGTGAGATCCTGTTTCTGCAAAAAATTTTAAAAATTTAACCAGGCATGGTGGTGTGCATTTGTAGCTCCAACTACTCAGGAGGCTAAGGCAGGAGGATCGCTTGAGCCCAGGATTTCAAGGCTGCCATGAGCTATGATCATCCTGCTACACTCTAGCCTGGGTGACAGATTAAGTCCTGTCTCTAAGAAACCAAAGACCTAAATAAATGGAGAGGCATACTATATTCACAAATTGAGAGCGTTAACATATATTAATCATGTCAGTGTTCTCCAAACTGATACAAAGTTTAACTTCTTAATTTTTATCAAAATTCCACCAAGGTTTTTTTGTGGTTATAGACAAGATTATTCTAAAGTTTACATGAAAAAACAAAGGAACTGGAATACCTAAAACAATCTGAGAAAGAGGAATTAATGTGGGAGAAATTATTCTATCTGATTTCAATACATGTTATATAGCTCCAGTAGTCAAGACTGTGTGGCATTGCTGGAAGGGTAGACATGTGGATCGGTGGAACAGAATAGAGAAACCAGAAATAGCCCCACACAAATATATCTAGCTCATTTTTGGCATAGGTGTAAAAGTAATTCAGTGGAGGAAGGATAGGCTTTTCCAACAGTACTGGGACAACTGGACATCCATAAACAAAATAATGAACCTTGACTTTTTGGGTTTTTTTTGTTTTTTTGAGACTGAGTCTTGCTCTGTTGCCCAGGCTGGAGTGCGTGGCATGATCTTGGCTTACTGCAACCTCCGCCTCCCAGATTCAAGCAATTCTCGTGCCTCAGTCTCCTGAGTAGCTGGAATTACAGGTGCATACCACCACACCCGGCTAATTTTTGTGTTTTTAGTAGAGACGGGGTTTCACCATGTTGGCCAAGCTGGTCTCAAACTCCTGATCTCAAGTGATCTGCCCACCTCAGCCTCCCAAAGTGCTGGGATTACAGGTGTGAGCCACCAGGCCCCCGGCCTAAACCTTGACTTTTAAGCATCAACAATTAATTCAAATGGATCATAGATTGAAATCTTACAAGTATTAAAATTTTTTGAGAAAAACATAGGAGAAAATCTTTGGGACCTTCAGCTTGGTTAAGAATTCTTAGATGTGGCACCAAGAGCTTGATCTAGAAAGAAAAAAAAAATTTGAGAAATTGTAGTCTATCAAGATTAACAATATCTTACAGTGCTTTTTCTCTTAGACATTTGCTGATAGGTTAAGAATCTTGGGGCTTTTCCATCTAGCATAAAGCAGCAGATAAAAAGTTAGGAGACAGATCAGAGCTTTCAGTGATCAGATCAAATCAGAGCTTGTATAGGGCTTTGGAGGTTACAAATTGAATTCAAGGCTTACTAGAGAACTCAAATCTGTAAAACAATTATATTGAAATTCATTTTTTTTTCTTCTTCTTTGAGACGGAGTCTCACACTATTGCCCAGGCTGGAGTGCAGTGGTGCAATCTTGGTTCACTGCAACCTCCGCCTCCTGAGTTTAAGTGATTCTTGTGCCTCAGCCTCCCGAAGAGCTGGGATTACAAGTGTGTGCCCCTACGCCCGGCTAACTTTTGTATTTTTAGTAGAAACGGGGTTTCACTGTGTTGGCCAGGCTGGTCTCGAACTCCTGACCTCAAGTGATCCACCTGCCTTGGCCTTCCAAAGTGCTGGGATTACAGGCATGAGCCACCACACCCAGCCTATATTGAAACTCTAAAACTAAAAAACCCCTAAAGTTAGACTTATTTAAAAGTAGATATGTTTAAGAACATATTGGACACAGTAGAAGAGAGAGAACTGATGAAGACAGATTACCAGAAAAATTTTAACTAAAGAACGGAGACAAGAAAACATAGAAAAATACAGAAAAATGTCTGAAAGGCATGTGGATAACAGCAAAATATATATATGATTGAATTTCCAGAAGAGAAGATATGTATGCATTATTTGGGAATAAAAGCAGTATTTGAGGAAATGCTGGTAGAGATTTCCAGAACTGATGAAAGACAAGCATTAAGATAAAAACAAGGAGTTCTGTCCACCCTAAACAAGATAATCTAAAAAAAAAAAAAAAAAAATCAAATGTAGGCTCATAGTAAAAATTGCTGAAAATAAAAGAAAAAGAGAAAAATCTTTAAAAATAGCCAGATGGAAAAATACCTTTAAAGAACAACAAGACTGTTAAACATTTGCTGGGCTATAAAGCCTAAAGAAAAAGTAGAGGCCAGGCGTGGTGGCTCATGCCTGTAATCCCAGCACTTTGGGAGGCCGAGGCAGGCAGATCACGAGGTCAGGAGATCGAGACCATCCTGGCTAATACGGTGAAACCCCATCTCTACTAAAAACACAAAAAAATTAGCCGGGTGTGGTGGCAGGTCCCTGTAGTACCAGCTACTCTGGAGGCTGAGGCAGGAGAATGGCGTGAACCTGGGAGGCGGAGCTTGCAGTGAGCCGAGATGGAGCCACTGCACTCCAGCCTGGGTGATAGAGCGAGACTCCGTCTCAAAAACAAACAAAAAAAGTAGAAGGCAGAAGACATTTCTAAAGTGCTGAAAGAGTAACCCTCACAATGGATTTTACACCAAAAAATTTCTTTAAAATGTAGGCAAAACTAATTTATAGTAAAAAAAACAAAATTAGGACAGTGGTTGCCTGAAGCTGTTAGATGATGCAGGGATGTACTGCAAAGAGGAACCAGGAGCTATTGGGGTAATGGCAGTGTTCTGTATTTTGATTGTGTTGGGGGTTTGTCAGAAGTTATTAAATTATACGCCTTGCATTTACTCTTCAGAAATCATACATCAATAAAGTTGATTTAAAAACTGAAGGCAAATTTCTGCTTCTTGCTAAGATTAAGTAAGAGGGACTGCATTTAACTTTCCACCTGAAACAACTTAAAAACTAGACAAAACAATGAAACAATGGTTTTTATAATGTTGGACATCAGGCATTGAAGGACATTGATTGCTTGGGAGATGGGAAACAAATGAGGTGAACCCTAAGATTGCACCAGCTTTCTGCCTGAAGAGAGTTTCCAGGCTACAGTACAGGCAGGGGGTACCCAGTTAAAGGCCAGAAGCCTCCCTGATTGAGATTGAGATGTGAGTCCAGGGAGGCTAGAATTCGCAGAGCACAGAGAATCAGGGAGGAGAGAGCCGTAAACAGTCTACCTCTGGTGCGAATAGTTTCAACTCCTACAAAGCAGATTGGAAAACTTCATAATTGACATGGCATTGAGTAGAGCCTCACAATGCTTTTGCCTCAATAGTGGGGCAGAATTATCCTTAGACTAAACACTGCTGTCGTACAACCAAGAGTTTAAAAGCAAGAACTAAAAGGCTCAAACTCTTGCCAAGTAATTTAACTATGAATCCAGAACAAAGTCAAAAATACTTTATAGGAATACAACAATATCCAGTACCCAACAAGGTAATATTCATAATGTCTGACAGTCAATCATTTAATTAAAAACTACAAGCAGGAGCATATGACCTATAGTTGGGGAGGGGATAAAATAATTAAACAATTAAAACCACAAAAATAACTCTGATGTCTTTTTAATGTTTAGGAAGCGGGAGGAAAGATTGAACATTAAGTAGAAATCTGGAAAAAGAAAAGCTTTGTATTTATGGATATGAAAGCTACAGTATCTGAGTTGAAAAGTACACTGGACAGAATTAACAGCAGATTAGACATTGTCGAAGAAAGGATTAGTGAACTTGATGACATAGCAATAGAAACAATTGCCAAAAAAACCCCAAAAAACCCAACATCAATATACTGTGAGACAACTTCACCTGACCTAATATTCATATAATTGGAGACCCCAGAGGAGTTAGGAACTACCTGAAAAAGTAGTTGAGGAAATAGTTCCAGATTTTCCACATATGATGCAAGCAGACCCAAGAAACTCAATGAGCCCTAAGAATAAGAAGCATGCAGAAAATGACACCAACACATATCATAATCAAATTGTTTCAAACCCGTGATACAGAGAAACTCCTAACAGCAGCCAAAGGGAAAAATCTTGATTTTCAGAAGAAAGGTTATCAAAATAAACAATGAACATAGGAAAAGTTAGATGACTTTTTTAGTCGTTAGAGAAATCCAGAAGAAAGCATAGCAATACAGTTCTCAGATGTTTACGTCTCAGAGTCCCTTCACCCTTTTAAAAGTTAAAGATCCCAAAGAGCTTTTGTTCATAAGACTTTTTTGTGTGTTTACCACATTACAATCAAAACAAATTTTAAAATGTTCTTTTTAAATAAAATGATTACATGTTACATGTTAATATAAGTAACATGTTTGTGAAAAAAGTTTTCTAAAATGAAAAACTAGTGCAAAGAAAGTATCGTTTTTGCAGATCTCTTTAATGTCTGGCTTAATAGAAGGCACTTGGACTCACATATGTGCATCTGCTGTCAGTCTGCTGCAATGTATTGTTTTGGTTGGAGTAGATGAAGAAAATCTGTCCTCACAGAGTTTATGTACTTGGAGAAAGAAGGACTTTCATACGGCCTTTTCAGATAATTGTGGATATTTTCCTTTGATATAACACCAAAACTCAACAAGTGGTAGTTTTTGTGTGTGTGTTTTTTTCTTTTGAAATGGAGTCTCGCTCTGTCGCCCAGGCTGGAGTGCAGTGGCACGATCTTGGCTCACTGCAACCTCCGCCTCCCAGGTTCAAGCAATTCTCATGCCTCAGCCTCCTAAGTAGCTGGGATTACAGGCGCCCACCACCACGCCCAGCTAAATTTTGTATTTTTAGTAGAGACGGGATTTCACCATGTTAGTCAGGCTGGTCTCAAACTCCTGACCTTGTGATTTGCACACCTCGGCCTCCCAAAGTGCTGGGATGACAGGCGTGAGCCACCATGCCCGGCCAACAAATGGTAGTTTCTTAAAGGTTGATAGCTATGTGGAATCTGAAATCATGAGTTAATCTGAAATCATTCTGTTAAATTAAAAATTCATTGACTTTCATGCACTTTGAATGAATCTTTCTTTTCCTTTTTCTTTTCTTTTTATTTTTTTTTTGAGACAGGGTTGCACTCTATTGCCCAGGCTGGAGTGCAGTGGCACAATCATGTAATCATGGCTCACTATAGCCTTGCCCTCTTGGGCTTAAGCCATCCTCCCACCTTAGCTTCCAAATCCTGGGACTGCAAGCACATGCCACCATACCCACCTGATTTGTTAATTTTACAGAGACAGGGTCTCACTGTGTTGCTCTGGCTGGTCTTGAACTCCTGGCCTCAAGTGATCCTCCCGCCTTGGCCTCCCAAAGTGCTAGGATTACAGGCATGAACCACCATGCCTGGCCTTGAATGAATCTTTTATTCATGCATGATTTTGTAATTTCATACAGCAGTCATTTGGAAAAATTGGTTCTCTTATGGAGATTTTGTAAGTGTTTGCTTAGTTTACAATAATGAAAATATTCCATTGATCTTATTAGAAAAAGAGTTAAGTGTTGGGAAACCCTTAGGCTCATGGTGATAGGTGTAAGTTTCCAAAAATTTAAATTTTGCTTTAGAGCTTAAATTCTATTATGTCAGGAAATACTGTCAGTTGTTTTTCCTGAAGTAACAGGCTCCCTTTTATATTTTCAAGACAATATCTCCCAAATACACAAGCCTGAATGACTATAGTTTGTCTCTTGTTTGTTCTTTCATATGAAAATAGTGATTTTAGTTAGGTTTTTATTGCTGCTGTAACAAATTACTCCTACTCAGTGCCTTAAAACAACATAGATTTGTTATTTTACAGTTCTGTAAGTTAAAAATTAAATATTGGTGTCACTGGGCTAAAATCAAACTGTGTCCTTTCTGGGGGCTCTAAGGGTGAATCTGTGTTTGGCCTTTTCAACTTCTGGTGGCTGCCCGTGCACCTTGGCTCATGGCCCTTCCTCCATCTCCAAAGCCAGCAGTGTTGCATCCCTTTGACCCCGCCTCCATTGTCTTTTCTCTTTTGTCTCCGTTGTCTTTTTCTGATGATCATCTTGTCTTCCTCTTCCACTTTTAAGGACCTTTCAGTTATTGGGCCCATCTGGATAATCCTGGCTACTCTCCCCATCTGTTAATTGGCAATCTTAAGTCCTTCTATAATCTGAGCTCCCCTTTACCATTAACATTACATATTCACAGGATCTAGGGATTAGGAAGTAGGTGGGTTTGAGGAGAAATTACTCTGCCTGCCAGTCTTCTATGAAAAAGACACAAAGTTCATCTTGCAACTCAGTTGAACAAGTGCTTTTCCTTGAGAAAGCTATCATAAAGCACTTTAGTAGGCAACAGATGCTTTATATATACGCTGCATTTCATCACATGGAATATTAAAAAGCATATACTCAAGTGTCTAGATTTAATACAAGTTAATATTTTACTGCTTCATCAAGGACATTCTTAACTGGGTTTTTATTTGGGGAAGGGGTGAGTGTATAGCGGAGAAAAAGAATGCAAGGAGTGCTGGTATAGTTTGGAGCCACTGCTTGATTCATGCAAAAGTGCCAGCAGTTTGACTCACCATGAGTGCATATGTCTGTGGAAAATACCAGATTGACTCTTAATAGTGTTTTGAAGATAGTTTTGATGTCATGATCCATCACTCCCCACAAGAAGGTTCTCAGAGATGCTCAAGAGTTCACAGTCCACACTTCAAGAACTGTTGCACAATGAAATACCTCATAGTGACTATTTTAAATTTCTAAATTTAATTAGGCAATAGTAGAGGTTTCATAAGAATGTAAGAATTGAGTTGTTCTCATGGTTTGTTCTACCCCAGTGGCCGCTTTCTGGCCATGATACCAGGCAAGATGAGGTAAAATGCAAAACTTCTGAAGAAGACTGAGAACTTGGTTATTCACATCTCTTTCTTCTGGTACAGGGCTGTGACTTTATCGTCCATCTTTCCAGGAAGTTATGGCTGTTTAAGTCAGATTGCACTGTCTGTTTCTTTCTTTCTATTTTTTTTTTTTTTTTTGAGATGGAGTCTTGCTCCGTCTCCCAGGCTGGAGTGCAGTGGCGCTATCTCGGCTCACTGCAAGCTCGGCCTCCCGGGTTCACGCCATTCTCCTGCCTCAGCCTCCCGAGTAGCTGGGACTACAGGTGCCCGCCACCACGCCCGGCTAATTTTTTGTATTTTTAGTAGAGACGGGGTTTCACCGTGTTAGCCAGGATGCTCTCAATCTCCTGACCTCGTGAGCCACCCGCCTTGGCCTCCCAAAGTGCTGGGATTACAGGCGTGAGCCTGCAGTGTCTGTTTCTTAACTCTGTGTTAAAGTGCCTGTTGTATGAGAGGAAGAGCAAATTTACGTACTGTTGTTTCCCAGTTGTGGAAGCTCACATCACTTTTAGTAAGTGTTGAAAGACCCCTTTACTTTGTTGAGATTTAAGACCTTCATCTCAAATATAGCCCTTGTCCCATTGGACTGACCACCATCACTTTTGTATGTACAAACATTTATTGAGTGCCCAGCACTTCCCTCAGTGCTTCATATGAACAGCTGATCTGCAGGCATGAATTATGGCACCATTGCTAAATGACCCAGAGGTTATCCAAAGCAAGATGCTGAACTGTGGATAAACCTAGCCTGTTCCCAGGAGGGCTTCTGGTGTCATCATAACTCTATTTTGATCATTACCTTAAAGTATTGTATATGTAGATCCATAAGCCCATGTAGGTATGTTTGTGTGTTTCTCAGACAATAAATACTGTTTTATATAACCTCAAAGCAATCCAAAATCCCCACATCATGGCTTTACAACTCCATGTACATTAGCTCCTTCTCTTAGAATGTTCCTGATTACATTTACTTAACTTCTGCTTGTCAACATCTCATTCTATCCGGGAGCATGGCTGCTAAGGATTCTAGGAGCCTGAGTTCGGAGAATGCTACCTACCTTTGATCTAATTGGAGTAGAAATCAAGATACAGTCACATTGTCACCTTTGAGGATACAGCAAGTGATATTTGACACAGTTTCAAACCAGAGGAAATTTGACATTGTAAGGAATTTCCTAATCCTCTTAAAGGATTATTCCTTTCACAACTGGCAAAACCGGTTTGTTCTGTCAGCAGGTGGAGCTCACTAGGGTATAGAATTCAGTCAAAAGAGGCACATTGTCTTGTCCTTGAATTCTGCTTGTCCACTACTTTGGGGGATGTTTTCTTATCTTCTTTCTGCAGGAAACTTTTTTTTTTTAATAAATGAATCTAAATAAATTAATCCTTTTGAGTGTTGCACAGTGAAATCTTAGGCCTCTATCTATGAAGTTTTAAATAGGCACCCACAAATTCAGTGTCGCTGTAATGCTTTCCATTAGTCAGGGTGAGTTTTGTTTTACGCTGTTGCAAGTGAAGGCTGTTCTGGAAGGCATAGCCAGACAGCATGTAACTTAAAGCCCCTTCCTGTCTACAGATTGCTTGATCTTTTTGTTCTCCCTGGAGGGAGAGAGTCAGGTAATGTTCAGCCCTGGAATCTGGCTGTATTAAGGACTTCTTTTGTAATAGACATCGAGACTATCTCTCCCTTTTTATTTGTTGAGACCTAATACGGTACTTAGCTCAATTCTAAAGCCAAGATGAAACCTTTACCTGTGGGAGCGTTCCCTTCTAAGCATTAGCCACATTCAGCCATTAGAAGCAGGCCAGCTAAGAAAGGGGTTAAATGTCAGTAGTGTGCAGCAAGTTTTACCCTGATTTTTTTTTCTTATGTGTGCTATACAAAAATGAACTAAGTCCCGAATGTGTGCCTGTTCATAATCAAGGTAGCAGTAGGTCAGATTGTATGCTATTTTAAAAATATTCCAGGACAGGCACAGTGGCTCATGCCTGTAATCCCAGCACTTTGGGAGGCCGAGGCAGGTGGATCACCTGAGGTCAGGAGTTCAAGACCAGCCTGACCAACATGGTGAAACCCCATCTCTACTAAAAATACAAAAATTAGCCAGGCCTGGTGGCGCATGCCTGTAATCCCAGCTACTTGGGAGGCTGAGGAGGGAGAATCGCTTGAACTCCAGAGGCGGAGGTTGCAGTGAGCCAAGATTGCGCCATTGCAATCCCGCCTGGTCAACAAGAGCGAAGCGAAACTCCATCTCAAAAATATATATATATATATCCAGGAACTCTCCTGTCTATGCACAATGCAAAGGCTGTTGAGCTTTCTTATCAGCTAAGCAGGGTGCAGGGGAGGGAGACAAAGCAAGCAAAGGTGTTTTTTTGTTTGTTCATTTGTTTTCTCCCCTGTGACATTTTCCGTTATCACGATTTGAACCATTTGATTTGGAAAGCTGAAAATGGTAGTTCAGGTTCATAGTCCCTTAATATAAAGTGGCAGGGCTGGCTGTGTTTCAGAATTGAGGAATTTTCAGATTTTAGAGGGATAATAAAATGTATGACCCATATAGTAATATTCCCAGTGAGATCTGGGGCAGTACCCCACAATCAATTATGCAGGGGAAACATGAATATTCACACAAAGATGAATAAATTAAAAGTACTAATGTCAGCCCCATATCAAGTTTTGCTGCCAAATATGTTTGCCTAAATTTGCTTTCTACCTTTCAACTTCAGAATTGCAAATAAGAAGTTGTAGACATATGTTGCAGCGGTTGTCCAAAGACAAACCTGGTTGAGTCCTGGTGATAGTTAATGGAGCTGAGTCACAGAACTGACTCTTTATGATCTTGTGTCTCTCCCTACTGTACTAGTTCCTCTCTCTTGCATTCTCTGATCTCTTTGCTCATCTGTCAAACAGGGGTAATATTTGCCTTGTGGGCTATTGTGAGAGTAAGAATTTAATGTTTGTTAAACACTGCACGTAGTGCCTGGCATATGGTAGGTATTCAATAAATGTTAGCTATTAAAATTTCACCTCTTCTCTTCCCCCTTTTATTAGATAAAACCTTACTGATGTGGTGGTTGTAATGACACTCTGGAAATAGGATTAAGTGATAAGAATTGTCCCAATGTCATTGGAGAATTCAAAGTCCAATTTTTTTTTTTTTTTTTTTTTGAGACAGAGTTTTGCTCTGTTGCCCAGGCTGGAGTATGTGGTACAGTCATGACTCACTGCAGCATCAATCTCCCGGGCTCAAATGATCCTCGAACCTCAACCTCCCGAGTAGCTGGGACTACAAGTGTGCACCACCACACCTGGCTAATTTTTGTACATTTTGTAGAGACAGGGTTTTGCCATGTTGCCCAGGCTTGTCTGGAACTCCTAGGTTCAAGTGATCTGCCCCCCTCAGCCTCCCAAAGTGCTGGGATTACAGGCATTAGCCACTGTGCCCAGCCCAAAGTACACATTTTTATGTTGAAAACTCATTGCTTGTTAAATGATCAGTAACACCTTAAAATTTGTTTGCAAAATGACTGGACTTTTCAATGATGAATAAATGTTTTGATTAATGTTATAAGTAAATCTCTTAATCCTTCATTTTAACTGCATTTGAGGAAGAAATATTTGCCATTAGCTGATTTGCCATTGTGAGGCCTCTTTTAAAGTTTCTCTGCAGACACTCATCCTTTGGAAGACTATTTGAAAGAGAAGTTGCTCTAAGTACAGTATTGATGATAGTAGTGCTGTAACAAAGATATAGGCAAGGTTTATAATTTAATATATTGGGAAAAGGGTATTGGGAGATAAGTCTTTTCTAATTTTACAAAAAAAAAAACTGCAAAAATATTAGTGGACCTTTTAGTGCAAAACAGTTTATTTTAAAATATGTTTTATAAAGTAGACCTCTGCTTTTAAATTTGTAAAGACCTCCCTTTTAAAAGGGGGGACACCATAAAAAAAGAATTGCCTTTAGTTACCAGGATTTTTTAATAACCTCATTTTGTACTTTGTAATTGATTAACAGAAATTTCCTATAGTACCAACAGATCTGTTTAATGGTGCATGATCTTTACATACAGGAAATTTTCATTTATTTTTCTAGCCTTTTCTCAATTCATGAAGTTTGTAGATACTTGCTCCACTTAATTTTGGATCAAAGACGGAAAATACAGAAGGATTTCAAGAGAAGAAAGGTGTTAGCTATTTTCTGGGCATGTGCCCTATAGGACCTTTTAGCATTTGACTGGGACAAAGTGGATCTGCCTATATTTATATGCATCGTATTACCTGCCTTCACAGCTGAACTACCAGCAGAAAGTAGGCATCATGTACTGCAAAGCTGGACAGAGCACTGAAGAAGAGATGTACAACAATGAGTCAGCTGGCCCAGCCTTTGAAGAATTCCTTCAACTATTGGGAGAGCGAGTTCGGCTCAAAGGATTTGAGAAGTATCGAGCACAGCTTGATACCAAAAGTAAGAAATACTTACACCCTCCTACTAGGCTTATTTTCCCCCTGTTGTGCTGTTGTGCATCTGCTAAATTATCCGTAAAGCAACATTGCCATTTATCGCAGAACACTGCTGGTGATGGGGGAGAGAAAGCCAGAGAGGGAGGATGTAGCACCAGAACAGTTGAAGATCATAACCAAAGTAGCTAGAATTAGACTCTAAAAAAAATAGTGTTGTCAGAGGTGTGTGCATGGAGTGGGGCAGTGACACAGATCGTGCAGAATTGCTCCTGGGTGAGCATTGTGTAAATTTCATTACATTTAGCCAAATGTTAGGGTGATTAAAAACTCCGGAAACTTACAACCGTCTGAGTGTAAGCCTGGAATTTTTGACTTCCATTAATTCATTTCATAGTCTTCATGTTTATCTATGTAGTCAGCCTTTGTTTTTGTTTTTTTGTATTCTTTTTATATCTAGGGTTTTTGTTTCTATTATTATTATTCACAGTCTACTTAATCTCTGAGAAAATAGGCTTTTTAGCTTTGGTATTAGTTTAGCTCATAAAATGTGTTGATTAAAAGCATGATAATGAAACAATCTGTTTAACTATGGTGCATGAACCTAAAAGGTTGTCCATGTCCAGTCCCCAAGTTGTCAGTAAAATAGTTAGCATTCTCAAATGCCTATTTTGGTTAGCTGGGACTAATCAAAGAGCGTGTTGACTTTTGCTATGTGTCTGTGTGAAAGCAGTTTTAAATTTTATCTTTAAATTCATCCATAGACACCTGTGACCTGTTTTTCTTTGAGAGGGTCTTGGGATTAGCACATCTGTATTGCAGTCTATAGTAATCTCTCTGATTTTCTGTACAGGAAATTAAATAAGGAGTTGAGTCATGAAAACAGAAAAGCATTCATAAACTCCACTGCAGGGAAGAATTTCCTGTTGCCATGGTTTTGCTGTTGCCAACTTGGAAACGACATGCAAGAGAGACTATTAAAACCCATAAATAGCCTAGCTGCTTAAATATTATTTTAACATTCTGTACTCTGCTTGCAACTGCATAAAGATGTTAAATTTCAGTATGTCCTTAAACTCTTTTTATCCAGCTATTCTGATATTCACCTGGTACAGTTCATTCATGTTGCCCCCATTTGTTGTGCTGTATAAATTATCACTGCCACAAACAGTTATTGAAAGGATCTGGGAAGAGAATGTGTAATAAGCTCAGTGATACTATAAGTGAATGGTCAGATTGGGAGTTGATAAGATTGTGTGTTATCTGTGATGAAGGGTGATGTGAGAAATGTATAGCTAGGTTATCGTTAAGCAACATGACATGTAGTAAGGCAGTGGAATACACAAAATAAGCACTTTGTGCACAGTTTGTCCAATTATCCCAACAACTGCAAAGGCTAGAGGGGGATGAGCCTGGATTACCAAACAGCCTCTTAATGTAGTTTTGGAATTATATAATACCTTCAACAGGGAAAGATTCTTTTTCACTGAACTACTCTCCTTTAAGTAGTTCAACTTTATGAGGCATGTCTGACCTTTCAGGGCATATTTCCTGAGAAGGATTCAAAGAAAAGTGTCCTTTTCTGTCCTTTTAAAATGTCGCATTTCCTAAAATGAACGAAAAGTAGGGAAGTATTCCTACTCTGAAGCCCCAAAGAAGACAGTACGCAAAATCATCTCTTTTACTCCAAGCTTATTAATAGGGACAAAAACTAGAGTCTATTCACTATGCCATTTAAATCTGCATTAAATAATCATAGACCACCAAAATAGGCAACAGCCAGCCTCTGTACACCTCAGCTGCCTCCTGCTGGGCTGGACACTAGTAGAGATAAGACTTCGTTCTATGTGCTGTGATGTAATCTCACCATACTTAATCTAACTTTATGTTGTGTCAAGAAAGTTTGAATATAATTCTTTTTCCAAAAAAGTGCTTTTCAGAACAAATGTTCAAGGATCATTCCCACTGTAGATGTCACTTGAATCTATGGGTTTGTAGTTTTTATCAAATTAAAGTACTATCTGCTGTTATTTCTTTATTTTTTCTGTCTTAACCTCCCGTCTCTCTGAGACTCCAATTACACATATGTTATATCACTCACTGGTGTACCACAGGTTAATGAGGCCCTGGTTCTTTTTTTTTCCCCCCTAACCTTTTTTTTTCCTTCTGTGCTTCAGTTTGGATAATTTCTATTAATATATCTTAAAGCTCCTTGTGTTTTTCTTTTCTTCCATGGTATCTTAATTCATTGTTAATCCCGTCCAGTGAAATTTCCATTTAAGATATTATATTTCAGGGCCAAAAGTTGCATTTGATAATCTTTTTAAATGTCTTCTATTCTCACCTTTTTAGGTTCACGCTGTCCTTCAGATCCCTAAACACATTTATAATAGTTGTTTCAAAATGTTCATCTGCTAATTTCATCATTTCTCTCATTTTCAGTTTCTTTTTTTAATGGGGTTCCTTTGTATATATTTTACATCCTCACATGTCTGGTTGTTTTTGATAAGATGTTGGATATTGTAAATGTTTCATTGTTCAGTGTCTTAATTTTGTTATCTTCTTTAAGTGTTGAGTTTTGTTTTGGCAGGCAGTGAAGTTGCGGAATAGCTTGATTTTTATGAGTCTTATTTTTAAGCTTTGTTAAAGCATACCTAGAGTAGCTTTTACTCTGGCTAACTTAGCCCTACTACTAAGGCATGACTTTTCTTGCACCTCAGTACTTGAATATTCAATGAAGTGTCTACTGTGGCTGTTCAGAACTCATTAATATCTCCCAACCCAGTGTGAACTGTGGAATTGTTTGGCTTATAATTCGTTGGTAGTTGTTCTTTCCCTAATATTTTGTCTTTGCTTGGCTTTTGGAATTTATGCATATGCATATGCAGCTTACTGTCCAACTCAAGACTCAAAGGGACCCCTATTCAGATTTCTGAACCTTTCATCTGATATTTCTTTCTCTTTGGTATTCTGCCTAGCAAATATCAGCCACCTCAGACTTCCTGAACTCGAGTCTGTCTTGGCTTCCCCCTTCAGTACCTTGCTCTGTGTCACTGTCCCACAAGTACCTCAAGGTAGAAAGCCCAGGGGTCATAGGGCTCATCTTCTGTATTCTTTTTTCTCAAGGATCACTATCCAAGGCTGCCTGTTGTCCAATGTCTGCAAACAGTTGTTTCAGCTATTATATCATTTTTTCTAGTTATTCACAATGGCATGGTAAGTGCTGTATCAAGCACTTCATTATGGCTGGAAGCAGAAGTCCCAGATACTTTTGATATGTATGCCGTCTAGTTTAATTCCGACAAACCTGCTAGATACCAATTATCCCCTCTTTACAGAATTGGCTTCTTTAGATTAAGTAACATGCCCATGGTTAGATAGCTAGCAAGCATTAGGAAAGTAGAATAGATCCCAGTAGTGTGGTTAATGAAGTGTTCAGAGAAAGCATAAATGTAGAATGAAGTATAGCAAAGCCCCAAGACCGGCCTTTAGCCTATGTCTTCCTCCCTCTTAAGCCCTTGAGCTAACAGTATTCAAACCAGCTCATGAGATAGCTCTACTTCATGCATTATCATCATATTCATTTCTTAGTATTTTTGTAAAGGAGGATGAGGCTCAGGGAAGTAATGAACTATTGAACCATTTCTTCTTTTTCCCAGTTATCTGTGCAAAGACCATCTACACATTTCAAAAATAAGGATTTGTAGCAAACAAGCAAGCTACAAATAAATATGTCACAGGCTGGAACAATTCTGCAATGAAGAAATTTTTAGTAGTGGATTTTTCCTTCTTTTTTGTTTTCTTATTTGGATGATATAACCTAGATAATTACCATTCTCTCACACTACAATAAATACAATAAACTTCCCACCAAGCAGTTTGTTATTTGAAAGCTGGAGACCATCCTCATTTTTAGCTGCGTACGTGGATTATTTGGGGAAATTATTTCCTGACTGAGGCTTGTTTGTCACGTCAGTACACAGGAGACTTAGAAGCCCTCTGTAAAAGCTTTCCTTCAAAGCCCTGCCTTCATTAATTTGCTGCAATGTTAGTGACTGTTTGTTTTCTCCTCCATTTTTCAGCAGTGTTATAAATGCAGTTGAGGTTCAAGATCTTAAAAGAGATATAAGACTTTTCATAAAGAAAGATTTGGAGGCAGATCATGTGATTGTCAAGGAGGCAGATCACGTGATTGTCAAGGTGACCTATATAATGCCTGAATTTACTTATTAAGTTTTAAAGCTCTATACAAATATGAAGTAGCATCATTCTTTCATCCTTCTTCTACAAGCACATTGTCCCTTTAGAGTTGCTCAATACGCTCTTCAACCCGATAAAAAAGCATTTTTTTTTTCATTTTCCTGATAGTCATTCTCTTAAAACTTTCATAGTTTCAGGGTTTCATGGTCACTAAAAATATTATAATAAGAGCATTGGATGCTTTATTCCTTAGTAATATAGTAAACAGTCTTCTTTTAAAAAATTACAGATTCGGGAGGACATGTCCAGGTTTGTTAACAGGGGTATATTGCATAATGCTGGGGCTTGAGCTTCTAGTGAATCTATTAGCCAAATAGTGAGCATAGTACCCAGTAGGTGGAGATTTTGAGGTGGAGTAGGGTTCTCCAACCCTTCCTCTCAACCTTCCTCCCCACTTTTGGACTCCCCAATGTCTGTTGTTTTCATCTTTATGTTCATGTGTACCCATTGTTTAGCTCCTGCTTGTAAGTGAAAACATGCAGTATTTGACTTTCTGTTTCTGCATTAATTCACTTAGGATAACGGCCTCCAGCTGCATGTGTGTTGTTGCCAGGGAGATGATGATGTTCTTTTTTACGGCTGCGTACCATTCCATGATGTATATGTACCATGTTTCCTTTATCCAGTCTACCATTGATAGACACTTAGGTCGATTCCATGCCTTTGCTATTGTGAACAGTGCTGCAATAAACAAATTAGTGCAGGTGCCATTTGATAAAATTATTTCTTTTCCTTTGAGTAGATACCCAGTAGGGAGACTGCTGGGTCAAATGGTAGTTCTATTGTTAGTTCTTTGAGAAATCTCCATACTGTTTTCCATAGTGGCTGTATTAATTTACATTCCCATGAACAGTGTATGTATATTTTCTTTTCTCAAAATCCTTGCCAACATCTATTATTTTTTGACTTTTGAATGATAGCCATTCTGTCTGATATCAGATGGTATCTCATTGTGGTTTTAATGTACATTTCTCCAGTGATTAGTGATGTTGAGCATTTTTTCATGTTTGTTGGCTACGTGTATGTCTTCTTTTGAGAAGTGTCTGTTTGTGTTATTTACCCACTTTTTAATGGGGCTGTTTGTTTTTTTCTTGTTGATTTGCTTAAGTTTCTTAGAGATTCTGGATATTAGTCTTTTGTTGGGTGTATGGTTTGCAAATATTTTCTCCCATTCTGTAGGTTGTCTGTTTACTCTGTTAATTATTTCTTTATAGCAAACATTCTTTTTGCATTCTTTCTGGTAAAGTTTAATACCTCTATGAAGTGCATAGTAATTTCAGGATTTTGGAATTCTTTTCTTCTTGGAAAGAAAAGTTTCATTATTTTAGCCCTAGTTTCATCTCTGAAACTTCTGAAACTATTCCCAAACTGTTGAAAATTATCAGCAAAACTCTATGAATCTAAAAGACCTCAGAAAAAGGCTGGTCAGATAGCATACATTGTGCGAAATGAGACGTGGAGGACAGAGAGAAGGGGCTAGAAGTAGAAAAATAAATGATCTTCAGTGTTTTCTTCCCCAGCAGTTTTCCTCTCTGGCAGTAATCCTTTTAGAACTAGCAGGCATATAAAGCACAGTGTAATAAATGAATACCAATGACAGTCTTTTTTTTTTCTGTTTCATTAATTTTGCTTAAAATTGACTTGAAACACATGTATAAGTACACGTCAGTGGTGACACATTCACTTTAAAGTTTTAAAATGTGCTGATCTGTTCTATACATATTTATAGAAAGGGTTCTTGACAATAGATAAGTTCTTCACGTTCAAGACCTGTCTTAAATAGTTCAGTTGAATCCTTTGTTGTAGTAATACACAGTTTTTTTGTTGTGATGGTCATTAATACTTAGAAGATATTTTTCTTGGATATTTATATGTTGTTACATAGTTTTCCAATTTTTGAAAAGTAGTCTTTGCTTTGTTCTATTTTTGACTATTTTTAAGCCTTCGCATTTTTTGTCAGCTCAAAATTAAGATTCTCCAACAAGCTCAAGCTTGAAACTCAGAGCTCTAGAATATCTTTAGAAAGCTGTCTGCAAGCCACAGTTGTAGTCTATTCTTAGAGCAGTACCTAACGGCAGCGGAGTTACTGCATTAGAGCTACCTGGGAGTGTCTGTGAAGAATAGATTCCCCTGTGAGGCCCTATACCCACTGAGGAGTATTTTGGGGGGTGGGCCCTGGGAATCTGCCTCTTAATTTAGCTCCGCAGCTGATGCTGTGCATACTAAGTTTTCAGAACTACGGTTGCCTTTTGGTATGTGTCAGAGACTTTGTCTGAGAGCATCGTTCTCTAAAATGCCATCAAGTGTTTTGGTCCTCAAAAAATAGGGTCGAGGCCAGGTATGTTGGGTCACGCATGTAATCCTAGCACTTTGGGAGGCCAAGGTGGGTGGATCACAAGGTCAGGAGATCGAGACCATCCTGGCCAACATGGTGAAACCCCGTCTCTACTAAAACTACAAAAATTAGCCAGGCATGGTGGCATGCACTTATAGTCCCAGCTATTCAGGAGGCTGAGGCAGGAGAATCGCTTGAACCCAGGAGGCAGAGGTTGCAGTGAGCCGAGATCGCACCATTGTACTCCAGCCTGGGCGACAGAGTGAGACTGTCTCAAAAAAAAAAAAAAAAAATTGGGTTGATAGAGGGTTGAGTTTACCTACAGTGAATGTACTTCTGTTCCTTTTGCAACCCCTAAGTCCAGATCCTTTGAGTCTAAACAGGTATTCCCTTTGAGTTGGGAAGTTAATAACTTTTTTCTGCAGCTTCCAGGTATTTGTGGGAACACTGATTCTGAAACTTTGTTAAGATAAAGGCAGTAGAGGTGTTTTTTTTTCTTAAGGAAAGTGAGAACACAACATGCTTAAGTCTTAAAAAAATTGTTAGACGTTGCTGTGTCACCTTTGTTCTTCAGTGTTAATGGTCTTGTTAAATTATTGTCTTTTTTTTTTTTTTGAGAACAAAACAAGTCTCTTGCTTGAATTGGAAGTATTAGAAAAATGTTTCCTAACTTGATGTGTCGACAGCATTCAGGGGTCTGTGAACTTGGATGGGAAATAATATTTTCTTTGTTTTCACTGACCCCAAGTTGAAATTTAGCATTTCTGTTCATTATGGCCATAGGCAGTAAACCACAGTAATTCATTTACCTGTGATTTCATTGCCAATAGAAAGCACAGATATTTTCGTATTATATTATTTGTTGTTGCAGACATCTCAAGAGTGTTTGTGCTCATCATGTCTTCAGCATTACAGTAGATATTAGACCAACTGCTAAATCTTGTTATATAAATCTTGTGCATTCATATTTAAAATTATTTGATACTGTGCGCTTCGATATAATTTCTTTCGAAATCTTATGTTTTTTATTTTATACTTTTACAAATATTATTCTGAGAAGGGATCTGATCCGTAGGCTTCACTAGACTGCCAAAGAGGATCAAATACCGTAGGCTTCACTAGACTGCCAAAGAGGATCAAATACAAAAAAAAAAAGGAAGAACACCTGTCTTTTCTAGAATCTTTTCATCCTAAATCATTTTCTTTTCTTCTCTTTTCTTTTTTGAGATATTTCTCTTAAATAAATTATTTTTCCTATTATAGTCATCTCATCATTATATTTTTTTTAACTGTAGCTGACTCCACTGGAACCCATTCTCTGTACACAACATACAAAGATTATGAAATTATGTTCCATGTTTCTACCATGCTGCCATACACACCTAACAACAAACAACAGGTAAGAGATCCTCCTGTTATCTGTGTTTTCACCCTTGTTTCATTTCCTCTAGAAGCCTAAGTGGCAAGTTTGTAAAATCTTAAACCAGAATTTAGTGTTGCACCTGTCACAGCAGCGGGAAGCTTTGTGCTTTGTGGAAGTAAGGAATAGCAAATGAACTGAAAACAAATGAAGAGACACAAATTTTAGGTTAACAGCCAGCTGGATGCCTTTGTGAATTAATCATTTGCTTTTCACTCACGGGGATTGAGGTTTTCATGAAATCTGAGGAACAAGTTGAAATCATTGGTGATTACATGACTCTGCAGGGTTGCAAAGAACATCCATGAGTGGGTGAAGTTTCATCTCAAGAGGTCAGTGCACAGAATAGGAAAGTTCTGAGGTTGCATTATAGATTTCAAAGGAGATATAAAATACTAACTTGGAAAAAAGTCAGATGTCAACAGAATGATATTCTTCCTTACCATGTTCATTGGGAGATAGCAAAGAACATAAATAACAATTGCATATGTGCACATCATACACAGGGCTTCTCTTAAAATGATCTAAAAGCTCAATGCCCAATTACTAAAGTGTAAGTGAGGTAGTAAAATGTGGAAACTAAGAGGTGACAGATTGTTACAGAGCAAACTGGAAACTGGCACTATTGTTTTAGGGAATATGTGGTAGTTGATTTTTTAAAATATTTTAAAATAAATAGTAGCAAATTGAAATTTAAAAGAACCAGAGAGCTAACACACTTCTTTTAAAAGCTATTACAAACTTGAGCAGTCCAATTTTACTTCTGACCTTCAAATGGATATGGATTTTTGTTTTTGTCAATTGTTGTGCTAACAGAGCACAGGCCAGCTGCAGAATGAATCACATCCTCTTTCACAGAAGTTAACCAAACACTGATCTAATCTAACACTTTATCACTTCACATTTGATTAAATCACAAATCTAGGTAACAAAGTTTTGCCTTTCATGATTGCCAGTGTAATAAAAAATAGAGAGCAAAGCAATGAATCAGCTATAAATCTGAAGTAAACCTGTTTTAAGATAAACTCCCTGATCTGTACTTTGTTGATAATTTGTTTTATGCAAATTCCAGATTTTAGCTCTCTTTGAAAGAAAAACAACATGCTAAGAAAGGCATAATAAACTTATTCTGACCAGTCAGTAGATAAAAAATTTAAGAACATTAACAAAATGATCCTTAAAGAGAGCATAAAGGCTTATTCTGCCTGATCACTTAGAAGAGAAAGATGAGATTTGTAAGGGTAAAAAATTTACTAACAAGATTGGATTGATTATTTGTAACTAAATGAGTTAAAGTGGTAGGCAGAGAAAGTGGGCATTTAAATGGCAGCTCTCTCAATTATTTAATTGTGGAGTCCAATCAAGGCAAAAATGTTACAGTCCTAAATCAGAATGAGAAAGAAATTGGTACTGCAACATATGAAAAAATTTTCACTCTCTAGCCAAAAAATTTATTTTCCTCTATGTAGATTACTTTATGCTTGAAAAAAAAAAACCAGGAAAAATGTATCTTTAAAAATTCTTTTGCAAATATTTTTAATAAAATATTTTTCATTATATGTAGTATAAGATGGAAAAATGGATTTGTTTCTATTTGGGTCCTTTATTAAGACATTTATTTTTATATGTCAAGCCATATTTTGAAGAATGAATAATATTACAGAAAATGACATCATTTATGCAGGAATGGCATAACATGTAGATAAATAGTATTTGTTTTTGGTATGTCCAAGATCTTGAGTAGATTAATAATCTTTAATTATTGGTATGTTCTGTAGAGCAATCAATACACACCAGCCTTTATTTTCATAACGTCTGTTTGTATATCATATTTAGAAATGAACTCAGAAATAAATTGCTTCATTAGAAGACAATTTGGGATGCTTTCAAATTCCTGAGGTTAAAAGTGCATTTCCTGAACATTCTAACTCCCAATTTGCAACCCTAATCTAAAAGGCTATTATTTCTCCCAGCTGGCAGCCAATACTAGATCACTGATTTTACTGGTTTGCAATTTGTATGCCTTAATGTCACTAGAGAATATTTTTTTAAATTCAAGTTTTATAAGTACAAGCTTATGTCTAATGGATAGTTTATATAAATGTCACACTTAGTTGTTTTTCTTTTTTAAGAGCCTCCGTACAGTAAGTTTGAGAAACACAAATTTCGTTTGGTTTTCCTTTACACTATTGAATTAACTGCTGAAAGGCACTGACCTAGGATGATTTGGGGTGCCTGAGTTTGAAAGCCACCCATCCAAAACCCAGTGAATGTGAAACAGAGAATGTGAAAGCTAAGCAGCTTTCATTGCAATTAAAGAAGCTGTTTAAACCTGAAATTTACCTGCTTTTAATTGTTGCAACATTCTGGAATATTATTCTTTTCTACATGCCCAGCTTGTGACACAAAACATATATCAGAAAACACCTTAGCCACATTTTCTTTCAATGAGGCCAGTTAAACCAGAACATAAATTACATTGTAATTATTTCAGCCATTCTCATCTCTAAAAATCTTCCCTATGGCACGTGTTTTTCTTATATGAAAATGGAACAACACTGTTGTTATAGAAACTGAGGGTTTGGTGATGTTGGGACCTGGCATAATATGCCAGATATTGGGTAGATCTATTTGAATGGCTGTATCTTTTATGCAAATTTCAGAATATTCATTTCTATGTTCTTCCTTAGAGGGAATAAGGCAGGTGAAAACATTGACAGTACCTGTGTAGATTACCTACCTTCATGTGTACTTATTAGGAATGGATGTTTTAAATACAGCTATATAAGGGAATTGGGGTGGTGGGGGAAGCAAATGATTGTTATTTATGTTGGTTGCTTATTTTTTCTTGTAGCTCCTGAGGAAGCGGCACATTGGAAATGATATCGTAACAATTGTTTTCCAAGAGCCTGGAGCACAGCCATTCAGCCCAAAAAATATCCGATCCCACTTCCAGCACGTTTTCGTCATCGTCAGGGTGCACAATCCGTGCTCTGACAGTGTCTGTTATAGGTGTGTATGGGTGTCACAGCAGGGGCTCTGTGGATGTTGGCTGGTTATCGCATAGAGGCCCCATTCAGCTCTGCATTCTAAAGTGGCAATGGGAAGTCTATTACTATTTCTTTTTGTCTTTAAACCATGCATGCGGATGGCTGAATTCACATGATGATGTAATCTGGTGGCATTGACATTACCCAAGCATGTTGGTTAGACACCTGCCGTTTCCATTTGCACCTCCTTCTTAGGTGATGTCCTTCATCCATACCATCTGGTCACCAACCAACTAATTACTCATATTGCTAATTATATTTTTCTTTTGGCATGGCAAGAGCAGAGAAGAATGATTATAATAAATAGGGAAGAGAAGTTAATTTTTTGAAAAGCATTGTTATTAAAGAAGCCTAAATCCTTGCCTCTGACTTACTTGATTCACGTTAGCACTCTGACTACAAGCTTAGAAGCGCTTCTATACTTTATTTAGCATTATTGAAATTGTTTCAGTGTTACTTGTTGACGTAGTCACATGAGTATCAGAATTCAGGCCTCTATCTGCAGAGACCTTTCTTGTAAGAATACTAGAGAGTTAGGAGTTGAAGGGGATAGGGACCTGTGACGCTAGCTCGATATGGGTGTAGTGCCAGAATGTGTAAGGGTAATGTTCTGGCATTTGTAAGATGTTTTTAATGTGCATCAGTTCCTTTCAAAATATGGACATTTGGCATATCTTTCCATCCCTAAAAAATGTTACCTGCATAGAAAGTGACCTGTGCACATTGACAGTTTGTGAGATCCACAATTGTATATTTCTAGGGGTAAGGCAGATTAATTCTAGGAGTAGAGTAAGCGTAGCTTAGGGAAAAAAAACAAGTAGAGGTTATGTTGGTCTCCTGCTGGCTGTCACCATCCTTGCACATATCCTAATAACTGCATTGGTTGAGCTCTTGTTATAAGCCCCAAACTATTCTAGACATCTTACATGTATATCCCATTTAATCTTTAAAACCTATGAGGTAGGTACTGCTTTTATCTCCATTTTCAGATGATGAAATTTCAGCCAGGTCACTTGGCTCGGGTTAGCTGGCTAGTGTTGAGCAGAATTAGACAGGAATGCAGTCAGTTTGATTCTAGAGCCCAGTCTCTTAACCACACTGCTATGCCGCCTCTCTTAACATGCTGGGAAAGCTGGGTTTTTCACTCCGAGCTCCCAACACAGAGGCTGTTCCAGAACTTTTCAGGTGCTGAGCCTAGGTGAACACCCAAGACCAGGGAGGTCTGTAGTTTCCTAGGGTTGGGGCAGAACCCCCAACAATGAAAACCTAGATCTGAAACCTCTTATCAAGGAAATGGTGTCTGAGAGCTGCTCTGGTTAGTTGTAGAATGAAAGCACTGAACAATTGACTATAATTGGGATGGATAACGATTTGCATTTAGAAAATACTCTGAGCAGTTAAAACATGCTATGTACTAGATTCATGCAAAGGATTTCATACCACTTGACAAGCAGAAAGTTAAGCCCATTTTGAATGGGCACTCCAAAGTTTGGGGAGTGGAAAGCTATGCAGTTTCTTTTAAAGAGAGTTTCTTCTTTTCAAGCCTTTGTCTGAATCAGTACCGTCCAATGGGACTATAATGCAAGCTACATATTAATGTTACATTTTTTAATAGCCAGATTTTTTTAAAAAGTGCCAAGATATAGATGAAATTAATGTTGACACTGTTTTTGACCAATTTATACATTTTAGTTACTCAATATATCTAAATATTATTTCAACATGAATTAACATGTGATTTCAGCATTTAACAATTATTGTGACATCTTACATGGTTTTTTGGACTAAGTCTTTGTAACCTGAAGTACATTTTAGACTTACCGCATATCTCAATTAGAATGCTAAATTTTCATTGGTGATACTTGATGTATATTTAGATTTCATAAAATTTACAATGAAAAGGTAGATTTAATATACCCAGATTCTTCCAAATGGACTTTTAAAAATCTTTAAAATAACAGAATTAAGTATCCATTTTTAAATCATATATTAATTAAAATTTAATATAATTTGATATTCCTTGGTCACACTAGACACATTTCAAGTGCTCAATAGCCACAGCTGGCTGTGGCCACTGTAATGAACCGCACAAGTCTAAACAGACTGCTCAGGGAGGTATGTTCGCCTTCTTCAGTGCTTTGTTTTTTTATTTTTATCATCCCTCCCCTGAAAATTAGGATTTTTGCTTTCTCTCTCTTATTTTTAATCTGTTGCCTGGAGAGCCCACCGTTTGAACCCCATCATTTAACGCTAGGAGTCTTTGCGGGAAGTGGGATACTGAACACCCCTGCTTAAGACATGTGGGCAGGTCTGGAATTTCCTAGTTACCAGGCTTGTTTGAAGGCCCAACACACAGCTTTTAAGCTGTGAATTTTGGCCTGTTTATAAATCCAAGAAAACATTAGTTTGTAACATCACTGAAAGAAATCACAAGAGATTATAGAGTAGTGACCTATGCCTATTGCAAACTTTAAAGATCAATAGTTTTTTGCCATCCTTCTCAAAAGAGGCAGGCACACCTCCGCAGGTATGTGGTGATGTCAGGAAGTGTTTGAAGACACAGAATAAACAGGACACCTTTCTTCAAGCCTTTAATGTTGGGGGGAGGCAGGGTAAGGACGAGCTTATTTTCTCATGAAAATAAATGTATTATGAGGTAGAATGGAAAATATCAGTTTTCAGATAAAACATGGGTCTTCAAAGAATTTCTACACCTGTGAATTTTTCTCAAGCCCCAGCCACTCCCCGAACTACTAGGGATATGAATTTATAGGCCTGTTTTATTAGGGGTGGTTTGGTGGAAAAACTTAGACATGGGTTGATTTATACTCATTT
Organism: Pan paniscus; assembly: GCF_029289425.2. Lineage (NCBI taxonomy): Eukaryota > Metazoa > Chordata > Mammalia > Primates > Hominidae > Pan > Pan paniscus. Next base: position 72,782,484 of record NC_073264.2, read on the forward strand.
TATTTCAATCTAATTTAATTTTATCCCTAAATGATATAGCTAGAGTAACTCAAATGCTTTTTCTAAGTTTTTTAAATTTTTTAATTTTTGTGGGTACATAGTAGGTGTATATATTTTTGGGTTACATGAGATATTTTTATATAGGCATGCAGTGCATAATAATCACACCAGGGTAAATGGGGTATCCATCACCCCAAGCATTTATCCTTTGTGTTACAGACAATCTAGTTATACTCTTTTAGTTATTTTTAAATGTGCAATTAAATTATTTTTAGCTATAGTCACCCTGTTGTGCTAGCAAATAACTAGGTCATATTCATTCTTTCTATTTTTTGTACCCCAAGTGCTTTTTAGCATTTAAAACCTCTTGGTCCCAACTTTCTCCACCATGAACACACATATTTATTTACTTACACGTACCTGGTATCTGAACTGTGGAAAGGGGAAAAGTTTCCTTGAAAGAGTGTCCTGCAGTAATAGTGTGGAGAGGTGTGGGGTCATTACAGGCTGAAGTTATATGGATATTTATGAGAAGATGGGATTTGATGTGTGTGTTAAAGCATAGCTGGATGGAATTCAATGGGAAAAAGAGAAACCATTCTAGGAGTGGTCAGTGGAAAGGACAGAAGCCTAGAAATGGGAAGGAGGATGGAAAGTACAATAAAAAGGCCTACTAATGCAGAAAAGATGACCAGGCAGTAGAGGCCTCCAGAATGCTAGGCCATCAATTCAACACTACATAAGTAGAATTCTAGGAAAAATTATCCAGTGTTACCATGCTAGGTAATTTGTACACAGAAAGATAAATTTGGAGACTGTCATTATCCATTTATTTTTCATTAGTTCTTTATCCAGCCCTTAGCATATATGTGCTAGACACTACTCTGGACCCTGGGATATAACATGAGAACAAAGAGAGAAAAATCCCTATAGTGGATCTAGACATGAGATCTGAAAATAATGTGGTATTATACCTCCCTGGGGACTAGAAAGCTTATATAGGAATAACTGACTAATTCAGACTAATTCCAGAGGCCAGTTAATGTGAGTCATCATGTAGCCAAGAACTCAGAAATCAGTCACTAAGTCTGCATACTAAAGCTTATCCCATAACTGATGAGAGCCCTCCAGTCTCTATTGTTTTATTTGTATCGTTGCAGTGACCTTAATTATCTGATCCCAGTTGATAGAGAAGATTAGAAGCAAAAAAAGAAGAAGGAGCTGTTAATAGCGAGTATATACTGGAAACAAATACTTGTTTATTGATAGAAGAGATGCTGAAAAACTATTCACATCAAAGATATGAATTCAATAAGCATAGCAGTCTGGGGCCATTTGATTTTGGGGCAAACAACCAAATACAGTAGTTCCTCCTTATCTGTTGGGGATATATTCCAAGACCCCCAGAGGATGCCCGAAACCATGGATAGTGCCTACCCCTATATATACTATGTTTGTTCCTATATGATAACGTTTAATTTCTAAATTAGGCACAGTAATATATTAACAGTAATTAATAAAATATAACAGTTATAACAATATACTTTAATAATAGTTATATGAATGTGGTGTCTCTCTCAAAATACCTCACTGTACTATACCACAGCTAACTGAAACCACAGAAAGTTAAAACCATAGATAAGGGGGAACTATTGTGTGCTTCAGTCACTCCTGAGGGCTTCACTGTGGAAACACAGTATAAGATAATACCATTTTTCAACAACTACAGAATTAATGGATTTAAGCATTGATCATCAAAGGATGCAAATACTATAAAAAGAGACAAATATGTGCCTCATAATGGAAGAATACAACCTCACCTATGAATTATTTTTGCTACCCCCTAAAAAAAATTAAATCTGAATCTGATCAAGCTTCCAGAAAAGCCAATTTATAGGAAATACAAAAGACAGAGGAACATGTTTGTAGTTGACAAAATTCAGACCCAGAATAACTCTGCAGACACAAAGCCCCATTTCTTCAACAAGTAAGTTGCAAGAAATGGTGAGGAAGTGGAGGGGAATCTACAGAATAAAACATTTTTTAAAGCTAAATTAATTGCAATGTGTGGATCCTATTTGGATCCCAATTTAGACAAAAAGACTATAAAGAAAATCCTAGGACATCCTAAACAATTGTAAATTGGAACATTGACACACTATTTGATGAAATAAAAGAGTTGTTATTCATTTTAAAACTAAAATAGTAATAAGTAGTCATAACAAGGACCCTGATTGTTCAAAACAAATATTAAACTGTGGTCAGTAGGTATGTTTAGGAAGGTAGAAATATGTGTTACTCCTCTCAGAGAGGTTTCCATACCCGGTAATTAAAATGTAATAACTGTTGAAAGGAATCCGTATGATATAATACAAAAAGCACTTGGAATTAGACCAAATTGTTAAACAGTGCAGTGGGAAGTTGCTTGACATCCACTTAAAATCCTATTAAGTAAAATATCTAGCATAGGCAGGGAGGAAGCGTGATGCATGTCCATTAAATGTCTGTGTTCATCCTCTTTCCTCTCTGTAAAAAAAAAAAAAAAAAAAAAAAGAATTTGCAAGCTTCAGCTGAGAAGAAGAAAAATCCAAGTAGGTCAAGTGATAGAAATTTCTTTCAGAAGGTCTATTTCAAGCCTCAATTAATCAGCATCCCTATTGTCCACTGCAGCTGACCTTTCTAAGACAAGAATCTGATTATGTCATTTATTGTGCTTAAAAGCATTTAGAGGAAAGTTCAGACTTGCAAGCATAGCTTACTGCATGGGGGCTTCAGGTTTGGCCTCCTGTCTCTCAGTCTCATCTACCAGTCTGCACCCCATGCCTACCTCACTCCTTTGGAGCTACTCACCACTCCCCAGAACAGCATGCTCTGCCCCTCCGCTCTGCATATGCTGCTCCTCTCACACATTCCCCTTTCCCTCCATCTGATGAATTCCTGCTTTTCTTTTTTCTGAGAAGGCTCCCTGGACCTCCCAGGACTAAAGTGCCTTTCCTAAGTGCTACCAGTAGCACCCTGTACTTCGCAAGTAGGAGACTCAAATCACTGGCTGTGGCTCCCACCAGATTTTGAGTTTCTGGAGGGCTGAGCCCGGGACATCTTCAGCCTTGATCCTCAGCAAAGGCAAAGTGCCTAGCACATAGTAGGTACTCAGTGACTGGTGGATCAATACTATTAGAAATCGAGAGAATGATTGGCACGTGTTTGATCTTTCCTGTCCTTTGCCCAGATCTGCTTTCTTGGAAGCTGCCCTGGCCAGTAATCTGATTCAGGCTCCAAGAAGAGGAAACTTCCTTCTCCCATTTGATGTTTTCTGTATCACCTTCCTTTTAAATTTTGGGCTGGGGATTGTTGATTATTGCTGTTATTCCATTGTGCTTCCAAAGTTCAAATGTCTTATATTTCTCAATTTTTATCCACTAAACTGTTCAGAAGTCTTTGAAACAGGCCGGGCGTGTTGGCTCATGCCTGTAATCCCAGCACTTTGGGAGGCTGAGGCAGGCAGATCATGAGGTCAGGAGATCGAGACCATCCTGGCTAACACAGTGAAACCCTGTCTCTACTAAAAATACAAAAAATTAGCCAGGCGAGATGGTGGGCCCCTGTAGTTCCAGCTGCTGGGGAGGCTGAGGCAGGAGAATTGCTTGAACCCAGGAGGCAGAGGTTGCAGTGAGCCAAGATCGCGCCACTGCACTCCAGCCTGGGCAACAGAGTGAGACTCCATCTCAAAAAAAAAAAGTCTTTGGAAAATTTTCATGTGTCAGCTTGAAGTTGGCTTTGGGTATCAACACTTGTTATTTCATTCAAGCTCTTTGATGCCAACCAATGTTACATGGCCCATATCGAGTAGAAATAGCCTCATCATCTCTTAGGCCATATGACCCATGTGAATGGTCCCTTTTAGCAGGCACCTCAGGAGTAGGAGGTTTGAAAGCACTTCCTCAGAGGGAGTAAGTGTGGGCTTGTCGTGGAGCACTCTCTTGGCTGTCCAGAAGCTTACATTCCAATCCTGGCTCTCTCTAACAAATCTGGGTAAATCCTTTTACTTCTCTGTATCTGTTCCTGGAGAAGTGAAGAATTTGTACCAGCTGTTCAACTGGAGGTTCATGAAGATGTCAAACCACAGAATACAAACAAGACACCTTCCTGGTCGCTCAGTGTACCCAAAGATTTTGGAGTGAGAAGATTTTTATATGAAAATGAACACAAATATTTTTCAGTAGTATGTAAAATCGAGGTGAATTTTCAAATGAAACCCAAAGATTTTACTGAAAGAATTTGAGGAACATTGAGTTCTGTTAAGTTCCCTTCCTGTGATAACTTTCCATCACTGTTTTAGCCTCTAGCTCTGTCTGTCTGTCATCTAGATAACCCTGCTGAGTAGAACATTCCAGTCCTCAACAATGCTGGGTAAATAAAGCATGGCTATGATTTTAAAGCATGTATTATTTCCAAGAAGACACAGAATTGCCAACTAGGCTAATATACATACAGCCAAGCAGAGGCCCTTTGGAATCTGCTTTTAAAAATACCAAGAACCGTTTATAATTAATATATCTTAGGTAACTACATGCAGCAAACTGAGATTCTAGAAAGGCTTTTTTCTAAATATTCTGTTTAGCTTAAACCAGGCCTTATTATCAAGAGTTCAGAATTTGTGGCATCTAAATTAATGAGCTTTTAACCTTGTAGAAACCTTGCCAGTTTGATTTATCCAAAACAAAATCATTTATTTGAAAAGAGCATTCCAGGGTATCATCTTCCTCATCTTCTGTAAGGATTCTATTTCTGACTATGCGAAGCTGATTTCAGTGCCTGTATCATTTACCTCCCTACCACAGTGAATCATTGAAAATTATATGGTAAGGATTCAGTTCTTTTCCTCACAGTTCATTATAGCTGTTTCTAATTATTGGTAGGTTTTCAGTGTATGTTTGTCTAAAGTTCTATCAATTAATAAATGGATCTGCAGAAAGCCATTTAGTTTAAGGGGCAAGTAGATGGAGGGTGCTTAAAATCACACCCCCTGCTAAGCATTTTGCTCTCCTTATTTAAAATAAAATCACAGATATTTTCTGAGAAAGAATAACAATTTGAGTGAAATAGCAGATGAGAAGTTGCCAATTTTAAAGTGAAAGATATTAAATATTTCTGGATTCTTACAGGATTCCACTTAGAAAAATCTAGCAAACCTGGATTTCAGCATCTTTTGCTTGACTTTAAGAGAAAAATAACACGATCAAATTAAAATTATACAGCTGTCAGCGTTCAAGTCAGGCAGTTCACAATAGACAAGAAAAATTGCCTTCCTAATACATATTGGTATAATTAACATATGGAAGTCTCTGAATTCTCTCCTCCAGTTAGAAAATGGAGTGTTGGTTGCCACTGTTCTTTGTCATGAAGTGAACTAGGTAGTCTTTTAAAAATACACTTGTAAAACCAACAGATAGGCCATCCCATGGCATCTTCTGAGCATGTAGCTTTTCCATTCCACCAGAAATATAATTTGCCTCCTGAGGTTGCTGATTTTTATTTTTCTTATTTTCACAAGAAATAACTATTTCTTGAAAAACAAAGCTGAATATCTTAAAGCAAACCCTTCCTAAAGAAAAAGTGAAACAGAGCTCTTCAATTTTATTTGAAAGATGCATACTCTCTGATGATGCCATTTCTATTCCAAGAGTTCAGAAGAAACCAATTTTTTTATTGTTTCCCTAATACTAAGTATAATTGCATAATTTGTTCACTTTTAGTTTGGAAAGAGCGATCTTCGATGTGTTAGAATCATTTCCAGTCATGTCAAACTTTACTATAATCTTGGGAAATGATATAAAACACTCAACCTCTCTATTTCTATATCAACAACTTCCTTTGTTGTTTTAGGAGACACTTACTTTTTTTCCTTTTGAGGTTAAAAATAATAAGTTATTACAAATGTTCATATGATCCTTTTCTTAGGCCCAATTTTAGGAATATATATTCAGAAGAAATGACTGGAACAGGCTTTCTTATATCAATCTTGCTTAAAGGAATGGGAGAAGGAAAATATTTTTCTTAGAAATAGATTATCAGAATAAAATACCAAAAGGACCAAGGAATAGCTCAGTTTAAAAATATGATTTTAAAGCGTTGTTGCTATTACATAAAGATTCTCATACTATTACTCAGATTCCAATTTTCATTTTAAAATTATGCTTTTAATCTGGTTGCATAATGCCTCACACTTAGGCCAACAAATACTAGTTAAGTTTTATTGAAATTTAATTTATTTCTTTTATGGCATGCATCTTCTGATATTTTCAATGTAAGCTGTCTGCTTATAGCCATCATATCTAAAATGGAGAACACATTTGTGTTCTCACAGAATGTATGCTTGTTCTGAAAGATGATGTGGTTACAGTAACCTCCCTTGAAAACAGTTAGTAGGTATTTAAAATGTCTTACACAGAATATTACAGTAAACCTATTTTTTTCATGGAGTTTTGGTCAGTTTCCTGTCTGGTAAAAAAAAGTTAATAGTGTTAGTTTTGGGGATTTTGGGAGGTTTGTTTTTGGCCTAGAAAAAAATTTATGTTGTGTAAATCCTAAATGTGGTAGAATGAAAAAATATACTCGTATTAAGCAGAAATGTGTGTTGTTTGTCATGGAAAAATAAGCAGCTATTTTGTATCTGAGGTACATCTTTGTCTTTGAGAAAGTATATTTTATTCTGATGTTGTGAGACTGAGAAATACTGACGTGGCTCTCTTTGATCTTTGTCTCTCAGTGTGGCTGTTACCAGGTCCAGAGATGTGCCTTCCTTTGGGCCTCCCATTCCTAAAGGGGTCACTTTCCCTAAGTCAAATGTGTTCAGGGACTTCCTTTTGGCGAAAGTGATTAATGCAGAAAATGCTGCTCATAAATCGGAGAAGTTCCGGGCCATGGCAACTCGGACCCGCCAGGAATACCTGAAAGATCTGGCAGAAAAGAATGTCACCAACACCCCTATCGACCCTTCTGGCAAGTTTCCATTCATCTCTCTGGCTTCCAAGAAGAAGGAAAAGTCTAAGCCATATCCAGGAGCCGAGCTCAGCAGCATGGGGGCCATTGTATGGGCAGTCCGGGCTGAAGACTACAACAAGGCCATGGAACTAGACTGCCTTTTAGGGATCTCCAATGAGTTCATTGTGCTCATTGAACAGGAAACAAAGAGCGTGGTCTTCAATTGTTCCTGTAGAGATGTGATAGGGTGGACTTCAACTGACACCAGCCTCAAAATCTTCTATGAACGAGGAGAATGTGTTTCAGTGGGGAGTTTTATTAACATTGAGGAGATCAAAGAGATTGTCAAAAGGTTGCAGGTGAGTCTCTCCTTCCTCTTCCTTACATGCAGTTTCTCTTTCATAAAGTTTTCAATACAGACTAGAGCCAAGTTACTGAACCTTGTGCTCTGTTATTAGCTCCTCTGAAAACTCCCTTGATGTGTGAAGCAAACAGAGTTTATCTCATGCTTGTGTTTTCCATGGATGTTTCGGAAAAGTAGAACAAATTGGGGAAGACACATTTACTCTGTGTGTGTATGTGTGTGTGTGTGTGTGTGTGTGTGTGTGTTCATGTTCAAAACCCATTTGCATGTGACCTGTTCCCTGGTGCTGCAGTCCAGTCATCTGGTGGTGGTGTTGAAAAGAATTGCTTGAGTATCTGCTGCCTTGAATTTTACAAAGGCTAAATGAGTAGCAGTATATGGTTTCTATTTACTGCCAGCTCCCTGTAGGTCTCTGGTAGAGGTTTCCTTGTAACTTCAGGGAAGCCGTTGAGCTTTTTGGATGCAACAAGTATATTCCTTTTGGCCTAATGAATAGGAGATTAGTGAAGAAGAAATAACCAGACTGCTCTTCAGCTGGCAATAAGGTATTCAGAACTAACCCTGCTTGCAATGATTTTCCAGTTCCATGTCCACCACTTAATACCCTATTGCTTTAAACCACAGTATCTTTTATTTCCTTGTCTAGTTTGTTTCAAAAGGCTGTGAATCGGTGGAGATGACTCTGCGAAGAAATGGGCTAGGACAGCTTGGCTTCCATGTCAACTATGAGGGCATCGTGGCGGATGTGGAGCCCTACGGTTATGCCTGGCAGGCAGGGCTGAGGCAGGGCAGTCGCCTGGTAGAGATCTGCAAGGTGGCGGTAGCCACTCTGAGCCATGAGCAGATGATCGACCTCCTGAGAACATCTGTCACGGTGAAGGTTGTCATCATTCCCCCGCATGATGACTGCACCCCGCGGAGGTAGGTCTGAGGAGACAGCTGTGGGCCTGAGACTCGAGTGCAGGGTTTGTGTACCATGTAGAACATCTCTTAGCAGGTAGTGGAGTAGGGTGTTGTGAAGAACAATAGGTTACATGTGATGCTGAATGTTTCATCCATGGAGTCTGACTCAGGACGAAGCTCCCTTTCAGTGTGTGGTGACAGCAGCTGGAAAGAGTGACTAAATGGGACCATTCCCAGGATTTACATCACTGGATTTATAAAGTTGCCATGACAGATAGAGAAGTCTGGTAATATCCATCTTAAGAATTTTCCACTGGGAGCTGAGAAACATTCAACACTTAACATTAAAAGACACTCAACATCTCAAATTGTCAGATTGCTTTTCTTCTATGTTCCATGATGCTCTTATTCTCTTCTCTCTCCCAGTTGCTGCCCAAAACTCAGCAATTGTTTGGACCTTTGCTGTCTCAGTCTGGCAGCTGCTTTCCTAACTGTATCTGCATGTGCTAGGGTTTGGCTTCAGGTGAGCTGCCCCTGCTCATGGTGCTTTGGCATTTTGGTTCCTAGTCTTTTCCAGAAGGGAAAACCTAAGAGCTCCCTGCCCCACCCAACCCCCCGCAGCTCCTGCCAAGCCAGCAGCACTGTTGAAAATTTAATTTCTCTGTCTCTGGGGAGGTTTCTTGGTGGAAGAAATTTAATCAACTGTTTATTTTCTCCTTTGGACATGCACATGCTATTTTTGCTAGTTTTTAAGATCTCTCTTTTTATTTTATGCCATTATTTTCTAAGAATTTCTCTTAAGCTTTGGCAATTGATTCTTAGGCTTTCTAAAGCCAAGACAGTGTTCTGTGTCCTATTTTGCCACTAAGATGACCAGTCCTACACCTGAGCTCTCATGGAGTTGTGAATATCAGATGGTAGAAAGTTAATGGTTATGATAGGCTATTTGTGTCTTTTAAAAAGTAAAGAGCAGCAAATATATATGTGTGTGTGTGCGTGTGTGTGTTTTATATACTTTGCTCAGGATAGTATTTCCTAATACTGCTTACCTCCTAGATGGCTTAGGGATTATGTATATATGTCAAAATATAGAAAAATTCCTTTGTCTGATAGTTTGAAGAACTGCCTTTTGGATGACTGCATTTCCCTGGAAATCAAAATATGAACTTTTAATTTCACCTGTTTTGGAGAAGAGTAAATATTCAGAAACTGCCCTACCCACATACCCTGCCTTAGTTAACCAGGTCTAATGAACCTTATTAGCCTTTTCTGGTTTCCCCAAGCATATCATCATTAAATGTTAAGTAATGTGCTGAACTGTGATTTAAAAAATTATGTGAGGTGGCTCAGAAAGGCCGTGGGGTTCTTGCTTATGACAGTCTCCAGTCTTGCTGCATTCCTTGTCTTGTCTCTTTCTCTGCTGTCTCTCCTTCAAATTGTCTACTTTATTGCTTCTGAACAGACAATTATAAATGGGAGAAGATAGCCAAGCTTTGTAAATTGTCAACCTTAATTACCTACAGTAAAGAGTTACAGATGTTAGTCTAAGGACCGTCTACTGAAATATGGAGCCCTTGACCTTATGATGCCATCTTGCCCACTCAGAAGTCTTTCCCTTGTATCTAGGCTCCCAGGTTTATATGCGGGAAAGGAGAGGGAAATGGGTTTGTGTGACTGTGGGTGGGATGAGACAACAGTACAGACATCGAAATTGTAAATAGCTGTTACTAGAAAGATGGATAAGAGGCCTGATCCTGGATAGATGGAGCCATGATAGGAGGAATACTAGACTAGATATATTGTGGTGTGTCAGTGAAAATAACTAATATACTGAGTTTTTTACCTTAATATGCCAGGCCCTGAAAAAAGCACTTTTTTATGGGTTAGTGCATTTAATTCTCATAACAACCCTCTCTTGTGATAGTGTTAGTAGCATTCCTGTTTTAAAAGAAACCGAGACTCAAAGGTTAGTAACTTGCTAAGCTCATCTGACAAATTTAGGTCTAACATCAGAGTCCAGGCTCTGAACTGCCACGTTGTGTGCTTAGAGCACAGATCCTTTCCTTATACACTAGAATCAGCAGTGATGTGCTGGTGAGTTGGCTTTCTGCTGGGGTGAAGAAAACTTTATTTGTAGTATTTGCTGATTTCTATGGTGCAGATACTCCCACTGTGGCTGGTTCCAAGCTACCGATGTGATGTCACTGCAGGCAGCATTGGGGTAGATGGGATGATTACCAGCTCCAGCACACCAGGGAGTGAATGAGCTGTCACACCGCTGTGACGCTCTCAGGCCTTCCCGGAGGAGCCAGTGGAGCTGCCAGTGACATGTCATTTGGGTGCCAGGAGGGGAGGCTGGGGGAAGGATTAGTGCACTGCACAGCCCCACCAGCCTGGAGGGAGACACAGGGCCCCTTTCACTACAGTTTCCATCTGAAAAGCCGTACAGTTTCCATCTGAAAAGCCATACAGTTTCCATCTGAAAAGTCAGACCTGGGCAGGGCAGGTGGGAAATGCCTTGATGCCTTTGGAGGGCTGAAAGCCTGCTCATTTCTCCTTTCTTTAGAGATAACTTCAAAGGGAACAGCTGAAGCATTAACACCTTGTTACAATTTTCAACAAAATAGAATAATGCTATTGTGTCATTTTTTTCTTCTCCTCCGCACTTCACACTCCCACTGCTGTTTTTGTAGCAACTAATTACTCTGTTCTTTGAATAGTCATTCTCTTCTTTGTCAGCTGGGACTTCACCACCAGTCACTGCAGCTGCAGCGAGAGGCAGGACAGGCCTCCTTGAGGCAAGCTGCTCCTCTACCCCTCAGCCTGGTGGTTCTTAGGGTCGCCAGGACCCAGAGAGGGACACAAGCAAGGGGGTGGGGGAGGTGATGACTGTATGTAATACAAACACCCCCAGGATCTAATACAAACACAAATGGATTTGTGTGTTCACATGGGAGAGTCATTCATTTTGAAAATGCAGCTTTTAAAATATATATAATAGTTCAACAACAAAAAAGTAGTACTTAAATAACATGTAAAAGCCTGTAATCCCAACAGTTTGGGAGGCCGAGGCTGGTGAATCATTTGAGGTCAGGAGTTTGAGACTAGCCTGAGCAACATGGTGAGGCTGGTCTCAAACTCCTGACCTCAAATGATTCACCAGCCTTCTCTACTAAAAATACAAAAAAAATTAGGGGGGCATGCTGGCACATGCCTGTAGTCTCAGCTACTTGGGGGGCTGAGGTAGGAGAATCACTTGACCCAGGAGGCAGAGGTTGCAATGAGCTGAGATCGTGCCATTGCACTCCAGCCTGGGCGACAGAGGTAGACTCCATCTCAAAAAAATAAGAATAAATAAATAAAATAACATGTAAAACAAGGCTCTCTTCCCTGTTCTTGGAAAATATGCAGACCCCTTATGAATCGTTTCCAAACTACAATTTTTTTAAGAGAAGAAAGGACAGGGACAGTATAGCAAACTTTCTGAGCCCCTACTAGGTGCCAGGCATTTTCCTTTTTTTTTTTTTTTTTAAGTATATATACTTTAAGTTCTAGGATACATGTGCGCAACGTGCAGATTTGTTACATATGTATACATGTGCCATGTTGGTGTGCTGCACCCATTAACTCATCATTTACATTAGGTATATCTCCTAATGCTATCCCTCCCCCCTCCCCCCACCCCATGACAGGCCCCAGTGTGTGCTGTTCCCCTTCCTGTGTCCAAGTATTCTCATTATTCAGTTCCCACCTATGAGTAAGAACATGTGGTGTTTGGTTTTTTTGTCCTTGTGATAGTTTGCTGAGAATGATGGTTTCCAGCATCTTCTATGTCCCTACAAAGGACATTAATTCATCCTTTTTTACGGCTGCATAGTATTCCATGGTGTACATGTGCCACATTTTCTTAATCCAGTCTATCATTGATGGACATTTGGGTTGGTTCCAAGTCTTGCTATTGTGAATAGTGCCGCAATAAACATATGTGTGCATGTGTCTTTATAGCAGCATGATTTATAATCCTTTGGGTATATACCCAGTAATGGGATGGCTGGGAAATGGTATTTCTAGTTCTAGATCCTTGAGGAATCACCACACTGTCTTCCACAATGGTTGAACTAGTTTACACTCCCACCAACAGTGTAAAAGTGTTCCTATTTCTCCACATCCTCTCCAGCACCTGTTGTTTCCTCATTTTTTAATGATCGCCATTCTAACTGGTGTGAGATGGTATCTCATTGTGGTTTTGATTTGCATTTCTCTGATGGCCAGTGATGATGAGCATTTTTTCATGTGTCTGTTGGCTGCATAAATGTCTTCTTTTGCGAAGTGTCTGTTCATATCCTTCGCCCATTTGTTGATGGGGTTGTTTGTTTTTTTCTTGTAAATTTGTTTGAATTCTTTGTAGATTCTGGATATTAGCCCTTTGTCAGATGAGTATATTGCAAAAATTTTCTCCCATTCTGTAGGTTGCCTGCTGACTCTGATGGTAGTTTCTTTTGCTGTGCAGAGGCTCTTTAGTTTAATTAGATCCCATTTGTCAATTTTGGCTTTTGTTGCCATTGCTTTTGGTGTTTTCGACATAAAATCCTTGCCCATGCCTATGTCCTGAATGGTATTGCCTAGGTTTTCTTCTAGGGTTTTTATGGTTTTAGGTCTAACATTTAGGTCTTTAATCCATCTTGAATTAATTTTTGTATAAGGTGTAAGGAAGGGATCCAGTTTCAGCTTCCTACATAAGGCTAGCCAGTTTTCCCAGCATCATTTATTAAATAGGGAATCCTGTGCCCATTTCTAGTTTCTGTCAAGTTTGTCAAAGATCAGATGGTTGTAGATGTGTGGTATTATTTCTGAGGGCTCTGTTCTGTTCTGTTGGTCTATATCTCTGTTTTGGTACCAGTACCATGCTGTTTTGGTTACTGTAGCCTTGTAGTATAGTTTGAAGTCAAATAGCGTGATGCCTCCAGCTTTGTTCTTTTTGCGTAGGATTGTCTTGGCAATGTGGGCTCTTTTTTTGGTTCCATATGAACTTGTATTTTGTATCCTGAGACTTTGCTGAAGTTGCTTATCAGCTTAAGGAGATTTGGGGCTGAGACGATGGGGTTTTCTAAATATTCAATCATGTCATCTGCAAACAGGGACAATTTGACTTCCTCTTTTCCTAATTGAATACCCTTTGTTTCTTTCTCCTGCCTGATTGCCCTGGCCAGAACTTCCAACGCTATGTTGAATAGGAGTGGTGAGAGAGGGCATCCCTGTCTTGTGCCAGTTTTCAAAGGGAATGCTTCCAGTTTTTGCCCATTCAGTATGATAATGGCTATGGGTTTGTCATAAATAGCTCTTATTATTTTGAGATATGTCCCATCAATACATAATTTATTGAGAGTTTTTAGCATGAAGGGCTGTTGAATTTTGTCAGAGGCCTTTTCTGCATCTATTGAGATAATCATGTGGTTTTTGTCTTTCATTCTGTTTATATGCTGGACTACGTTTATTGATTTGCATATGTTGAACCAGCCTTGCATCCCAGGGATGAAGCCCACTTGATCATGGTGGATAAGCTTTTTGATGTGCTGCTGGATTCGGTTTGCCAGTATTTTATTGAGGATTTTTGCATTGATGTTCATCAGGGTATTGGTCTAAAATTCTCCTTTTTTGTTGTGTCTCTGCCACGCTTTGGTATCAGGATGATGCTGGCCTCATAAAATGAGTTAGGGAGGATTCCCTCTTTTTCTATTGATTGGAAGTTTCAGAAGGAATGGTACCAGCTCCTCCTTGTACCTCTGGTAGAATTCGGCTGTGAATCCGTCTGGTCCTGAACTTTTTTTGGTGGTAGGCTATTAATTATTGCCTCAATTTCAGAGCCTGTTATTGGTCTATTCAGGGATTCAACTTCTTCCTGGTTTAGTCTTGGGAGAAGAGAAGTTTAGAGAAAAAAGAGTAAAAAAAAATGAACAAAGCCTCCAAGAAATATGGGACTATGTGAAAAGACCAAATCTTCGTCTGATTGGTGTACCTGAAAGTGACGAGGAGAATGGAACCAAGTTGGAAAACACTCTTCAGGATATTATCCTGGAGAACTTCCCCAACCTAGCAAGGCAGGCCAACATTCATATTCAGGAAATACAGAGAACGCCACAAAGATATTCCTCGAGAAGAGCAACTCCAAGACACATAATTGTCAGATTCACCAAAGTTGAAATGAAGGAAAAAATGTTAAGGGCAGCCAGATAGAAAGGTCAGGTTACCCACAAAGGGAAGCCCATCAGACTAACAGTGGCTCTCTCGGCAGAAACTCTACAAGCCAGTAGAAAGTGGGGGCCAATATTCAACATTCTTAAAGAAAAGAATTTTCAACCCAGAATTTCATATCCAGCCAAACTAAGCTTCATAAGTGAAGGAGAAATAAAATCCTTTACAGACAAGCAAATGCTGAGAGATTTTGTCACCACCAGGCCTGCCCTACAAGAGCTCCTGAAGGAAGCACTAAACATGGAAAGGAATAATCGGTACCAGCCACTGCAAAAACATGCCAAATTGTACAGACCATTGATGCTAGGAAGAAATTGCATCAACTAACAAGCAAAATAACCAGCTAACATCATAATGACAGGATCAAATTTACACATAACAATATTAACCTTAAATGTAAATGGGCTAAATGCTCCAATTAAAAGACACAGACTGCCAAATTGGATAGAGTCAAGACCCATCAGTGTGCTATATTCAGGAGACCCATCTAATGTGCAGAGACACACATAGGCTCAAAATAAAAGGATGGAGGAAGATCTACCAAGCAAATGGAAGACAAAAAAAGGCAGGGGTTGCAATCCTAGTCTCTGATAAAACAGACTTTAAACCAACAAAGATCAAAAGAGACAAAGAAGGCCATTACATAATGGTAAAGGGATCAATTTGACAAGAAGAGCTAACTATCTTAAATATATATGCACCCAATACAGGAGCACCCAGATTCATAAAGCAAGTCCTTAGAGACCTACAAAGAGACTTAGACTCCCACACAATAATAATGGGAGACTTTATCACCCGACTGTCAACATTAGACAGATCAAGACAGAAAGTTAACAAGGATATCCAGGAATTGAACTCAGCTCTGCACCAAGTGGGACCTAATAGACATCTACAGAACTCTTCACCCAAAATCAACAGAATATACATTCTTCTCAGCACCACATTGCACTTATTCCAAAATTGACCACATAGTTGGAAGTAAAGCACTCCTCAGCAAATGTAAAACAACAGAAATTGTGACAAACTGTCTCTGAGACCACAGTGCAATCAAACTAGAACTCAGGATTAAGAAACTCACTCAAAACAGCTCAACTACATGGAAACTGAACATCCTGCTCCTGAATGACTACTGGGTTTATAACGAAATGAAGGCAGAAATTAAAATGTTCTTTGAAACCAATGAGAACAAAGACACAACATACCAGAATCTCTGGGACACATTTAAAGCGGTGTGTAGAGGGAAACTTATAGCACTAAATAAATGCCCACAAGAGAAAGCAGGAAAGATCTAAAATTGACACCCTAACATCACAATCAAAAGAACTAGAGAAGCAAGAGCAAACACATTCAAAAGCTAGCAGAAGGCAAGAAATAACTAAGATCAGAGAAGATCTGAAGGAGATAGAGACACAAAAAACCCTTCAAAAAATCAATGAATCCAAGAGCTGGTTTTTTGAAAAGATCAACAAAATTGATAGATCACTGGCAAGACTAATAAAGAAGAAAAGGGAAGAATCAAATAGATGCAATAAAAAATGATAAAGGGGATATCACCACCGATCCCACAGAAACACAAACTACCATCAGAATACTATAAACACCTCTACGCAAATAAACTAGAAAATCTAGAGGGCCTCGGGTCTTTATAGCCACAGGATGGGGGCGTCATGGGCCAGGGTTGTCTTCGGAAATGCAGCATCTGGACACAAAGGCAGGAGTGCCTGTCCTCATCTTGATCCGTGGGGGTGGAGCCCTAGCCAGGGACCACTCCCTCCTCTACCCAGCTCTTCCCTTCCCTGTTTCATATCATTTAAAGGGAACATGCTATTCCCTTCCCAGGACTTCCGTATCAGCAGCTTCATTTTTATTAAAACAGTGATGAGAATGAGGCTGGGAGAAGTTCAGTTGCTGCCCAAAGAGTGAACGGAACCAGCTAGCATGACAGCCTGATGGACACAGTCCTGGTAGACTTCACTGGAAAACCTCCCTGGAGTGAGCAGGCCCCTTATGCAGGACTTGCCTGATTCTCAACCCCCTGCTGTCACCCCTCTGCAGTAGGTAGCCAGCATCAATAGATTAGTGACCTCTGGGTCTTCACCGTCATTCCCGTGACAAGATGAAAAGTACCTGGATGAACAGACTAAATTGTGATGTTCTGAATGGTATTGCATAGAGTGGTCAACCCTTTATTCTGTTGAGGGCCACTAGCCTATAGTTCTTAAAGAAAGCAATTAAGGGCCATTCAAAATGACAAGCTAAAAACAAACAGGTTACATAAGACCAAATTACCTCTTAAATAAGAACAGGTCACAGCATTTTTTCTTCATTTTAAAAATCCAGTATTTTAAAGTGCTAAAGCATACTGCTTTAGAGTGAAGAGGGCAATTAGAAATCATGTGGTTCAGATCTCTGATTTTTCAGAGGAGGAATTTTGATTCAAATAATTTATGTGTTTTTTTCCAAGCCAGAGTCACATGGCTTATAGGGACCAAGCCATCCTCAAACATAAAACTTTTCTGACTCGTGAGTCCAGTGTTGTGATGTTCTGTTCAATTTCCTAGTCAACCATTTCTCTATATTCCACAGGGTCTTAAGGAAAAAGGAGAGAGTTATGAGAAATAAAAGATTAAAAGAGAAAGAATACAAAGACTGAAAAACAGAGTAAGGAGATGGAGTAGCTTTTCCATTAATTTAGGGTTTCAGCATGTCACCTCTTATCACGTTTAGCATTGACATTGTAATTCCTGCTGGCCATAGCCCTTTAATTGGGTTTTATAAAAGTTGTTGAATTTTCCTTGGAGAATTGGAATGGTTTCGTTAATCGCTAAAATAAGACTAACCTACACAGTCTTACCTACATAGTATGTATTAATTCTGTGGGTTTAAATCCTGGCTTTGCCACCTGCTGGCTGTGTAAACTTGGGCAGGTTAATCTCTCTAGGCCTCTATTTCCTCCTCTACAAAGTGGGGATAATGATAGCATCCACTTCATAGAGTTGCTGTAAAGTGGCTAAATTCGTGCCTGGCGCATTGTAAGTTATAAGTATTATTAGAGTTACCGTTCGTCAACACAGAATTTTACTTAGAATGATATAATAAAAATCCTTTTATGAAAGTTTATGCATAGCATTAAAAGCCAGTTTTTAATCTGTATTCTTCAGTCTGTTGTATACTTCTTGATTCTACATAACGTTCTTCTGTTTTGCAGAGTTAAGTAAGAGACCAGGAAGCCAGTGATGGTTACCCTGGCCACAAAAGGCAATCAGAAATGGCGAGTAGCTGAAGTTTAGCTCTGCAGAACCTTCTGTGCTTATTCATTGTTTATGAATGAATCTTCTCTCTGCTCAGACTTTATCATACTATATTTGGCCAATGTGGGATATGAAGAAAGTTTCCAGTTATATGTTATGAGTAGTGGAAATAAAATGTAGACTGTGGGGAAGACAGCGTCTTTGGCCAGAGAGGCCTTCTAGCCAGTTTTCATACTAAATGTTAAGCAGTTTAAAAGACTATTCCAAAGAGTGTTTGAAGAAACCCAAAGATAAAGTAACTTGTCTGTTTGATATTAGGTTATTGCTGTTATTGTGTCTGTTACCATTATCATTATTTATTTTATTATCTGCCTGATGCAAAATGGACTTAAAACAGCCTATGAAAGTACTTGTGAGCTGGGCACAGTGGCTCATGCCTGGAATCCCAGTACTTTGGGAGACCGAGGCAGGTACATCACTTGAGCTCAGGAGTTTGAGACCAACCTGTGCAACATGGCGAAACCCTGTCTCTACAAACAATACAAAAATTAGCTGAGCGTGGCAGTGCACACCTGTAGTCCCAGCTACTCAGGAGGCTGAGATGGGAGAATCACTTGAGCCCAGGAGGTTGAGGCTGTGGTGAGCCTTGATCACGTCACAGCACTCCAGCCTAGGCGACACAGCAAGACCTTCTCTCAAAAAGAGAAAGTAGTTGTACAGTATTAAAATAGAAGCTTAGCTAGGGAATTGGAGGTGGAAGAGGTAGTAGTGAAAGCAAAACATGGCCTAGGTGAAAATTTTTGGAAAGTTGGTGCCCAAAATACATAATAATAAAGTTCTGTACATGTGCTGGTTCCTAGCAGCCGACAGAAAGGGGCATAGATGATGATGTTCTTCGAGTTAACAAGTTAGAACAAGAGCATTGCTGAGGAGAAGCAAAGATAGTCCAGATTTTGAGCATAAGTGAAATTTTTCCATGCATTATTATAAATTTTAGTCAATATTCCTTTGGTAAAATGTAATATTTTTGCATTGTATTTACAGATCCAGAACATTAGATCTTTATAATATGCCTTATTTAGTCAGAAATGAAAGGCTGTAGTCACAAATGAAAGACTCTAAACTATACCACAGTGTATTACCTCTATGAACAACCAAAAAAGGGTTGCAATGGCATATTTTTGTCATAAATATCAGAATCAAAGCTTGAAATTATATCAGAGCCTAAAGTAGTATTCGTTAATATTTGAGAAAATGTTCTATTAGAGAAAAGGTTTTAATGACATAGCAGTCATTAACTACTAAAAGTAATGTCAAATGTGCCATAAAACAATGTTTTACAGACTGCAGACCATAACTCTCAAGTAGATCATCAAATCAATTTAGGACATTGTGCCCAGTGTATTTTTGGATGAAGTGTATTCATTCAGAATACAGCAAAATGGAAGACATGAGAGGAAGGATGCACATCTGTGTGTATATATGGTGGTGCTGTGTCCCAGTGTGAAATGTATGTCTTAGGTTGTCATCCAGAAAGTGTGAAAGCCATTGCTATTAAAGCATAAAAGGGATAGAGTGGAGCCTTGGGCGGAGGGTCAGATTAAGGTCACCCTTGGCTTTTGGGACATTTAGGGGACTGGTAAGGAAACCCCAAGAAGAAAGTACTCCTTGGAGACGTGGGCTATGACTGAGTCAAGTAAGGATGGCAGCAGACGCCATTGCTCCTTCTGAGCACATGCTCCAAAAGTGGCACTTTCCAACAACAAAAACTCTACTGAAGGTGGGGGAGAAGATGCATTATGGAATACACATTTGAAATGTAAGGAGTCAACACTGAGATATGTAGACAAGGTCATGAAAGAGTGGCACCTTGCATTGTCCTTATTCTCCTGCCAGCCAACTATGTAAACCCTTCCACTTTGCCCCCCATCTCCATGTCTCACCTTCCCTCCCCGCGCCTTCAGCCTCATCCACGTCAAGACCGGGCCTTTGGCCGGACGCCCTTTGGGCCTGCACTGTCCAGGACAGGAGGCATGTGGCTACACAGCACTTGTGATGTCGCTGGTCCAAAGTGAAATGGTCTGTAAGCTGCTCATACACCCTTTCGGAGCCCAGTCGCAATGTGCGGTGGCGGGAGTGTGAAGCTGCGCATACACCCTTTCAGAGCCCGGTCATGGTGTGCAGTGGTGGGGGTGTGAGGCTGCTCGTACACCGTTTCAGAGCCCAGTCACGATGTGCAGTGGCAAGTGTGTGAAGCTGCTTATACACCCTTTTGGAGCCCAGTCAAGATGTGCAGTGGCAGGTGCGTGAAACTGCTTATACACCCTTTCAGAGCTCAGTCACTGTATGCAGTGGCGGGTGTGTGAAGCTGCTTGTATACCCTTTTGGAGCCCCAGTCATGGTGTACAATGGCAGGTGTGTGAAGCTGCTCGTTCACCCTTTTGGAGCCCAGTCACGATGTGCAGTGGCGGGTTGTGAAGCTGCTCATACACCCTTTCAGAACCCAGTCGTGGTGTGCAGTGGTGGGTGTGTGAAGCCGCTTGCTTCCATTGAGACTTCATGCTCTCAGGTATGCCCCTGTCATGCTGTCCTGGTGGCCTTTCCTCCTCAGGTCTCAGTAGTCTGGCCACCCCCAGGGTGTCCGTGGGTCCGATTGTTTTTTAAAGACTCCATATCTCGCACTCAACAAGTTGGGATTGAGTAAAGGAAAATACTATTATAATACTTCCTTGGGTTCTGGTTTTTGAAAAGAAAATAAGTACTAGGGCCCAAAGATTGAAAGGTGGTTTGAAACAGAGGGTGAAATTGTGGATCCATTTTTAAGTGTTAATGAGAATCAATGTGGTTCCACCAGCAAGAAAACGCAGTATCCATTGTGTTTCTCCCTGTGCCTTGCCCCTAATAGGAGTTGCTCTGAAACCTACCGCATGCCAGTGATGGAGTACAAAATGAATGAAGGTGTTTCATATGAATTCAAGTTTCCCTTCCGAAATAATAACAAGTGGCAGAGGAACGCCAGCAAGGGGCCTCATTCACCTCAAGTCCCGTCCCAGGTGCAGAGTCCCATGACCTCGCGGCTGAATGCTGGAAAAGGAGATGGGAAGATGCCTCCTCCAGAAAGAGCCGCCAACATCCCTCGAAGCATCTCCAGTGACGGGCGCCCACTAGAGAGGCGGTAAGTGTGCCTTCAAAGGTTTGCTCTATCTCTCTCTGCCCCAAATGTAAGTAACACAGACCCATAAGCACTAGTTTTAGGCCTTCTCATATTTTACTAGAAACAAAGAATTAAACTGAGGTGCATACCGTAGTGACTTTCAAAGCATGGTAGTGTTCCAAAACCATAAGGATCAACAGAGATTGATTCTAGCAAAGCCTTCAGCTCTGCACACTGGTATTTGTGCTTTGCTCTTTAATTTCCGTGTGATTATCAACAGACGTCATTACTGCATGCTTAGTGGCCCTGTGGATTAGAATTTAGCAGACTCTTTGAGGTGACAGTGACTGTATATCATCCTTGACAGTCTTCATCATTTTGTTCCGAAATGATGATATAAGAGCAACAGAAGGCAGGTTTTTGGTTGAATAACTATGTTTGTGTCACTTTATTAATAAAGGATTATGCGGAAGGAAAACTAGTATAACACAAACATATTTTTCACTACTCTGAAAATAGGAAAGAATAGTGAAGAGAAGACGATACGTGGAGATACGTTAAAACACTTAGTCCTGAGTAAAGTAAGCCAGAGGGAGAGGGACTGAGGGGTCCTAGAAAGTAAGAAACCAAAGGTTGTTGTTAAATTGAAAGCCATAGAGAGTTCCCTCCCAAAAGGTAGTGGGTTAACTCTGCCTTTACAAGGTTGCCCTAGCACTTTTGTCTGGAGTTAAGAGTAAACTGCAGCACTTTGAACTAGAGTCCAGGCCTAAAATTAAACTAGATTAAGTGCTTTCAAAATGGGAATAGAAGTTGGCTATACAGATTTTAAGTAATTGCACTATAAATTTGGTTACCTCAAATCATGTACACTAAAGCAGTTTAATTGAATAATCTGCAAGTGGTCTGCTAGAAGTCATCAACTTCTTTTTTTTCTTTTTTCTTTTTTTTAGACAGAGTCTCACTCTGTCACCCAGGCTGGAGTGCAGTGGTGCTATCTCGGCTCACTGCAACCTCTGCCTCCCAGGTTCAAGCGAGTCTCCTGTCTCAGCCTCCCAAGTAGCTGGGATTACAGCGTGAGCCACCACGCCTGGCCTAGAAGTCAACTTCTTTCTGTCCATCCACTGTCCTTTCCCCATTTCTTCAGGATTGCCTTAATCACATCTCAGAATGTTGTTGTGAAAACCCTTAGACCTGGAGAGAAGTCTGTATTCTGGGAACTGTGTTGGGGAGAAGGGAGGGTCCACGTGGAAGCCAAAACATGAGCCTGACTCATCTGAGTGGCAAGAACCAGGTCTGGCAGGAGCAGGATGCTGAGGAAAACGGTTCCCAGATACACGTAAATCATCACCGCTCCAGTATGGGAGCAGAGAGCAGGAAGATTTAGAAACCACACTATGAAGTCTTTATCTTAGTCTGACTTTTGAACTGTTGCATAAAACATTGTCACTTAACTATTTTAGGTTACTAGGATACTATGTAGAAATAATTTAATAAAAACAGACAAACAATTTAATTAAAACAGACAAACCAAAAACATAGTCATCTTTCTACAACTTCTCATTTCATCCTGGAGATCTATTTACAGAGCCTTGCTATTTATCTCAATAAAAGTTTCCTCTCCCATAGTGGCCCCATTACCATCTGGACTCCTCTCTTTCCTTATTTTGAGGAGGAAAACATCCAAGAGACCTCTGAGTAAATTCTTTTTTTGACACATTCCAGACTTGGCTGCCTCTGAGGTGTGTGCTAACTGGAATTCATGATTTGGCCCACATTTTGAAAGATGAACCCAGGAAATCACTGTATAGAGAAGGACCTTTTCCCCCACCTCAGTGCTGTTTTCTTTCTCTCCAGAACAATCAGCAGGCTTTCACAAGTGAAATTGGCTTTGTGTAATTTCCTTTATACAATATTCCATTTGAGAATGTATTTTGATTCCATGTTGAATTTAATTTCTGCAACAGAAACTAAAGCTCCTTGCCAGTCATACTGACCTTCAAAAGGGAAAATATTTTTTGTAGCTGAGTATCATATTTCGATGGGAGCAGCTTTCAGTGCTAGAGAATGCAGAACTCCATTTTTTCCAGATGTAGATCCTTGAGTTCTAGAGGTAATTTCTGTGTGTACTTGTGTCTGCCTTTCTTCTTTGCTCCACCCAGAGGAAAATGCACCTCAGTAAGTGCGCCTTCTAGAAGACCGTTAGAGTAGCTTGTGACTCTCTAAGCTGCAGAGGTGAAAGGGCCATAGGTGGGGCTGACGAGGTTTTCAGGAAAATTTAACCTCTACTCACTGCCCCCTTAGTCTCTGGTATATATTCAGTACACTAGACTAGGATTTCAGATCTTAGGATGCAGGGCTTAGATGACTTGTGAGATCTCAGTCCTACAGTTTCCAGGATATTAGGATGATTTGGCTCATCTTCATTTTGAAATATATGGTAATTAATTGGATGGATATTCTTCTTTTATGAAAATTTAAAGTTCAGTTTCTTACCCCATCGTTCCTAATTTTTAGTAAAAAATATCTTTTAAGTTTTAATTTTGAGGCATAAAGAGAAGGTACTATAGATTGAATATCTTAATCCAAAAGTCTGAAATCTGTAATACTACAAAATCTAAAACGTTTTGAGCACTGACATGATGCTCAAAGGAAATGCCCATTGGAGGATTTCAGATATTCGGATTAGGGATGCTCAACTGCAAGTGTAATGCAAATATTTCAAAATCCAAAAACTTCCAAAATCCAAAACATTTCTGGTCCAAAGAATTTAGGTTACGGGCTACTCGTGTTTGAGAAAGTTTGTTTTGCTACTGTGACTCCAGGAATATTTGAGGATAGAGCAGATTCATGAGTTTTATCAGAAATACTTCCTCAGTCCTTCTTGAGTCCCCAGATGCATAAAGTTCACCTTAGAATATAATTTCCTTCATGAAATTTAGTAAAACATAACTGAAAACTTCAAGCATCCCCTTTGTAGTCCTACTGAGAACAAATACCTTATTGAGATACAGAAGTGAGGAGTACCGGGGCACCCCTCATCCATCTGACTCTCCCCTGCATACCAGCGCCGTCCTGAGTGCCATTTACAATTTGTACCTTGTACTCACCAAGTATAATTTGGACCTTTCAGAGGAATCATAAATCATGAAAATAAATGACAGGGTCTGCCAGACCTTGAATCTTGCCTTACCAGTAATGGTGTGGCGTAATATTGTGACTAAAGAATGCTTTACAGTTGTTCATACCATTCATTTTTTCTCCTGTAGGTTAGGGAAATTGTGTTTAACCATAGAGAAACCAGCTATACTTAAGCTCAAGTTAGCAGCCATCTCAAGTCTACTCCTCCAGTGCTCCCCAAATCTGCCCACTTAAGTAACCATGGATGGATCCAACACAGTCCATTTTGGGTGAAAACACTAATTTACTGCTTGTAGAAGCATAGTTTTTCTTTAATTTGTATGTAGTATCCCAGACTTAAAGGTCATTAGGAACAAAAAAAATAAATCTGCATAATATTTTTCCTTTAATATCAAGGTCAGGATTTTTATGACATAAAAATGTTGGTGTTTTGAGTTTTAATAAAAATTCTTTAGTTGGATGATGTTCTTTATACATAGTTAAGAGAAACTGACACAGTAAGAATTGATAATCCATTTGGCATCTAAATAGAATAAAGTCTAATTTCTATTTGGTTTAAATATATGAGTTTTATGCTCTCCAGGTGGCTTTCTGATTACAGAATTTTACAGTATTTGTGAGAGTAGTATTTATTAACAATTAACATTCGTTCAGCAGAAATAGGTAATATGATACGGTCACTGTTTTGGCCTCAAATTTACCTAGAGCTTAAGGGTAGGATTGAAATAAAAATTGCTGGCTGTGGCATGCTGAACTTGATACATTACTGTGTTTAAACATAATGCGGGATCAGCAATAAAACCCTGATCTGTGTTAATATGCTTATAAAAGTTGAGCTATTTGAGGGGCTTTGGATAAACAACAGACATCTTAGCATGTAAAATGATTTTCTTTTCTCCTTTTTTTAGGCTAGTATTACCAGCCTTTATGTAAATATTTGATGTTAGAGCTCACTGAACACTTGGTACTTCTGAGTTTTACCTGGATGTCATTGTTACTCCCCTTGAGACCCCTGCACTTAACTCTTAAGAAGCTGGATGGGGGGCCTTTTTTGTTCACGCAGTTATGGCAGCTGTGTCTGCAGCCTCCCTCCCTCCTTCCTTACAGACACCAGTACCATATAGGGTGTGAATATGGTGGAAACAAACTTAAAAGAGTTCTCCTCTCAGAGAGCACAATAGTCACGTGACCATTCAGTCTTGATTTTTAAGGAAATACTTTCTAAGTTTGTTATATCATACAGGATCTAAGCTAATCTTCCACTGTGTCATTTTCTGCTTTCAAACAAAACGAGCACCGTTTAATGTTTACTCTTCTTTTGTTTAGAATATTAGCTGTGGTTAGAAGCTTCAGACTTGTGCTTTCCAAATACTGGCCCCCTCCATCACAGCTTCGTGCCTTGCCATGAGGATCCTGAAATCATGGGACTTTTGAACTTCACTGGGAATGCTCCAGCTAGGTCCCTATTGCCCATTGACTTCCATATTTCTTTTCATTTCTTTAATTATTTTTTTTTTGAGACAGGGTCTCACTCTGTCGCAATGGCATTGATCTTAGCTCACTGTAAACTCAAACTCCTGGGTTCAAGCCATCCTCCCACCTCAATCTCCTGAGTAACTAGTACTGCAGGTGCGCGCCACACCACACCCAGCTTATGTTTTGAAATGATTTTTTTTATAGAGACAGTGTCTCACTCTGTTGCCCAGACTAGTTGTAAACTCTTAGCCTCAAGTGATCCTCCCTCCTCAGCCTCCCAAAGTGCTGGGATCACAGGTGAGAGCCACTGCACCCAGCTAACTTCTACATTTCTAAAGCTTCTGGATGGTGTTAGGTCCTTAGCTTATTTGATACCATTCACTACTCCCTCCTTCTTCAAATTACATTTCCTTGTCTTCCAAAATGTATTCCTGATTTTTTTTGTATCGTCAGCTCTTTGCACCTATCTCATCACCCTGAAATTTGTGTTCCCCACTTCTTCCTCATTTTTATTTGAATTCTACACTGTGCAATTCTTCTAGAAGGTTCATCCACTTGAGCAACCTCAACCGTCATCTGTATGTGGGCAGTTCCTTAGCTGATCTGTTTTGCCTTGGTCTCTTTTTCACTTTTCATATTCCTGACTACCTACTGAACATATGCACTTGAAAGGCATGAAAGTGTCTCACATTCACAAGTTCAAGCTGACTTGACCTTCACACCTGCCCCTCCTTCTGCCTCTTCCGTCTCGTGTGTTACCCACCTTGGTGGATGGCTTTGCCATCTACCTGAGTATCCAGAGCAGAAGTAGGATTCGTTATCAACTTCCCCTCAGCACTATCATCCCATCTCCACACACGTTCCTGCCATTGCCTGAGAAGTTCTCATTTCGCACTAAGTTTCTTTTGCTTACCTAAACTGTTGCCAACAGCCTCTAGGTATGATTACCAGCCTCCCACTGGAAGGATGACCTAATAAAAATGGATATACTCCTCAGGCTGTGCCTTTCATTATAGCCCTTCCATAGTTCCACACAGCCTTCAGGATCAAGTCCAACTCACCAGCAAGTTTGCCTGTGTTGGCTGGGTGCTGTGGTTTATGCCTATAATCCCACCACTTTGGGAGGCCAAGGCTGGTGCATGGCTTGAGTCTAGGAGTTCAAGACCAGCCTGGGCAACATAGTGAGACCCCGTATCTACAAAAAATAAAAAAAAATTAGCCAGGTGTGGTGGCACATGCCTGTAGTCTCAGCTACTTGGGAGGCTGAGTGGGAGGATCACCTGAGCCTGGGCATTTGAGGCTGCAGTGAGCCGTGATCACGCCAGCCGGGGTAACAGAGTGAGACCCTGTCCCTCCCAAAAAGTTTGTCTATGTGGACTTGCCTTTCCCTTTTCCCCTATCATCGTCACCACCCCCATCCCTAGGCATGGGAGTGGCTCTCTCCTCTGCAAGCACTATGTTCCCCTTGATGCCTTTTTAGGAGCTCCTCTACTTGGTGCACCTTCCACTCCTTCTTTTGACTGCTGAAGTCTTGCCATGCCTGCTCCTCTGACAAGTCGCCTTTAATTTCCCCAAAACACTCTCCTCCCATTTCTACCTTAATTGCCTCACTAGGAATGTTCTTACCACCACATGGCTTCTTCACTCACAAAATTTATGAAACTTTGCTTTAATGTTATTTGTCCATTTCTTTAAACTTAGCCTGTCTTATTCATCTTTGTATTCCAAATACTAGCCACAGACTCTGGCATTTAATAGGCTCCCAATGCTTTTTTTAAGAAGAGTTTCCTCAACTTAGTGTGTCTACACTTCACATGGTAGTCCAGCTTTCCACACTAAGAGTTTCCTCTACTTTCCATTTGTGGTAATGACCCTTTAATATCAAAAGGACTTATTTAAGTAACTGGGGACAGAATTTCATCTATCTTGGAGAAAATAAACCAATTTCCTTTTATAAAAATTAGATGATAGGTAAAGGCAAAGCACTTGATAGTCTGATAAAGCTATAGCATTAAACATAGATATAAGTAGAATTATTTGGTTTTTGTTGACTAAGTTTAGAATACTTCATTTTAAAAGTATATTGCTGGTAGAGCTTTTCTAAAATTGACTCAAAGTGAAATGCAAGATCTTGATTGACTCCTTCAAAAGGTTTTAGTTGGAACTGAATTCTGGTGGTGTATTTGTCAGCCAAGACAAGGGAGAAAAGCAGAGGGCCGCATTTGACTTAAAGTGACCGGACTCTGAAGGCTCCTGTTTTCCACTCCTTGCAGGAAACAGCGTACTCTGGCATCCATGTCAGGATTAGAGTTGATGTGATTTGCAAGTTCACATTTTTAGATGATACTGCAACAGTGGTTCCTATTCAGGCATTCAGGAAATGGGCACAATGGCTTCAGCTTGGCACACCTCCCAGTTCCCCATCATTTACAAACTCCAGAGTGGCCCAGGAATGGGAGGAGAATGCTCTAGTACTGTGTCCAGCTCCAGCTCTTCAGTTACTTACTCATCATTCCTTGGGCCTCGAAAGTAGCTATTCTGCACTCACCCTAGGGAAATGTTTCCATAACGGCTTCCTCTCTGCAGGGCCACCTGTGTATTAGTGTGACCTGCCTGGAAATTCCTAGAAGCACCAGGAGGGTAGGCTGTGCTGTCCAGGGGCCATGATTTGCATCCTGCCTACGCTACTGGGAGTGTGTGGCAGTGGGCAAGGTCCTGTCCTTCTGCACTTTAACATCCCCATGACTCAAGTAGGTCACGGCCCCACCTCTTAGAGTCTGTGAAGATTAATTAGGGTAATACAGGTTCAGCATCCCTTACCCAAAATGCTTGAACCAGAAATGTTTCAAATTTCAATTTTTTTTTTTAATTTTGCGCATATTTGCGTGGATCCTATTGGTTGAGCATCCCAAATTTGAAATCCAGAATGCTCCAATGAGCATTTCATTTGAATGTTATATTGGCGCTCAAAAAGTTTTGGATTTTGGGGCCAACTGCTGTGGCTCACACTGGTAATCCCTGCCCTTGGGGAGGTCGAGGCAAGTGGATCACCTGAGGTCAGGAGACCAGCTTGGCCAACATGGCGAAAGCCTGTCTACTAAAAACACAATAATTAGCTGGGTGTGGTGGCGGGTGCCTGTAATCCCAGCTACACGGGAGGGTGAGGCAGAAGAATCACTTGAACCTGGGAGGAGGAGATCGCAGTGAGCCGAGATCACACCACTGCACTCCAGCCTGGGAGACAGAGCAAGACTCCGTCTCAAAAAAAAAGAACAGGATTCCCATGATCTAGTCTGAACAGCTGGTATGAATTATGTGGTTAGAAAGCCAGCAGTAACTCTGTTCACAAAGTACACAACAGGAAGCGATGAAAAGACAGGCACGAGTTGCTTGAAGTTGAACACAACTTGTTCAAACTACTCCGGTTATAGCACCCAAATTACATCACCTTGAATTGTTGTAGAGATTTTTCTTTTTTCTTTTCTTTTTTTTTTTTTTTTTTTACATAATTTTGGAAGAATCCTAGTTGATATACATGGCTGAAGACAGAAGACTTTAACTTGGTCCTGTTCCCTGGTTGGATAGCATTTTAATTGCTAAGTTGTGGTAAAATGCTGTGCTTAATTATGGACTCAAGCATTTAATTTGTCCATCACTGCTGCTGTTTGAAGTGCTCTCACTTGTTTATACCACCAGCTCACTGTTTGCACTTGGGTTACTGAGGGCCTTATGTCCTTGTACATATCTCATGTTGGAATAAAAAGTAAGAAATAGAATAGAGATTTAATTAATCTTACCTAATCAGTTAGGAAAATATTTTACCATCAACTTGTCACTTAGAATTCCATAGCCATAAGTTGATAAGTTGTAATCAGTCATAATCTGGAGTGATCAGTTTAATAAGAATCTATTAATGTTGGCACTATATATGTCGTCCTGTGAGTTGATTCATGGAATAGGTGTGGTGGAGGACAGGGGTGGTTGTGTTAGAAATCCGTGTGTGTGTGCGTGTGTGTATGTGTGTGTGTCAGCTCTCTTTTTTAGCCTGGTGTGCAACTGCTTCTGGAAGAATGAAGGATGTATCTTGGACCATCTCTTCCTAAATGTCCAACCCCTTCAACTCTCTGTTTTCACTGCAGTGAAGTGCATTGCATATAAATGAAAAGCTGGTGTTTAGTGTTAAGTGTAGTCAAAAGACTGTGGAAGTAATGTCTCTGGATGGTGATGATCATGACTTTTTCAATTGCGCATTCTTAGTACAATTAAAAAAAAAAGCCCTGGTGTTTTATTTCAGCAGAAGGAAGCCCCAGAGGATGTTTAGTATCAGTTATTTTTAAAATGTTTAGTTATTTCTTGACTCAGTTTATAAAAATATAGAGAAGAAAATCTTCTGAAATTAATGCTAAAAGATTTACAGAATTCCTCTCTGACAGTGACCAGAGCATTCTTTAAAAAGAATATTGCCTGTATTCAACAGAATGGAAAGATCTCACAGCAATTGAAAGAGGTATTAATCTTTGTCCTCTAAATCTGTTGGGGCATTAACATCAGACGTTTGGGGCTCTTTAAGCAGAAAGATCTGGATTTATCTCAAAAGAGAAGAAAAGTCTCTTGTAATCTTGCTGTAACTTCACTGGACTCAGCAACTCTTAAAACAGAGTACACTTGTGAGGTGGGGTGGGATGGACAGAGATCCAGGAGATCAGTGTGCTGGTTTTCCTATGTGAGCCAATGTGAGAGGTACTGCTCCCAGTTCTTGAAGCACCTCTTCAAAGTGGCAGGATAGCAATCAGCCCATCTTCCAATAACGATCAGCCTCAGGCTATCTCTGCAGAAGTGGACTGCCAGTACCCAGACAGGCGGCGGTGCCTTCCACTCTCCCACTGGGTCTGTTCTCAAATAATACTTGTGTGATAGTATCAAATTCAGAGTATTTGGAAAAAATAGTAAGTCATCAGAATAAGGGCTAATTCTGAATTTTTCTTTGCCTACCATACATACATCTAGAGTCATAAAAACATTTGGGTGGCATTCCATCAGTTGCTCTATGTGTGTTCTATGTGTGTGAACAGTCAGAAAACAAAGCCACTATTGAGTTATATAAATGCAAAAGAGGGATGGGAATGAATGCCAGCCTTCTGGAAATGCTATTTTTTCGCTTTGGGATAACTCCAGTAACCAAATAGAATTTTCTGATACATTTGCCAAATAAGAAAGCTGAGGTTGAGAACTAGCCTGCGATATCTTAGCTTAATATACGTTTGGAGAACAGGGTAAGAAAAGCAGCCTCTAAATACAAATGTAAAGGTTACATCTTGACTTTTCCTTTGGAATTATGTTGTAACTTCCTCATAGAAGCATAAACATTTTAACGTTCACCGTAAATATACTTCACTGGCATTGCTTGTTTACCCCTAAGTCAAAAAATCATCAGACCCCTACACGTTGCATTAATCTTCACTGGGTTAACATTCCACTGCTGTCTCCTTTTTTTCTAGTTTTCTGTAACACCTCCTCCCCTTTGCAGTAAGAAAGTCAAAGCAGCTATGAAGTGAAACTCTATTTGAAGTTTCTATTAGGTGTGTATAAGAGCCAAACACATCAGGTTGAAAGGAATGTGGTATTTTGTTATATTTGGATTCACGTCATTCCTTAAGCCTTACTTGGTTTTCATTTTCATAACCAACTCCTCCTATTCATACCCCTTTCAGATCACCTTACAATTAATTACTTTAGAATAATAATGAGAAATTTGCAATATGTCTCAGTGGAAAAGAGTAAAGAGAAACCCATGTTATGGTACCCAGATAAATGTCTTGATCTTCTCTTATTAAAACACATTACCTGAAGTAGAAATGAGCTAGTATCCCACTAGTACGTGGCCCCGCCATACCTGCCCCACGCATACCCTACTTTGAGATCTGGCAACCTAATTACAGTGCCAGTGGGTGGTTGGCCCATATTTCTCACAGTCTGTATAGCAACAGCAAGATTGATGATGATAACAGGAAGACTTTAGAAACCCTGCCTCTTTCTTCTCACCACATTTCCCGAACACTGACATCCCAAGTCTCCCTGTTTACCCCATTTCACACTAGTTAGAACAGGCATTGTCCTAAGTTCTCTCACCATCATATGTAAGATGGATGATACTCACATGGGTGTCTGGGCTTAGGTGTAATTCTATCACCTGTAACTCCATCCCTTTTTCTTGCATTTTAGAAGGCATATTAACTTTCAGTCTGTTACAATTGCTTTTATTAAATTATTCACAAATTTTGGCACTTCATTATTAGTGACCAACTGTTGTTCAAGTGATCTAGCCCCACCATAGTTGAGAACTCCTGATTTGGG
Source organism: Pan paniscus (assembly GCF_029289425.2). Taxonomy (NCBI): domain Eukaryota; kingdom Metazoa; phylum Chordata; class Mammalia; order Primates; family Hominidae; genus Pan; species Pan paniscus. The sequence continues at coordinate 72,814,360 of NC_073264.2, forward strand.
GCATCTGACATAACTATGGTACTTGTCCTGAATCCCCCTTCTCTTCTTCATTTTCTACACCACTGATAGGGATTCTCCTTCATTCAAAACACATGTTAAGCACTCAGAAATGTAAAGATAAATAAGGCTCAGTCCTGGCCCCTTAAAGACAGAATCTTAATTCACATTAAGGGAGACACACATAAAATAACCATTCTATATGACTTGGTGTAATGGTGCAAAGAACAGATTGTCATGGGATTTGAGGAGATTCTAATCTATGAATTCAAAGCTATGATGTTGGCATCAGGCCTTTTTATGTGAGTAGCAAAGGAAGAAGGCATTCCAGGCAGAGAGAAAAAGATAATAGTGTGAATGGGCAGAGTCTGAGAACTGGGACACCTTGACTGTATCTAGAATGTAGGGTGCGTGGAGCCATTAATGGGGATGGAGATGAGGATGGGGTTTGGTCAGATGGTTCAAGGCCTTAAAGAGGGTCTCAGGGATTTGGTCCTCTATCCTGTAGGCAAAGGGAAGCTTTGAATAGGCTTTTAGCAGTCTGTTGACTTGATGGAAGAGTGTGGGTTGGGGCTGCTGGAGGAATGGGGTGGAGAGAGCCTGGAAGTTGAGAGACCTGTCGGGACACTTGGACTGACCCAGGCTGCAGGTGAGAGAAATCAGAAGCCCCTCAGCAGGTTGGAAACTAGATATCTTCTTTGTCTTTGTGTTATCAGGACCAGCACCAGGTGCCTGACACACAGTTTGTGCTCAGTAAATAGTAGTTGAACTTAATTAACCCAATTGACTGTGGAAAGTAAAGACAGAGGAAGGAAAAAAATGGCTTCACCATGTTTAGCTTGACTAGACACATGACTTGCAGTCACAAGTTGTCCTGTGAATAAAGCCATTATGTGGTACAAAAAAAAAAATGATGTTTATCTTGAGATAAGAAATATAGGAAGGGCAGTTTGCGTTATTGGAGAGTGGGATAAAATGTGTTAGTCTTGAAAAGGTCTGATTTGGATTGCTGGTGAAATGTGTCCAGTCAAGATGTTTAGGAGACAGCCGGAGACAAATCTGGGTTCTCAAGTCAGATCTGCCTCTTGGGCATGGATTAATTTGGGAGTTGTACTTTTTAGTATCTATCCTTATTCTTTCTCTATTAGCAAAGCTTCTCAGCTTCCTATACCTGAAGCCCCATCCTGCCCTACTCAGAAGATAAATAGGTTCACTGTGGGACAGGGCCTCTGCCAGTGAAGCAGCTTCTGTCTCAAGACGTCAAAACTTTGACTTGTCTTAAGATAGCTTTATGTGCAAAGTTGTTTGAGCATGCAAACCGATTACAAACTGTCTTATTAAAAAAACAAATAAACCCACAGAAAACAGGCCTTCTCTAGGGGACAGCGGTAGTTTAGCATGGAGTGCAGTGGGCTTAGAGTCTAGAGACCTGACTTGTTGTGAACTTGAACGATGACTTAGATTTCACTTCCTAAGTTATAAAATGGAAATGACCTCCCCTGCTACAAGTAGTCGAGTGATTTGTGCCAGCGTTTGCTTCTGAAATAAAATACCATTGTTACTAAGGGTTAGCTTAAACCTAGTCACAACTGTCAGCACAGCATCACTTACTCATATCCCTGTGGTTGCCATGTTGCCTACTAGAGTAGAGGAGGTAGAGGGGAAAAAACATGTCTGTCCTGACCACAAAGCTATGGTTTCTGCCTTGACAGCCAGTTGGCAGTGTGAAGGACCCATAACTTTAAAAACAGATACATGAGGTGCCCATGTGGAGCACACTTCTACTGTGATATTATATACATTCAGTAATTCTAGTTAAATTCAACAACTGCAGTTTTAGACATTTTTTCATGGAGGTTTTTATATAGTGATACTACTACCAACCAGAATTATAAATACTAAATAGCAAAATCTGAATATTCATTCCAGAGTGTGAATAATAAAATTGGAAAACAAAGAAGCATACAAAAAATGTACCAGTGTTACTATGGTCATATACTCTGGGAGGACTAGTGTAAGAAATTGGAATTAATTGCTATGTTAATGTCACTTGGGTTCAATTATCTTCTGCTCTGCCATACTAGGAAACTGCATAAGTAATTTAGCCAATTGAATTCTGGCAGCTTTTGGAAGCATACATGTTTTCTAGATCTTTTTTCCCCATTATTTTGTGACACCCACCCCCACCCCCTCCAAGGCAGTTTTCCAGCTGTTCCCCTAGGGAGTCATTTTATGGGGAAGTTTCTTTTGTAGGCTTCCAGCTGGCTTCATTTTCACTATCTCCATGAAGTCACTGTTTTTGTCACATTTATATGATATTATCCATCATGCGTTGCCTTGGGATTTTCCCTTTGAATTGTTGACTTCATGTTTTTGTATTGCACATGCAGGCTGTCTCCTGGTTCGGACATCTATGTGACGGTCTCATCCATGGCTTTAGCAAGATCCCAGTGTCGGAACTCTCCTAGCAACTTGTCTTCATCCAGTGATACTGGTTCTGTGGGGGGCACTTACAGGCAGAAGTCCATGCCCGAAGGGTAGTTATGCATTTGTCCCATTGTACATGGTCCCTGTTGGCATCATTTCTTTCATCTGTACTCAGACATGTAAAATGACTTCCATTCAGCTAGCCTTGATCAATTTGTAGACAAACAAAAGAGAAAACGTAGTTAATAATCCAGATAGAAAAATGGCTTCATGGCTGGTTTAAACTACTTCTTAGGAAGTTTATCATTCTCTAGCCTCTACGAGGAACTAAATGGCAAAGAAATCAAATTGCATTAGTTTGTCCATTGTATATATTGTTTAGTTTCACAGTTCAGATTTTGTCACTTCTTGTTTACTCCAAAGTAGAAAAAACACCTGTACAAGTTTTAGGATGGGAATGAGAGGCAGTTAAGAAGCAAAACTGTTTAAAAGACATAGGGCGTGTTCTACCCTCCTTGGAGATTTATTTTTGGACCACACACTTTGAGGAATTCTGACCAGGCAGGGCAGGTCCAAAGAGAGGGCCCCGGTAAATGAGGAGTTTGGAGACCATGTGGGAGAAAGAACTGAGGATGTGCAAGCTGAGGATGAGAATTATGGAGGTAAGGAGGCCACAGTAGCTTTCTTCCAGGACTCTTAGATTAGGGATCAAATTTGTCTGTGAGGACAAGTGAGGCCAATAAATGAAAGTTATAGAGAAGAAGGGTCCAGCCCATTTTGAGGAAGATATTTCAAAGCTGTCAGCCTGCCGTGGAAAGAACTGGATGGCCTCATGAGGCAGAGTCCTTGGTCACTGAATGTGTTTCATATGTCAGCCAAATGATTACTTAAAACTCCTTCAAATCTAACTGTGACTCTTAAACTACTAAATGCTTCTCTGAACAAAGAACAATTAAGCTCTTCAAAAACAGCACCAAGTAAAATTTAGAACAAGTTTTATCTTAGCTCTTCAGGACTGGGTATGCCTTATACTCTGGCATACAATAAATTGGGGATAGGGGGCATACATGAGAAATGAAATTAAAAGTTCATCAGATGAAAATGTTTTCCAAAGCAGAGTTTAAGGATAGTTTTACCTTATTGTTTATTTAAACCCAGAGGGCCAGAAAAATGTCCAGCTTTAAGTTCAGAGGTTTAAAAGGTTCAGAGGTTTAAAAGGTTCAGAGGTTTAAAAGTTTACACTGCTACCAAAAAATAAAAGCAAGTGGGCACTGTGGTCCCATATACTTGATAGGCTAAGGCAGGAGAAGATCCGTGGAGGCTGGGAATATGAGTCCAGCCGGACAACATAGCCTGTCTCTTAAAAAATAAAAAAGTAAAAGCATGATTAGAATCCATTTCTAACTGGCATCTCCATGCCTTTTAAAAAAGTCTTAATACAAATTTAGAATAGGATCATAAATAGGTATATTTACTCTTATGAATGAAACAAGGACCCTTAGGGAGGAGATGGCAAAAAGTGTAATTGTGAGTCCTTTTTTTAAATGACCACTTTAACCAATTAGAAGTTTTCATAAATCAAGGTTTTTATTTTTGATAAGTGCTACATCAGTATGTGAGATAGCTTTGCTTAGTGAGCCTTGTGATGGGGTATGTAAATGAAAAGCATTTGTGAAACAGTAACTGGGGGGATGATATAATAAGAGTTTTATTGGCTGGGTACGGTGGCTGTCGCCTGTAATCCCAGCACTTTGGGAGGCCGAGGCGGGCGGATCACGAGGTCAGGAGATCAAGATCATCCTGGCTAACATGGTGAAACCTCTTCTCTACTAAAAATACAAAAAATTAGCTGGGTGTGGTGGCGGGTGCCTGCAGTCCCAGCTACTCAGGAGTCTGAGGCAGGAGAATGGTGTGAACCCGGGAGGCGGAGCTTGTAGTGAGCCCGAGATTGCGCCACTGCACTCCAGCCTAGGGGACAGAGCGAGACTCCGTCTCAAAAAAAAAAAAAAAAAAAAAAGAAAAGTTTTATTAAGATAAATGTTTTTCTAGCCCCTTCTACTTTGCAGATGCTTTATGTAGATTTTTCTCCTTGGTTTCTTATAATGGAATTGCCGTTTTACACATAAATTGAGGCAAAAATTCAGTGACTTTGTTCAGTCATATTGGATGGGGGTTGGAACTTGGCCCCAGGTCTTCCTATTGTTTATCTCCTGCCTTTCTGTGCACCACTTCCTGGTTTTACCCATACATGTATCAGCCTATAGCAAGAAGACACCCCACAAGCATCAGTTCATCCAGGCCCATCTCAAGCCATCCTCCCACCTCAGCCTCCTGAGTAGCTGGGACTGTAGTGGCCACCACACCAGGCTAATTTTTTTTTTTTTTGTAGAGCCTGGGGTCTCACACTGTTGCCCAGGCAAGTCTTGACTCTTGTCTTCAAGTGATCCTCCTGTATCTGCCTCCCAAAATGCTGGGATTACAGGCGTGAGCCACTGCTCCTGGCCCCTATTTGGTCTTTTATTATATAGATTATGCATAAGTTCATTAGTAACCACATATACATTAGTAAATTTCCATATGAATGTTCAAATTCTACACTCTGGCACTTTTTCATGGGCTCAGTCAGTATTTACTTTGTTGATATTGCTAGTCAAGGCATATGCTTTAATTAAGCATGTATTATTATTTTACAAAGGGAAAAATAAAACTGGCTCACTAAATAGCTAAATGTTCTTTCCAGAAATAAACATTTGCCTTTATTTTTTGCCAGTTTACCTGCTTCCAAATTGCCCTTCCCAAAGGCAGTTTAAAATTTATACAGTTTGAACGTGGTTTCTACATGATCTAAATGATAGTAATCTTTGTATTTCAGACCACAAAGCAAGTACTCAGAAAATACTTGTTCCAAGAACCACTGACTTAATGATTTAGTAAACTACCAAGTTAAGAGAAACAAACCTCCACAATATACCATTTGGAAGATATATATGGAATATTAATATTTAGTTTGTGAACTTTTTCTTTTGGCTGTGAGTAAGTCTGAACTTGGCTGTACGAGGGCTTAGAAAATTTTGGTTTCTTATACTACATACCTTAGGTTAGCTCAGTCCTAATGGCTTCCGCCCTCATTGTTACAAGTTTGTTTACATAGCATGCATACCTTTTTGAGCAGAGTGGTGTATATTGACCACAACATACACATTTCCACACCCACGTAAACACGAACCAGGGTGTGTATACAAGTACAGACACATAAGCAAAAACCAGTAGTGCCTGTCATTAAAATTTAGTTCATTACACCCAGGACTGCCTTCCCCTCATGGGTAAGGTCCCTGATGTTGTCTTTGCCTTTGCGGAAATCACCACAGGTTTGGAGTGAGCCGTAGATCCCCAGCCTCCATTGACAGGCAGAACACCCAGTCAGATATTGGTGGCAGCGGAAAATCCACGCCTAGCTGGCAAAGAAGTGAGGATAGCATTGCTGACCAGATGGGTAAGTAATCAATTTCTACAAGAAGGAAGTTGCTTTTACAAGGTGACTTAGGTCACCTCTTGATGATGTTATCAAAACATTGTTATAAAAGATAGCCCTAGTTAATAAATATGAATTAGAATTAAGTCTCTGTTAGATTATGTATAAGTGAAAACAATAAATAAGACCTAAGAGAAAAGGAATTCTAAGTGACCCCAAATTCAAAACTGGAAAGGCGATAGGAATTATTTTGAGCACCTAGATTAAAACACCAGACTACCAGACTAAGTACCTTCCTCCCCGTTGTTTATTTGTTTTTGCCTAGAATAAGTGCCTTGAGAGATTGCTTGGTATACTTAATGTCAATTTGAAAAACAAAACTACTAACAAAGTGGAAAAGAGATACAATTATTGTTTAGTCACATCCGTAGCTTGCTTAGAATCTCTTTCCTCCCTGATGTGCTTTTAAAAAAAATTCTTCTCACTCTGCTATTAAGCTGTCAGCTAAGGAAATGTCTTAGCAGTATGAAACAGCTGGGTGGAAGAGATTTGCATTAGTGAGCTTGTGCCCGGATTTCTACTGCATAGCCCTTTCTTTCTATATATATGTTGTTTCACAGTGACACCATAACACTAGTTGATACAATAACATTTTGCCATGAAACAAGATTTTCAACACAGGAGCCTCAGGGATTTGGTACCAACACAGTTGGTGCATCATTAACTTGAATCTAGATTGTTAGACTGTTGGATTTTTTCCTCCTTTGTTTAATCTCTAGTTGCTCAGTGTAGGATAAAAAGGTGTACATTTCAGGGCTAAAAAAGATAATCTTATAAGACAAGACCCATCTGTTAATCTTCTCTGCAAATTCATTGTTTCGTCCTGTTTTAATGACTGTGCCCAAGTAAATGTACTAACCATAGACATAGAAAGGAGTGGAGATGTGTTCCACTAAGACAGGGGTTGAGGAAGAGAAATGGAGTTCCTAGGTTCTGAAGATATGCTTTGTTCCAGTAGCTTCAGTGAGATGTGCCTTGTTATTGAAGCCATCTGTCATTCTCCACTCTTATCCTACCCACCCCTACACAGAAAACCTGAGCATATTCTGATCTGCTTTTCTACTCTTGACAGAATGTTTTAAATCCCATATGTTTTGATACTGTTGAGATGGTAACGACACATGTGAAAAGGATCCCTTCTTCAGCATGACTTTAGCAGCTTTTTTTGGCTCCTAGTGCAGGCTTTGAACAAGGCTGCCAGCAAGCCCTTTGTGAGGCATGCAGTGTCATGCCTCCCACTCTCGGGAAGTCACACGGAGTGAGAAGGGATGGAAAGGGTGATTACAAGGTTCTTCCTAGACCCCTGTTCATTCTCTCACACAAACCTCCCTCTAGTCTTTTTTTCCCTGCATCCACTTTACTTTAGTGGCATCCCACTCTTAATAGATAAGACTTAAAAATGAATGTAGATGAATTTTTAAAACCTATTTGTTCATCTTTTTTGTAAGGTATACTTTTTTAAAAATAAGATACCCCTGAAGCCTGCCAAAGAAGCCTTTTCACTACAGTACAAGAGGTCCAAGTGGTGGCCTTTCACCATGGGAAATCCAACCCTTCAAATAAAATATTAAAATAATTTTTAAAATAATTTTTGATATCCCAGCATTCCAGAAAAATAACCAAGCCTTTCCTAACTGGCACATCGGAAGGAATCAGAAGGCTTAGCTGGTATAAGCCATTCCAGGGAGAAGTCAAGAAAAATAATTGTTGCATTTTTATTACTCAGTACCCAATATTGAGTATATAATGGGCTGACCATTCTCTACTCAGTTTATAAGAACAACATTCTCTAATGACTTGCACTGATTGAGAATGTTTACGAGGTTCTTATTGGTTAGGCATCATTGTGTTATCAACAGGTACCCTCCTGACAGTGGAGACAGGAGTTTAGCCTACTGACTTGGCTCACTTATCTTTATGGCTGTTCACTTTTCTGCCTCTGCTTTTGGAAATGGTTGAGAGTCAGAGTCAAGGAGTATTTTGCCCTGTCCTCTACATGTTAGGAAGGGTGTTTCAGAGGCCCAGGATTCTTGCTATTAGCTATAGTGGTGTTATGGAGGATAAATTCTTTATCTCTCACTTTTGGAACCCCATCTTGAACGCCAGCTTGGAGTCCAAAAGGAAGCAATTGTTTTAAGTAAACTAGTTGCTGTGTGTCTTTTCTGTTGTGCTCAGCTTACAGTTATAGAGGACCTCAGGATTTCAATTCTTTTGTCCTCGAGCAGCATGAATATACAGGTAAAATATTTCCAAAGTGTCATGGTAAGTAACACGTGATTGCATCCATGCCTGTCTAGGTAATGTAGACCAAGCTAGGTTAGCCACACTTGGCAATGAATGAATTTCATAAATTTAATTCATATAATCTAAATTTTTCCCCCAAACCAAAAGTTGATTCTGAACTTTGCTGCGTTGTTCATGGCCTTTGGTTTGGTGGTACTTGGCTATGCTAATGTGTATGACGTGACAAGTTGTCACCAGCTGCAAGCTTTATCCATCAGCCACTTAAGTTTCTGACCTGCTGTCTATCAAATAGACTCTTAACAAGCTTACTGCTGAAATGCAGAGTTTGCTGGTCAGTGAACTGAAAGATGCAATGGCAAGCCATCTTCATTTGTCACCATGTGCTTGTTTCTGCTTAGTGCCTGCACCATAATGTCCTATGCTGTATTCCAGAGCCAACATGCCATCTCCCAGCAGTATCAAAGGTACTGCCAGCTTTCCGAGAGAGCCCCAGTGGGAGATTAATGCGGCAGGATCCAGTGGTTCATTTGTCTCCAAACAAACAAGGGCATGTAAGTTAACTGTAAACTTAAAAAAGTATTAGATTCCTAGCAGTGTACCTTCCTTGCACTATGAAAATGCTCTGCTCTTTCCTCTGCATGGCCAAAGAGGAAATCATTCTGGCAAAGAGTGGTCGTTTGCTGCCATGGCCTTGCAGTTTCTGCTGCCATGGCCTTTAGATTGCTTTGAGATAAATTGTAACTCCTCATTGCTGTGCTTCTGCCACCCCCACAGGTCTGGTCATCTGATTCAGTCACTAACAATCCTGAAATGTTAGGAGTGGAAATGTGTTAGAAGTTGATTTTATTTGCTTACACAATTGCAAGCATGAGATGTGGTTGGAGCGTCAGTCCTGCTCCAGCCATGAGAGGACTCCAGCAGGACTGATGCTCCAACCATATCTTTGATTCTGCTGCAGTAGAGGAGGTGTAGGAGACAGACAGCTTCCCCTATGCCTCCTCTACCGCTTCTCTTGTCTTTCATAGCCATACACATTTCATCCTTTCGCTATAGTAATACACAATTCCTTCTCACTTACAGTAAAATTGGGAATATGAGGTTATCATTCTCCAACTCCCCTCTTATTTTTTTCCCCACTCTTCTTCCCTGATACCGCTATTGGGACGGGACACCCTCCCCATGCAGTTGATTTCCTTGGTGTGTCTGTTCACTGGAATGTGTATGTTTATATTCACGTCATTCTATAGAATGAGGAAATATTGTATTTCATGCTTACTGGTTCACTATGGAAGATGCCCAGAGAACTTTAAATGAGAGATGCATGTAAGTTTTGCTATAGAAAAATGAATATTGAAGCTAAAAAAAACAAGGGAGAGTTAGCATGCCCTGCGCTTTTCTCTGAAGAGAAAGGTTTACTGAGGAAAACCTTTCTATGAGGAAAATATTTACTGAGGCAAGTTGTGACAATGTGATATTGTCACAAATCTACTTGTAAATGATAGATTATCCCAATTGATCTATAAATTTCCCCTCCCTCGTTAATAATTTTTATACTGATTACATGGTAAAATAATATTTTGGGCACATTGGGCTAGATAAAATATATTATTAAAATTAATTTCACATGTTTCTTTTCTACTTTTTACTAGAAAATTTAAAATTACATATATGGTTCCCATTATGTTTCTGTAGAAATGGATTATATACTTTACACTCTTGATACATCTCAATTCAAACCAGCCATGTTGAAAGTACTCAATAGCCACACATGACTAAGGGTCACCAGATTTCACAGCACAGATCTGGAGCTAAAGAAGTTCTGTCCTATTAAGAATAAATGAAGGCTTTATTACAGCACTTAGTAAGTTGTTATTGAGAAAAACTAGAGTAACACCAATAAAGTAAGTGGGATTGATTATTTTTTCAAGGGGAAGAGATGTTTCACTTTGAGGTGAAACTGGTGGCTGGGTACGGTGGCTCACACCTGTAATCCTAGCACTTTGGAATGCCTAGGCAGGTGGATCGCTTGAGGTCAGGAGTTTGAGACCAGCCTAGCCAATATGATGAAACCGTCTCTACTAAAAATACAAGAAATGAGCCAGGTGTGGTGGCACACACCTGTAGTCCCAGCTACTCTGGAGGCTGAGACAGGAGAACCGCTTGAACCCGGGAGGCAGAGGTTGCAGTGAGCTGAGATCATGCCACTGCACGCCAGCCTGGGTGACAGATCAAGACTCCGTAAAAAAAAAAAAAAAAAGAAACTGGCATGTCCTATTCCTGCCCCTCCCCTTAGCCAATGAAGAGCCTGCTCCTTCCTCTACCAAAAGACACACACACACGCACACACACACAGTTCCTTCTCTCCTCTTTTAATCTCCAGCAATCATCTGGACTTCCCGCCTCCCTCTAATTTAAAATATTATTTTATTCAGATATCTTTTAAATTCTTATTTATTTGGGAAACTCTATAAAATGTTCTTTCTAAGCATCTAAGCCAGCATATGGAAAGAGTTCTATATGTTTTTTAAATTGAGATATAATTCACATACCATAGTATTTACCCATTTAAAATATACAATTGAGTGAGTTGTAGCAGCGTTTTCACAGAGTTATCCGGCCAGCACTGCTTGATTCCTGGGCATTTTCATCACCACCACCGACTGCTTGTCATCCCCTGGGAGACCTAGACAGTCACCAGTTTCTCTCTCTGGATTTGCCTACTCTGGACATTTCATACAAATGAAATTATACAATATGTGGCCTTTTGAGCCTGGCTTCTCTCGCTGATTATGTTCCCAAGATTCATCCATGTTGTAGCATGAATCAGTACTTCATTCCCTTTCATAGCTGAATAATATTCCATTTTATGGATATACCCTATTTTTTAATCCATATATTAGTTGATGGACACTTGGATTTTTTGTTTGTTTTACTTTTTGACTATTATGAATAATTTGGCTGTAAACATCCACGTACAATGAAACATGCCTTTTTATTTCTCTTGGGTATATATATATACCAACATAGAATTGCAGCTGTTTTCCCATAGTTACCACCCCATTTTATATACCCAACATTGCCAACATTCATTATCATCTGGCTTTTTTTATTATAGCCAAAGTGGCATCTCGTGGTTTTGATTCGTATTTGCCTAATAACTAATGGTATTGAATATCTTTTGATGTGCTTGTTGGACATTTGTTTTTTGGTGTTTTTTTTTTTTTTTTTTTTTTTGGAGAAATGTCTATTCAAATCATTTGCCCATTGTTTAATTGGGTTATTTGAAGCACAAAAGTTTTAAATTTTTATGAAGTCCAGTTTATTTTTTTCTTTTGTTTCATATGCTTTTGTTGTCATAGCTAAGAAACCATTTTATAACTGGAGGTCCTGAAGACTTACACATATGTTTTCTTGTAAGAGCTTTATAGTTTTAGCTTTTACATTTAGATCTTTGATCATTTGTGAGTTTATTTTTCTATATGGTAAGGATTCAACTTTATTCTTTCTTTCTTTCTTTTTTTTTTTTTTGAGACAGGGTATCACTCTGTCACCAAGGCTGGAATGCCGTGCAGTGGCACAATCTCGGCTCACTGTAGCCTCAACCTCCTGGGCTCAAGCGATCCTCCCACCTCAGCCTCCTATATAACTGGGACTATAGGCAGGCACCACCACGCCTGGCTAATTTTTGTATTTTTTGTAGAAATGGGGTTTTGCTGTGTTACCCAGACTGGGCTTGAACTCCTGAGCTGAAGCAATCCACCTGCCTTGGCCTCCCAAAGTGCTGGGACTATAGGTGTGAGCCGCTGCCCCAGTTCCAACTTTATTCTTTTTTGCATGTGAATATTCAGTTGTCTCACCATCATTTCATGATAAACCTAATTTTTTCCCCATTGAATTACCTTGGTACCTCTGTATAAATTTCACCTCAAAGCATGTCTTAGAAGGCTGTCTCCTAAACAGAGGCTAACTGGGGAAGGAGCTCTCTCTAGACATAAGTCTTATATTCAGCCTTCTATTTACTCTGAACAAATAGGGCTTTTAGAATTAACATGCTTTCTAATTATAATCCCTTTGGAAATGTCATTTCCTTTCTCTTTTAAGATACTAAAACTTCAATGACAATTTAAATTTCTTCCTGACTAAAATAATCTCAATAGTATTGATACTTTAGCATAAATCAAATAATGAAAAATAGATTAAAAAAAAAAACACGTTTCTAGTACTCTTTACCATGGATAGTTCTGAATGGACCATAGTGACATAGGTTCCCTGTCTTACTGTGACTAGTCATTATTGGAACTTTTAGGCCTTCAGAGCCCTATAACTAGAAATTAATCACAGTGTCATTTCTGTTATTCTCTTGTTCAGGAAGCAAAACTTTGCACTCAAATAAATCCTGCTTCTCTTGCAGTCTGATAGCCACTACTCGAGCCACTCCAGTAGCAATACTCTCTCCAGCAATGCGTCGAGTGCCCATAGTGATGAGAAGTGGTACGATGGGGACCGCACAGAATCCGAACTCAACAGCTATAACTATCTGCAAGGCACCTCTGCTGACAGTGGCATTGACACCACCTCTTATGGCCCCAGCCACGGCAGCACAGCCTCACTGGGGGCTGCCACATCGTCACCTCGCTCAGGGTCAGGCAAGGAGAAAGTGGCACCCCTATGGCACAGCTCCAGTGAAGTAATCTCCATGGCAGATCGGACTTTGGAGACAGAGAGCCACGGCCTGGACCGGAAAACAGAGTCTTCCCTGAGCTTAGACATACACAGCAAGAGCCAAGCCGGCTCGAGCCCTCTGACAAGGGAGAACAGCACCTTCAGTATAAACGATGCTGCTTCCCACACAAGGTAACCACCCTTCCCCGCTGTCTCTCTGATTCCCAGCCCAGACCTAAGCCCAGTTCCCTGGCCTCAGCCCACTTTACTTTGCTCAATAGTGTATAAGGAAAGGAGGTTTTTCTGCAGTGACAATTATTTTTATATGTTTAATGCCCTTTATTTGCCTTCAAAATACTTTAATCCTGCAATTTTAGTGCATTATTTTAAACTGTGAGAAAATTTTGCAGATTTATTCTTTTTAAAGTTGGATTTGATTTTTAAAATAATGTTCCTGGCTACTACAATTTGAGAGGAAATTTGTAATTTTGTAATGTTGGCTTTCGGTGAGTAATAGGGAATGTATACTGGGACAAGCTTTTGAAGACTATGTTTTTAAAATATTGACCGTATTGTTAAAAGAAAGGGGTCTTTTCTGAGTAACAGAGCATCGTTTGCGATGCCAAGCACGTCCTTTACGTGCCTCTCAAGCCGAGAACCTCACTTACCTGATATTTACATTGTAACTTTTTTTCAGTAATTGGCTCCTGGCAGCAATGGGTTGAGAGTGGGGGATGTCCAATAGAAACGTGTAGCTAAAATTAGACATACCTTTCAGAATAGGAAAGTACACATTCCCCTGTATCCTTGGAGATCACACCTCTAGATAAAATAAATGCTATTTGTCGTTTCCTCTTGATTGGAGCCTAAAATCCCCAATGTGACAAGATCCACATAGGGAAGAAGCATTCCATCACTGTCTTTTTAGGCCTGTTGATCTCTGTGTGGTTTCTCCTTTTATCTTCGATTGTTGTCAGTCATTGATCAATGTGTGAGAGCATCTAACCTTGCTGTCTTCTGGGTCTGCTATGATTATGACCGCAAGAAAAATAGTAGAGGCTGGGCGTGGTGGCTCACGCCTGTAATCCCAGCACTTTGGGAGGCCGAGGTGGGCAGATCACTTGAGGTCAGGAGTTTGAGACCAGCTTGGCCAACATGGTGAAACCCCGTCTCTACTAAAAGTACAGAAATTAGCTGGGCATGGTGGCAGGCACCTGTAATCCCAGCTACTTGGGAGGCTGAGGCAGGATCGCTTGAACCCAGGAGGCAGAGGTTGCGGTGAGCCAAGATCACACAACTGCACTCCAGCCTGGGCAACAGAGTGAGATTCTGTCTCAAAAAAAAAAAAAAAAAAAAAGAAAGAAAGAAAAAGAAAAGTAATAGAGAGGCTTAATTTAGTTTTTATTTTTCAAATGGAAATCTAGGCACATAATCTGTCAGTAAAGCCCAGATAACCTGAAGGAGAGAGGATGTCCTCTACTTAATTTGGATTGCTTTCACTTGACCAGCTAAGTATTTTGTTTTCTCATGGAGTCTCTATCGTTACTTATCATTGAGCTTCCCTTCATTTAAAATGTCAGGCCCCATGGTATGAAGCCTTTCACTAGTTTTGTTTCTGTTTACCACTACCACATTGCAGATCTCAAAATGATGGTGATAGGTCTGGAAACTCCATGGCTTCCAAGCAAAAGGAAATTGGGAAAGTAGTCTCAATATTCTTGAGTACTATGTATTCCGTTCCACAATTCAGAAAGTAGATTGTTTGATTCAAATGGTATAAGAGATGTGTTTGCCAAAGTAGGACAGGAAGTGGGCATCAGATGCCATAACCATATAGACAGAATCACACAAGACAGAATGATGACACTCGCTGGCTGTTCTTGGCACATCCCCATCTCAGTAGACTGTGCATTGACTTAGAACATTTTGCATATCTGAATAGTTTCTCTCTGGTTTTTAAGTTTAGTTTGACTCCTATTTCTTTGGTTTTCAATTTGTCATTTTGAAAGGAGGATGCCTTTTTTTAAGAATGTCTTCCATCTGAAAATATTTCTCTGGTCCAATGTGATGGCAGAAGAAAGTTGGTTATAGAGATCTTGTCTCAAATGGCATCACCATGGAGTGAGATTGGAAAGAGCTGGGCCCCTGAAACCAAAGCACAGAATGTGCGGCTGTGCCATTATCTAACAAATCCCAGGGGATCAACAAAGCTCCCTGAAAAAAGCACCTGGGTTTGCATTATCTGAATGTGCTGACTGGAGCTGCCTGAAGGCCTCAAAGGATTATCTAAATTTTCTGCTTCTAACTGGAAGAATGCAGAATCATTGAAATCATCCTTTAGAAATAACTCTCCTATTGAAAGTCAAACTTACTAGAGAAGAGAAGAATGTGGCCATTCAGGGAGGGTGGCAGAGCTTCTCACCCACTCATTTGAGTCACATTCATTTCTAGACTCTGGTAAGTAGGGATGTTTTGAGACTTTGGTATGTTGATCTTGGCAGAGTGAGTTGGATAATCAGAGCTTTAGCAGCCTGCCTTTTCTGGAGGAAAGGGGACTTAGCCACCAAATGCACATTGCTATAGAAAAACTAAAATCACAGCAAATTAGAGTGTTTGTGTCCTCAGAAGACAGGAACAGCAATTAATGTAGAGATATCTTGACAGTGCTTAAAAGAGCTTGTACCTGGGACTCAGTGACAAAGTCTAAATTACAGTGATTAAGTTTCACTGCATCTTTCTGGCTGGGCTCCATTCCTACCTTCTCTGTCCTCTAGTCTCCCTCTTGATGATCATGCAGATCTTTTGTAGCTCCTCATGAGAGCTACATTAATACAGGTTGGTAATTACATAGAGTTGCTATATTTGAATGTCATTAAAATAAGCCACACATACTGGTAACTTTCTATAACTAAAAACGTCTATTAATTGCTCTAAATTATTGCTCCCTAGAATATATGTGTATCTTTATGAAGCTTGGAAATGTAGGGAGAAAATTTATTTTATTTTATTTTTTGGTAATGGCTGTTTCACTTTCAGATCTTAAAATGAACCACTGGAAAAAAAAATGATTAGTGGTAAGCCTAGGAGAGGTGAAGATAGTAGTAATTTAAGGACATTCTTAAATTTAAGCAGCATTCATTTTCTTCTTAGCGTTCTGGCCTTGGCAGTAGGCAGTGCCAGTTTGTGTGGCAATCAAGGACCTCCTCAGTTCGTCCAAAATCCTCTAGACCTGCTGACCAATGCTGTTTCTGATGTTGGAGCTTAATTTAAGAACACACATGAGAAAGCTAAAAACCCTACCTCATGCTTGCACATAGACATCTCTTCTGTAACTGACTGACCTGACTTGTTTTGGTGTCCATGGTTGTTAGCCAGCTATTCTCCAGGTCTCTTTCCTCTTGCTTCCCTAAGGCCCCCTCAGACACCTGTAGCCAATTACTACCCACTTATGCGATCACTTATACCTTTTTACTGCCATCTAGTCAGTACAAGAGGATTTTTCACCCAATATGTTCATCCTAAGTACATTTGCATAGGCCATGCCAACGTGAACATAATAGATTGATACTCAATACATGCCAATGAGCAAATAGGAATAATTAGCTGGGCACGGTGACATGGGCCTATAGTCCCAGCTGCTCAGGAGGCTGAGGCAGGAGGATCATTTGTACCCAGGAGTTAGAGGTCAATCTGGGCAACATAGTGAGACACTGTCTCAAAAAAATGAAAGAATGACTTTTCTTTATGTTTTTTGCCTGATGACTCAAACCAGTTCAAAAGTTACATAAATCCTCAACTCCTGGCTCTTAGAAAACCACTAACTATTTTGAAGGTTATTGTACAGATGCATCAGTATTTGCACAGAGCTGCAGTGCTTATAGGTGTAGGTATGAGAGCATACATAGAGTTTTGTGTAGCATGAAGTCTTAGTAAACTGTCATGTCTACATAAAAGCTTTTAAACTCTACGAAGTATGACAAGGAAGAACTTTAGAACAGCTAATATACAAATATCAGTCAGGATCTAGATATATGTTGGTCAGTGTCTGACATTATCACTGGAAGAACTGGTTAAAGACCAAGAAAAATGCCTGCCCACAGTTGTCAACACAGCTCAATTTCATGAATGTGCTTTTTCTGGTTGATCTAATAAGTTAACTGTTCATGCCACAAAAGCTGTATGTTTCTTGAGAGCTGAGGAAAAGAAAGGCTTCTTATGTGTGGTTTACATTGAACATTAGGACTGCCTCAGGCTACTCTGGCACACTGGGCTGTCTGTGTGCCTCTGTGTATGCCCTGTTCCCTGCACCCTCATTGGCATCCTATGGATGTGAGAAATATGCCTTCCATCTTTGTTTAGAAGTTACTCAGTTGTCTTTATCTGTAACATTTCCTTCTCTAAATCTTTTCTGCCTGGAAATTTTTTTTTTTTTTTAGTTACTAACAATTAATTGCCTCTGTTTTATATTTTTTCCTTAAGATGAGAATGTTATTTTTCTAAATATTATGGACTAACTCAGAATTTGAAAATTCACCCTCTAAAATAACAAAACCAGAACTTCTCTTAAGAGATGTGGTTGACTCTATTTGCCTTAGCCTAGGTTGTGGGTATGGATCATTTTAATTGGCAATTTTTGCTTTGCATCACCGCATACAATAAACATTCACGATTATGTTCTATGTTGCTGTTACATGGCAGAACTCCAGGTGATTTGGCCTAAGCGATCTTGCCACACCTCTTCCAGCTTTTGGGGGTGGTTATTTTATCCAGAACCAGTTACTTTTAGTAACCTCAAAGACTGAAAAATAGAACCACTGAGGAAGAAATTTCAAGTGAACCTTGAGAAAATGAGCCCTCTGTCAAGCCACAGATGCTTGATGCAGATCTCACCAACAAAACATTTTTTTGCTTTGTTCTATGAAGCAACTAATCCATTCATTCAGTTGATGTAGCAAGCCCAAATTCTTCAAGTGTCATTAAATCATAAGGCCAAAAGGAATTCAGAAAGGGCAGAGAGCCCATTCTTCGTCATATGTAAAGCATTCTACCAGGATGAGAATTCATACAATTGTTTTATTGGGGCGGTGGGGAGGGAAATAATCTCAAGAGATTTCACAGCTTTTCTCCCTTTTTTTTTTAAAGACAGGGTCTCTCATTCTGTCACTCAGGCTAGAGTTCAGTGGTGGCCCTGCAGCTCACTATAGCCTCAACCTTCTGGGCTCAAGTGATCCTCCTACCTTAGCCTCCTGAGTATCTGGGACTATAGGCATGCACCACCATGCTAAGCTAATTTTTAATATTTTTATAGAGACAGGGTCTCATCATGTTGCCCAGGCTGGTCTCATACTCCTGTGCTCAGGCAGTCCTCTCACCTTGGCCTCCCATAGTGCAGGAATTACCGGCATGAGCCACTGAGCCTGGCCCACACAACTTTTCTAAATAATTTCAGTATATAATAAGTCCTCTCCCTTTTCAATATTTAATTCCATTCCTCTAGCTACAGCTCAAATACACAATTAAGAGAGAATAAATGTCTTTTTATGAGCTGAGTGTTTTCTAAACATGAAGATTTTTGACATCTAAGATTCTGAGAACATGTGTTGGCCCTGCTTGCCTTAACCTAGTTATTGGATATAGATTATTGACTATAACGTGGTCATTTGCAAAAAAAGAAAGAAGGAAAATTTGGTATAGCTCTCTACCCCCAGGCAAGTTGGGAGAGGAACATAGGGAAAATAGATTTGGAGCCTGAGACCCTGGTTCAAGTCTCAGTTCTACCATTGATCAGCTATGTGGCCTGTGGCCAGTTGTACCATTTCACCTGGCTTGTCCCTCATCTGTAATCTAGGAGATGGCGTATTGGTCATGGAAAACACCATAGGATTTTAAGGTGCACAAATTAAACAGATACAAGCACATGGTGACAAATGAAGATGGCTTACTATTGCATCTTTCAGTTCACTGGCCAGGAAACTGCATTTCAGCAGTCAGCTTGTTCAGATTCTACACAATAGACAGCAGGTCAGAAACTCAGTGGCTAATGGATAAAGCCTGCAGCTGGTAATGTGCCATGTCATACACATTAGCATAGCCTAGTACCACCAAACCAAAGTCCTGTTCCACCTACTAAATGGCTGTTTTTATATGTTTGTTGAAAATAAAAAAGATTATCAAATGTATTGCAAACTGTAAATGTCATTTTAAGACCAAAGGTTTTTTGTCATTTCCTTTTGTAAGCTCTTCATCACCTGCCCTAACAATTTTCTAGTGACTTTTCTTTTAACAAGCAGGTATCTCCCACAGCTCTTATAACTACACTTTGTGTGTTTCATCCTGTAATCATATTTTCTCTTCTCAAGCGTCTGGCTTTGTTTTCTTTATCCTTTTTAGATGCAAAACTTGGACATGACACACTTCTCAGCTATGCCCAATAAAATGATAATGTTCATAGATATCTTGTTAGCCCCTTATTAAATAGCTTAGCGTTACAGGCTTTTCAGCTTGTGGTCCACGGTGATCCCTGAGGCTTCTGCTGCTGCATATAGCTAGCCACTCATTTCCCTATGCTGTATGTATTAATATGCCCTTATACTGTTAAATTTCTGCCTTTTATAGATGGACAATTTTTCTTTACTGCAGTCACTTGGATATCTTCTTTGTCAACTTAATCATCCCTACTTCACTTGTTTGTTTTCCCCCCAGTCCTTTGGAATTAGTGTCTTCTAAATTGTGTTCCGTACTGTACTCTATTGGATAGAGTACAGAATTGGCTAGTGCTGAACACAGTGGGAGGAGTCCTCCTTAATCATTATCCGTCACCCAAAGGCTTGTTATTTGTACAAGCAATCACAGGAAACCCGATCAGCTCTCCTCTCCTTGGTATTAGACCAGCATTCAGCCATTGCCCAGATTTTGCCACAGCCATTTGACAGGTGACTAATTGCTTCTCTCTGCTTCCTGAAAATACCATCTTTAGCAGGCCAAGCTTGTCTAAAACCCCCTTGCCATGCCTAAATAGTAGATGACTCCAAGTTTTCCCATCAGCAGCTTTCTACAACACAGACAGTGGCTGGCAGATGTTTTTCACAGGATATGATGATCTCAGTGACGATGCAGGAATTCACAGCGGTCTCCCCAGGCCTCATAGGTTCAGCACTCTGGGCCTTGATTGATGACATTCAGGCTTCCCAATCCTGTGTGGCTCATCGCTTGGCAAAGTCAGCAAATAGATGTAGGTCCTCCTTAAAGCAGCACCCGCTGAGAGTAGCATCTTTTTTACAGATTGGTCATCTAGCATCCCCTCCTATAAAGCTTCGCCACAGCTGGGAATGTAAAATCACCAGGTTGCTGTACACGTGGTCCATGGTTTCATTTGAGCATCAGGTCAAGATGAGAAGTTTGGACAGATTCAGGCTGTCCCAGATCCTCGGTGACCTCACTACCTCTCTTCTTTTTGAAACAGTCTGGCTCTCTTGCCAGGCTGGAGTGCAGTAGCACGATCTTGGCTCACTGCAACCTCTGCCGCCCAGGTTCAAGTGATTCCCTTGCCTCAGCCTCCCGAGTAGCTGGGACTACAGATGCATGCCATCACGCCCGGCTAATTTCTTGTATTTTAGTAGAGACGGGGTTTTACCTTGTTGGCCAGGATGGTCTCAATTTCCTGACCTCGTGATCCACCCACCTCGGCCTCCCAAAGTGCTGGGATTACAGGTGTGAGCCACTGCGCCCAACCTCTTTTATATGGGGTATCATGTACTTGTGTATCCTCTCTTCCTTTTCAAAATTAACATCCTGACATGGCCAGACAGAATCTAAGGTTGTTCCTTTTTAGGAAAGGAGAAATGCCCTATAGCTTATGGAAAAATTAAAGTTAGTAGTTTCTTCATGTAGAATTTAGAGACACCTTGAGTAAATTTCTAGTGATTCCAATTTGGCCATACTCAGTTAAACTCACTTCTTATACATTGAGAAAAGTAACATATTGCAGTTATTATTTCCTGTTACATCTAATGCTCTTTTCCTTTTGTTAGATATTATTGGTTCATTCCCTTCTTACGTAATTCCTATGACAAGATTTAACTCTCTGTGAGTAAAATGAAATTGCAGCCTATTAAATTAACATGAAATTTCCAGGATAATGAAAGAGCCCAGCCACACAGCTCCCCTTAAAAATTATGAAGCTGATAGCTTCATGGTAGTTGTATTGTAATTTAATCTACTTCAGAGATTCTTAGGTGAAGTGTATGGGTGCACATCCCTTGACGCAGTCTCAGGCCAGTGGGTTGGTCAGCTGCAAGGAGCCCACCCACAGCTGTGCCCAGAGACAGACTCATTTTAGAGTGGGAGGAGTTGAGGGGCTAATGCAGTATTTCTTCAACCCAAAAAGACATGAGAATACTTTGGAAGTGTGTTAAAATACAGACTTCTGGGGCTCTGGAAGATCTAACACAAGCCCAGGATTCCCCAGTTACATCAGTACCTACAGGTGGCCATGTTCTGTGGCTTGAGAAACACTGCTGCCGCGACTTCACCTTCTTCACCTAGACAATATGGAACTGGATTTTGACCGTCACAACAATGTGTGTAATTCAACTGGATGAGAGTGAGCAGTAGGCCTCAGTTGGTGTGAACACTTGGAGGACATTTTGCCTAATCTTCCAGGCATCATTCCTCCTTTACTAAATTAAATATCTAGGATTGGGACACAAGAAAGTAAGCTTTAGAAGAGCTCCCAGGTGACGCTCACAGGCCCACTGAATTAGAGGCCATGTGTACTGAAGTGCACAGCTTCATGCTGTGAGTTGTGTGCATTAAAGAAGAAAGCCATACCAGTGAATTGTTCATTTGTTTCTCTCATAACCTTTGTGCCTAAATCTAATCAATTAAATGGGGCTGTCTCAATTAGAACCACTAGTGAAAAGAAGTGCACTGGCATTTCACACCTGGGAGCTAGTGTCAGCCCATTGTGTTCATAGATAAAACCAAGAATCGGGGTTGATCTTATTTAACCAGTTATCCTTTTAAGAATACATGTGAAAGCCAGGTGTGGCAGTGTGCACTTGTAGTCCTGGCTACTTGGGGGGCTAAGGTGGAAGGATCGCTTAAGCCCAGGAGGCTGAGGCTATAGTGAGCTGTGATTGCACCACTGCACTCTAGCCTGAGCAATGGAGCAAGACCGTGTCTCAAAAGCAAAAACAAAAATTAAGAAAATAATAGCCTTATTTTGTCTGTTTTGGGACTTTATATAATATAAATAGAATCATACTATCTGCATTAATTTGTGTCCTGTGTCTTTAAGTCAACATTATGTTGCTAAGATTTATCCATGTGTTGCAGGTAACATTTGCTTGTCTCCATGGCTATGTTATAGTTACAGTGTGAGAATATAGCAGCTCATTTATCCACTATACTGTTGATGAACATTTGGATTGTTTCCAATTTTGGATATTCAGAATCTTTGCTTTTTTTTTTCCTCCTCTTTTTATTTTTTTGAGATAGAGTCTCATTTTGTCACCCAGGCTGGAGTATAGTGGTGTGAACTTGGCTCACTGCAGCCTCAACTTCCTGAGCTCAAGCAATCCTCCCACCTCAGCCCCCCAAGTAGCTGGGTCTACAGGCACATGCCACCACACCTGGCTAATTTTTTTATTTTTTATGGAAACAGGGTTTCACCATATTGCCCAGGCTGGTCTCAAACTCCTGAGCTCAAGTAATCTGCCCGCCTCGGCCTCCCAAAATGCTGGCATTACAGGTGTGTGAGCCACTGCACCCAGCCAATATTAAGAATTCCTGTACATGTCCTTTTGTACACATACATATATGTTTCTTTTGAGTTTCTGGGAATGCAATATCCATGTCAAGAATATACATATGTTCAACTTAGTAGGGTCTCTGAACTAGTTTTCCGAAGTGGTCATAACAAGCAGCACTCCCACCAGCAGTGTATGAGAGCTCTAGTGCTTCACATCCTTGCCGGCACTTGATATTATAAGTCTTTTAATGTAGCCATTCTGGTAGGTGTGTAATGGTCCTTCATTGTGGTTTTAATTTACATTTTCCTAGTAACCGATGATGTTGAGCACCAGTGTGTATTGACCTAGGCTCACTGCAACTTCCGCCTCCCGGGTTCAAACAATTCTCTGGGCTTAGCCTCCCAAGTAGCTGGGACTACAGGTGTGCACCACCACACCCAGCTATTTTTGTGTTTTTAGTAGAGACAGGGTTTCATCATGTTGGCCAGGCTGGTCTCAAATTCCTGACCTCAGGTGATCTGCCTGCCTTGGCCCCCAAAGTGCTGGGATTACAGACATGAGACACTGCACCTGGCCTATTGTGGGACTTTTTAATATCAAAATAGCTTCAAATTTACAGAAAAGTTGCAAAGATAGAGTTCCCATAAACCCCTCACCAAGTTTCCCCTGTTGGCATCATCTTACATTAGTGTAGTACATTTATTATAGCTTGAGAATCAATATTCCTTCAGCACTTTAAATATGTTATCCCACACTCTGTGGGCCTGTAAGGTTTCCACCAAGAAGTTTGCTGCCGGTTGTATTGGAGCTCCCTTTTATTTTATTTGCTTCTTTTTTCTTGCTACTTTCAGATATCCTTTCTTTATCCTTGACCTTTGAGAGTTTGATTAATATATGCCTTGAAGTAGTCTTATTTGGGTGGGATCTTTTTGGAGTTCTGTGACCTTCTTGTACCTGGATATTTATATCTTTCTCCAGGTTTGGAAATGTTCATTATTCTTTTGAATAAACTTTGTGCCCCGATCTCCTTCTCTCGCTACATCCTCTTTAGGGCCAATAATTCTTAGATTTACCCTTTTGACAGGACAGGCATGGTGGCTCATGCCTGTAATCCTAGCACTTTGGGAGGCCAAGGCTGGCAGATCACTTGAGGTCAGGAGTTTGAGACCATCCTGGCCAACATCGTGAAACTCTGTCTCTACTAAAAATACAAAAATTAGCTGGGCATGGTGGCGGCTACCTGTAATCACAGCTACTTAGGAGGCTGAAGTAGAAAACCTGGGAGCGGAGGTTGCAGTGAGCCAAGATAGTGCCACTGCACTCCAACCTGGGTGGAGACTGTCTAAAAAAAAAAAGAAAAACAAATTTACCCTTTTGAGGCTATTTTCTAGCTCTTGTAGGCATGTTTCATTCTTATTCTTTTTTCTTTTTTCTACTGTGACTGTGTATTTTCATGTAGCCTGTCTTGAGCTCACTAGTTCTTCCTTCTGCTTGATCAATTCCGCTGTTGAGAAACTGATACATTTTTCACTTTGTCAATTGAATTTTTCAACTCCAGAAATTCTGCTTGATTTTTAAATTACTATTTCAGTCTCTTTGATCTCTTTGTTAAATTTTTGATAGAATTCAGAATTCCTTCTCTGTGATATCTTGAAGTTTATTGAACTTGCACGAGGACAGGTATTTTGAATTCTCTGTCTGAATTCTGTGTCACTCTGGGATTGGTCACTGATGCCTTATTTGGTTCATTTGATGAGGTTATGTCTTCCTGGATGTTTTTGATGCCTGTGTACATTCATCAGTGTCTGAGCATTGAAGAGTTAGGTATTTATTCCAATCTTGGCAGCCTGGGCTTGTTTGTACCCGTCCTTCTGGAAAAGGCTTTCCGTGTATTCAAATGGGACTGTTGTGATCTTAGCTTGTGGTCACTGTAGATGTATCGGCACTAGGGGGCACCCTAAGTCCAGGAACGCTTTGACTCACCAACTCCAAGAAGCACTGCTTTGATGGGCTTGGACAAGATAAGGGAGAATTCTCTGGGTTGCTAGGCAATGTCTCTCTCTCTCTCTCTCTTCCCTCTCAGAAGGAGTCTCTCTCTGTGCTGGGTTGCCTAGAGTTGGGGAAGGTGATTCAAGCACTCCCATGGCCACCACAGCTGGCACTGCACAGGGTCAGACCTGAAGATAGCACGGTACGGGGTCCCACCCAAGGCCCGTGGTGACTGCTGCCTGGCTACCACCAATGATTACTCAAGGCCCAGGGGCTGGTTAGTCAGCAGGTGGTGAATTCTGCTGGGTCTGGGCCTTTCGCTTCAGGGCAGCAGACTCTCTTCTGGCCCTGGGTGGGTCTGGAACGCCACTCAGGAGCAAAGTTCTGGAATCGAGGGCTTCAGGATTCCACCTGCTTTATTTTCCTGTGGATGAGCTGCTACTCAGGTTGTAAGACAAAGCCCTCTGTACTCTTTCCTTTCCTTTCCCCAAGTGGAAGGAGCCTCTCCCCAAGCTTCCCTGCCTGGAGTTGGAGGATTGTTGGTGTAGGCATTCCCTTGGCCACCATGGCTGGTGTCACATGGGGTCATGTGCATCCCAAGTCCACTTCTTCTTAAACCAGTGCAGCTCTGGGGCTTGTTCAAGGACTGCAGTCCCTGTGGCCTGACTGCCACTCATATGTATTCAGGGCCCCAGGCCACCTTGGTCAGCTGGTGGCAGAACCAGCTGGGACTCAGCTTCCTCCCACTCTGGCTGAGAATTCCCCTCTGGCCCAGAGCTGGTCTAAATGCTCTGTCCGTGGGTGCCAGCAGAATTCTGCTCAGTGTTGTGCTCTGCTGTGACAGGCCAGCAGTGAGTTCCAATGCAAAGTCCCACACCCTCTCCCTCTCGACGTGCACAGATTCTCTCTCCAAGCTGCTTTGCCAGGGGTAGGGGAGGGAGCATAGGCGATGCAGGACCATCTTTCCCACCCTCTTCAGTGGTTCTTTCCCCTTGATATGATGTGACAAGCAGGTATTGTGATCACTCACCTGATTTGGGATTCTTATGAAGGTGCTTTTTTGTGTGGATAGTTGTTCAGTTTGGTGTTCCTGTGGAGGCACAGTTGTTAGAGGGTTCTATTCAGTCATCTTCCTCCCCAAGTCAATATTGATACAGTATTGTTAACTAGAGTCCGTACTTTATTTACGTCAGGACGATTCATTTTTGACAAATGAAAGTGCCATCGAGGAACGCTTTGGGACCACATACTGTTAATTAAACCTCAAGTAAAAATAACTGAAAGTCTGTTGTAGCAAGAGTCAGCCATCTTTGGTCTCACCCCATGCTGGAGAACTCAGAAAGGCTCAAATAGTGTGGTCCTGTGAGACCACTGGGCAGGAAGTATGAAAATCCTACAGTTAAAGGCCTTCCACTTTTAACATGAGTTTTAGTCAACTAAAACTCTCATCCCTTATTTTGAAAATCTTGCCTTTTTCTGCTCTGGAACTCTTGAAACCCCTGAGTTTTGGACTCTTTAGTCATGCAGACTTTAGTTGTATAATCTTTTTTATTTTTGAGATGGAGTCTCACTCTGTCACCTAGGCTGGAGTGCAGTGGCGTGATCTTGGCTCACACAACTTCTGCCTCCCGGGTTCAAGCGATTCTCCTGCCTCAGCCTCCCAAGTAGTTGGGATTACAGGCACACACCACCATGCCCAGCTAATTTTTGTATTTTTAGTGAGACAGGGTTTCGCCATGTTGGTCAGGCTGGTTTCGAACTCGTGACCTCAGATGATCCACCAGCCTCAGCCTCCCAAAGTGCTGGGATTACAGGCATAAGCCACCCCGCCCAGCCCTAGTTTTGTAATCTTTAACCAATGTTGCCCTAGTTTTGTAATCTTTAACCGATGTTTGAAATACATCGACCAGCAGCTTCCAGAGCCAATAGGAATGCCAGCTGCCATGGGGAAGGAGCACTCACTGTGCCCCTTGGCCTTGGATGTGAGTCTGAAGAGCCATAGCCCTGCTTGAGTCTACTCTCCCCTCCTCAGCTTGGTCCTAGAGAGCATCACCACAATCCCTAGTTGTGAGGAAAGCAAGACAGAGGCATGGAGACGGTAGACCTTTTACTTCTCTTTCTTCTGTCTCTTGCCACTGCCAGACTTCCGTGACAAATGTCAGTGGTGCCAATGTGAAAAAAGTGAAAAAAGTTGAAAGTGTCCCTGACAGTCTTAAGTATTTTTACTTTTTAAAGTGCAGACTAAGCCCTAGTGGTCATCTGTCACTTTGAGAGCAGACATTTAAATTATGATGAGAAAGCCAGGAAGGCCAGCCAGGCATCGCTGTTAATAGTTCATGAAAAATTCACTGTTGTTCAACCCAGCCATCACCCGTACCCCGGACAGCACTTTTATAGCTGACATAATGATCCTGAGATACACATGTCTTTGCCCTGCTTCTCCTCAGTACCATGAGCTCCCGACACTCTGCCAGCCCAGTGGTTTTCACCAGTGCCCGGAGTTCACCTAAAGAAGAGCTTCATCCAGCTGCCCCCTCACAGCTCGCACCATCCTTCTCCTCCTCTTCCTCCTCCTCCTCTGGTCCTAGGAGTTTTTACCCTCGCCAGGGCGCTACTAGCAAGTACCTGATTGGATGGAAAAAACCCGAAGGAACCATAAACTCCGTGGGATTTATGGACACGAGAAAGTAAGAGTTACTTTCCTTCCCTTGCTGGTGGCTTGCTTTTAACAGGACAGAGAATAGAAAAGCTTGGCGTGATCTCTTACAACCAAAGAGGCCAGGCTAGGGGGTTGGCAGGAGTTGGTCCGTTGGTGGGATTATTATTTTTTTTCCTAAGTAATATTTTCTTTAATTATTTCTCTGCCTCATTCCTTAAATAAGATGTATTGCAAAATGTTAGGATTTGAGAATCTTAGATCTTGAAAAGGGTGTGTTTGAAGGATACACTTCAGAATAATTGCCCCTCTGGTGCTAAGACCATACTAGTCCCTTTGATTAATCACAGCCTTCCTGTGTAATTCTTAACTAGGCCAGTAGGCACCAGAGGGAATATTACAAAGTGAGTGAGTACCCCTGAAAATAAAGGACTTTTTGACAAGGTAGTACAGCAAAAAATTAAATGATTCATTCAATTATTTTGTTTTCGTTTGTGCAAAGGTTGCATTTTGGATGTATACCCTGTGGTCGTTTAGTAAATCTGTTGCTAATTTTGGCTTAGTAAAACTAATAGCTTTATTTAAAAGAGTGACTTATTCATCAGATTTTATTTTGTGTTTCAAATTGGTTTTGTTTCTTCAGTAAGCGTTTATATGAGTAGATTCTCATATAAACAGAAGTAATTATCTGTTTCTCCACATAATATTTCTCTATTGACTTATATTGACTTACATCCTTTAGAGCCCATCATGCCCTTGAGCTAGCCTTGTTGAGTTGGTATCTATCATCTCTTCTCTTTTTTTTCCAGGCGTCATCAGAGCGATGGCAATGAAATAGCCCACACCAGGCTGCGTGCCTCAACCAGAGACCTCCGGGCATCTCCTAAGCCAACCTCCAAGTCCACCATTGAAGAAGATCTAAAGAAACTAATTGATCTTGAAAGCCCAACTCCTGAATCACAGAAGAGTTTTAAGGTACAAGACGGAGCTCAGGGTAGATGGCAATTAGAAACAAGCCAGACATGATGGGGCTATTAACCATAGTCACACTTTCCAGAAAGTGTTGGTTACTGGCTGTTCTTCACTAAGTCTCACTTCCTGCTATCATCCCATTTCCCTGATAACTGGTCCACAGTGTTTGACAGTGCTCTGTCCCTGCAGCCACATCTCATTAGTCATGGTTTCTATTAACCTGGTCCTACCCCTACAGCTGTTTATTCTTCTGCTGTGTCCTGCTCAGAGTGCATGATTCCCTGAACATCACTTAGGTGATATGACTTCTTGGAAACTGTGCAGAGACACCTGTGGCTCCTATGGAAAGCTAGAACGTTTTCCATAAGGGTTTTACTGTCTTCTGTCCAGAGGGTCCTCGTCTTCTCAGAAATGGCCCCATTTGCTCCTGACCCTGTCTAGCAAACCTACTGGCCATATATGGTATTCTCTTCACTCAGAGAAACTGCCTGATAGACAGTCGCTCTCATTGCCACACCCCCAAAAGTAAATGTACAGCTGCTGCTTCAATCCAGCAATCTAAGTCTACCCACACACCTTCAGAACTTTCCAAACTCTCTTGACTTCATAAAGCCTTCTATTTTATGCTCAGAATTCCAGACTGTAAATGTCTTCTCTAAAACCCAGTCTCTCTGCACCAAGTCCTGAATACCTGTCCAGTGTGTACGTTTTTGTGTTGTCCAGACCTTTATGTGACCACATGGAAAGGTTTGTGTACTCGTCTCAGCTTGTAAGACCTTTGGAAACTCAATTAAGGCTCTCTCCTTTCCTGTTCTATAAAGTGTGGAGTCTCACGCCCCCGGGGATTGGAATGGGTGTTTATTGAGCTGGGCCTGAAGTTACGTCACTCTGAGTATAGGTATTTCTGTCTGAGGTCTTCTGGGTCTCCTAGGAGAAGGGAGTGCACCCCCAGAAAGGTCATGGCTGCAAACTTTGAAGTCTTCTGTTCTCTAGGTTCTTAGGTGGATGATTTGTAGTCTATTTGAAGAGACTAGAAAGCTTTAAGAAGAACCTTGAGAATTGAATTGATTGAAATGGAAGCTAGAATATTTCCTAAACCACACACCAGCTTCAGACTGTGATCAGAGTGCAAGAGGCATGGCGGGTGGAGCAGCTGTGTGGGGCTGCCGCCCTCAGGCTTCCCTAGCACCATGCTAGCGTGTGTGTGCGTGTGCATGCATCTCCCCAGATAGGCCAGATAAACCCCCTAAACCTAAAAATCAACATTCATAGGAACTGAATGTACCCCCAAGGACCACTTTAGAGTTTTGTCGAGAAATAAATGATTTGTTAACATGATTTATGTTAATAAATCATTGTACAGATGTAGCCATTCTTGATTTCTGTAATTTCCGTCTCATAAGCCAGCACTTAACAGTTCTGACTCATCATTCAGGGCACAAATGGTTTCCTTAGCAACCTTGCGAAAGACAGTGCTTGAAACTTCTTTCTTTATCCACCAAAACCCAAAGAGGTATATTAAAATGTTCAAGTACCAGTTTGAAAATAAAAATTATTTCAGATTTTTCCTTTGAGGTTAAAGGGAAATAAAACCTGCCCTGAAGGGAGTTTTTCTTCCAACTCCTAGTTTAACATTTTTGGCAAGGGGAAAGCTCAGAGCCTTCATTCTTTTGATTTACTTATGCAGTAGAAATAATTGAAGGCAAATGTCTGATTTTGTCCTTATTCCAGGTCTTGGCTTTTATTTCCAAAATGAATTACTTTAGCATTCCTATTTGAAACAGGAGTGTGCTTTCTTTATGTTGTGACTGTATTACTGTGAGACTCTGCGAAGAAAGTGCTTCTGCTGGCTGAACCATCACAGTGAGAAGGCTGGAAGCAGGAACTGGGAATAGGCCCAGGTTTTCTCTCTCCAGTTTCATCTTATTTGAGCAGGTTTAGTTTCAGATGAGTTCAGCTTAGTAGCTCCCTTTGTCTTCTGAGAGTCGTCATCTGAATGATGGAGGCTCTGCTGTGTCAGTAAGGCTGGCATGCCCTTGAGAGGTCTTCCAGGCCACTCCTGGCTCAAGGCTCTGAGTCACTGCCTCAGGCTTCAGGATACTAGGTGTCATGGCCAGCTTTGGGCTGTGACACTCCAAAGCCACTCATGTGCCACATTGATTTTCCTGGATAGCCAGTGCTACCTATGAGTTTTTGTTAATATTGAGTGGCAGGGTCACTCCCAGGCTCATTTGTCAGCAGAGCAAGGACCTCAAGAACAGTGGCAGAGCTACAGCACTCTAAGAAACCTCACTGGCAAGCAGAGATAGGATAACGTTATTTTCCCCAAGGGTGGCATACAGTCTGACAAGTGAACAGACAGTAGTGCCAGTGCTCTCAGGTATATACCAAAGGAGGTGGCTTCGTGTGGCTCCAGTATTTAGGAAGAGTTTCTTGTGAGTGCAGGTGACACATGTCACTAATAGCCAGGGGCACTGAAAAGAATGAGAGAACAGGAGACTGGCATGAAACAAAACTCCACCTCTCCAGGCCCCATTCCTCAACTGTGAGAGAGAGGACCAGAGGAGATCAGTGGTGCCCAACCAGTCTTAAAGCTCAGGAAGCCTTTTTTTTTTTTTTTTTAAATCACACATGGAACCCCATTATATAGAATTCAGACAGTAGAGTTTCTCTTATGGGAGGGATGGGATGGTCTGGACTCCTGGGTCCCACTTGAACCTCTCCGTAGCGGTGGTGCTATAAGGAACCCTTAGGGCCTCCTTGGAGCACAAGTTAGAACCAGCCCCCTTCTCGAATGTCCTCTGAAATCCCTTCCAGGTGTGATCCCACTTCCAGTGCCATCCCACTCCACTGCAATTCTTTCCCAAGGGCTGGCAGCACCAGGCAGCGCTCCTGGGCAATCCCAGGTACAACCTGCAAGGCAGGCAGGGGCTGCTCTTGGGAAGCAGTTAGTTCTGCACACCTTTAAGACTGGAGTTAAAGAGGATGGGGCAAGGGGCCATCTCAACATTCTTGGACAAGGCTGGGTTCTCCTACCTTTTAATGAGCAGAACACCTTCGGGGTAGGTTGCTTCCTCTGCTTCCTGTCCTGCCTCCCTTCACTGCAGGGTGTTTTAACTTTTCATAGGGCACCCTGCTTAAAGAAGCTCTTCAAGGTAGCTGTTCATGGCCTTGAAGCATATTAACATTTCCCAAAGAGGCTGAAACTAGAATTGGCAGAGGATTTCACACCTGTAAAACCATCAGGCTGGGGATACTGGAAAAGGAAATCCCTTTACTAAAACCAGGGGTGCTGAAAACTATTTAGCAGCAGTTTTTCCATACAGAAATCTGAGATCTGACCTGGCAGGCGGGAGCCTTATGTGATAGTCCTAGAACCTTGCAGGTGGAGATGTTTTATTTGGTTTTATTTTTTAATCTGCTTTTATTTTTTAAGAAAATTACAGTTAGCAAGCCATATAATGGCTCTAATGCTCACTCTTCTCCACAAAAAGAGAAGGGAAATTATCACTTTCATTCCAAGTTCTCTCTCTCAAAGCATTTATCACAGCAATTTAGTTTCTAGACAAGTACATATGTACCTTGGATTTAATTCATCATGAATTTTTTTAAAGTGAGAATAATTTTTACCCAGTTGGTCACATCTTGGGTGTATTCACAATGTGTTTGATTCATAATCTTTTGGTATTTATGCAGCAGCTGTGCATACCATATTGAGGGTAGCCTGGACCTGATTCACCCCTGGCTTGTTGAGCGGAAGCATGCTAGGCCCTGTGTATCCACTGTATTTCTGGGTCTGTAATCAGCCCACTAAATGGAGCATTTGCTAAATCATTCTCTTTCTGCCCCTTCAGAGTGTCATGGGAAGTCCCAGGGTGGCTTTCAACCAGCAGTGACACCCTCCTCACATCTTCACCTGTTCTCCACATCATTTTCCCTATCGAGGCAGACAGTGGCCTAAGAGGAAATGAATAAGGATAACTTTATTGTTCATGGGTCAAATGCTCTGTTGCCTTTCAGGTTGCTATTTTTAAGGTATCTGCTGTTCTCAGTGAAGGGATACTCAGAAGCTTGCTATTTGCAGAAAAAATCTCAAGTAAAATCAAATTTGGTCACAAAGGCAAAAGATAAGAGATACATCTGGAACTATCTGTCATGTATATTTAAATATATAATTATTTGTCATTTAGAAAGCTGACTTCCCTATTCTTTCTTTATTTTTTGAGACAGAGTCTCACTCTCTTGCCCAGGCTGGAGTGCAGTGGTGCAGTCATGGCTCACAGCAACCTCTGCCTCCCAGGTTCAAGCGATTCTCCTGTCTCAGCCTCCTGAGTAGCTGGGATTACAGGCGTGCACCACTGCGGCTGGGTAATTTTTGCATTTTTAGTAGAGACGGGGTTTCACCATGTTGGCCAGGCTGGTCTCAAACTCCTGACCTCAAGTGATCTGCCCACCTCGGCCTCCCAAAGTGCTGGGATTACAGGCATGAGCCACCGCGCCCAGCCTACCCTATTCTTATTTCATGAATAGAAATGCATCTTCAAAAAATGAATTTTCTCCAAAACTCATGAAATTTATCTACCTCGATAGGTTCAGTTGGTGTAAGTTAGTAGTTAATCAAGAGCTACCTGCTATGTGAGTTAAAATATTTTGATGATCAAATACCCTTGTTGCCCAGCAAGCATGTTATCATCCGACAAGCTTGTCAGGATACCCTCTTGGCACTGTGGCTCTCTCTTCCCCCAGGGGCCATAACACCATTTCATCATGCCACTGACACCTGCCATTGTGCTCAGTCCAGCGTTTTGTTTAATCCCTGTGGTAATCCTGAGAGGTTTTGTGCTCCCGTTGTACAAATGAGGAATTAGACTCAGAGAGATTGTATGATTTGGTCAGAGACACAGGATTCAAATAAAACCCACATTTATCTGATCCTAAAGTCTTGTTTTTAACCACACACGATCTTGATAGATCCACTTAATCACATACCTGAATCACATAGGGAGCACTGATAGACTGCAGGCAGCGTGCCAGGCTAAGGAATAATGACCAGGAATTCTTGGGTTAGCTCCTTGAGGTTGTAGAAATAGACAGTGGGCCCTGAAGCTTCCTTGCTAGGGGTGTGTCTGGAGCAGTAACTTGGTTATCCCACCCTCCCCCAACCTTGGTCTCAGGGATCTGAACCAGAAAATTGACTTTCTTTTGTCTTGATCCTGTTTTTCAGTTCCACGCACTCTCCTCTCCTCAGTCTCCTTTCCCCAGCACCCCCACCTCACGGCGGGCCTTGCACAGAACACTGTCGGACGAGAGCATTTACAGTAGCCAGAGGGAGCACTTTTTCACCTCCAGGGCGTCACTTCTGGACCAAGCCCTGCCCAACGACGTCCTCTTCAGTAGCACGTACCCTTCTCTCCCCAAGTCACTCCCATTGAGGAGGCCTTCTTACACCTTAGGAATGAAATCGCTGCATGGTAAGTGGTCTTTCAGCTGCAGCCTGGATGGCCCTGTTGATGATGGTCAATGTCCCCAGACGTGGCTGCCACTCATGTGCTCAGAGAGGGGTCCTGTATCCATGCTCAGATGGTCTCAGCTCACCCGCCCCTTCCTCATTTGCCCTCTCTCTCCTGTAATCCCAGACCACCATAGTCACCTGGGTTGCTTGCTAGAAATAACAGATTCCCTCACTGGACCCAAGACCTCCTGAGTTTGAATCTCCAAAAGAATAGTCTGGGAATTGGTATTCTTTTTTTTTTTTTTTTTTTTTTTGAGACGGAGTCTCGCTCTGTCGCTCTCGGCTCACTGCAAGCTCCGCCTCCCGGGTTCACGCCATTCTCCTGCCTCAGCCTCCCGAGTAGCTGGGACTACAGGCGCCCGCTACCACGCCCGGCTAATTTTTTGTATTTTTAGTAGAGACGGGGTTTCACCGTGTTAGCAAGGGTGGTCTCGATCTCCTGACCTCGTGATCCGCCCGCCTCAGCCTCCCAAAGTGCTGGGATTACAGGCGTGAGCCACCGCGCCCGGCCGGGAATTGGTATTCTTAGCAACCATGCCAGCTGCTGTTATGATTGAGCAAATTTGACTAGCACTAGATTAGTTAGTTCTTAGAGAGTGGTATCCGCTGCTTCCTGTAGCTACCATAAGAACCCAGACTTGCCATTGCTGTCATTCTTTCCCAGGCTGTAAGGAAATTGCCTGTGGTGTCAACCACTCATTTGTTGACTCATTGATTTTTTCGTGCAGTGAGCAGGCAAGCATTATGTAAGGAAAAGGCTTGTGGATGATGGGTAACTCCATGTTCTTGCACCTGGTCCACATATGCCTTGTTTGCTTTGTGACCCAACTAGATCCCAGTTTTATTAAGGGCCACGTTCTGGCACTCGGGATTTAAATTTGGTTTTTCCCTTTTTCCTGTCTCTGTCCCACCCCATTCCAGGGCTCTACACCTCCCCTCATAGCTGTGGCCCAGCACAGCAGATGCCTGTCACGGAACCAGTGTTCTTGATCATTTGCCGGATGCACTGCTGTCACCCTTCCTCCCTTCTGTCCTTTTTCCTTTGGTGAACTCTGCTGCAGCTTTTATATCTCCAGTGTCCATTCATACCCATGTTTCTTGTCCTTCTGCTGCTTCTCTGGAACAGTAATTTCTTTACATCTCTTGCTTTTGCTCCCTTATTTTTGAGCTCTTAGCCCACGCTCATGAATGTTCCTCCATGTCTCTGTCCTACTCACTGTTCAGCAGCGCAGTCCCACCCACCCTGCTCGCCCCGAGGATCATGCCAGCTTCCCCTGCTCCTTAAATCTCCTTAAATAAAGCTGCTCCATCCACCTGCAGCTAAAATCTGGGTTGTCTTTGCACCAGGAAGTCACCTCCGATGAACCAAGGTTGGCACATGAAATGACCACTTTTTGTCAGCAGACTCCAGAACAAGCCTTCTGGTAGTGACCTCCTGCCCCTAACCTTTTTCTCTTCTTCTCTCCCTACATCGGGGTCAGTCTTCCCTGAATTCCATTATTCCTGCCTTACTTTGATTGCTCTCTTATTTCCCTGTACTTTTAATTTGCCTTTGCAGTGTAAAGGTAACCCCTTTGTGAAGTCTTCTCTGCATGTGTCATATCAGAGTAGGTCCTGAGTAGTAGAAGCCTACATTCCGAAAGAACAGCCCAGAAATCTGTGTCCCACATGTGGTCATTGTCCAGATGAGGAGTCCTGGGACTAGAGGCCCCATGTGAGTCCACAATGGAAAGGCAGGGACAGGCGGCCCTCTCTGAGCCCCTTCCCTTCACTTTTTCTTGTTTTCCTGAATAAGATAGCAGCTGCAGTGATTTCACCCCCTAACCAGGCAGTCCTCATTGGGCTGATCCCTCAGCCCTGCCTTGCTTTGGTGACCTCCACTGAAATGTGTTTGGGGGATGAGGAAGGGTGACTTCTTTTATCCCCCACATGGAAATTCGGGCCCCAGAGATAAAAGGGCAGAAGGGTTGTGAGTTACACACAGAATTATCTCCCCTCCTACTTACCCTTGGTAGGAGCACATTTAAGTAGAACTGAACATTTAATATCTTGCA
Organism: Pan paniscus; assembly: GCF_029289425.2. Classification (NCBI taxonomy): domain Eukaryota; kingdom Metazoa; phylum Chordata; class Mammalia; order Primates; family Hominidae; genus Pan; species Pan paniscus. Next base: position 72,850,157 of record NC_073264.2, read on the forward strand.
GTGTTTGTTAACTTCCATTTACTCATAATTTTGCTGATTTTGAGCACAGTAATAACCAGCAACTGTACTTCAGAGAAGTTCTTTTCGTAATTTGAAAGGGAAAACAAAGCATTTAATACACTGGCTTACCGGGTTGTCATAATACATGAAACTCTTTAACTCCTGGTAAACAGGTCTTTCTGGAGTCACTTAAATATTCTAGCTGAGCATTTAGCTTTAGCTGTGTGTTTGCATGGACCTGAGTGTCGCAGTCACCTTCCAAGGGTGCTCCTTCTCGTGGAGTGGTGTGCTCTGCCCTTGCTTCCACCCAGCTTCTGCCTACTGAGGGCATTTCTATGTCATGAGCGTCGTTTCCCCTGGACCCCAGCAGCCCGCCCTTCCTGTTATCTGCCTGCATGAACCTGAGCAATAGAAGCTGCCTTCAGTGTTCAGGGTGGCTCACTCTGCCCAGTCCTCCCTGCCAAGCAGATCTTAGTTGTTAATATGTCAGTTTGTTGTTACAATGGTTTAATATTTGTATTCAACAAAATGTCCCCTTAGGAAGAGCTTGGGATGTTAGACTGCTGCAACCCAAAATTGGTCCAAAGAATAGCTCGTGTGATGACTGCATCCTAGGGAAGAATAATGCCAGTTCCACCCCTAAAATCACCTTCCTGTCTTAGCTCTGTCTGAGTAACCCAGCACACTCACATCCCTTGATTTGCCCCTCACACCCCCTTGGACACCTTTGACCATGGAACCCAGTGGGCTGCCCCTGAACAGCAGAGAGGGCAGGCATGGGCCTTCTGTCCCTTACCACTCCCGGGCCAGATAAAAATAAACCCTATTAAACTGGGCGTGGTGGCTCACGCCTGTAATCCTAGCACTTTGGGAGGCTGAAGCAGGTGGATTACGAGGTCAGGAGTTCAAGACCAGCCTGGCCAACATAGTGAAACCCTGCCTCTACTAAAAATACAAAAATTAGCCGGGCATGGTGGCACATACCTTTAGTCCTAGCTACTTGGGAGGCTGAAGCAGGAGAATTGCTTGAACCCTGGAGGCAGATGTTGCAATGAGCCGAGATCATGCCACTGCACTCCAGCCTGGGCTACAGAGTGAGAATATGTCTCAAAAAATAAAAAAATAAGCCCTATTGTCCCCTCTAATAGGAAGAAACATCCCTGGTCTGGCTCCAAAATCCAGCTCCCTGTTGAAGTAGGCCTCTTCTTCCTGGCCCAAATCCCTTGACTCTGTGCAGGAAAGTAGATGCTAGTGCTGCCTAGGCCCTGCTGTGGACAGACAGCTCTCACAAAAGCAGACTTAGTGCCTCCGTGCAAAACTAACTTTGCCATGACTCACTGCTGGAAGGGAGATGATGGGAGGTTGTGAAAAAATGAAGGCAGACTAGAGGAAGCCGATTCCTATTTCAAGTCAGCTTTAGAATAGCCACTAACAGCCTGCTAACCTGGACATTGATAACAGTCACAAATGGCTTACAATCTATTGTGGTAACAGGAAAGAGGTAAGTTTTGAGTGGCTCTTCCACAGGCACAAGAAGCATCTCATTCCTCCTCCCTTCCTGCAGGAGAGTTCTCGGCCTCGGACAGCTCCCTCACTGACATCCAGGAGACCCGCAGGCAGCCTATGCCCGACCCTGGCCTGATGCCCCTGCCTGACACTGCTGCAGACTTGGATTGGTCCAACCTGGTAGATGCTGCCAAAGCCTATGAGGGTGAGTCCACTGAATCCACACAAGACAGCCCAGGATCCTGCAGCGGAGTGAGCAGTCTCCATCCACTCTACTTCTGTGGACATACTCACAACATATGTGCCTCACCAGATGAGCTATCAGTTACTGAGCATTCAGTAGGGACCAGACCCTAAGCTGGACACTTAGGCACATGTTTTATGTAATCAGATGCCACCTGGTGTTTCCTCCACAGGATTCATAACATGAATGCCTCACCTCCTCCGTATATGGGAAGGGCAATGGGTAGAGGAATCCCAGCTGTCCCTTGACTAAAAAGAACATGTATCCAGAGAGGATCTTTCATCACGTCGCAAGACATTGTTGCTAAATGTCACAGTGCCTGCCCTGCTTGGCCACGCGCCTATCCTCACAAATGTGGGGCGCCCCCTTTGCCGTTCTCCCTCGTCTCCGTGCGCGGTAGCGCGTTGTCTGTCTGCATTGTCTCCTTGCCAGCCTGCTGGCCGTGTGCTCGCTTTATGCTGGCGGTTCTTAAATGCAGGTCCTCAGACTGGTGCTGATCTTGCCTGCTGTAATGAAAACACAAAAAGTAGTGCAGTATGTGTGTGTTGACATAAGATTGTCAGCTGGGGTTTTTGTTTTTTGAGTGAAGACTGACTTTTTTCTAAGTTTAAAGATCTTTCTAAAATTTTTATTCTTATTCTTTACAAAATTATAGCAGGTGATTTTTTTTTCTGTTTTTGTTGTTGTTGTTGCTCTTAATTAGGAGAATTGAATATTGCTATTTAGTCAAGTTTTAATTTTGGGGAGAAATGTACTAGGCCACAGAATCTGTACGTCGGGCAACCATGGAATGGTCAGCAGCGAATCCTTTTACCTCCATGCTGTTTATTTAGCAGATGGAAATTCCCAGTTCTAACTTGATTTTTCAATTTGTTGGTTAATCTCCTTCATATACAAATGGTAGATGTTTTGGTTTCTAATGGGAGATTATTTTAAATTTGATTTAGTTTTCTTGGCTTAAATTTTAACTTGGTATGTTTTGGAATACAGGTGGTATGGATTTATGTTAAAGCCAACCAGAGTGTCCAGGAATCTTGTGGTGGAAAACATACTTCAAGAAGTTTTAAGCATAATGCTAGCTCTCGAACACATTTATTTCATTGCTGAGTGGAAAGCCTTGGTCTGGAAATTTGGCACAAGGACTGTTTCCAGAGAAACATTTCATAGAATGCTACAGTGATGAGCAGGGAAGAGGGGGGACTAGAAATTGACTCACAAATGTTTCTTAAAGGGAAATTACATGGCTACAATCCTCTTATAGCTAAAACAGTCATATTTTTCCCTGTGAGGGTTGGGAAATAAGATTTCCAGTGCAGGATGCACTGGAAATACTAGACATGACTGCCAACTAGACCACTTGTTGACTTTGATAGATAGGGCCAGGGATGTGGTTCCAAAATACTAAATGGTTTCTTCTCTCCTTTCCAGTCCAGAGAGCCTCATTTTTTGCTGCTAGTGATGAAAACCATCGCCCCTTGAGTGCTGCATCCAACAGTGATCAGCTGGAGGACCAGGCTCTGGCCCAGATGAAGCCTTACAGCAGGTTGGTCCCAGTGCAAGGGCAGCACTCTGCACCTTGTGTCACATCTGCCAGTGACTGCATCTGTGGGGAGAAGAGATGGAAGCCACACGGAGTAGCTGAGTGAAGCTCATCACTGCAGGGCTAGACACTTTACATTTTAGTCAGAACGCTTTGTAACTGAATACTGTAGACATAATTAAACTATTCTTGATGACTTATACGGCCATAATGATTAATATTCATTATTATTTAATGTCATAATACATTTATGCCCTCAGGGCCAGTTGGGGCAGGTAGGAGAGACCATTTGCTCTAAGTATCCCTGTGCTCTGTGCTGTGTAGTCCTGCAGTCTGGGTTTTCAGTCTCTTTCGCAGTGTTGCTGATGGTCATGCTTATACACGCACTTGCTGAGTCCTAGTGGCTCCCAGTGTGCTGCTTCACGTCTGTGTGTTGGAAAGCTAAATCACCAGGATGGTTAAGATGGTATGAAGGTGAAAAGTAGGCAATAACTGAGGTCCTAAGGGCTTCTCAGTCAGGAGCAGGGACTTTACAACTTCTGTTTATGCAGAGACCGACTTTTCTGTTTTCCCCTTAGTTTCAAAATGGTGAGGTTGCTAGATTTATGTGTGCTAATTTCTGTATGTTAAAGCATCCCATCAGTCAGGTATGGAACATTTAGTAAGCACTTCTTGTTGCAGAATAATTTCATTCATTTGAAATCTCTTCCCTTAAAACCCTTTGAGGCTGGGATTGGTGGCTCATGCCTGTAATTTCAGCACTTCGGGAGGCCAAGGCGGGCAGATTGCCTGAGCTCAGGAGTTTGAAACCAGCCTGGGCAACATGCTGAAACCCTGTCTCTACTAAAAATACAAAAAATTATCTAGGCATGGTGGTGCACACCTGTAGTCCTAGCTACTCGGGAAGCCAATGCATGAGAATCACTTGAACCCAGGAGGCGGAGGTTGCAGTGAGCCGAGATCGCACCACTGTACTCCAGCCTGGGTGACACAGCGAAACTCTGTCTTAAGAAAAAGGAAAAAACCTTTCAAGAGTGATTAAAACTCCAGGTATCTGTAAAACTTGGTCAGAAACGGACAATAACAGGAAAGGCAATTGAAGTAAATGGCACAGATAAACTGGGGCTTGCCATTGAGGACTTCTCTGAACAAGTCTGCAAGGAAGTGCTCTCAACGAGAAGGCACAAGAATAGGGGATCATTTGTTATGAGTATAGGAGAGAGGCCGCACTTACCTCTGGCACTGCTGGGGTGAGGAGAGCAGCAATCAGGCTGACTGCTGAGAACTTTAAAAATGCATATCCCAGAAGCAAGCCCCAAATGTGCCTCGTTAGGAAGGAGCCTCCAACAAAGAGAAGTGTGAGTGAGCCAAGACTGTTTTCCTGTGAAAGGATTATTAAAAAATCAGCAGATGAGGGTGATGACAGGCTCTTTTCTTGGGTCAGCGTGGACTGAACAAATGGAAATGGAGGTGAATAGACAGAATGCTCCTGAGCGTTGCTGCAGTCCTGATGAGCTGCAGTGGCTTTGCGAAGGATACCACTGCTGCCCGGCCCCAGCCTCGTTGTGTCTGTCCAGCACTGCCCCTTTTCTACCACATCTGTGGCCTTCAGCCCACCCAAAATCGGACCAGCCTGCCGTACCATACTATGCGGTTATGGACTGCAGCTGACCATGTCCCTTCTCAAACCCATTCATTGTCAGCTTTTCATTGGCCTTCCTGCCTTAGGGATTGGAGGTCATGGTCACTCCGTCAGCCCACAGCCTTGCCACACTGTACACCACGGTGGGTTTTGCCTTCTGGGGCCTCTTGTAGACTTAGGATTAGCAGAAGACATCAACACAGTTCATTTGAGGTCAGGAATTGTAACTTGAATCTTTATTTTTAAAGTAAAGAATACCTTTTACTCCGTGACCTGGAAAATTCGGAGTCACTTAGCTCTTTCCCATTGGCGCTGGGAAGAGGCTCTGCATGTTTTCCCGATGGAAGACTTTGGGTTCTCTGTGGTGTGCCCCTGAGGATGTATAGCTTGGCTAGGAATCAGGAAAATTTGGCAGCTTGAACTCAGGTAGAGGAGAGTGTGGCAAGAAAAGTTGTCAGTTCCTCAGCCATAGGACCCTCGGGGTGAGAGCGTGCCCAGCCATGCCGTCTGTCTAGCTCGCTGGCTGGCCTGCCGTACCCCAGCTCACACTTCTTTCAGTACTCCACTAGCACGGCATGATTAGCATGCCATAAACAAAAGAAAACATGAGAAAATGAGAAGAAAATGGTTTTTTGATCAGACTGGGACAGAATTTAAGACATTAAGCCTAGGCTAACAAGATACTTAGACCAGTGGTTTAAGATGTAGGCATGATACCTTAGCTGCAATTGCATGAGTAGCTAAGACCACACACTTGGGACCAGAGACGACCTGCCTATCACATCAGCTCCCCAGCTTCCTTCCCACACACAGGGGAGTAACTCCTCTGTCAAAGCCCACTAGAGAGATCCCAGAGCCTCCCTGGGAATCATTTTACTGTTTGACAATTATATCTGCCAGAAAGTACCTCTTGTGCTGCCAAAGAGACCATTTTCACTATTGTGCTTCATTCTTTAGTCGTGAGGATGCAGCATCTTTAACAAAGGAAGCTATTGATTGGCTGCAGTTCAAGCTTTTATTACCTTTTTTCAAGACTACCATTTTCTTTTTTAAAGTAAAAATACTCATTGGGTCGCCATACTGAGTAATTTGACATTGAAAACCATTTTATAAATACAGCCTCCTCAGAGTAAAAAAAAAAAAAAAACCCAGCCATGGAGGCCCCTGCCAACATGGTCTTTTGTTTCTTGTTCCCAGCAGTAAAGACTCCTCTCCCACTCTGGCTTCTAAAGTGGACCAGCTGGAAGGTATGCTGAAGATGCTTCGGGAGGATTTGAAGAAGGTAAACATGTATTCTCAAAGCAAATTGTCCAGTCTGTACAAACTACCCTTGAACCATGAGAGCCCTTTCTAAGTAGCGTGGTAAAATAAGACGTGGGTGTCTTCCCGGTGCCTGCACGTGTTTGGGGCTGCAGGGATTTCAGTTGCCACTGGAACACACAGCACGAGGAGGCGTTCGATGTCCGGTGTACAGAAAAACTGTTCAATAATTTGTGAAAGGCTGTGAACCTCAGCCAGCACCATCTGGGTCCTCTCCCGGCCTCCCCACTCCTTGTATAATGTGTCAGTAGCCCAGACCCCCATGTAGTCGGTGTTATTGGGGCTTTTGCACCAAAAGAACTGAATGTTTTGTTTTTTGGGTGGCCTTGACTATATATCAAGACATCAGCCACCAACACAATTGTCTAAAATTTAAGACAATCCTGAATAACAAGGATGTTAAAATACACATTAATGTACTTACATTCCAGGATTACTTAGAGCTAATCCTGCAGGGTTGAATCTCTCTAGAAGCCCTGCTCCCTGAGCTTAGAGTGTCTTAGCACCTGATACCAGTCCGTTTAGACAGGTGTTTGGAGGAACGAAGAATAGAAATGGACAAAAGATCAAAACGGGTCCATAGCTACTACTCAGAAGAGCTGGGCAAGGTGGGGCCAACACCTCTTAGCTTTTCTACTTCACTCTGCCTCCCAGGAAAAAGAAGACAAAGCTCACCTTCAGGCGGAGGTGCAGCACCTGCGAGAGGACAACCTGAGGCTACAGGAGGAGTCCCAGAATGCCTCGGACAAGCTGAAGAAGTTCACGGAATGGGTCTTCAACACCATAGACATGAGCTAGGGAAGGCTGAGGAGGACAGGAGAAGGGCCCAGACACTCCCTCCAGCGAGTGTCCTGCAGCCCTTATTCCCTCCATAGAAAGCATCCTCAGAGCACCTTCCCCGGCTTCCTACTCTGCCCCCTTTCGGGGAGTGCACAACACAATAGTTGCAGATCAACAATCATCACCTGCCTTTTGTAGAAAAGAAAAACAAAAAAAGTAAATAAAAATTTTAAACAGTAAAATAAAAGTTTAACTGCTAAAATGTGAATGTCTTTATTTTTTTGCACAATATCTTTATCTGTTATGTATTTAAGAAGAAACTGGGCCTTGGACCAGGGCGTCCCCTGGCCCATCCGCCTCTATTCCCATCAGCTTTCTTATCAACTTCAGGTAACCCAAGCTTTCCCTTGTTATTCTAACAAATATCATTATTCCTAGAAAAAGAATGTTTTTATAACTTGTTTGGGGAGTAGAGAGGGATATTTCCTTACCTTCTTCCCTAAAATGCCTGGAGAGGGAGTTGCTTTGAGAAAATGCCTACCTCCCTTGAATGACTCGTGCATGAGCTAGTGCTGTCTGTACCTGTCCTCCAGAGATCAGCAGGACCGGAGTTAAATATTTAACAGCAAGTCTGTAAACCAGAGCAGCTCTGACAGTGCCTGCAGGCCACACCCCTTCTCAGTCCTGCATTGTGAGGTCATTTCCTGCTTCTCCCTTTCCCCAGGAAGATGGTCCCACTTGTGCTGCAAGACTCTTTTTTGTTTGGCTTAATTGAGCCCCACTAAATTGGAATCAATCTCTCTTACAGCTTCCTGGCTCCAAACATTAATTGATTTCAGAATTCCCCCAAACTAAAACCTTATCTGTCTGCATTTTGAATGCATTTTGGTCAAAAGTATACGTTTTAAAGATTTTTAAAGATAAAAATGTGGCACAATTGGTTTTTTTAGCTTGCTGAAAATGACCATATCTCTAAATTAATCTTTCTCTCCAGAGCAAGACTTCACCAGTATTTGTAACTAGGAGAAGCTAACAGTGAATGTTTAATTGTGAATTTTAATTATTGCTTGTTAGGAACAATGACTGTGATACTAGAATGGGCTTTTGAAACCTGCATGTCCCAGTGTGAAATTTCAGCACGGCATTTTCTGCATCCTTTCATGGCCATCCAAAGGATTCTGCTGCAGAAATTATTGATGTGCTATTTTTCCTGTCTTGTGATGCAGGCTGCTTTGGGCCCCTGGGTCACTCTTCCAAGGCTGCTGTAGAGCACAAAGACATGGGGCTGGCCAGTGTTGACTGACCTGAGGAGACCCCTTTGTTTGTTGCCTTCATAACTGTCACTAAACCGACCCCTCTGCCCTTTCAGTGGCAACTCTGGTCTAAGGGAACATTCAGCACTCTGGCGGCATCTGATTGGAAGTTCCCTCACCCAAGTAATCTCAATTCCTTCCTCTCTCCATCCCTGAAAGAAACAGGATGGATTTTCCTCTCTTCTCCCTGCTACATTCACTACCAGATTTTTATGCTACAGTTTCATTCTTGATTGTGATTTCTCCATGGAATTTTTTTTTTTCTGGTGACATTTCTATCATGGAAATAGGAAGATTTCGGAGTGCTTTGTAAAGATTTCAATTGTCTGTCTCTTTCTCTCTTTGACTTGTATGAAGGAGATTGTACATTGCCTGATATCTCTTTGTAAATGAGAAATATTGCTAACATCCAAGCATTCTGAAGTCTTGCTTATCCTTCTGAGTTTAGTTCTCATTTTGTTTTACATTTTGTTTGGGGACTTGGGGCAAGCTATTTATTAGAGTTTTGCAACAGAGTTCTTGTTTGAAGCCTCTAAAGACTACTTGTAAAATTCAAAGAATAAAATTCATTTTAAACGCTCTTTTAAAACACTTTGGTATTATTGCTTGAGGTTTGCTTATTTGAAAGACCACCCAATAACTCATTGACCCTCCTTGCATCCGAATTTTTTCATCAAGCTTTGTTAACACTAATGATGATTCTTGAAAATTTCTGTCCTTCTCAGAATGTTAATAAACTTTTTTACTCTGTCCACATGTCGATAGAGAATTACTATTTTGCCTTCTCTGCTTATGATTTAATATTTGCAGAGCACTTCATAATTAGCTTCCCCTTCATTATCCACGCATGGATTTTTCATAACATTGTTATTCTCTGAGACCAGCACATTTTTGGGCTGCATCTCCCAGCTCTCAATGTCAGATGTTGTGTGCCCAGGGAATACAAATGCCTGTTAATATTAGGCTGTGCAAAATATAATTAGAAAAGTTAATCTACTGAAAAAAAAATCAGTGCATTCCAAAGTCAAACCGAACCAATTTTTTTTTAATCTACCACGTCACTGTTCCTCTCCAGCGGCGCAGCTAATTGAGTGCTGACAGTAGAGTTTCTTCCTTTTATTTGGTTCAACAGTTCTACAGATTCCAGAGTTCTTGGACTAGCATAAGAATGGATGCCACAAAATATTCCAATTAACAAGCTAAAAAGGTCTGTTTAGACCATGATTCCTACATGGTTCGGAGGGCTTATACGTTATTTCTGTAGGGCTTGGCACATGGGTTGGGAGCCCCTGGGAGAAGGTGCTGTTGGGCCTGCATTGATGGAAGATCTTCATCCATGAGCTGACTGGGAAGGCCAGTTGCTTGTGCTCCAGATCTGGTGCCAGTGATAAGCTGGGTTAGGTTACTAACTCTTCAGGTGGGGATAAGAACGATAGTCCAAGGGCAAAGAAAACAGGCCCAGCAAACTTACACTGTTTGCCTCTAGTTAAATGTAAAATGATGATCTGAACCCAGATTTCAGTCTCACAGTACAATGTTTCAGTAACTATGAGGTGCTGTTTTCCCACAATAAACAAAGTGGATATTAAAGTGCAAGATGGCACACATGGGTCAGAAACCCAGTGAAGACTGGCCGGGTGTGAGGGCTCACACCTGTAATCCTAACATTTTGGGAGGCCAAGTCAGGAGGATTAGCTGAGCCCAAGAGTTCAAGACTAGCCTGGGCAACATAGCGAGACCTCATCTCTGCAAAAAATAAAATTAGCTGAGCATGGTGGCACATGCCTGTAGTCCCAGCTGCCTGAGGTGGGAGGATAGATTGAGCCCAGGAGGTCGAGGCTGCGGCGAGCTGGGATTGCCCTACTGCACTCCAGCATAGGCGACAGAGACCCTGTCTCAAAAAAAAAAAAAAAAAAAAGACTTGGGTAATGTTAAATATGACCTGTGTCCTGTGTGATTTTAAAAGAATAAAGATGCCACAGTAATGCTGGATACTTTTTCTATGTATGAATTTTGTCACTAATGACCCTTCCATAGGCATCATCTTTTGAGAAAAAGACATTTGACTTCAACTGGGGCTTAAATCCCATCCATTACTTATCATCTGCGTTCTTAGGAAAATTACCTAATCTCCGAGCATGGTTTCCTCATCTGGTAAAGTAGTTAACAGCCTCATGTTTTAAGAATTAAACAGAACCAGACGTGTAAAGGCAATGACTGGCAAATCGTACACACTCAATAAACATCAAGTGGCTTCCTTTGTCCTACATCTCTGATACGTTCATGCTTTTATGTTGTTTTTCTAGAACAGAGTCCTGATGTATTAATAGCAGAGGTTTTCAAATCCTTAGCAGTGAGTCTATACCCCTACTCCCCTACTCCCCAACAAGCACCAGGTCATGTCATTCCTTAAGTAGAATTGCTTAAGCGACGGAAGAGTCAGAATGAGCTCGTCCACTTTGCTTAATATTGGTCTGTGCTTTTAACCCTTTGCTATAAACAGAACAGCGACTCAAACTTGAGCTTGCCTCCGAATCACCTGGAGAGTTTGTCAAAACACAGGTCACGTGGCTGCACCCTCAGGATCAGTGATTGTGCAGGTATTAAGTAGAAAATATTTAAATTTTCTACAAGTTCCCTGGTTATGCTTTAGAAGAATAGGGTTAACAGGAGAATAGCCATAGGCACCAGCATTAAAAGAAATAGAAACTAAGGTATGAGGTATACCATGTCCAGGTAACTGAGTATTATGTTGACAAGTTAACCGTCCACAGACTACCTTGCAGAGGGAAACAGGCTTAAATTGTAACTCAAAAATTCAGTTAGATAAAAGAACTTTATTTTCCTTTTTTACTAAAATGGTGATTCAGAGCCCCCTGTGCATGAAACTTGACTATTTTAAATTCATGTGTTACCTAGATGGAGCTAGAATTTCTTTACCACCATTAATTATATGAGACTAGGTACCAGGTTAGCAAGGGTGTGACCTTGGCGCTCTCAGAGTGGATGACAACTTGGGACAGCAGAGCTGCTGAGGAAAGCAGGGCCTGGGATGGCAGGTGCAGAGCCCCAGAGCCATGCCCGCAGTGTTGTAGCCACAGGGGATGTGGGGTGAGGTGGGGTTGGCGGGGGACAGAGATGGGGAGACTTGGTTCCAGGCTGAGAATGTTAAATTCAAGTCACTGACTTTCACCACCAGCCCAGTCTATTCACTCAGTCTCCAAGATCCTATAAAACCTCAAAGTTACAAGAAAAGCACGTTTCACAACTGCCCTCATCCCTGTCCCACATGGTTCAGAAATCTTTACTTCAGGGCCCATGCTGCACAGTAGCCTGTTTTCTCTGCTGTTGTCCAAAGACAAGACAGAAGGAAGGAGTTGCGGCTCCTCTGTATCCTTTACAAAAACTGTGGCTCAAACACTCCAAGACACGGCCGTCTTTTCTGAGAAGATAATTATCACCTTGGGGTTTTCATTCCTAGTACCTGGCCCCTTCTATTGCTCCTCTCTGTGGATCCCCCTCCTCTCCTGGGCCTGCCAGCATTGTGCTCCCTTGCACCTTGTCAGATTATGCCCTTCCGGTCCTCCACCCTTTCAAATCAGACATCTCCTTCTGTCTTCCCTCTGTGTGTCTGAGTCATCACACCTGAGACCCAAGAGAGCATTCCACCTTCCCTTCTCTCATTACACCTCTCATTATACCCTTTTAGTCCCACTTGCCTTCAGTCCTGTGAACAGGCATCTCCCAAAGTTCCTTCCATTACTTACTCTAAATTAGCGCATCTTATTATGCCTCTTAATCAGCTTCTCTGCCAGGCACAGCCCCACCTTTAAACACATGCAGCTCATTTTATCCTTCCATTTGTATCTCTCATGACCCATTTTCAACCTGAATGATCTCCTAGACAAAATACCCTAAGCTCTGGGTACCTTACTCCCTATCTTTATGTAAGTGTATTCCTTCAAAGATCTCATCATGTGTTCTGTTGATGCATCTATGATTCATTTTTCTTACCCAAAGTGCCAAGTCCTTTTAAGTGGCTCGAACTCCCTATACATTAGATCTGGTAGTGCACCCCTGAATCTCTAATAAGCTCACCCAGTCATATCTCCTGTGCAAGACTGTAATTCAGCGTTTAAGAAAAGCATCACAAAATGGCTATCTGCCAATAAAATCCAACTCTTTTGCAAAAGTATAAACTGCTTGGGAGGGGATGGTTTCTCCAGTTTGCCACTGATGCTCCCACTCCATATTGCCTTAAGTGCTCCCAGCTCACTGCACACATCTAGGTAACTTGCCTGGTAAGAAGGCATTTGAGTTGACGTCCTCTGAATCCCACCACCAAAACCAAGGAAGCCATTTCCTTCCCCAAACAACACCCTCATCATAGGCCCACCCACCCTCACCTACCCTGCGTTCCTGGGAGTGAAATACATTTAAGAAGGGAGTTTTATGCCAATTCAAAGAGCAAACAATAAATTACTAATAAAGTTGCCGGGAGGTGGTCCTTTAGTCACTTGTCTTAGTGAAAAGGTAGGATGGATTTGTAAGTGACCTAGTAATTTTTTTAACGAGCTTAAGGGTATTTGAAACAGTTACTTCTCATAAGAAGCTTAAACATTGCTCTGTAATCTTAAGACAATAAATATGCTTAGCAAACTCTTTTTTTTTTTTTTTAGTTAGTACAAAGATAAACTCATCCCAATGTAGGTACATTTCAAATTAATGAGTCTATGCCTATTAAAACATGTGCCATAAATGCTGCCTAGCTTAATATAAACAATGCTAGCTGGAGTGGGAGTGAGGACTTCCTTGACAGGCACTGCCAACAAGCAATTCACTTAAAGAAAAACAAGACCTGGTGCATGTTGGAGAGCAGGGGTGTGGACTCACTGCTCACTAAGGATTTGAAAAACCGTGGTGTGAAAGACAAACTGGCGGCCGGGCATGGTGGCTCACACCTGTAATTCCAGCACTTTCGGAAACCGAGGCGGGCAGATCACAAGGTCAGGAGTTCAAGACCAGCCTGGCCAAGATGGTGAAACCCCATCTCTACTAAAAAATACCAAAAAAATTAGCTGGGCATAGTCATGGGCACCCATAATCCGAGCTACTCAGGAGGCTGAGGCAGAGAATTGCTTGAACACGGGAGACGGAGGTTGCAGTGAGCTGAGATGGTGCCGCTGCACTCCAGCCTAGGCGACAGAGTGAGACTCCATCTCAGAAAAAAAAAAAAGAAGACAAACTGGCCTTGATCTTTGTGGCCCAAGACGCAAAATAGGGACCAGTGAATGCAAGTTATAGGAAACAGATTTTGTCTCCAAGGTAGTTGATCAATGGTGATTGGGTGGTGTCCTGAGCTTGAAGTAAAAACCAGCTTTAAGAATCACTTCGCAAAGAACCTATCTCTTCACCTTTTTTTAGTGGACACTTGCTGTCTTTAAATAAACTTAGAATCACGAATCACAGAATCAAGACAGAAAGGATCTTTAAAGTTTATTTATTCCATCTCCCAGCCCAGGTTCCAAGCTCTGCTTCACTGTCCCGCCACATGTTCAGCCACCTGTCTTTGGTTACACCAGTGATGGGGAACTCTCTACTTCCTGAGGCTGCACACTTGATCTTTCAACTTCTCTTTTAAATCCTTCCTTTTATTCAGGAGAAATCCATTTTCCTTTAGTGTTTGTATTTGAGACAGGGTCTCTCTGTGGCCCAGGCTGGAGTACAATGGTTTGATCATGGTTCACTGTGACCTTGAACTCCTGGGCTCAAGCCATCCTCCTGCCCTGGCCTCCCAAAGTGCTGAGATTACAGGTGTAAGCCACCACGCCCGACCTCCCTTTAATTTTTACAACTACTTCCAGTCCTATCACTTCAATTATACAAACAAATATGTTTCTCTTCCCAGATTATAACCACTAATTTTTTAGAAAATGTCAGGTCTTCCCAATGTTATGTCTTCCCCAGGATAAAAATTCTCTATTTCCTCTACTTCTCCTCATTTATCATGGCTTCCAGCCCCTTTTCCACCATAATATAATCATATCTAACATGTATTAAGGAGATGGTCACTTTGTGTGCATTATCCCTTTGAGTCCTCACAATAGCCCTGTGAGATGGGTGCTATTAATGTCCCCATTTTACAGAACAATCAACAGAGTCCTAGAGAGGTTAAATAATTTGTTTGCAGTAAAATAGCTGGTGAATGGCAGAGCTGGGATTCAAACACAGCCCTCTGATTCTAGAACCAATATTTAATCTGTATTTTCTCAGTCTTACTGGTCTCAAGCTATGAGTCCCCTGCATGGCCTGGTTGTGTGGAGCTTTGCCTAAGAGATCTAGATAGCAGCATCATTGGCACAGGGTTGTAAATGGGGTAGGGGTTAGGGAACAGGAAAGACAACAAAAGTGTACCTTAAGGCCAGAGGACTCAGAGGAAACAACCTCTCCTGGGAGGCTCTTAGAGGAGAGGGGCCTTTAAAATGCTTCAACATTCTCTCTTGGCCAGGAGTGGTGGCTCATGCCTGTAATCCCAGCACTTTGGGAGGCCAAGGCAGGCAGATCACTTGAGGTCAGGGGTTCGAGTCCAGCCTGGCCAACATGGTGAAACTCCATCTCTACTAAAAATATATAAATTAGCTGGGCTTGGTGGCAGACACCTGCAATCCCAGCTACTTGGGAGGCTGAAGCAGAAAACCCGGGAGCAGAGGTTGCGGTGCCAAGATAGCGCCACTGCACTCCAGCCTGGGCGACAGAGTGAGACTCCATCTCAAAAAAAAAAAAAAAAAAAGAGTGCTTCAACATTCTCTCTCATTTAATATAGAGGTTCCCTCTATGAATTTCAATTCAAGGAGATAGCTTCCTGTCGAATTCCAGGCAAATCTGAAGTTAAAAGAGGCTTTGAGAAACTCAAACAGTTGTTCTCAGACTTAAGAATAAGTCTGAGTTATTGTTTTAAGCATCAGTATCACCTAGAGAAGTTGTTAAATTCCTATTTCTGGACTCCTGGCTCAGAGATTCAGTATTAATAGATCCAAGCTGGAACCATAGAGCCTTCATTTTAATAAGTGACCCTAGTATGCATGACTTGGGTGGGCAGTGAACTACTCTTCAAGGAAACTCTGTCCTAAGCTTTCCAAAGCCCTTGGCCAGCTCTTCTGAGCCAGGGAGCAGCATGTTAAGTTATGGTAGGTGAGGGTGTTGTCGGGCTTCAGATTTGTGGATGCTTTGCCACTCCTCAATAGGTGAGGAATGTCTGGCCAGAATGGCGCTTTCATGAGAGAAGGACAGAGGGACCTTTGGAGCAGTCATTTACTCAGTGGCTGATAGTTCTTAGCCTCATCCCACGCTACACCTGTGTTTGCCTTTTTTTAAACTAAGAAGCATTTGCTTAGTGGAAGCCAATTAAAATCTTTGTTTCAAAACCAACTTCTAAATATTGTATATAACACTCTTCCCTCCTTAGGACAAACTGCAACAATGATAATTTTACACTCAGGTCTAATCAGATCTCATTATTGATGTTGCTGTAATACCCTCTGCTCCTGGTTCTGTGTCATTATCCTTGAGCAGGTAGGAGGCATGGATTTCAAAGTTGGTCCCTGTTTTCAGCAATTTAAAGACAAAGAAGAGATTTCCAGTTTATACCTTGAAGCCCATCTGTCAAAAAACTGTGCCCAAGGTCCTTGCAGTCCGCTTGCTAAAGCAACAGATTAAGAGGAACAAAACAAGCCCAGATCCCAAGTGTAAACCCCAGCAAAAGCCCAGATGCCTCCTGACTGCCTGCCAAGGGTCCACAGAGAGGCATGTGGGAGTCAGTGCTCCTGGTCATGACCTCTTCCTTTAGCCAGTGTTCTGGTTATCTATAGCCACTTAAACTACTTCATAATTAGTTGCTTAAAACAAGCATGTTCTTATCTACTGTTTCACAAGTTGGGAATTTGGAGGGCTCAGCTGGGTGATTCTTCCGCTCCATATGGCATTCACTGGGGTCACTCAGAGTTATTCAGCTGGCAGCTGAGGTGGCTGGGAGAGCCCAAGGTGGCTTCACTCACAATCTTGACACCTCAGTGGGGACAGTGGAAGAGAAGGCTGGGCTCAGCTGGGCCCCTTTCCCTCTCCATGTAGTCTCAAAGCCCGCATGTGCTCTCTCTGGCAGGGTTGTTGGACTTTCAACATGGTGCTCAGGGCTCCAAGAGCCCAAAGTAGAAGTTGCCAGTCTTGCAGTGGTGTGATCTCAGCTCACCACAACCTCCGCCTCCCAGGCTCAAGCAGTTCTCCTGCCTCAGTCTCCCGAGTAGCAGGGATTACAGGCACATGCCACTATCACCTAGCTAATTTTTGTATTTTTAGTAGAGATGGGGTTTCAATATGTTGGCCAGGCTGGTCTTGAACTCCTGACCTCAAATGATCCACCTACCTCGGCCTCCCAAAGTGCTGGGATTACAGACGTGAGTCACCATGCCCAGTCAGAAGTTGCCAGCCTCCTTAAAAGCTCGGTCCAGAAATGTCAGGGTGTTGCTTCCTCATACTTTGTCAAGGCCAGAGTCAAAGAAAGGGGAAATAGGCCCCCTACCTCAGGAAGGGGCTTGCAAAGAGTTCATACCACCTCTCATCTGCCACAGTCAGCCTCTCTCCTCTGTCTCCACTACAATCAACCCCATTCTCCTTTCAGACTGCTCACTCCTCTATCAGGATAACAATACCAGAATTTCCATCTAGAGTTATAAAAAACCCAGTCGAATACTAATCTCACCTGAGGGAGATTACCCCATTCCTCAGGTAATCTTGGGAACGGGGCAGGCCTTTGGAGCATCTGTGCTGGACAGTGAGGCCCTCCTGTTCCCCACTCCTCTCACTGTCCTGGTTTTCTCATTGGCTTTATCTAAGTACCATGGTTTGCCATCAGAAGAGACTGGCAGAGGAAGAGGACATCAACCTTCACCCCAGCCCCTCTTTCCACTAAGACCAAGAATCTCAGTCCAGAAACCCCATGGCAAAGGCTGACAATTGTCGCATGTTCCAAGAGGGTCTGATGCTGTGTGACCTCCAGGCTCACCTGGCTCAGTCAAGCTAAGGACCAAGAAAGAGAAGCTCTCTATGCCAGCGCTTCATTCCTAAGAATGCAAGGTTTGCTATATATTTGGGGCAGCCCTTACCACCTCCAGAAGACCATGTAAGGTCTAGCAGAAGGACAAGAGTACAAAAGGCAGTCAGGAGGCAGCTAGTGTGAGGCAGTATGAGGAAGCCCCAGCCAGCGCAGCGTGAGTCTGGGAGTCAGCTACGTTCTCGAGCTTCCTCCTCTGTAGCACCAGTGACAGCCAATTTATTACTTCTGTTGCCAGGGAAGTGATGTGCCAGGATTCACGTTTGCAAGGCCATGACACTCTCTGCCTGGTCACCTAAAGGTACTGGGAGGCAGACTGGCTGCCCTGCCTTCTGCACCCTGAGACTGGGTGTGAGCTCAGCCTTGGGAGACCTGTCAGCTTCAACCCCTCAACATCTCCCTCCTGTGCTCAGCCGCATGCCCTGCCGGCTGAGCCCAAATCCTCAACTTGACAGAGAACTGGCCATAGGGTACAGCAGGAAGTGGAATCAAGAAAAGCCCTCAGCTGGAGGGAAAAGACACAACCACAATCCATGAGCCGCAGTGAACGTCTCTCGCATCACTGTGATGCTCTAAGAAAGATGCTGTCCAGAGGGGGAAGTGACATCCCCCTCCCCTCATACTTGAATCTTCTCTACTTTCCAGCCCTGTCTAGCCAGTCTCTGCTTCCACAGCTTCTGTGCTGTCAGAGGCTGAGCCTCTCTTAATGGGGGTGACATTAACCACTGCCCCAGGTTAGGGACAGCCTCCTCTGGTCCAGCTGTGGGCCTCCCACCCCTCCCCTCCGATTGGCTGTTCTGCAGTGCGGTGGTGGGAAGGGGTCCACATGGGGTGATCAGATAGGGGCCAAGCATAGTTCTTTCCTCAAAGGCAGGGAGAGCATAATTGTCAACTCTTCTTTGAGGCAATAGGAAATACTTGCAATCATTCCAGGTAGGCAGCAAAGTACACAAAAGCATTGAGTTTTCAGTATTGTGACCACCTGAATATTCGTATCCTGCCCATATTGCACTCTGCAGTAAGGCAGCTCCAAGAGTTGCAAGGTTCTGTTACACTAAACCAAAATCTGCCTCCATCTAATTTCCACCAGATAGTAACAAAAGGTACACTTTCTGAAGCACTTCCCATGCTTCTGGCACTTTCCTGAGCACTTCGCGGCTGTCATCCTGTCCTTGAGTGGCTCTGGGAGCTCAATTGTCCCATTATCCCTTGGCTGAGGAAGCTGCAGCTCAGAAGGGCTAAGGAGATTGCTCACCCACTTGGCTGGATTTGAACACAGGTCTGTTGGATTCCAATGCCCTGGGCCAATGCAGCTCCCAGCCTATAGGGTCTGGTTCCCTTCCCCTTTCCTGAGGCTGCCCTTCCCTGTTTGGAGGTGGCTGCCTTATCCTGTCCCTCTCCCAGCCTCTTCTCCTGGACCAAGCATCTTGGGCTTCCCACTGCTGCTCCCTGCCTTGGTCTCAGTCTCCCACCCTCCTGGGCTCCTTTCAAAGACAGGCAGAAATGAGCACGGCATTCTGGCACTGGTACTGGCCCTCCAACTCTGGATCCAATATCCTTAGGATCCATGCAGCCTATGATTACCCCATTTTTTTGTCGTCCTGTCTCACATGAGCTCAGAGGCGATCCCAACACCTAAGATGTTTTCACCTGTGGTGTTTTGGGGTTATTTCTTCTCCATTCAAAATGGAAAGGGAAGAAGACATATATCTCAGTTAAATCTCATCTTACAGATCTGACCGACTGTTTCAGTCTGTTGAGTAGTTTGAACAATGCTGATGCTGTCATTTATCACAAAGTGTGCTGTTGGACCTAAATGTGAGTCATACGCCTCTGAGAGGACCCTGATAACAACACTGACTGGCTGAGGTCAGGCTCTGTGGCCACCACCATCCAGGATGCATCATTTTATTTATTTTGAGACAGGGTCTCACTGTCACCCAGGCTGGAGTGCAGTGGTGCTAATCTTGGCTCACTGCAGCCTTGACCTCCTGGGCTGCAGAGGATCCTCCCACCTCAGCCTCCTGAGTAGCTGGGAGGTGCTAACCACCACAACTGGCTAATGTAGAGATGGGCTTTTGCCATGTTGCCCAGGCTGGTCTCGAACTCTTGAGCTCAAGCAATCCACCCACCTCGGCCTTCCAAAATGTTGGGATTATGGGCATGACCTGGCCTCAATGCATCATTTTAAACAAGCCTCCTTGGCCAGATGTGGTAGTTCATGCCTGTAATCCCAACACTTCGGGAGGCTTGAGGAGGGTGGATTGCTTGAAGCCAGGAGTTCAAGACCAGCCTGGACAACAAAGTGAGACCCCAGTCTCTATGGGATGGGGTGAGGTGGGGGGTTAGGGGGAAGAAACAACAACTAGCAAGGTGTAGTGGCTCACACCGATAGTCCCATAGTCCCAGCTACTTGGGAGGCTGAAGGGGGAGGATCCCTTAAGCCCAGGAGGTCAAAGCTGCAGTGAGCTGTGATTGCAGCACTGTGCTAGCCTGGGCAACACAGAGAGACCCCATCTCTTGAAAACAAAACAGAACAGGCCTCCTTGAGAAGTGTCATTCCACCTGTTATGAATCCAGGCTTAATCCAAAGCCCCTACTCTCACTTCTTCCAGGTTCCCTCCTGGCCCCGCTGCCCCTCCCTGATCCGTCAGCCCCAGGCATCCTGTAGTATCCGAGTGAGATAAAGGCAGACTTTGGCTCCTCTGATAAACTTCAGCAGTGTGGATCTCTCCGCCCCACGTCATGAGTGATCAACGTTCTTCTGTGGAGACTCCTGGCGTCCAGTTGAAAGTCGTGCGGCTGAGACCTCCGCGGTGCCACAGAGAAAATAGGTGTGGGGGCTGCACGGGGCCTTGAAAACTAACCGGATACCCCCGTGGAGAACGCTGGTGGGAGACTGGGCGTTCCTCAAAGTCCCGAGTGGCACAGCTGTTAGTGCTCATCTCCAGAAACCCACAGCACCTGCCCCCACGAAATCTGTGGAGAACACGAGCAGGAGGTGCAAATAATTCTGACTCCTCGGCGGAAGAACAGGAATAAGAAAGCCTGGCCTGGCCGTGGGTTGCTGGGTGAAAAGCAGCATTGCATTCGAAATGTTAGTTCATTGCAATAAATGGGTTCAGCTCCTCTTTGGAAATATTACTATAGCACGAAGTACTTTATGAAAGCCTTTTTAAAAATCAGATATTATCAGATAGTTGGTTAAAGAGCTGATTAGCTTATCAAAATGTCTGCCTATAGACGAGGCACTTGGGGCGCTCAGCACAGAGACCCCCATACCTTTTCCTGTGTGCCCACAGAGTAAGCGTTCTGAGGGCCGAGGGGAAGAGGCGACATGCAAGTTCCCACGGAGAGGAAGAATTGTTAATGGCAAAAGAATCCCAATGGAAGGTAAATTCCCTCTGATATTACACCGTGAGTCTCTGAGAAGCAACACCAGGCTTTAATAGACAAACGCGGTATTTCCTCCTGATTATTTAATTGGCACGGGAGAGCCACGCAGGTTACGAATTTGTAAGAAAACCCCAGCGGGCCCTGTTTCTGATCCCTTGGGAGGCATTCATTTAAGAAAACTTGTATTTTCTGTGTGCCCCAACTTGCACGGGGGGCGCCAACAAGCTCTGGGAACAGATGGGATTTCAGAAGCCGGGCCTCAGCGCCAACCGCGGGCTGCTGGCTCCCTCTGCTGTCCGAGTCCTCACTTGCGTTCAAGTGAAAGAGCGCGTTTCCCGGCTGATTCTGTGCCAGGAGAAATCGTGAAGGCAAGAAGACTGGGCTCAGAGCCAGGGGCCCTCCCGGGATTTGATAGCTCCTATTTCGATTTGAGCAGGACCTGCAGCCTTGTCAGTGTCTGAGCTCATGGGTAAGGTTGGGAGTAACCATTCATTGGCCAAGTGGTACCCCCCACCCCTGGGGAGGAGGAGAACAATTTCTTTCAAGGACTTTTCTGGGTACCCGGCGTGGGGAGTAAAGAGGGAGTCTCTGGAAGCAAAAGGGATCCTGAGAGGCCTGGGCAAATGACACTGGCTTTGCTTGAACCTGGAAGGCCAGACGGAGGAAAAAGAACTTCTGTTGCTGGGCGCGGTGCCTCATGCCTGTAATCCCAGCACTTTGGAGGCCGAGGCGGGTGAATCACTTGAGGTCAGCAGTTCAAGACCAGCCTGGCCAACATGGCGAAACTCTCTCTCTACTAAAATACAAAAATTAGCCTGGCGTGGTGGTGGGCGCCTGTAATCCTAGCTACCCGGGAGGTTGAGGCAGGAGAATTGTTTGAACCCAGAAGGTGGAGGTTGCAGTGAGCCGAGATTGCGCCACTGCACTCTAGCCTGGATGACAAAGTGAGACTCCGTCTCAAAAAAAAAAAAAAAAAAAAATATATATATATATATATATATATATATATATATATATATATATATTCTGTTGATGGTTCGCATTGTTTTCTGCCCAGAATCCCCACTGTCCTCTCCTCAGGCTGATGGCAAAACTTCTCCCACCCAGATGACCTCCCTCCACCAACACCTGAGAGGCCCTCAGGCGATCTGATGCGAGGCCAGGCCGCTGGGGCCTCCGGCAGGAACAGTCCGCAGAAGGAGGAAGGCAGATTGCAGAAGCGGCAGTGCTGTCCGGTAGGGAAGGCCCCGACGTCCGCCCTTCCCCAGACCGTGGGCTCCCCTCGCTTCCAGGGGTGGAGGAGAGAAGAGCTGGAGAAACGTGCCACGACTCAAACAAATTTACTTCCGTGGTGGATTCTGATTTTATTGAACAAAATGAGGTGAGAAATGTCACATTTCTTTCTTCCTGCTTCAAGTCAAATCTAATCTGGCGAGGCTGGAATACAATTCTTTTCATGACAGAGGCTCTCTCCTTCCCTCTCGGGGTCCTATCAAGGTCCCGGGGTGCGGGCAGGAGAGGCCTCTGGTTTCTGGTTGCCATTGGCTGGTTTACAGACCCCTCGTCCTCACCCCCCTGGTCCTCAATGCCCTCCTGTTGAGCCAGGGCGCGGAGGTCACTGCACAGGCTGGGCCTGCCTCCCCTGCTGAGTTCAAGCGGTTATTCCCCTGAGGCCCTGCCACATCGCTGGGACTGCTCAGAAGCTGGAGACGCCAGTCCCCTTTCTGAGCGTGGGAAGCTCTCACATTCCATTCTAGTCTTCCTGCCTCCTGAGCCCAGCCCTAGGCAGGCTCATCCCAGAGAAATGGGCCCTCACAGTGCCACCCTTAAACCTGGACAAGAGGGGCACCGTGTCCCTCTTATGGGACCTGCATATCCCCAGGGGGCACAATGTGTGAAAGAATGCCTAGCACTTCTGTCACTCAGATGTGGCCCCTAGAGCTGGCACAGGGTCACCTGTAACCCTAAACAGATGCTGTCCTCAGGAACACTGTTCAGGCCTCAGAGAAATTGCCTTCCCCCCCCCGCCCCCCCCCCCCACCCTCCTTTTTTGAGAGAAAGGGTCTCACTCTGTTACCCGGGCTGGAGTGCAGTGGCACAATCACGATTCCCTGCAGCCTCGACTTCCTGGGCTCAATCGATCCTCCTGCCTCAGCCCCACAAGTAGCTGGGACTACAGGCGCGTGCTACCACACCTGGCTAATTTTTGTGTTTTTAGTAGAAATGGGGTTTCATCATGTTGGCCAAGCTGGTATTGAACTCCTGGTCTTAAGAGATCCGACTGCCTTGGCCTCCCAAAGTACTGGGATTACAGGCATGGGCCACAAAGCTTGGCCTGAAATTGCCGTTCTTATCTTTCACCCTGTGTCTTCCAAACAAAAGGTGGCTGTGACAGAGCGGCTTGAAACTTTAGAGGCTCCCAGAGCAGCTTGAAAGTTTAGAGGCTCTTCTGCTCAGAAACGTGGAAAGGATTTAAGTATTAGAAGTGCCTAGGGCGGAGGGAAGACAGATTAATTCACTTGTCAAATACTTTCTTCCAGCATCAAAGCACAACAAAGCGTTGCTTCTCAATAGTGCTGAGTCCTTTCTCTTGCTTGTCTTTGTGTTCTAATTCATGGTTTCAGTTCTTTGATATTCACAACAGGTACGCATGGTGGCTGAAGGGCGCTTTGTGATATTAAACAATACGTATTCCTCTTAAATGTGTGTATGTAAAGGCTAGAGGTAACATGTTTGAAGCGAAATGTCGATTCTTTATATTGTTAACTCTATAGAAAATGACCAGTAGAATTTAAATAGTGCTATTTTTATAAAAATGTTTAAGATTTAATCTAAATTCAAAATATCAAATAAAAATTTCAGCTTTTAAAAAAGCTTGATTTACTTTGTTATTTAAATTTTGTCTTTTATTTTCATTAAAAAATCTTTTGAATTTTTTTTATTTTAAATAATAGAGGCAGGGTCTCACCATGTTGTCTAGGCTGGTCTTGAACTCCTGGACTCAAGTGATCCTCCCACCTTGGCCTCCCAAAGTGCTGGGAGTACAGATATGAGCCACCTTGCCAGGTCTGTCTTTTAATTTAAAATGTGTGGCTGGGCACAGTGACTCACACCTATAATCCCAGCACTTTGGGAGGCCCAAGTGGGTGGATCATTTGAGATCAGGAGTTCGAGACCAGCCTGGCCAACATGGTGAAACCTCATCTCTACTAAAAATACAAAAATTAGCTGGGTGTGGTGGCGCATGCCTGTAATCTCAGCTCCTTTGAAGACTGAGTTGGGAGAATCGCTTTAACCTGGGAGGTGGAGGTTGCAGTGAGCCAAGATCACGCCGCTGTACTCCAGCCTGGGTGAGAGAGCAAGACTCCATCTAAAAAAATAAAATAAAATAAAATGTGTGACTACTTGAGAGAAAAAATTTTTTGAAAACATAATTTTAATATTTTAATTTTTACATTTATGGCAATTCATGTTTTTGATTAGTACATTTTAAAATTATATTCATTCAGAATACAGTTGCATTGAATTTTTTTAGGTCCTGGATAATATGTGAATAAGTCAAAATAATAAAAATAGAAAATACGGCAGTGGAGCTCTGAAAATAAAAAAGATTGAAAAGAGGAAAGAAAGAAAATCTTCAGAGAAATGGACTGCATGCTTTTTTTTTTTTTTTTTTGAGGCGGAGTCTCGCTTTGTCGCCCAGGCTGGAGTGCAGTGGCACGACCTCAGCTCACTGCAACCTCCACTTCCCGGGTTCAAGCGATTCTCCTGCCTTAGCCTCCCGAGTAGCTGGGATTACAGGTGCCCGCCACCACGCCCAGCTATTTTTTTTTTTTTTTTTTGTATTTTTAGTAGAGACTGGGTTTCACCATGTTAGCCAGGATGATCTTGAACTCCTTACCTTGTGATCCACGCACCTCAGCCTCCCAAAGTGCTGGGATTACAGGCGTGAACCACTGCGCCCAGCTGACTGCATACATTTTTAACAAGTGGAAACACTAATAAAAGTGAGCAGGCTTGCATATCAAAAAAGCACTCACACCATTACTAAACTGACAAAGGAAGACTTGATAAACAGCCAAGGTCAAAGGTTTCAACAAAGACAAGGAAATAGGTGTGAAGGCCTGAAATAATATTATGTGTTCAATGTTTAGCTAAGTAAGTGATGTTTTTGATGATAACCACAGATTATTTACAGAATATTTACAGAAAACAAGGAATAATCTTAAAACTTACTAGAAATAATTTTGAAATTTGATGCCAAAATGGCTGAAACAGGCTGAAAATTAAAGAAATAGTCCCTTTCCAGAATGGAGAATTCAGAACAACATTGTTAGTTATGAGTAATAAAGTGAGAAAAGAAATCATGCATATAATATATCCAAATCAACTAGATCATTCTAGAGATAAAAGACACATTGAATCACTAACATGTATTATGTATACATCACTGAACTACCAGAAGAAAACAAGGGCATTGAAAATAGTGAAGGTATTTAATTGGCTTTACAAATATTGTAAAAAATATTTTTAAGTGAAGAACTAAAAAACATCTCAACTTTGGGTGTTGATTTAAAGCAGAGGTGTTTATATAGAGGGCTAAATAGTAAGCATTTTGGTCTTCACAAGCTGTACTGAGCCTTCAGTCTTTCTGGCTATTTCAGGCATAAAGAAGAGGTCCCAGGATAATACCAGGGTCAGCCTATACCAGACAGAAAACTTCAGGAAATGCTGAAAAGATCACAGTATCCTTAGCCCAGGATGCTGGCGGGGTTCCTGTTCACAACGGTGCCATTCTAAGGGACTTCTGTCAACTTAGAGACCGAATCTAAATTTCTCAACATCCTGTTTACTGCCTGCCACTAAAAGAACAAATTAGACATGCCTGTGGCACATGACATTTTATAATCTCTTATTGGTGTTGCATATTTTCTTTGTGAATATTTTAATGTTTTTATTATTTAATTGAATTTCCATATCTTTTAAAAGATCCAGGCTATCTGACCAACCAAGTCGATGCTTTACATTGCAAATTTAGTATAGAATAATTTTTGGTTCTTGAATTTTTTTTTAGGTTTCTTTCTGTGGTCCAACCTACCACCCTCATACTTCCAGAAGAAGGAACATGAAAAGAAAAAGGAAAAAAGCCCTTACAATATCATACGAGTTTCTCTACCAGCACATCATCCTGGTGTCCTAAAGAAGCCAGACAGCAGAGTTAACGGGTACAAGTTTAAACGTTGTCATCGTATTTTATTCTGTGTTCAAAACCACTTTCGTGATTTCCCTAATAACACATGCAAAGTCTCCTTTGAAGTTATGGAAGAGGGGCGGTGTGTGTGTTTTCTGTTTTTCTTTTTTCTAAATGTACCAATAGGCTGGCCTGGGCTGGGATTGGATAGAGAAGTTGAGAGAAAAGGCAGAAACCACCCGTCTCTTGAAGTTTGCCTGCTGGTCTCCTAGCAACTGGTTTCTTGTTTGAGGCATATTTGAGCCATATAGGGAAGACTCAGAATGCTGTAAAGGGGCACAGAATTGCTCTCCCACTGGATAATGAAGTTGTTTTTAATTACAATAATATAAACACTACATTTAAGCAGCAGTGAAGGAAAGCAGGAAGTTTGCAGAATGAGCTTTTCTGAGTTACAGTATCTGCTGTTGTGACAAGAGGAACAGGCGTGTGCCAGGGGCCACCATTGACTTCTGGCTTACAGGAGCCTGAGTCGCTCATTCAGCTTTGTCCGTGCCCACAGGGGCCAGGCGGGCTGCAGTCACAAGGGAGTTAAACAGGCGAGACACTGGAGAGCAGAGCTGGGCCTCGAGGGAGGCCGCTGTGTGAACTTGTAGGAGGCATTCGCTCCTGGAGGTGCAAAAGCCCACGATGTGCTTGCATGGCTCTGAGAGCAAGACCACAGGCATTTAGCACCTGGGTCCCTCACCTGCCTTGCCCCAGGCCCCTCTGGAGAGGACATGTCCCACCTAGAGTGGCATCTGCAGCTGAATGCTGCCATGTGAAACAGAGCCCGGTTACTGGACCACTTGGTAAAGAAACAACAGAAATCTAGATTTTTTGGGGTGGAGAGATGAACTGAAATCTCCCATTAAAAAAATATTTCAGGCCAGGGGCGGCAGCTCACACCTGTAATCCCAGCACTTCGGGAGGCCAAGGTGGGTGGATCGCCTGAGCTCAGGAGTTCGAGACCAGCCGAGCAACGTGGTGAAACCTCGTCTCTACCAAAAGCACAAAAAACTAGCTGGGTGTGGTGGTGCACACCTGTCATCCCAGCTACTTGGGAGGCTGAGGTGGGACGACTGCTTGAGCTTGGGAGGCAGAGGTTGCAGTGAGCTGAGATCATGCTACTGCACTCCAGCCTTGGTGACAAAGTGAGACCCTATCTCAAAAAAAAAAAAAAAAAAAAAAAAATATATATATATATATATTTCACTCAAACCTCATTCATTTGAGACACAAGGGCCAAAATTTGAACCACGAGTCTTTGCTTAAATCTTTTTTGTTGTTTGTTTTTTTGAGACAGGGTCTTGCTCCATCATCCAGGCTAGATAACAGTGGTGCAATCAAGGCTTGCTTCAGCTTCAACCTCCCAGGCTCAAGCCTCCCTAGCTGGGATCATAGGTATGCACCACCATGCCTGGCTAGCTAAAAAAAAAATTTCTTTTTGTAGGGATATTGTCTCCTTATGTTGCCCAGGCTGGTCTCCAACTCCTGGGCTCAAGTGATCCTCTTGCTTTGGCCTCCCAAAGTGTTGGGATTGCAGGTGTGAGCCACCGTGCCTGGCCAGCTCTTTACTTAAATCTTTTCCTAAACGGTCTGGGTAAAAACAAAAAACTTTTCCTATTCCAGTTCTAAAGCCATGAATCCCACCCCTTTCAGGCAGGTGGGTACACTTGGCATGTTCAGGGTGACAGAGGCTTTCCAGTTCTGCAGTGCAGGCAGTGAACCCTGTCCCACCAGACACAGGGGGATCCAGCTCTTGAATGCCTGTCCCCCACTGGAGCACAGATTCTTAGTAGAGAACTGGGTAAGGGGAGTGGCAAAAACTGGATGATCAGGGTATGCCATCAATATTTATATAAATGAAGAATCCAGTGAGGGAAAATATAGCAAAGTGAGGGAATAGAGCGTGTGTTTATATTTTGGGGGTGTGCAGTGGTTTAGCCATGGGCGTAGCCAAACCTGTGAATCCAGATGCTTTTGGATAGGTCATGGAAGGCTAACTCATCCATTGAGAAAAAGTTTAAAAAGCGGATACATTACAAAGGTCATATTTTTAATGGCACCAGAGAGTTACAGAAGCTGTAATACAAGGATAAATGGACTAAATTTTCAGGAAGGGATAGAACTGTCCAGAGAAAAGTGGACAATGCCTACCTGTTATTTCCCCCTAGGGCATTCTCTGATTCTGGGCTGGGCTAAGGATCAGAGCTTGACTCCAGCAGAGACCACCTGCTTGGGTGGGTATGGGGTATACAGTAAAATCAGCAAAAGTCTGAGTGGTCCTGTGGGGTTGGGCTTCCCAAAGCAGGGATTTTCAGAGCCTCAAATACATGTCTAGGTTCCCCCATGAAACATTTTCTGAATTCTGAGGCTGTCTGGGGGATTAAAGAGTCAGGTAGCATGTTTTTTTTTTTTTTTTTTTTTTTTTTTGAGACAAAGTCTCGCTCTGTCTCCCGGGCTGGAGTGCAGTGGCGCAATCTCAGCTCACTGCAACCTCTGCCTCCTGGACTCAAGTGATTCTTCTTCCTCAGCCTCCTGAATAGCTGGGATTACAGGCACATGCCACCATGCCTGTCTAATTTTTGTATTTTCAGTAGAGATGGGGGTTTCACCATGATGGCCAGGCTAGTCTCGAACTCTTGACCTCAGGTGATCCACCCACCTCGGCCTCCCAAAGGGCTGGGATTACAGGCATGAGCCATGGTGCCCGGTCATAAAGAGTCACATAGCAAGTTTTATTATTTTATTTTATTTTGTTTTGTTTTGAGACAGAGTCTTGCTCTGTTGCCCAGGCTAGAGTGCAGTGGCACAATCTCGGCTTACTGCAGCCTCCACCACCCGGGTTCAAGTGATTCTCCTACCTTAGCCTCCCGAGTAGCTGGGATTACAGGCGCCCGCCACCATGCCCGGCTAATTTTTTGTATTTCTTAGTAGAGACGGGGTTTCACCATGTTGGCCAGGCTGGTCTTGAACTACTGACCTCAAGTGACCCACCTGCCTTGGCCTCCCAAAGTACTGGGATTACAGGTGTGAGCCACTGCACCTGGCCTTGAGTCACCACACCCGGACTGCACGTTTTAAAATATAGAGTGAAATATCTTATGGTCTGGAGGTGTTTAAGAAATGAAAATGACCAGGCGGAGTTGAAATGAAAACAAAAAGGCAACAGATGAAAACTATAGGATGCTTGGTATGTTGACACAGATTCTACCAGCCCTTTTACCTAGGAGCTAATTCTGGGAGCTGCTACAGTGTAAGAATCCAGGCTTGCCCCTAAGCCAGCTGCTGGAAGACAGAGAGATTATAATATTTAGGAGAGACTAGGGTGATACCACTGAAGGCTAGATAGGCCTCAAACAGATAGTCATGCTCCGTCTCAAGAAATGTGCCAAAATTTGAATCTGTGGGAGGCTAAAAACCTAAGCTTTAAAACCCCTGAGCTGGGTGCCGTGGCTCACACCTGTAATCCCAGCACTTTGGGAGGCTGAGGGCAAGGCGGGCAGATCACCAGAGATCGGGAGTTTGAGACCAGCCTGACCAACATGGATAAACCCCGTCTCTACTAAAAATACAAAATTAGCTGGGCGTGGTGGCGCACGCCTGTAATCCCAGCTGCTCAGGAGGCTGAGGCGGAGAATCACTTGAACCCAGGAGGTAGAAGTTGTGGTGAGCCAAGATCGTGCCATTGCACTCCAGCCTGGGCAACAAGAGCAAAACTCTGTCTCTAAATAAATAAATAATAAAATAAAATAAAACCCCTGAAAGGCAGAACAGAATCTTTTGTAGTCTTTTAGGGCTAAGGACACAAGCACTTGCCAGGTTCTCAATTCATAACCCAGGAAGATCACATCCTAGGAACAGGGGTAAATGAGGTAGGCTGAGTCTTACCAAAACTCTTACTAAATTGTATCAAAGCCCCAGTTTAGCTTTGTCTCTCATCAGACTTGCCTAACAGAGGAAAGGAGGAAGGTAGTACCATCTGGAGCCTTTAGGTCTTTAAACAAAATGGCTGGCATAAAATAAGAAATTTCTAAACATGTAAAGAACCAGATCATGTCATAGATAACTAAGTTAAAAAAACTAGGCAATAGAAATACTCACAGATGGGAGAGATATTGCAGTTAACAGATAAGAGCTTCTAAATAACTATGATTAATATATTCAAGAAAATAGAAAAAAGATGCACAAAATAGATGACAGAATAGATAATTTCACCAGATATTTGGAATGAACTCTATAAAAATAATAATTGAATGGATATTCTTTTTTTCCCAATTCATTTTTTTTTCCTTGGGTAGTCTCTCGAGTCAGAGTAGACTCAGAGACTCCCCAAATGGACCTTCTAAAAGTATAATATCTAAAAATAAGCATTCAGTAAATTTGTTTAATGACAGATTGTGCATGTAGTTTACTAAGTAACTAGAAGGCAGGTTGTTAGAAAATATTCAAAACAAATGTAGAGAAAAAATGGAAAAGTAAACAATAACAGCGTAAGAGACGTGGGATAACTAGAGTCTCAGAGAGAGCAGGAAGGGGGAATGGATAGAAGCAATATTTAAGGAGATTATAACTGAAAGACATTAACCCACAGATTCAAAAGGCTTAGTAATCCCCAAATAAGAAAACACAAACTCATGGAGTAGAGCCCTTCTATGCTGTTTTTAGATCTAGACTTGGAGGAATAGAAACATATTTATTTAGGGGTATCAACCACCTTTAGTTAGAAATTCTTGATAAATGTCAAGAGACTCTATTCTCACCTTTTTCCAAAGGCACTTTATACAGTGAAATCTTCCTATTTTGCCTTGCCTTTCCCTTTATATGGAATGATTCCTTTCATCTCCCTGTTGAATCTCTTTTTATCCTTCAAGACCTATTGGCATGGGATGCTTATTTCTGCTGCTTCTGTTTGGGTAGAGGGGAGGCCACTCCTACTATATTCACTAATTGGGAATAGTATTGCAGAAACACTTCTGATTTTTCTCTCTTCCTCTTGGCTTCATCCCCTTATGGAAAAAGGCATGATTTCTTTCACTGGAGAGCTGGAGAAGTCTAACACCCCCTCCCACATTCATGCATCTCTATCAGGTGGGGCCAACATACTCACACGTCTCCCATACATGGTCTCCCCTTCCCTCCTGTTCTTGGGCTCTATCTGCGCAAGGCAGTCCACACTCCTGCCTGCCACTGGCTGGGTAACAGTCTGCCCTGCACAGCCAGTTTCCTCTTGGCCTTCATATGTGTGTAGTTCCTTAGGTCTAGATGATGAGAGAAATGTGAGAAAGACTTCTCTTTTTTTGCCCCTTGGCCCAAGCCTTATCTTTGAATCCAGGTTCACATGCATACACTATTTTAATCTTCATTGTATTTCTTTCTTAGTTTCTTCCAAGGCGATAAGAGTGAGGTTTATGATCACTCTTAAAACCCCCATAACCGAGGTGGGCAGATCACTCGAGATCAGAAGTTCAAGATCAGCCTGGCCAACATGGTGAAACCCCATCTCTACTAAAAATACAAAAATTTGCCGGGTGTGGTGGCACACACCTGTAGTCCTAGCTACTTGGGAGGCTGAGGCAGGAGAATCACTTGAACCCGGGAAGCAAAGGTTGCAGTGAGCTGAGATCAAGCCACTGCACTCCAGCTTGGCAGACAGAGTGAGACTCCATCTCAAAACAAACAAACAAACAACAACAACAACAACAACAAAACCCAATCAGACACATTTCAAAAGTTGTATCTTCTAAGGATAATGTGCTTCTCTCTTTGTAGAGCCCTTTATGATAGCACCATATTGTGGGATAATTATTTCATAATCTAGACATCTCACCCACTGGGCTCAGGCTCCTTGAGAGCAGGGACCATGTCTTATTTTTGTTGCCTCACATCACCCAACATAGCACCCAGCACATCCTAGGTATTCAAGATTTGTTTAAGCAAGGAATTCTAGAATTGTACTGAATATCACTATGTGAGAATCACTAATGTTTGCAAATTATTCTGTACTCTGTAACTGTTTTCAATATCAGGTTCATCTTTGTTAATTCAGAATAACCAGGAGTGGGCTGTTTAAAAAGTTTAACTGTTTTAAACAAGACAAGCAGTACAACTGTCTTCTCTAAATACCAATATTTTAAAATATTTTTACCTTTTTCAATGTAAAATTTCAAACATACAGAAGTATATAATTTTATGATGTGTATATCTCTGCTCTTTGAAATAGAATATCTTGAGCATAATACAATCTTTCAAAGGACCATGACTCAGGACTGGAATTCGGTTTCTATAGAACAGAAAACCCCCACATGGCTATTGAGATATAAGTTGCCTTGCACCTGCGTTAAGTGATGTGATTTTCAAATTCAGGATTTTCTCTGTTCTCCCTTTCTTTTATCTGATACTCATCACATCTGCCAGGGGCTTACCTCCAACAACCAGTTAGCTACTTGTAGTTTTGCATTGGCTAGGAAATCAGGTAGCTAGGACTGGCATAACTATGTGTTAAAAAAGAGTAAAAAAGATTCCGAGTGAGAAACTCAGAATGGCTGAGCTTTGGAGTGTAGATCTCCCACAGCCACACTGATTGTCTACTCTGCTGGGTGAGATCCGTGTCTGTCACCCCCACACCGAGATCCCTCACAGGTGCTGGGGGCTGGGGGACGTGCACAAGAGAAAGGGAAAATCCTGGCTCTGAAGGAGGTGCAATTTTGTAAAGAGGTAACAAGCTTGGGGGGCGGGGAGGAGAGACAGTGAAAAGACAGCTGTTAAAACTACTTAGGGGAGACAAATCTGATTTGTTGTGCCGTATTTATAGATGAGCTCACACTTTGAAGCAACTCTGAGTTAATTTACTTTAAACCTCTTAAATACAGTATGACAGTATAGTTTAGCACCCTGAACTGAGCAGTCAGCCTTCCTAGATTGAGGCTTTCATGTGTAAGGCTGGCTTCAAAATGAAACTAGAGTCCTCTGGGGAATCTAACACAAAAGGAATTTGGTTTATTTTTCAAAGCAACACAATTTTTAACGGCGCTTACTGGGGAAATGAATTATTACCTTGGAAATCACTTAGATTGTTGTGGCCAATATTACGTATATACAGATGTTGACTCCACTCCCAAATGGGATCTTTATAGGCAGTTTCTGTCAACAGTTTTATACACAAAGCAGGAAAAGTAAGGGAATAATGTGTGAATCTTTATTTCTCTTTTGTATTTACATTGTAAAAGGTTTTGTTTTATATAAAATTGATGTAGTTTCCTTTAAACTTTTCTTTGTAATTTACACTTGGTAAGTGTAGCTAGGTGTGGTTTTACTGAATTGAGAGAAGTTATTCTGTTTGTCCTATGAAGGGTCACTTGCAAGTCTCTCTTAGCAAATATAAAGAAAGTTGGTCTCATTGGTCTAGAATTGAGAATAACAAGATTCTAGAGTGTTTTGGGGGGCCTAGAAAATGCTGCCTTTTCCCATGGTATGAAATGAATTGATGTACTAGTCGCTGTGATTTCCTCCCTCCCTCCTTCCCTCCTTCCCTCCCTCCTTCCTTCCCTCCCTCCCTCCTTCCTTCCCTCCTTCCTTCTTTCCCTCCCTCCCTCATTCCTTCCCTCCCTCCCTCCCTCCTTCCTTCCCTCCCTCCCTTCTTTTCTTCCTTTTCTTCCTTTTATTGTGATATAATTCACATACTATAAAATTCACCCATTTAAAAAGTATATGATTCACTGGATTGTACTATACTTACAGATATGTGCAGCCATCATCACCAGAGTAAGCTCTAAAATATTTTCATCACTTCAAAACAAACCAAGATCCCAAATCCTTTCCCTATTATCTCCTTATCCCCCTACCCCTAAGCAACCACTAATCTATTTCCTCTATAGATTTGCCTATTCTGGATAGTTCATGTAAATGGAATTTTATAATATGTAATCATGTGCAACTTAGATGGATGGTTCTGGTTGAGGGTCTCCCATGAAGTTGCAGTCAAGATGTTTTCTGGGGGGTACAGTTATCTGACGACTTACTTGGAGCTGGAGGGTTTACTTCCAAGATGGCTCACTCACATGACTTTTGGAAAAAGACCTCAGTTCCCCACCATGTGGACTGCTCTATAAGGCTACTTGAGTGTCCTCACCATATGGCAGGACATATTGTCCTCACCATATGGCAGGACATATTGTCCTGCCATAACTCTGCCCAAAGCAAGTGAATAAGAGGAAATGAATACATTTTATGACCTAGTTCAGAAGTCAGACATCATCACTTTCACCAGCATATTCTATTTCTTAGACGTAAGTCACTACACCCATACTCAAGGGGAGAGGAATAGCCTCTACTCCTTGGAGGGAGGAGGACCGAAGAATATGTGGACCTTTTTAAAAACCACTACAGCAAGCTTGCTGGACTAAAGATCAATTTTAAAGTGCCACTTCTTTATATCAGCAATGATTAACTAGAAAACAGAACAATAATAACACACTATTCACCATAGCATCAAAAAAAAAGAATCTAAGAATTAACCAAGAATACCAAGTCTTCTATAAAAGATATAAAAAAATCTGATCAGTGGAGAGAGATTCCATGTTCTAGGATGGGACAGCATCATATTATGAACATGTCATTATCTCCTCACTCCAACTATCAAAACATTTAATGGTCTGACAACGAAGATCCAATTTGAACTTTTTGAGGATTTTGTGTTAAGCTTTACGTTAAAATTTATATGAAAAAACTCAAAGTCTAAAAATAGCTAAGAAAATTTTAATCAGTATAAAGAGGGGCACTTGTCCTATCAAATATAAAGTACGTCACAGGGCTATAATCAAAACAAAAAAAAGTGTGATAATGGTATGAGAACAGTCAAATGGGCTGATGGAACAGAAGAAAAAGTTCAGAAAGAAAGACCCAAATATATAATTGAGAAATTACTATAAGATAACTGGGATGCCACAAATTAAGGAGGGCTCATTAGTTTGTCTGATAAATGGTGCTGAGAAAAATGACCCCTACATGGTGAAAAACACAATTAGTTGCTTACCTAACAAGACATAAAAATATGGATTCAAAATGGATAAAAGAGCTAAATAGGCCAAGTGTGGTGGCTCATGCCTGTAATCCCAGCACTTTGGGAAAACGAAGGGGGCGGATCACCTGAGGTCAGGAGTTTGAGACCAGCCTGGCCAACATGGTGAAACCGTGTCTCTACTAAAAATACAAAAACTAGCTGGGTGTGGTGGCGGGTGCCTGTAATCCCAGCTATTCAGGAGGCTGAGGCAGGGGAATCACTTGAATCCAGGTGGTGGAGGTTGCAGTAAGCCGAGATT
This sequence comes from Pan paniscus, assembly GCF_029289425.2. NCBI lineage: Eukaryota > Metazoa > Chordata > Mammalia > Primates > Hominidae > Pan > Pan paniscus. The sequence continues at coordinate 72,885,557 of NC_073264.2, forward strand.
GCGCCATTGCACTCCAGCATGGGCAACAAGAGCAAAACTCCATCTCAAAATAAAAAGCACTAAATATAAAATATAAAGAACTAAATATTAAAAATAAATACAAAGAACTAAATATTAAAAAGTTTAATATGAACTAAATATAAAAGGTTAAACTATGTAGGTAGTAGGGAAAATATAGATAATATTGTTTTGAACTAAGCATAAACCTTAAAACAAAAATTATATTTGTTTAAATCATAATTATTTCTTTTTAACAAAATAAAGCACAAACACCTTTTGATAGAATGAAAGAAGGTGTTTGCAATGTTGAAAACTGAAAAGGAGATTGAAATCTAGAACAATAGTTCTCAAACTTCAATAGGCATTTGAGGATTTTGTTATCCTCCTGATCTGATTCAATGGGTCTGGAAGGGAGCCATGCATTCTACATTTCTAACAAGCTCCCAGCTGAGTAGCAAGAATTTAGAATATATAACAAACTTCCCAAATCATTAGGAAATGACAGAAACTCCAATAGAAAAATGGACAAAGGTCATGAGCTCATGAGTTATAGACAGGAAAACTCAAAAGGCCACCAAACATATGAAAGGACGCTCAAGCTCATTGATTATCAGATACAGAAAAATTAAAACACAAGATATTATTTTACAGATATCAGAGTGTCAAAGATTAAAAAGCTTGATAATTTCAATTATTGGCATAGATTTTGGGAATACAGAAAACATTCATGAACTGCTTGTGGGAGAGTGGACTAGAATAGCCATTTTGCAGAGCAGTCCAGCACTGTTTGGCAAAAGTAAATATATTCATATCATATGTACAGCCATTCTAGACCTGGTTATATTTTCCAAAAAATTTCTCACCTGAATTCATAGGAGACATAATTATTTATAAAGATGTTTACTAGAGTATAATTTATAGTGCAAGGATTTAGAGGCTCTCTGGAGGTCCAAAGCTGAGAAAAAATGGATAGATGTCTGCCTTAGAATATGTCCCATGCTTTTGAATCAAAAGACTTAATGTTGTTAAGATAACAATACTCATCTAATTGACCTACAAATTCAACACAATCTCTATCAAAATCCCTTTTAATTACCTTCTCTGTAGAAATTGACAAGCTAATCCTAAAATTCATATGGTGATGCAAAGGGCCGAAAATAGCCAGTTGTGTTGGACATGGGACTTTTGGCATAGTGGAATGAGGAGCTTGTAAATCTAACAGCTAATATCTTAATGATGAAACACTGAATGTTTTTTCCTAAAATGACGAAGAAAACAAGGATTTTTTCACTTCTGTTCAACATTGTCCTGAAGGTTGTATTCAGGGTAATTAGGCATGCAAAAGATGTAAATGGCATCCATACTGGAAATGAAGAAATAAACCATCTCTATTGGCAGATGACATGATCTTATATATAGAAAATCTTCAATAATCCACTTAAAAATTACTGTAACTAATAAGCAAGTTCTGCAAGGTTTCAGGATATAAGGTCAACATAAAAATAAATTGTATTTTTATGCACTTGCATTTGCCATTCCCCAAACAAAATTAAGAATACAATGCCATTTATCATAGCATCAAAAAGAATGAAATACTTCATTCTTTTGTGAGAAATAAATTTCACAAAAGGAGTATAAAACTTATACTCTATAAACCACCAACCATTGTGGAAAGAAATTAAAAGACCCAAATAAATGGAAAGACATTCCATGTTCATGGATGAGCAGATTTAATATTATTAAAATGCCCATACTCTTTAAATTGATCTACAGATTCAATGCAACCCCTATTAAAATCCCAGCTAGTTATTTTGCAGAAATTGACAAATTGATTCTAAGATTTGTATAAAAAATCAAGAGACCCAAAATACCCAAACAATCTTGAAAAAGAAGAATGAAGTTGGAAAGTCCCTGATTTTAAAACTTACTACAAAGCTATAGTAATCAGGACAATGAAGTACTGATCAAGATAGACATAGATGGCAAGAGAATATAATTGAGAGATGAACTGTCAACTTTATAGTCAATTTTGTTTTGACAAGAGTGCCAAGAAGTCAGCAGCCTTTTCAATAAAGATTAAACTGGATATTCACATGTCCAAGAAGTCAGTAGCCTTTTCAATAAAGACTAAACTAGATATTCACATGTAAAATAATAAATTAGGACCCCTGCCTCATACCATATACAAAACTCCAAATGGAATAAAGATCTGAATGGAAGAGCTAAAACTGTAAAATTCATAGAAGAAAACATAGGCATAAATCCTTGTGTCCTTGGATTAGGCAATCATTTTTCAGATATGACACCCAAAACATAAGTAACAAAAGAAAAAACAAATATATTGAACCTCAGCAAAATTCAACTTTTTTTTTTTTTTTGAGACAGTGTTTCACTCCCTCACCCAGGCTGAAATGCAGTGGTGTGATCTTGGCTCACTGCAACCTCTGCCTCCCAGGTTCAAGAGGTTCTCCTGTCTTGGCCTCCCAAGTAGCTGGAATTACAGGTGTGTGCCACCGTGCCTGGCTAATTTTTGTATTTTTAGTTATTGAAATAACTATTTTATTTTTGTATTTTGTATTTTTAGTACAGATTGGGTTTCACCATATTGGCCAGGTTGGTCTCAAACTCCTGACCTCAAATGATCTGCCCGCCTCAGCCTCCCAAAGTGTTGGGATTACAGGCATGAGCCACCACACCTAGCCTTCCCTATTCTTATTAATAGGTAAGTCCTTTATTCTTCTGTATGAGGATTCAACATTATTCTTGGGCAGGCCCCATGCAGTTTTATATATACTGATAACTTCATAGAAGAGTCTGGCTTCTCATCTTAACTTCTTCCCCTGACTTTAGGAAGCTCAGCCAGCTACACTTCTCTCTTGCTGACCCCAGTCCTGGAAGAAAACAAGTTATTTTTAGCTTCCCTCCCTTTCTGAATGCAGTTTGGAAGTTGCCCCTTTTCTTAAACCTCCTCCCGCCTGGGACTGGTTTCTCTCTTGGCTGCTTCTCGCCAAGCCTAGACTCTCATAAGTTTTCTTTCCCTTGAGCGCTGTATCTGAGGCCAGATCCACCTTTGGATTAATTCCAAGTACCTTCTGCTTAATAATTAGCCCTTACCATCTCTGACAGACAAGGGGAAGAATCTCACATTGGTCCAACCCTGTCCCCAGATGTCTGGCTAGAGTCACATCTCCTGCGCCAGCCCAGAAGGGCTACCTTGTGCTTTCCAACACTGTTTGTTGCCCACAAATACATTTCTTACCCATTAATAATTTGCAGACTCTCTCTCACCTCTCTTACTGTTTATATGGATTTGTTCTTACCTGCAACTAGACATACATTTCTAACACCCCAGAACCAGAGAGTTACTCATCACAGCAGGCTGAAAACCCCAGATCTGTTCTTGGAGCCACCGCACCCGGCCTCTGAGTTTGCTTTGACCTTTTGGGGATGATTTACCTGGGTGACAGGAGGGAGTAGGTTGATATCAATCATTTAGATGCAAAAAAACAAACAAACCAGCACAAAACCACTGCTAACCTGAGGCACTGGAGAACTCTAATGAAAATCTCTTTAAAGAGAATTATGAAAGGCAGTGATTATCTTGCTAAGTAAAATCCCTATTTACATTGTCTTCCACAGTAGAAAAAGTTTTCTCTGAATAGGCCAACATCCTTTACATTTCATTTGGATGAAAAAACATCAGAATATATAAGATAAATGAGTAAAAATGGTTCTTCCAATTCATTTATTTATTTGACACCGAGAATAATAGCTTCCAATACAAGTAATACTATGCGATGTCTTGAGCCTATGGAGTTAGACATTCGGTTATGTGATTATCAGTGTTTATTTGCATTCCCCTTTGTGTGTTCAAATCTTAATTTTATAGATTATGTTACATTTAGAGATTTATATCATATTATTTTTAATGCAAATGTAAAGAAGCACAGTGTAATTAAGCCATGAGGAATTCTTTATGGACCGACAACAATGGATCCTGCACTCCAGGATCACAAAGTCCTAAAGACAAATGGTGGGGCTGAGCAAGCTAAGCCCTGTTAAAGACATGAGCTCTCAGCAGCGGGGTGGTGGCTTATGCCTGTAATCCCAGCATTTTGGGAGGCTGAGGCAGGCAGATCACTTGAGGTCAGGAGTTTGAGACCAGCCTGGCCAACATGGTGAAATGCTGTCTCTACTAAAAATACAAAAAAATTAGCCGGGCGTGGTGGTGCATGCCTGTAATTCCAGCTACTCGGGAGGCTGAGGCAGGAGAATCACTTGAACCCAGTGCTACTGTGGGGTCCTTGCTCCCAGAGCTCCCAAGATGATGGCGGGCCACTTCCAAGATGGTGGTTGGCCACTTCCAAGATGGTGGCAAGCCTTGTGTTCTCTGACCTGGGGTTCTTGGCCTCATGGATTCCAAGGAATGGAATCTTGGGCCATGCGGTGAGTGTTATAGCTCTATTAGAAGCCGTGGGTCACGGAAGAGAACCATGGAACCCGGTAACTAGTGTTCAGCTCGATTAGGATGAACCTGGGCACTTAGCGGTGCAGGAACAATGACAAGACTTTAGCCCTATTGGGAGCGGCAATGGGTGCCTCGCTGGATCAGGAGCACAGCGGACACCCTGCCAGATCTGGAGGGATGGAAGTCAGAGGCGGGTCTGCGGCGGCGGCAAACAGCAGTGGTGGATGGCAAGCGAAAGCTCAGCTTGAGCCATAACAAACACGGACCAGAAGAGAGTGCAGTTGCAAGATTTAATAGAGTGAAAACAGAGCTCCCATACAAAGGGAGGGGACCCAAAGAGGGTAGCCGTTGCTGGCTCGAATGCCTGGGTTTATATCCTAATCATTGTCCCTCCTGCTGTGCTCTCAGGCAATAGATGACTGGCTACTTCTTTACCTCCTGTTTTTGCCTAATTAGCTTTTTAGTGAGCTCTCTTTACTACCTGATTGGTAGGGTGTGAGCTAAGTTGCAAGCCCCGTGTTTAAAGGTGGATGCAGTCACCTTCCCAGCTAGGCTTAGGGATTCTTAGTCGGCCTAGAAAATCTAGCTAGTCCTGTCTCTCACTGGGAGGTGGAGGTTGCAGTGAGTCAAGATTGCACCACTGCAGTCTAGCCTGGGTGACAGAGTAAGGCTCCATCTCAAAAGAAAAGGACAAGAGCTCTCTTTCTACCCAAGGAAAATTTGGGGGCCATGTAGTAGCCTTGCAGCCAAATCAAACAACTTTGGATTTCTTCCTGTTCATGTCCTAAGCCTCCTAATTATTTCTCATCCCGGGAAGGAAAGGGAAATTAGATGTTCTTCTCAGGAGGAAGCTGGAGTGTGATCTTCAGCCCAAGTTAGCTGTGAGAGGGGATTCTGCGGTGATTAGAAGAAGATAGGGAAGGGCAAGGCAGCCAGGCCAACAGCCCACCCTCAGCCTGGAGGCCACCTCAGGCCTGCGGCTCAGGGAGCTGATGACCGAAGAGAAGAGGTGGAGCACTGGGTTCCTGCAAGATCGAGACGTGGCTTGGAAACAGCAGCATCTCCGGTGGAGGACAGAAAGACAGCACATGTGGGGCCAGCTTTGAACCCAGCAGCCAGGACCCCAGAGAGCACAATAAAGATGAGCTTTATTGGGTGCCTCAGAGATGGATGCAGGAAGTGAGGAGGCAGAGCAGATGCGGCTCCCTGGAGGAGGGGCTGGAGATTTGCGAGCCTGCCGGCAGCAGGGAGAAACATCCTAGTCACAATAAAAAGCAGGTGGAGAGGCCCTTGACAAAAGGGCAGTGGAGCTGTATTTTTGGATTTCCAGAAGCTCCTTTGACATGCAAGGGCAGTGGGGTGTGATTTTGATGTTGACTCGTATGTTCATTCCCAGGAACCCCTCTTTGTCCTGTCTTTTCTAAGAACATCGGCATCAGTCAGACATTTGTTCTCAGGGGAGAGATTTTGGAATACAGTACAAACGGCAAAATAAAAACCCCACCTGTTTCTTGGATTTTAAATTTCCAAACAGACTTTTACATTTCCACCTGGGAGGAAAACTGGCTTCAATACCAAAGCCAAAGTCTGCGCCATACACAGCAGGCCTGGAAGGAACCTGGTGCTGTAACTGCCATGACTCCGGCCCTAAGTTTGTTCATGATTCTGCAGGCAGAGGAGAGCTGGGGGAAATGACAGCCCAGGTGCTGGAGTGTGGCCCTGTGTTCTCCCTCATACCCCACTTCTCTGGGGGCTGAGTCTGGGGAACAGATCCTCTTTAAGTTCAGGGATCCAGGGGGAGAAGAGACATGTACTTCTGGTCCATCTGGTACTCTGTGAGCCTCATAGATGTGATGAGAAGGCAGGCAAAGGTGAGAGGTGGCAGGGTAGGGAGGGCTTAATGCTGGCCAGCCCTGAGTCCCCTTGGCCCACAGAGGCCAGGGCAGGCAGCCAAACCTGCAGGATGTACTTGAGAAGGTACAGATGAGAAAGGAGAAAGGAAGAAACCAGACAGGCAGGCAGTTAGGGTGGGTCCTTGGCTGAGTTATTTCAAACAAAAGAACAGCCTGCAGGCACAGATAAGGGAACTTGCACAGGGGGGCTTGTCTAAGACATGCTCACAGCCGCACAGATAAGAAAGGCTACACAGGTGACTTGCCCAGACATGCCCTCAGTGGAAAATTCCATCCCCTGAGACATGTGCAGTAAGAGGAACAAAGCAATATGGAGTAACTCAAGCTAAGGGTCTGCATGAGCACTAGGAGGATGGGGTGGAGCTACCAGAAATGTGTGCCTTATGCAAATAAAATACCCAGCCCTCATCAATTTCTTATAAAGCCTTTGCATTCAACTGTAAAAACAGCAACCCTCTTCCAGGTCTCTTCTTCGCAGCGGAGAAATTTCTTCTTTTGCTTTTTAAACTTTGCTCCAACCTCACCCTTGGTGTCCATGCTCCTTAACTTTCTTGGTCATGAGACAAAGAACTCTGGATACTACCTCAGGCAATGACAGACTGCTACATTGTGGTGCATTGGCAAGACTGTAATATAGACATGAGCCTTGGTGTGGGAGAGAAAGGTGGATTCACAGCTAGCAATAGAAATGGGAATGGTCAGACACCTGAAGTTGCTCTTCTGTGCAGGATTCTGAGTGTGGAGGACAAAAGATGAAAACCCTTTGGGATTGATGGTTTTCCACCTGCTTCTCCTGGAATCCGGAGTTCCAGATGTTTATTTGTTCACCTGTTTGTTAGTTGGCTTGGTTATTATTTCAATCATTCATTTCTATTGATTTCAGCACCTACTATATTTCTAGAGTTTCAATCTTCTATTTGCTACCAAGCTAGCTCTTTCTAGCTTTAAGAGATGCTCCCTTGTCTCATCCTGGTGTGAAAGGAAAATAAATCTTGGGCCCCCCAAATCACTAAGATAAAGGGAAAATTCAAGCTGGGAACCTGCCTCCCATTCTATTCAAAGTCACCCCTCTGCTCACTGAGATAAATGCGTATCTGGTTGCCTTCTTTGGAGAGGCTAATCAGAAACTCAAAAGAATGCAACTGTTTGTCTCTCATCTACCTATGACCTGGAAGCCCCCTTCCTGCTTCGAGTTGTCCCACCTTTCCAGACTGAACCAATGTTCATCTTTCATATCTTGATTGATGTTTCATGTCTCCCTAAAATGTATAAACTGTGCTCTGACCACCTTGGGCACACATCGTCAGGACCTCCTGAGGCTGTGTCACAGGCGCGCATCCTCAACCTTGGCAAAATAAACTTTCTAAATTAACTGAGACCTGTCTCGGATATTTGGGGTTCACACTGGAAAGTGGGGATCAGGTCTGAGTGGTCCTACCCATATGCTTCCCTGTTTTTGGATAACCTGGTCATACTTTCAAATGGAAAGGTGAGGATTTGAGAAATTTCAAACCATGGAAGAAGAACCTTTGTGTGGACATTTTGAAGAGAAGGGAGACATATGTTATTTCTCTTTAGAGGTTTCTACAGCTGTGAAGTTACTTATGAAAAGATGTGAAGGCACATCTAATTTTCTGAAGTCAAAGACATTTAAATTCTTACCTTTCAGACAAATGGACATTTAACTCCTTTGTGGATCTCAAGGTCACAAGGGCTCAGAGAAAAGTTCCAACTTCCTTTTAACTACGAGTTCCTTGACTTTTCTTAAGCTTCTTGGTCCTGAGCCTTTTGAGCAAATAAGGCAATGGCTGTGTCCCAAGCATATCTAAGAAATAAAGACTTCACACATGGGGACTCAGGAAGAGCCATAGAAATGTAAGCAAAGTAGCAGTTCCCTGAGGCTGTTGAGAGCTGCTTTCTTCAAGCTCCTTTTATTCTTAGGCTTCTCCAGGGGAAGGATGGGCAATAAGCAGATTTATAGACCATACCTTAGGTGGATAATCAACCTGACATTGTCAGAAAAATCTATTAACATAGCAGTACACACTGCAGACATTTCTACCTCCCACTTGTAGAATACAATACAAGGTTATTTTCTACACATTCCCAAAGAAGAGTATATCATTTTCAATATTTCTTTTCTTTTTTCTTTTTTTTTTTTTTTTGAGACAGAGTCTCTCTGTGTTGCCCAGGTTGGAGTGCGGTGGCTCTATCTCAGCTCACTGCAAACTCCGCCTCCTGGGTTAAAGTGATTCTTCTGCCTCAGTCTCCTGAGTAGCTGGGATTACTAGCGTGTGCCACCATGCCCAGCTAATATTTATATTTTTAGTAGAGATAGGGTTTCACCATGTTGGCCAGGCTGGTCTCGAACCCCTGACCTCAAATGATCCGCCCTCCTCGGCCTCCCAAAGTGCTGGGATTACAGGTGTGACCCACCGTGCCTGGCCTCATATTTATTTTCTTACTGTAAAGAAAAAGAGAAGTGACTGAGATATTTTGCCTGTGAAGGTGCGTGGATGTCTGGGCTAGTCACTGTAGTGGTTGGAGCAACAGTAATGAAGCCAAGGGTTTAGTCTGTCCTTAAACCTGTTAGCTTCAGTGTCTGGCCACAAATAATCCTCCTAATGTGACTTGCAAATGCCAAGCATTGGTCCTGAGAACTGGTGGAGAAGTACAGATGGCTCAGTGTGTATCTATCACCCCCAGTGGGGAAGTAATACTGAGCACATGCTGATAGCTCATTCTCGGCATGGACAAATGGCTTTCTTTCTGGTTGTGTTGAAAGTCGAAGGTTTTTCTTATTATAAAAAGATGCTCTTTAAATTAATGTTTGCTTTTGCTCTGATGTGAGAAGAGGAAAAAAAAGTGTGAATTGCAAAGACCCTTTCCAGCTGAGATGAAACAAGAAAGATAGGCGACAAGCTGAGAGGGCATCTGTGGTTTCTGTTTGGCCACAGATCCTGGGGTAGCAGAAAGACACCCTCATTCCATTACAGCGGTGATGGCGCAGATTCAGAAAGGAAATGCAGACCTCCAAGGTCATGGACTTTCTCTGAGAAGAAAAAAGAGCTAATGAAGGAAGCCACAAAGAGATGGCAAGGGAACCAAGGCAGGAATGAGTCTGTCGATAGCAATTTCCATTGGCCTTTGTTATGCGCAAGACAAAGAGGCGACATCTAAGCCTGAGTCCTTCAAGGACAATCATAAACCAACAGAGCTTTCCCAAGCTTCTGCAGTAGGTTCACAGATTAACTGGGTCAGTGTCTCATTTGCAACTCAGCTGGTGAATGATTGTGCTGCCCTTCAGACATTGTTTGACAGTTTGTTCTCTGTGCTTTGAGGAATCCATGAAGACAATTGGTAAGTTGAAGAGTGCTAATCAGAGAATAGTTAGTGTCAGCTGAGAGCCGATCTCTTGGGAAGTCAGGCAGAGCCTGAGCCTCAGCCTGAGCAGGTCCATACATTTGATTTTGGTTTGTGTGTTCAGAGGTGAAGAGGCCCAAAGTACTGACTCACACTAGTCAAACTGACAAGACACAAATGCAAAAGCCTCAGTAACAATTCACTAATTTGGAGCAAGAAACATAACAGTCGACATACTATATCAGCTAATTAGCACGTTGGCTCTCTGGAGGGATAGAAAACTGAAAATGCCTATGAAGCAAGGTAGGTAAAGAAATGAATTGAGCAGGTGTGAGGTGAAAGGGAGTTGTTGGGAGTGGGCGGAACAGGGGACTTTATTCCCCTTCTAAAGTATGCAGCCAATATAATCTCCACCTAATTCTTGCTACTCAGGGTTTGATGTGGCCAGACCTTCTGATTTTTCAGAAGTTGGAGATTCAGATTTATAGGAGCCATTTCCTGATTTATAAATATTAGCAACTAATTTATAAAAGTTTTAAAAATCATTGTGTAAGACAAATCTGCCAGAACATTTCTCATTTGCAACCACGAATTACAAACAAAAGGCTGCTTTGGGAGCCAATTTCAGGACAAGGTGGGGTAGTTGGTTGACTTCAGTGGTTACTGTCATCAAACCCACAGCCTGATGCATCTGCTTCCAATACTGAAGACACATCAGACAGGAAGGGCAGAAGCCGCCTCTTCAGCAGTCGCATTTGTCTCCAACCTCCTAGCTTTCATTAAAACCACCAATCTCTCTGCTAGCACAGGTTCTTTGTTTACATTGTGGAGTTTGCTAACTAAGCCTCCACCTTTCTTTTTTTTTTTTTTTTTTTTTTTGAGACGGAGTCTCGCTCTGTCGCCCAGGTTGGAGTGCAGTGGCACAATCTCTGCTCACTGCAAGCTCCACCTCCCGGGTTCACGCCATTCTCCTGCCTCAGCCTCCCAAGTAGCTGGGACTACAGGCATCCGCCACCACGCCCAGCTAATTTTTTGTATTTTTAGTAGAGGCGGGGTTTCACTGTGTTAGCCAGGATGGTCTCGATCTCCTGAACTCGTGATCCACCCGCCTCGGCCTCCTAAAGTGCTGGGATTACAGGCGTGAGCCACTGCACCCGGCCAAGCCTCCACCTTTCTATACATCTGCTGGGACTGCATTCTCACTCCTAAATTAAGTTTTACAAATCCTTTGCTTTTTCCTAAGGATCCTCCTAAAAACCCTGCATTGTGTCCACACAGAAACACAATCTTCTCCATTAAGGACTGATTTTTCTTGTTTAATTTCCCAAAGGTAACAATGACAATATTATAATATATTCAAGAAGTGTTTATTGAGCAGCCACATGGAACTATTTTTAATGTTGGATGTGTTAGAAAACAAGCCAGAACTCAAGGAACTTCTTTTTTTTGTTGTTTTTTTTTTAGACAAGGTCTGGCTCTATCACCCAGTCTGGAGTGCAGTGGCGTGATCTTGGCTCGCTGCAACCTCTGCCTCCTGGGCTCAAGTGATCCTCCCACCTCAGCCTCCTGAGTAGCTGGGACTACAGGCACATACCACCACACCCAGCTAATTTTTATGTTTTCTTTTGTATAGAAATGGGGTTTCACCATGTTGCCCAGGCTGGTCTCGAACTCATGAGCTCAAGCGATCTGCCTGCCTCAGCCTCCCAAAGTACTGGGATTATAGGCATGAGCCACTGTGCTCGGCTGGAGCTTACTTTGTAATCATTGCTAACATTTATCAAGCTCTTCCAATGTGCCAGGGTCTGTGTGAAACATTTTATGTAATTATTTAATATTCAGGCCAACTCTACAAAGTCAATATTATAATGATCTTTGTTTTATGGTTAAGAAAACTGTGGTTATTCAAGATGAAGTGACCCCACCTCTGCTCTCCCAAGAGGCACCATGGTTCCCTGTCTGTCAACATCAGTATCTAACTAGGTAGTGATGACACAGCTCCTTCCCACAGTGCTGCCGTAGGAGCAGCCTTACTGGATGGTAAGCGACTTTTTTCTGATGGAAATTCCACATATGTGTTGAAGATCTTTCAAATTTATAAGTTATTAATAATTATTGAGACGCCATTTATTGAGTGCTTACTTTGTGCTAGCTTCCATGCTAAGTACTTTATATACTCTATCTAATGAGATCAAAGCTATCCTCAAAGCTATCATGTGAAAGAGATATTACTACCCCTTTTTAGAAGAAACTGGAGCTCAGAGAAGTCAAACTTGTCCAAGGTTACCCAAAGGGTCATTGCACATCCCTGCGGGGGAGGGACCTTGCAGTTCATGGAGTTAGGCAGTACATGGTCTATTCAGTCGGTCACACAGTTAAAACATGGTGGCTGTGAGAACTGCCCCAGGGCAAAATCAATGAGATTGGAATACAACTGAAGGGACTGATGGAGGGGAAGAAAACTGCCAAGGAAAGATTTCAGAGAAACCCCCTAAGAAGTGGGAGATGCCATCAGCATGTGGGAATAACCTCTCTGACATCATAATTTTGCCCATGGTCAACACTACCGGCTGGAAGGGCTGCCTCAGCTAATAACCAGCCACAAATACAAACCGCTGGTTGCTTCACCTGCGAGGTCATTAGAGTCTTCCTGAACTGTTTGAATTGTTCACCTTCTTTGATCTGACTGACTTGAGAATAGAATGGACTTTCCTGATTGGTATTTTGACATCGTGTGAACAAGGTGAAATAAATAATTGGTTTTCAGATTCAGAAAGTCTAGGTCAAGATAGGGCTCTTTTCTTGAACAAGATGGGGAAAGAAGAGTCAGAAAGTTATGCACATGAGGCTTTCCCTGTTTATGGTTTGTCCTATTGTCCTAGCTGGGTTTGGGGAAGGAAGCATTTTCTTAAGGTTTAAAAATAAACAAGTAAGTAGGATGTTATCAAAAGCCATAAACTAAAAGATTCCCTGGAGAACAGCCAAACAGGATTCTTATCAAGGTGGGGCAGCCTTCCTGAGCAACTTGTCAAATCAGCAGCATGTCAGAACGGATGGCAAATGGAACAGGCAGCCTGGGAATTCTGAAATGTCAGATCTGGAAGGTGCCTTAGGGACCAGCTAGGCCACTGCCTTTGTTTTATAAATGAAGAGAAAACTTAAGGACCATAGCGATAGAGTGACTTAATCCCAGGTCACACAGCTCATGATAAAAATTAGGGTGATGGTTTCCGGAAGCTTCTGCTCTAAGCCAGAACAACATTTCTGCTATCCTTCAGGGTTATTTGGTACTAATTGGGGTTTTAAAATAAATAGTTGATTTATTAATGTTACAAATTCAGAAGCTTAGTTTTTCTCTAAACTTTTATGTTCTATATATGTCTTATATTTTTATTTATCAAATAATCCTATTTAACCCAGTTAATACAATTCTTTTAAATCTTTTAAACATTATTTATAAAGGTAATATATCCCTTTTTATTTTAAAAGCTTTTAAAATGTCTAAACAAAGTAGCAGTTTTCCCAAGTATTTAAACACTGCTAACAAATCTAATAAATCTAACAGGATTATCAGTGACTGTCAATCTCAAATGTTTCAGTAAAGTTGTAAAATTCTCTCTCTCTCTCTCTTTCTTTTTTCCCAAGACAGGGTCTCACTCTGTTACCCAGGCTGGAGTGCTGTGGCGTGATTACAACTCACTACAGCCTCTACCTTATTGCCTTATAAGCTTCTGAGGCAACACCCTGTTGTCCCCAGACAACTGGTCCACAGGTCACATACAGCCAAACATGATGTCATCGTTCTTCCATGGAAAATCTTTTTAAAACAATGAGATTTCTGATATATATATATATTTTTTCCTTTTTTGAGAAAGGGTCTTGCTCTGACACCCAGGCTGGAGTACAGTGACATGATCATAGCTCACTGCAGCCTCAAACTCCTGGGCTCAAGAGATCTCCTCGCCTCAGCATCCCAAACAGCTAGAACTACAGGTGTGTGCTTCCGTGCCTGGCTAATTTTAAAATATTTTTGTAGAGACAGGGTCTCACTGTGTTTCCCAGGCTGATCTCAAACTTCTGGGCTGAAGTGATCCTCTTGCCTCTGCCTCCCTAAGCACTGGGATTACAGGTGTGAACTACTGCGCCCAGCCTGATATCTGATGTATCTAAACACTTCATATGAATATGAAGTTTGGAAGGCATATTTGGATGGCCCAAAATAAAATTTATGGCTGGGCATGGTGGCTCATGCCTGTAATCCCAGCACTTTGGGAGGCCGGGGGCAGGGGCGGATCACCTGAAGTCGGGAGTTTGTGACCAGCCTGGCCAACATGGTGAAACCTGGTGAAACCCTGTCTCTACTAAAAATACAAAAATACAAAAGTTAGCTAGGTGTGGTGGCAGGCGCCTGTAACCCTAGCTACTCAGGAGGCTGAGGCAGGAGAGTCACTTGAACTCAGGAGGTGGAGGTTGCAGTGAAGATAGAGATCACGCCATTGCACTCCAGCCTGGGCATCAGAGCGAGACTCTGTCTCAAAAAAATAATAATAATGATACAAATTAAAAATTAAAAAATAAAAGTTATGTGATGTGCCTCCATATGACTCTGGAAGTTCAATTTTACTTTTGAGGTCCTTAAAGAGCTTTGCAATCACCCTTCAGAGAAGCAGAAACTCAAATATAACGGGAAGCCCAAGTGGCTTCTGGCCAGGAGTAACCTACCATACATGTACTAGGAAGCTGTGAACAAAGAAAATAAGCAATGGGGCCTGGTGCGGTGGCTCATGCCTGTAATGCCAGCACTCTGGGAGGCTGAGGCGGGCAGATCACCTGAGGTCAGGAGTTCGAGACTAGCCTGGCCAACATGGTGAAACCCCCTCTTTACTAAAAATACAAAAATCAGCTGGGCGTGGTGGCAGGCGCCTGTAGTCCCAGCTACTTGGGAGGCTGAGGTAGGAGAATCGCTTGAACCTGGGAGGTGGAGGTTGCAGTGAGCTGAGATAGCACCATTGTACACACCCTGGGTGACAAGAGCGAAACTCTGTCTCAAAACAGAACAAAATACAAAACAAAACAAAAAAGCAAGAAAATAAACAATGGTTTCAAATATGAATCCAAAATCAAAACTGACTTTGAATTGCAGGTGTTGATTTGTAACTGAGCTGCTTCTCTCATGAGTGTACCCCTGGGTGTGAGGCAGCTGGGGCTGAATGATTGAACCAGGCTTACTGAGTCTCCTGTCCAATATGGGGTTAGCCTGAATTTACTTTATATATATATGATGTGTGTATATATGTGTATATATATATGGTTATATCTTTCTAATTAAAAGAGATTAAACAGAAGATCCTTTAGGTACTTTTTCATGCAAATATTTAGCTGAACATGACAAAATTTCTGAGGGTGTATAGTAGATCTTACAAACTTTTACTGCTCTGGTAAAATCCAACCTGTAGAACCTGTAGACAGGGTTATTTTAATCCATCAGTATGGGCCTGTAAAGTGTTTTTTTTTTTTTTAAAGAAGAACCAACATTTAGGAGTGGATGGAAGACATAAATATACGGAGTCTTGGTCATAGAAATATTTGACTACAGAAGCCAATGTTCCCACATAGTAACAATGATATAGGAGCTAGAAAGAAATTATTTGGGCAGGTAGTGAGGGTAAAAGAGCCCTCAGCAGAATTTCCCTTTTTAACAAAAAAGAAGCCCCCCAAATAATTTCCTTTCTGATAAAGAGCAGCCTGAAAGATGGAGCTGCAGACATAGATAAGCTGGAAGCTTGCGTGGGTGAATGTTGGCAGCTGTGCCAATAGAAAAGGGCCACCTGGGGGCGAGGTATGTTCAACATGGAGGCTCCATCTTCCCTCTTCTTTGTCACCACGTGTACAGTAAAGAAACAGGCAACATGGCATTGGCCAGGCAGAGAGCCCATCTGCATAATAAAACATTAGGGTGTGGAGTGGCCAGATTTTCATGTCCTATGCAAATGGCACACCTAGCCCTAACCAGTTTTTTGTGCCCTATGCAAATGGCACAGCTGGTCCAACCAATCTTTCATGCCCTATGTAAATCAGACACCACCTCCTCGAGCTCATCTATAAAACCCCTTGCATTCCACTGCAGAAGCAGCAACCCACTTCCCCAGGACCTCTTTCTGCTGCAGAGAGTTCTTCTCTTTCTTTCACCTATTAAACCTCTGCTCTTAACCTCACTCCTTGTATGTCCACGTCCTTGATTTCCTCAGCATGAGGCAGCAGACCTTGGGTATCACCCCAGACAAATGACATCACTTCAACAAGGCTGGTGCTGGGTGGCAGCTGCCCCACTGGACGCACTCTCCAGTCCTTCCTAGTCCTTATTATTCTCTATTTTCTACCTGACATTGTAAATTGCTGCTTATCATCACACTCACCTTGTTATTTTTCTTATAGAAGCATTAAGAGAAAGTAGCATAATCCTATCAAAAATGCAAAAAGACCAAAGGGGCTGTGTATTTCAAGAAGTAAGAGAGAGCATATTTCTACGTGAAAATAAAGGCCATTCCTACGTTTTTAACACGCAGAGCTTTCTTAAACCCAGCCAGCTTCGTGCACTGACTTGGCCTCTGGGGTTCCTGTTGGCATGTGAATATGCCGTCCCTGGGTAAACTATGCTTGGGGTTAAAACCTTTCCATTGGCTTCCTGACAATAATGATTGTCAGCATGCTATAGCCTATGGCAATACTCGTGGCATA
Source organism: Pan paniscus (assembly GCF_029289425.2). Lineage (NCBI taxonomy): Eukaryota > Metazoa > Chordata > Mammalia > Primates > Hominidae > Pan > Pan paniscus. Next base: position 72,902,039 of record NC_073264.2, read on the forward strand.
GAAGGTGAGTGAACTTTGCAAACTTCGGCAGCCACCCTTTTTAGTTTCTATTTCTTAAACTCCCTAAGGACTAGAGTCAGCCTTCCTTTGTCACGAAACTTTCAAGCCAGTTGCACTAACTCCACTTCACACAAACATAATTGTCTTCTCTGCTAGCTTTTCCTTTTCCAATCTTTCTTGAAATAATTGGGTTATTGCACTAGAAGTGTTCCTGGTGAAGAGAGACTTAAAAGCTAATAGAGATATGTAATACAGAAGACTCAGCATTCCCCTAGGAAATTACTGTGGAATATACTTGAAAGGGAAGATATTAAAACTAAGATAATGTTGAATGAGATTGAAAAGGAAACACTGTGATTGGGGAAGGGGAAAAGAAAGTAACTGGAGGGATTTCTTGATTTTAAAATTCATTCTATTAGAGTGATATTGTCAGTTTAGAGAAGGCCTTATTCTTAGCTTTTAATTAGAAGGTCAGAAGAAATGAATAGCTCAAACTTCAGTATGTGCAGAAATAGCATTATGGATCACTCATTGTAAAAGGACAAGAAAATTAAATGTTTTATTGCAGTGATGGAAATAGCGTTGAAAAATAGCACATTTTTCAGACAATGAATCTGGTCTACCTAAATTCAGAGGTTTGAGAAGAATGAAAACATTACGTGCTAGAGAGTCACTGTGATATTCTTTGCTTTTACAGGACTGCTCTCTGGAGTGGGAACCTTATATAACCAATGCAATGAATAAAAAAAAAATTGACTTCTCAGGTGTAGCCCAAAGCAATGTATTGGTGGCCCCAATCCCAGCTCCGTGCTCAACTCTGCTCTGGGGAGCTACTTTCCTGACTCTTGGATAAAATCTAGGGCAGACCTCAAATTTTTTGGTTACTCTCAGATAAGAAAAAAAATCTGGTGATATCAAGTCACAAAATCAGTTGCATCTTAGCAGTTAGGATTAAGTAGTCAAATCTCCAACTGTGTTTAGGTAAAGGTTCTCTTCTTCCTTAGCTCAGACCTGTTCCAAGAAAAATGGTCTGTGATAATTAATTTTATGTATCAACTTGACTGGGCTAAGGGATGCCCAGCTATCTGGTAAAACATTATTTCTCAGTGTACCTGTGAGGATGTTACTGGAAGAGATTAGCATTTGAATCAGTAAACTGAGTAAAGAACACTGCCCTCACCAAGGCCAGTAGGCATCATCCAATCTTTTGAGGGCCTACATAGAACAAACAAGTAAGGGAATTTTACTCTTTTTGGAGGAGGGAAGGGAAGGGGAGGGGAGGGGAACTTCGCTCTTTCTTTTTGAGCTAGGACATCCATCATACCCTGCTCTTGGACACTGGTGTTCTTGGGACTTTGGACTGGGACCTATACCCTTGGCTTTGCTGGTTCTCAGGCCTTTGGGCTTTGGAACTACACTGCTGGCTTTCTTGGGCCTCCAGCTTGCAGCCTGCAGATTGTGGGACTTCTTGTCACCCATAATCACGTGAGCCAAACCCTTATAATCTATATCTGTATCTAGTGTGTGTCTATATATGTTTATAGGACATATATACCCTACACATAGGGTATATATGATATATATTAGATACATAAAGATATATAAAATTATTATAAGGTATTGGCTCATGGGATTATAAAGGCTGAGAAGTTTCATTACATATATATTTTACATATATATATATACACACACACACAGTCATGTCTCACATTATGATATATTGGTCAGTGACAGTGTGTAGTACAATGGTGGGTCCAAAAGACTATAATATGGTATTTTTACTGTACCTTTTCTATGTATAGATATACAAATACTTGCCATTGTGTTCCAGTTGCCCACAGTAGTTAGTATAGTAACAGGCTGTACAGGTTTGTAGCCTAGGAGCAATAGGCTGTACTATATAGCCTGGGTGTACAGTAGGCTATACCATCTAGGTTTGTGTAAGTATAGTCTGTGATGTTCACACAATGATTAAATTGCCTGATGCATTTCTCAGAACCAACCTCATCATTAAGTGACACATGGCTGTGTGTGTGTATCTGTCTGTCTGTCTGTCTATCTATCTATCTATCTATCTATCTATCTATCTATCTATCTACCTACCTACCTACCTACCTATCTACTACTTGTTCTCTTTCTCTGGAGAACTCTAACATATTACAGGAGCTAAATGAATTCTTCAAGATTCCTCAACTTAGCACTTACACTAATGCTCCCTATCCACCTTCCTCAGTGTGATAACCAAGTTTCTGACCATTTCAGGAAAAGCAGGGAAGAGAGGGGAGAGTGAAGATGTCAAGAGAGGTCTTACCGAACAAGTATGGACATGTCTAACATCAGAGCCAGGATTAGGACATAAAACTTAAGGGGCCCCCAAAACTGTAAACAAAATAAATAACATTTTAATGCAAAATTTTAAAGAACTAAAATCAATGCAAAAATCCATGATGAGCAATATGTCAAAATTTTAAACAATTACAATAGTAACATCAAGAATCACTTATCACAGATCATCATAACAGATATAATAATCATCTGAAAGTTTGAAATATTGCAAGAATTACCGAAATGTGACCCAAAGACATGAAGTGAAAGAAGTTCTTCTGTGAGTAAAATTCTATGAAACCGTATCATATGCTACAGGGAAATCTTCTGTGAAAGGAAAAGTCAATGAATGTGGCAAATTTCACTGTCTTATTTTAAGAAATTGCCATAGCCACCCCACCCTTCGGCAACCACTACACAAATCAGTCAGCAGCCATCAGTGTTGAGGCAAGACCCTCCAACAGCAAAAATATTATGACCCACTGAAGGCTCAGATGATTTATAACATTTTTTAGCGTAAAGTATTTTTAAAATTAAAGTATATACATTGCTTTTTAGACATGAAGTTATTGCACACTTAGTAGACTAGTATAGTATACTAGTCTATTAAGATACTAGTATAGTATATACTTAGAATATACTGAGGCTAGTATATTACATATATACATGAATAGACTAGCATATTACAGCATACTAGTCTATTAAGTATAAACATAAACATAACTTTTACATGCACTGGGAAACCAAAAACTGTAGGTGACTTGCTTTATTGCAATATTTGCTCTATTGATGTGGCTGAAACTGAACCTGCAATCGTTTAGAGGTGTGCCTGTGTATAGGACATACATTTTTTTCTTTTGCCTCAGGTTCCATTATGGATTGGTGCAGCACCATTATTGATCCTACCTTTATTTAACATTTTGATATTTTGTTCATCATGGATGTTTTTACCTTAATTTTAATTTTTAAAATATTGTGTCAAAATATTATTTATCTTGATTATTGACTTTTTTCGTATCCTTTTAAATTTTGTGCTCACCTGAACTGCTTCATCCCCTTGCTCTAATCCCAGCCATGGCTGGCACTGTGTTTGAAGGTGGACGAGGTAGATGTCTAAAGTTGGCTTTCACCTGGGTAGTTCCTTTCCTGAAGGGGCATATATCCTCTTTCTACGCACTCATGATTCCTCCCTCAGCCTTTGGATAGCACGTAGAACAATTCTGTCCCTCCATGCAGTCCTCAGGCAGGATGTAAGCCATGCCTAAATGACTCTTATGCACTGACAACCTTCCCAGAAAGCAGGGGACTTGGTCCCATTGTTGGTAGAAGTGCAAGTGCAGGTTCATCCCAGCCATAGCTCTCCCTTGCTGCCTCCAGCTTCCTGCTTGTTAGATTTTTCAGGTCTATGCCACTGTACACCCCAGGGATTCATATCAAGCTTCTGGAGTGGTCTCTCACTGATCTTGAAGTGAAGGAAAGGTAGCCCCACCTTATACCCATGGGGGAAATTCTCTCCTTTGATCTTTTATCTCTAACATCTGTCTTGGTTTCTCCAGATTCTTAGAGACTGCATGGTGGTTGGTCAGCTAAGACTTGCAAAACTTAAAAACAAGTTTTATTGCAATATAATTTGCATACAATACAACTCATCCTTTTAAAGTGTGCAATTCAGTGATTTTTAGGATATTCTTAGCATTGTACAACCATCACCAAATCAATTTTAGAAGATTTTTAATCAGCGGAAAAAGAGATTCCATACCCATTTGCAGAAACGCCTTATTCCCCTCACTAGCATGCCCAGCCCTAGACAAGCACTAGTCTACTTTCTGTCTGTGGATTTTTCTATTCTGCATCTTCCATGTAAATGGAATCATACAATATGAAGACTTTTATGACTGGCTTCTTATACATGACTTCTCAAGCTTCATTCATATAGCACGAGTCAGTACCTCACTTTTTTATTGCCAAATAATATTCCATTGTATGGAGAAATTTCTATTCATATTATTTGCCCATATTTTATGAGGTTATGTCTCTACTTACAATTGTATTTTTTTGAGGTTTTATTTATTATTATTATTTATTATTATTTTTTGAGATGGAGTTTCACTCTTGTTGCCCAGGCTGGAGTGCAATGGTGCGATCTCCATTCACTGCAACCTCTGCCTCCTGGGTTCAAGCGATTCTCCTGGCTCAGCCTCCCAAGTAGCTGGGATTACAGGCATGTGCCACCACCCCTGGCTAATTTTTTGTATTTTTAGTAGAGATGGGGTTTCTCCATGTTGGTTAGGCTGGTCTTGAACTTCCGACCTCAGGTGATCTGTCTTCCTCGGCCTCCCAAAGTGTTGGGATTACAGGCGTGAGCCACTGTGCCTGGCCTATTACTATTTTTTTCATTTTAATAGGTTTTATTGGGGGAACAGGTGGTGTTTGATTACATGGATAAGTTCTTTAGGGGTCATTTCTGAGATTTTGGTGCACCCATCATGTGAGGAGTGTACACTGTACCCAATGTATAGTCTTTTATCCCTCACTCCCCTCCCACCCTTCCCCCGAGTCCATCAGTTCATTGTATCATTCTTACGTTTTTGTATCCTCATAGCTTAGCTCCCACTTATAAGTGAGAACATACAATGTTTGGTTTTCCATTCCTGACTTACCTCACATAGAATAATGGTCTCCAACTCCATCCAGGTTGCTGCGAATGCCATTGTTTCATTCTTTTTTTTATGGCTGAGTAGTGGTCCCATATATATATATATATAATACACACATATATATTATATATTATATATATATAATATATAAAAAACATTTTCTTTCTCCACTCATTGAGTGATGGGCATTTAGGCTGGTTCTGTATTTTTGCAATTGTGAATTGTGCTGCTGTAAACATGTGTGTGCAAGTGTCTTTTTCATATAATGACTTCTTTTCCTCTGGTTAGATACCCAGTGGTGGGACTGCTGGATCAAATAGTAGATCTACTTTTAATTCTTTACAAAATCTCCATACTGTTTTCCATAGTGGTTGAACAAGTTTACATTCCCACCAACAGTGTAAAAGTGTTTCCTTTTCACCACTTCCACGCCAACATCTATTAGTTTTTTATTTTAAAATTATGGCCATTCTTGCAGGAGTAGGGTGGTATCACATTGCGGTTTTGATTTGCATTTCCCTGATCATTAGTGATGTTGAGCATTTTTAAAATAGGTTTGTTGGCCATTTGTGTATCTTCTTTTCAGAACTGTCTATTCATGTCCTTAGCCAACTTTTTGATGGGATTATTTGTTTTTTTCTTGCTGATTTGTTTGAGTTCCTTGTAGATTCTGGATATTGGTCCTTTGTCACAGGCATAGTTCGCAAAGATTTTCTCCCCCTCTGTGGGTTGTCTGTTTACTGATTATTTCTTTTGTGGTGCAGAAGCTCTCTAGCTTAATTAAGTCCCATCTATTTATCTTTGATTTTGTTGCATTTGCTTTTGGGTTCTTGGTCATGAATTCTTTGCTTAAGCCAAAGTCTAGAAAGGTTTTTCTGATGTTATCTTCTAGAATTTTTATTTTTTCAGGTCTTAGATTTAAGTCTTTGATCCATCTTGGTTGATTTTTGTATAAGGTAAGAGATGATGATCCAGTATTATTATTCTACATGTGGCTTGGCAGTTATCCTAGCACCATTTGTTGAATAGGTGTCCTTTCCCCACTTTATGTTTTTGCTTGCCTTGTCAAAGATCAGTTGGCTGTAAGTATTTGGCTTCATTTCTGGGTTCTCTATTCTGTTCCATTGGCCTATGTGCCTGTTTTTATACCAGTATCATGCTGTTTTGGTGACTATAGCCGTATAGTATAGTTTGAAGTTGGGTAATGTGATGCCTCCGGATTTGTTCTCTTTGCTTAGTCTTGCTTTGGCTATGTGGGCTCTTTTTCAGTCCATATGAATTTTAGGATTTTTTTTTTCTAGTTCTGTGAAGAATGATGATGTTATTTTGATGGGAGTTGCACTGAATTTGTAGATTGTGTTTGGCAGTATGGTTATTTTCACAATATTGATTCTATCCATCCATGAGCATGGGATGTGTTTCCATTTGTTTGTGTCATCTATGATTTCTTTCAGCAGTGTTTTATGGTTCTTCTTGTAGAGGACTTTCACCTACTTGGTTAGCCATATCCCTAGGTTTTGTTTGTTAGTTTTACAGCTATTGTAAAAGAGGTTGAGTTCTTGGTTTGCTTCTCAGCTTGGTCACTGTTGGTGTATAGCAGTGCTACTGATTTGTGTACATTGATTTTGTATCCTGAAACTTTGTTCCATTTGGAGCTAATTTTTGTATATGGTAAGAAGTAGGAGTCTTAATTCATTATTTTGCATGTGGATATCCAGTTGTCCCAGTACCATTTATTGAAGACTATTCTTTACTCATTAAATTGTCTTGGTACTTTTGTTTAAAATTAATTGACTGTAAATGTAATGGTTCATTTCTCAATTCTGTTCTGCTGATATATATATATATGTCTATTTTATGTCAGTATCTTACTATCTTGATTACTGTAGTTTTATAGTGAGTTAAACAATACGGAACTGTCCAATTTGGTTCTTCTTTTTCAAGATAGTTTGGCTGTGTTGGGTCCCTTGTATTTCTATAGAAATTTTAGGATCTGCTTATCAATTTCTGTAAAGAAGCCAGCTGGGATTTTGATAGGAATTATCCATGAACATTGGATATCTTTCCATTTATTTAGATATTCTTTTAATTTCTTTTCATAATGTTTTGTAGTTTTTAGAATATAGGTTTTGTACTACTTCTGTAGAAGTTATTCCTAAGTGTTCTTTTTTGATGCTATTATAAATAGAATTGTATTCTTAATTTATTTTTGAAATGTTCGATGAAAGTGTTTAGAAATATAATTGGTTTTTGTATATTGATCTTGTATTGCAATTTTACTGAATTCATTTATTCTAATATTTTTAGTGTATCTTTTAGGGTTTTTTTTGTATACAAGATCATGCTATCTGCAAATAGAGTTTTACCTCTTCCTTTCCAATCTGGATGCCTTTTATTTCTTTTTCTTGTTTAATTGTCATGGACAAGACCTCCAGTACAATGTTGAATATAAATATCAAGACAAGACATCAAGACCATACAGTCTTTTACCCTTAAGTAAGATGTTAGCAGTTGGGTTTTCACAGATGCCATTTTTCAGGTTAAAGAAGTTTCTTTCTAATCCTAATTTGTTGAATGTGTTTATCATAAAAGGATTTGAATTTATTCAGATTTTAGTTCTGCATTTATTGAGATCATCATATGGATTTTATTCTTATTCTATTAATATGATATATTAATTGATTTTTGGATATTAAACTAACCTTGCTTTCCTGGGATAAATATCACTTGGTTATGGTGTATAATTTCTTATATGTGTTGCTGGATTGGTTTGATAGTATTTTATTGAGGATGTTTGTATCCATATTTATGAGTTATTGGTTTGTGGGTTTTTTTTTTTCCTTCTGATATGTTTGTCTCATTTTGATGTCTGGCTAGTACTGGCCTTATAGCACGAATTGGGAAGTAGTTTTTCCCCCTCTGTATTTTGGAAGAGTTTGGGAAATCTGGTATTACTTCTTTAAATGTTTAGTAAAAGTCAGTAGTAAAGACATCTGGGCCTGGGCTTTTCTTCACAGCTTTTTTTGTTATTATTCAAGTACAATGTCTTTACTCACTATATGTCTATTTAGATTTTCTATTTATTCTTGAGTCAGTTTCGGTAGTTTGTGTCTTTCTAAATATTTTTCCATTTTATCTGTGGTATCTAATTTGTTGGCATATAGTTGTTCATAGTGTTCTTTTATTATTTATTTATTTAGAGACAGAGTTTTGCTCTTGTTGCCCAGGCTGGAGTGCAATGGCATGATCTTGGCTCACTGCAACCTCCACCTCCTGGATTCAAGCAATTCTCCTGCAACAGCCTCCCAAGTAGCTGGGATTACAGGCATGCGCCACCATGCCTAGCTAATTTTTTGTATTTTTAGTAGAGATGGGTTTCTCCATATTGGTCAGGCTGGTCTCAAACTCCTGGTCAGGTGGTCTACCTGCCTCGGCCTCCCAAAGTGCTGGGATTACAGGTGTAAGCCACTATACCCAGCCTCATAGTGTTCTTTAATAATTATTTTTATTTCTGTAGGATTGGTATTAAAGTTCTCTCTTCATTCCTAGTTTTAGTAATTTGAGTCTTCTCTCTCTTTTTCTCTGCCAGTCAAGTTGAAAGTTTGAAACTTTAAAATCTTTTCAGGTAACTGACTTTTGTGTTCATTGATTTTCTCTATTGTTTTTCTACTCTCTATTTCATTTATTTCTGCTCTAATCTTTATTATATCCTTCTATTTGTTTTGCATTTAAGTTGCTCTTCTTTTTCCATCATCTTAAGGTAGATTATTGATTTGCAATTAAATATTTTTTCATTTTTAGAATGGTTTTACATTTTCATATGTTATCACATCATTTAAAAATCAATCGCCTTTATTTAATTTTTTAAAAATTTGTTATCGATGCATAATATTTATACATATTTATGGAGTACATGTGATATTTTATTACATGCATAGACTGTGTAATGATCAAGTCAGAGTATCTGGGGTGCTCAAAACCTTGCACTTTTTTTTTTTTTTTTGCAAAATACCTCTTAATCTCATATTGAAAATGCAGCTTGTATGTGGGTGCAGGATGGCTATAAGAAAGGCATACCTATAGGCTGTAATATGAATTTTTAAAAAGTGAAGTCATTATATGACAACTTAAAGCAAAAGGAAGGTGAAAGATCTAATGCTGGGGAATTTAATGTCTACAAAAAATGGTTTGATAACTTTAGAAAGGTATGGCTTTAAAACAGTGTCAATATAACAGGAGAAGCAGCTTCCACTGACCAAGGTGCAGTGGCTGAGTTACCAGATGCCATTAAGAAAATCATTGAGGAGAAAGTATATCTGCTTGAGCAGATTTTTAAATGTAGATGAAAGTGCCCTACTCTGGCTAAAAATGCTGTGAAGGACATTTATTAGTAAGGAAGATAAGTGAACATCAGGATTTAAGGCAGGAAGGAATAGGCTACTCAACTGTTTTGTGCAAATGCAGTTGGGTTTATGATGAGATTGCCTTTATATATAAAGCTGCCAACCCCCAAGGCTTGAAGGGAAAAGATAAACACCAGTTGGCAGGCTTTGGTTGTGCAAGAAGGACTGGGCAATTAGAACCCTTTTCCTAGATTGGCTCCATCGATTATTTGTTACTGAAGTCAGAAGGCACCTTGACAGAAAGGGACTTCCTTTTTCCCAAACACAATATCTCTAATTCAGCCTCCAGATCAAGGGGTCATAAGGACCCTTAAGGCAGATTAAACATGGTACTCTATAGAAAAGATTGTCAGTGCTATGAAATAAACCCCTATAGAGAGAACATCATACATGTTTGGAAGGATTACACCCTTGAGGATGCCATTATTGTTGTAGAAAAAGCTGTGAAAGGCATCAAGCTCAAAACAATAAATGCCTGTGGAGAAAATTGTGTCCAGATGTTATATATGACTTCACAGGATTTATGACAGAGTCAATCAAGGAAATCATGAAAGAGATTGTGGATATATCAAAAAAAGGTGGGGTGGGTCAAGGATTTCAAGAGATAGATCTTGGGGAAATTCAGGAGCTATTTGATATTACACCAGGAGATGACTTGACAGAGATGAGTGCTTCCAAACCAGGGCCAGATGAAGAGGAAGACATAGAAGAAGCAATGCCAGAAAACAAGCTGGGCAGGGTGTGGTTGCTCACACCTGTAATCGCAGCACTTTGGGAGGCTAAGGTGGACAAATCACCTGGGGTCAGGAGTTGAAGACCAGCCCACCCAACATGGTGAAACCCCATCTCTACTAAAAATACAAAAAATTAGCTGGGCATGGTGGCGGGTGCCTGTAGTCCCAGCTACTTGGGAGGCTGAGGCAGGAGAATCGCTTGAACCCAGGAGGTGGAGGTTGCAGAGAGCCGAGATCACGCCATTGCACTCCAGCCTGGGCCACAGAGTGAGAAATCGTCTCAAAAAAAAAAAGAAAGAAGACAAAACAAGTTGATTTTACACAATCTGGTGGCAGGATTCTGATTATTCAGGACTGCTTTTGACTTCTTTTACAACACGGACTCTTCCATGAGACAGGCACCAAAACTAAAGCAAATGGTGGAAGGAAGACTGGTGTAGTATAGAAATGTTTTTAGAGAAATGAAAATGCAAAAAGACAGAAATTATGATGTATTTCCGTAAAGTTATAGTGCGTGTGCCTGCTTCTCCTGCCTCCCCATCTACCTCCTCCACCTCCTCCACCTCTGCCACCCCGAGATAGCAAGACTAACCTCTCCTCCTCTTCCTCCTCCTCAGCCTACTCAACGTGAAGACGACGAGGATGAAGATCTTTAGGACACTCCATTTATACTTAATGAATAGTAAATACAGTTTCTCTTCCTTATGGTTTTCTTAATAATTTCTTTCCTCTAGCTTACTTTATTGTAAGAATACAGTGCATAACACATAGAACCTACAAAGTATGTGTTAATTGGCTGTTTATGTTATAGGTAAAGCTTCTGATCGACAGTAGGCTACGTAGTTAAGTCTTCAGGGAGTCAAGAGTTATACGTGGAATTTTGACTGCATGGGGGGTGGCAGAAGCCAGAGCCCCCAACCCCTGTGTTGTTCAAGGGCCCACTGTATTTGCCATATCTCCTTAGACCCCTCTTGACTGTGACAGTTTCTCAGACTTTCCTTGTTTTTTTCTTTTCTTTTCTTTTTTTTTTTGAGATGTAGTCTCACTCTGTAGCCCAGGCTGGGGTGCAGTGGTGTGATCTCGGCTCACTGCAAGTTCTGCCTCCCAGGTTCACACCATTCTCCTGCCTCAGCCTCCCAAGTAGCTGAGACTACATGTGCCTGCCACCACGCCTGGCTAATTTTTTGTATTTTTAGTAGAGACAGGGTTTCACCATGTTAGCCAGGATGGTCTCGATCTCCTGACCTCATAATCTACCCACCGGCCTTCCAAAGTGCTGGAATGACAGGCGTGAGCCACCACGCCCGGCCGAATTTCCTTGTTTTTAATGACCTCAGCAGTTTTGAGGAATACTGGTCAGGTATATTGTAAGATGTCCCTCTGTTGAAACTTGCCTGATGTTTTTCTCAGTATTACAATGGTGCTGTAGGTTTTTAGGAGAAAATTCACAGAGGTAAAGTGTCATTTTTATCATATCACATTACAGATGCACACTATCAACATGATTTGTGACTATAGATGTTGACCTTGATCATCTGGCTGAGTTAGTGTTTGTCAGATTTCTCCACTGTAGAGTTACTCTATTTTTTTCTTTAACCCTCTTTCCATACTGTACGTTTTGGGAGGAAGTCATTGTGTGCAGTCCACACTTAAGTAGTATGGAGTGATGCCCCCTCCTTTAGGGTGGAGTATCTACATAATTTATTTGTAATTTTTCTGGCGGGATATGTGATTTATTAATTTATTAAATATTTTTATCAGTAGGACTCATGTATATTTCCTTTATTCTTTCTTCCTTTTAAATGCATTTATAGCTATGAAATTCTCTTTAAGCACTGCTTAGCTGCATTCCATAAGTACAAAACTAGTTGTTTTTTTGTTTTGTTTTGAGATGGAGTCTCACTCTGTCGCCCAGACTGGAGTGCAGTGGTGCGATCTCGGCTCACTGCAGCTTCCGCCTCCCGGGTTCAAGCAATTCTCCTGCCTCAGCCTTCCGAGTAGCTGGGATTACAGGCACATGCCACCACGCCTGGCTAATTTTTGTAGTTTTAGTAGAGACAGGATTTCACCATGTTGATCAGGCTGGTCTCAAACTCCTGACCTCATGATCTGCCTACCTCAGCCTCCCAAACTGCTGGGATTACAGGCATGAGCCAGCACACCCAGTGCAAAACTAGTTTTTAACCAACTCCTGAGCAGGTCCTTTGAAGTGAGTACTTGCTTGTCATGTGCTGGGGCTGATCCACAACTTAGACTGAGTGCCATTGTAACATCCTGGTACCTTTATAAGAAGATTCTTTGGCACTTTACCAATCCCACTTTAACGAGATCTGCAACAGATGTGCATTTATCTGACTTTTTTTTTTGAGACCAAGTCTCGCTGGGTTAACCAGGCTGGAGTGCAGTGGCATGATCTTAGCTCAATGCAACCTCTGCCTCCTGAGCTCAAGTGATCCTCCCACCTCAGCCTCCTGAGTGGCTAGGACTACAGTCACACATCACTATGCCTGGCTAATTTTTGTACAGGCACGAGCCACCATGCTCCGTTTATTTGACATTCCTATGATATAAAGCAAAGTCTCAGGGCAAGAAGTATCAAGTGGTTGTGACATAGCCAGAAGTTAGATTTCAGATGTTCATGATGGTTACTTTTAGTTTAATTTAGGCATATCCTGTGCCACTTGTATAGCCGCAATGTAAGTTAAGCAGAGTAAACATGCATTCCTTCTAGATTATCTGGTTAACTTGGACAAGCATGTGTTACATGTGTGAGGAAGTGTGGAGAGAGGAGACAGGAAATGGAGGGATGGAGATTGTAAATAGTTTCAATAGACAAGGCCTGGCTCATGATCCAGAGAGGAGCCCAGGCAGCAGCCCAAGGGCAAAACTCTCAGGAAGGCACATGATGTCAGGAGTATGACAGCTTGAAAATTCTTCTTGGTGCAAACCCCACAAAAGTAGGGGTTTGAAGTAGGATGTGTCCTGGCCTACTTCATTGTTTCTTGGCTTTCGAGTAAACTAAAGTTGGGCTTCGGCTCTTGGAGGACTGACTGGCCAGCACTGACTCCTAGGGGAAGCTGCTATCCACTGTGCCTTTGAGCCTCCCCAGGGATGTGATACCAGCCATGGCTGCTCTGCCAACTTGCTGTGTGACTTTGGGCAAGTTCCTTGACCTATCTGAGCCTCAGCTTCCTTATCTGGAAAACGAGACTGGACGAGACTGAGTAAATGATCTCTAGAGTCTCTTCCAGCTCTAATCCCCTATGTCAGATTTCCTGGCTGGTTTGAGCCCACTTTCCATTATAAAATGACCCCAAGAGAAACCTAGAGTGCTGTTTCTGTATAGCTGCAATATAAGCTAAGCAGAGTAAACAGATGCATTTACAGTTTTTGGTTTAGTATTTTTCTTCTTTCCTTTCCTTCGCTCCCTACCCTTGCCCATGCTATTCTTCCCTGTATTTTTTCAGAGACCAAAACCTCCCTTAATCTTTAAACTGGGATGACACTGAAAAAGACATGAGGCTTCCCATAAATACTTTAATGAAGTAGAATGACTGTTTTAGTTAGTGAAGGAAACCTCTGCAAACCAGCATGAGAAACAGTTCCTGAGGGTGTGCCTCAATTATGTTTTCATCCAGGGCATTTTCAGTGAACAAAACATAGTTCAATGAAAGAGAAGTAAAGAAAATTTATTTGTACCCATTTGCATTCTCTTCATAGGGTGATGAATAATTCTGGGAACCATGGTAAAAATTACAACAAAGTATTCTGTTGTGACTCAGTTGGCAAACATCACACTTTAGTTCTTTTCCGTATGCAAAAGATCAGGGAAGTGGCCAAATACTGTTAGATTGCAAGAGTTTTGTTTGCTAAAAGCTCACTGAATTTTTCATCGATGTTCTACCTGCCCCTCCTGAAAACCACTGCAATGTCTTTTCTGCTGCATATCAGAAAATGCATTAGGGGCGTTTTCTGAACAGGGGGAGAGGAAAAAGGAGAAATAGTGTCAGAGATAGTAAATTAGTGCAAAAGTAACCAACCTAATAGGTTTGGCAGAGGCCTAGTGTCTGCCACGTCTCAAGAATGGGAGTCTAGGCCAGGCACCGTGGCTCATGCCTGTAATCCCAGCACTTTGGGAGGCAAAGGTGGGCAGATCATTCAAGGTCGGGAGTTCAAGACCAGACTGACCAACATGGTGAAATCCCGTCTCTGCTAAAAATACAAAAAATAATTAGCCAGGCATAGTGGCGCATGCCCGTAGCCTCCCAGCTACTTGGGAGGCTAAGGCAGGAGAATCACTTGAACTCGGGATGCGGATGTTGCACTGAGCCAAGATCATGCCACTGCACTCCAGCCTAGGTGACAAGAGTGAGACTCCATCTCAAAAAGGGCGGTCTAGAGGGATAAGAGTACAGGATTTGGAGCCAAAGGCCAGAGGTCTCAATCTGATCCCACCTTCAGAACCTTAGCCCTTCCAACTACAGATCTACCATAGAACAACAAATGAGACTTACTTTACATGATGGTTGTGAATGTCAAAAAAAGAATTGTAAACATGCTTTGAAAACAGTAACTCATTTTGTCCACTGTCATGAAGAGGTCATGCTTCTTGGAAACAGAAATGCATTTCCAACCAACAGGATTGTTGTGAGGGAGGCTATATCTGGGGACGGTGAGGGCTTCCGTGATTTGTTCCCCATTCTTTCCACAGGTGTCTCTTCCTGTAGCAACGTACTTGTAACCACTGAGGCGAGGCCCCAGGGGAATTGCCACAGGGGGATTTGCCCCAGGGGAATTGCTACAGGTGTGGGAACCAGCCTTGGGGACCCAGACTGGGGAGTTATTTGAGGACCTTGTGTTGCACAAGTGAAGGGCTGACACACCACAGGGGCTCAGAAAATGACCACAGCCTGCCTCCAAGGACCATGTCATCCCTCCTTCCTTGCCAGAACGTGTGTTGGTCTTAGATGGATGGTTAAGCCCTTCCCTCTCTGAAGGTTCAAATAAACATCCTAAAGAACTACAGAGTCAGATTCGGAGGTCTAGGAATCACTTTTTTTAGTTAACTCATTTCCTTCTACTGTTTGAGGGTGAACATAGTCTTGTTCTTTAGGCGTCCAGAGTCCTCACTCCCCCCAGCTTTACTCCCTTCCTTCGATTTTCCATCCCCCACCCCATCCCACAGCCTTCCCTCCCTGGGAGTCCTATGCCCCTCCTAGAGATCTTCATTCCTTCTTATGGAATAAAGAAATCCTAACCTCATGTTCCTGTTATGTTGCAAACTCTGGCTCCTTGGGTTTCCATAGGATGGTAATGGAGGGTTTCCTTTGCTGACTGTAAGTGGCGTGTGGTGGGTGGGGGTAGCAGAGGGGTAAATTGGCTATGGAAGGAAAAGGAAATGTGGCATGTGAAGTGGTTTCTGATTCAGTTCAGGTTAGGTGCTCTACCAGCCAAAATTGGGGTGAGTTTCCTCCTAAATTAACCTACAAGGAAACATACCTATGTGTCTCTGGGCAAAACAGATGTATGGAAAATTCTGTGTATGTATGGGGGTGGGGGCAGGTGGAGAGAGAGAGATAAAGAAGAGAAAGAGAAGAGGAGGAGGAGGAGTAAAAGGAAGGAGAAAGGGAACAGAAGGGAAGGGAATGGGGAAAGGGATCTTAATCCCATTCCATTTTTAAGTGGAATAATTTTAAATTGTAATTTAATGCCAGGTGCCATGGCTCACACCTGTAATCCCAGCAATTTGGGAGGCCGAGGCGGGTGGATCACGAGGTCAGGAGATCGAGACCATCCTGGCCAACATGGTGAAACACCGTCTCTACTAAAATATAAAAAATTAGCCCAGTGTGGTGGCATGCACCTGTAGTCCCAGCTACTCAGGAGGCTGAGGCAGGAGAATCACTTGAACCCAGGAGGTGGAGGTTGTGGTTGCAGTGAGCCGAGATTGTGTCACTGCACTCTAGCCTGGCAACAGAGCGAGACTCCGTCTAAAAAAAAAAAAAAAAAAAAAAATCTAATTTAAAAAATTTCAACTGAGAGCATAGATAGATGGTTGAAAGTCATTTGAAGTGTAAACTATAATATCCATATGACAATAAGAGCCATTCAGAACAAACTCAAGTACATAATAATTACAGCCATTTGGGTGTGGTCTTGAGGCTCCATAATGAATTTCCATAATGAATAGCAAAGATAGTACTATCAAATCTATAACAAGTGGATCACATATCTGATTGAATGTTTCTTTAACTCGACCAAAAGGAGTTGGCAAATCAGCACATTTTCATCCACACGTCATTTAAAAATAAAGCAAAACAAGCACAATCAAATGTCAAATTCATTAATGGCCTTTTAGTCCAATCAGAAGGTAAAGATGCAGTTGACTTTGGTCTCTCACTCAGAGTTAAGGCATGTCTTTTGAACTTGTAAAAATGCATCAGTTGAGCTTGACTGTCTCTTCCTGAATTTAAACACATTCAGTCAGATCCATAGCATAGGGATCAACCAAGTTTTCACCTATTAAGTCTTTCTTAAAGTCTGAAAGAAGCTTCAAGCAATTTTTATTTGCTTTCCATTGTATTATTTCTAGCCCAGACAGCTTTCTTGTTATCCATAAGACTTTCTGAGACTCTTTCAAAATTTGTATAATTGATTTTGAAACATCACGGCAATAATGATTGTTCGATGATCAGTTTTATGCAAGAGACATAAATGTTTAGGCTCATTTGTGCTTCCATAACAGTAAAGCCCAGGTTTTAAATAAGCATCTAAGTACATCCTATACTTTTTAAATTGCTCATAGATTTTTACACTGATTCACCTGTTATGGTTTCGAAGACTCACCTTATTTATTTATTTATTTATTTTGAGATGGAGTCTCACTTTGTTACCCAGGCTGGAGTGTAGTGGCGTGATCTCAGCTCACTGCAACCTCTGCCTCCCGGGTTCAAGTGATTCTCCTGCCTTAGCCTCCTGAGTAGCTGGGATTACAGGTGCATGCCACCACGCCTGGCTAATTTTTGTATTTTTAGTAGAGACAGGGTTTCACCATATTGGCCAGGCTGGTCTCAAACTACTGACCTTGTGATCCATCCACCTGGGCCTCCCAAAGTGCTGGGATTACAGGAGTGAGCCACTGCGCCCGGCCAACTCACCTTATTTTTATACGAAGGTACCTAAGAGGTAGTGAGCATGCATTCAGTTAGCATGAGCCGACGCTCATGTACACTTGCACACTGAGCTCAGGAGAGGCAGCAGGCGCCAAAGCCATGCCGTGGCCATATAGCTTAGTCACACCCCAATTTATTTAGCTCATTTCGCCTCAAAGGGTCTGAGTCTTGATTTTCTCAGTAAGCATCAGTGTTCTCAGCTAGTCAGTGGTAAAAATAGCATCTAACCTGTGTAAAGAACTGTGGTTTGAATACCGGCCTTTTTAGAGAAAGTTGAAAGCTTGTGCTAGCCCATATCTGTATGTGATCTCAGCTAGGAGAAGGCGCTCATTAAAATTTTCAGGCAAAGAATCAAATGGTTGTTTGTTTTTGTGGAGAAAACTTAAGACCTTGTGGCAAAAGTAAAGGCATAAATGAGTGAATGATTTCATTGTTGACCTTGATGATAAAAAGTGACTCACTAAGTTGCTTTTCACAACAACATTCTTTTCAAGACTGAAAGCTCTCAACACAAAGGCAAAAATAAATATTTTGAAATTGCATTTGATTTGATCTCAAGTAAAAAGAAGTTTGAGAGTCAGATAAAGACAGTTGATTATGGAGACCATGAGTCACTTAAAATTTTTTATCTACATCCAAAATTACATCATTGCTGGGAAAATAAGGAATAATGTTGCCAGTCATCTTTTATCATGGAAAAAGCCACTTTACCTATGTTCTCTGAGATGGTAAAAGAGCTCAAAGAGGCTCCTTCAAATCAGCATGTGACATGAGCAACTTGACCCCTTCACAAAGACACATTTGTTGAGTTTGCATCGACTGAATTTCAGTAGCCTGAAAATATTGTGTTACATTACCTTTTACATATAATTCTGGCATCTCCCCTGGGTAGTTACTGTGATATTTGTTAGACTGTTAAAACAAGAATTTGTAGCCGTTATGTTAGTATAATCTGTGTTTATAAATTTTGGAAGAGAAATTGCTTCTATGGTGAATGTCTTCTAATACGTCCTCTTCATGCCCCAGCTGGCTTCAGAACCCAGAAGTCCCAGCTCTCTGTCCTGCTGAAGCAGCCCACACTTTTCACTGCTCCGTTTTCTCTGTCACTTTTCCTGTGTTTTTCAGACTTGGACAAGCAGGTCACACAGCGATCACCTCCTCCTTGCAGTAGAGTGAAAAGAGCTCTTCTTGACCCAGGAGTTCTTTGCAAAGTGCTCTCTAAAGTCATTTTTGGCCCATTGGCCCTATTCCAAGTTATATGGTAGGTACATGATAAAAGTTCCCGTTGAATGCTCTTCATTGCTATGTTTTATGGGCTTTTCCATTCTGGGTACTTGGGCTCTCAATCCAGTTTTTGAAAAGTCTTCTTTCACTGTGGCACTCTCTTTGCCTTTGCTGGTTTTGGGTGTCTGGTATTTTTGGTCTGTGACACTTTTCTTCCTGGGTTTTCAGTAGGTGGTCATTTAAATAATTTCTAGGCTTTCTGTGCTTTTCCCTCTCTTTTTCTCCTCTTTTTCTTTTTAAAAATATCTTATCTTGTAACTCTTCCTTTACATATTTTTTGAACTAGTATCAAATTTCCCTTTTCTAAAATTGAATACCTAGGCAATGGATATCCTTGGTTTTTCCCTCTCCCTGTGGATAGTGGAGTCAGGGTAGGGATGGGGTTGAACTGTGGTTCAGTTTGTATGTTTGTCTCCTCCACAGCTCATGTTGAAACTTAATCCCCAATGTGGCAGTATTGAGAGGCAGGGCCTTTAAGGCAATTTAAATACTGAGAGCTGATTGGATCATGAGGGCTATGCCCTTATGAATGGAATGGATTAATGGGTTCATAGATTAATGGGTTATCATGGGAGTGGGACAGGTCGCTTTAAAAGAAGAACAGCGTTCAGAGCTTGCACACTCAGCCCCCTCATTGTGTGATCCCTGTGTTGCCTCAGGACTCTGCAGAGAGTCCCCACCAGCAAGAAGGCCCTCACCAGATGCAGCCCCTCAGTCTTGGACTTCTCGTCTTTTTTTTTTTTTTTTTAATCTTTTTTTTTTTTTTTGAGACAGAGTCTTGCTCTGTCTCCCAGGCTGGAGTGCAGTGGCATGATCTTGGCTCACTGCAACCTCTGCCTCCTAGGTTGGGTTCAAGAGAGTCTCCTACCTCAGCCTCCCGAGTAGCTGGGATTACAGGCATGCACCACCACACCCAGCAAATTTTTGTATTTTTAGTAGAGATGGGGTTTTGCCATGTTGGCCAGGCTGGTCTCAAACTCCTGACCTCAGGTGATCTGCCCGCCTCGGCCTCCCACAGTGCTGGGATTACAGGCGTGGGCCACTGTGCCTGGCCAGACTTTTCAGTCTTTTTTTTTTTTTGAGACAGAGTCTCACTCTTGTCACCCAGGCTGGAGTGCAGTAGTGTGATCTCAGCTCACTGCAACCTCTGCCTCCTGGGTTCAAGCTATTCTCCTGCCTCAACCTCCCAAGTAGCTGGGATTACAGGTACCTGCCACCACACCTGGCTAATTCTCAATCTTAATGATGGTAAGACATATATTCCTTTT
Organism: Pan paniscus; assembly: GCF_029289425.2. Classification (NCBI taxonomy): domain Eukaryota; kingdom Metazoa; phylum Chordata; class Mammalia; order Primates; family Hominidae; genus Pan; species Pan paniscus. The sequence continues at coordinate 72,921,882 of NC_073264.2, forward strand.
CTTTATAAATTATCAAGTTTTAGATATTCTGTTATAAGCAACAGAAAATGGATTAAGACAAATAGAACTAACATTTATTTTATAGACAATATATACTTTATATATGATTTTATTTTGTCTCACAAATGCTTATGCCTGAGATTATAATAATAGTCAGCACTTATTAAGCATTTACCACCTAAGTAACGATCAGGTTTTTTGCTAAGTGACTTGTATGCACTATCTCATTTGAGTCTTATGACAATTATAGCAGGGGGACTATATTATTTTCCCCCATTTAAAATGTAAGAAAGCTGAAGTTCAGACAGGCCAAGTGACTTGCCCAAAGTCTCATAGCTAGTAAGCCGCTGAAATGAACTTCACACCCAGTCCAAAGCTTTGGCAGCTATGTACGTGATCACACTGTTAAAGAGTGTCCATCAATGGATGAATGGATAAAGAAAAGCAGTAGATAGTATTTTATGGAATACTATTCAACCATAAAAAGAATGAAGTCCTGTTATTTGCAGAAACTTGATGAAACTGGGGATCATTATGTTGAGTGAAATAAGCCCAACACAGACAAATACTGCATGTTCTGACTTACATGTGAGAGCTTAAAAAGTTGATCTTATGGAGGTAGGGAGTAGAATGATGGTTACCAGAGGCAAGGGGTGTATGGATGAAAGAGGGGGATAAAGATAGGTTGGTTAATGGGTACAAACATATAGTTAGATAGAAGGAATGAGTTCTAATATTTCATAGCAGAGTAGGGTGGTTATAGTTAAAAACTAAGTATTGTGTATTTCATAACAGCTAGTAGAGAGACTTGAAATGCTTCCAACTCATAGAAATGATAAATGCTGCAGGTGATGGGTATCTTAAATACCATGACTTGATCATTACACATTATTGTTACATGTGTCACACATTATTACACATTAATGTTACATTCCTTACATTCCATGCATGTAACCAACTATCACCTGTACCCCATCAATATGTACAGATACTATGTATCAGTTAAAAAAAAGTAAATTCCTATCTGTCCAAGATGGCCAAATAGGAACAGCTCCAGTCTGCAGCTCCCAGCATGATGCATGCAGAAGACAGGTGATTTCTGCATTTCCAACTGAGGTACCTGGTTCATCTCACTGGGACTGGTTGGACAGTGGGTGCAGCCCATGGAGGGTGAGCCGAAGCAGGGTGGGGCATTGCCTCACCTAAGAAACACAAGCGGTCAGGGGATTTCCCTTTCCTAGCCAACAGAAGACGTGACACATGGTAGCTGGAAAATTGGGACACTCCCACCCTAATACTGCACTTTTCCAACAGTCTTAGCAAACGGCACACCAGGAGATTATATCCTGCACATGGCTTGGTGGGTCCCATGCCCATGGAGCCTTGCTCACTGCTAGCACAGCAGTCCAACATCGAACTGCAAGGTGGCAGCCTGGGCTGAGGGAGGGGCATCTGCCATTGCTGAAGCTTGAGTAAGTAAACAAAGTGGCTGGGAAGCTCAAACTGGGTGGAGCCCACTACAGCTCAAGGAGGCCTGCCTGCCTCTGTAGACTCCATCTCTAGGGGCAGGGCGTAGCTGAACAAAAGGCAGCAGAAACTTCTGCAGACTTAAATGTCCCTGACAGCTCTGAAGAGAGCAGTGGTTCTCCCAGCACGGAGTTTGAGCTCTGAGAACGGACAGACTGCCTTCTCAAGTGGGTCTCTGACTCCCGTGTAGCCTAACTGGGAGACACCTGCCAGTAGGGGCTGACTGACACCTCATACAGCCAAGTGCCCCTCTGAGATGAAGCTTCCAGAGGAAGCATCAGGCAGCCTCCGCTGGTGATACCCAGGCAAACAGGGTCTGGAGTGAACCTCCAGCAAACTCCAACAGACCTGCAGCTGAGGGTCCTGACTGTTAGAAGGAAAACTAACAAACAGAAAGGAATAGCATCAACAAAAAGGACATCAACACCAAAACCCCATCTGTAGGTCACCATCATCAAAGACCAAAGGTAGATAAAACCACAAAGATGGGGAGAAACCAGAGCAGAAAAGCTGAAAATTCTAAAAATCAGAGCACCTCTTCTTCTCCAAAGGATCACAGCTCCTCGCCAGCAATGGAACAAAGCTGGACGGAGAATGACTTTGACGAGTTGACAGAAGTAGGCTTCAGAAGGTCGGCAATAACAAACTTCTCCGAGCTAAAGGAGGAGTTCGAACCCATCACAAGGAAGCTAAAAACCTTGAAAAAAGATTAGACGAATGGCTAACTAGAATAAACAGCATAGAGAAGACCTTAAATGACCTGATGGAGCTGAAAACCATGGTGCGAGAACTATGTGATGCATGCACAAGCTTCAGTAGCCAATTCGATCAAGTGGAAGAAAGGGTATCAGTGATTGAAGATCAAATGAATGAAATGAAGTGAGAAGAGAAGTTTAGAGAAAAAAGAATAAAGAGAAACGAACAAAGGCTCCAAGAAATATGGGACTATGTGAAGAGACCAAATCTATGTTTGATTGGTGTACCTGAAAGTGATGGGGAGAATGGAACCAAGTTGGAAAACACTTCAGGATATTATCCTGGAGAACTTACCCAACCTACAAGGCAGGCCAACATTCAAATTCAGGAAATACAGAGAATGCCACAGAGATACTCCTCGAGAAGAGCAACCCCAAGACACATAATTGCCAGATTCACCAAGGTTGAAATGAAGGAAAAAACGTTAAGGGAAGCCAGAGAGATAGGTCGGGTTACCCACAAAGGGAAGCCCATCAGACTAACAGCAGAAACTCTTGGCAGAAACTCTACAAGCCAGGAGAGAGTAGGGGCCTATATTCAACATTCTTAAAGAAAGGGATTTCAAACCAGAATTGCATATCCAGCCAAACTAAGCTTCATAAGTGAAGGAGAAATAAAATCCTTTATAGACAAGCAAATGCTGAGAGATTTTGTCACCACCAGGCTTGCCTTACAAGAGCTCCTGAAGGAAGCACTAAACAGGGAAATGAACAACCAGTACCAGCCACTGCAAAAACATGCCAAATTGTAAAGACCATTGATGCTAGGAAGAAACTGCATCAACTAACGAGCAAAATAACCAGCTAACATCATAATGACAGGATCAAATTCACACATAACAATATTAAACTTAAATGTAAATGGGCTAAATGCTCCAATTAAAAGACACAGACTGGCAAATCGGATAAAGAGTCAAGACCTATCAGTGTGCTGTATTCAGGAGACCCATCTCATGTGCAGAGACACATATAGGCTCAAAATAAAGGGATGGAGGAAGATCTACCAAGCAAATGGAAAGCAAAAAAAAAAAAAAAAAAAAAAAAAAAAGCAGGGGTTGCAATCCTAGTCTCTGATAAAACAGACTTTAAACCAACAAAGATCAAAAGAGATGAAAGAGACAAAGAAGGCCATTACATAATGGTAAAGGGATCAATTCAACAAGAAGAGCTAACTATCTTAAATATATATGTACCCAATACAGGAGCATCCAGATTCATAAGGCAAGTCCTTAGAGACCTACAAAGAGACTTAGAGTCCCACACAATAATAATGGGAGACTTTAACACCCTGCTGTCAATATTAGACAGATCAATGAGACAGAAGGTTAACAAGGATATTCAGGACTTGAACTCAGCTCTGCACCAAGCAGACCTAACAGACATCTAGAGAACTCCACACCCCAAATCAACAGAATATACATTCTTCTCAGCACCACATTGCACTTATTCCAAAATTGACCACATGGTTGGAAGTAAAGCACTCCTCAGCAAATGTAAAAGAACATAAATCACAACAAACTGTCTCTCAGACAGTGCGATCATATTAGAACTCAGGTTTAAGAAACTCACTCAGAACTGCACAACTACATGGAAACTGAACAACCTGCTCCTGAATGACTACTGGGTAAATAACGAAATGAAGGCAGAAATAAAGATGTTCTTTGAAACCAATGAGAACAAAGACACAACATATCAGAATCTCTGGGACACATTTAAAGCAGTGTGTAGAGGGAAATTTATAGCACTAAATGCCCACAAGAGAAAGCAGGAAAGATCTAAAATTGACACCCTAACATCACAATTCAAAGAACTAGAGAAGCAAGAGCAAACACATTCAAAAGCTAGCAGAAGGCAAGAAATAACTAAGATCAGAGCAGAACTGAAGGAGATAGAGACACAAAAAACCCTTCAAAAAATCAATGAATCCAGGAGCTGGTTTTTTGAAACGATCAGCAAAACTGATAGACCACTAGCAAGACTAATAAAGAAGAAAAGAGAGAAGGATCAAATAGACACAATAAGAAATGATTAAGGGGATATTACCACCGATCCCACAGAAATAAACTACCAGCAGAGAATACTATAAACACCTCTATGCAATTAAACTAGAAAGTCTAGAAGAAATAGATAAATTCCTTGACACATACATCCTCCCAAGACTAAACCAGGAAGAAGTTGAATCCCTGAATAGACCAATAACAGGCTCTGAAATTGAGGCAGTAAATAATAGCCTACCAAACAAAAAAAGTCCAGGACCAGATGGATTCACAGCCAAATTCTACCAGAGGTACAAAGAGGAGCTGGTACCATTCCTTCTGAAACTATTCCAATCAACAGAAAAAGAGGGAATCCTCCCTAACTCATTTTATGAGGCCAGCATCATCCTGAAACCAAAGCCTGGCAGAGACACAACAACAAAAAAAGAGAATTTTAGAGCAATATCCCTGATGAACATCGATGCAAAAATCCTCAATAAAATACTGGCAAACTGAATCCAGCAGCACATCAAAAAGCTTATCCACCTTGATCAAGTGGGCTTCATCCCTGGGATGCAAGGCTGGTTCAACATACGCAAATCAGTAAATGTAATCCATCACAGAAACAAAACCAAAGACAAAAACCACATGATTATCTCAATAGATGCAGAAAAGGCCTTTGACAAAATTCTACAGCCCTTCATGCTAAAAACTCTCAATAAACTAGGTATTGATGGGACATATCTCAAAATAGCAAGAGCTATTTATGACAAACCCACAGCCAATACCATACTGAATGGGCAAAAACTGGAAGCATTCCCTTTGAAAACTGGCACAAGACAGGGATGCCCTCTCTCACCACTCCTATTCAACATAGTGTTGGAAGTTCTGGCCAGGGCAATCAGGCAGGAGAAATAAATATAGGGTATTCAAGGAAAAGAGGAACTCAAATTGTCCCTGTTTGCAGATGACATGATTGTATATTTAGAAAACCCCATCGTCTCAGCCCCAAATCTCCTTAAGCTGATAAGCAACTTCAGCAAAGTCTCAGGATACAAAATCAATGTGCAAAAATCACAGGCATTCCTATACACCAACAACAGACAAAGAGAGAGCCAAATCATGAGTGAACTCCCATTCACAATTGCTTCAAAGAGAATAAAATACCTAGGAATCCAACTTACAAGGGATGTGAAGGACCTCTTCAAGGAGAACTACAAACCACTGCTCAATGAAATAAAAGAGGACACAAACGAATGGAAGAATATTCCATGTTCATGGATAGGAAGAATCAGTATCATGAAAATGGCCATACTGCCCAAGGTAATTTATAGATTCAATGCCATCCCCATCAAGCTACCAATGACTTTCTTCACAGAATTGGAAAAAACTTCTTTAAAGTTCATATGGAGCCAAAAAAGAGCCCACATTGCCAAGACAATCCTAAGCCAAAAGAACAAAGCTGGAGGCATCACGCTACCTGACTTCAAACTATACTGCAAGGCTACAGTAACCAAAACAGCATGGTACTCGTACCAAAACAGACATACAGACCAATGGAACAGAACAGAGCCCTCAGAAATAACACCACACATCTACAACCATCTGATCTTTGACAAACCTGACAAAAACAAGAAATGGGGAAAGGATTCCCTATTTAATAAATGGTGCTGGGAAAACTGGCTAGCTATATGTAGAAAGCTGAAAATGCATCCCTTTCTTACACCTTATACAAAAATTAATTCAAGACAGATTAAAGACTTAAATGTTACACTAAAACCATAAAAACCCTAGAAGAAAACCTAGGCAATACCATTCAGGACATAGGCTTGGGCAAGGACTTCATGTCTAAAACACCAAAAGCAATGGCAACAAAATCCAAATTGAGTAATGGGATCTAATTAAACTAAAGAGCTTCTGCACAGTAAAAGAAACTACCATCAGAGTGAACAGGCAACATACAGAATGGGAGAAAATTTCTGCAATCTACTCATCTGATAAAGGGGTAATATCCAGAATCTGCAAAGAACTTAAACAAATTTATGAGAAAAAATCAAACAACCCCATCAACAAGTGGGCGAAGGATATGAACAAACACTTCTCAAAAGAAGACATTTATACAGCCAACAGACACATGAAAAAATGCTCATCATCACTGGTCATCAGAGAAATGCAAATCAAAACCACAATGAGATACCATCTCACACCAGTTAGAATGGTGATCATTAAAAAGTCAGGAAACAACAGGTGCTGGAGAAGATGTGGAGAAATAGGAAAGCTTTTACACTGTTTGTGGGAGTGTAAACTAGTTCAACCATTGTGGAAGACAGTGTGGCAATTCCTCAAGGATCTAGAACTAGAAATACCATTTGACCCAGCCATCCCATTACTGGGTATATACCCAAAGGATTATAAATCATGCTAGTATAAAGACACAGGCACAGGTATGTTTATTGTGGCACCATTCACAATAGCAAAGACTTGGAACCACCCCAAATGTCCATCAGTGATAGACTAGATTAAGCAAATGTGGCACACGTACACCATGGAATACTATGCAGCCATAAAAAAGGATGAGTTCATGTCCTTTGTAGGGACATGGATGAAGCTAGAAACCATCATTCTGAGCAAACTGTCACAAGGACAGTAAAACAAACACCGCATGTTCTCACTCACAGGTGGGAACTGAACAATGAGAACACTTGGACACACAGCAGGGAACATCACACACCTGGGCCTGTCATGGGGTGGGGGGATGGGGGAGGGATAGCATTAAGAGAAATACCTAATGTAAATGACGAGTTAATGGGTGCAGCACAGCAACATGGCACTTGTATACATATGTAACAAACCTGCATTTTTGCACATGTACCCTAGAACTTAAAGTATTAAAAAAAAAAGAAGCAAATTAAAAAGAAAACAAAAAAAAAAAACCTTGTCGTAGCCGGGGTTCACAACCAGATTGGCCTGGCTGTGATGTCTGGGCTCCTTCCACTATAGCATCTCTGCCTCGCTTATTATCATATGCTATTACATTCAACCCTGGGGTGTGTAATTGAATAGTCTTGTGACTAGTGGCCCATGATGGAAAGGTAATATCCCTACATTCCCTCTAAAGATGTTTAAGCCATGATATGGCTGAACAACTGTAGTCAAAAATGGGTATTAAAAAAGTCAAATGATCTAATGTATATTGAAGTTTGAATAATTTGCAACATGTTAAATGATATTGAGAGGTTATTTCCATACCCGATGCAAAAGAATCATCAGCCCTGTTTGAGCCTGTTGATGACATTCCCTGTGGGTCATATTGCCCACATTTTTGAAATAGACAAGTGTGAACTTGTAAAGGTCTTAAATTCATTCATTTATTCCCTCATTCATTAATCCATTTGTTCAATCCATTTTATATTTATTAAGTTCCAACAATGTGCCAGCTACTATTGTAGGTTATGTGACTATAAAGACAGATGAAGCTGCTGTTTTCTCCGATTGTAGTCTGAGGTTTAAGCAGGGGCTCGTGAACTGGTCTCATGTATGTTTTTAAAAGATCACTCTGGCTGCTAGGAGGAGAATGGGGCAAGAGAGGAGGGAAGTGGACTAGTTGGGAGTATTTTATTGTATTCTAGGCAAGGAATGATGGTAGCTTGGATCATCAAGGGTGAGAGAGGTGAAAGGGATATGAGGAGGTTGGGTTCAGGATACATTTTGAAGGAAAAGCCATTTGGCTTTTGCCAATAGACTGGTTGTGGGCAGTGAGAGAGAGCTGAAGATGATTCCCAGTTTTTTGACCCAAGCAGCTGGATGAATGCAAACACCATTGTCCGTGTAGTGGAGCTGCGTGGGAACAACAGGCGTGGGAAGGAATGCAGATCAGTGTTCTGTTTTGGGGGCTTTATGTTTGAGATGTCCATCAGGCATATTCCTGTGGCCTTGTCCAGGTGTGGAGGCTGGGGGTTTCTGGAGCTCAGAAAAGTTCAGGCACTCCGTGCAATCGACTACCCCACCCCAGGTCACTCACAGGTAGATCAACTGGGACCAGAGCTAAGGTTTCTGGCCTCTTTCAGCCAGCAATGGGTTGACTGTACATCACATGGACCTGGAGGAGACACACATGGTTTCTCTAGTGTGTGCTCCCGAGAGGCACCCAATCCCCTAGTGTCCCTCCTACAGAGGAAACCCTCCAGGCAGAGGACATGGCTCCTAGGGCTCCAAGAGGCAGCCCCAGTGGCCAACTAGAAGAGGTTTTGATCTGCAGACAACCTATTAGGTTACTTAACTTCCCCACCCCCACTGCCTACGCCTGTGGTTGATAATAATAGTAAATACTTTACTTAGAACAGCCAGGCACTGTTCTAAGCACTTTAATGTATTATCTTGTTAATCTTCAGTCCCTCCCACATGGAATGCGCTGTTACTATCCCCATTTGATACTGAGGCACAGAGTGGGTATAGAACACGTGGCCGCAAGGCTGGCCTGGCCTCTGACCCGCTGGTGCCGATGGGCTTCCCTTCCTCATTCCTGCTCCTGCTGCTCCTCCGAAGCCCCTTTCCCTTCCTTGCTAAGCCTGGCACAGTGACGGGGTTTCTGCTTAGCCCTCAGGGCCTGCTTATTCTCCTCTGACACCTGCAGAGCTGAGGGAGCACCAGCCTGGCTCTCTGCTTTGGGGTCTTCAGTCAAGTGCTGTTTAGAAAAGGTGAGGCCCTCTTCTAGCTTGACCTCTGAAGCACCCTGGCAATCCCCAGAGAATTTACTGAACAATGCCTGACAAAGGAAGGTCCAAATCATGGGAAGAGAAAGCCTCATGGTTCTTAGTACTGGGTACAGCAAGTCCCCTGGATTAGGGCAAAAGCTGCCCAACAAATCTACTTGTTTTTGCTGTGTTTGATCAAATCTTCTTTTGGGGCATTTAGTGAGGTTTAAACATTTTCTCTATATCCTTGTACACTTTTTGTTAAGCTCATTGCCAGTATCTTTATCTTTTTTTATTTTTTATTTTTTTGAGATGGAGTCTTGCTCTGTCACTCAGGCTGGAGTGTAGTGGCACCATCTCAGCTCATTGCAACCTCCATCTCCCAGGTTCAAGTGATTCTCTTGCCTCAGCCTCCTGAGTAGCTAGGATTATAGGCACATGCCACCATGCCTGGCTAATTTTTGTATTTTTAGTAGAGACGGGGTTTTGCCATGTTGGCCAGGCTGGTCTTGAACTCCTGACCTCAGGTGATCCACTCGCCTAAGCCTCCCAAAGTGCTGGGATTACAGGCATGAGCTACTGTGCCTAGCTAGTATTTTATCTTTTATGTTGCCACTTAAATATAAAAAAATTCTACAGTACCTGCTAACTGGTGGTTGTTTATGTATATGAAAACGATAGGTTTTGTATACTTACTTTGCATCCAACCAGGGTATTGAACTCTTTTTTGTAAACAGTGGATTTTCAGGGATGAAATAGATCTATCGTGTTGAGAAGAATTCATATACTCCTACTTTACTATGTGTTTTTATGAAGATTGGCTTATCAGTTTTGTCAAATGCTGTTTCAGCATCTATGAACATGATTATATGATTTTCTCTTTAGAGCTATTAAGATAAATTATGTTAATAGCTTTTCTAATATTGAATAGTCTGAGCATTCCAGGAATAAATTCCACTCTGTCATGATGTATTCATTTTATTTTTTATTTTTAAATTTTATTTATTTTTTGAGACAGAGTTTCGCTCTGTCACCCAGGCTGGAGTGCAGTGGCACAACCTCGGCTCACTGCAACCTCTGCTTCCTGGGTTCAAGTGATTCTCCTGCCTCAGCTGCCCAAGTAGCTAGGACTTCAGGTGCATGCCACAATGCCTGGCTAATTTTTGTATTTTTAGTATAGACGGGGTTTCACCATGTTGGCCAGGCTGGTCTCGAACTCCTCAAGTGACCTCAAGTGATCCACCTGCCTTGGCCTCCCAGAGTGCTGGGATTACAGGTGTGAGCCACCGTGCCCAGCCATGTCTTAGTTTTAAATGAGTTGTTGGGTTTAGAATTGATGCCCTTATATGAGACTGATTTATAGTTGGTTTGTTTTGTATACACTTAGACAGAATTTTTTTTCATTATTATGTTGGCTTTATAGAAAGAATTTGAAAAATTACCTCATTTTTTCATGCTCTGAAACAGTTTGCATTATTAGAATTCTGTTCTTTGAGAGTCTGATAGAGTTCCTCTACTTTTTGATGCTACTTTTAGGGGAGTCAATTCTCAGAATTTTCTCTTTTTCCTATGGAATAGACCTGTCTTGATTTTTCTCTTTCTTCTGAGTTAGTTTTATTGTTATATTTTTCCTAGAAAACTGTTCATTTCATTCATATTAATAAGTGTAGTTCTCTTAATTGCCTCTGTATCCATGGCTACTATCCTATAATTGGTTATTCTGTGTATACGTACTTTTGTCCTTTCTTTCCTCATTGGCTAGTTAGTGGTTTGTTGCATGTTGCATTCCCCAGGGGAGAGGACTCCGAGGGGGAGCTGAGTGTACAAATATTTATCAGGGAATGCCGCTGGAATAAACACCCGTGAAAGGGAGGGGAAGGAAGCAGGAGAGAACAGAAGGAGAAGTCTTGCTGTGATGCAGTTCCAATAAACCTCTGGTGACGTCCTGGGCAGCTCTGGAACTAGAATAGCCCATCACTGTTGTTTTCCATTAGGCTGGGATGTCCAGGCTTCTGTTCCTGCTTTGAACAGCTAGTGGAGACATCACTCCAGAAAGGGGTGCAACTTTGAATGAGGGTCTATCTGCAGCACAGCATAGGGGAGCGAAAATCAACTTCCCGCCACCCTTCTTGGTGCCTTGGCTGGGCTATGAATTAAACGAACATAAAACAGATCAACAGGAGGAAATTGTATTTAATTATGTGCACATGCTGGGGAGTCCTATAAAATATGAGACTAGAAGAAGGGTCCAATGATTGAAGCTTAGACAATATCTTGAACTACAGGATGGAGGAGGAAGCTTATACAGCATATTAGTCCATCTTGCACTGCTATAAATAAATACCTGAGACTAGGTATTTATAGAGAAAAGAAGTTTGATTTTATTGCTTTTATTTGTATTTATTTCTTCTGTTTTCTTTTGAGTCAGATGCCTAATTCATATGTTCCTTTTTCTTTCATGTTTATTTTTATAAATATTTTTAAGGTTATTTATTTTCCTCTGAATATGACTTTAGCTGTATTCCATAGGTTCTGACACATCTTGGTTATTTTTTTTCTAGAAAGTCTGCAGTTTTTGTTTGTGTTTTTTCAGACCTTAAACCTCTTAATTTGTTTAAGAGTTTTTTTAAAATCTGCAGATGAAAGGAACTTTTTGTTTTCTGATTGTTACTAATTTCTAATTTTATTGCCTTTGACTAGAAAATGTTATATGTACTGTTTCTAGTGTAAACCAAAAATAAAATTCTAAGCCCCCTGATATGGTTTGATCTGTGTCCCCACTCTGTAACAACCCAATCCAGGCAGGACCAGAAATGGCCCAGATCCTTCAGGAATTAAGGTTTTGGTCACCCTACTGCGGGTACCAGTTTTCTATATTAGACTGTTCTCGCATTGCTATAAATACCTGAGACTGGGTAATTTATAAAGAAAAGAGTATTAATTGGCTGATGGTTCTGCAGGCTTTACAGGAAGTGTGGCACCAGCATCTGCTCAGCTTCTGAGGAGGCTTCAGGGAGCTTTTACTCATAGTAGGAACTGAAGCAAGAGCAGGCACTTCACATGGCAAAAGCAGGAGCAAGGGGTAGGGGAAGGTGCCACAGGCTTTTAAACAACCAGCTCTCATGAGAACTCCCTCGCTCATCAACAAGGGGATGGGCTAAGCCATTCATGAGGAATATGCTCCCATCATCCAAACTCTTCCACCAGGAGGTGGGAATTACATCTCAACATGAGATTTGGTGGGAGCACAGATCCAAACACCCAACCAACTGAATGGACCCCACCCTCTTGGATAAGGGGATCCCAAAGAAACTTCACAAATTAGTTCAGACCATGATGGGAAAGAGGTTGGCTCTGCCTCGTTATACTCTCCTCCCTTCTGGAGTTTCGGCACAACTGATTAGCACTGACATTAGAGATCATAAGACTGACAAAACAGACTCTTTGTAGCAATAAGATACCAAACTCCAACCTGACTCTGGTATAGCATCACATGACAGATAACAGGCCCTAAAGGAAATCAAAATATTTTACCCCAAAATATATTTCTTTGACATATTTTGGAATGGCCCTAAAAAGCCATCTCTTGTGGGAGAAATTTGCATTCTGTAGAGTGTCTGTCTCTTTCCCTTACTAGATCTTTTCCAGAGTCTGACACTTTTTAAAGTCTGAAAAGAGACATTTACCATCTATTCTCTCTGAAGCTTGCTATGTGGAGCCTTCGTTTACATAAGAAGAACCTTGGCTGCCACAACTCAAGCATTTCCTTCTGCTGACTTCAACTCTTTAGGCAAATCTTAACTCTTTCAACCAACTGCCAATCAGAAAAATCTTTGACTCCACTTACTTATAACCTGTACGTCCCGGTGCTTTGAGATATCCCACCTTTCCTGGCTGAATGAATGTACAACTTTACATATATTGATTTTATTGATTTATGTCTTTTCCTGTAACTTCGGTCTCCCTAAAATATATAAAACTAAGCTGTAACCTGACCACCTTGGGCTCATGTTCTCAGAACCTCTTGAGGCTTGGTTCAGAATAAACCTCTTCAGGCCAGGCGAGGTGCCACCTGTAATCCCAGCACTTTGGGAGGCAGAGGTGGGTGGATCCCTTGAGCTCAGGAGTTCAAGACCAGCCTGGCTCACATGGCGAAACCCCGTCTCTACAAAAAAATACAGAAATTAGCTGGGCTTGGTGGCATGCTCCTGTAATCCCAGCTACTCGGGAGACTGAGGTGGGAGGACCACTTGAGCCTGGGAGGTTGAGGCTGTAGTGAGCCATGATCATGCCACTGAACTTCAGCCTGGGTGACAGAATGAGGCCCTATCTCAAGAAAAAAAAAAAAGAATAAATCGCTTCAAATATTTTATAGAATTTGGTTTTTTTGGGTTAACACTAGTATTTGTAATTTTTGAGGTTTCCTTTGTGGACTTAATATATGATCAATTTTTGTGAAAGTACCATAGGTGCTTGGAGAGACATATTTTTAATTTTTAGGATACACAGTTTGATGTATATTAATTCAAATGTACCTTATCAATTATTTAAGTATTCTATATCTTATTTATTCTTTGCTCCACTTAATGCTTTTTGGCTCTTATTCTAGCTTATTTTGTATTTAAGATGATGGCCTCTGCTTTTTTTGTTTGTTTGCATCTGCTTTGTATATCTTAGCACAAACTTCCATTTCCAACCTTGCTACATATATTTTTTCAGGTGTGTATTCTGATTGTTGCAAAGAGGTAGATTTTGTTTAGTGATCCAATCTGAACATCTTTTTATTTTAATAAGTAAATTAAGCCATTTATATTACTGATGTGACAGATACGTTGGGTTTAGTTCTGACATTCTAATTTATGCGATATTTTCTGTATTTAGAAAAGTCTTTTTGCCGTATTTTTTTTCTTTGCATTAGTTCTCTGTCTAGTACTTCTGACGTTTAGAAAGGTATCTATTTTTGTTTTGTTCATAAAAAATAATTCATAATTATAATTTTATTTAATACCCTTAGTCCTTTATTTATTTCAAAAATACCTACTAATTCCTTAACATGAGAAGTGATAACATTAGCATGCTTCCTTTTACTTCCCCTCCCCTTCTTCTCCTTTTTTTTTGTTTTGTTTTTTTGTTTGTTTGTTTTTTCTTTTTTTTTTTTGCTCTGTTGCCCATGCTGGAGTATAGTGGCATGATCATGGCTCTCTGCAGCCTCTACCTCCCAGCTCAAGCAATCCTTCCACCTCAGCATCCCAAGTAGCAGTAGCTAGAACCATAAGCATGCACTACCATGCCCGGTTAATTTTTAAATTTTTTTGTAGAGCCAGGGTCTTGCTATGTCACCCAAGCTTTGGCGTCCCAAAGTGTTGGGAATACAGGCATGAGCCACCGCTTCTTTATCCCTTGATTTTTGTCAAGGTTCTCTTTCTTAACATTTCTTTTGAACTGTTACATATGCTTATATGTCTACCACTTGTTACATTTTAAATAATATCTTTGAGTCCCTTTTTTACAGATGAAGCCATCTGTGAACCTAATTGTCCCCCTAACTGCTTTCCCTCCTTCTCATTCTTCATTGTGTAGTTTTTACATTGTCAGGAATAATTACATTTAATATTCCATCCAGTAGCATTTTCTCTGACATGAGGTGTTTCATTTCAATACACAAATTTAAGACTCAGAAGTGATCCTCTGAATTTTACCTTTAAATGTTCTTGCATTTCATTCTCTTGACCTCCTCTCCTCTCCTCTCCTCTCCTTTCTTTTTTTGACGGAGTATTTTTTTTTGCTCTTGTTGCCCAGACTGGAGTGCAATGGTGTGATCTCAGCTCACTGCAACCTCCGCCTCCCGGTTTCAAGCGATTCTCCTGCCTCAGCCTCCTGAGTAGCTGGGATTACAGGCATGCACCACCACGCCCAGCTAATTTTGTATTTTTAGTAGAGATGGGGTTTCTCCATGTTGGTCAGGCTGGTCTTGAACTCCTGACCTCAGGTGATCCACCTGCCTCGGCCTCCCAAAGTGCTAGGATTACAGGCATGAGCGACCATTCCCACCCTCTTTCTTCTTTCTTAATTTTTTTATTTTTATTTATCTCATCCTAACTCTCGTTTCTTCTTCCAATTAAAAGTATTTTGAATTTCTTCCATATGTTCTCTATGTCTATCATTGTTTTCTCTAATCCTTTTTAGTTATGCCTTTGTTTCCATTTTATCTTATTCTCTTTTAACTTTTATCTTTAGTGTCCTTATTATGATTTTTTAAACTTTTATTTAGGTTCAGGGGTCCATGTGCAGGTTTGTTATGTAGGTAAGCTCATGTCACGGGGGTTTGTTGTACAGTTTATTTCATCATGCAGGTACTAAGCCTAGTACCCAAGAGTTATTTTTGCTGATCCTCTCCCTCCTCTCACCCTCTACCCTTAAGTAGTCCCCAGTGTCTGTTGTTTCTCTTTCTGTGTCCATATGTTCTCATCATTTAGCTCCCACTTATACATGAGAACATGTGGTATTTGGTTTTCTGCTCCTGCATTAGTTTACTAAGGATAATGGCCTCCAGCTCCATCCATGTTCCTGCAAAGGACATAAACTCATTCTTTTTTATGGCTACATAGTATTCTGTGGTGTATATGTACCACATTTTCTTTATCCAGTCTAACATTGATGGGCATTTAGGTTGATTCCATGTCTTTGCTATTCTGAATACTGCTGCAATGAACATTGCATGCATGTGTCTTTATGGTAGAACGATTTATATTCCTTTGGGTATATATCCATTAACAGGATTGCTGAGTCAAATGGTAGTTCTGTTTTTAACTCTTTGAGGAATCACCACACTGCTTTCCACAATGGTTGAACTAATTTACACTCTCACCAGTAGTGCATAAGCATTCCCTTTTCTCCGAGCTTCGCCAGCATCTGCTACATTTTGGCTTTTCACTAATAGCCATTCTGACTGGTTTAAGATGGTATCTCATTGTGGTTTTGATTTACATTTCTCTAATGATCAGTAATAATGAGCTTTTTTTTCATATGCTTGTTGGTTGTATGTATGTCTTCTTTTGAAAAGTGTCTCTTCAAGTTCTTTGCCTACTTTTTAATTGTTCTTTTTTTCTTGTAAATTTGTTTAAGTTTCTTTTAGATGCTGGATATTATTAGGCCTTTGTCAGATGCTTAGTTTGCAAATATTTTCTCCCATTCTCTAGGTTGTCTGTTTACTCTGTTGATAGTTTCTTTTGCAGTGCAGAAGCTCTTAAGTTTAATTAGATGCCATTTGTCAATTTTTGCTTTTGTTGTAAAGACACTTTTGGCATCTTACTCATGAAATATTTTCCCATATCTATATCCAGAATGGTATTGCCTAGATTTTCTTCTAGGGTTTTTATAGTTTGGGGCTTTACATTTAAGTCTTTAATCCATCTTGACTTGATTTTTGTATGTGATATAAGGAAGGGGCCCAGTTTTAATCTTCTGCATATGGCTGGTCAGTTATCTCAGCACTATTTATTGAACAGGGAGTCCTTTCCCCTATTATGTTTTTCTAAAATGCCTATGTTCCCTGTGCTCCTTTCAAGTTTTGCTTTTTTCCCGCTGATATTTTCCCAGATTTCACTAGCTCAAATTTTATCTGCTCCTGAAGTCTCTTCATCTCTATTTCTTACATTTGTTCTTTTTCTTTTCTTTTTTTTTTTTTGAGACAGGGTCTTACTCTGTCACCCAGGTTGGAGTGCAGTGGTGTGATCTTGGTTCACTGCAGCCTCCCCATCCTGGGCTCAAGCAATTCTCCCATCTCAGCCTCCTGAGTAGCTGGGATTACAGGTGTGTACCATCACTCCCGGCTAATTTTTAATTTTTCATTTTTTGTAGAGATGGGGTTTTGCTATGTTTCTGAGGCTGGTACCGAACTTCTGGGCTCAAGTGATTCTCCTACCTCAGCCTTCTGTCCTTTTCCTTTGTAGAAGCAATTACTTCATTAGTTATTTTAATCCTTAACAAAATATTTTTCATGATTTCCATCTATTTCATGGTAACATTTTCCAATAGTGATTTTATCTTTTGGCAAGTTTTACTGCTCTTTTTCATCTATTTTTTTTCTTATGGTATCTTTGTATCAGTATTCTGTTAGTTTCTTTCTTTATTTTTATTTTATTTTATTGTTTTTGAGACAGAGTCTGGCTGTGTCGCCCAAGCTGGAGTGCAATGGTGCAATCTCGGCTCATTGCAACCTCTGCCTCCCAGGTTCAAGCGATTCTCCTGCCTCAGCCTCTCGAGTAGCTGGGACTACAGGTGCATGCCACCACGCTGGCTAATTTTTCGTATTTTTTAGTAGAGACGGGGTTTCACCATGTTGCTGGTCTCAAACTCCTGACTTCAGGTGATCTCCCCACCTCGGCCTCCCAAAGTGCTGGGATTACAGGCTTGAGCCACTGCACCTGGCTAGTTTCGTTATTATTACTTACTTTGAATGATACGCATTTTTGTGGAAGCTGTTTGCAGGAGATTCTTCTGGGGCAGAGGAGCAGGAACTTTTCAGGCTTTATAAACCAAAGGCTCTTTACTATCTGCAAATATGGCTCATCTGGGTGATTCTTTGTGTCATCCATTTCCACTGTTTCTCTGACCAAACCAGACCTGGGAGGTCATCACTAGCCTTGCTTATCCCAGTTTCTGTACAAAAATTAGCAATTATTATTGTAAAATTACAATTATTATTGTAAAATCACAATTACTATTGTAAATAAGAGATAGAGTTTTGCACTTTGGGTGAGCCCCTCCCTTGCAAGAAGAGTATTTTATGGTACTTAGATCTGACACCATTGAACTCTCTTGCAAATCTCTGTATTTCTTGTCTTTACTTTCTGCCTGTTGTTAACTGCTTTGTGGCACCTTTTAGCATATATACATACACTTTTTTAGCTTTTTTTTTTTTTTTTTGAGATGGAATCTCACTCTGTTGCACAGGTTGGAGTGCAGTGGCGTGATCTTGGCTCACTGCAACCTCTGCCTCCCAGGTTCAGGCAAGTCTCCTGCCTTAGCCTCCCAAGTAGCTGGGATTACAGGCGCTCGCCACCACACCTGGCTAATTTTTGTATTTTTAGTAGAGATGGGGTTTCACCATGTTGGCCAGGTTGGTCTCGAACTTCTGACCTCAGGTGACCCGCCCACCTTAGCCTCCCAAAATGCTGGGATTACAGGTGTGAGCCACCACACCTGGCCCTTTTAGCATATTTTGAAGTCTGCGAACTGTATTTATCTCCTAGTATAGCTGAAATTGAGTTTGTGGGTTTTTTTTAATTCTTTTTATTGCTTCTGTATAATTTCCAGGAGAAGGAAAAAGATGCTGATTTGCATAACTGTGTTTATGTCAGACATTCTGAAGAATGACCTTCTTAAAATAAAAACCAGATCATGTCATTCCCAGCTTAAAATCCTTTGGTGACTTCATACTTAATATAGAATAAAATCTAAATTTCTTCCCAGTACTAATAAGTCTCGTGTGATGGTCTGTGTTTATTTCTGTTTATCTCTCCAACCATACCTTAAATCTGTCTCATGTACAACATGCTCCAGCCACACTGGCTTTCTTGGGGCCTTTAGAATATGCCTGGTTCCTGCCCACTTTAGGGTCTTTGTCCATTAAACACTACTTTTGTCCTGCCTGCTCTGGTCCCAGAATTCTTTACATTATTAGGTCCATCTCATTCTATAGGACTGATCTTAAATAACACATTTTCTGAGATGCCTTCCCTGTCTACTCTCTCCTGGCCCTTGCTTGCTTCTTTCACAGCACTTAAAATTTATTTATCTTTCTCTTTCCCTTCTTCCCTCCTTCTCTCCCCCTTTCCTATATTTCTTTTCTTTCCTTATTACTCCCTCCCTTCCTCCCTCCCTCCTTACCTTCTTTCTTCCTTCCCTCCTTCCTTCCCTCCCTCCTTCCCTTCTTCCTTCCTTCCTCCCTCCTTCTTTTCTTTTCTTTTCTTTTCTTTCTTTTTATGTTTTAGAAGTACAGTGCAGGAACAGTGATTATCTTGTTCTTCCTTTAACTTCAATACCTAACACAATGCCTGTTCATAATAGGTACTAAGAGATGTGTGTTAAAGCAATGAGTACATTATTGAATGAATAAATGAAGATCGTTTTCACACATGGGAGTCATATTTTAACAGGGAACTTGATAGGGTCTGTTGTTTACAGTGGAGAACAAATATAGGTTGGAAAAGGATCTGGAGACCCTTTCTTGGAAGGGTTGGCTATAGGAACAAGAAATATTTTGTTTTGGAAAAGGAAAAGTTTGGGGATGGATAGTAATAGCCTTCAAATATAGGAAGATTAATCTTGCAGAAAAGCATTTTCACCACAAGAATCATCTAAGGAGCTTGTTAAAAATATGGAATCCCAGCTGGGCACCATGGCTCATGACTGTAATCCCAGCACTTTGGGAGGCCAAGGTGAGTGGATCACCTGAGGTGGGGAGTTTGAGACCAGGTTGGCCAACATGGTGAAACCCTGTCTCTACTAAAATACAAAAAAAATTAGGCATGGTGGTGGGCGCCTCTAATCCCAGCTACTTGGCTACTTGAGAGGCTGAGGCAGGCGGATTGCTTGAACCCTGGAGGCAGAGGTTGCAGTGAGCCGAGATTGTGCCACTGCACTCCAGCTTGGGTGACAGAGTGAGACTCCATCTCAAAAAAAAAAAAAAAAAAAAAAAAAAAGAAAAAGGAAAAGAAAAAGGAATCCCAGGGCTTTCCTTGTATTTGATTTGCTGGGTATGATGTAGGACTAGAGAGTATTTTGTTTGTTCTGTTTTTTTAACAAGCACCCAGGTATTTTTTAAGAAAATGGTGGGAAATGCCATTTTATAAGAGGTATAGTTGTCACTGTGGGAAAAACTAGGACTCATGGGCTCAAATTATAGGGAGGCAGACTTGGACTCAACAGAAGGAGATTGTTTCAAACTAGAAGGGTCTCCAAGTGGATGAGGCTGTCTCCCTGCTTGGATTCCAGGAGAGCCCTTCAACCTTCCAGGGGCTAATCCTATAGTAAGTGAATGAGATTCATACGTAAATGACTGAAATCTTGGGTTCAAGGAAGTGCAAAGTCTTTCAAATGCTTGGGGATAGCAGTTATTGCGAGAGTGGGAAAAGGTAGCAAACAACGAGTAAACAAAACACAAAAACCACACACACATAAAAATAAGGGAACGCTGGGGAAAAGGGAAACAAAATAGTGGATGTAATTAAACCCTCATAACTTTACTGTGAAGCATGTTTAAAAAAAATTAAACCCTCGATGGTCTTGAAGAGCAGAGGAAATCACATTTTTAATATACTTAGAACCATGGGATAAACAACAAGATTGATGAAGTGAACTGCAGTCTCAGTTATTAACTCGATTAACTTAAAGTGCAAGGGCCTTAGCGATTAGCATGCAGAATCATCCTGCGTTTGCAAGTAAAAAATTATGAGGAAATGGACTGTGAAGTGGAGGTCTCAGGGCTGCAGGAGGTGAACTGGCCAGAGCAGATTCATCGGTAGTCAGTAATGCCCCCAGCAGCTTTGAAAGGGGAGGGAAGCTTGTGGCCACTTCTGACCTCCAGGTGGCAAGTCAGATGCAAAAGGTCTGATTTGTTTCTGGATCTTGTTGCAGGCTGCTATAGAATTGGAGGCTGATTCTAGAAACTCACTCTAGACAGGCCTGAGGGGTGGTCAGAAAGGTAGGAGTGATCATTATTATTGTTTCTGAATATTTATTAAGTCCCTTATATATTATTTAATTCTCATAAAAATCCTGAAAGAAGGATTTAATCATCCCCATTGTCTATTGAAGAAACTGAGGCTCTGAGAGATTGTATAACTTGCCACCCAAAACATAGTTATTCCCTTAAGAAATGCTCACTGAGTATTTCCTAGCGGCTAACAAGTGAAAGATCTTAGATTTGAATCTTTACCTAACTCTAAACTGCATACCCTTTCTTTTAAACAAAGGATTAACTTTAATATTAACTAATATGCCATTATAAACCTGTAAGAAAATTTCCAATAATTCAAAAGAAATTGGCAAATGGCATGCATAGGCAGTTCACACAAAAAAATTTATATAATGAATGGGGTGTAAAATTTTAAAGACATCGCAGTAAAAGGAATGCAAGAAACAAGCAATGGCATATTTGTTGAGGGATATGTAAGCTAGTGTATCCTCTTTGAAGCTAAGCTTGGCAATATCTATGAGAATTTTAAATGCCCATTCTATTTGGCCCAGAAAATCTACTCACTTATGTATATATACATATATATATGGAAATAAGGAAAGGTATATCTCTGGAGGCACTCATTTTAGTGTTGTTTATAAGAGCAAAGGACTAGAAGCAACCCAAATGATCTTCAATTGGGGAATTATTTTAAATAAGTCATGGTAAAACATAAAATGAAAAAAAATTACAAAGCCCACATTTAATTACTGGATGAGCCCACCTCTCAAAAATGATGGGGAGAGTCAGTGATAGTCATGGCACCTTATAGAGAGATGTAAAACTTTGTATTTCTTGATCATTTGCAAATATACTATTTATCTGGAGCCTTTCAGCAACTCTGAGAAGCAGACAGAGCAGGTATTATTCCATCCTATACATAGACAAGGAGTTGTCCACTATAATGGTGAGAAATGACAGAGGCCTAGAATGCAGCTTTGGGGACTCTGCCCAGTGCTCTTCACGACACCAGCATTGGGAAAATAGGCATCTGTGGAGGGAGTGTCACCTTCCTCTGGAGAAGGGATAAGATCAAGGAATCATTGTTTAAGTTGATAGGGAGAGGGCCCCTTGGGATAGAGTGGCTTGCTCAGCTAGCAGAATAGTTTCTCTAGCTCCTGGTGGGCCTCCTCTTTCCTCCCACCTTGGGGAGCAGACAGCTCTGGGCAAAAGACACTGAACACTCTCACCACTGTTCCTGGATGACCAAAATAAAGGTAATTCTTATAGCAGATACCTCCACTGTGGTACTTGTCCCTTTGGATACTCACAGAGGCTCAAACCTGACTTTTCTATCTGAAGACCAAATAGAGAGCAGGCGAGTAAAACTGAATCAACCTTGAAGTGAGGAAGTCATGGAGATCGTACTGCGGTTTCAGGCCTCAAAGCAAAAGAATCTCATCCTGTTTTCTTCTGTGGTAGGGTTTCAAGTCCTAGTGGCCCATTGGACTCATCTGGAAGAAGTGATATTTTAGAGCTGGTTCATATTAACTCATGAAAACCATTCTGAAATTTTCAGAAATTTTGTGAACCAATGGTTGAACCCACCATTATTAAAAAGTATATACACGTATAATTAAATTATTTTAAAAACAAGTAATAAATACTCAAAACTCATTACTTCCTGATTATTTTATGCTTATCTATGCTCTTGAGATTATGTACTTATATCTACTGTATGTGTGTGGTGGAAACACTATCTAATGGTATACAACTGCTCATCTCTTCCCAATTCCTGTGCTCAGTGCTGTCACATCGTTAACTTAAAATCGACCATGGTGGGGGTATTTACACCATGGAAATAGGCAAATTCTACAACGAAAGCCTGATTTATCATCTTCTTGATTGTCTGGGCTTAAGAAAGTTATGAAAAAATATAAATAATGCAGATTAAACTAAAAGTATGCCTTGCCTGTAACCATTACCTTGTGAATAGCACAAAAAGTTGAGAAAATATTCCTCTATTATTCAAAATCATTATTTGCTTCAGCAAAGAGTTACTCTTGTTATTGACAAGTAAAAAATTCTGACATAGTTTTACATGTTTCACTTTCATTTTTCTCATTAACACAAATGAAAATATCAACCAACAGTTACGTCCGAACTACACTCACTTATCATTTGCAGACATACTTTATGGGTATAAGAGTTTAGTAAAAATCAGTGATGGCATTCTGTGAGAATCTTTTGGCTAAACGGCATCCATAATAAAGAGTATTATATATTTTACTTTTTTTCTTTTGAGATGGAGTCTTGCTCTGTCGCACAGGCTGGGGTGCAG
Organism: Pan paniscus; assembly: GCF_029289425.2. Lineage (NCBI taxonomy): Eukaryota > Metazoa > Chordata > Mammalia > Primates > Hominidae > Pan > Pan paniscus. Next base: position 72,944,855 of record NC_073264.2, read on the forward strand.
TGGTGCGATTTCAGCTCACTGCAACCTCCGCCTCTGGGTTCAAGCAATTCTTCTGCCTCAGCCTCCCAAGTAGCTGGGACTACAGGTTTGCGCCACCATGCCTGGCTAATTTTTTTTTTTTGTATTTTTAGTAGATACGGGGTTTCACCATGTTGGCAAGGATAGTCTTGATCTCTTGACCTCGTGATCTGCCCGCCTTGGCCTCCCAAAATGCTGGGATTACAGGTGTGAGCCACTGCGCCTGGCCTATTTTACTTTTATATGCAAATTGTGTGCAACACATCTTTTATATCACTAGAATTTATAATAAACATATATGTATGAACATACAGATTTTTTTCTTTTGGAAATCTAGCTATTAAACATTACCACCACACCACTACTACCTGGGAACTTTACAAATCATTCATATCTGGATCCAACCCCCAAATTTCCTGATGTAACAATTACATCAGCCTCATGATTTTAATGTGTAGCCAAGGCTGAGAACTAGTGCTCCAGGGATTTTTCAAAACTGAATTCTAGAAATTCTAGGTTAGATTATTGGACTAAGATTGGCTTCACAGGAGATACTGATCTCCTTCCTAGGCACAGGTGGCTATGGGGAAGCTTTATCCTCTGACATGCAGCCAGGCCATTTTTGAATAGGGACGTGCATGCACCCTGCCTTCAAACAGATTCCAGCTTTCGGAGGCAAGGAGAGAAGGCTGACATAAATGAAATGTGGTAGATAACATAGAGCTTAACAAAACTCAGCTCCAGATTATGGGAAAAGGAGGAAAGTGTGAGGATAGGTTTGTCACAGGCACCAAGTTGGCAATAGTAGACCATCAAAGATCTCATTGAAGGAGGCCAGAACTAGACCAGTGCCAAACTTAACATGATTGTACTTCTAACAATTAATAAGACACATTGCACTACCTACATACTGAGTCATTTTTTTATTTTCCTGAAAAAATTACACACACACACACACACACACACAACCCCATTCATGGATGCTAGAGGCAGAAATATCGATCATTTAGAGGGAATCTCTGCCTAAATAGGTAGTTTAATCTTTCTCATAGTCTCTTATTTTTTTCCCCCTGTGTTTTTCAATTATTCTTCTTGTACACTGTATTTCTTCCTATCAATTCCTTTCTCTGATCTTAATGGCCTCTTACTCATTGAAAAAAGAGTAACTGCTATTTCTTCCCAAGTCTCCTCAGAGCCAGCTGAATGCCAAAAGTCTGGCCAATTATCCCAGATTGAGGGTCTCAGAAAGGTAGAAAACCAGAGAGAGAGGCTGCAAGGAGATATAAAGGAAAGAGAGTGGTCAAAGAGTCAGTATATGCCATGCTCTTCTAATCGAACTGGGATGTAATTCAAAGAGATCTGCCGATAGATTAAAGCCTATGAGGGATAGTTGAGAGGGTGGTAAAAATATTCCTATTCCCTCCTTCACAAATCTTATCTGCCTTGAAGTCCATCACAGGATACTGCAGGGAGACCAGTGGAAAATGCAAAGCAGCCTGGATTGTTCTATAATCATTCTCTACTTTCTATAATATATTTAGGTTGATTTCAGTTCTAGACACACTTTGGGTATTTTAAGGGGTGAGGATTAGAGCAAGAAATTGGAAAGATCTAAAACCAGAAACCCTGTAATCCCAGCACTTTGTGAGGCTGAGGCAGGTGGATCACCTGAGGTCAGGAGTTCGAGACCAGCCTGGCCAACATGGTGAAATCCCATCTCTACTAAAAATACAAAAATTGCTGGGCACGGCGTCATGCACCTGTAGTCCCAGCTACTCAGGAGGCTGAGGCAGGACAATCGCTTGAACTGGGGAGGCAGAGGTTGCAGTGAGCTGAGATCGTACCACTGCACTCCAGCCTGGGCAACAGAATGAGACTTTGTCTCAAAAATAAATAAACCCCCCCAGAAACCTGTGATAGAGGCTACTACTTATTCCCCTATTCATTAATTCTCTTCTTCCTTAATGCAGCCAACATTTCTTAACTGGGCAAATCATTAGCTGGAATAAAGCTTGCTCCGCAGTTTGTTGAGACCTTTTGATGAAATTCTGACTGATAAGAAATAAGTGGGAACATTATGTGAGATTTCTAGGAAGTGTTTTTAAATGGAAGGATGCCTTCTTGATCTCTTCCTCCTCCTTGCTGGCTGAAATACAGACATAACTAGAAAGTTGAAAATGATTTTGGACCACTGAGAATGGTGAAGAGCAAGTGGAAGGAGCCAGAGTTCCAGTTCTAGGTAAGATGGAGTAGACGCACTGTACTTTGTCTCTCCCGCTGAATGCTACTTTAAAACTTTCACAGAATACTTGAAACTGATATTTGAGGACTCTGAAAAGTGAATGATAGCAGGCAGGTCAGGGAAAATGAGAAGAAATTCAAAGTATCACATAATCAGTGATGACTTTACCCCCCTCTTTTACCTATCTTATCCCCCAGGCTAGACTACTCAAGGCAGCCCAAACCATAAGTGGGCAGCCAGACGTGAAAACAAGCTTTAGGAGAAGCACTCTAGTATTGGCTTGAAGAGTGAGAATGGGGATTCCTAAAGTATTGAAACTCACCCCCCATTTCTCTTCGTTTTCTCTATTCTGTTGCATCCTGACCCCAGGACAATCCTGCAATGGTAACAGCAGTAATAGGGTAGCAGAGACATGCAAACACCTGAAACTCTGAGAGAGGGGAACTTTCCTCTCAGATTGTGGGGGTGTGGTCCCAAAAGTGTAAGGTAAACCTCTGTTTTGCTTTTTCTCTCCATCTTTCCACAACTTGATCTTTGTCATAGGCTCAGTTGTGGGAAATATTCAGCAGAGTGGAATAAAAAGCCCCAGCTTTCTGGCCAGAAGACCATAAAGGGGAACCCCAGGGAAGCAGAAAGTATCAGAGATATCATGACAGCTCCTGCTTGGGAAAGAAACCCCATAAAGCTCCTGGGTTCACCCTCAAGTTGTATATATGTGGACCTGTCCCTAAACAGCATACCACAGACTTGAGAAGTGAACCAGTGGATAGGCCACCACCCAAGTCTCAGACTGGTCACTGGGTGGCACACATGTCAGACAGATATGAACAGTGCAGGAAAGGATTTGCAAATAGAACTGTCACTGGAATTACATCTCACAGAAAGATAGTCAGAACTTGAGGCTTAAAGCCAAAGAGGTCTATTGCCTGGCAAAACAAAAATATAAATTTTTTCCATGGGATTTACACAAGACTTGGGGTCTGATAACATAATAAGCAAAATGTCCACAATGCAATAAAAAATTATTTGGCATACTAACAATCAGGCAATACAAAAATTAGCTAGGCATGTTGGCTCATGCCTGTGGTCCCAGCTACTCGGGAGGCTGAGGTGGGAGGATCACTGGAGCCCAGGAGGTCGAAGCGGCAGTGAACTACGATCGCACCACTTCACTCAGCCTGGGGGACACAGCAGGAGCCTGTCTCAAAACAAACAAACAAACAAACAAACAAAACCAATCAGACAAATCTCAATTTCTATCACAAAAGACAATCAACACACTAATTCAAAAATGACACAGATGTTGAAATTATCTGTCAAGAACTTCAAAGTAGCTATTACTTCCTGGATCATATTATATGCTCCAGGAACTAAGGGAAAACATTCTTGTAATGAATGGAAAGATAGAATGTCTCAGCAAATAAATAAAAAATATATATTTTTTAAATGGACATTTTAGAACTAAAAAATATAATAACTGAAATAAAAAATTCACTGGGTGGATTTAACAGTAGACTCAAGATGACAAAGGTAAGAATCAATGAACTTGCAGATAGAGAAATAGAAGTTATTCAACATAAACTATACAGAGAAAAAAATTAACAGAGCCTCACAGCCCTGTGGGACAACAACAAAAGGTCTACCATTTGTGGTGTCAGAGTTCTAGAATATAAGAATGCAGAAAAAAAAATTGAAAATATGGTGTCTGAAAACTTCTTAAATTTGTCCACAGACATAAACTTCAGATTCAAAAAGCTCAGTTAACCTCAGACAAAATTAACCAAAGAAACCTATGTCCGAATACGTCATAATCAAACTGCTGAGAACTGAAGACAAGGGAGAAAAATCTTAAAGGCATCAAGAAAAACAGCACATTATTTATAGTGGGAAATAACTCAAATGGCCATGAATTTTTCATTAGAGAGCATGGGCACAAGGAAGAAGGGGAACAACATTGTTAAAGTGCTGAAAGAAAATAAGTGTCAACCCAAAATTGCGTTTTTGGGATAAAATCAAACTTGTTTATGTGGTAGCCTCATTTTTCTACTTTTCTGGGATTGATTTTTCTAATATTTTGTTTATTTTTTTTCAATCTTTGTTCATGAGACAGATTCCCTTATAATTTTATTTTCTTGTATTTTCCCTGTCTGGTATTGATATTAAGATTATATTAGCCTTATATTCCACATAGGGGAGTGTTCTCTTTTTTTCTATACTTGACTATAGCTTGCAAAAGATTGTTTTTCTTTTCTTTTCTTTTCTTTTTTTTTTTTTTGCGATGGAGTCTCGCTCTGTCACCAAGGCTGGAATGCAGTGGCACGATCTCAGCTCACTGCAACCTCCGCTTCCTGGGTTCAAGCAATTCTCCTGCCTCAGCCTCCCTAGTAGCTGGGATTACAGGCGTGCACCACCATGCCTGACTAATTTTTGTATTTTTAGTAGAGATGGGGTTTCACCATGTTGGCCAGGCTGGTCTGGAACTCCTGACCTCAGATCATCTGCCCGCCTTGGCCTCCCAAAGTGTTGGGATTACAGGTGTGAGTCAACATGCCTAGCCAGTTTTTCAATTTGTATTTAAATTTATTTGGTAGAATAAATAAATATTAAAAGCTAGGAAGCCATATGGAGCTCAAGTTTTCTTTGTGGGATTTAAAAGATGGATTAAATTTCCTTAACAGTTTTAGGACATTCATATTTTTTATTTCTTCCTGAGGTAGTTTTGGTGTTATATTTTTCTAAGTAGTTACTCATCTAAATTTTCAAATGTATTGGTACAAAGTTGTTTATAATATCCTGTTTATCTTTTAAATGACTGCATCATCTAGATTAATATTTCCCTTTTTATTCCTAATATTATTTATTTTGCATTCTATTTCTTTTCCTAGGAATCTTTCTAGAGATTTTTCAACTTTATGAGCCTTCAAGAAATCAACTTCTGGTTTTAATTCTATACATAATTTCATCAATTTCTGGTTTATCTGTATTTTCTTTGTTCTATTGCCTTTGAAATTATTTCAATAATGTTATTATTTGGGAATCTGGCTCTATAAATAGTAGGTGACATGGAGACAGCTAAAAAATAACTCAGTTGTAGACATGCTGTGTTTGAGATTCTTAAGACTACCTAAGTACAAATGGAGATACTTTTTGAGCCTTTTCTATATGACAAGGATAATTGCAAATACTTTACATGTACTAACAGACTTAATGCTTGTGACAGCCCTGTGAGAAGTGTACCATCATTGCTGTCTTTTATAGATAAGAAACTGAGGCTCAGAGAGGTTCACTTACTTGCAGAGCTAATAGAGAAGAGAGGCAGAGTGTGAGCCTAGGTGATACAGCTCAGGAGCCCCACTCTGAAGCACCACAGCTAAATGATGACACAGTGGCTTCAAGTAAACTGCTGGATTCTGAATCTGAAATGCATATCTGATCACCATGCTTTATTACTCAAATCTTTGCAATCTTGTCATGGTTCCTAGGTTAAAAGCCAAAATTCTTTACCAGTTTTATAAAACCCTGCAAAATTTAGCTCCTGTTCACCTCCTCAGCCTCATTTTGAATTATCTTCTCTCTTGGTCTATCTCATTTGTACTGTTCATCTCTAAGATTTTCAAATATAATATGGGTTCTCCTTCTCCCTAAGCTTGAAACCCTCTTCTTTCTCTTTGCTTGGTCATCTTTTAAGTCTCAAATATTACCTCCTCCAGGAAGCCTTCTCTGATGCTCCCGCCTGGGTTAGGTGCCCCACCCCTACATGGTCATGACAATCTCTAACACTTACCACACTTGGGACTGCTGTTGTAGGTGTGTCTTCTCATCTAGCTCTAAACTTACTAAGGCCAGGGAGGTTGACAGTCATTCACAGCTGTGTTCCCATTGCCTAACAAAGGGCTTGGCACATAACAGCCCTATGATAAATATATTTAAACTGTTTGTTGGCCAGGTGCCAAGGCTCATGTCTGTAATCCCCGCTCTTTGGAAGGTCAAGGCGAGAGGACAGCTTGAGCGTGGGAGTTTGAGACCAGCCTGGGCAACAGGGAGAGACCCCATCTCTAAAATACCCCCAAAACTTAGCTGGGTTTGGTGGTGTGTACCTGTAGTCCCAGCTACTCGGGAGGCTGAGGTGGGAGGGTTGCTTGAACCTAAGAAGGCTGAGGCTGCAGTGAGCTATGATAGTGCTATTACACTCTAGCCAGGACAACACAGCAAGGCCCTGTCTCTACAAAATAATAACAACAATAATAATAACAATAATTAGCCAGGCAGGGTGGCATACACCTGTGGTCCCAGCTACTCGGGAGGCTAAGATGGGAGGATCACTTGAGCCTGGGAGGTTGAGGCTGCAGTAAGCTGTGTTCATACCACTGCTTTCCAGTCTGGGCATCAGAGTGAGACCCTGTCTCAAAAAAAAAAAAAAAAAAAGAAAAATTAAACTGGTTGCTTAAGTCCCAGAAGTAAAATTGGCATCTTTGAGCTATATCCCTCTCTCTGGGCCCATGGCCTCTGAGAATTTGGGGTGTCTTAGAAACACTTCAGATACTTTATAGAACTCATATCCAGGACTTAATTCACTGTCTGAAAATTAGGTTAGCATTCTCCTGGGACCAACCGGCAGGAGATGAGATTTCCAGAACTTTTTGCTTTATAAAAGCTAGAGAGGCATTTCTTCTGGTATTTTGACCTTGTAGATTCCAGTCCCATCTGGAAACTAAAAATGCAAAGTCATGTATATTTATGAGGAAAAAAAGTAGCCAAAGCTGTTAAATTATCCTTTTTTCAGATGCTAAATAAATTTGCTCTAACCAATGGGAAGAGGACACATGGACTATTATTTAAACAAAGATTGATTTAAAGTATGAAGTAGATGCCAGCAAATTCCCTACGCCCCAAAGTACTTCCTTGGTGCTGCCTAAAATTCCACCTATAACATTTATTTTGGATAAAAACAGTTGCGTCTTTCAAAATGCAAATCTCACCAGAATTGAAGGGGACAGTGCTAAAAGAGATAACATGATGAGCTGCTTTCAGTGGTCATTTGTGTGTGTGTGTGCATGGTTTAAAATTTTCTGTGAATTCATAAATCATATCTTTCAAACTGACAGATCAGTTAAGAATGGGTTCCATGAAGAAGAAAAGAGAGAAAAAGAGAAGAAGTCACTGCCAGGATGATTCATGTTGGGAATAGGATGCCAAACCCCAGGTAAGCGGGAAACACCATGGAATGCCAGGGAGGGAGGAAGAGGGGTCTCCTGTAGGCAGGAAGGAAAGCTTAATAAAGAAATTGCATCCTGTTTACAATACTTCCAGGGACAGGTTTGTCTTTTCTTTCCATGTAGCTATGCTTGATGACCTGCACCTCTGTCCTACCTTAACCTATCCTATTAATTTGAAATAAGGGATTTTTTTTTAAAAAGACAGCTTTATTGAAATAGAATGTGCATATAGCAAACTGCAGATATTTAAAGTATACAAGTAAACAAGTTAGATACCTGTGAGATGATCAACACCATTAAGATAATGAACATATCTGTCACATGCAAAAGTTCCTTTGGCCTCTGTGTCAATCCTTTCTTCTGCCCCTTCTCATCCTCTCCCCCTCGGCAACTACTAATTTGGTTTCTGTCACTATAGATTAATTTGCATTTTCTTCAATTTTATATGAACAAAATCACACTATATATATTTTTTCACTTGGCAATATTGTTTTGTATTATTATATTAACATGAATTTATAGTTCATTACTTTTTTATTGTTGAGTAGTATTCCATGGTATGAATATGGCATCATTTGTTTATTCATTCATCTGTTAATGGACATTTGGATTGTTTCCAGTTTTTGGCTACTACAAATAAAGCTGCTATGCACATTCATGTATAAATCTCTGTGTGGACATATGCTTTTAGTTCTCTTGGGTAAAAACCAACAACTAGAATGGTTGGGTCATATGGTAGGTGTATTTTAACTTTCTGAGAAATCATTTTTAGAAGTGATTGTACCATTTTACATTCCCAGGAGTGTATGAGAGTTCCAGTTTCTCTACATCTTTGCCAATGCTTGGTAAGGCCACACTTTTAAACTTTAGCCATTCTAATAAGTATATAGTGGTACCTCCTTGTTGTTTTAACTTGCATTTCCCTAATTACTGATGATGTTGAGCATCTTTTCCGTGTGCTTCTTTGCCTTTGTATACCTTCTTTGGTAAAATGCCTATTCAAATCCTTTGCCCATTTAAAAAAATTGGATAATTGGATTGTTTTCTTATTTTTGAGTTGTGAGAGTTCTTAATTTTTTCTTGATATGTCCTTTATCAAATATATGCTTTGCAAATATTTTTTCCTCAGTCTTTCAGTCGTCTTTTTATTCTCTTAACAGTGTCTTTCAAAGAGCAGAAGTTTTAAACTTTGAAGTACAATTTATCGATGTTTTCTTTTTATTGAATATGATTTTAATATAATGGTTAAGAAATCTTGTCTAACTCAAATTTTTGAAGATTTTCTGCTATGTTTACCTCTAAAAATTTTACAGTTTTAAGTTTTGTGTGCAGGTGTCTGGTCCATTTTGAGTTAATTTTTGCATATGGTGTGAGGATTGGATCTAAGTTTAATATTTTTGCTTATGGAGATCCAATTGTTCCAGCACCATTTTTTGAAAAGACTATGTTTTTTCCACTGAATTGTCTTTGCAACTATCCGAACATAGTTGTCCACATATGTGTTGGCCTATATCTGGACCCTCTATTTTGTGCCATTAGTCTATTTGTTTATCTTTATGCCAATACCATATTGTCTTGATTACTGTAGCTTTATAATAAGTCTTGGAATTAGATAGTGTAAGCCTTCCAACTGTGTCTTTTTCAAGTTGTTTTGGCTATTCTAGGTCCTTTGCATTTCCATATGAAGTTTAAAATCAGCTTGTGAATTTCTACAAGAAAAAAAAAAAACCCCTGCTGGAATTTGGATAGGAATTGCACTGAATCTATAGAACAATTTGGTGAGACCTGACATCTTAAAAATGTTTAGTCTTTCAACTCATAAACAAGTTTTTCAGATTTATTCCTAGATATTCCATATGTTTGGCACTATTATAAATGATCTTCTTTTAAAATGTAAAATTTTTGGTTTATTGTTAGTAAATAGAAATAATTTAATTTTTATTTTTCGAGACAGTCTTACTGGGTCACCCAGGCTGGAGTGCAAAGGTGCAATCGTGGCTGGAGTGTACAGGCACTTCAGGGATCCTCCCACCTCAATCTCCCGAGTAGCTGGGACCACAGGCACCTGCCACCATGCCTGGCTAATTTTTATACTTTTGGCAGAGACAAGGTTTCACCATGTTGCCCAGGCTGGTCTTGAACTCCTGGGCTCAAGCAATCTGCCCACGTCAGTCTCCCAAAGTGCTGGGATTACAGGCTTGAGCCACTGCACCTGGCCTGATAACAATGCTTAAATATCGATCTTATAGACTGAAATCTTGCTAAATGTATTTACTAATATTGGTAGATTTTTAACAGATTCCAGCAGATTGCCTACATTGAGAATCATACCAAGTGTTGTTTATAAATAAAGACAAGTTTATTTCTTTCCAATCTGGATGTCTTTTATTTCTTATTCTTCCCTTTTTGCACTGACTAGACCTTCAAATACAAGATTAATAGAAGTGATGAAAGCAGACATCCTTGTCTTATTCCAGATCTTAGGGAAAAACATTCAGTCTTTCACCACTAAGTATGATGTAAGCTATAGGTTTTTCTAGGTGACCTTTTTATCTAGTTGAGAAAGTTCCCTTCCTTTCCCAGTTTGTTGAGGATTTTTATTAGAAATGGATCTTGGATTTTGTCAGTGCATTTTCTGCATCTATTAAAATGATCACATGATTTTTACTTTTTAGCAAACTTTTAAAAATGTTTGTTAATAGGGTGAATTACATTAGTTGATTTTTCACTGTTTAATCAACCTTTCATTCCTAGGATAAATCCTATTTGGTCTTGATGTATTATACTTTTCATATATTGTTGGATTGTAGATTGGTCTGAATTTTTCTTTCTTTATAATATGTCTGGTTTTAGTATCAGGGTAATGATGACCTCATATAATGAGTTGAAACGTATTTCTTCTTCACTTTTCTGAAAGACTGTGTAGAATGGGTATTATTTTTTCCTGAAATATTTAGAACTCATCAATGTATCTATTTGGGGCTGAAGTTTCTTTGTGGGAAGGTTTTTAGCTACAAAATCAAGGTCTCTGATCTATTCAGTTAATCTACTTCTTCCTAAGTGAGGTTTGGTATTGGTCCATTTAATCTAAATTGTCACTTTTTTTTATTATACTTTAAGTTTTAGGGTACATGTGCACAACGTGCAGCTTAGTTACATATGTATACAATGTGCCGTGTTGGTGTGCTGCACCCACTAACTCGTTATTTAACATTAGGTATATCTCCTAATGCTATCCCTCCCCTCTCCCCCACCCCACAACAGGCCCCGGTATGTGATGTTCCCCTTCCTGTGTCCATGTGTTCTCATTGTTCAATTCCCACCTTTGAGTGAGAACACGCGGTGTTTGGTTTTTTGTCCTTGTGATAGTTTGCTATCATAAAGTTGTTCATAATATTTCCTTATTATTTGTTTAACATCTGTAGATTGTATAAGGAACTAGCCACTTTCATTCTTATTGCTAATTAACATCCTTTTCTTTCAGACTGAAGAACTCCCTTTAGCATTTCTTATAAGACAGGTCTGGTGCTGATGAAATTGCTTAGTTTTTGTTGGTTTAGGAAAGTCTTTATTTCTCCTTCGTGTTTGAAGGGTGTTTTTACTGGATATACTATTCTAGAATAACATTTTTTTTCCTCTTCAGATTTTTTTCCTTCAGTTGTTTCAGTCAGAAATGACTTTCTTAAAGTCCTTTTATGACTTTCGATGCGTCAGGCCGCTCTCTCCTGGCCTATAAGGTGTCCACTGAAAAGTCTGCTGCCGGATGTATTGCAGCTCCATTGTATGTTACTTGTTTATTTTCTCTTGCTGCTTTTAGGATCCTGTCTTTATCCTTAACCTTTGGGAGTTTGATTATTAAATGCCTTGAGGTAGTCTTCTTTGGGTTAAATCTACTTGGTGTTCTATAACCTTACCGTACTTGGATATTGATATTTTTCTCTAGGATTGGGAAGTTCTGTCATTATCCCTTTGGATAAACTTTCTACCCTTATCTCTTTCTCTACCTCTTCTTTAAGGCCAGTAACTCTTAGATTTGTCCCCTGCCTTTTTAAAAATTTTATTTATTTATTTATTTATATTTGTTTTTTGAGACGGAGTCTCGCTCTTGTCGCCTAGGCTGGAGTGCAGTGGTGCGATCTTGGCTCACTGCAACATCTGCCTCCCGGGTTCAAGTGATTCTCCTGCCTCAGCCTCCCAAGTAGATGGGATTACAGGCGTCTACCACCAAACCCGGCTAATTTTTGTATTTTTAGTAGAGACGGGGTTTCACCATGTTGGCCAGGTTGGTCTCGAACTCCTGACCTCAACTGATCCACCCACCTCAGACTCCCAAAGTGTTGGGATTATGGGCGTGAGCCACTGTGCCCAGCCAGATTTGCCCTTTTGAGGCTATTTTCTAGATCCCGCTTTTTATTATTTTTTCTTTTGTCTCCTCTGACTAGTCTTTTCAAGTAGCCTGTCTTTAAGCTCACTAGTTCTTTCTTCTGCTTGATCAATTCTGCTATTAAAGGACTGTGATGCATTCTTCAGTATGTTGTTTGCATATTTTTTAGCTCCAGAATTTCTGCTTACTTCTTTTGAATTATTTCAATATCTTTGTTAAATTTGTCCGTTAGGATTTTGAATTCCTTCTCTGTATTACCTTGAATTTCTTTGAGCTTCCTCAAAACAGCTATTTTAAATTCTCTGTGAGAGGTCACATACTTCTGTCTCTCCAGGATTGGTCACTGGTACCTTGTTTAGCTTGTTTGGTGAAGTCATGTTTTACTGCATGGTCTTGATGCTTGTGAATGTTTTTCAGTATCTGGGCACTGAAGAGTTAGATATTTATTGTAGTATTCCCAGTATGAGTTTACTTGTTCTTGTCCTTCTTGGGAGGGCTTTCCAGTATTCAAAGGGACTTGGGTATTGTGATTTAAGACTGTGGTCACTGCAGCCATATCTGCCTTAGGGGCCACTCCAAGCCCAGTCATGCTGTGGCTCTTGCAGACTTGTGGAAGTACTACCTTGATGGTCTTGGGTAAGACCTGGGAGAATTACCTGGATTACCAGGCAGAAACTCTTGTTCTCTTCCCTTACTTTCCCTCAAACAAAAAGAGCCTCTCTCTCTTTGTTCTGAGCTGCCTGGAGCTGGGGGACAAGGGACACAAGCACCCCTGTGGTCACCACTACTAGGACTGTGCTGGGTCAGACACAAGGCCAGCATAGCCCTGGGTTTCTCCCAAGGCCCGCAGTAACTACTGCCTGGCTGCCTCAAGGCCCAAGGGTTCTTTAGTCAGTTTGTGGTGAATGCTGCCAGTCTTGAGTCTCTCCTTTCAGGGCAGTGGGCTCCCCTGTGGCCCAGGGTGGGTCTAGAAATACTATCCAGGAACCAAGGCCTGGAACAGGGGACTCTAGAAGCCTACCTGGTATTCTACTCCACTGTGGCCGAGCTGGTACCCAAGCTGTAGAACAAAGTACCCTTTACTCTTCCCTCTCTTTTCCTCGAGCAGGAGGATGCAGCTAGAAGTGTGCTGCATCACACCTGAAGTCAGCATGGCTCTGAGTGTCACCCGTGACCTGTGGTGAGTACTGCCTGGCTACCACTGCTGGTTATTCAGGGCCCAAGGGCTCTTTAGTCAGCAGGTAATGAATCCTGCTAGGACTGGGCCCTTTCCTTCAAGGCAGTGTGTTCTCTTCTGGCCCAGGGTGTGTCTAAAAGTGTTGTCTGGGAGATATGGTCTGAAATGCAGGCCCTACGACTCTACTTGGTGCCCTATTCTACTGTGGCTGAGCTGTTACCCAAGTTGCAAGACAAAGTCCTTTTTATGGCCCCTTCTCCTCAAGCATGAGGAAGGATTTTCTCCCAGTGCTGCGAGCTGAGTTGCCTGGGTTTGGGGGAAGGAGTGGCACAAGCATGCCCTTGACTTCCCCAGCTGTTGTCTCACCAGCTGGAGTTGGGGGTTAGGTGAATCAAGACTGTCTTTCCTGCCTACTTCAGTGCCTCTTTCTTTGATATACTAAAGCCAGGTACTGTGACTACTGACCTAATTTTATGAAGGTGTTTTTTGTGTGGATAGTGGTTCAATTTGGTGTTCCTATTTCGGGGATGATTGCTGGAGGCTTCTGTTCGGCCATCTTGCTCCACCTCCTCTTCTCATTCCTGATATTGTCAATTTTTACTTTTTTTTTTTTCCTGATCAGTCTGGCTAGATGTCTATAAATTTTATTGATCTTTGCATAAAACAAGTTTTAGTTTTCCTGATTTTCTCTATTGTTTTTCTATCTTTTCACTGATTTTTGCTTTGTTATTATTTCATTTCTTCTGTTTATTTTGGGTTAATTTCCTCCTCTTTTTCTAGCTTCTTAAGGCAAAAATTGAGGTAATTGGTATAATACTTTTTTCATTTTCAAATTTAAGCATTTAAAGCTGTAAATCTCCCCCTATGTAATGCTTTTGTAGCATCCTCCAAATTTTTATATGTTGTCTTTTAATTTTTGTTCGGTTTAAAATACTTTCTAATTTTCCATTTGATTTCTTCTCTGACTCATGGATTATTTAGAAGTGTGTTACTTAATTTTCAGATAATGAGAAATTTTCCATAGATCTTGCTAATTGAATTCTACTGTGGTCAGAGATCATATATTTTACATGATTTGAATCCTTTTATTTTATGGCCTAGAATATGGTCTATCATGGTAACTTTTTCTGTGCATTTGAAAAAAAAGGTAAATTCTGCTGATGTTGGGTGGAGTGTCAATTAGGTCAAGGTGGTTATTTGTGGTGTTCAAGTATTTTCTAATTTTACTGATTTTATCTCCATTTGTTCTATTAGTTACTGAGAGAGGCTATTAAAATCTCTGATTATAGTTATGGATTTGCCTATCCTTGCAGTTCTATCAGTTTTCTTTTATTTTTTTCTTTTCTTTTTCTTTTTTTTTTTTTTAGACAATGTCTCACTCTTTTGCTTAGGCTGGAGTGCAGTGACATGATCATGGCTCACTGCTGCCTCGATCTGGGTTCAAGTTATCCTCTCACCTCAGCCTCTCAAGTAGCTGGTACTACAGGCATGTGCCACCATACCAATAGTATTTAAAAATAATTTTTTAAGATTTAAATTTTGTACAGACAGGGTCTTACTATGTTGCCCACGCTGGCCTCAAACTCCTGGGCTCAAGCAATCCTCCTGCCTCAGCCTCTCAAAGTGTTGGGATTACAGATGTGAACCATTTGCCCAGCCTATCAGCTTTTATTACGTGTATTTTAAAGCTCTGTTATTAAATGCATAAACCTTTATTATTGTTATGTCCTCTTGATGAATTGATCCCTTCATCATTATGAAATGACCTATTTTACCACTGGTAATATACTTTGCTGTGAATATTATTGATACTAATCTAGTCACTCCAGTTTCTTTCTCTTCTTTTTTGAAGATGGAGTTTCGCTCTTGTCGCCCAGTCTGGAGTGCAATGGCGTAATCTCAGCTCACTGCAACCTCCACCTCCCAGGCTCAAGTGATTCTCCTGCCTTAGCCTCTCTAGTAGCTGGGATTAGGGGCATGCGCCACCACACCCAGCTGATTTTTGTATTATTAGTAGAGACAGGGTTTCACCGTGTTGGCCAGGCTGGTCTCAAACTCCTGACCTCAGGTGATCCACCTGCCTTGGCCTCCCAAAGTGCTGGGATTACAGGCGTGAGCCACTGGACCCGGCCTCCCGCTTTTTTTTGATGAGTATAGCATGATATATCTTTTCCCATTCTTTTAACCTGTTTGTGTCTTTAAAATGAATATGTGTTTCTTACAGGTAGCAAATAGCCATATCTCACTTTTTTCATTAATCTGACAATCTCTGCCTTTGACTTCAAATTACATGTGTATTAGGATGCTTCAAGTTGTTTTACAGCTTATTTTTAAAATGTATTATTTTTTTCTGTTTCATTTGGTAGTTTCTATTATTATATCTTTTAAGTTCCCTAATCTTTTCTTCTGAAATATCTAATCTGCCATTAATTCCATCCAATTTTTAGTCATCTCAGACACTGTAGTTTTTATGTATCCAAGTTTAACTTGGGTCATTCTTATTTCTTTCATCTGTCTACCTAAGCTTTTGAACATGTATGAAATACAGTTATAATGACTATTTTTAATGGCCTTGTTGGCTAATTATAATATGAATCTTTTCTTGGTTGGTTTTGATTGATTGATTATTCTTCTCATTATGGGGGTCATATTTTCCTACTTCTTTGGATGCCTGGTAATTTTTGAATGAATGCCAGACATTGTGAATTTTACATTGTTTATTAGGTATAGGACATTTGCGTCTTCCTAACAATATTATTGAGCTTAGTTTTGGGATACAACTAGGTAATTTGAAGCAGTTTGATCCATTCAAACTCTTTTGAGATTCTTTAGGTAGGACCTGGTCCCAAGACCCTTCTGAGTCATCTATCCAGTGCCCTGTCAATTCTGAGGTTTCCACTTTTCCAAGAATTCTTTCATTTGGTTCTTTCCCTGGCCTTGGGTAGTTTCCTTACATAAATGTGACTGATGATCAGTACATTCCTGAATTCTCAAGGCAGATCCTCTGCTGACCTCCACATTCTCTCATGCAGCTTTTAACTTTCTGGTCCTATGTCCTAACAGTTCTAACTGCCTTGGTCTCCCTCAGACTCTCAGGTCAGTCTCTTTAAATCAGGAGTCCGCTGACCTCTGCTTAGGTCCCCGCTTCCTGCATCACGCCTTGGAAGCTCTTTCAGAACCATAAGCTGAGGGCAGCTGTGGGCTCACAGTCTCACTGGGATTACTGTGCTTCATTTTCTGATGTACAGTGCCTTGAATATGATTATTTCATATAATGTCTACTTTTTTATTGATTTAGGCTGGAGAGTTAAGCCAGTCCCTGTTACTTTATCTTGTATGAAAGCAGAGTCTAAGGAATTCTTTTTTAAACTGTAAAGTTAGGTAATCATGCTTACATTCTCTCTGAATTCCTAGAGAACAGACTGGTTGCAGTCAAATTTGATCAAAAGGAGGCTCCTCAAGACTTCAACTCCTTCATTATCAAACCTTGAATTTCTGAATGAGAGGAACATTTAGAGCCACAAACAGAATTCTCCACAAGGGCAGGAAAATGGTCTGTTCAAAGGGCAGTTTTGAGACTAGATTTCAGTGTTATTCTCCAGATTAAGAAGAGGGGTGACTCTTTTTTCCCCATGGAAATCCCTTCAATGATAATAATCACTATGAGAGTTTTTGAAATGTATATCCCAGTTTCTTTTTTCCATAAGATCCCAAAGCTCTTAACAAATATAGTAATCAATATGCAAACTAGGATCATAATCAAAGAGTCTTGTGTTCCAGACTAATTTCTCACCACCGCTTCTGGGCTTGCTCAGTTGCTCTGGCAGGCTAGTATCTGCCTTGTATGTGTTTTTCTTTTTTTCACCATTCCCTGTGTTTCTCTTTCTCTTTCATTATTTCTAGCTCTCTTTGAACTTCTCTTTCTCACTATATTGGAACATAAGACACGTGCATTTCACTCCTAGAATTATTACTATTCCATGAAACACTGGCTGAGTTACTTTAGCCTTTGGCTTTTAATAAAATAATAATAAGGCTGGGCACAGTGGCTCATACCTATAATCCCAGCACTTTGGGAGACTGAGGCAGGAGGATTGCTTAAGCCCAGGAACTCAAAACCAGCCCGGGTAACATGGCGAAACCCCATCTCTATAAAAAAAAAAAAAAAAAAAATTAGCTGGGTGTGGTGGTGCACACCTGTAGTCCCAGCTACTTGGGAGCCTGATGCTAGAGGATTGATTGAGCCCAGGAGGTTGAGGCTGCTGTGAGTTGAGATCACACCACTGCTCAACAGAATGAGATCTATCTCAAAATAATAATAATAATAATAATAATAATAATAATAATAATAAAGGGTTAAACTAGTTGCCACCCTTCTGCCTATCTTCTGGGAATTATGGTACTAGAAAACGAAGTAGCATGTACGAGAAGCTTTCTCAAGTTTAATAGATTTCACCTGCTTCATTCTTCCGTGTAGGCTCTCTCTTATCAAGTGCCTACAGTGGCTCAAGACTGAGCAAGGTGCTATACTGGAGACAGTTTTTGGGGTGTGCAGGGTGAAGAAAGAGCTTCCAAGGGAAAGAAGCCCCTAGGTAGTTTATAATCTTATAATTCTCTTAAGTACAGGTCACGCTTTGGACTCTTCGAAGAATGGCTGGGTCCACTGTAATTGGATAGTATTTACTACAAAGAAGGTGCTTTTATGTGTGTGTATGTTCAATTAACCTGGCATCTTTTGATTTAAACTGTAAGAATGTTTTAATATTTTTTGCCCAGTCCCATTGGTAGTCATTTTCACAGAGACAGTGACTCAGTCTGCCTCAAATGGGCCCAGGATAAACAGGTTTTGCTTAACCTTTCCATGAGCAACTTTTCACGTGTTAAAGTGTGCTAGAGTCAGATTACATGGGCTTGTGAGTCCTTTCAACATGGATAGGAAAGGAACCTCTAAGCCTCTGTTTCTTTACCTGAAACATGAGAATAGTCTTCCCCCTGCATAGAGTTAGCATGGAATTAAATGAGATGCTGCATATAAAACATTTAGTATAATTCCTGGCATGTAGTAAGCGCTCACTTATTGTCAGTTACTCTCATTATTCATCGTTCAGTAACTTACTTACTCAGTCCCTATTATGTGCAGGGTCTTTGACTTGGGTCTGAGATATTCTAATGAAAAAGCTGTCTCCTGGCCGGGCACGGTGGCTCATGCCTATAATCCCAGCACTTTGGCAGGCCGAGGTGGGCGGATTACCGGAGGTCAGGAGTTTGAGACCAGCCTGGCCAACATGGTGAAACCCCATCTCTACTAAAAACACAAAAATTAGCTGGGTGGGATGGCGGGTGCCTATAATCCTAGCTATTCAGGAGACTGAGGCAGGAGAATCGCTTGAGCCCAGGAGGCGGAGGTAGCAGCGAGAGAGGATTGCGCCACTGAACTCCAGCCTGGGCGACAGAGCAAGACTCTGTCTCAAAAAAAAAAAAAAAAAAAAAAAAAAAAAAAGGAAAAGAAAAAGAAAAAACTATCTCCCTGCACTACAGTCTAAAGGAAGGGTTGGCAAACTTTTTCCATTAAGAGCCAGATGGTAAATATTTCAGACTTTGTGGGCCATATGGTCTCTCTTGCAACTGCTCAACTCTGATGTTATAGCTCAAAAGCAGTCACGTACAAGACATTAACAAATGGGTATGGCTTTGTTCCAATAGTTTACAAACCCCTGTTCTAGAGGGAAGACAGATATTCAAAGAAACCATTGCAATACAGTGTGGTAAGTGGTACGATAGAGGAAGTGGGGAATGATCTAGCCTGTCACCACTCATTGTGCAGTCTTTAGACAAGCTGCATTGGCATCACCAGGGAGCCTGTGAGGAATGCAGATCCTCACACCTCATCCCAGAACTGTGGAATCAGAGTCTGCATTTAACAGACTGAATTTTTTGCCCAGTCCCATTGGTAGCCATTTTCCATATGATGCAAAAACGCTTGATAAATATAGTAATCAATACGCACACTAGGATCACAATCAAAGGGCTTAACAAAAGAAGCTCTGACAGAGGGCTACGTTATACAAGCAAGAATATCTCATTTGAAAGCTGAAGGACAAGCAGAAGATTTTGGGGCAATGTATGGGCCAGGGGACATCTTTTAGGCAGAAAGTACAGCAAGTACAGAGATGTGGAGGTGAGGAAGAACACAGTTGAAGAACTCAAGAAATTAGAGAACCTTGCTGGCAGTAAGTTGGTAACACTACTCTAGGCTAGAAGAAATTTAAGCAACATAACAGTCAAATGCAGTGACCTGATTTTGTTTAGGTCCTGTTTTGAAGAAACCAATTATAAAAAGACATTTTTGAAACAATTGATTTTTTTTTTTTTTTTTTTTTGAGACAGAGTCTTGTTCTGTCACCCAGGCTGGAGTGCAATGGCACGATCTCGGCTCACTGCAACCTCTGGCTCCCAGGTTAAAGTGATTTTCCTGCCTCGGCCTCCCAAGTAGCTGGAACTACTAGCTTCCGCCACCATACCCGGCTAATTTTTGTATTTTTAGTAGAGACGGGGTTTCACCGTGTTGGCCAGGCTGGTCTCAAACCCCTGACCTCAAATGATCCACCTGCCTCGGCCTCCCAAAGTGCTGGAATTACAGGCATGAGCCACCATGCTCAGCTGAAAATTTGAATATAAAGTGAGTATTAATACCACTGATTGTGATAAAGGTTTTGTGTTTATACATAAAAAGTCTATTAGAGAGATATATGGAAGGACTTTGGGGTGAAATGGCATGATGACAGGGATTTTAAGAAATATTCACAAAAAAAGAAGGCTGACCAAAAGGAAGACATGAAGCAACTGGAGCAAAAAGTGAATAATTGTTGAATCCAAGGGTGGGTGTATTGAGTTTTTTAATATTATTCTCTCTTCTTTTGTGTACTTTTGAAAACTTTCTTAATAAAAAAGGAAGAATGTTGGACTGCATCAAGTCTCTTGTCTCTGCTTTTATGTGAAATTCAGCTCATGATTAATCCATCCCAAGAGCTGTGTACAAAGCAATATTTTCCATCTTTGAAGACAATTTAGAAGTCCTTGACAGGAGGTCACTCTGAGCCCAGTGGATCTACGTGCATTTCCTTTTATTGGAAAGAGCAGAAGAGCAGTGGCTTCAAGGAAGTTTTACTCCATTTCTTTTTTCTTTTTGTTTTTTTTTTTTTTTGAGACCGAGTCTTGCTCTGTCACCAGGCTGGAGTGCAGTGGTGCTATCTCAACTCACTGTAACCTCTGCCTCCCGGGTTCAACCAATTTTCCTGCCTCAGCCTCCCGAGTAGCTGGGACTACAAGCATGCGCCACCACGCCCAGCTAATTTTTTTCGTATTTTTAGTAGAGACGGGGTATCACCATGTAGACCAGGATGGTCTGAATCTCTTGACCTCATGATCCACCAGCCTCGGCTTCCCAAAGTGCTAGGATTACAGGCGTGAGCCATTTCTTAAAGCAGATGTGTCTGAGCTGGGGGATGAGGGTCTCTCATCCCAGCCCAGACCCTCATCCAGGGCCCCCGCTTCCCCTGTAGTAAAGGCGCAGCTAGGTCTGCAGCTTGCTGAACAGTGTACTGCAATGGACACGAGAAGAATGCGCACCTTTGTGCTCCTGGTTTGGAATCAAGTATATGCAGTAGTGGCCTTCGATGGTGAGGATTACAGATTTTTTTCGTGAGGAACATATATTATATCTCTGAAAGAATCAGTAATAAGGAAATTAGGACAATGAGGAGCAGATCATTTTGGACCCACTATTTACCAGCTCTGTAGCCTTGAGAAAGTTACAAGGTCTCTTGAGGTCTCATTTCATCATCTGTAAAATTATTCAACCTACTCGATTGGGTTGCTGTGACAATTTAATGAGATAACATGTATAGTCTTGATCTCATTGCAAGCTATAAGAAGTGATACACAAATGTCAGTTGCATTTTTCCTGAGCTGGACTTCCTAGTATTCTCTCCTATTTCATAGGTGGCTTTTTAAGCTTATCTTACCTCTGAGCTTCACATTTGTTTGGTGCTGAATTAGAATTTCCGTGTGGTGGTCCCTGAATTTTACTGCTCCCCCAGCACCCTGTCTTTGTCTCTCATGCTGAAAGTAGCCTTTTAACATTTGCCTTTTAACCTGGGTCTTCCTTCTTTTTGCCTGGAATGGTTGTTTTTTTGTTTGTTTGTTTTTGAGATGGAGTCCCACTGCAACCTCTGCCTCCCGGGTTCAAGTGATTTTCCCTCCTCAGACTCCCGAGTAGTTGGGATTACAGACGCCCACCACCAGGCCCAGCTAATTTTTGAATTTTTAGTAGAGATAGGATTTCACCATGTTGACCAGGCTGATCTTGAACTCCTGATCTCAAGTGATCTGCCCGCCTTGGTCTCCCAAAGTGCTGAGACTACAGGCGTGAGCCACTACACCCAGCCTTCTGCCTGGGATGTGGATGTGATTCCCAGAAGTGCAGCTGCCATCTTGCCACCATGAGGTAACCTAAGGGTGTCAGAGCAGAAGGATAAAAGGAGCCTACGTCCTTCATGGCAGTGTGGGACTATACTAGAGCTTGACTACTCACCAAATCTCACCTTGAAAGAACACACACTTTAAAATTTAAAACTCCAATTGTCTCTAAAATAAGAAAGAAAGAAAATAGGTTCAGGTGAGGAAGTATGGCAGAATGTTGATAATGATGAATCTGGGGAATGGACATACTGGTTCACTATACTTTTCTCTTTAATTCTGTGTGTGTGTGTGTTTGAAATTTTTCATGACAAAAATTTAAAAGAAAATTGAACTTCACCAAATTTCTTATCTTGATTATTATGTGAAGCTCCAGGTTCTAATCAAGCTCTTCCAAGGACAGAGGACAATGATTTCCTGTTGGCCAACTTTTCATTGGCTGCATCCCAATACCCCAGGCTTGCCTCAATATTCCTGCTGTGCTGCTGCCCCCTGCTGGCCTCTGCCATTTTGTGTGCCTGAGGATAAGCTTCCCCTCATGTCAGAGGGCTGTGAGCTCCCTCCACTGAAGAAGGTTTTTAAAGATTAGACTCTTGATTTTCGATGATGTTTAATAAATGAATATCCCTTCTATTCCCAAATTCTTAATGCCTGATTTTTAAAAAGCATGATGGGCATGTGGGGAGATACAAGAGACACAGAAGCTTCTGCCTTTGTGGTTCATTTTGTAAGAGTGAGGATTCATAAAATGTACCACCCCCCATTCTGTCTCAACTGATGCCCCATCCCTTCTTCCATTTTCATCCTTCTAATTTCTTCATTCTCTGTTTGATGGACATGTTATGGGAAATATGTTTCAGAAGTACCATCTTTTTTGTTTTTATTTAATCTTAGATTTCCTGAGTGTGATGCTGGGGAAATATTTGTAAACAAAATAACTACTTCAGATGGACCCGAAGAGAGAAAGGACTGGTACAGGTTGCTGAAGACAACCTTGACTGTGTTTTTAAGGTGTGCCCATGTCTGCTAACCCCAGGGAACTATTGAACACAACATATTTGACAGGTTTGCTGATTTCCAGAACAGCCAATAGTAGTGTAACTGAGCAGAGAAACAATGCTGTTAGAAGTGGCACGGTGAGAGTGAGATCGGCCCTTCGGTTTGCGTGGGAGCTGGGTGAAGCCTGTGACTGCTGGCTTTCCCCCGCTTCCCTGACAACCTGCATGACTCAGCAGAGGCAGCCATAATCCTGCTAGGTACACAACTCTATTGACCTTGCAACATCACCCCCATCCCCCACAGCAGCCACAGCAAGACCTGCCCAAGGAGAGTCTGAGCTCAGACATGCTTAGCCCTGCCCCGACCTGATGGGCCTTTCCTATCCACCCTGGTAGCTGAAGACAAAGGGCATATACTCTTGGGAGTTTTAAGGCCCCGCCCACTGCCATTTTCTCTCAATACTACCACAGCTGATGCTCTCTGGAAAGTGCTACCTCCTGGCAGTAGGCCAACTAGCACAAAAATAGAACATTAAACCACCAAAGCTGACAACCTCATAGAGTCCATTTCACCCCCTGCCACCTCCATGGGAACAGGTACTGGTATCCACACTGAGATACTCATAGATGTTTCACATCACAGGACTATGTGCAGACAATCCCCAGTACCAGCCCAGAGCCGGGTAGACTTGCTAGGTGGCTAGACCCAGAAGAGAGATAACAATCACTGCAGCTTGGCTCACAGGAAGCCACATCCATAGGAAAAGAGGAAGAGTACTACATCAAGGCAACACCCCATGGGACAAAAGAATCTGAACAACAGCCCTCAGCCCCAAACCTTCCCTCTGACAGAGCCTACCCAAATGAGAAGGAACCAGAAAACCAACTCTGGTAACATGACAAAAAAAGGCTCTTTAACACCCCCCAAAAATCACTCTTGCTCACCAGCAGTGGATCCAAACCAAGAAGAAGAAATCCCTGATTTACCTGAAAAACAATTCAGGATTATCAAGCTAATCAGGGACGCACCAGAGAAAGGCAAAGCCAATGCAAGGAAATACCAAAAACGACGCAAGAAGTGAAGGGAGAAATATTCAAGGAAATAGATAGCATAAAGAAAAACAACCAAAACTTCAGGAAATATTGGACACACCTATAGAAATGCAAAATGCTCTGGAAAGTCTCAGCAATAGAATTGAATAAGTAGAAAAAGAAATTCAGAGCTCGAAGACAAGGTCTTGGAATTAACCCAATACAACAAAGACAAAGAAAAACAATAAGAAAATATGAACAAAGCCTCCAAGAAGTCTGGGATTATGTTAAGGGAACAAACCTAAGAATAATCGGTGTTCCAGAGGAAGAAGAGAAATCTAAAAGTTTTGAAAACATATTTGGGGGAGAAATCGAGGAAAACTTCCCTGGCCTTGCTAGAGACCTAGACATACAAATAAAAGAAGCACAAAGAACACCTGGGAAATTCATCACAAAACGATCATCATCTAGACATATTGTCATCAGGTTATCTAAAGTTAAGACAAAGAAAATAATTTTAAGAGCTGTGAGACAAAAACACTCAGGTAACCTATAAAGGAAACCTATCAGATTAACAGCAGATTTCCCAGCAGAAACCCTACAAAGCTAGAAGGGATTGGGGCCCTATCTTCAGCCTCCTCAAACAAAACAATTATCAGCCAAGAATTTTGTATCCAGCAAAACTAAGCATCATATATGAAGGAAAGATACAGTCTTTTTCAGACAAACAAATGCTGAGAGAATTCGCCACTACCAAGCCACCACTATAAGAACTGCTAAAAGGAGCTCTAAATCTTCAAACAAATCCTGGAAACACATACAAACAGAAACTCTTTAAAGCGTAAATCACACAGAACCTATAAAACAAAAATGCAAGTTAAAAAGCAAAAACAAAAAAAACCAAGGTACGCAAGCAACAAATAGCACAATGAATGCAATGGTACCTCACATCTCAATACTAACATTGAATGTAAATGGCCTAAATGTTCCACTTGAAAGATACAGAACTGCAGAATGGATAAGAACTCACCAACTAACTCTCTGCTGCCTACGGGAGACTCACCTAACACATACGGACTCACATAAACTTAAAGTAAAGGGGTGGAAAAAGGTATTTCACTCAAATGGACACCAAAAGCGAGCAGGGGTAGCCATTCTTGTATCAGACAAAACAAACTCTAAAGCAACAGCAGTTAAAAGAGACAAAGAGGGACATTATATAATGGTAAATGGCCTTGTCCAACAGGAAAATATCACAATCCTAAACATATGTGCACCTAACACTGGAGCTCCCAAATTTATAAAACAATTACTAATAGACCTAAGAAATGAGATAGACAGCAACACAATAATAGTGGGGGACTTCAATACTCCACTGACAGCAGTAGACAGGTTATTGAAACAGAAAGTCAACAAAGAAACAATGGTTTTAAACTATACCTTGGAACAAATAGACTTAACAGATATAAACAGAACATTTCATCCAACAACCACAGAATACACATTCTATTCAACAGTGCATGGAACTTTTTCCAAGATAGACCATATGATAGGCCATAAAATGAGTCTCAATAGATTTAAGAAAATTGAAATTATATCAAGTACTCTCTCAGACCACAGTGGAATAAAACTGGAAACCAACTCCAAAAGGAACCTTCAAAGTCATGCAAATACATGGAAGTTAAATAACCTGTTCCTGAATGAGCATTAGGTCAAAACCAAAATCCAGATGGAAATTAAAAAATCATTCAAACTGAATGACAATAATGATACAACCTATCAAAACCTCCAGGGTACAGCAAAGGTGGTGCTAAGAGGAAAAGTTTGTAGCCC
Source organism: Pan paniscus (assembly GCF_029289425.2). Lineage (NCBI taxonomy): Eukaryota > Metazoa > Chordata > Mammalia > Primates > Hominidae > Pan > Pan paniscus. Next base: position 72,970,233 of record NC_073264.2, read on the forward strand.
TAAATGCCTACATCAAAAAGATTGAAAGAGCACAAACTCATATTCTAAGCTCACACCTCAAGGAACTAGAGAAACAAGAGCAAACCAAACCCAAACCCAGCAGACGAAAGGAAATAACCAAGAGCAGAGCAGAACTAAATGAAATTGAAACAAAAAAAATACAAAACATAAAACAAACATGAAGTTCTTTGAAAAGTTTAATAAAATTGATAGACCATTGCAAGATTAACCAAGAAAAGAAGAGAGAAAATCCAAATAACTTCATGAAGAAATGAAACAGGAGATATTACAACTGACACCACTGAAATACAAAAGATAATTCAAGGCTACTGTGAACACCTTTATGCAGATAAACTAGAAAACCTTGAAGAGATAGATATATTCCTGGAAAAATACAACCCTCCTAGCTTAAATCAGGAAGAATTAGATACCCTGGACAGACTGATAACAAGCAGCAAGATTGAAATGGTAATTTAAAAATTACCAACAACAAAAGAAGTCCAGGACCAAATGGATTCAGAGCAGAATTCTACCAGACATTCAAAGAAGAATTGATACCAATTCTTTAGACACTATTCTACAAGATCAAGAAAGAGGGAACCCTTTCTAATTCATTCTATGAAACCAGCATCACCCTATACCAAAACCAGGAAAAGATATAATCAAAAAAGAAAACTATGGACCGATATCCTTGATGGACAGAGACGCTAAAATTCTTAACAAAATACTAGCTAACCAAATCCAACAGCATATCAAAAAGATAATCCACCATGATCAAGTGGTTTTAATACCAGGGATGCAGGGATGGTGGTTTAACATACACAAGTCAATAAATGTGATAGACCACATAAACATAATTAAAAACCAGAATCACACGATCATCTCAGTAGATGCAGAAAAAGCATTTGACAAAATCCAGCATCCCTTTATGATTAAAACTTTCAGCAAAATCAGCATACAAGGGACATACCTAAATGTAATAAAAGCCATCTATGACAAACCCACAGCCAACATCATATTGAATGGGAAAAAGTTGAAAGCATTCCCTCTGAGAACTGGAACAAGACAAGGATACCCACTCTCACTACTCCTTTTCAACATAGTACTGGAGGTCCTAGCCAGAGCAATCAGGCAAGAGAAAGAAATAAAGGGCATCAAAATCGACAAAGAGGAAGTCAAACTGTCACTGTTTGCTGACGATATGATCCTTTACCTCGAAAATCCTAAAGACTCCTCCAGAAAGCTCCTAGAACTGATAGAAGAATTCAGCAAAGCTTTGGGATATAAGATTAATGTACACAAATCAGTAGCTCTTCTATACACCTACAGTGACCAAGCAGTGAATCAAATCAAGAACTCAACCCCTTTTACAATAGCTGCAAAAAAAAGAATAAATAAATAAAATACTTAAGAATATACCCAACAAAGGAGGCGAAAGACCTCTACAAGGAAAACTATAAAACACTGCTGAATGAAATCATAGATGACCCATTCCATGCTCATGGATGAGTAGAATCAATATTGTGAAAATGACTATACTGACAAAAGCAATCTACATGTTCAATGAAATCCCCATCAAAATACCACCATCATTCCTCACAGAAGTAGAAAAAACAATCCTAAATTTCATATGGAACTAAAAAGAGCCCGCATAGCCAAAGCAAGACTAAGCAAAAGGAACAGATCTGGAGGCATCACACTAACTGATTTCAAACTATACTATAAGGTCATAGTCACCAAAACAGCATGGTACTGGTATAAAAATAGGCACATAGACCAATGGAACAGAATAGGGAACCTAGAAATAAACCCAAATACTTACAGCCAACTGACCTTCAACAAAGCAAACAAAAACATAAAAGTGGGGAAAGGACACCCTTTTCAGCAAATGGTGCTGGGATAATTGGCTAGCCACATGTAGAAGAATGAAACTGGATCCTCATCTCTCACCTTATACAAAAATCAACTCAAGATGGACTAAGCACTTAAATATAAGACCTGAAGCTATAAAAATGCTAGAAGATAACGTTGGAAAAACCCTTCTAGACATTGGCTTAGGCAAGGATTTTACGGTCAAGAACCCAAAAGCAAATGCAATAAAAACAAAGATAAGTAGTTGGGACTTAATTAAACTAAAGAGCTTTTGCACAGCAAAAGGAACAGTTGTCAAACAGACAACAAGCATAGTAGGAGAAAATCTTCACAATCTATACATCTGACAAATGACTAATATCCAGAATCTACAACAAATTCAAACAAATCAGTAAGAAAAAATAATCCCATCAAAAAGTGGGCTAAGGACATGAATAGACAATTCTCAAAAGAAGATACACAAATGACCAACAAACATGAAAAAATGCTCAACATAACTAATGATCAGGGAAATGCAAATCAAAACCACAATGTGATACCACCTTACTTCTGCAAAATTGGCCATAATCAAAAAATAAAAAATAGTAGATGATGGCATGGATGCGGTGATCAGGGAACACTTTTACACTGGTGGTGGGAATGTAAACTAGTACAGCCTATAGAAAACAGTGTGGAGATTCCTTAAAGAACTAAAAGTAGAACTGCCATTTGATCCAGCAATCCCACTACTGGGTATCTACCCAGAGGAAAAGAAGTTATTATATGAAAAAGATACTTGCACACACATGTTTATAGCAACACAATTCACAATTGCAAAATCGTGGGACCAACTGAAATGCCCATTACTCAATGAGTGGATAAAGAAACTGTGGTATATATATATATACGATGGAATACTACTCAGCCATAAAAAGGAATGAATTAATGGCATTTGCAGCGACCTGGATGAGATTGGAGACTATTTTTCTAAGTGAAGTAACTCAGGAATGGAAAACCAAACATCTTATATTCTCACTGATATGTGGGAGCTAAGCTATGAGGACGCAAAGGCATAAGAATGATATGATGGACTTTGGGGACTTGGGGGGAAGAGTGGAAGCGGGGGAAGGGATAAAAGACTACAAATCGGATATACTGCTTGGGTGATGGGTGCACCAAAATATCACAAATCACCACTAAAGAACTTACTCGTGTAACCAAATGCCATCTGTACCCCAATAACCTATGGAAAAATAAAAAACTTAAAAAAATTCCTTATCAGGAAGATTGGCAGTCTGACCAGAAGACCCTCTCCAACATGCCAAGATTCCAGAATAAAAAGTTTCTTCCGTGCTCAGAGAGATTTTTAGGGCTGTGGAAATACTCTGTATGACTGTAGTGGTAGATACATCTCATACATTTGTCCAAACCCATAGAATGTATGACACCAAGAGTGAACCCTCATGTAAACACTATGGACTCTGGGTGATAATGATGTACCAGTGTAGGTTCATCAGTTGTAACAAATGTACCACTCTAGTGAAAAGTGTTGATAATGGGAGAGCCTATGCATGTGTAGGGGCAGGGGATATATGAAAAATCTCTGTATGTTCCTCTCAATCTTCCCATGAAACTAACTACTCTAAAAAAAAAAAAAAGCTGTATTTTGTTTTCAAGTGTCTTCTCTTCCTGGAAGCTTTCAGGAAGAATTACAGGTCATAGCTCTGTGTTGACTAGGTCTTACCTGAGTTGAGGACAAATGTGGGAGCCTTCAGCCTAGCAGATGAGATAGGACTGTCCAATGGTTGGAGCTAAAGGCTGGGTTACTATGGGTTTGCAGACACCTGGAGTTAGTATAGGATTCCAACAGTCTTTTCCCTGACCCACTTCTGTGAGCCTGGAGCGCCTCTCACATTTCCTGTCCACTGCAGAGATGGGGCTGGCCTTGGTCAGGTTGAGATCAAACTTCCCAGGCTCAAGCCGTCCTCCCACCTCAGCCTCCCAAAGTGCTGGAATTAAAGGCACAAGCCACTGCGCCTGGCCAGGAATACTATCTTAAAGCTCTTATTCAGCTGGGGTATCAGGGGACTACTAATATGCACTGTAGGGGTATTAGCTGTTATACTATTTTAAGTTGTTTTTATTTTTGGTCATATATCTTAAAATTTATACCCGGACTGGATTCATGGCAAAAGATGGGACACGTGAAGATTCCCACGTTGAAATACAACAAACTATGAAAAACATCAGAAAGAACATTCTCTAAATTCTCTTCAAGATGAGTTCATGAGATCTAAAAGTTGCAGTTACATAATAAAACTTCTTATATAGCACTTCAAAATATCTCTATGTCAACAACAACAAAAATATCTCTGATACTTCAAGAAGCTAGTGGCTGTTATGTGCAATTGCATCTCTAGTTTATTGGGTATAAAGACCATTAATACCTGTAATGTGTTCTTTGCTGGGAAGAACTGGGAGAGAGCAGCCTGAAACCCTTTTCTAATTTCATCATTTAGAAACAAACATGAACATTTCAAAAATAAACCACTCAGTTTTTTTTTTTTAATGGCAAAGGCAAGCATTCCAACATTAGGTCATGGAAGCAATTTTAATCTATTTTTGCTACTGTAAAATGCAGTCAAAATTATTCTATATTAAGTGTGTCCAATCTCAAAACACACCCACAAAACAAGATGTTAATGTTAAATGGATTGGTCAAGAAATCATGCCTTTCCTTACATAATTAAGTTAAATTAAGGAGCATGTGTTGCTTATTAAGTGGAACAAAATATTTATATTTTAAAATAATTATTAAAGATGGCATTAAAAAGTGAAATGTATTATAATCTGAAATAATACTAACCTAAAAATATTTTTAATGCAAAACTCTTTCTTTATCATGTACCACATATAAATGACATTTGATTTTTTTACATCCCCAAAGAGTGTCACGAGCTTATGCATTCCCTCCCTGTAAAAGAAGTTCAAGAGTCGTATTTAGACCTTTCAGTATGACATACCAGCCTCTCTGAGACTTAGTCCAAATTCTTTCCATTCACCAATGCACACTACCATCTGGCTAGCCCAAACTGTTGGAAGTTCCTCTAAGCATGTCCTTTACAAGTCTGGGTTTTTGCATATGCTCCTTTATGCCTGGAATGTTCTTCCATCATCTTCACTATTTTTGAACTGGAGCATTTCTTTAACGCTTGACATCAACTTCTCTCTAAGGATCTCCCTTTCTGAAAGTCAGGGAGAGCTAGATGTTACTTTCTGTGTTCCCAAACCATTCTTTTCACAATTCATTTAATTATCAGAAAGTTTTGTAACTAGTTGATTAGTTCTCTATCTCTCCTGCTAGACTACAAATTCTCTACAAAAAATTGCCATCTTAAATGACTAAAACAAAATAAAAATGTTGATGCTTAAAAGGTGCCTTCTCAGATCTCCACAGCTTTCCTGCAGAACCTAGTCCCTAAGGGAATCTGGATAGATAGGCTGGCTTGGCTTAGAACTACCCACATGTTTCCCCTGAGCTCAGCTGCACCTACCTGATGGATAACACTCAAGTTGGTCCTCTTATCCCCACAAAAAGTAGGATTCCCTCATTACCTTTGCCAAGGGCCCGGTTGCTGGAGTTAATGAGATAAAGGCAGAAAAAAACAAAAGAGCCAGGAAATTGCCATAAGACATTATTTCAGTGCCTCACAAGGAAAGGGACTCTTGGAGAAATGAATCCGCAGTCATGAGTACAAGAGGTGGCAATTAATTTAGCTTCAGAGAACTCCTGAGAAAAGCCGAGGGAAAGGAGCAGTTCATTCTCTGTTTCTGGGATGGGTATCAAAAGGAGTGAAAGCCTCCTTGTTTCTAAGAACTCAAGGCTGGGTGGGTCTTCTGGGCATCCTCTGTTTATATCTGAGGTGTGTCAGAGAATCTCTGATTGTGTATTCTGAAGAGGTGCTCCAAACTTTTTGGAATCCTATTTGAGCAAAACTTGAGGTCTGAGAAAGTAAAAAGATGGGTCTTCAGTGTGTACCTTCTCCTTTCTGATTGAAAGGGCAATAGCACATCCTACCAACTTTACCCTAACACTTCTCTAAAGAAAAAGATGCAGGTTCAAATTGGGTGCCCTACATGCCTTCCAAGAGAGTTTGATCATTTAATTCAGCTCCAGATGATTGGACTGAAAGCGATTTGAGCAAATGCAATTTGGTCAAACATAAGTTGGCCAGTGAGATAATTTTGGTCAAAAATGGATTTCAGTCATGGATTTTTCATTTGTTAAATCATTTTGGCTGATCACAAGGGAGGTTTTGCAATCATTAATGCATGTGTTTGGCACTTTTTGTCTCCCCTTTTTACTTTTTTCAGTGCAGTAAGTATTTTCTCTTATTCTTTTGATGTTTTAAATTTGGAATTAAATTTCAAACAATTCCAGCTCTACACTGTGTATGGTAATGAAAAATTGGAAACACCCAAAATGTTTGGCAAAAGAGAAATAGCTGAAATAACCCCATGTCCAACACTTGGTGGATTGCTGAAATAAATTACAGTATATTTCAAAGAAAATCCTCAGATATCCCCTCAAATTACCTATTTATCAAGACCTAGACCTAAGGGTTACAGACGTGTAATCTTTTTTTTTTTTTTTTTTTTTAAATGGAGTCTTGCTTTGTCACCCAGGCTGGAGTGAGAGGCGTGATCTCGCCTCACTGCAACCTCTGCCTCCCGGGTTCAAGTGATCCTCCTGTCTCAGCCTCCCGAGTAGCTGGAACTACAGGTCCCCACCACCATGCCCAGCTAATTTTTGTACTTTTAGTGGAGATGGGGTTTCACTATGTTGGCCAGGCTGTTCTCGAACTCCTGATCTCAAGCAATCCACCCACATTAGCCTCCCAAAGTGCTGGGATTATAGGCATGAGCCACCCACGCCCAGCCATTCTTATAGAAAAGACATATATGCACAGATAGAAAAATCTAGAAGATAAATATCTTAATGATTGTTTCTGATGGGTAGGCCTATGGGAGTACTTTATATTAGGCTGTGCAAAAGTAATTGTGATTTTGCCTTTAAAGTAATGGCAAAAACAGACCAAGCATGGTGGCTCACACCTGTAATCCCAGCACTTTGGGAGGCCAAGGCAGCTGGATCACCTGAGGTCAGGAATTCCAGATCAGCCTGGCCAACATGGTGAAACCTCCTCTCTACTAAAAATACAAAAATTAGCCAGGCATGGTGGCATGTGCCTGTAGTCCCAGCTATTCGGGAGGCTGAGGCAGGAGAATCACTTGAACCTGAGAGGCAGAGGATGCAGTGAGCCAAGATGGTGCCACTGCACTCCAGCCTGGGCAACAGAGTGAGACTCCGTCTCAAAATAAAATAAAATAAAGTAATGGCAAAAACCACAATTACTTTTGCATGAACCTATAGTTACATTTGTTTATTTTTTTCCTTTTAACAAATACTGATTGCTTTTTTAATAGGAAAAATAATTTGGGAAACTTCTTTAATTAAACCATAAAAGAGAATGATCTGGGATTTTCGTGCTCTGTGGATGCGGTAGAGACTCCCAGTTGCCTACGTTACTATCATGTTATTTGAGGCAGCAATGCGCTCAGCCAGAGGACTGCCTTTCCCAGCCTCCCCGGTAGCTGGATGGGCTTTGGGACTGGGTTCTGACCTTAGCAGAGGGGTTATGTGGTCCTTCCAGAACATCTCCTTAAAAGGGGTGGAGTGGGCTTTTCCCAGCTTCAAGTCCTGGTGCCTGGAACTTAGATGTGATGGCTAGCAATTCCACAGAGTAGGTCAGGGATCATTGGCTAGAAATGAACTAAACAGTAAAGGAACAACCAGCAAAACTTCCTCAGGCAGACATGAAAACATTAGGAAAAACAGACAAAAGTTCATAGAGGCTGCAAAATCACCCCAAAGGGCACCAGACTTAATAATACCTTTAAAAAGTTAGTGGCCAGCTACAGTGGCTCACACCTGTAATCCTAGCACTTTAGGGGCTGGAGGTGGGAGGATCACTTGAGGCCAGAAGTTTGAGGTCAGCCTCGGCAACATAGCAAGACCATGTCTTATAAAAACATTTTAAAAGTTAGCCGGGTGTGGTGGTGTTCACATATAGTCCTTGCTACTGGGGAGGCTGAGGTGAGAGGATTGTTTGAGACCAGGACTTCGAGGCTGCGGTGAACTGTGATCATGCCACTGCACTCCAGCCTGGGTGACAGAGCGAGACTCTGTCTCTTAAAAAAAATGTGGAGATATTTATGCAACGAGATGAAGATAGGTGCCAAGTAGGAGTTGTTTTCAACATTGTTTGGAACTGATAATTCACTTTACTGCTGAAAACAAAACCACTAGTTTCCCCACATCATAAATAAAGAGAATGGCCAGCTGTTGGCATAGCAACATTCCAAAATCACTTGCTGAGAGGCAACACTTTCAGCAGGTCCCACACTAGCACCAACACCAAATCCCAGTACCCCTTGCAGCCCCTCCTAGTCTCCCATCCCATCTCACATCCAATAGAGGACTGTGAGGGGGCAAAATGGTTTTTTAAGTAGGAGAACAGTATGAAAAGCAGCTGTGTCTCACCTTGCTCTCCTCGTGGGGATGGAGAGTAACTCCAAGACAAGTGGAAGGAGCTGGGCCTGGAGAGAATCATCTGTACAACATGGGAATGTCTTCGAGAGGGGTAGGCTGGCATTTCAACTGCTGGTTGGGGCTAGAGAAAGAACCCTTGGAGAGATGATTAAGAGAGATGACCAGATAAGGAGGAGGCAAAAACCATCCCTTCACACATCTTATTCCTAGAGGTACAGAAAATAGATTTCACGTATGCTGGCCAATTCCAGGATTATGGGCCTTTTTGGGTTGATGAGGTAGGGGATGTGGGCTCACTGGGGGCCATCACCAAGGAGCAAGGAGCCAAGGCCTCCCAGGGAGGGCAGCTTAGACTACCCATAGTGGGGCCATCCTGAAGATGTGATCGCTCCTCTTAAGGGACTCCACATACCTCAGAATCAGTTTGAAAGTGAGTCTCACATCCATGAGGCCTGTTGAGACCATCATCCATCCATATCCAGATGAGAGAAAACAGAAAAGTAGTTACAACCAACCAAGGAAAGGGTCAAATGTCCACCGGCTTGTATGGAGCCAGTGCTATCTTCCTGCTCTCTCCTCCCACCCCAACATCAGCAGGAATTTCATAGCAAGTAAGGAGGGGTGTGTCAGGGAGAGTTGACTGTGTCCCGTAATGCTCCAGTCTAGTCTGGGCTTGGCAAGGGTGAGCAGGATGGGGAGCTGTGCCTTGAATTTGAAATTGAGAGGTGCCTATAAACAGGAACTGAACTTTATGGCCTAAAATGAGATGATTTTGATAACTGAAAGTGATTGAAGAGCTATGGGCTTAAACTGACATGTCTTTAAGGAATTTCACTCTTCTAGTGGGAAAAAGTATTAGACAGAGCCCAGCAGAAAGCAGGGACTGGAAAAGCAGAACCATATCATATTTACACTCCTATATGGGATTCCTCTTCATTAAACCAATTATATTTCTTTTCAAAAAATTGTCCAGTTGACCATACTGTTTTACATCAATGGTATGCTCTTTGTGAAGGCTTGATAGGACGTGTAATGAGGTGGTCACACAGTACAGATATGAAAGAAAGTTCTAGAAAGCCAGTTTATGGTACGTTTTTGTGTTAAATACCTTTAGTGAACCACTCGATTTCTCTCAATCTCACCTGTCCTTGGGACCTACGACCACTTGGGCTGCTCCAGTGGACATTTTCTCAAGGACTCCAGTCAACTTCAGAAGAGCACAATTCCATAACCCCTTGGCCTCTCGTCCTACTGCACATCTTCCACCCCCTCCCTGGGGCATTCCTAACGATGGGGAGCCACAACTCTACTGTGAGATATTCTAGGGTGCCCAGCACAGCCCCAAAGTGTGGAAGTTCATGCCCTGTGAGTGAATCTGTGACCAATAAGAGATGTCCCCTTTCTTCCAGATGTCCAGGGACAGACTGCCTTGGGATGCCATATACAGCACCCCTCTGAAGTTAAGCCTTTGAGATTAAGCAGTCAGCTGTGCTTGACACCAAGCATCCCTCCTTTTCTGCCTCACCTCTCTTTTTGCTCACTCTTACTTCCCTGGGATTGTACTCCTTAATAAGGAATAACACCTAAGTCTTTGCCTCGAGCTCTGCTTCTGAGGAAGTCATGCTGGGCTGGGACAGGTGTAAAAACCTGCCTTGCATTTTCAAAGTATTGCATTTTAGGTTCTATGCCAGATTCGCCTTTAAAATTGGCTTAACCTTGTGAGTGTTAGCACTGAAGATGCTAGCAGCTAGAGATGAGCAAGTAGGTTTCTTATCTGCATTATACCAACAAGTGATCACTTGTCTGCCAGAAGAAAGTGAAATTAGAAAGGCTCTCAGCCCCCAGCTCCAATGTGACTACCATGACTGTGATTCCAGGGGACCTTTCCCAGGTGGAGGGAGACCATCCTTTGCCTTGCAAATGGAATTATGTTGAAATGACAGTAATTGGGGGAAACAAAATTACTCTCTAGACACTGTTGCTACAGTCACTGCTGAGACTCACACTGAACTTAACAAGCTTCCCCAACAAAGGAAAATGACTTATCCTTCAATGGGCTAAATTGAAAGTAAAATATCCATTTTGAAAGACAGAAAACCCATTATAGCTATAGAATTTCTGCCAACTAAATTAGGCAACCTTTTTTGCTGAACCCTAAAACTTGATGGCATATCAAAACTTGACACAATATAGTTGCCATGGTTTGAATATTTGTCCCCTCAAAACTTGTGTTGAAATTGAATTGCCGTTGTGACATTATTGAGAAGTGTGACCTTCAAGATGCAATTAGGCCATGAGGATCCACCCTCATGAGTGGGATTGGTGTTGTTATAAAAGGGTGAGTCTGATCACCTTTTACTCTCTTGCCCTCTCTCTTTCTGCCCTGTGATGACATAGCAAGAAATCGCTTGCTGGATGCCAGCACCTTGATATTGGACTTCTCATCCTCCAGAACTGTGAGCCAATACATTTCTATTCATTACAAATTACCCAGTCACAGGTATTCTGTTATAGCAGCACAAAATGGACTAAGACAGTAGTTTCCCAAAGGGCTAAACTGTCTAACTCCAGGCCAAGGTCTTTTGGGCATCACCCAATCAATTTCTTTTGTAATCACACAGTGGCAAATCCTGTATGACAAGAAATCAAAACCATCTCTACTGAGCTTTTTCTTTCTTTTTTCTTTTTTTCATTCAATGATTAGCTCCTTTGCAACTTGGCTAAAGAAAACTGAGAATAGCCAGAATAACAATTACATGAGTCTGATTCACCTAGAAAGCAGGAGGAAAATAGAAAGGAAGAGTCTTCAGCCTTAGTTAGGCTAATTTACATTACTACCTCCTTATGAGATACCCACTGCTGTTGAGGGTGGGAAGGTGAAGAGGTGTGTGTTTTGGGGTATAGGGGGGTGTGATTTTGCATATGGCCCCTGGATACTATTTAAGGAGTTGTTGCTACAGAGGTCTGGGGAGTCTGAGAATTCATCCAGAGCTAAGAGGGTTTTAGTGGGCTTGTGCCTGCTCTGTAAGTGAGGAATGAGGCGTTTCCACAGTGATACTGGCTTGGTATCACGGGAAGCACACCAAGGCTAGGAAAAGTTCCTGGGGAAATGATTTTCCAAAGATCTGTGGTGCTCAACTACTGTCACTGTTTGATTCTGGTAGTCACCCTGGAGGCCCTGGCTCAGAACATCTGGAGGGAGGGCATTTGCAGCCAGGGATGACAACCAGGTGCATAGGGGCAGCTGCCAGGGTCTTTTCCCTCCCAGTGTGGGCCCAGGATTCCAGAACTGTCCACTGTGATCACCCAGCTGAGGACTCACTTGAAAAGTGAGCCTTATTAGGAGGCCTTGGGCCTCCCATCCCAGTCATTCTAAAAGGTGTGCAGAGGCTTGGAACTTTCTGGGGCTGGCAGAGATTGTGTACAAGTTCCCCTGGGAGGAGGAGAAAATTACATTAGTGAGGTAGGAGCATTGCAGAAATGAAATCCTCTGATTGACAGTTCAGCCAAAGCTTTCCCCAGCCCAGGGGTTCCAGCTGACTTGTGGCACAGAATGGAACAGCACAGGTAGAGCTTCTGGCGCTGAGACCCTGTTCCCATAGACTGAGCTTGTTTGGGTCTGTTCTAGGCTCTACCTGCTATTTGGGGGGTGAGGACTATTTGGTGAGTTCAGGGTAGTTTGGATGGTTGGACAAAGGCAATCAAAACCGTCAAAAAATGACTAAGGAAAAGGAATAGAGGGGAAATCCCAAACCAGGGCATTTTCTCCGGAATCTTCTACTCACAAAAAATAGAGGCTAACAGAGACTATAGACATGTGCTTGATAGAAGCCAAACTGCCTCCCAAGGTTACACAAATCTCCCTATCGTTATTCCCCAAATGATTTCCATATTCTTTCCTCTTATCTCTGAGGACCTTCTCTCCTCAGAACGTACACTGTGTATTCCCAAGGTTTGGTCTTTAGCTCTTTGATCTGATTTTTTTCCCTCTTTTGAAAGCTACTTCCCAAAAAGCTGACTCCCTAAATATTACCTTGTGGATTCCCCTAAACCAGCCTCTACTCCTGACTGTAGTTTTTTCCATATGGATGCTCATGTTACCTAGGTGTCACCTGCAAGCCCAGTGCCTTGAGGTCCTCCCTGACCCCTTTGTCTCCACCCACCACATTGGCATGACCATCAGGTTCAGACTATCCCTCTTTCCTTTCCCTTTTTTTGCTGTTCCCATGTCTATTACCCTGACCAAGATCTTTGTCATCTCACACCTGAGTTATTGTGTCAAGGAATCTAGCCAACAGCATTCTTTTCCTCTCCAGCTCATTCTGTGCCCCCTACTGTCGAATGAATTTTCCTTGAGCATCTGTACTGTGTCCTGTCACCCACTTACATCTAAACCTCCAACATCGATTTCCTGGAGCACTGAATTTGAGCTCAATGTGTATGGGGGTGGAGGGGGTGGTGGAGCGGATGGTGGAGATGAGAGGGAAGGTGAGGAAGGAGCCAGGTAGGCTTCCCTGCTCCTTGACAACTTTGCAGGGAGCATGCTGTGGGCAGCCACCCAGCAGGACTCTGGCCCTGGTTTAGACAGAAGTTGATTCAATTCTAACTACAAGTGAACACAATACCACCCCAACTCCTCAGCCACCAACTCATGTTCGTCTCACTAAAAGAAGCTGAAAAATGAGCAGTTTTCTACACTTCCATCCACAGGATCAGATAAAAGAAGAACTGATTCGGTGACTCAGGGCTTCCTTCTGCTGCTGACACTCCTACCCTCTTGCCTATGGTACACAGTTTCCAGGACTAGGTTTGTCTGATCTATGTGGCATGGCAGGACTCTGATCAGGATGGAAAGGGGGAGGGATTCCTTTTCTTCTCAGCTTAACGCAGTGCTGTCTTTTCTGCCCTTGGAACTTAACCCGGATTGAGAGGTGCTCACAAGCTGCTATGGATACTTGGGTCTCTTGTCATCCCTTTCGTGTGGAAACTCCTTAAAGAGAATGTTAAATCTAATACTCCAACTGCATAGAACTCTAAGAATGGAAGAGGGGGTATGTGTAAATAAAGACAGTCTATTCTAAAACCCAATATCAGTAAGTTTTTTTGTGTGAATAATTATACTTCTTTTTATTATTATACTTTAAGTTCTAGGGTACATGTGCACAACATGCAGGTTTGTTACATATGTATACATGTGCCATGTTGGTGTGCTGCACCCATTAAATCGTCATTTACATTGGGTATATCTCCTAATGCTATCCCTCTCCCATTCCCCACCCCACGACAGGCCCCGGTGTGTGATATTCCCCATCCTGTGTCCAAGTGTTCTCACTGTTCAATTCCCACCTATGAGTGAGAACATGCGGTGTTTGGTTTTTTATCCTTCCAAGGGTTTGCTCAGAATGATGGTTTCCAACTTCATCCATGACCCTACAAAGGACATGAACTCAACCTTTTTTATGGCTGCATAGTATTCCATGGTGAATATGTGCCACATTTTCTTAATCTAGTCTATCATTGATGGACATTTGGGTTGGTTCCAAGTCTTTGCTATTGTGAATAGTGCCGCAATAAACATACGTGTGCATGTGTCTTTATAGCAGCATGATTTATAGTCCTTTGGGTATATATCCAGTAATGGGATGGCTGGGTCAAATGGTATTTCTAGTTCTAGATCCTTGAGGAATCGCCACACTGTCTTCCACAATGGTTAAACTAGTTTACAGTCCCACCAACAGTGTAAAAGTGTTCCTATTTCTCCACATCCTCTCCAGCACCTGTTGTTTCCTGACCTTTTAATGATCACCATTCTAACTGGTGTGAGATGGTATCTCATTGTGGTTTTGATTTGCATTTCTCTGATGACCAGTGATGACGAGCATTTTTTCATGTGTTTTTTGGCTGCATAAATGTCTTCTTTTGAGGAGTGTCTGTTCATATCCTTCGCCCACTTTTTAATGGGGTTGTTTGATTTTTTCTTGTAAATTTGTTTAAGTTCTTTGTAGATTCTGGATATTAGCCCTTTGTCAGATGGGTAGATTGCAAAAATTTTCTCCCATTCTGTATATTGCCTGTTCACTCTGATGGTAGTTTCTTTTGCTGTGCAGAAACTCTTTAGTTTAATTAGATCCCATTTCTCAATTTGGCTTTTGTTGCCATTGCTTTTGGTGTTTTAGTCATGAAGTCCTTGCCCATGCCTATGTCCTGAATGGTATTGCCTAGGTTTTCTTCTAGGGTTTTTATGGTTTTAGGCCTGACAATTAAGTCTTTAATCCATCTTGAATTAATTTTTGTTTAAGGTGTAAGGAAGGGATCCAGTTTCAGCTTTCTACATATGGCTAGCCAGTTTTCCCAGCACCATTTATTAAATAGGGAATCCTTTCCCCATTTCTTGTTTTTGTCAGGTTTGTCAAAGATCAGATTGTTGTAGATGTGTGGTATTATTTCTGAGGGCTCTGTTCTGTTCCATTGGTCTATATCTCTGTTTTGGTAACAGGACCATGCTGTTTTGGTTACTGTAGCCTTGTAGTATAGTTTGAAGTCAGGTAGTGTGATGCCTCCAGCTTTATTCTTTTTGCTTAGGAGTGTCTTGGCAATGTGGGCTCTTTTTTGGTTCCATATGAACTTTAAAGTAGTTTTTTCCAATTCTGTGAAGAAAGTCATTGGTAGCTTGATGGGGATGGCATTGAATCTATAAATTACCTTGGGCAGTATGGCCATTTTCACGATATTGATTCTTCCTATCCATGAGCATGGAATGTTCTTCCATTTCTTTGTGTCCTCTTTTATTTCATTGAGCAGTGGTTTGTAGTTCTCCTTGAAGAGGTCCTTCACATCCCTTGTAAGTTGGATTCCTAGGTATTTTATTCTCTTTGAAGCAATTGTGAATGGGAGTTCACTCATGATTTGGCTCTCTGTTTGTTTGTTGGTGGTGTATAGGAATGCTTGTGATTTTTGCACATTGATTTTGTATCCTGAGACTTTGCTGAAGTTGCTTATCAGCTTAAGGAGATTTGGGGCTGAGACAATGGGGTTTTCTAAATGTACAATCATGTCATCTGCAAACAGGGACAATTTGACTTCCTCTTTTCCTAAATGAATACCCTTTATTTCTTTCTCCTGCCTGATTGCCCTGGCTAGAACTTCCAACACTATGTTGAATAAGAGTGGTGAGAGAGGGCATCCCTGTCTTGTGCCAGTTTTCAAAGGGAATGCTTCCAGTTTTTGCCCATTCAGTATGATATTGGCTGTGGGTTTGTCATAAATAGCTCTTATTATTTTGAGATACATCCCATCAATACCTAATTTATTGAAAGTTTTTAGCATGAAGGGCTGTTGAATTTTGTTGAAGGCCTTTTCTGCATCTATTGAGATAATCATGTGGTTTTTGTCTTTGGTTCTGTTTCTGTGATGGATTACGTTTACTGATTTGCGTATGTTGAACCAACCTTGCATCCCAGGGATGAAGCCCACTTGATTGTGGTGGATAAGCTTTTTGGTGTGCTGCTGGATTCGGTTTGCCAGTATTTTTTTGAGGATTTTTGCATCGATGTTCATCAGGGATATTGGTCTAAAATTCTCTTTTTTTGTTGTCTCTCTACCAGGCTTTGGTATTAGGATGATGCTGGCCTCATAAAATGAATTAGGGAGGATTCCCTCTTTTTCTATTGATTGCAATAGTTTCAGAAGGAATGGTACCAGCTCCTCTTTGTACCTCTGGTAGAATTTGGCTGTGAATCCGTCTGGTCCTGGACTTTTTTTGGTTGGTAGGCTCTTAATTATTGCCTCAATTTCAGAGCCTGTTATTGGTCTATTCAGGGATTCAATTTCTTCCTTGTTTAATCTTGGGAGGGTGTTTGTGTATGGGAATTTATCCATTTCTTCTAGATTTTCTAGTTTAATTGCATAGAGGTGTTTATAGTATTCTCTGCTGGTAGTTTGTATTTCTGTGGGATTGGTGATGATATCCCGTTTATCATTTTTTATTGTGTCTATTTGATTCTTCTCTCTTTTCTTCTTTATTAGTCTTGCTAGCGGTCTATCAATTTTGCTGATCGTTTCAAAAAACCAGCTCCTGGATTCATTGATTTTTTGAAGGGTTTTTTGTGTCTCTATATCCTTCAGTTCTGCTCTGATCTTAGTTATTTCTTGCCTTCTGCTAGCTTTTGAATGTGTTTGCTCTTGCTTCTCTAGTTCTTTGAATTGTGATGTTAGGGTGTCAATTTTAGATCTTTCCTGCTTTCTCTTGTGGGCATTTAGTGGTATAAATTTCCCTCTACACACTGCTTTAAATGTTTCCCAGAGATTCTTGTATGTTGTGTCTTTGTTCTCATTGGTTTCAAAGAACATCTTTATTTCTGCCTTCATTTCATTATGTACCCAGTAGTCATTCAGGAGCATGTTGTTCAGTTTCCATGTAGTTGAGCAGTTTTGAGTGAGTTTGTTAATCCTGAGTTCTAGTTTGATTGCACTGTGGTCTGAGAGACAGTTTCTTATAATTTCTGTTCTTTTTCATTTGCTGAGGAGAGCTTTACTTCCAACTATGTGGTCAATTTTGGAATAAGTGTGATGTGGTGCTAGTAAGAATGTATATTCTGTTGATTTGGGGTGGAGAGTTCTGTAGATGTCTATTAGGTCCACTTGGTGTACAGCTGAGTTCAATTCCTGGATATCCTTGTTAACTTTCTGTCTCGTTGATCTGTCTAATGTTGACAGTGGGGTGTTAAAGTCTCCCATTATTATTGTGTGGGAGTCTAAGTCTCTTTGTAGGTGTCTAAGGACTTGCTTTGTGAATCCGGATGCTCCTGTATTGGGTGCATATATATTTAGGATAGTTAGCTCTTCTTGTTGAATTGATCCCTTTACCATTATGTAATGGCCTTCTTTGTCTCTTTTGATCTTTGTTGGTTTAAAGTCTGTTTTATCAGAGACTAGGATTGCAACCCCTGCTTTTTTTTTTTTGCTTTCCATTTGCTTGGTAGATCTTCCTCCCTCCCTTTATTTTGAGCCTATGTGTGTCTCTGCACATGAGATGGGTCTCCTGAATATAGCCCACTGATGGGTCTTGACTCTTTATCCGATTTGCCAGTCTGTGTCTTTTAATTGGAGCATTTAGCCCATTTACATTTAAGGTTAATATTGTTATGTGTGAATTTGATCCTGTCATTATGATGTTAGCTGGTTATTTTGCTCGTTAGTTGATGCAGTTTCTTCCTAGCCTCAGTGGTCTTTACAATTTGGCATGTTTTTGCAGTGGCTGGTACCAATTGTTCATTTTCATTTTTAGTGTTTCCTTCAGGAGCTCTTGTAAGGCAAGCCTGGTGGTGACAAAATCTCTCAGCATTTGCTTGTCTGTAAAGGATTTTATTTCTCTTTCACTTATGAAGCCTAGTTTGGCTAGATATGAAATTCTGGGTTGAAAATTCTTTTCTTTAAGAACGTTGTATATTGGCCCCCACTCTCTTCCGCCTTGTAGAGTTTCTGCCAAGAGGTCCACTCTTAGTCTGATGGGCTTCCCTTTGTGGGTAACCTGACCTTTGTCTCTGGCTGCCCTTAATATTTTTTCCTTCATTTCAACTTTGATGAATCTGACAATTATATGTCTTGGAGTTGCTCTTCTGGAGGAGTATCTCTGTGGCGTTCTGTGTAGTTCCTGAATTTGAATGTTGGCCTGCCTTGCTAGATTGGGGAAGTTCTCCTGGATAATATCCTGAAGAGTGTTTTCCAACTTGTTTCCATTCTCCCCGTCACTTTCAGGTACACCAATCAGACGAAGATTTGGTCTTTTCACATAGTCCCATATTTCTTGGAGGCTTTGTTTATTTCTTTTAACTCTTTTTTTCTCTAAACTTCTCTTCTCACTTCATTTCATTCATTTGATCTTCAGTCACAGATACCCTTTCTTCCAGTTGATTGAATCAACTACTGAAGCTTGTGCATGCATCATGTAGTTCTCTTGCCATGGTTTTCAGCTCCATCAGGTTATTTAAGGTCTTCTCTACACTGTTTATTCTAGTTAGCCATTCGTCTAATCTTTTTTCAAGGTTTTTATCTTCTTTGTCATGGGTTTGAACATCCTCCTTTAGCTCGGAGAAGTTTGTTATTACCGATTGTCTCAAGCCTTCTTCTCTCAGCTCATCAAAGTCATTCTCCATCCAGCTTTGTTCCATTGCTGGCAAGAAGCTGCATTCCTTTGGAGGAGAAGAGCACTCTGATTTTTAGAATTTTCAGCTTTTCTGCTCTGGTTTCTCCCCATCTTTGTGGTTTTATCTACCTTTGGCATTTGATGATGGTGACATACAAATGGGGTTTTGGTGTGGATGTCCTTTCTGTTTGTTAGTTTTCCTTCTAACAGTCAGGACCCTCAGCTGCAGGTCTGTTGGAGTTTGCTGGAGGTCCACTCCAGACCCTGTTTGCCTGGGTTTCACCAGCAGAGGCTGCAGAACCGCAAATATTGCAGAACAGCAAATGTTGCTGCCTGATAGTTCCTCTGGAAGCTTCTCAGAGGGGCACCTGGGTGTATGAGGTGTCAGTCGGCCCCTACTGGGAGATGCCTCCCAGTTAGGCTACTCAGGGGCCAGGGACCCACTTGAGGAGGCAATCTGTCTGTTCTCAGATCTCAAACTCCGTGCTGGGAGAATGCCTACTCTCTTCAAAGCTGTCAGACAGGGACGTTTAAGTCTGCAGAAGTTTCTGCTGCCTTTTATTCAGCTATGCCCTGCCACCAGAGGTGGAGTCTACAGAGGCAGGCAGGCCTCCTTTAGCTGCGGTGGGCTCCACCCAGTTCAAGCTTCCTGGCCACTTTGTTTACCCACTCAAGCCTCAGCAATGGCAGGCGCCCCTCCCCTAGCCTCACTGCTGCTGCCTTGCAGTTCAATCTCAGACTGCTGTGCTAGTGGTGAGCAAGGCTCCATGGGTGTGGGACCCTCGAAGCCAGGCACGGGATATAATCTCCTGCTGTGCTGTTTGCTAAGACTGTTGGAAAAGCGCAGTATTAGGGTGGGAGTGACCCAATTTTCCAGGTGCCGTCTGTCACAGCTTCCCTTGGCTAGGAAAGGGAATTCCCTGACCCCTTGCACTTCCCGGGTGAGGCAATGCCTTGCCCTGCTTTGGCTTATGGTCTGCAGGCTGCACCCACTGTCCTGCACCCACTGTCCAACAAGCCCCAGTGAGATGAACTTGGTACCTCAGTTGGAAATGCAGAAATCACCTGTCTCTGCATCACTCATGCTGGGAGCTGTAGACTGGAGCTGTTCCTATTTGGCCATCTTGGAACCTCTACCAGTATCAGTAAGTTTTTACAAAAATCCAGCAGTTTGTTTCATCCTTGCCATAGCTCCCTTTCTTTAGGGGTGCTGATGTACAATTAGAGTCCCACCAAACTTTTGCTTTTGTGTGTGGTTTTATGTCATTGAGTCAGACACACTGGGCAGATATGTTCATGTTTCTTGATATCTGTATCGTTCACTTCATAGTGTATTTTTTTTTTCTTCCCCCCACAGCACCCTTACCTGGGTTCTCAACCATGCAATATGCTGATCCCGATGTTTACAAAAAGGGAAGAAAAACCCCAAGATTCGAAATTCTAAGCTGTAAGAACTCACCAGGAAAAAAACTCAATATGGATTTATAGAAAAAATTATTTTCATTTGTCCTTTTTGAAAGCATAAAATGAAAGTTCTTGAAGGTATAACAGTTAATTCTGAAATTTGCTGTATTTAGAAATGAAAGAAGATTTGGCTGGACATAATAGTAGCAATATAGAGAAATGGTTAAGAGCTTTAAAGACAGAACTGGCTCTACTGTGTGGCTTAAGAGAATTGACTTAACCTCTCTGAACAACTATAATATAAGCAGGATGACTCCTTATAGTGTTGTGAATATTAAATGACAGGTGCTGATATGGTTTGGCTGTGTCCCCACCCAAATCTCATCTTGAATTGTAGCTCCCGTAATTCCCATGTGTTGTGGGAGGGACCTGGTGGGAGGTAATTGACTCATGCGGGCAGGCCTTTCCCATGCTTTTCTCGTGGTAGTGAATAAGTCTCACAAGATCTGATGGTTTAATAAGGGGAAACCCATTTCACTTGGTTCTCATTCTCTCTTGTCTGCTGCCATGTAAAATGTGCCTTTCGCCTTCCACTATGATTGTGAGATCTCCCCAGCCATGTGGAACTGTGAGTATATTAAAGTTCTTTTTCTTTATAAATTACCCAGTCTTGGCTATGTCTTTATCAGCAGTGTGAGAACCGACTAATACAGTGAATTGGTACTGGTAGAGTGGGGTGCTGCTGTAAAGATACCCAAAAATGTGGAAGCGACTTTGGAACTGGGTAACAGGCAGAGGTAGGAACAGTTTGGAGGACTCAGAAGAAGACAGGAAAATGGGGGAAAGTTTGGAACTTCCTAGCAACTTGTTGAATGGCTTTGGCCAAAATACTGATAGTGATGTGGAAATAAAGTCCAGGCTGAGGTGGTCTCAGATGGAGATGAGGAACTTATTGGGAATTGGAGCAAAGGTGGCTCTTGTTATGTTTTAGCAAAGAGACTGGTGGCATTTTGCCTCTCCCCTAGAGATTTGTGGAACTTTGAACTTGAGAGAGATGATTTAGAGTATCTGGCAGCAGAAATTTCTAAGCAGCACAGCATTCAAGAGGTGACTTGGGTGCTGTTAAAGGCATTCAGTTTTATAAGGGAAGCAGAGCATAAAAGTTTGGGAAATTTGCAGCCCGACAATGCTG
The DNA here is from genome assembly GCF_029289425.2 of Pan paniscus. Taxonomy (NCBI): domain Eukaryota; kingdom Metazoa; phylum Chordata; class Mammalia; order Primates; family Hominidae; genus Pan; species Pan paniscus. The sequence goes on from NC_073264.2 coordinate 72,991,437, forward strand.
TAGAAAAGAAAATCCCATTTCTGAGAGAAATTCAAGCCAGCTGCAGAAATTCACATTAGTAATGAGGAGCTGAAAATTAATCCCCAAGACAATGGGGAAAATGTCTCCAGGGAATGTCAGAAGTCTTCACTGTAGCCCCTCCTATCACAGGCTCAGAGGCCTAGGAAGACAGAGTGGTTTTGTGGGCCAGGCCTAGGATCCCTCTGCTGTTGTGAAGTCTAGGAACTTGGTGCCCCTTGCCTCAGCCACTCCAACTATGGCTAAAAGGGGCCAACATAGAGCTGAGGCTGTGGCTTCAGGGGGTGTAAGCCCCAAGCCTTGGCTGCTTCCATGTGATATTGAGGCTGTGAGTGCACAGAAGTCAAGAATTGAGGTTTGGGAACCTCTGTCTTGATTTCAGAGGATGTATGGAAATGTCTGGATGTCCAGGAACAAGTTTGCTGCAAGGGCAGGGCCCTCATGGACAACCTCTGCTAGGGCTGTGTGGAAGGGAAATGTGGGGTTGGAGCCCCCACACAAAGTCCCCACTGGGGTGTTGCCTGGTGGAGCTGTGAGAAAAGGTCCACGGTCCTCCAGACCCCAGAATGGTAGATCCACCAACAGCTTGCACCATGCACCTGGAAAAGCCATAGACACTCAATGCCAGCCTGTGACAGCAGCCGGGAGGGAGGGTGTACCCTGCAAAGCCACAGGGGTGGAGCAGCCCAAGACTATGGGAGCCCACCTCTTACATCAGTGTGACCTGTATGTGAGACATGGAGTCAAAAGAGATCATTCTGGAGCTTTAAGATTTGACTGCCCCACTGGATTTCAGACTTGCATGGGACCTTCAGCCCCTTCATTTTGGCCAATTTATTCCATTTGGAATGGGTGTATTTACCCAGTGCCTGTACCCCCATTGTATCTAGGAAGTAACTAACTTGCATTTGATTTTACAGGCTCATAGGCAGAAGGGACTTGCCTTGCCTTAGATCAGACTTTGGACTGTGGACTTTTGAGTTAATGCTGAAATGAATTCAGACTTTGGGGGACGGTTGGAAAAGCATGATTGGTTGTGAAATGTGAGAACATGAGATTTGGGAGGGGCTGGGGTGAAATGATATGGTTTGGCTGTGTCCCCACCCAAATCTCATCTTGAATTGTAGCTCCCATAATTACCACATGTTGTGGGAGGGACCTGGTGGGAGATAATTGAATCATGGGGGCAGTTTCCCCCATACTGTTCTCATGGTAGTGAATAAGTCCCAAGATGTCTGATGACTTTATAAGGGGAAACCCCATTCCCTCAGTTCTCATTCTGTCTTGTCTGCCACCATGTGAGACGTGCCTTTCACCTTCCACCATGATTGTGAGGCCTCCCTAGCCATGTGGAATTGTGAGTCCATTAAAACTCTTTTTCTTTATAAATTACCCAGTCTCAGGTATGTCTTTATCAGCAGTGTGAGAATGGACTAATACAGCTGCTTAGTGTGGAGCCTGACACAATGTAGGAGACAAAAATCATAAATTCCCCAAACTAAAGGGGTATCTGACAATTGGACAGTATGTCTTTCTTTCTCTCTGTCTGTTTGTCTTTGTTCTCTTCCTCCCTCCTCCCTTCCTTCCTTTATTTTTATTGGAAGCCTATGCTCTGAAAGTTTTCTGTTATGTGTATATAAAATATGCATAACATAAAACTTACCATTTTTAACCATTAAAGTGTGCAATTCAGTAGCATTAAGTACATCTACATTGTTCCACAACCATCTCCAGCATATATCCCCAGAACTTTTACACCATCACAGACCGAAATTCTGTACTCCTTAACTCTGTTAATTTCTCCTCTCAGCTTCTGGTAACCACTCTTCTATTTTCTGTCTCTATGAATTCACCTATTCTAGCTAACTTATATGTGTGGAATCATGTAATATCTGTCCTTTTGTGTCTGGCTTATTTCACTTAGCACAATGTCCTAAAGTTTTATCCGTGCTGTACTGTATGTCAGAATTTCGTTTCTTTTTATGGCTGAATAATATTCCATTGTATGCGTATATGTGTATATCACATTTGGTTTATCCATTCATGTGTTGATGTGGGCATTTAGGTTGCTTCCACCTTTTGGCAATCATGAATAGTGCTGCTATGAACATTGGTATATGCATACCTGTTTGAGCCCCTGCTTTCTGCAAAGCACTTTTAAAATATGTGGTTCGTTAAGAAAAATTATGCAGAACTTGGAACTAGGCAAAAGACATTACTGGATGACCTTACAATGAAGTGCTAGGTGCTGTTGAATGGAACAGGTCTATCCTAATGGGAATGATCTGATTTTCTAGGGATGCTTACCTTTGTCTGAGTTGCGTTCATGACTGATAGCATTACAATGATTCTTGCCCAATAGCAATGAAAATGATTTCTGCCCAGGAGAAAAGAAAGCTAATCCAAGGTTATAATTAATTCCTTTCAGGATATTTAATAGGTTTAAAAGAGTGAAAGAAAGAGAAAATCTGTTTAATGTTAATTAGGATGATTTTTGCATCTTTGTTTATATCTTGCTCTGCTTTCCAAAAAACTATATCATGTAGATGTGCTTATCCCTTCACCTACCAGATGTTTCCCCTAAATTGCCTTTCATTAGGCCAGAGCTGGTTCTGGGTCAAACAGCCAAGAAACCCTTGTTTGGGTGTTAATGACATATCCCAAAACTTCCTCCTGTGCCAGGCTTTTACCTGAGCCTTGACTTCCTAGAGAGACTGATTTCGAGTCAGTGTTTCCTTTTTCAGGGGCATTTACATTTTAAGCTTCTTAACTGTGGCCTAAGTAAACTCTGATAAAGGAATTTCAGGTTTTTTAAATCAATGTGATAACTCAGAAAATATTTATTAAGTATCTGTAATGTAGTTTTTGGTTTTTCTAAATGCTATCTTCATCCAGTTTGGGGGCCTGGCTAAAGGCCGACTAGTTCCCCTTTTTGAATAGCTGATTCAGTTCACACTGCCAGCATCTCTCAGACTCTGGACCTCTGTGCACCCACTGTAATTGCCCCAGAGCCACGTATGGGACAGTTAGGGGCAGCCCCTATGTCCTGGAGTCCACAAAATTATTCAAATTAACTAAACCACAGAAAGTCCATGAAAGCTAGCTAACCCCACCCTGATTGCTATACTAAGCTGCCTCTACAGCTCCAGCTCCAAATTACCTGTCCTTAGACAACCCTCAGTGTGGCCCTGCCTTTGTCAGAGGCATCTGAACCAGAGCGACTCCATCTTGAGTAGGGGCTGTGTACTATAAGGCTGAGACCTACTGGGCTGCATTCCCAAGAGGTTAGGCATTCTAAGTCGCAGGATGAGAGAGGAGGTTGGCACAACATACAGGTCACAAAGACCTTGCTCATAAAACATGTTGCAGTAAAGAAGCTGGCCAAAACCCACTGAAACAAAGATGGCAACAAAAGTGACCTCTAGTCGTCCTCACTGCTCATCACATGCTAATTATAATGTATTAGCATGCTAAAAGATACTCCCACCAGTGCCATGACAGTTTACAGATGCCTTGGCAATGTCAGGAAGTTACCCTATGTGGTCTAAAATGGGGAAGTATCCTAGGTTTTGAGAATTGCCCCCATCCTCCTTTCCTGGAAAACTCATGAATAATCCACCCCCTGTTTAGCATATCATCAAGAAATAACTATAAGTATCCTTAGTCCAGCAGCCCGAGCTGGTGCTCTGCCTATGGAGTAGCCATTGTTTATTCTTTTTCTTTCTTAATAACTTGCTTTCACTTTACTCTGTGGATTTGCCTCAAATTCTTTCTTGTGTGAGATCCGAGAACCCTCTCTTAGCATCTGGATTGGGACCCCTTTCCAGTAACAGCTTTCCTAGGAGTTCTGCCTTCATCTCTCCCAGTGTCGTTGTGTTGTTTCCCTATCCAAAGAGCTTTAGATCTTGTACAACACCACCTCCTGCGAGCCAGGGACTCCGCTGTGTCATGATAGAATGTGGGCAAAGGAGAGATGGTCTCTGCCCTTGAGGAGCTGACAGTCCAGCCAGAGAAATACAAATCCTTACACGAAGAGGTAAAGAAGAAAGCACAAAGTGTCTTAAGCCTCAAGAGCTTGTCAGTGGAGTGCTGAGGAGGAAGTGAGGTTATTTGGAGTTGGGGGGTATAGAGGTTTTTCTAGCTCCCAACAAAGTTTTTTGGTTAACAACCTTGATTGCTTGATTGGAATCTTCATTTCTTATGAAGAATCCTTCTCTCTCTTTAAAAGTTCAGACCTATTTTCCCTACTTCAGTTCATTTTAGAACTTTATATGTTTATTATTTTAATTTGGCGGTGGGCTGGGCGTGGAAAAGGGAGAATAGCATGAGTAAGAGGGAGAAGAGTCAAGGGTGGATTTTATAACTTGTACCTCTTTTTGCCTCGGGAAAGTGATCCTGTCTTCTAAGCCAAGACACACTTTGTTCTTCTTAGCCAGGAAAATGAGGTCTATTCCTTTTTAGTGGTAAATCTGTCAACTCTTCACCAATCCTGTTTTCCACCTTTGCATGCCCATTTGTCGTGACTAAGAGAACTGATGTCTGGATCCACAGACTTTCTTGAAATCCTAATAGAACTCATTTCCCTGGGGCCAGAACTAGGCACTAGGATGCAGTAAGAGTGGGCCCTGGAGCATACAATTTAAGGAGGCCCTTTCGTTCCCTGTGGTATAAGGGCAGGCACCTAAGCACCTCCTTAAATTTTTTGCCTCCTGAAATTTTGTGCCCTGAGTGCCTCATTTGCCTCATGCTAGTCCTGGCCTCCACCATCCCCATTTTGTGGAAACTGACAGCACTGCAAATGTAGCAGCTTTCTGTCCAATACTATTGCCATCACTTAGTATATCCCTCAGCTGGGCTGAGAAGGCCTTCACCCACGCTTCCTTTACCCTCTTGAACCCTGTGCATTCTTCCAACCCACCTACAGAAAGAGACAAGGGTATTTAAATTATAAACAAATGTTCATTTAATCAACACTAAAGAAAACAAACAAAACCCAAACATTTCTACTCCGTCGACACTAAAGAAAACAAACAACACTGAAGAAAACAAACAGAAACCAAACATTTCTACTCCATCGACATAGCCAAGTTAAAAACATTTTTCCCTTTCACAATTTGCCAAGCTAACTCAGGGTATAAAGACATGTGACATTAATTTCTAGCATGCCTGAGCTGGGCAGTATTACAGCCCTCTCTGGATTTGAAAAATTAAAAGTATTCTTCACTTCAACTCTTAGGAGAGCCAATTCTCAAAGGGCAGCTTGCTTTGTTTGTGGAGCTCAAGTGGTGGAGAGAGGTCAGAGCATGAAGGGAATGTCTCCTTGGTTCTCCTAGGATGTGATGAGGGCTCACTTGGGAGCTCAGGAATCACATCAAAGAGCCCCAAGAGGATCTGAGGAATAAAGATTGAGGCTGTTGGAGAGTCTAAAACATAAACAAGGGCTGCAAAATTAATAATACAGCGTTCAGTGCATTCTTTGGAACACAGGAAAGTTGGAAGGCTGTTCTTGTGGATATTAGCAATTCTTTCCAATGCTGTCTACTTTTAGAGAAGACCCTGTCCTTTGGCCTTCTCTTTCACCCATATAGTGTCTCTCTCTGTTTAATACTAGTGGAAAGCTGTTTAATACTAGTGGGATGAAATTCTTTCTTTCCTTCCTTCCTTCCTTCTTTCCTTCTTTCTTCTTTCCCTCCCTCCCACTCTCCTTCTCTTTTTTCTCTTTCTTTTTCTCCCTCCCTTCCCTCTCCTTCCCTTCCCCTCCATTCCCTTCCCTTTCCTTCTCTCCCTTGCTTCCCTTCCTTTTATTTTATTCAGAAATGCATGTAATCCCAAATCTGAATAAGGGAAATTGATCATATCATCCCTTGCTTGTCATTAGAAAACAATTAGTTCTCAGAACTTAAATTTTTGGACTGAAGTGATTAAGGTTGAGGCCTGTTGATATGATGACAGTGAATTAAGCCTAAATATTGCCTTTTTGGAACACTCCAGGTAAAGTAGCTTCATCCTTATCACACTTATCACTGTCTGAAACTCTTACTGTTTAAAAGTTGATTGTCTGTCTCTCCCATTAAAAGGTAAGCTCATTGAGAGTAGCGTCTTTGTTTTATTCCTGGCAGGATCTTCAATTAACGTCACTGTGCACATTGCACAGTAGGCAATCAATTAACATTGACTGACTGAATGAATGAATATATGAGTGAGTTGTGTTCTAATCATGAATAATCCAAGTAAGCAGTAATACAGTGTTTGAGTTTTTTCGTTTAGTAGTCTTCTGTCTAAGGTGTATTTGGATACATACACCAGGCAGAAGTTAGGCACTGAGGTTAAGGCAGTGGACAAGACCAACATAGCTCCCACCTTTGTAGCAGTTAGAGCCTAGTAGAAAATGAAAGCAATCAGCATGTAATTTTGGTGAACTGCATGTTTGCAAGGTATATCTTTAATTTGGTTGGTTTGTTTTGGAGGAAAATAATTTAGGTATAACTTGAAGGCTGCTAGGTATATCTTGACAAAGTTTTGAAAGAAATCCAGGGCTTATGGAAGGGCATATCAGTTAGAGATTGCTCTTCCTGCATATATTAATACCACCTTTTGCCAGAACATAGTCTCGGGGACACCTCAATGCAAGAGATGCTGAGAACTGTTGGCTCACACCTGTAATCCCAGCACTTTGGGAGGCCGAGGCGGGTGGATCACGAGGTCAGGAGTTCGAGACCAGCCTGGCCAACATGGTGAAACCCCATCTCTACTAAAAATACAAACATTAGTCAGTCATGGTGGTGGGCACCTGTAATCCTAGCTACTTGGGAGGCTGAGGTGTTGAGGGAAGTCAGGGACCCCAAACGGAGGGACCGGCTGGAGCTGCAGCAGAGAAACGTAAATTGTGAAGATTTCATGGACGTTTATCAGTTCCCAAATAATACTTTTATAATTTCTTATGCCTGTCTTTACTTTAATTTCTTAATCCTGTTATCTTCGTAAGCTGAGGATGTATGTCACCTCAGGACCACTGTGATAATTGTGTTAACTGTACAAATTGATTGTAAAACATGTGTATTTGAACAATATGAAATCAGCGCACGTTGAAAAAGAACAGAATAACAGCGATTTTTAGGGAACAAGGGAAGACAACCATAAGGTCACACTGCCTGCAGGGTCAGGCAAAAAGAGCCATATTTTTCTTCTTGCAGAGAGCCTATAAGTGGATGTGCAAGTAGGAGAGATATCCCTAAATTCTTTTCCTAGCAAGGAATATTAATATTAATACCCTGGGAAAGGAATGCATTCCTGGGGGGAGTTCTATAAATGGCTGCTCTGGGAATGTCTGTTTTATGCAGTTGAGATAAGGACTGAGATACGCTCTGGTCTCCTGCAGTACCCTCAGGCTTACTAGGGTGGGGAAAAACTCCGCCCTGGTAAATTTGTGGTCAGACCAGTTCTCTGCTCTCGAACCCTGTTTTCTGTTGTTTAAGATGTTTGTCAAGACAATATGTGCACTGCTGAACATAGACCCTTATCAGTGGTTCTGTTTTTGCCCTTTGCCTTGTGATCTTTGTTGGACCCTTATCAGTAGTTCTGCTTTTGCCCTTTGTCCTGTTCCCTCAGAAGCATGTGATCTTTGTTAGACCCTTACTAGTAGTTCTGCTTTTTGCCCTTTGAAGCATGTGATCTTTGTACCTACTCACTGTTCTTACACCCCCTCCCCTTTTGAAACCCTTAATAAAAACTTGCTGGTCTGAGACTCAAGCGGGCATCACGGTCCTACCGATATGTGATGTCACCCCCGGTGGCCCAGCTGTAAAATTCCTCTCTTTATACTGTCTCTCTTTATTTCTCAGCTGGCCAACACTTATGGAAAATAGAAAGAACCTACGTTGAAATATTGGGAGTCGGTTCCCCCAATACTGAGGCAGGAGAATCACTTGAAACCAGAAGGTGAAGGTTGCAGTGAGCTGAGATCGCGCCACTGCACTCCAGCCTGGGCAAAAGAGTGAAACTCCATCTCAAAAATAAAACAAAACAAACAAACAAAATACAAAAATTAGCCAGGCGTGGTGGTGGGCACCTGTAATCCCAGCTACTCGGGAGGCCAAGGCCGGAGAATTGCTTGAACCCAGGAGGTGGAGGTTGCAGTGAGCCGAAACCCTGTCATTGCATGCCAGCCTGGGCAACACAGCAAAAACTCTGTCTCAAAAAAAAAAAAAAAAGAAGAAGAAGAAGAAAAAGAGAAGGGGGACTTTATCTGCCTTGCTCCCTCCTGCTTCCTATTGATTGAAGCTCATCCCACAGGAAACAAACCTCTTTCCCCTTTCAGGTTGTGTCAGCTGGCCTGCTTGGGTTGGTCACATCCCATGCTCTGAGACTGGGTGTTTTATCTAAGTCCATCAGTGGAAGAAGGGTGGCTTGGCATAGGTAGGATTTCATTCAAGAGAAAAAAAAAATAGGTGGTCCAGGGAATTCGAGAAAGTACACAGCCTTCTGTCCTCATTACAGGCACATACAAACTATGATGGGAACAAGTAGGTTCAAGAGGACCTACATTGGTCTAAAGAGTCAGCTGAGCTGACTCAATATGTCTTCTCCATTTGGGTTGTTGAGGAGCTAAAAAATATATCCTTAGTGTTATTCTTAAGCATTATCACATCATTGAAAACTACAATAAAACACTGAAATGTATTGGATCCCTGAAAAGAGCATGAAGTCAGGAGTTTTTGATGTAGGGTGTCTCTTGACTATAGCATTATTGTCATCTAACATAAGCTGAGGATTGGGCATGGTTCATTGGAGATACCAAAGATGCATGATATTGTCATGGCCTTCCATGGAGAAAGAAAAATCTAAACAAATGAATAATGACACAGTGTGAGTAAGGGCCAAATGATTGATGGAGAATTCAGAGGCGGGCAGGATCTCTGTGGTCCAGGGGAGAGGAGAACATGTCATGGAGGTAGGAAGATTTGATCTGGGCCTTGAAATAAAGGTGGACTTTGGTGTGTTTGACGTAGGAGGAAGGGCATTCTGGGTTGGGGGCAAGGCACAGACAGAGATATGATTGCGGGGAAGTACATGGTGACCAACAGCAACCAAGGAAGAAACAGTGAATATCTGCCTTTGTCTGGAGAAGAAAAGAGTGAGAAATGTAGCTATAAGGATCTTAAATTGTGAATATTCTTAAATACTGAGAAATGGAGTCTGGATTTTTTTCCCTAAAGGCAATGGAGAGTCAGTGAAGGGGGATTTTAGGACTCACAGAATGGGAAACTGGAGGATGGAGAAGGGGAGTTGGAAAAAGTCCTGTTATGGAAACTCTCCCTTAATAAGGACACTTAACTGAGTGGATCACACCAACTGCTTCGTCAGAGAGGGGATAATTGAGTTGGGGGAGAGCTTGGGGCACGCACTTTGCAGGGCGTAAGGTACAGAAAGGAAAAGCAAGAGGCTGGTGATAACTTTTCTATGTTGTTGTTTTGCCAAGTGATATGGTTTGGATCTGTGTCCCCACAAAATCTTAGGTTGTATTATAATCCTCGATGTTGGAGGTGGGGCCTGGTGGGAGGTGATTGGATCTTGGGGGCAGGCTTCTCACGAATGGTTTAGCACCATCCCCTTGGTGCTATTCTCATGATGGTGAGTGAGTTCTCACAAGATCTAGTTGTTTAAAAGTGTGTAGCACCTCCTCTCTCTCTCTCTTTCTCGCTCCTTCTCCTGCCATATATTAGTTGGATGCCATTAAAAGTAATGGCAAAAACTGTGATTACTTGTGCACTAACCTAAGACGGTCTGCTCCTACTTTGCCTTCTGCCATGATTGGAAGCTCTCTGAGGCCTCCCCAGAAGTGGATGCCACCATTCTTTCTGTATAGCCTGCAGAACCGTGAGTCAGTTAAAACTCTTTTCTTTACAAATTGCTCAGTCTCTGGTATTTCTTTACAGCGATGTGTGAACAGACTAACACACCAAGTTTCTGCCTTGAGCAGATCAAAGATTTGGTCAGCCTGACTCATTTTGTGTCATTTTAATGCTACGTGGAAGGTAAAATCAGTGCAGGAGAGGTCCACCTGAAGAATGACAGCCAGTAGGATTAGTCTGATTTTATGGCTCTTAGATAATTTGCTGTGTGTGTGCGTGTGCATAAGACAGAGAGAGAGAGAGAGAGAGAGAGAGAGAGAGAGAGAGAAATCTTGTCTAGAGGCTGAGCTAGCATCTGCCTGTACTTCAGCTCTCCTAACCCCTCATTCTATGGCACCTGTCTTCCTGTTAGGCCAATTGTCAGATGCTTTTGATGAACATAGACCTTTGTTCCAACCCACTCTTCCAAAGGTTATTTTTCCAGTTTATTCCATTTCTAACCATTTACCTGCTGCTAATCCTCAGCACAGTTAATTCTAGGGCTGCCTGCAGATTCTGCCATGGATGTTTTATAACTGTTACAATTTATTTTTCAAAATCATTTGGGATGTTTCCTCTGTAGTAACTTACCCTTCTTGAAAGTCTTTAGCTGCTACCCACACATCGCATGAGTCACAACAGAATTTGATTCAGAGCTACTGAAACCTTTAAGAATAAAACTATTATTAGTGAAAAGGATTTAGCTCAGGAGCAACTAAGAAGGACTCCATTCAGCTTGGGATTAAAAACAGCAGAATGCAGTACTTTTTAAATAAACATTTTCTTTTTACATCTCAAATTGACACTTTTTGAGGAAACATTTTAGTACTCAGTGGGACTTCTGGGAAAATGAAATGTGAGAAAACAGATTCGAGAGTGAAGGGGTGATTTAGTTCAGTTCTCTGTGATGTCTGGGGGACAGGGGTATTTCTCTAGATCTGTAAAGAAAAGGCTCCACAGTTATTAAGACTGTTTGCCAGAACCTGCCAACAGTTTCCCAGTCTTACTTTTTTAAAGCTTGCTTAATGCAGTTCATAGAATATTGTAGTTTGTAAAATTCTCACCCAGATCTCCTGTAGGTCAATGAATTGGTCCTTGTTCTGGTTAGCATTGATATAACACAATTACCCCAGGGCCAGGAATTTGGAAAGGGCTCGACTGGGTGGTTCTCACTGGGTGCCTCTCCCTTAGTTGCCGTCAGGTGTCTGCGGGAGCTACGGTCATCTGAAGGTCCCCCTGGACTGCAGAAACAAGGTGGCTCATCCCATGGCTGGCAGTTGATGCTGGCTGTTGGCGAGGAGCTCAGCTGGGACTATGGACAAGGACACCTACACTTGGCCTCTCCAGCAGGGTGGTCTTAGCCACGGTGGTCCAGCAGGTGGTATCCTGATTTCTTACATGGCAACTGGCTTCTCTGAGAACAAACATCCTAACAAAACTAAATGGAAGCTAAAAGCTTCAGAAGTCACATGGATGGTGTTGGTTGAAGCAATCACAGGCCCACCCACCCTCAAGGGGAGGAGGGAGAGACCCCACATTTGATGGGAGAAGCATCAGGTGATTTGCAGCTATTAAAACAACAAAACCCAAACCGCTACAGTCCTATACAGTCAGCCTTAAGATCTCTCTAGGGATTCTTACAAAGTGCATGTTTAACTCTGTTAGTATCTGGATATCCACTTAGCAGACTGTCTTCTCTGGCTTCTTCCCAGCACCTCCTTGTATTTTTCCCCCTTTTCTTTCTATCTGCTTGGACAAATCACCTTAGGTGTCTCTTCCCCATTTTTAAGCACTTCCTAGCAGATTTAGCTCTAATCAGTTAACAGAGTCCTAATTTGCATATAGAATGTCTGTCATGAAATGTTATTTTTATATTTCTTACAAAGTAGAGATTTTAATATAATAGCTCATTCTCTGAAATAGCTTTCACATGACTTCATTGCACATGAATCTCATTATAATACATACCATTTCAGTGAAGAGTCTCTGTGTTTTTCACCTTAATGGCACCTAATTGCCCTTCTCTTTCAAACAATACAATGAAATTCCTTCACAACAAAACACTACAGGCAGTTTTTTGGAAGCAACTGTCATGGGTTGGGTCCACTTTAGAAGAGGAAATCTACTGGGAGGTGGCTCACTGCCTGAGAAATTGTATTTTGTCTAACATTTTCAAGCAATTAGCCACCAGTAGGTAGGCCTCCTAAAAACAGATCCTTCCTTGTTTTAAAAATTGGATAATTGCCCATAATCTTCAGCAAGATGGATACGGCCTTCCTACAAACACCTTAGGTTTCCCTTTCCAGGCTTCACAGGTCAGCCTCAACAGGATGCTCATATGAGCTGCTTAATAATGAATGAACTGAGACTGGCAGAATGGATGGCACCACCTCCTAATACTTGAGTAAGGATGCAAGAGTTGTTTTGTCTCCTATGAGGCAGTTGTGCAGATCAAGAGCACAGGTCACAGTATAACCTTGGTGAGCATTTCACACCGAGCTCTTCCAAGGATGTGGGCTTTGATTTACAAACTACTTAAACTGTTATCCTGAGCAAAAAGAAATGGTAAATGTAGAAGGAATAGCATGCCACTGAGACTACAATGGGGTTATTTAATAAATGATGAATCGTTTCTTAAAATTAAATACAGTTTATATAGTATAATGGATTATTAGGTAATTACAAGTGTAATGTAGTTTCTATAAAGTACAATGGCATTTTACGGCTTTTCATGGTGACTTTATGTTAATGTTTTACATGTAGTTTTGCCTTACAGGAATAGTAACGAGATAATACTCATGTGCTCTATATGTAGATGAAGAGATGGCCCAAGCCAGCTTCATGGGATGGCAGCGATCTGCCTAAGGGCGTTTATCTGTTTTAGTCTCTGTAATTTACTTTTAAAACGTTCACACTTTACAATATAGACATTGTAAAATCTTTATTAGTTGGTTTTTATCTGTACTTTAGAGGCAGTTAGTTAATATTTATGTACTCTAATCAGGAATTATACACTAAAGGGATGGCTAGGTAGCATTTGAAAGTTCTAAACAAGGTCTGTACTCCAGAGGCAAGTACGACTAGCGGGACTTCAGGATTCCCCATCTCTGACTTGCATTAGAGGATTTGATCAAGAATTTTGTCACTGATGAAATGAGGGTCTTTAAATGTGTGGATTTGCTTAAAATATTGTTTGAGTATTCTCACCTTTACATAAACAGGATATAAGGATTCTGCAGGGCCATTACCTTCTCTCTAGGATTTTGATCTCAAACTTACCCTGTGCTCAGATGCTGACTGGAGGACTTTTGTGACCTTGCTTTGGCTTGGTAGCTGAATCCTGACTCTAGAATATTACCACATTTGCTTTGTTATCAAAAGACCACCATGCTAAATAGTAGAAAGGAGAGTTTTATTGGTGATATCAGTTTGCAATCTGGGAGGAGATATTATCTGGCATGGGCTGAAGGTACCCTCTTTTCAAGGAGGGAAGGGACAGGTTGGGTTTCATGCCTCACAGAGTTTGTATTACACAGTAGGATTTTGGGGAAGAGCTGTACGTATTTACAAGGAGAGCCAAGCACATGTGCATTGGATAAATACATATTTACCATACATCACATGTTCATTTTGGGGTGGGGTTTTAGCATTAAAATCAGGGGGAATTTGGCCCTTTAAGTCAAAAAGTGAACCATAGGACGCAAAGACAATTTGCGCACAGTTGGCTGAAATTGGCATAAGGCACACAGTTGTTTATCAGAAAAGAAGGTTTCTAAGGCTGGTCCTCTGTCCAGTCAGAGTTGTGGTCTGAGTAGCAAATCAGACTTAGGAGGGGTCTGAAAGCTCCTTTTGCTAGAGAGTTTAATAAAAGTGTGTTTTTTCTTACTGCCATAGGAATTTAGAAATTTTTCATGTGAGCCAGGTCCTGGACTTTTGACCCATAGGTAATTTTGTTTCTTTAATTTTAGGGTTCATCTTAGTTGATATAGAGGCATCTGTTTTGTCCCTCCGATTGTCAGAGGCGTTCAAACCAGAGCGACTCCATTTTGAGTGAGGGCTAGGAAAATGAGGCTGAGACTTGCTGGGCTGCCTTCTCAGAAAGTCAGGCACTCCTCGCCTCTCGATGTTTACGATTAAAGGAACAAATTAATAATGGTTACTAAACTGACCCAGACTTGGGAGCATCCAGATATCCCAATATCTGGAGAACAAAGACATTCCTAATTTTGCTTTAAAGATAGTAATATCAATTCTTGCAAAGTATAGTAATTAAGAAAAGTAATTCTTTATCACAAACCCTTGTAGCAGAGCACATCTCCCCATATATACAAGGATTGCACCGAGGGTGGATGCGTGCCTCCTCTTACTTTCGGGAACACCCTACTCTGTCTATGGAGCAGCTGTCCTTTCACCACTTTACTTTCTTAATAAACTTGCCTTTGCTTTGCACTAAGGACTCGCCCTGAATTCTTTCTTGCGTGAGAGCCAAGAACTTTCTCTTGGGGTTTGCTTTGGGTCCCCTTTCCTGTGACAAGATCACAGTTTTGAGTGAACTTTTCAGGAAAGGTACTATCCCAGTACCTAAAAGGACAGAAAACTAGGACTTCATTGAGTTTACAGAATAGAATATATGACTCTTTTTGTGTCTGTATTGTTAAAGTAACTTCTCAGGTAGATTAATTGCAAGCATATATCAAAGGTATTTTCCTTTTTTTATTTTTATTTTTGAGATGGAACTTCACTCTTGTTGCCCAGGCTGGAGTGCAATGGTGTGATCTCAGCTGGGATTACAGGCACGAGCCACCACGCCCAGCTAATCTTGTATTTTTAGTAGAGACAGGGTTTTTCCATGTTGGTCAGGCTGGTCTTGAACTCCCGACCTCAGGTGATCTGCCTGCCTAGGCCTCCCAAAGTGCTGGGATTACAGGTGTGAGCCACTGCACCTAGCCCAAAGGTATTTTTCAAATTTGCTGCCAGGGAGGAGGCTTATGGGCAAACTAACTTAGATATTTCTTAATACAGATTTTTTAGGGGAATAAAAGGTAGTTAGATAATCACTATTAGACTGTTTTTTGTTTGTTTTGAGATGGAGTCTCACTCTGTCACCCAAGCAGGAGTGCAGTGGCATGATCTCGGTTCACTAAAACCTCTGATCCCTGAGTTCAAGCGATTCTCCTGCCTCAGCCTCCTGAGTAGCTGGGATTACAGGCGCCCACCACCACACCCAGCTAATTTTTTTTTATTTTTAGTAGAGACGGGGTTTCACCATGTTGGCCAGACTGGTCTCAAACTCCTGACCTCAAGTGATCTGCCCGCCTCAGACTCCCAAAGTGCTGGGATTACAGGCATGAGCCACCACACCCAGCCTCGACTGTATATTTTTTAAGAGAATGTCTAGGTAAAGATCATTAGATATCCTGGGAGACTGGTCAAAGGTTGTTAAGCAATTCCCAGTGTTGACGATCAGCTGCTTGATGTGTTAATCAGGATCCTGGTAGGGAGCAGATGGCTCACTCTTAATGGGCAATGAGAAGACAGTTGAATAAAGGGACTGCTTGTTATGCTGTGTGCAGAGTATGGGGATACTAACCAGGGATAGTGCAGTCCTTAGGGCTAGCAACAGTGGGAGCCATTAGTATTCCTTGGCCTGAAGGGCAAGAGAAGGGAGCTGGTGCTAGAACCCAAAGAACAGGGCTCCATGGCAGGCACTCTCTGCCAGGAGCTGAGTCTTGCAGTAGAGGGCTCTCACCAACCCATGGCATTTCTGCTCAGAGAGAGCCAGGAGATGCATACCCAACCTCACTGTCCTCCTACTCTTTGATTTCCAGTCTCCTGCTGGTGCTTCTAATCTGGCCAAACCCAACATAAGCTGGAAGGCCAGGGAGCCCACGGGTGCAGTCCATGCAGGCCAGCTTCCAGGTCCCGGTGGGGTGGAGAAGGGTGGGGAGTGGAGATGGAGGGGCAAATAGAAGATCCAGCACTGTAAATTTTCTAGAAAGTGTTACAGGAAAGGGGTCCAGATGCAGACCCCAAGAGAGGGTTCTTGGATCTCAAGCAAGAAATAATTCAGGTCAACTCCAGAGAGTAAAGTGAAAGCAAGTTTTTCAGGAAAGTAAAGGAATAAAAGAATGTCTACTCCATAGACAGAGCAGCCCTGAGGGCTGCTGGTTGCCCATTTTTATGGTTATTTCTTGATTATATGCTAAATAAGGGGTGGATTATTCATGCCACCCCCTTTTAAGACCATAAAGGTTAACTTCCTGATGTTGCCATGGCATTTGTAATCTGTCATGGCGCTGGTGGGAGTGTAGCAGTGAGGACGACCCGAGGCCACTCGTCACCATCTTGGTTTTGGTGGGTTTCGGCCAGCTTCTTTACCACAGGCTGTTTTATCAGCAAGGTCTTTATGACTTGTATCTTGTGCCAACCTCCTGTCTCATCCGGTGACTTAGAATGCCTTAGCTGTCTGGGAATGCAGCCCAGTAGGTCTCAGCCTCATTTTACCCAGCCCCTATTCAAGATGGAGTTGCTCTGACAAATGCCTCTGACAAAAGGACTCTTGAACTCACTGAAGTCTACCAGAAAGTAGCTTATGCAATTCTTCAGGAATGGTAATACTGAGAGGTTACTCTCCAAAGGAGCGGCTAATCAAATCAGACCACAAAATTCCACTGATTAGGGATAACTTTCTTTTCTCAGTATGTGTAGCAGAAATTGGTCTGACCTTGCTATTTTATGAGTTACCATTGGGTAGGAGGCTTATTGCTTCATCTACCTGTAAGTAGTGGCAGCTATCAGAAAGAGGCTATCTTCTTGATTCCTCATACCTGTGTAGGGTTAGATTGGCTTAGGTAAGCTTGCTACCACCTCTCTACTCAGCACCTGTTCTTCTCCCCTGTTGCACTTACTGCCATTCATAATTGCATATTTATTAGTTTGTAGGTTGGCTTATTGTCTCCCTGTCACTCTACCTAGGGGGTATAATCCACGAAGTCCAAGAGATGTGTCTCTACACTGCCTACCATAGTGCTAGGCACATAGTAGGTGGTAGATAATTGTTTATTGAATCAATGAATAAATACTCTGGCTATCTGCCAGCAAGGCAGCATTAGTGAAGTGGAGAGAGTATGGGTTCCAGAATAAGGAAAAATTAGATTTAAATCTTGGCTCTAGCAAAGACATGTGGCCTTAGCAAATTGCTTAATCTCTCCAAGCTTTGATTTCCTCCTCTGTAGTATGGGGATTATATTTACTTCCCTACTTATTAAAGTTTAAATCAGATATGCTGCCAAGTGTTGTGCAGGGCTAGGAACATGAAGACAGTTGGGAGATAGAGTGACACCTGCTGCTGGTCTCATGGTCTCATCACCCATTGTTAGATTTATTTTTTATTTTATTTTATTTATTTATTTTGAGATGGAGTCTTGCTCTGTCACCCAGGCTGGAGTGCAGTGGCACGACCTCAGCTCACCACAACCTCCACCTCCTGGGTTCAAGTGATTTTCCTGCCTTAGCCTCCTGAGTAGCTGGGATTACAGGCTTCCACCACCACGCCCAGCTAATTTTTATATTTTTAGTAGCGATGGGGTTTCACCATCTTGGCCAAGATGGTCTCGATCTCTTGTCCTCACGATCCACCTGCCTCGGCCTCCCAAAGTGCTGGGATTACAGGCGTGAGCCACCGCGCCCGGCCCCATGGATTTTGTAAAAGAATGTTTACAGCAAGGGAGGACTCCTTTCAAATGTTCAATGCTCACTTAAACATTTTTTTTTCTTGAAGGAACACCCAGGGGCTTAGAGTACAATATAAAGGCTTTATCCTTTGAGGGTTTATTTTTTATTTTAATTTTCACTGGACAAGCCTGTTTTTCTTTTTTATTTCCTTTTTTTGTTTGTTTTGGGTACAAAGTGATTTTTGCTATATGTATACATTGTGAAAATGATAAAATCAAGCTAATTAACATGTCAGTCACCTTACATACTTTTATTGTGGTGAGAACATTTAAGATCTACTCTCAGCAATTTTCAAGCATACAATATATTGTTATTAACTACAGTCACCATGCTTTACAGTAAATCTCCAGAACTTACTCATTCAGTCTAACTGAAATTTAATGCCGTTTCACTAACCTCTCCCTATCCCTGACTTCTCCTCCAACCCTCCTCTCACCCCAACCACCATCTTACTCTTTTTGAGGGTTTACTGAAATTACTTTTAATTGTTTGTTGGTCCTGGTGTTTAGTGAAATCTGGTAGAAATATATACAGCCTAGTTGAAGCCTTTAGCATCTGTAGGACAGGAAGTCCAATGGAATTATCATGTGGCTATGTACAATAGAGATGTTCCTAAAATATGTAGGTACACTTTTTTAAAAAATTATTTTGCTTTAAGTTCTGGGATACATGTGCAGAACGTGCAGGTTTGTTACATAGGTATACATGTGCTATGGTGGTTTGCTGCACCCATCAACCCATCATCCAGGTTTTAAGCCCCGCATGCATTAGGTATTTGGCCTAATGCTCTCCCTCCTTTTCCTCCCACCCCCCGACAGGCCCCGGTGTGTGATGTTCCCCTCCCTGTGTCCCTGGGTTCTCATTGTTCAACTCCCACTTAGTGAGAACATGCGGTGTTTGGTTTTCTGTTCCTGTGTTAGTTTGCTGAGGATGATGGTTTCCAGCTTCATCCATGTCCCTGCAAGGGACATGAACTCAATTCTTTTTTGTGGCTGCATAGTATCCCATGGTGTATATGTGCCACATTTTCTTTATTGTAGGTACACTTTTATAAGTTAGAATATATTTAAAATGCATTCAAAGCATTAATTCTGTGATGAACTCTCTCCTAAAGCTAAGAATAACTCCAATATTGTTTTTTAAATCCAGTTTTCTAAGTGATGCTGGTGTGGGAAAAACCAATAGGCTGGTGATATCCTATAGGCTGGCTTTCCAAATAGTAATCAATAAAGCGCATCTTCCCCTTCCCCTGATTTTTTTAAAGTGATCTTTAAAAATATTTAAAAACCACACAGGTTGACTATAGAAAAAATAAGAAATACAGGTAAGCAAAATCAACACCAAAATATAAAACCCACCCATAATTCCACTGTTCAAGAACTAGCTTGTATTTGCCACTTGCTGTGTAGCCTTTGCCACGAAAATTCTTCATTAGAGCTACTTTCTCTTCCCTGTATTATTAGCAGGGTTCCACCAATTTCAGCAAATATTTTTGTAAACTGAATCTCTTTTGCAAATTTCCCCCACTTTCCTACTTCAGCAAAACATTGTTGAGGACATGTGGTTGTCTCCCCAGTATTGACTTTACCTCTACCACAATGAGTAACAAGTATGTTGTTTAGGTACGGTACACTCAACCCCTCAGTTTTAGGGATAGGTCCTGTGTGGCATAAACAAATCCAGGTAATTTCATTTTGCCTTGCTGAAGTGATTGGTTCAACTAACCCAGGCCTAAACCAATCAATATGTGCTATTCCTTTAGCCACAAGAATTGATTCACAGGTGATCTAATCAGCTGGTAACTTGAGACTTACTAAGAATTCTGGAATACAAGATTTTCTCTTCTGGATGTAGAATGTAGAATCTGGAACTTCTATAGTTCTTTAGCCCCGCTATTACCAAACTCCAGTCTTTAACTCTCATTGGTCACCTTACAGTTTTGCCCATTCTTCTAATCAGCCTATCTAGTGAGATTTTAAGTTTAACAGTTGTATTTATGTCCAAAAATCTGTGACTGATTCTTTTCCTGTTCTTGTTTTACAACCATCTGTTCTTGTTTTAAGGATGCAGTCTCCTCTCTTTTATCTCAGAGGACATTAACTCAACTTAAATTACTTTTCTGGTTGTCCTGTTAACTATTTCTTCAGGCATATGACTCCTCTGTAGCAGAGTTTATGACCTTTCTTTTGAGGACATCTTTACGGTTGACATTCCTTGCTAGATTGTTTGCTGCCTCTGCTTACACATTCCATTTGGGAAAAGGAGAGAAGCGTCTTTGAAGTTTGTCCCTACTCTGCTTTAAAAGAGAGTCAGATATGGGCAGAATGTACAGTTCAGTAGGGTACCTCACTGGCTGCTCTTCTAGGCTTCAGGGTTTCCTAGTTTTCTGGCTACCTCAGGCTCCTGGCTGCTACCACTTCTGAATGTGGAGCACATTTTGTATAATTACTGCTTTTTTATCACTTATATTTGGCCATGAGCTACTTGCACATGTCTTGAGATGCCATTTTCCTGTTCTATCTGACCTACTGGCTTTTGGTCTCCCAGATTCCTCTCATTTTCAGGTCCATGAAATCAATTCATCTTGTTTTTGTATGTGGCCATATATTCATTTAAAAATATTCTTCTGTAATTTTACTACTTCAGAGCAGGGAATGACTGTCATTCCCTGTGTACTTATTCTGTTATCTTGAAACTAAAACTATGACTACTCTTGGTGTATTTGTCTATGTTAGAAAACTGAAAGTTTAATGAGGGCAAGGACTATATCTTACGAATCTTTGGTTCCTTCACTTCCTCCATAACATGGATAGCACACAGAACTGTGCCTTATTAGATGCTGTGTTAGGCTGTTTTTTTGTTGCTATAAAGGAATACCTGAGACTGGGTAATTTAAAAAGAAAAGAGGTTTAGTTTGTTCATGGTTCTACAGGCTATACAGGAAGTATGGTGCTGGCATCTGCTTCTGGTGAGGGCCTCAGGAAGCTTACAATCATGGCAGAAGGCAAAGGGTGAGCAGACCTGTCATATGGTGTGAGCAGGAGCAAGCAAGAGAGGAAAGGAGAGATCCTAGACTCTTAACAACCAGATCATGTGTGAACTAACTGAGCAAGAACTCACTTATCACCAAGGGGATAGTGCTAAGCCATTCATGAGGGATCCGCCCCCATGATCCAATCACCTTCCACCAGGCTCCACCTCCAACAATGGGAATCACATTTCAACATGAGACTTGGAGAGGATGAACATCCAAATCATATCAAATGCATAATATATCTTTCTCAAAGTGAGTAAAACTGAAGAAAGTTATTTGAGCCGGTTCTATGGTCCATAGGTTTCTAAACTGATGAGTTTCCCAAATAAATTCGGGGATTAACTATCTATATCAAGAATGTGAACTTTAGAGTCAGACTTCCTTGAATTCAAGTCTTGGTTCTACCACAAACCAGTTGTGTGAATATTGGCAATTACTTGGTTTCTCTTAGCTTCAGTTTTCATTCCTATAACATAAGCATTTTATACAATGCTGGTACATGGCAGGTATATAATAAATGTCTAACACAATTATTCATGTTGTTATTTTCCAATGTGTCTTATAGTTAATTTGATCAATAAATCCTTGTCCACATGTCAGTGGACATGGCTACCTATTGGTCTTTCTTCTTCCCAATTAATATATTGACTAACTAATTAACTAAGCTTTTTTAGAGACAATATACTCAGTTCAGATGCCAAACGAATGGCTCCCCATTGACATCCCAGGCCAGTCATAAGGTGAGAGTTATTTGACTCCTTCAAAGCTGTTTCCTTTGGTCAATCCCTGTTCCCACTCCCATATCCCTGTTTTTGGGTTGGTCTTGGCCACAGAGACTGTTTATTTCTTATATGATAGCCATGTCTCCTTGCTAATAGAAATCTAATTTTGTATACTTGTTGGTCATTGGGTGCTTTAGAGGATTACATCTTGATTAATTCCAATTTCCATGCCAATGATTGGTTTAGAAACAGGTGTATGATAAAATTCTGGCCAATAAAATGTGAAGAAAACCTTTTGCAGGACTTCTGAAAAATAAAACTTCTTTTTTCAGACAAATAAGGATGGAATATTCTGTCTTCTAGCCTTTGTAAAGATGTGATGCTTGAGGTTGCAGCCATCTTTCTACAATAATGTGTCAAGCCTGAGATTAAGAGTCAACATTCTGAGGAGAAAAAACCTGGAGAAAGAACCTGGTTTTTGATGACTTTGTTGATCAACTGAAAACCAACCTGCTTCAGAACTCTTGATCTATGGCAGATTAAATCCCTTTATTGTTTAAGTCATTTACAGTTGAGTTTTCTGTTACTTGCATTTAAAAAAATATAAGCAATTCAGCTATGAGACATGATAATCTGGGAAAACATGAGTTGCCCCACTCACTTTGTACACAAAAAAAATTAACAAAGATTCTTTTGGTAACTCACTATTTCCATAGTCACTTGAATGATGTCAAATCTTCTTAGGCTTAAAGAAAAAGCAAAACCTTTTTTGAGCCTCGGATACCATGGGTAGCAAGCCTTGTAAAGCCTTTGGTACCTCAAAGGGGCCTTTGAGTGTCTCTTGGGACATTTTATATTTCATCAGTACAGGTTTAAAAAGTCTGAATGCTCACATATAATAGTTTTCTTTTAAAGTCTGTTTCTCAGAGAGGTGTCTGTTTGGAAACGTAAGATTCATAGAGAAAAAATTTCCTTTCTTAGAGACAGTCAAGAGGAAAACTCCGAGAACTACAACTTTTGGCAAAATGGATATAGTCAGAGAAATAGAAAGAAGAATAGAAGTTGCTTCTGGGCCATGTTATAACAAAATAAATAAAAACATAAACTTATTTGAAAGATTGTGTGGTATTTATTTAAAGGCATATCGATCCTTCACCGAGACTAAATGAGGAAGAGATGAATTGAAATCTTAATGAAACATAAAATTGGGCATTGGCAACATTGCCTGCAACCGTCATAGAGGAACAAATAATGGAGCCAGTCTGTTTACATTATTGGAATGAGCACAGGGCAGGTGATGTGTCCGGTTTCTAAACCTGGAATCAAATCTTTACTCTTTAGTTTTTGTTGGATGGTTTCCTGACTCATTGGATAAACCAGGTACATATCCAAGCCCCTTTCTTTCTATCTGCAGAAGAAATGATGACATTGGCTTAGGTATGGCAGGGTTAAGCCCAACACTGTGTTGAAAAGAACTCCAGGAACCTGGGATTTAGGAAGAGTTGGTCCTGTCTGTGGGGAGTAACGGCAGTGCTCCCTTTAAAACTGCAGAGGAGATTGCCTTTTGAAGGAAGCATGTGTAATTCTTATCCTCCTTTCTATGTGGCAGCCATCTGTTTAGTTACATGACCTCTTTTCCTAACCGGTTGAGGTCCTTGAGAACAAGGCTCTTCCCTTATGAATCTCATCTCCCTCTTCCTGGCACAGTACTCTGCACATGGTAAGTGTTTGATAAAAACTACTTGGCTAACTATTGAGGTCAGCCTGTTCTTCAATCCACATTTTGAAAGGTTGGGTTCCTTATTGGTGAGGCTCTGGATAAAGGTCATGGGAATTAACAGATTGTACTGCTAGTGTCTCATATCCAGTTTGCTGGGTTCAGAAAGGTGGGTTTCCCACTTGAATGAGGGTGGTTCTTGAGAGAGAGGTCCTGGGGCTAGTCAGACAGTCATACCTTGAGGTAACGAGCCTGAATGGGACTGAGTGGGACGAAGAGACAGAGTAGAGGGTGGGAGGCCTGGAGCTGGAGGAACAAATTCGAGGAGGAATAGAGTTCACATGCATGCTTCTCTTGGGAGCCTTATTACCATTAGCATGATGGTATGACTTCTAAATATAGTGAGACTGTCATTGCCAATGCATATATCATACACTAAATCTTAAAATAAAGCTTTCATTTGTCCTTAGAAAAATTAGGTAAGAAAAGTAAATAGAAATTCTACTGTTGTCTCCAAGTACCTTCTTTTGGACATCCCACTTTGGAGACAACCTGTCTACACATGAATAAACGAGATAAACACAGTCTCTGCCCTCTTGGGGGTTATAATCCACTGGGGAATATGAACAACAAAACAGGACATTTCAATAATATCATATCTATATGTAAATATAGAACCCCATGCTTATTAAAACAAGTGAATACTAACTGATAGAAACATTTTTGTATAATTAAATACACAAGAAGAATAATTGTCAGCCATCGTAGTAGACAATTGTGGCTTCTGCTATCCAGCGTCTATTTCCTCTTTTTCTGGGAAGATCATCCTGATTTTTTTCTCAGGAAAACATCTCCCCTTCCCCACTGTGCTTTGAATAAATGGAGTTTGGTTTTCCCTTTGCCTCCTCCCTCCCCCAAAATCTAAGGGTGGGAAGAAGATACAGATCTCAGCAAAACTGTATTTTCACCCCTGACACAGGGATTGATTTAGAAGTGGTCCTGAGACCCAAGTTACTCCAATTAGAGGTAGCCCTGGCTTTTTTCTTCCCCCTAGAATAATCAGGAAAGAGGAGTTCTCTTTTCTACAGACTTGGAATCAAATAGGAAAAAGTGGAACTTCAGAAAGATACCTTCCCCACAAGGGGAGAGCCTGTGGAAAAAGAACTAATACAGAGGAAATATAACACTTAAGAAGCAAAGACAGATTGAGTTTAAATGATGTTGTTTGGGCCTCTGAGTTCCATGGAGACCAGCTCTACTGCTATACTTTCCATTTCCATGGGCCAAGAGATTCTTGATAATTTTTGCATAAGTCAGAGTTGGGTTTTCTCTCACTTTGCAACCAAAATTTGGTGCCTCATTTACTACTTTGCAGTTATTTTTGATGACTGCTAAGCTTACCTTGGTCTTGTCTAATGTTTGCATGGAACTCAACCTTCTAATAACCCGAATATTTCTTGAATTTATACTTTTCCTGATATTTGGCTTTTCCTGATATTTGGCTTTTACCCCTGGGCTTTTAACAACGATAGTGCATACTGGACTCCATTATCTTTTTTTTTTTTTCTACTGTGATTTAACTTTCCTAGCATAGTGTTTCCTCAGGCAACTTTGAAATCACATGAAATGCTCATAGAAAGTGCCGATTCCTGGGCCACATACCACAGGGTCTGACAGTCTGCATTTTAATAACACTCTTAGCTGGTTCTGTTATGCACGAAAATTTGAAAATCAGAGTCCTAGCACTAGATCCTCATCTGGGATTGCTTTCTGCTGTTCCTCAAGAGACCTGAAGTCACTCTCTGCCCTTGATCAGTTTCTTTTTCCATCCATGGATAGCAGATGAATGAGAAACAATAAAGAGAGCTACATGGACTTCTCATTGGTCACGTGACCCTTAGCTTTCCCATTCATTCACTTAGCTGGAAAAAATTTCCCAGATGAACGACCTTAAACCTCAGCTCTTTGCCCTTTGAAAATCTGAACTTAAATTTTCCAAGTAAGTGCATTGCATGTAGTTTTGTCTTTTTTTGCAGCTATAGTTTTTGAAAGGGACATAGAATTACTAAAAGCCCAAATCAGAAACTGAAAATGTATACTTAAACAGAACATTGCAAGATATTTAAACATTTTCCTTCTTCTCTCTGTTTCTTTTCCCTTTTTTTTGAGACGGAGTGTCACTCTGTCACTCAGGCTGGAGTGCAGTGGCGCAATCTGGGCTCACTGCAACCTCCACCTCCTGGGTTCAAGCAATTCTGTGCCTCAGCCTCCTGAGTAGCTGGGATTATAGGCACATGCCACGCTGACCGGATAATTTTTGTATTTTTAGTAGAGACAGGGTTTCACCATGTTGCCCAGGCTGGTCTCGAACTCCTGAGCTCAGGGAGTCTGCCTGCCTTGGCCTCCCAAAGTGCTAGGATACAGGCATGAGCTACTGTGTCCGGCCTCTGTTTCTATGAAAGGCAGGAGAGGCTTGAAACTGCCTACCCCTTTCTGTAAGATGAGCCCATTTATCTTGTAGGCTTGTGTGGCAGCACCACATCTGGGTCTTTAAACAAAGATATCAAAGGATTTCCTCAAATTTGACAGGCTTGTTGATAATTGTGATACACGAGGCCGAAGGAAAAGTTATGGGATAGGCACAGAAGCCAACTTTGAGCTATAAGACTTTCCCATGACCTGTGCCCCCAAAATAGTAGCTCCCTGCTGGCAACCATCTGAAGTCTTGATCTGACCCTGCCCCAAAACATTTGGCATGTGGAAGCTGGCCCAGCTGTCACAGAGCAAGGAGATAAATACATTTCTCAGTGTTTATAGATCTCTGCATATCCTCGCAGTAATTGCTGTTTTAAAACACCCGATAAAATTCAAGAATGTGCCAATAATAACTCTCTCAACACAGGCTGGGCTGGATTTCCAAAGCACCAGCTGCTGAATGCTGTCCCTCTAGAAAAGGTGGGCAGGGTGCTGTCTGCACAGTTGGGGGCTCTGTTCACCTCCTGGCTCCAGATCCACCTTGCCCCAAACCAAAGGACTGGTCTGATCTACTTTAGGTCAGGGGAACGGGGAAGACTGGGTGAGGAAGTGTCACAGCTCACCCTCTCTGTTAGCTTTCCTTAACCAACCTCCCTTTGCCTAGGAGGGCCCATTGCTGGTCTCACTCTGCCCTTCCTCTTCCTCAGACAGATTCTTAAAGCTTCACACAAAAACCTTTGAGTCTCTTCTCTTGACACCATTCATTCTCCCCTTGCCCTTCCTTCCCTAAATCTCCTCCATGATACAGGAGAGTGCCCAAGACTTCATCTGGACTGAAATGTTAAAATATATGTCATTTAACTTAATGAGGAAGGGTATATACAAGGTCTTCCATTTGAGTCAAGAAATTGAGAAGCAATATGGAGTTAATTTAGGCACTCGTGTCTCCAAAGATCAGGCAGAGGTCAGATCAGTTTATGCTGAAAAGCGTAATACTAATGTATTCCCCACATTTCAGGGAGATTCAGGGAAAAACTCTCCCAATTTATTATATACAGGTATTTCCCACCAAAATGACTAAGGCAAGAACAGTAAGGGATGGGAAACAAGGTCATTCACGGGGCCTAGACTGAGGTAGAGAAAATGCTGTACTTAGATGTGGAAATATTTTCCTTTCTCTTGGGAAGGACCTCTGTAAGAAAAGGGAGGCTTGGGTTCACACCAAACCAGGAGATTAATTCTATTTTCTTCAACAAATATTGAACATCCCATATGTGCCAGACATGGTATTGGATGTGGAGGATACAATGATGATGAAGCAGATGTGGTTCCTGCCCTCATGAGGCTACGGTCCAGAGGGGTAATTCTATTAATCAGTTAATCATTAAATAAATCTGCAATTGCAGCAGAGATAAGTGCTGCAAAGGAGAGGCTTTTGGGCTAGGAGAGCCAATATGGGAGAGAATTTGACTTTGTCTGCAGGGTCAGGATTGCTTTCCTGAAAAAGTGATTACTGGATTGAGATCTGAATGACGAGTAAGAATTAGGTAGATAAAAGAGGGGAAGACAGAACATGAGCTGACGCCCTGTGGGGCTGGGGCATAGAAGGAAGAAGGCACTGGTGTAAGGACCATGGGTTGGAGTAGGAAGAACCAAGGGGAGAGGGGCAAGGCTGTAGAAAGGGGAGAGGCAGGGCTGGAGAGGGTCTCGGGCACAGGTCAGGGAGGTCCTTGCATATAGACCATGTTAAGGATTTTAGTCTTTATCATAAAAGAAATGGGGAGCCATTGATCAGTGGTGGTGGGGGGATATGTTCAGATTTATGTGGGGAGATTGTTCTTAGTTACAGTATGAGGGCCGGGGTGGGAAAGGCAGATTCAAGGTGGGAAGAGCAGGCAGGAGGGTTTTGCAGTGGCCCATGCAAGAAATGATGGCAGCTTGGGACAAGTTGGTGGCAGTGATGGGAGGAGATTTAAGAGGTGAAAACAACAGGGATTGATGTTTGTGTTCGCCTTATCACCTGGAAGCTTCCTCTAGTGTATATCTGACAGGAGCCTAAAGGTAGCATGCCCATTGGTGCACAAGAGAGCAGATCAAAGCTAAATTACGTTTATCTGAACAAATAGCACTGGTACTGGATCCCAAGGAACATTTTCCATCTCTTCTGAATCTTCAGGATGAGCAGGCACTGAAAATGAAGCACAAGGGAAGGAAGCAGGCACCCAGGTTATTTTTAGCAAACTATAGGAAATAGCCGACATTCTAATTTGAATCCTTCTCATTAAAACCCAGAGCCGATCCTCACACAGTTCTTGCTTCTAATGTCTGCAAACTTCTCTTTTTCCAGATAATTGACAATAGGCTTCCATGGAAGTCTTCTGTGCATTTCTGCAAAAATTTAGGAAACATTAGGTTTGACACCATCATCATGTTTGCCAAGGCAGCAAAAATCCCAGCCGGCAAAGCTTCTAGTATGATGAAGCGGAACAGCAAGGACAGCATGGAATGACTGATCATTTCAGAATGCCGTCTAGCGAGAGTTTCCAATGTGGGAGTTTTCCATTGTTTTGAAGCAGGAGAAATAGGGACCGGCTGCTTTGGAAGAAACATGCTGTGGTGATGTCGGTAGGATTTCCTCTTCTTTCTTTTCTATCTGACTTTCTGCTCTCGAGTGGTTCTTTGAAGATAAAATTATTTTGTAATACTTTCATTTAATAACAACAAAACTTTTTTATATTCAGTAAGTTGAAATTGTATAGAACAGTCAGTGTCTGATTTATTACTATTACTGATGTTCAGGGCACAATGAGGCCACAGGAGGGGTAGTGTCAATTCTATTGGAGAATCAGGCAAAGCTTCCTAGGGATGTACCCTTGGAGCTGAGTCTTGACTTATACGCAAGGATTAGTTGGGTAAATGGGCAGCATAGGAGGGAATGCCCTTCTAGGGAGAATAAACATGTTAGAGGAACCCCGGCCTACCAGGCCTCTGGCTTAATAAAACATGACCTGAATGATTCCATCTTGAAGTGAGTAGCGAGGCACTCATAAGGCACTTATAAGGTTAATATTTATGGTCTGAAAATAACCACATTCTAAGCTGACCATCAATTATAATTACAGAATATTTATGGCCATACAGAACATCTCCCACCAAGTCTGCAGAATGTCCAGATGTCCTAAGAATACAGCTCACTTTACTTGTGTTAATGAGTGTTAATGAGTTAATTACTGTTAATGA
This sequence comes from Pan paniscus, assembly GCF_029289425.2. Classification (NCBI taxonomy): domain Eukaryota; kingdom Metazoa; phylum Chordata; class Mammalia; order Primates; family Hominidae; genus Pan; species Pan paniscus. The sequence continues at coordinate 73,020,267 of NC_073264.2, forward strand.
GTGGGCTTAGGTTGAAGGATTAATGGTCATCTATAACACCAATAGCCTCTACCTTTAAAGAGCACATCTGCATGTTCCAAGTCTAAATCTAGCCCCTTACAGTTTCTAGTAAGTAGAGGCACGAAGAAAGGATGGCGTGTTCCTCCTTCTGTTTTCTGAGGACGCCGTACTCTGTAATAGAGTAGTTTCCAATAAACTCAATTCTTTTACTGTGCTCTGTGACTTGCCTTGAATTCTTTTCTGCATGAGATCCAAGAACCTGCTCTTGGGGTCTGTATCGGGACCTCTCTTTGGGCAACAGAGTTATGAAAGTATTTGCTATGTTCAGAAAACTGGATGCAATTTAGTAGAGGTGTAATATACAGTTTGCTCTATGCGTGTATGTGTGAGAGACAGACAGAGACAGAAACACATACACCTGCACAGAGAGACAGAGAGAGAGAGAGAGAGAGAAATAAGGACAGAGGGTGTGGGGAGAGAAAAAGAGGGAGAGAGAGAGAGAGAGAGAGAGAAATAAGGACAGAAGGTGTGGGGAGAGAAAAAGAGGGAGAGACAGAGAGGGAGAGAGAGAGAGAAATAAGGACATAGAGAGAGAGAGAGGGAAAGAGAGAGACAGAGGAGAGAAAGGAGAGAGAGAGGGGGAAAGAGAGAGAGAGATTAAGATTGGACTCCAGTCTCTATACAAGAAGGAGCTATTGAAGACTTTTAAGCAAAGGAGTGCTGTGTTCAGAGCTGCACTCTGAAAGCTCACTCAGGCACTGGGGAGAGGATAATTGGGTTGGGAGGGGATCCCAAACTACAGGCAAGGGAGACCAGTTAAAACACTTTTATAATGGTGAAGAAAACCAGAATATGTCACCCCAAAATAAGCCTCTTTGACATAAGTATATTTGAGCTAAAGGCAATTGAAAAACAGCAAGCAGACCAGGTGCGGTGGCTCATGCCTGTAATGCTACCACTTTGGGAGGCTGAGGTGGGCAGATTGCCTGAGCTCAGGAGTTTGAGACCAGCCTGGGCAACATGATGAAACACTATCTCTACTAAAATACAAAAATAATTAGCCAGTTGTGGTGGCGTGCGCCTGGAATCCCAGCTACTTGGGAGGCTGAGGCAGGACAATTGCTTGAACCCAGGAGGCAGAGTTTGCAGTGAGCCGAGATTGTGCCACTGCACTCCAGCCTAGGCAACAGAGCGAGACTCTGTCTTAAAACAAAAACAAAAACAAAACAAAACAAAACAAAAAAACAGCAAGCAGAGAAGAGCTCTCTCTGTGCTTCCCCTTTGCTGCCCAAAGACAGAATATAAATTCTCCTTTACTGGAGACAGCTCCAGGAAAGAAATCTACAAACGAGCCTTGCTCTGTTAGTTAATTTTCATCTGTTTACCTTCCCATAGTTTCCTACCTTTGAAAGCCTAAGACTGCTTCTCTTTGTCCTGTCATTTCTCTACAGATTTATTGTTTTTTGTTTAAGGTACTACATAAGCCAGTGTTCTAAGTCACTGCTTTGAGTCACCTTTCATTGAAGTTTCTCTGGCATTGCTGTGCATTACACACATTAATAAACTTGCTTATTTTTTCCCTTTCTAATCTGTTTTTTGTTTCAGGGGTCTGCCCCTACTACAAACTTATGAGGGTTGAGGAGAAATTACGTTTTTCCCCCAGCAAGTGTTCAAATGAGAAATGGTGAGGACAGCAGCATTGGGTAAAGAGAGAGGGGCAGATTTGAGAAGTATCAAGAAGGAGGTGACTTCGAGGGCGGTGAGGAATGAGAGAGTGTGGGATGTTTAGGAAGATGCCCAAATTTCCAGCTTGGGTGATGGGGTAATGGTGCTATTCTCAGAGTGGAAACTCAAGAGGAAGGATGCAATTTGGGAAAACATGAGATCCCTTTGGAACTAAATTCCTTGAGGTCTGCGTGGACAGTGACAGGGTGTGGATCAATGACACCTGAGTTTTTTTCCCAGCTCTGTTGGTATGATTTTATTTGACTTCCCTCTCTGAGTCTTGTCCTTTTTTCCATAAGGTATATTATTGCCTTTCTTGGCTTGATTTCTGATCTCATAGAGATCTGTGAAAGTGCTTTGTAAATGTCCTCACAAATGTAAATATTTATGTTTACAGGGAAGTGAAGGTGTAAAAAGCAAAGTCAACAGTACATTTAACTTATTAATAGGCAGAGTATGTGCCTTATTTGCATTGTGACAGAGCATCAGGTGGAGATCTCGCTGCAAAATGGCCAATATCACTGCCTGTCTTCTGACCACAGTGGCTTAATTCCTACAGGACTAAAGGGTAACAGTTTGCTACTCAACACCTCGATTCAAGAACCATCACACTTCTTTATTTTTTCTAAACCTTATTAAATTACTTCTTCATTCCCATTTGCCAGGATGGGCAAGACATCCATTTTTAGTCAAAATTGGGATTCCCACTGGGTCACACAAGTATTCTGTTTTTCATAGGGAAAATGAGCAGGGTTTGAAATACGGAGAAATATGTCAGAAATATTACACAGGCACCTCATCCTTGCGTGAACAGGGTAGACTAATTATCCTACCGTAGGCTTAGGCAGATCCTAACACCAGTGAATTCAGATGCAGGTCTTTGAGATTAATTGCCCATAGAACTGAGGGAAAGGTGAGCCTGGGGTACTGATTAATCTGTGCTAGTGTTTAACATCCACTCAGCAGCATTACCATCCAGACCAAAGACTCTACTTGTCAACTGAAGAATCATGAGGTTCATAAATTTGGAGTGAAGAGCTTTATTTCTTATAAAGAATTGCAGCCTGCTGGCTGGCCATCCCACAGCCTGGGAAGCATGGCCTCTGGTGGAAACCGAAAGCAGGCACTGGAGGAAGAGAAGGGTGAGACAGGAATTAATGCTGAACAGGTTGGCTAAGCATATATATTCAACAGATTTTAGGAGGAGCTATGAATATTCATGAAGGGGGCATGCATGTGTAGAAGGTAACCATGCATGTTGCTTACATCCCATATTCACTTTGGGGTGGAGACTTAACATCTAAATGCATTAAAATTAGGTTCTATCCATCAAAAGATGAAATGCAAGACACAAAGCATCCCGTAAGCAGCCTCTGTAAACCTGCCAGAACCAGTCCATGACCAGTGGTCTCTTATATTAGTCTCTTATTAGAAAGAAATGCTGGTAGGTGTTATGTCAAAGTGGCAATGAGAGAAGGAAGTCTGGCAAGACTTTCAAAAGGGCTGGTTTTTGCTGAACTCTGAGGAAAGAGTCTAATCGTGATTAGCAAGGGTGAAGTATATAATGGGGCATATCCAATGTCCTGTCCTGTCCTGGCTAGGAACTCAATTTTTAAGGTTTGTCAGGGGTCCTTTTGACCAAGAGGGGGCCTGTTCAATTGGTTGGGCTTAGGATTTTATTTTTATTTCTCACACTAAAGGATCTATTTTTGGTGACCATCGTGTTCACAATTTGCTGTAGAATCTTATTACTTACAAATGAAGAGTGTTATAGTGTCACTAGGGTGGGGAGACCCAAGATGGAAGGAAAACTCCAAAACTGAAGAAGGAGGAAGGGAGCTGGGGAGGATGGCTGATGGCTGAGTATATATGATGGAGCTCAGGTCTACTGAAAAGTATTGCTGAAACAACTACAACGGGGAAATTTCCCAAATGACCCAGATAGACCACCTGGTACCAGTTGACCAACACTCTCACCCCTTTCTCAGCCTTGTGGTCCCACCACTCCAATTGGACAGAGGACCAGTCTTCTAAACATTCTTTCCTGATAAATAGCTGCAGATCCCAAGTCACTTTGGGTCAGCTTATAGAGACTGCACACAAACTGTCTTTGGTTCTACAGTTCACTTTTTTTTTTTTTTTTTTTTTTTGAGACTGGAGTCTTGCTCTGTCGCCCAGGCTGGAGTGCAGAGGCATGATCTCGGCTCACTGCAAGCTCTGGCTCCCGGGTTCATGCCATTCTCCTGTCTCAGCCTCCCGGGTAGCTGGGACTACAGGTGCCCACCACCACACCCGGCTAATTTTTTGTATGTTTTTTAGTAGAGATGGGGTTTCACTGTGTTAGCCAGGATGGTTTCGATCCCCTGACCTCATGATCCACCTGTCTCGGCCTCCCAAAGTGCTGGGATTACAGGCGTGAGCCACCGTGCCCAGCCTACAGTTCACTTTTTTACATAAAGAGCCAGATTTCACTTCATTTTGATGCTAAAACCCCACCCTGAAGTGAACATTGAATGTATGTTACATATACATTTACCCACTACATATGCACCTGACTTCCCTCATGAACATCCATAGATATCCCCTAAACTTGCTCAATATGTGTAAGGCTGGCCCTGCAAGGCATATGTACTAGCTTCTCCCTCCCTTCTGCAGAGTCTGTACTTTCCATCTTCCCTGGAAGCTGCACTCCCCAGTCTGCGGATTGTTTCTCCTTCTGAAAATAAAGTTTTCTCCTTTCCTTCCTCTGTGGCTCTCACGGTCTTAGGTTAACAGAGGAAAGTGGGCTGGGGATTTGGCTAAGGGAACTGGCTCTCATGTCCAGTAGTCATTCGCCTCCCACATCCTCCTGCCTGGCAGAGCCAGCTCCATGAGAGAGGCTGGAAAGGCCATGTACTTGCTTGAAGAGAGGATGGACATGCAACCCACTCTGTTCTGGCCAATGAGACTTATGAAGGAAGTGAGCTGAGGAACTTGGAACAACTTTTTATTGCTGAAAAAAGGAGACACATGCAAGAAGAAACTCCACACCTCTCTTCCTGCTCTTTGGTCATCCGAGGATCACAGATTTGGAGTCTAATTGGATACAGAGCCTAGAAGTACTTTCCTCCCTGCTTCTTGTTAAGCAAGACAAATAAATATCCTTATTGTTTAAAAGGCTTTTAGTCATGTATTCTGCAATTTGCAGCCAAAAGCTTCCTAATTGGTAATTAAAGTGGATTATCTAATTTACCTGCTAGAACTTAACTGTTAGAACTCATGGTCATCAAAATCCAGTGGAACTGTTAGGAAGCTTTCTGCTGCAAGGAATTCAAGATCCTGACTCCAGCTGGCCCAGTACAGGGAAGTTTATTACGTGATCACAGGAAGCACAGTGTTAGGGCAGGCTTTGGGCATTACATGTGCTGTGCGCCCTGGCTTTGCTTCTCTGAGACTCTCCTGGTCCTCTCTCCCTGGAGGTGGGTTTTGTCCTTGGGCCAGCTGACTGCTAAGTTCTAGGCATCACACCCTAACAAGACCATGTCCAGTGGAAGAAGAGGCATTTTCTATTCCTGTATTTCTTTAGAGAAGTGAGGAAAACTTTTTTGGCCATGGTTCATTTCTTGTTTGCTCCTGAAAACTCAATCTCTGGCAGTGGAAATGAGGTTGCTTTGGTTGTCCTGGGTTACATTTGGAGTAGAATAAATTTGGGGAACCTACACCAATGACCAACTCCAAGTTTCACTTTTCTTATCTTTCCTTTTCCTAGAGATTTTTCATGGACCCTGGTGAGCTTGTTTTCTACCCAGAATCTCTTTAAGAACTAACGGATCTTAATTCTTTCTCATCTCCAGCTTGGCTTTAAGTCTTAACTCATTCGGGTCCCTCCTTGCTGATGAGTATTTCATTTACCAGTAATTCACGATTTACTAGTCGGTTTCCTGTAAAAGAATCAGGCCCCTTTTATTTTGGGTACGGAGTTTCACTCTTGTTGCCCAGGCTGGCAACATTCCTCCCCCGACCCCCAATGTACAAGTAGTGTTTTTTAAAAAAACACTGTGGTACCAACTTCTTTATGGGACCAAAATATAGACATGCACACTATTGTTTTTGTACCTAAAAATGCTTTACTTCTATTTGTTCTTCTGCTTGAGCTTATTTTTGTGCTCACAAAGAAAACAGGCACCACTCCCTTAAGAGTAGATATCTGTAGATTTTTAAATTGATACAGAGTGACATAAGAAATGAATGTGATGAACAGATGTGATGTTCATCTGGAGAAGACTTCAAGATTCAACTCGGGGTGGTGGCTCACACTTGTAATCCCAGCACTTTGGGAGGCCGAGGCAGACAGATCACTTGAGGTCAGGAGTTTGAGACAAGCCTGGCCAGCATGGTGAAACCCCGTGTCTAGTAAACATACAAAAAAAAAAAAAAATTAGCCGGGCATGGTGGCGTGTGCCTGTAGTCCCAGCTACTCAGGAGGCTGAGGCAGGAGAATCGCTTGAACCGGGAGGCAGAGGTTGCAGTGAGGCGAGATCGTGCCGCTGCACTCCAACCTGGGCGACAGAGTCAGACTCCTTGTCAAAAAAAAAAAAAAAAAAAAAAAAAAGAGAGAGAAAGTTCAACTTGGAAGAGAGTAAGTAGAGAACAGAAAGTTGTCTGTCAGGTAAACCTTTCCCCATTTGATGGGAGCCCCACCCTTTCCATTATCCCCCGCAGCTCCTTCACCTGTCTTCCTGTGTAGCAGACGAATTTTGTGCCTTGTTTCTGCTGCTTGTAGTCAGAGAGATGCCTGTGAGTTCCCTGGGTGGATTTCGAGGCTGCAATAGCAATTCTGGCCATTGTTGTATGACTACGCAGCATCCCATTCCTCCCTCCCTCCATCCCAGCGGGACCCAGTAGGGCCTAGTGTCCACTCCACTTTGTACAGCCTATGTCAGTTATGGGAGACTCTCCTCCCACCCCTAGCTTCAGGATCAGATTGTTTAAGTCAATCAGCATGTTCATTTGTGCTGAAGTGATTGGTTCAGTGTTGGTTTGTGTTATGGGCTGAATTTTGGGTCTCCCATGCTCCCTGCAAATTCATAAATTGAAGCTTCAACCCCTAGTACCTCAGAATGTGACTGTGTTTGGAGAGAGGGCCTTTAAAGAGGGAATTAAGTTAGAATGACGTTGTTAGGATGGGCCTTAATCCACTTTGACTGGTGTCCTTATAAGCAGAGGAAATGTGGACACAGAGAAACACCAGGGATGCTCACACGCAGAGGACAGACCACGGGAGGGCACAGCAAGAATGTGGCCGTCTGTAAGCCAAGGAGAGAGGCCTCAAGAGAAACCAACCTGCCCTTGATCTTGGACCTCCACCCTCCAGAACTGTAAGAAAGAAGTGTTATTTAAACCACACAGTCTGTTGTATTTTCTCATGGCAGCCCTAGCAGACTAGCCCAGCATGTGACCAAAATGGTCTAATCAGGATTCTTTTAGCTGCTGTAGCAGACATGTCCCCTCTGCTTTTGTGGTTTGTAGATGTGGAGCTGGGTGCTGCTTATGCCTTGGAAGGCAAAATAGATTGAAAACAAAACAAAAAAGTAGATGGAAAGAGCTGAATCAAACTGGGCCTGGACCTGGCTGGACCTTCCAGCTACTCAGGCCACGAAATCTCTTTAATGTTGATTAAGTTTTCATTAGCAGCAATCTAAAGGCCCCCACTGATGAAATGGCTTATGCTTTGTGTTTACAGGCTGAGGAAGAAGATGCCCTCAAGAAATTTTGGTAAATAGGTCTCTGTGCTTTATAAATCCAGGTTCTTCAAGGGAAATACTTTTTTTTGACCAAGAAAGGGAGGGAAATGAATCCTCTGTGCTTTGAGGATTGAAAAGAAAATTAGCCTGATTTCAAGCATGAATTTGCAGTGTGGATCTGCGGCCTGAGAGACTATAATGCTTTAGGAATTCTCCAGACGCCGAGCCCGACCCCATTCAGAGATGGCACCACTGAGGCATGAGGTCTCTGAGAGGATCAGGCAATTAGGGCAAGCACCCCCAGGGTAAACTTGGCAGGGTGGCCCATGAAGGTACCTGCTGGCTTAATGAGGAGCTGGTCCGTGTCAGGGTCATCATTGTAGGGCAAAGGGTAAAGGACCAGTGGGGTTTGTTAAAATGCAGATTCCCAGAACACATGCCAAAGTCACTGCATCAGGATCCCTGGATGCATGGCCTGGGATATGCATTTCAAGAAGCTGCCCAGCTGATTCCTAGGTGAGGACCATATGACAACCTTAGAGTGTACACAGGGTTAAATTAAGGAAATAGAATTCCCTAGCCAGGCAAGAGAATGGCTGAAAATAGGTGGTAAGCAAGCCAGGGTCAGGGATCCATGAGATTCAGAAACAGGATGCCACAGGTCATCACTTTGGGACTGCACTCATGGGTCAGGCTGCTTTAAGATCCTGGGTGATGGATTTTAAAATAGTCTATAGAGTTAATTACCACATGCTTCTGGTATTAGGACCACCTTTAGTATTGGCAATGATCTTAGATACTTCTTTTAACTCACTGGACTGTCCTGCCCGCTGTGATAGTATGGAGATGTGGGGTGACGGTATATGGGTCACCATATCAGAGCTCCCTAGACCTATGTTGGGATTGCATGGTACACATGACAGACCTCATCACAGAGGCTGCCTGGTGGAGGTCACACACCCTTTTCTGCTGCTGCTGCTGCTGTTAAAAGTATACATAAAGCAGTTGGGTAGGGAAAAGATTTTTACCACAACAATTTACAAATAAAGCCTAAGTAATCAGAGCACGAATTAATCAGACTTCTCTGATGTCAAGCAACAGGAGGTTTGGGGAGATGGGAAGCACCTGGTTTGTCTACCCGTGACCTTGGGAGCTGTCAGGGTTGGTAGAAGTCACAGCTCAGGCTGCAGCCCTGCGTGTGGCCCACCTGCTCCCTCTGTCATCATGTCAGTCTTGACTGCTTTTTAGCTGAAAAAAACAACACAAGTCAAACAATAGCAAAAACTTTGAAAAGTCTCATTAGGAAGAACACAGGGCTGGAACTGGGAGATGTGAGTTCTGTTCCAGGGGTCATCTTTCGGTAGTGTGTCCCTGATCATTTAATGATTCTCCCTGGGCCTATTTTCTTATCTGTAAAATAAGTAGCGGAGACTAACTGCAAATGTTACCAGCTAGGACTTCTTAGCGGTGGGGTTTTCCTGTCAATTGAAGCTTCTCGGCCGGGCGCGGTGGCTCACGCCTGAATCCCACCACTTTGGGAGGCCGAGACGGGCGCATCACGAGGTCAGGAGATCGGGACCATCCTGGCTAACACGGCGAAACCCCGTCTCTACTGAAAATACACACACACAAAAAAAATTAGCCGGGCGTAGTGGCGGGCGCCTGTAGTCCCACCTACTCGGGAGTCTGAGGCAGGAGAATGGCGTGAACCCGGGGGGCGGAGCTTTGCAGTGGGCCGAGATCGTGCCACTGCACTCCAGCCTGGGTGACAGAGCAAGACTCCAGTCTCAAAAAAAAAAAAAAAAAAAAAGCTTCTCAAGTATAAGGCCAACTTGGAGAAACTCTTGAGCTGTATGTTTTTAAAATGGTGGTTCTTAGATTTTTCAGCTTGAGTTTATCTCATTTAAAAAACACTTCTCATAGTTAACCATCATAGTGAAATTAAAGGCTGCATTCACCATTTACAGGCTTGGTTTCACTTGCTACATTAAATCAGTTGCTAAAGCCTGATTCTGTGAAAAGATTATCCAGTGGATTCCTTCTCTTAATTTTGTTTAGTTTTAGAGACCCCTCAAAGAGAATGAAAGTGCGTAGTTTATTGGGATTGGAATTTTACTGCTGAAATTTACTTCATTAATTGAGAGGAAAGAGATGCAAACAGAGATGTAGTTTACAGCAAAATAACTTTGTGTTTCCATTTGAGTTGATACAGTAGTTTAACAAAGCTCTCCTACTTTCTCAGCATAAATATTTATATGTGTATATTTTCTTAAATCTTGATCTTTTTCCATTACGTGAAATAGTCTTCATCCCTGGTATGCAAGTCTGTTAAACAATCTATCGTCCTGAAGTTTAACCCCCTAACAATTTCCTTTGGGATTAGTTTTCAATCTTCATTTTAGTCAATTGTTCTATTTTTTACAGATAATATTATTTTACTGCCTTCTAAGATATACATTAAAAAGAAAAGCAAATATATATGGTAAGCAGGGTGTTGAGTTACAGTGATAAAGTTTTGTTTGAAACACACCTGATAGTACAAACTCTTCTTTATGGTTACAGAAAATTTTTCCTTTTTTTTTTTTTTCCAAGAAAGTGATGCTCCCAACAAAACCATATATGATCTACCCCAGGGCTTGGGTAAACAGAAAAGAGAAAAGAGCTTACTTCCTTTGTGCTCATGTGCCCACAGGGGCTCCGGAAACTCCAAATAAGGAGTCAATTTTGTCATCCACAGCTCCCAACTTCCCCACGGCTTCTGGTAAGGACTCAGCCTCAGAGGTGGAGAAGAGCAGAGGCTGGTTCTCCCTTTGGCTTGTGCATAGTTTTCCACAGTAAGTGCCCGTGGGGGTGAGGGCAGGTCCCCCTACTCTTATTCTTTACAACAGCCTTCCTCTAACTCTAGGGTGTCTGGGGATGACCTTAGTTACCCATAAAGCTAGTTAGAGCACTGATATTTAGCTCCCAGTGACAGCATTTCTGACTTAGCAGATCTCCTCTGGGGATGAGAAAGCTGTATTTTAACCTGTATGTCAACAAGATATAGGGTGTGTGTGTGTGTGTGATGTGTATGTTAAGTCTAATGGACAGATAAATAGGAAGTTAATATTTGAAATTTCCTAGCCAGGAATGCCTATTCCAGAAGTAGTCTGAAAGTCCATAGACACTCCTCTCTAAAGCCTGCACATGTGTGTGCTGGGGGTGGGAGAAGGTTAATATATGCAGCTTCAACTATATCGCTAATCAACACCAGAGGATTTGTTAGTTAGCATAACGCACATTAGAAATAATTTTTTAAGCTGGGCGTGGTGGCTCACACCTGTAAGCCTGGCACTTTGGGAGGCCGAGGAGGGTGGATAACTTGAGGTCAGGAGTTTGAGACCAGCCTGGCCAACATGGTGAAACTCCATCTCTACTAAACATATAAAAATTAGCCAGGTATGGTTGCATGTGCCTGTAATCCCAGATACTCAGGAGTCTGAGGCAGGAGAATCATTTGAACCCAGGAGGTGGAGGTCGCAGTGATCAGAGATCACGCCACTGCATTCCAGCCTGGGTAACAGAGCAAGGCTCTGTCTCAAAAAAAAAAAAAAAAAAGATAAAGAATTTTTTATTGTTGATATGAGTGGTGTTCAAGATATGTAGCTAGGTTAGAAATATTACACAGGCAGCTCACCCTTGCATGAACAGGGTAAACTAATCATCCTACCTTAGATTTAGGCAAATTCTAACACCTGTGAATTCAGACGCAGGTCTTTGAGATTAATTACCCATAGGACTGAGGAAAAGGTGAGCCTGGGGTACTGATTAATCTGCGCTAGTGGTTATCACACCCAAGGCAGCTCAGCAGCTTTATCATCCAGACCAAAGAATCTACTAAAGGCTCTACTTTTGGCCACCTTTGTCTTCACAATTTGCTATAGAATAATCATATCACATATAAAGGAGGAGAGTTGTGTTGTCCCCATTGTGAGGGGAGTCAAGATGGAAGGAAAACCCCACTGAACAAGTCAGCAAGGGAGCTGGTGAAGAGGGCTGATGGTTGAGTGTATATGATGGAGTTGAGGTCTACTGAAGAGAAAGAGGTAGGAAATAAAGACTTTGTCTGAAAAAAGAGGTCAGAATGCAGAGAAATAGAAATTAAAAAAACATTTAGAGTTAATTGAAAAGAACTTAAAACATTTCTGTGAATTCCTTCTTGCATGCGCACGTGCGCGCACACACATACACACAAAGATCAACTTGGGGCAGTTACCCTAAGAATAATAAGTATGTCTGGTTGGGGTATTTTAAATAGTAACTGCCTGCTCATGTGTATATTAAATCTAATGGAAATACTTTTGTCTTACTAGAATGCAGGTTAAATACATCAGTTTCTGGGCAATGATTTTTTAGATATGACCCCAAAAGCACAGGCAACGAAAGCAAAAATAGACAAATGGGATTGCCTCAAAGTAAAAAGCTTCTGCATAGCAAAGGAAACAATTAACAGAGTAAAGAGGCAACCTATGGAATGGGAGAAAATATTTACAATATTTGGCAAATTATCTGTTAAGGGGGTAATATCCACAATATATGTGAAACTCAATAGCAAGAAAATAACTTGATTTTAAAAAAGGGCAAAGGACCTGAGTAGGACATTTCTCAAAAGAAGACATAAAAATAGCCAACTGGTATATGAAAAAATGCTCAACATCACTAATCATCAGAGAAATGCAAACCAAAACCACAATGAGATATCATCTCATGCCTATTAGAATGGCTATCATTGAAAAGACAAAAAATAAGTGTTAGCAAGGATGTGAAGAAAGGGAATTCTTGCACTCTGTTGGTAGTAATATAAATTAGTAAAGCCATTATGAAAAAAGGGGGTTCCCCCAAAGATTAAAAAAAAAGGTTCCCCCAAAGATTAAAAATAGAGCTACCATATTACCCAGCATTCCCACTACTGGATATATAACCAAAGGAAATGGAATTTGTATTTTGAAGAGATAGCTGTGCTCCCATGTTTATTGCAACATCATACACAATAGCCAAGATATGGAATCAACCTACATGTCTACCGATGGATGAATAAAGAAATATACAGTGGAATATTATCCAGCCCTAACAAAGGAGATCCTGTCATTTGTAACACAATGTGGACAATGTGGATGACCCTGGCAGACATTATATTAAATGAAATAAGGCAGACACAGAAAAATACCACATGATCTCACTTATATGCGGGATCTGAAAAAGTCAAACTCAGAGAAGCAGAGAGAAGAATGGTGGTTGCCAGAGGGTGGGGAGATGGGAGAAATGGGAAGACATTGGTTAAAGGATACAAAGTTTCAGTTATGCAGATACAATGGTTTTTTAAAGCATCACTTCCTGATGCCCCAGCTGAATGTCTCATAAGAGGGACTACAAAAGCGATTTTTGATAGGATGGAAGGGCCCATGGGCTTGTATCAGGATATCTGTGTCTGTGTCCATGTGTGTAGTTTAACACATAGTATATGGTTGGCAGATTCTCCCAAGCTTTTTCACCCTGTTTTGCTCTCTGTAGACACTGTCACTGCCACAGGAATTTCTCTTAGTTCTGTGGCTTTAAATCCCACCTATTTTGTATTCCTAGTCCCCATCTCTCCCAAAGCACTGAAATGAATATGCAACCTCCCAACAGGTATGTCAGACCTAACAGGGTTCCAGACCAAGTGCTGTTCTCCAGCAAACATGCTCCATCTTGTTGTTCTTGACTTTGGTCAATGGCAGTATCATTTTCCCAAGTTTTTAAGGTTGGAATCATCTTTGACTCCTCTCTTACTCTCACAATCCTCTTCTAATTCATCAACAAGTTTTATCAGCTAAATGTTATTCCGAACTCGACAGGTTCTCATTACTTTCTCCTCTATCAGTGTAACCCAAGACAAAACACCATCATCCCTCACCATACTGGATTACCACAACAGCCACAATCCTTACTGTCTCTCCCCTGTGGCATATTCTAAACACAGCAGCTAGAATGGGAATAATGCATATGATTGTGTTAGTCTCTTGCTTAAAGACCCCGAACAGCTTTCCCTCACACCGAAAATAACACCCAAAATCTTCATCATGGCCTATGTTAACATCTTACATAACCATAGTACATTTGTCAAAAACTAAGACATTGATACAGGTACAATACAGTTAACTAAACTATAGATTTCATTTAGATATTACTAGTTTTTCTACTAATGCCATTTTTCTGTTCCAGATTCAATCCAGGATAGTACATTGCATTTAGTTATCATATCTCCTTAGTCTCCTTCAGTCTGTGTTAGTTTCTTAGTCTTTTAAAAAATTATTATGTTCTTGACAGTTTTGAACAGTACTGGCCGGGTATTTCGTAGACTGTACCATGCTCTTTTTGTTTGTTTGCCACAGAAGTAAATGTGATGGGAAGACAAAAAACAAAAACAAAACAAAACAAAACAAAAAAAGGAAACTAGATGCTATAGTTCTCAAAACTCCATTTCAGAAAACTCATTGAAAATCTTGCTAGAGTTGAGCTTTTTGGGGTTCCTATGTGAATAAGTTCCTGATCCCAGAATCAGGACATGGCGGGACTAAGGAGAACAGGAGAGCAAGGACTAAAAGCTCAGAAGCCTTTTTCCAAAAGCCCCCAGCATATTTTTCCTTCATTTTTTATTGGTCATAATTTCATATCACGGCCACAGAAATGGAACGGCCATGATTAGCTTAGTCTAATGAAGATCCACTCTAGTGGAGGTGGGATTAGGTGTTCTCTGAGTCATGGCTTCTAGAAGGAGGATAAACCAGCAAAGAAGGTGTGAGTAGAGAATTGTCCAGGATGGGGATGGGAAAGGGAATGGGTGTGGTAGACAACAAACAGTGGCTATTACAGAGTCTATATATTCTGTGCATAGGCAAAGTATGAATGGAGCATGGCCTTCTAGGGGTAGGGCGTGTCAGAAGTATGATAGTTATCAAAAGAAGCCTGGCATGGATTAAAAAATTGTGATAGAGCTGGCATGGTGGTGTACACCTGTAATCCCAGCTACTTGGGTGGCTGAGGTGAGAGGATTGATTGAGCCCAGGAGTTTGAGTCCAGCCTGGGAAACATAGCAAGACCTCATATCTATTTTTTTTTAAGTTGTGATATATCTGTACAGGAAGCACTACTCAGCAATAAAAATGTATGAACTGCTGATACGTGCAACATCATGAGTGAATCTAAAAAGACATCATGTCAAGTAAAAGAAGCCTGACACAAAAGACTGCATACTCTAGGATTCAATTTCCATGACGATCTAGAAAAAGCAAAACCATAGCAACAGAAAACAGATCAGTAGTCACCAGGGGCCAGGGAGGTGATTGGATCCAAAGGGGAATGAGGGAACTTTTGTGGGGGGGTGGGGCATTAAAATGTTCTACGGATTAAAGAGAAAACTACTCCTGGGTCTTGGGAGATGGTGCAAGATGGGACAAAGGACATTGCAGGAAACCTTCATGATCTATGCAGGGAATAGTTCTGTTGTCTTGAGATACAGGGTAATCTGCCGAGGCTTTTGTTTGGGGAAATGGCAGAAATTTCTTCCTATTATTTATTTATTATTCATTCATCCATTCATTTATGTTTTGAGACAGTGCCTTGCTATGTTGCCCAGGCTGGAGTGCAGTGGTGCAATCATGGCTCACTGGAGCCTTAGCCTCCTGGGCTCAAGTGATTCTCCCACCTCAGCCTCCCCAGTAGCTGGGACTACAGGCTTGTGCCACTATGCCCAGCTAATTTTTTAAATTTTTGTAGCGATGGGGTATTGCTATGTTGCCCAGGCTGGTATTTTTGTAATTAATTTTTTTTCCATGTTTAAGGTGTACAGCATGATGCTGTAATATGCATATGTAAAGTATCATTACTACAGTCAAGCAAATTAACATTTTCGTCACTTACCTAGTTACCTTTTTGGTGTGCTTGGTTACAGCACCTAAAATCTACTCTCTTAGCAAATTTCCAGTGCACAAGACAATATTATTAGCTATAGCCCTCATGCTGTACATTAGATTCCTAGACATACTCATCCTACATAACTGCTATTTTGTCCCCTTTGACCTACATCTTCCCATTTCCATGCCCCCCACCTGCCCTTGGTAACCCTGTTATGCTGTCTGTTTCTATGTATTTGACTTTTTAAAGATTCCACATATAAGTGAGATCATGCAATATTTTCCTTTCTATGTGTAGCTTATTTTACTTAGAATAATGTCTTTCAGTTTCATTCATGTAGTAGCAAATGACAGAATCTCCTTTTTTAAGGCTGAATAATATTCCATGTATATGGAATGTACATATCTATATATCTAAATCTACATAATAACAGTTTCTTTATCCATTCATCCACTGATGGGCACTTAAGTTGTTTCCATAACCAGAATATTGTTAACAATGCTTCAATAAACATGGCACTGCAGATATCTCTTCAGCATCACAGATTTTATTTGTTTTCAGTAGATACCCAGTAGTGGGATTGCTGGGTCGTGTGGCAGTTCTATTTTTAATTTTTAAGGGAACCTTCACACGTTTTCCATAATGGCTCTACCAGTTTACATTCCTACCAACAGTGTACCCTTTTTTCCACCTCCTTGCCAACACTTGTTATGTTTTGTCTTTTTTTATGATAGCTATTCTAATAGGCAGGAGGTGACATTCATTGTGGCTTTGGTTTGCATTTCTCTGATGATTTAATGATGTTCAACATTCTTTTCATATATGGGTTGGCCATTTTTATGTCTTTTAAAAAGACGTCCATTCAAGTTCTTTGCTCATTTTCTAATCAGATTGTTTTCTTGCTATTGAATTGAGTTCCTAATGTATTTTGAATATTAACCCCTTATTAGACATAAGGTTTGCAGATATTTCCTCCCATTCTGTAGGTTGCCTCTTCACCCTGCTGATTGTTTCCTTTGCTTTACAGAAGCCTTTTAGTTTGATGTAGTTCCACTTGTTTATTTTTGCCTTTGTTGCCTGAGCCTTTGGTATAGCATCCAACAAACTTATTGCTCAGGCCAATGTCAAGGAGCTTTCCCCCTCTGTTTTCTTCTATGAGTTTTACAGTTTCTGGTCTATGTTTAGGTCTTTAATCCATTTTGAGTTGACTTTTGTCTATAGTGTAAGATAAGGGTCCAATTTCATTCTTTTCCCTGTGGATATCCAGTTTTCCCAGTACCATTTATTTAAGAGATTCTCCTTTTCCCAATGCATTTTCTTGGTGCCTTTGTCAAAAATTAGATGACTTCATATTATACTATATTATATTATATTATATTATTAGGTTTATTTCCGGGCTTCCTCTTCTGTTCCATTGGTCTTTTTGTCTGTTTTTGTGCCAGTACCACACTGTCTTGATTACTATAGCTTACAAAATCACATAAAAATCAATTGCATTTCATTATACCAATGATGATCTATCAAAAATAAATTAATAAAACAATCCCATTTATGATAGCACCAAAAAGAATAAAATGCTTACAAATAAATTTAACCAAGGTGGTAAAAGATCTGTACATAGAAAACTATAAAGCATTGATAAAAATAAATTGAAGAAGACACAAATAAATGGAAAGATATCTCACGTTCATGATTTAGAAACATTAATACTGTCAAAATGTATATGCTACCCAAAGTGATATACAGATTCAGCACGACCACTATCAAAATTCCAATGGTATTTTTCACAGAAATAGAAAAACACAATTTAAAAACTCATACGGAAGCACAAAGATTCTAAATAGCCAAAGCAATCTTGAAGAAGAAAAGCAAAGTTGGAGGCATACTGATTTCAAATTATCTTACAAATTTCATTTCTATGTTCTTTAGAATATCAATGAAGAGGCTGGGCACAGTGGCCCATGCCTGTAATCACAGCACTTTGGGAGACTGAGGTGGGCAGAACACCTGAGGTCAGGGGTTTTAGACCAGCCTGGCCAACATGGCAAAACCCTGGCTCTACTAAAAATACAAAAATTAGCTAGATGTGGTGGTGCATGCCTGTAATCCCAGCTGCTTGGGAGGCTGAGGCAGGAGAATCGCTTGAACCCAGGAGGCAGAGGTTGCAGTGAGCCAAGATAGCGCCATTGCACTCCAGGCTGGGTGACAGAGTGAGACTCTGTCTCAGAAAAAAAAAAAGAAAAGAAGAGTATCAATGAAGAGTTGGAAAATACAGGACTTGTAAGAGGGTTGACAATACCATGTGAGTTGAACTCTGGTTCTTAAATACCAGCAAAAGGACTTAAATTAATTAGAATATAGTTCTCCTTAATAAAAAGGCTTTCTCTTGTTTTACAGGGTGTTATGCATTCAATTTTAGTGTCCTCAGCTTTTTGGGTTACCTGTGGTCATATATGACTAGGACTTTTGATAGGGTTTCAATGGACACATATTGACTCTACAAAGGATCCTTCTTATTGAAGTATATTCTCTGCCTATTTACCATGGTCCTAACCAAACATGCCTGTCACTGATTCTAATCAACTGTGGAAATCCCAGCATCTAGCAGGAAGGGGACAGAGTGGGATATTTTTGGTCAAGGAGACCTGTCCTCTTTTCAAGTCATATTACATGTGTACCTGCCTATTCTGTGATAATTCTGACTACAAGCTTTGGGAAGGCAGTGGATGAGAGTGTGTAGGAGATGTCTAGGTAAAGAAGCTCAGTCCAAACAATTGGCATGAACAGCAGCCCATGGTTATTTGGGGCCTGGTGTAGGTTTTTAAAAACTTGTTATTGTTGATGTAGATTTTATCCCATTTGTATTGGCTGTACATATACACATCCCTGCATTCTGATTATTAAGCATGGGACTTTGTAAATATGCATTGCACTCTGACATAACATTATTTCCAAGTCTGAAAACTTAACTATTCCAGCACTGTGATATAAACACATTCATTCTCAGACACATGGTTTTCAAAACTGTAGATCAAGTGCTAACACTGGAAACAGAAAAAATCCACTTCACCTTGCGAAGAGAAAAAAAAATCCACTTCACACTGTAATCAATTTGCTTGCCATACTGTCTCCTTGAGATGGGGATTATGCAATTAGTGGTAACAGAAATGCTGGGTATTCTATGAAGGAAGGGCCCCACAGGCTGTGATTCGCAAATTCTTGTTCAAAAGTAGATGCCCCGGTTCCATCATTAGAAATCGTGACTTATCAGGTCTGAGATGAAGTTCAAGAATCCTTTTTTTTAAAACCTCAGAAATGATTACCATCTATTTAAGAAACAGATCCAATTTTGTTTATTTTTAATTTTTTAGAGACAGGATCTTACTATGTTGCCCAGGCTGGATTCAAACTCCTGGACTCAAGCAATCCTCCTGCCTCAGCTTTCTGAGTTAGCGGGGATCGTAGGTGTGTGCCACTGCACCTGGTTGTTCAAGACTCTTTATTGCTAAGTTTTAATAAGTACCCCAGGTGTTACTAATTCTGTGCCCTTTGAGCCATTCTCTGAAAGAACCAATTTCTAACATGTCTAATCAGGCATTTATTTTCTTTCAGGACTTAACATGAAGCAAAAGTGACCTGGAATCTTTTCTCCTTTTATTGCAAAAATGCAAAGAGTCTTTAGCTCTCAGAAAAAGACTACACTTAAGAGTGAAAATAAGAAAATGTGGGAGTTTGAGGAAAAGTATCATCAGCTGTCAAATGTCATGAATGCGCAGTCTTGGTCAATGGGCCACATGACCCAAAACTCATTATCCTCCCCAAAGCCACCACTATCAATACATGCACCAAATGCATTGACACAATAGTTTTCTACCTTGGCCTGTCAATGAAGTTATTGAAACTAAATTGCCAACTCATTTCCATTCTTCTGTTCAATTTATCACCCATTTTGAGAGCTACACCACAATCAATTCTATTACACACTTTCCTGCAACTCCTCACTTGATAATGAAGTAATCAAAAGAATCAGGGTTTTACCTATAAATATTATTTCACTTGATACTTTAGATGAATTTCAGGATCCTTGCATGCAGTGTGCCCTTAATAAGTAATTGCTGAATGAATGAACAAAGTATTGGGCTGAATCACATTATTGTATATATTCACAAAGTAATAGATCAAATCATATTTTTAGTACAGGCAGTCATGAATTGATTCTTAAAATACACCCATGGTGATCATTTTATAAAAGGGAAGACAATTTTTTTAATTTGGTAAGAACACTTATACTTTAATGTATGTTTTTTAACCTTTCATTTTGAACTAATGTTATAATAAATTACAAAAGCTACAAAAATAATTCAAAGAGCTCCCTTACCATCTTCTGAGGGTAAGTTGCAGATGTGATGCCCCTTTACCACTTCATATTTCAGTTTCTCCTTCCTAAAAACAAGAACACTCTACTACCTACCTTGAGTACAACATCAGGAAAATAACAATGATCCATTTTAATCCATTGAATTCACAGAATCCACTGATTGTGCCACAAAAGTCATTTATAGGTTTTGGATCCCATTCAAGATCACATGCTGCATTTAATTGTCTCATCTCTTTAGCATCCTTCAATCTGAAACCATCTTTACTATCATAGTCTTGACATTTTTAAAGAATACAGGCCAGTTACTTGATTTTTCTTTCAATTTGCATTTGTCTGATGTTGTATCCTAACTTACATATTTATGCATAAGAAGTGACACTACATTCTCAGCATATCATATCAGGATGCTGCACAAGGCTGATTTGTCCCATCACTGGTTTTCATTTATGTAAAATTTTACCAGTCGATTAAGATGATATCTCCCAAGTATTACAGCTGCATGTTAATAAGTATGCTGTACTTATTAATAATTAATGATGTATTAATGAACATTTTTAGAGATATGCTTTGAGACTATGTAAATATCCTGTTCCTCATCAAACTTTTACCCACCAATTTTAGCATTTATTGATGATTCTGGCCTGAATCAATTATTAAGATGGTGGTTGCCAAATGGTGGTTTTCTAATTCTATCTTTTCTTCTTCACTTATTAGTCACATTCTACTATAGAGTTCCCTTCTCTGTTTCTATCAGCATGGACTCATGGACTCTTATTTTACTCAAAGGGTTAAATTTGTCATTAACTATTTTACTCCTTAAATTGTTCAAGATTTGGCCAACAGGAACCCCTTCGAGCTGACTTCTGTATTCTTTTGGCATGTCTCCATAATTCTTTAAGTATTTTCTCATTTCCTTGCACAACAAATTATTCTAGTTTCATCCACTATACCAAGGAACCGTGGTTCCTTTCGGTGGAGGATGGTATTAAGAAACTAAGGTCTGAGTGTTAGGTGTGTTCATTGCTACTGGGGTGCCATTGCTTTTAGGCCTTCTCAGTCGACAAACCTAGGAAATATATCACCATATACACACACATATACATTTATATTTTTCTGTCTATCTATCTATAATCTCTTTGGATCCAAAATCATTTTACACCTTCATCTCCAACTTCAAGCCACATAACTAGATCTCTTGCCTTTCTGTATTGGTAATTCCCTTCTCCAGCAGTGAGATGACTGGCTCCAATTTTCTTAATGTATTTACTTCTTTGCTCAATTCCCTAGCACATAAACCAATCTCTTGGCCATGTCAGCAAAAAATGTGTCCTGTCTCTATTACATACATATATATATAAAATACCCCCCACATATATACACATACATATGAAATCAGATATTTTATGTATAAGAAACCATACTACATAGATATAGCAGGAATCCCATATAATACACAAAATGTATCAATATGAAAATACATATCTAATTCCTATAAATATCTGATTTCACATTTTTTTTAAAAAGAGAAGTACACGGTAAGGCTTTCTTCTGATGAGCCTGGAGCCTGCTGTTCATACTTCCACAGTATTATTCCTTCATGCTGTACTTGGCCCTCAAGGAGCTGCTAGCCTCAGAAATGCAGAGTTCCCACTGGGTGTGGTGGCTCAAGTCTGTAATCCCAGCACTTTGGGTGGCCAAGGCGGGTGGATCATCTGAGGTCAGGAATTTGAGACCAGCTTGGCCAACATGGTGAAACCCCATCTCTACTGAAAACACACAAAAAATTAGCTGGCAGGCACCTGTAATCCCAGCTACTTGGGAGGCTGAGGCAGGAGAATCGCTTGAACCTGGGAGGCGGAGGTTGCAGTGAGCCAAGATTGCACCACCACACTCCAGCCTGGGCAACAAGAAGGAAACTACATCTCAAAAAAAAAAAAAAAAAAAAAAAAAGCAGAGCTCCTCAAAGCGGAAGTTTCCCTAGTCACTACCTTTCGCTCCATGCACAGCCTATTCTTTAACTGTGACAAACAGCCACAGCCAGCTCCACAACCGGCTTGAGCCAAGTATTGAGGCTGAGGAAGGAAAGATTTTTATATTTCAGCTTCAATAAACAACTGGGACATCCGTTACAATTCTATTTTCCTCACTAGGCTGGGTATGGTTTCTCTTGGGTGCAGGTTTCCCCCCACCCCCCGCCTTTCTGTAGCTCCTCTTGTGTACTAAGCCTAACATAACACACATGTCTGCTTGTGTGTTATCCCATTCGACGCGAAGGCTTCAGGGCAGAGACTGCTTCCTTTATTATCCATTTCTAATGTTAGAAGAGGGTCTAACACAGAGCAGGTGCTATTTGTCTATTGAAGGAAAGAATGAATACATCCATTAATCAATGTAGAATGGCGGGAAAAGACACAATTTGGGAAGGAGACTTTACTCTTTAACTTCTGGACCCATGTGAATGAGGAGTCCAGGTCATCCATCGTTAAAGGCATTTAGGTATTTTATTTCAAGTATTTTTCCCCTTTTCTGGTGACATACTACAATTCAGGACTAAATCTCAAATTTATTCTTGATATTGCTAGCATTGATATTGCACACAAATCCCACGGTTACCGTCCAGCACTAATGATCTTGTCCTATTTCCACCTGCAGCTTCTTGCATCTAAGTACACATCGCATTTCAAAACTCCCACGTTAAAGAAAGGCATCAGTTCAAGTTACTTTCTCATTTTCTGTCTTCGACTTTTTTCTGCTTCCCCCAAGAATATCTGAGAGTTACTTTTCTCGAAAGTTCTTTTGTAGTGTTCCAGATAGGAATCATCCTGTAATATTCCAAATGCAGCGTGTGGTGTGCACGTTGAATACATAAAAATGACGAGGTTAGGAACAATATCGCTGACGATCGCGGTGTCCCGTTTTAATTTAGAGGGCGCCAGCAACACGTCAGTGAGGGAGATTCAGAAGCCGCCGGGCACCTCACCCCGGGCCGGGAATCCCTAAGAGAACCTTGACGCCGCTGAAGTTTCCGGACCGGGCCAGTCTGGAATTGACGAAAGCAGCCTCCGCCCGGTCGAGCCAGTCTCTCGGTTTTCTCGGCGGCTTCTTGAGGATGAGGAATTTCTAGGTTTTCTCCTCCTCGGGCAAATCACGGTCTGCGCCTTCTGCGGGTCTGGGAACAGGTGAGCCGTGCGGCGGCGCCCTCGGGACGCGCTCAGGTGCCGGTCCCCGCCCGCCGGCCCCTCCCTGCAGCACGCGGTCCGGGCCCAGGTGCCGGGGCCCAGGTGCGCGGGGCACGGGGCTGCAGCTCCGCTCGGCATCCGACAGCGGGCGCCGCTGCAGCAGCTCGCGGGCCGCGGAGCTGAACGGCTTCGCGACTTGGGGCAGCTCCTCGCGCTCGGCCCTGCTCGGCGGCGAGAACTCCGCCTGGGCGCCGCGTTCCTACAGCCGCCGGAGCCGCCAGGCGCCGAGGGAACGGACAGACCTCCGCGCACCCTTGCCGACCGGGGCGGGCAGAGGCGGGCAAGCGGCGAACGCCTGGGAGCGCGGAGAGCCAGGCCAGCCCGGAGCGCGCCGGGGACACCCTGTGCGCCCCGCGTCCTGGCACCATGCGACCCGCCGCGCGTCCTCGCGGGCCCGGGGCTTCATTCTCCGCTCGCTGAGCCCCTGCGCTCGCCACCACGGAAACTCGGAAAGAGGAGGCGAGGCTGTGGGGAGCGGCGCGGAGACCGACTAGACTTCCCCTCCGCCCCCAAGAGGCTGCCGGTCCCCGGTTCCCTGGGCTTCTCCAGCTTTATCATGAACCTGGCGCAAGGTTGGCTTTAGGAGAAATTCTGGAGCCAGAGGGAGAGTCAAGGCAATTCTTTGGTTGCTAAGGTAATTGTAGTTGTGATAGAAAATGGGCAAGAAACAAATGGGGGAAAAACATGGTTTAAAACAGTATCCTCCCTCCCCACCCCATTAATATGTGTTGATTTCATCTCCTGGGTGTGGGTGCTTGTCCATTTCAGATGCGTGACAGGTGCCCGTGTGTGTGTGTCTGCAGTTTGGGACTGTGGAAGCACGAGCTTACATAAGTGGTTAGGCAAGCTGGCGTGTGGACTTGTGTGGGATGGGTGCAGGTCTGCATATAAATCATGTTCCTGGGTTTCTGGGTGTGAAGCGCACACCGACGGGGACGAGAGCGCAGAGGATGGCGCTTTTAGATACTTCCAGTCTTCCGATGTTGTGATCGCAGGTAGGGCAGCTTTGCCTCTAATCAGGCGTTCATTAACTTTTTCCCTGAACAAGCTCGCCCATTTGTGGTTTGGAAGAAAAGAAAGCGAGTCTCCGCGGTGAGGTGTGGAGGGCAGGGGCGGGTGGGGAGGTTTGTTGTTTGGGAACTGCGCTAGCAAAGGAAGCGGTGGCTATTCGCTTGGAGAGGATGACAAATGAACTGGTTGCGTGAGGAGTGAAGAGACCGTGTTTACAGTCACCAGCAGGCTGCGTAAAGAAGTGGCCCAGTGAGACAGGGAAAGTGACCCAGAAAATTTAATTTTGTTCAGAATGAAAGCTGCTGTATTTCATTTTTGTTTCTTAATTTGACGGAATAGGAACGTTATTTTCCTTCTCTCTCGTTGAGACCAGTGGCATTTCTATGTTACAAACTGAAGATATTTGGGGTCTCGTCGGCTTGGAATTATCAATGCTTGGGAGGTGAGTTCTGATCAATACCTTTAACAACCCCAAAGAAAAACGCAAAAATAATCGAGTTTAGGTAAAACTTCCACTAGACTTTCTTTCCAGGGAAGGTGAGAGATGGAAGAACTGGGCTTGTAAGTATCAAAATGGAGTTAGAGAATGAGCTACAAGTTTGTGTGTGTATGGTCTGTCAAAAAGTGTTAAGACTGAAAGGAAACTGTTAGGTTTAGTTAAATGTGTTGACAACACGGCTCTTACATATCAATTTTCATAGGCAAATAGGTAATTACATAGAGTGGGAACTGGGACTATGGTGGGAAACTTTCTGTAAGATGTATATTCTTTATTCTTAATTTATTACTTGTTCAATGGGTGGGACTACTCTGTGAAGGAAAGTAGAGGGCTGAGGGACATTTGGTGAGACTCTTGAGAGAGAAACCTTTGCAAGCCAAATCTCGCATGCTATAGATGATAAATTCTAAGTTCTTTGATACTGTACCACTTTTAAGCTAAATTGTCCTATAAATATGATCTCATGCACCATAAACTATATATATGTAGAGAGAGTCTATTCCCAATAACTCATCCTTTCCTGAAAGAGTCTGCAAGTTCTATAAATGTCAGCTGTTGGGAGTTATTGTGATGAAGGAGAGAGGCCACCAGTGTTTCCTTTTATATATTTATTCTGGCAGATCTTAACTTTACTTCTGATTTTCTTTAAGGAATTTCAGTTAACATTCACTGAATTTATATTGCTGAGAGTTTCAGTAAAACAAGACTAGATTTTCTTTGCAGCGATAAATTCATCTTATCAAGTGAAACATTATGACAATGCTTTTGTGGCAGAAATGTTTATTTAAATGAGTCCATTTTAATTATTTATTTATTTTTGACTTGCAGAATAAGATCTGCAACATAGATGTTTTTGAAGTAAGTAGACATTTCTTGAGAAAGAAAAATAAATTTAGGTTACTGTGGACAATTTGCCAGTAATTTTGGATGTCTCTTTGTCTACAGGGACATAATTTTATGTGAAAGTAGAATCATTCCATTTCTTATGTCTCTCATCTTCTCCCATGCATTTTATCCCCTGAACTCCTAAGACTTTGCCAGGAATTGCTGAACATTCTGTTTTGTGCCAGGGGTTAAATATCAGGCGGATGGAATAAGGAGCTGTGTGTCACATAAACATTTTTCAAAAGGATGCTCTCAGAGATCTCAATACTGGGATTAATTTTTCCTTTAGCTTCGCAGTTAGCTTGTCTTAATTCGTATTGCTCTGAACCTAGGAATGCATTTAACCTCTTCATTTTCAGTTTCCAGCTGGAAGGAATATATTTACCAAATTTCATCTTCTTTGTAACATATGGCATGATATAAATAATTACTATACACACACTATCCTGCTGTAAGGAAAGAAATAGAATTACAAAATAAACTTTCGTGTTGAGTGATATGGATATAATATTTCAAAAAATAATTTTAACTTTTCCCCTGATTCCAAAAGTAATATTTAGCTATTGAAACAGTTCAGGAAAATACAAAGAAAAAAATAAAGGTTATCCATAATCTGCTAGGGAGAGGGAGCCACTATTAACATATCTTTAACTGTATATTCTTCCAAATATTATTCTAGTCAATTATTTCTACCCAGTCCCCCTCCCCCACAAATTTTTATAAATATAAAATATAGCTTGGAAATATAACTTGGAAATGTGTTAAAGGCTTGGGAAATTACTGCTTGTTTACAGAATGATTTTGATCAGATATTAGTTTTTACTGGTGGTCCTTATTTTCAAAGAGAGTAGTTTCTTTCTTTTTCTGCTCTTTGAAAACAAGTGTTTGCACTTTGGGCTGGTAATGCTTGCGGCTTCCTTTTGGATTTTGGGATTAAAGCATCAGAAAAGAAGTAGAAAGGTCATTGGCCATTGTGGGTGGGAGACCTGAGTTCTGGTTGCAGTTACTCCAACTTCTCCTGTGGCCTCTGGGCCTCTGTTTCCCTAAAGGGCAAAAGGTACTTTTAGATTTAACTAATTAAGCTAATGACATATTTATTGCTTTGACATGAGAATGATCTTTGAAGAGGGCTTATTCAAACACAGAAACACCTGGGGGTCATCCTGGGCGTCTCTGGTCTCTGATTGATTCTGTCTGAGATGGGGCCCGAGAAGGTACATATCTAACAAGTCCCTGGATGATGCTGACTCTGCTGGTTTGGTGACAGTGAAAACTAGAGGGTTAAGTGTACTAGGGTTCTCTTAGAGGGATAGAACTAATAGGATATATATATATATATATATATGTACATATATATCATATATACATATATGCTATATATATGCTATACATGATATATATACATATGATATATGTATATATATCATATATCTATAAAGGGGAGTTTATTAAGTATTAACTTACATGGTCCCAAGGTCCCACAATAGGCTGGCTGTAAGCTGAGGAGCAAGGAGAGCCAGTCCAAGTCTCAAAACTAAAGAAACTGGAGTCAGATGTTTGAGGGCAGGAAGCATCCAGCATGGGAGAAAGATGTAGGCTGGGAGGCTAGGCTCGTCTCTCCTTTTCATGTTTTTCTGCCTCCTTTATATTCGCTGGAAGCTGATTAGATTGTGCCCACCAGGTTAAGGGTGGATCTGCCTTCCACAGCCCACTGACACAAATGTTTAATCTCTTTTGGGCAACACCCACACAGACACACCCAGGATCAATACTCTGTATCCCTCAACGCAATCAAGGTGACACTCAGTATTAACCATCAAAAGCCCACCCCTTGTCAACTTGAACCCATACACATCTCCTGAGATCATACATCATCTTCAAATAAAGACAATAATGAGGTCAAAATTGTGCATAACATAATACAACTATCCTTCGTACAACCAGAAATGCACCAATCCCCAATGCAAATACTATTACATAAAGTTAACAATACTTACATGCTGTTGTGAAGTCAATAAATCTTATGTCACATGATAAAGGAAAAGGAAATGAAGATATTTTCTTAGTATGAGTGTATATATACACAAACATGTTTTTAACAAAAGAAGGAGGAAATACTCTTGACAATTACAGTCTGTTTCTGCAGCTGGTCACATGGTCATAGCTGGTATTGATGACTACCTCCTTCTACCCATTCAGTATTCCTTTTGCCTACAGCAAGCACCTCAGCAGGTTCTTTTCCCTGGTGGAGTGACCCAAACCTTTATTCCTGAAGGGTCTGGACCATTTGTAGTCCCGCCTGGATTGGGCTGTTGTAGTTTCCTGTTGACCTTAATCACAGGGCATGGTAATACTGAGAGATGCCCTAATGGATTTCCTGTGTTCCATATGTAGTCTTTCTTACCTCTGCTGTGGAGTAGTAGACTGATTTCCTCTTGATAGTCCGGGTCAATCATGCCAGCCAACACAGTAATTTTCTTCTTAGCCTGTTGACTGAAAGGTAGGAGGATCCCAAACTGTCCAGGTGGAAATCTTAACTTCCAGTTTAATGGAATCATTGTGTTTCCTGGTGGCAGCGTTCCTCCCTCTGGAACTAAGATCTCTAGGCCAGCAGAAGGTAATGTCTTGGGAACAGGAAGCAAAAATGTTGCTAGTGGATCAGTAGGGGTGATGGTGAGTGGTGCCACTTCCGCCCCTTGATTCCTGGACCTGTGAATCCTGGCTATAGGAGAAACAGTACCATGTATTGGATGCTGATTCAGAGCATACATGGCCCTCTGGAGAACTCTGCCCCAGCCCTGCAAAGTATTGTCACCTAGTTGGCATTGTAATTGTGACTTTGAAAGGCCATTCCACCATTCTATCAATATAACTGCTTCAGGATGATGGGTAGCATGGTAAGACCAGTGAATTCCATGAGCATGAACCCACTGCCACACTTCTTTGGCCATAAAGTGAGTGCCTTGGTCAGAGACAATGCTGCATGGAATACCACGATGGTGGATAAGGCATTCCGTGAGTCCACAGATGGTAGTCTTGGCAGAAGCATTGTGTGCAGGATAGGCAAACCCATATCCGGAGTAAATGTCTGTTCCAGTGAGGACAAACCTCTGCCCTTTCCATGATGGAAGAAGTCCAATATAATCAACCTGCCACCAGGTAGCTGGCTGATCACCCTGAGGGATAGTGCCATATGGAGGGGTCAGTGTTGGTCTCTGCTGCTGGCAATTTGGGCACTCAGCAGTGATCATAGCCAGGTCAGCCTTGGTGAGTGGAAGTCCGTGTTGCTGAGCCCATGCATAACCTCCATCCCTGCCACCATGGCCACTTTGTTCATGGGCCCATTGGGTGGTGACGGGTGGCTGGGGAAAGAGGCTGAGTGGTGTCCACGGAACAGGTCATCCTATTCACCTGATTATTAAACTCCTCCTCTGCTGAGGTCACCCGTTGGTGAGCACTTACATGGGATACAGATAGCTTCACAGTTTTTGACCACTCAGAAAGGTCCATCCACATAACTTTTTCCCAAATTTCTTTGTCACCAATTTTTCAATCATGCTTCTTCCAAGTCCCTGACCATCCAGCCAAGCCATTGGCTACAGCCCATGAATTGATATATAATCGCATATTGGGCCATTTCTCCTTCCATGCAAAGTGCACAGCTAGGTGCACTGCTTGAAGTTCTGCCCACTGGGAAGATTTCCCTTCACCTCTGTCCTTCAGGGATGTCCTAGAAAGGGGCTGTAGTGCTGAAGCTGTCCACTTTTGGGTGGTGCCTGCATATCGTGCAGAACCATCTGTGAATAGGCCCTAGTCTTCTCCTCTGTCAAATGATCATAGGGAACTCCCCATTAGGCCATGGGTGCAGGCTGGGGGAGAGAAGGCAGGGTGGCAGGAGTGGAGACCATGGGCACTTGAGCCACTTCCTCATGTAACTTACTTGTGCCTTCAGGACTTGCCTGAGCCAGATCACGTATATACCACTTCCATTTGATGATGGGATGCTGCTGTGCACAACCCACTTTATGGCTAGGTGGGTCAGAAAGCACCCAGTTCATGATAGAAAGTTCAGGTTGCATGGTGACTTGATGACCCACAGTCAAACGTTCAGTTTCCACCAAAGCCCAGTAATAGACCAAGAGCTGTCTCTCAAAAGGAGAGTAGTTATCTGCAGAAGATGGCAGGGCCTTGCTGCAAAGTCCTAGAGGACTCCACTGTGATTCACCTATGGGGGCCTGCCAAAGGCTCCAGACAGCATCCCTATCTGCCACTGACAACTCAAGCACCATTGGATCTGCTGGATCATATGTCCCAAGTGGCAGAGCAGCTTGCATAGCAGCCTAGACTTGTTGCAGAACCTTCTCCTGTTCTGGACCCCACTCAAAACTGGCAGCCTCTCGGGTCACTCAGTAAATGGGCTGGAGTAACACACCCAAATGAGGAATGTGTTGCCTCCAAAATCCAAATAGTCCCACTAAGTGTTGTGCCTCTTTCTTGGTTGTAGGAGGGGCCAAATGCAGCAACTTATCCTTCACCTTAGAAGGAATATCTCAACAGGCCCCACACCACTGGACCCCTAGAAATTTTACTGGGGTAGAAGGTCCCTGAATTTTAGTTGGATTTCTTATCCTCTGGCTCGCAAATGTCTCACCAATAAGTCCAGTGTGTTTGCTACCTCTTGTTCTCTGGATCCAATCAGCATAACGCCAATGTAATGGACCAGAGTGATATCTTGTGGAAGCAAAAAGCGATCAAGGTCTCTCTGAATAAGATTATGACACAAAGCCATAGAGTTGATATACCCCTGAGGTAGGACAGTAAAGGTATATTGCTAGCCTTGCCAGCTGAAGGCAAATTGCTTCTAGTGGGCCTTATGGACAGGAATGGAGAAAAAGGCATTTGCCAAGTCAATGGCTGCATACCAAGTACCAGGAGATGTGTTAATTTGCTCAAGCAATGAAACCACATCTGGTACAGCAGCTGCAATTGGCGTCACCACTTGGTTAAGCTTATGATAATCCACTATCATTCTCCAAGACGCATCTGTCTTCTGCACAGGCCAAATGGGAGAGTTAAATGGGAATGTGGTGAGAATCACCATCCCTGCGTCTTTCAAGTCCCTGTTGGTGGCACTGATCTCCTCAGTCCCTCCAGGCACATGATACTGTTTTTGATTTGCTATTTTTCTAGGTAGAGGCATCTCTAATGGCTTCCATTTGGGCTTTTCCCCCATAATAGCCGTCACCCTACTAGTCAGCCAATGTGGGGGTTCTGCCAGCTGCTAAGTATGCCTATGCCAATTATGCATTCTGGCACTGGGGAAATGACCACAGGATAAGTCCAGGGACCCACTGGACACACTATAAGCTGGACCTGAGCTAAAACTCCATTAATTATCTGACTTCCATAAGCCCCTAGCTTAAATGGAGGACCACAATGATGTTTTGGGTCCCCTGGAATCAATGTCAGCTCAGAGCCAGTGTCTAGTAGTCCCCGAAATGTCTGATCATTTTCCTTTCCCGAGTGCAGTTACCCTGGTAAAAGACCAGAGGTCTCCTTGGGGAAGGATGAGAGAAAGATCTACTGCATAAATTTTCAGTAAGATAGTGGGGTCCTTCCTTAAGGGGACCCAGGCTCCCCTTTGTCCAAAGGGTTCTGGGTCTGTAAACTGGCTCAAGTCTGGAAATTGATTGAGGAGCTGTGATTCTCTGTTTTTATAATTCAAATTAGTCTTTTGTCCATTCAACCTAGAAGTTTTCTGTTTGTGTAATTGAAGTAGGAATGCAGTAGGCTTCCTATCAATTTCACTTTTAGGAACACCATGATTAATTAGCCAATGCCAGAGCTCTACATGAGTCAGACTATTCTGATTGCCACTTTGCCTCTGCTGTCCATTATGGTAGTTATGCTCACCTTGCCTCTGATGGTTGAGTGCTGCCACTTGGCCCCTGCCACCTCTGGATCCAATTATTCCCATTTTGTAGTTGAGTGACTGTGGTTCCCACCATTAGATCTGACATGCAGAGAATGGCAATTACAGGGCTCTTCAAAGATGCAGGTGCTGCCCTCCGAAGTCTATTTTGCAAGGCATTGGTCAAGGGTATATCTTCTGGACCCTCCCAACTGGGATGAGTAGGTCTAAAGGGACTAATCCACTCTACCACCCCAATCTCCCTAAGCCTTTGGATTCCTTCCTCTACATTAAGCCAAGGGAGATCAGGCATTTCCAGCTCACTCACAGTGGGCTGCCTTTAAGAGCTTGTGTCTATTTTTCCACAATTTCGGCTCTTTCTCTAGGAGATAAGACTCTCACTTAGTGCAATCTTAGCAGATTTGAGGCTCAGTATCTGCTTATGAAGCTGGGAGACAGAATCCCTGAGTTCATTATTTTCTTTCTTCACTTTGTCCATTGAACTTAGGAGCAGCCAACCAGCTTCGCTGTGTTCCTTGGTTCTCCACATATGGTCAAATGTACTATGTACAGAGTCGCTAAACTCCTTGCCCCTCACGAGCGGTGAATTAGGAGTGTCAAAGGTATTTATTTTGCATAACTCTCTAAACAGTTTCTGCCAAGGACTATCAGTGTTTTCTATACTATTAGAAGTAGAGTCCTTAGCATTTTTGGGTCTAATCATATTAAGCAGCCAACTCCAGAAACCCCAAAACCAACAAAAGAACTCCATTTTTAATATTCTGTTCGTCTAGAACCACTCCTGGTACCAAAATCTGTATTAGGGTTCTCTTAGAGGGATATAACTAATAAGATATATATGTCTTAGGGAGTTTATTAAGTATTCACTTACACAATCACAAGGTCCCACAATAGGCTATCTGTAAGCTGAGGAGCAAGGACAGCCAGTCCAAGTCCCAAAACTGAAGAACTTGGAGTCAGATGTTTGAGGGCAGGAAGTATCTAGCGTGGGAGAAAGATGTAGGCTGGGAGGCTAGGCTCGTCTCTCCTTTTCATGTTTTTCTGCCTCCTTTATATTCGCTGGAAGCTGATTAGATTGTGCCCACCAGATTAAGGGTGGATCTGCCTTCCCCAGCCCACTGACTCACATATTTAATCTCTTGGGCAACACCCACACAGACACACCCAGGATCAATACTCCGTATCCCTCAGTGCAATCAAGTTGACACTCAGTATTAACCATCACAGTAAGCTCCTTACAGGCCAAAATGCCTGTTTGACTTTTCACAGGCTTTCACAGTAAGCTCCTTACAGGCCAAAATGCCTGTTTGACTTTTCTTTGCATCCATCCATCCAGTGCCCCAAAATATACCTGCCAATAGGTGTTCAGTAAGCATTGGTTGAATCAATATTAGTTTTCTCTTATGGAGGAATATCTTTCTGGAGTAGTCAAGACAAAAGAATAATCATCCAGAATTTGGAAACATTAAGCCTGTAATAAGAGTTGTAATCATTCATGGACCACACTACTTCAAACTGCAAAGAAAGCAAAAATGCTTATAAGTAGGCAATTAAATTGAACATTAAACCTAATGAGTTACATTAAATAATAACTAGGAATACCTGCTTGAGATGTTACAAACCACAAGGCCTACCAAATATTTCACCGTTACTTTTCTCAGGTCTGGAAGAGGCCATTTGTTTTCTACCACATACACATATTTCAAAAAATGGAAGTTTCACTATTAATTACCCTAATTACCAAGGCAGCAGACAAAGCAAGCAATCTCCCTGCTCCCCTCTCCTCATCCCCCATCCCTCCCACCAAGAAAAAAGGCTCATTAGAACTCTACCACCTTTCTATAAGATAGGTCCCAATTTTATGAATGAAGAAATGTAAAACTTTAGAGAAAGAAATTAACCTGCATAAATCCACAAAGTGAAGTAGCAGCGTCAGAAGTAAGATCCAGGCCTCCTGATACCAAAGGGTGTTGTTCTTTACCACTTCCCTCTGGTGACATTGAATGTGTATATTTGATAGCTGGGAGATTCTAGCTGGCTGAAATACCCCAGTTAGAACTTTTGATTATCCTTATGTGGCTACCTTTTATATAGAAAATATATCTTTTCCTTCTACTTAGGTGTTAGTAACATAGGGTGGTACCAAGAACCACCATTTTTATGTGTGGTAACTTCAAAAAAAGTATAAATATTTGGATATGAACAAAATAGATCCTCATTCATTAATAGCTCAGGCTATGCAAATGAATTGTCTTAGAGGCTAACTGTCTTGGCATTTCACAGTATTTGGTTAAACTATCAAAGAGAAAGCCACCTTTAAATCTGTCCATGGTAGAGTTCACTCATTCACTAGTATCTGCTTGACCCAAGAACCTATTTTCTTGCACACATGGAAGCCTGCATTCTACAAAGCCAACTGAGGTGAGGTCCCCTGCATGAATGAGAGCTGGTGGTGGCACTCCCTTGGAAATACCCCAGGCACCTGTGTTGCTCTCATGAAGACCCGGCTAGTCTGGAGCTCAGACAGAGAACTGCTATTATTTGTTCTTAAAGGAGCACAACAGGCATTTTAAAATCCTGTTAATTGTGTTTCTGAACCTTAGTTTTCTCGTCTGTGAAAGAATAATTTAAAAAATACCCTTTGAGTATGTGTGACCATGAGAATAGAGGACCCTGTATGAAGTATGGGGCATAGAAAGCACAGACACGTAAGGAGATGGGACTGTCACAGCACAGTTCCTGTTTTCTAATAATTTTTAGAGTGAGTCTGTTGAGAAATAAGTATTTCAGGATAATGGTTCCTCTTTATTTTCTGTTCCTGAGGCATTGCTGTGTTAGTCAAGCATTTGATGGACTCCCAAGTCTCTGAGAATCCTGTTCCATAGTTCTCACATTGGGATTTGAGGAGGCTTGTAGAAAGCAAGTGGCCCACACATCTAAGTGGGAGAAGGCAGCGTGGGCAAGATCTCTGTGGTAGCCAAAGATGCCTCTGTTTCCTGGAGGCGAAAGGCCATTAATCACCAGCAGGAAAAGAAGTGAAAAAGGAGACTGCTGCTGCATTGATAGGGCTTATGCCAGACACACAGAGCAAGCCCATGTTTTTTCTCTGCATCCTTGGGATTTCTTACAGTGCTTGGCACATAGTAGGAGTTTGGTAAATGTTTGCTGAGTTATTGAGTTGCAGAGTGACAGCTGTGGGTCGAGGAGGAAGGATGGGCTAGTATTGATAGGAATTCATGGACTAGCATGGGTGCATGGATTGGTATGAGTGTGGATGCAAGGTGCACGTGGTTATAGCCTTCATTCTTACTGCTTGCTTGATTTTGCCTGGCAAGATCCACTTCATATCCATGATATAGTGAGACTGTCATCCTAGTTTCACATTATTGTTTGTCTATTCCATTGGGCTTTGGTCGGTTGGGCTTTTTTGTTTTGTTTTATAATTTATGTTTGTAATTTTATCTCCACCTCTAGCACAAGACCAATACACATAGTAAATGCTTGATAAAAATTGGTTGCCTAAACAAAAACTTGCTCAGCCTACAAAACTATGGGTCCGTCATATGGTTGTGGGCTGATCTTACAAAACAACAATCAGCATTTGTTAAGCTTTTTGCAAATCAAAGTCCTTTAAGAGATGTTAGGTGGTATTATGCCCATTTTATAGATGAGGAAACCGAGTGGAAACTAGGTTCAGTCACTTGCCCTAAGTCAGATAGTCATTGAGGAACCAAGATTTAAACTCAGATCTTTTCTGACCCCAAAGTCCTTGTGCTGTTTTATATAGCACAAGGTGGGGAATAAACAGAGACCCTACCCTTGAGATCATTTCAGTTGTATTGGAGAGATGGTAGGAATAAATAGAAAATTAGCAATAAAAGATGTTAAATGATAGTTTAGGAAAAAATGCAGGGGATTTTGTAAGTCAGATTTGGTAGCAAATAGATGATGAAGACAGTAAGTACATTATAGTTTAGTTCAGAGACAGAGCATTTTATCATCAGATCTGGAAGAGACGGGCTTCGGGAAATAGGAATAAATTTTAAAGGTGCAAAAAGGGATAATGGCAAAGTTTTCAGATGAAAGGTATTAATAATACAGTCACGTGTCACTTAATGACCAGGATACATTTGGAGAAATGTATCATTAGGTGATTTTGTTGTTGTGTGAACACCCTAGAGTGTACTTACACAACCTAGATGGTATAGCCTACTGTACACCTAGGCCGTATGGTATAGTGCTCCTAGGCTACAAACTGTGTAGCATGTTACTGTACTGAATACTGTAGGCAACTGTAGCGCAGTGGTGTTTTGTACTTAAATATATCTAAACATGGAAAAGATACAGTAACAATATGGTGTTATAATCTCATGCGACCCCCTTCATGTATGTGGTCCATCACTGACTTGTGGTGCATGACTGTAATTGGTTATTAAAACAATTGTTTGATTTCAGAGTAAGGGCTAATATAAACTCCTCATAGTTAAAGCCATCTCAGACCACCCTAGCTAAAATAATAACTCCTGCCCCTTCTCATTGCTCTTCATTGTCTTACTTGCCCTATTTTTGATCACAGCTTTATCACCATGACATTGCATTATATGTACTTATATATTGTCTGTCTCCCTCTGCTAGAATATACATTCCATAAAAGCAGGGACTCTTTTATTTCCTGTTGTAGATTCAGCATCTGTCACAGATTCTGATTCATACTAATTGTTTAAGAAGTATTTGTGAAATGAAGGAAGGAAGAAAATGCATTTTAAATATGAGTTGCAAACTCAAACACTCAATAGACCAGTTAGGTAAAGGAAATGAGGGAAGCAAGTGAGGTTTCTTCCACAATAGTAACAAGTTGTAATTTTTACAAATCAAAAGCATGTTTTGTTTGTACATTACACAGATAGAAAGTTTTTACTCCCAGAAATACATTTATATCTATTTTTCTTGAAATATGGGGTCATCTGACTCATTGTCAAGAAAGACCTGGATACCAAATAAGATTTCCTTTTCTCTAAAAGCAGAACAGCCATCCACGTGTGATGATGAATGGCACCTGACCTTGGACCTCAGGGTTGGGGTTGCCTTAGGGACAGGTGGAGAATGTGTTTAAGCGAGAAGTATGTGCTGCTCAGAAAGCCCTGTTGTTGCCAAATTTTAATTCATTTAAAAATTATTAACCAATTTCAATTAGAAAAATATTATGTATATCTACACTGCCCAATCCAAGAGAAACACCTTTTGAGCTGGCTGTATTTTATGGTGTGACCTCTCTAGAAAAAAAAGATTACTTTAAATAACATATGCAATATATTTTCTCCTTAAACTTCTATGGAAGTGCTACAGTGTTTAGATTCCAAATCAAGCAGGAAGATGCCATTATATTATTTTGCTGACCATACATCCTAATACAAAGACTGATTCAGCAGCTGGTCAAAATAGAAAGGATGCATTCACAAAGAATAAATATATTGATCACATTTTAGATTTTTTTTTTTTTTTTTTTTTTTTTTTTTTTTAGGTGAAGGCACTTTCATTTTCAGGATAGCAGGTAGTTTAGGGCTTGGCTGTTGGTTTCTGCCGATAGCCAGGGGTATGTGACAGGAGACAAAGTAGCCGAACTCTCTTGATCTGCATTCTTCCCAGTTGCAGAATAGGGCTGAGAAATTGTGATTGCTTTGAGGTGGTTACTGAAAGAGAGTGTGTACCTGGAAACAATCTCTGGTTTAGTCAACTATTAATGGGGTTGCAGGGGCGAGATGTTCCGTACCCCAGGTCACAGCTGGCCTGGGGTCTCTGCTGCTCCTCCCCACTCCTTGTCCCGCTGGTCCGTGTCAGACAGTGCATCTATCTTCCTACCAAGGACTCATTTCCAGATAATGATTAATTGGATATGGCTTCTGTGTTCAAGAAACTTAAAATTCTGAAGAAGGAAAACAAATGGAGAGACGGAATGTGGTAAGCAAGGCCTATATATGGAAAGTTAGGGAGAGATGACTTCCTGCTGAGAGATTTCACTGAAGAGGCTAAATAGATGAATTGGACCTTGGAGGACCTAGAGGTCTGGGGCCTGCAGAAATGGGGCCAGGGGACAGAGATGGCAAGAATGTACTTGGGGCATTTCAATGTAAACAAAAGTATACAGGTGATCAAATGCAAGGAATGTGCAAAGAATATTTAATACCCCCCATACAGAGTGAGGTCCTTAAAAACCTTTCTGGCAGGAGGAGTCCGTGTTGATGAACTTAAAACTTTAGTGAAAACAAGGATAGGGGAAACCTAGGTTTAAGCAAAACTGTTCAATAAGTATTTGTCATATTTACTGAAAGTAAAATGAGAAAACAAAAGTAGATTATGAGTGACATTTTACTCACCTTATGTTGGTAAGAGCAGTGTGCCACAGTGAATTTCCAGTTACTTCTTGCTGTTTTTCAGGCTGTCAGCCCCCCTTACAGTGAAATGCTTACAGGTAGTTTTGCTTTATTACAGTTAGTGTACAATTCTCATGCACAAGGGCACTCCTCCATGCCAGGCTCACTATACAAATGTTCAATGCCTTTCAGTCAGAGAGGCTGACTGCTGACTCCTGGGTCTCCCTGTGGCTAAAGGGTAAAGTGGATAGATACATCTTGGGATAAACTTTATTTAACTTAGTTGGCATGACTGATCAGGAAGTCCTCAGATACCTCACCCCTATGCCTAGGGTATTTAGTGTCATGCCAAAGCATATGCTGCCAATTCCAGGTTTTCATTTTTTGGTTTCCTTTAAGCTTTCAAAAGCTTCCCTGCAAAAATCACTTCCGCTGCCTGCCATCTGCCTTAAAACCCCCTCCCCCACTTAAAAAAATCTGTTTCTAATCCCAAGAGTCTTTTTTGTTGTTGTTTTCGAGACAGGGTCTCACTCTGTTGCCCAGGCTGGATTGCAGTGGCGTGGTCTTGGCTCACTGCAGCCTTGACCTCCCAGACTCAAGTGATCCTCCCACCTCAGCCTCCCAAGTAGCTGGGACTACAGGCGTGTGCCACCACTCTGAGCTACTTTTGTATTTATTGTAGAGACAGGGTTTCATCATATTGCCTAGACTGGTGCGAGATTCTTATATTTTCTAATTATTCTTAAAATGACCAATTGCCTATCAAAAATGTATTTGGAAATAGGTATAAGTTGAACTTTGCTTATTGGGAATTCTTGGTTGGGGGAGTTTTCTGTAGTTGAGATTACCATGTTGTTGGGTATATGAAGATGAACAGTGACGGATAAAACTAGAAGTGCAAGTTGAGGCCAGTGTGCGAAGGAACTTGAATGCCATATAATAGTGATGATAGTGATGGGGATTTAGTCTTCTCTCTGATGCAGACTAAACAAAAAAATACCAACACCCCAACTGAACTGAAGCAAAATCCAAGTATCTCAAGCAGAAATAAATTTATCTGACCACATAATCTGAGAATTCAGGCTTAGCTGGATCCAGGGACTTAGATGACGTGGTCAGCACTCTTACTCAACACCTTGTCTTCTTGACTTCCTCCTTCTATGGCACGAGAGAAAAAGAAGATGGTCACTAATATTTCTACCCTCACATCTTTTCAACAGTCACCTCACAGGGGAGGAATCTTCTTTCTTCCAGCGTCCTTATCGCAGTCTCAGGGAAGGACTTTGGTCCTGATTAGTCACATGTCTACGATGATTCGATCTGTGTGTCTGATAATGAGGCATACTCTGGCCAGGACAGTCCACAGTGGTAACAGACACAACCTCTGGCTCCTTCATCATCCCTGCAATTATAACCCTGCCATGATGTCATTTTTTGCATCACTGTATGTGAGAGGGCTGCAATGCCACCTTGAGAACCCAATATGCTGCATCCTTCCTCCAGATCTGCATTTATTTGCACTATTCTTTTTCAAACATACAGTTCTACTGAAGTATAACATATTTACAGAAAAGTATTCAAATCATTGTTCAATAAATTTTCAAACAATAAACACATCCATGTTATCTTTCCGAGATCAAGAAAGAGAATATTACCATTCTTCCAGAAACCACCTCATGGGCCCTCCCAGTAAGTACATATTTCTTTTTTCCTATTGGTAACTACTAAGCTGATTTCCTTTCTCTCTCTTATTCTCTCTCTCTTTTTTTTTTTAAAAGAGATGAGGTCTCACTGTGTTGCCCAGGATGGCCAGGAACTCCTAGGCTCAAGCAGTCCTCCCACTTCAGCCTCTCAAGTAGCTACCACTAACCTGATTTCTAACACTGTAACTTTCTCTTTTTTGAAATAAATGAAATAAATATGAAATCATACATATATGCCTGTACACTTTCTTTCTAGATCCTTATGCACAACATTGTTTGCGAAATTCATCTATGTTGCAATGTGTAGCAGTAGACTATTTTTATTACTATATAGTATTCTACTTTGTGATATTCCACAAACTATTCATCTACTGTTGAGGGACATTTGGGATATTTCCAGGTTAGACATATTATGAATAGTGCTGCTATGAATATTTTTGTATGTGTTTTGTGACACACATATGAATGTGTTTCTGTTTGATATACACACCTAAGGCTGGATTGCTGGGTCATGAGGTGTGCATATGTTCAGCTTTATTCGATCCTTACAAACAGTTTTCTTAAGTGGCTGCACCAATTTATATTCCTATCATCAGTTCATGAGTGTTTCAGTTTCTTTATATCATTGGCAAGACTTGAGATTGTTAAATGTTTGAATTTTAGCCATTCTGGTGGGTGCGTAGTGATGTCTTATTATGGCTTCAATTTGCATTTTTCTGGTGACTGATGATGATGTGCCTTTTTAATTTTTTTTGCCACTTTTATTTGTCTTTTGCAGTGCCTATTCAAGCTTATTGCCTATTTTTAAATTAGATTTTTAATCTTTTTCTTATTGAGTTGTAGAAATCTTTTAAAAACAAATTTTTAATACAAATACTTTTGCCTGTCATATGTATTTAAAATATCTTTTCCCAGCTCTAGTGGTTTGCCTTTTACTCTCTTTTGATGAATTGGAGATCTCGCTTTGAATATAATCTAATTTATCAGTCTCTTTCTTTATGGTTATTGTTTCCTGTGCCTACTTAAGAAATTGTTGCCTACCCTAAGGCTATGAAGCTACTCTGTTTTAATTTATAGAAGCTCTATTTTTTTTTTTTTTTTTTTTTTTTTGCCTTTTAGCCTTTTATCTTTAGGTTGTAAAAATCTACCTGTGGTTGATTGTTGTTTGTGGTGTGAGAAAGGCATCCATATTTGTTTTGTTTTACTTATGGATATCCAATAAACCCAGCACCACTTATTGAAAAATCTCTTCATTTCTACTACTCTGAAATGTCACCTTTGTTATCAGTCACATTTGTGGTCTGTCTCTGTGTTTTCTAGTCCATTCCATTTTTCTATTTCTCTAATATTGATAACGCACTGTCTTAATTACGTGAGCTTTATAGGAGGTCTTGATATTCAGTAGTGTGCACCCTCTAGTTTGTTCTTATTTAAGAATAACTTCTAAAGAACAAAGCTGGAGGCATCACTCTACTTGACTTCAAACTATACTACAAAGTGACAATCACCAGAACAGCATGGTATTCGTACAAAAAACAGACACATAGACCAATGGAACAGAATAGAGATCTCAGAAATAAGACTGCACATCTACAACCATCTCATCTTCCACAAACATGACAAAAACAAGCAATGGGGAAAGGATTTAATAAATGGTGCTGGGAGACATGGCTAGCTATATGCAGCAAACTGAAACTGGACCTCTTCCTTACACCTTATCCAAAGATTAACTCAAGATGGATTAAAGATGTAAAGTAAAACCAAAAACTATAAAAACCCTAGAAGAAAATCTAGGCAATACCATTCAGGACACAGGCACAGGCAAAGATTTCATGACAAAAACATCAAAAGCAATTGCAACAAAAGCAAAAATTGAGAAATGGGATATAATTAAGGAGCTTCTGCACAGCAAAAGAAACTATCATCAGAGTGAACAGGCAGCCTACAGAATGGGAGAGAATTTTTGCAACCTATCTATCTGACAAAGATCTAATATCCAGAGTCTACAAGGAACTTAAATTTATGAGCAAAAAACAACCCAATTAAAAAGTGGGCAAAGGACGTGAACAGACACTTCTCAAAAGAAGACATTTATGTGGCCAACGAACATGAAAAAAAAGATTAACATCACTGATCATTAGAGAAATGCAAATCAAAACCACAGCGAGATACCATCTCACACCAGTCAGAATGGTGATTATTAAAAATTCAAGAAACAACATGCTGGCGAGGCTGAGGAGAGATAGAAATGCTTTTACGTTGTTGGTGGGAGTGTAAATTGGATCAACCATTGTGGAAGACAGTGTGGTGATTCCTCAAAGACCTAGAGGCAGAAATACCATTTGACCCAGCAATCCCATTACAGGGTATCAACCTAAAGGAATATAAATCATTCTGTGATAAAGATACATGCATGTGTATGTTCATTGCAGCACTTTTCATGATAGCAAATACATGGAATCAACCCAAATACCCATCAATAATAGACTGGATAAAGAAAATATGGTAATATACACCATAGACTTCTATGTGGCCATAAAAAGGAACGAGATCATGTCCTTTGCAGGGTCGTGGATGGAGCTGAAATCCATTATCCCCAGCAAACTAACGCAGGAGCAGAAAACCAAACACTGCATGTTCTCACTCATAAGTGGGAACCAAACAGTGAGAACCTGTAGAGAGAGGGAGGGGAAAAACACCTGAGGCCTGTTGGGGATGGGGGGATGGGGAGAGGGACAGCATCAGGAAAAATAGATACTACATGCTGGGCTTAATACTTAGGTGATGGGTTGATAGGTGCAGCAAACCATCATGGCACACGTTTACCTATG
The DNA here is from genome assembly GCF_029289425.2 of Pan paniscus. Lineage (NCBI taxonomy): Eukaryota > Metazoa > Chordata > Mammalia > Primates > Hominidae > Pan > Pan paniscus. Next base: position 73,062,496 of record NC_073264.2, read on the forward strand.
TAACAAACCTGCACGTCCTCCACATGTACCCCAGAACTTAACATAATATATAATTAAAAAGAATAGCTTCATTATTTCTAACCATTTGCATTACTGTATAAATTTTAAAGTCATCTTCTGATGGCATTTTGATTGGGATTGCATTAAATCTCTAGCCTAAATTGGGAGTAAATTAATGTTTTTACAGTGTTGGCTATTTTAATCCATTAATATGGAATATCCCTTCCTTTATTTAGATCTGTCTCTCACATCTGTCAGCATTTTTGTATCCCTCTATATTGTAAAATTATTGCACATCTTTTAAATATATATTCCTAGTATTTGAAATTATTCGATGCTATTATAAATAATACCTTTTAAAATATATCATTTTCTGATTGTTGCTGATATACAAAAAATACAATTGAGTTTTATATATTGACCTTGTATTCAATGACTTTGCTAAATTCACTGAATCCTAATAGTTCTGTGTATTAGGTTGGTGCAAAAGTAATTGCATTCATAAATTATTATGAATTTCCATGTACATAGTTAAATTACTTGTAAAAGAGTTATTACTTTTTCCTTTCTAATTATCACGACTTGTATTTGTTTTTCTTGCCTGTTGTATAGGCTAAGACCTCAAATATAGTGGTGAATAGAAGTGGTGATAGTGAGCATTCTTGTCTAATTTCCAATCTCAGTGGGAAAGTTTTCCATGTTTTACTATTAAATATTATTAAATATTTCTGTAAGTGTTTTACAAATACCGTTTATCAGATCAAGCAAGCCCCCTTACATTTAAAATTGGCTAAGAGTATTTTCATGAAGAGGTGTTGAATTTGATTAAATGCCTTAAAGCCATAATTGCACAGAATAGCGGGCTCACCTCTGTACTTCCTTTTTCTCTTGGATCATGATCCCATGTGTCCTCATTGCCTTGGGAGCTCTTCTTTTTATACCATATCTACCTTTCTAGATTTTCTTGAGGGTTGGACTGTTACAAGTTAGATCATCATTGTAGGAATTGGTACTGTAAATTCAAATTGTACTATTTTTGTCTGCCATCTACATGGTATGAGTAAAACTGTAAAACCCCCGAGAACCTATTCAATTGTTATTTCTTTGATCTATATTGGTTTTGGCTGGTAAGCTTTATGAAAAGATTTTCTTTTGTTAAATTTTGCTATCTTAAGAGGAAAAGTCTACCATTGCTGCTACAAATGGAGGCATTGTGGAGTCATTGAAAGGGTGCACCTTATATTACATTTAAATGCCATGTTTTACATGTAAACATACTGATTTTACCTGTTCTTTTTTTAAAAAGAAAGAAAACAATGAAATCCCAAGGAATAAAACTGACATTCTTTAAAAAAGAAAAAGCCAATAGGAGTGCTTTTCTTCTTAGGTCCTCTGGGAACATGTCATCCTCTTCATCTCTTAGTCATCCACTTCTTGCGTATAAAAATTGGCAATGCTTCTCCGTCACTCCCACTTCTTCTCTAGCAGTGATACAATCTTTCATGCGAAATAAGAGAATCATAAAATGTTATTTCTGCAGTCCCAATAGTCAGGAGTATTAGAAACTATAATCTTGGAACCCATACTTAACAAAATATAAGCCCTCTCATGTGAGAAGAGAGGGAAGACCCAAGCTCTAAATGCTGACTCATTGCTAACCAGCAGGGTGGCATTAGAACGCAACTTGACCTTCCCAGGTCTTAGTGCCATCCTCTGAAAACCAAAGGCTTGGACTTGTTCAAGGGACAGAAAAAATTATAATGTAAAGGGCTAAATAGTAAATATTTTGAGTTCTGTGGGCCATACAGTCCCTGTTACAACAACTCAATTCTGCTGTTGTGGCAAAGAAGTGATCATAGACAATAAGTAAACAAATGGGCATTTATTTATAAAAGTGTATTTATGGACACAAACTCAAATTTCATACAATTTTCATGTGTCATAAAATACTGTTCTTTCAACTTTTTCTTCAAGCATCTAAAAATGTAAAAACAATTCTTAGCAAAGAGATCATATAAAAACAGGCAACAGGCTTAGATTTGTCCCATGGGCCCAAGTTTACCAACCTTTGAGTCAGTTAAATTGTCAAGGGCTGTTCCAGAGCTCTGTGTTAGGCATTCATATGCTAGCCTTTTAAAAAATATTTTTTTGTCCTATGAACATTATTCAAAAGGGCCTATTTTTTTCTTTTAGACCAATTATGAATAAGAAAAATACAATATGTTGTTTTTACCTTTATTCCTTCATCAGTGCTTGTTCTTTCTTTTTAGAGATCCAAGTTTCTGACCTGTATAATTTTCCTCTGCCTGAAGAACTTCTTTTTGCATTTCTTGCATAGCAGGTTTGCTGGTGATAAATTTCCTCAGTTTTTGCTTGTCTGTGAAAGTCTTTATTTTTTCTCCACTTTTGAAGGATAATTGCACTAGATGTAGAATTCTAAGTGGGCGTTTTTTTTTTTTTGTTTTTTTTTTCCTTCAACATTTTAAGTATTTCACTCCACACTCTTGCTTGCATGGCTTCTGTAATTCTTATCCTCGTTCTTCTATAGGTAAGGATCTGGCTTCTTTTAAGATTTCCTCTTTGTCTTTGGTTTTCTGCAGTTTGAATATGATATACCTAGATGTAGTTTTTCTTTTTTTGGGTGTTTGTCCTGATTGGTGTTTTCTGACTTTTCTGGATCTGTGATTTATTGTATGTCATTAATTTTGGAAAGTTCTCCGTCATTATTCCTTCTAATATTTCTTCTCCTTTCTTTCTTCTCTTCTTGGAATTCTGATTACATTTATGTTACAGCTTTTTATATTGTTCTATAGTTCCTGAATATTCTGCTCTGGTTTTTTTCCTCCCTTAATTCTCTCTCTCTTTTTAGTTTGGAAATTCATGATTGACTTTCAAGCTCATGGAGTCTTTTAAAAAATTTCTTAAATTTTTAATTTTTATGGGTACATATGTGTGTACGTATGGGGTACATGAGATATCTTGATACAGGTATGCAATGCATAATAACCACATCATGGAAAATGGGGTGTCCATCCCCTCAAGCATTTCTCCTTTGTGTTACAATCCAATTACACTCTTTTAGTTATTTTAAAATGTACAATTAAGTTGTTGTTATTGACATTAGTCACCCTCTTGTGCTATCAAATGGTAGGTCTTACTCTTCTTGGCCATTTGAGTCTGCTGATGAGCCCATGGAAAGCCTTCTTCATTTGTTACAGTGTTTTTGATTTTTAGCATTTCCTTTTCAAAGGAGTTTTAAAAAAATGTTTCCTTCTCTGTGGTTTCATTACCATTTACTTTCTCCATTAGAATCCTTAACATTTTTCATCATAGTTATTTTAAATTTCCTATCTGTTAATGACACAGATAATTCCAACATCCGTGACATATCTGAGTCTGATTCTGATGATTGCTTGTCTCTTCAGAATGTGTTTTTCTTGCCTTTCAGCATGCGTTGTAATTTTTTGTTGAAAGCCAGACATGATGTGTTGGGTCATAGGAACTGAGGTAGGTAGGCACTTAGTGTGAGGTTTTACTTAATCTGGCTAGGAGTTGGGTTGTGTTTAGTGTTTGCTGAGCTGTAGGTGCTAGAGGCTTCAAATCCCCCCAGGGGTCCTTGTTTTTGTCTCCTCTCTTGACTTTGTTTCCCTAACTACTCTTCCTCAGGGACGCTGTGTCTTGGAAGTCTTTTATCTGTAATCCACTGTTACATCTGAGCCCGGTTGGTGTGGTGGTAGGGCATATGTGAGCAGTAATGTTCTATTAACCATCTAATTAAGAGCAAGGATGGAATAACTTCCCTTTGGTAAATGGTAACGTTACAGGAAAGGGGTCCCAATCCAGACCCCAAGAGAGGGTTCTTGGATCTCACGCAAGAAATAATTCGGGGCAAGTCCGTAGAGTAAACTGAAAGCAAGTTTATTAAGAAAGTAGAGGAATTAAAGAATGGCTACTCCATAGATAGAGCAGCCCTGAGGGCTTCTGGTTGCCCATTTTTATGGCTATTTCTTGATTATATGCTAAACAAGGGGTGGATTATTCTTGACTCCCCTTTTTAGGCCATATAGGGTAACTTCCTGACGTTGCCATGGCATTTATAAACTGTCATGGCGCTGGTGGGAGTGTAGCAGTGAGGACAACCAGAGGTCACTCATCACCATCTTGGTTCTGGTGGGTTTCAGCTGGCTTCTTTAGTACACCCTGTTTATCAGCAAGGTCTTTATGACCTGTATCTTATGCCGACCTCCAGTCTCATTCTGTGACTTAGAATGCTTAACTTTCTGGGAATGCAGCGCAGTAGGTCTCAGCTTCATTTTACCCAGCCCCTATTCAAGATGGAGTTGCTCTGGTTCAAATTCCTCTGACAGAAAAACTTTCCCCCATAAGAAAAAGGAAGATGGAGAACATGGTGGCTTCAGTGAGGGTGTCTGAAGACGAGGGACTTGCCTTCTGCTGGCTTCCATTTCTTCCATGAATTTTGAAGTGAGCTCATCAGCTAAGACTATGTGTTAAATATGAGCTGGGAAAAGATAGGACATAGCCATCTCAGAAAGGGAGAAACAAGCTTGGTAGGAAAACATTTTGGGTTTGGCAGGCAGTGTTGACTATTCATTTAATGTTTGTGGCCATGAATTTAATGCAGCTAGTCAGCCTGGTTGTGTGACTTCCTCTCCACCCCAAAGTGTTCATCTGTTTGGATGGGAGCTTGGGGTTGGTGGATAGTTGGGTTCCATCATTGTTGGAATTTGGTAAGGATAGTGTGACACAGAAAGGGGGTGTATTAGTGTTCCCTAGAGGGACAGAACTAATAGTGTGTGTGTGTGTGTGTGTATATATATATATATATTCTATTTTTATATATACAATAGTATATATAACTGTGTGTGTGTGTATATATATGTAGGAGTTTATTAAGTATTAACTTACATGATCACAAGGTCCCACAAGAGGCTGTCTACAAGCTTGAGGAACAAGGAGAGCCAGTCCGAGTCTCAAAACTGAAGAACTTGGAGTCCCATGTTTGAGGGCAGGAAGCATCCAGCAAGGGAGAAAGATGTAGGCTGGGAGGCTAGGTCAGTCTCACCTTTTCATGTTTCTCTGACTGCTTTATATTTGCTGGCAGCTGATTAGATTGTGCCCACCAGATTAAGGGTGGGTCTGCCTTCCCCAGCCCATGGACTTAAATGTTAATCTCCTTTGGCAACACCCTCACAGACACACCCAGGATCAATACTTTGCATCCTTCAATCTAATCAAGTTGACACTCAGATTAACCATCACAAGGGGAGATGCAGGAGTAGAGGGTATGTGCAAGGGAGTGATTAAGAGTGAGTATAATGATGGAGCCAGTGTGAATAGTGAAGGTGAAGCGAAGGGTAGGAATGGATAGTAAAAGTGCTGTGTGTTCAATGGATTAAATGTCTAAATAAGTTTGAAGATTGTTTGCAGTGAATGCAGAGTAAGTAAGTGAGCTGAACAGAGGAAGGGTGGACAGAGTGGAGGATGCTTGTAGTGGGATTTGAGGTGATGAAAAAGTTTAGGATGCGGCCATGTGAGATAGTGACTCAGAAGGAAAAAGGTTCAGGTGAGGAAATAAGGAACTGAGAAACTGGCTTTTCTGGTAGGTCTTTGACTCTGATGTTAAAGTCACTAAAGTGGTGAAGGTGTTAGGGAAGCAGAAGAAACCCTCTGAGAGGAGGAAGCTGGAGTCTTCAGGGAATGAGAAGCCATAACCAGGAGAGAGGTGGAAAACAGCAGTGAGGATGAGCAGAAAGTGGCAGAGCCAGATGGCCTGAGTGCCACAGAGCAGGGATTTGTGTTGGAGGGAGGGAGGGAAATCATTTGAAGCAGCAGTGGAGAGCCAGGAGGCTGCCTGCCCTACTCCCTGGTCTTCAGATATATGACATGAGGACAGAGGGCTGCAGGAGAGGAGAAGGCAAGTTTCCATTAAGGTCAAAGAAGGTTAAAGTTCAGAGAGGAGATGGAAGGACATAGTGGGCATACTATTTACAGAAATGTTCAAAGGGTGGGATGAGTCTGTGGGGAGTCGGAGGGGTTGGGGTTTCCAGAGCAGTGTGGAGTTCAGAGCCCTGGTGAGAGAGGATGACTGGGTAGACCTGGTTTTCCAGCAGAGATTGCAGTAACAGGACTCCCAGGGCCAGCATGCCCTGTTACGTGGCTATCTTTCCACTTCTCCCTCCTAGCTTAATTTTTAGAAACTTTAACAGAGGGAATGCAAAATTTTTATTTTTATTTTTACTTCAGAGATCAGTCCTCACCCTGTCGCCCTGGCTGGAGTGCAGTGGTGTGATCATAGCTCACTGTAGCCTCCAACTCCTGGGCTCAAGTGATCCTCCCACATCAGCCTCCCAAGTAGTTGAGACTACAGGCAACGCACCACCATGCCTGGCTAATTTTTGTATTTTTTTGTAGAGATTGGGTCTTGCTATGTTGCCCAGGCTGGTCTTGAACTCCCAGGTTTAAGCAATCCTCATGCATGCATGTATATATGTATATATATATGCAGCTTTGATAATTTAATTAGTTTAGCCTGTCAGGCAGCTGTGATAGTGTAGAGAACATTGTATTTATTTGTAAGTCTTAAGGTAGGATCGGAATGGAGAAGTCAACTTCACTGAAAACTGGCAAGTAGAATGAAGGAAACACAGATTAGTTGAGGACCTACTATGTTCCAGGCTTTGTGCCAAACATCTACTTTATGTAGGTGATTTCACAAGATGGACATGTTGGAAAAACTGTGGGCATTGGAATCAGTCCTGGGTTTGAATTTCAGTTGCTTGGCTGACAAACTGTGTTACTTTGGGCAAGTTACCTGTGCTCTTCAGTCTTACTTTTCTCATCCATAGAGTGGGAATAATAACATCCACCTGTTGTGGTTGCTGTGATGAGCTGTGCAAGAAATTCTAATCAGCAGGCCAGGCTGAGAACCACTGCTGCAGAGTGATTAGCATTTGTTCCATTTTATAGGTGAAGAAACTAAGGCCCAGGGGGGCTTAATATGTTGCTTACGGCCACACAGCACTTAAATGATATAGCCAGGATTGAAAGCCAGTTTTTTTTGACCCCAGAACCTTGTTGTATCCATTTCATTGAGTTTTTGCCTTAATACATGGGAAGCTAAAGGAGCCCCCCATTAGCATGTCTGCCCAAACATCAGGCAGCATGGGATGGGAGGAAGGGATCAAGTGAAGGGAAGGCAGGCTCCATGGAATCTAGGTCAGCGGTTTCCAAACCTGGCTGTACTTACAAATCATCTGGAAAATGGTTAATCTGTAAATCTCCAGGGACCACCCTAGGCCTATTGGATCAGAACTTCTGGAGCATGGGAACCAGGAGTATGTATATTTAGAATATCTCCCAGGTTATTCTGAGACTGCTAGCCTAGTTCCGGTCCTTGGGCAAGTTTTTGGGAACCACTGAATTCTAATCGATGTCCTAAAATGATCAAGTGATTATATCCCAGTAAAATACTGGGTGCCTTCCAGTGCCACCAAAATTGGCCTTTAGGGGTTGAGTGCTATCGCCGTACTTGAAGATCTTGGTGCATTACCTGAAACGGACACTCTGTCTTTGAGCATTTGAACTTCGAATATATAGGAAATGTCAAGTTGGCATACTCTGCTATAACAGAAAGAGTGATTTGTTATTTAGAGCTGTTGTTCTTCCTTCTTTCCCCTTGGGATTCCTGCCCACTCAGTCAGATTAGAGCTATATAAACAAGCTCGTACTACTGAGCTAGCACACATCTTGTAAATTTTTTTTCCTGAAGTGCTTAACATTGCTGATGTCAGAAAAAAAAAAATCCATTGGGTTTTAATGGGCTAAGGCAAACAATGAGAATTTGATATAATATGGAGGAGAGGAAATAACTTCAACAGAAATTCTTATTTGGCAGCATAAATATTCAAACTGTATTACAGTCAGGGTTTGATTGCTTCTCCTACATGGCATTTCCCTGAATAGGGTTTTGAGGGCTGGGCACTAAGAGTGGCAGGCATGATGTTTAAAGCATTTAGTTGCAAGCCATGGTAATTTCAGTGACATTGTAGGGTAATTGTAGTCGGTTCTCCTCTTAGCTCTGTGTCAGGATCACCTGAGGAGGTTGTTGGACCACTGAAGGCTTCATCTCTGATGCACGAGTCAGAACATCTGAGGGTGGGGGTTGGGGTGGGATTCTCCATTGAATCTGATGCCAGTGGCCTGGGAATTTCACTTGGCCAAACACTGGCTTAGAACAAGGTCACTGGTCAGTTTCGATATTCATTCTGTGCTGGGGCATTTCCATGACTTAGTGTCTTCCCTCTTCAAAAGCAACCCTGTGTGATGGAGGGGTCTCATCTTCCAGGCAAGGAGCTGAAAATGTAGGGTGGGAGAGCCCATTGTCAAAGGCCACATAGTAGCCTTAATGAGGCTAGAGCTGAGATGTGATTCCCAGTGTGACTTCAAAGCCCTTCCTTTTCCTATACCATTGAGGCCCTTCCTTCCTGCTCTGCTCAACATTGTTAGCTGCCGAACCCTAGGCTTTGCTTGTTTCCAGAGGGGCTGGCATTATAAAGTAAACAGCAGGCATTTATTGTAACTGCAAGTTACAGATGCAGTGTCAGTTTGGAGTAGACTTGCAGGCACAATCCTGACTTTCAAAGATTCACGAATCTGTTTGTGTCACAGGTGCTCAACTGTCCTATTATGCATAGAGCATCCCCTTCACTATATTTTCTTCCCTCACCACATATTCCTTCTTACCTAAACTGCTTATGAATTCCAGAAGTGGATTGCTGAGTCCAGGCTGGCTCATATCGATAAACCTTGGGGAAAATCTTTATGTGTGATGCTATACATGGGTCTTTGTTGATCAAGAGTCTTCTTTATTGGCCACTTTTAATGGCTTGTTATCCAGATGAATCTTCTGGAAGGAGGACACTGCATCCTGGTGGAATTTTATCAGCTCCATCATTCATTCAAACATATTTAAGTACCTTCTATGTGCCAGGTTCTGCTCTAGGTGCCAGGGAGAGAGGGGTGAACCCCAACGATAAAGTCCCTGCCTGTGAAGAACTGACTTTCTAGAGAGGAAGTCCCTGATAGACAAGTAAACAAAGTCCCGCAAATTCAGATAGTTGCGAATCCCTGTTATCTCACTCTCCACACTTGGCTGTCTCCCACTTAATCTTTCTGGGATCAGATTATCTTTGTGGCTTTTTTCTCTTGACTGTCTAGCACAGAGCTGAGCCGCTTCTGGGGCTTCAGATTTCTATGCCTGTGTGTGTGCATAGCCTTGGCTGGAATGGCAAACTTTGCCTCTCCCAGGCTTCTGCTCATCTGTCACCTCCTCCTACTCTGTGCCATCATAATTGAGCAACCACATATTACAGTGTCCTTTCTGTGAACACGTCTGTTATTCCTACCGGTCTCTGAACATTTTAAGGAGAGGATCTGTGTCTGACTTATCTGTATATCCCCAGGGCCTAGCATGGAACCTTACAAAAGTAGATGCTGAGTATATTTGTTCAAAGAATAAATGATGAGTTCCAAAGAACCTAAGGGTGGGTGGTGTGGTATAGGAATTCTGTCATAGGGAGGGATGCTGAGTCAGATAGGGGATGTTCCACCGCAGTGGTTTTGTGATTTATTCTTTGAGACATTGAGCGCTGTCATGAATAGAGGAGACGGGCTGGGATATAGGCAGTATTGACAGAGACAGGTGGCATGGAACATTCTGGTGAGAAACTTTGAAGGAAAGTTAGAAATGTGAGGTTCTGAGGGTCTAGCTCAGAGCTGGAAGGAACTCTAAGGATGCTGGATTTTATAGCCAATGCCCAACTGAGGTCCAGGGAAGCTGTGTGTCCTGGTTCTGATAGCTGGTTAGTTGCAAAGGAGCTAGGGGTGGGGTGATACCAGGACTCCTAGTTCAGAGGGCTTTCCACTATGCTGGGGCTATGATGTGTGACAGATAACAGATTAAAGGCACAGAGAGGAGAAGGAACTTGCCTAAGATCACACAGCTAGGAAGTGGTGGAGCCTGGATTCGGACATGGATCTGTCTAATGAGAGGCATCTTGTAACCATTAAGCTGTATTGTCTCTTCTTGGAGACTGTGAAATGCAAGGTCCTAGCCCATTTTCAGTTTTCCTCTTGGGTTAGCTGTGAGTCCATATAGGAAAATAATATTAACATGCTTTCTTTCTTTTGGTATGCAGCTACATGTTTTCAGAAAAATGTTCACATTCTTCAAATGTTAATATTGAAGCCCCTGGGTTGTTTACTGTGTGTATATATATGTATATATAAGTACAATGAAGAACATTCTGTTTTTCTCTACCACTAAATTTAAACCCATTTCTATTGTACTCCATTTAAAAGAAGTATTTTACATCATACTATAATGAATGAAAACCTAGTCCTTTAATTTCACAAGCCCCAGCTTTAATAGTCAATGAATTTAACTAGAAAAGCTTTACCTATGTAGGTTTCACATCCAGTTCTCTCTAACATCTGTTGACATATGGACTAGAAAGTATATTATTATTTTAGAAATGATTCTTTCTAGACACAGGAAAGCTAAATAGCTTGTCTGAGTTTCAAAACGAGTTAATAGAGGAACCAAAAATAGAAACATTTCTACTGAATACGAGGCTTACTAAAATTCTTCACACAGAGACTATCTGCATTCACTTAGTAGTTTCCAGTCTAGACTCTGGAACATCAGCCTGTTTTAACACACACAAATGCTCCTGTTGGTGGGAGGGGGTGGCTGGGCAGAGGGAGGCCGGGCAGAGGGAGGCCTGACACGTTTGTTTCTAGGTCATTTCTAACCTTGCTATTATAATACAGTTTTCTAGATAGAAGAGAATGTGCTCATTAAAGTAAGTGTTCATTTTAAAATAAAGCGACAGAAACTTAAAACGTCTCTATTACATAGATACATGAGTATATATAAATGAACTCAATTTTTGTTTTCATGCTCTGTTGTATTCTGTATTAAGGCAAAGGAGTAGGCAACTAAGTAGTTGTTTAAAAATAAAACTGTGTGTTGTTCATTTAATTTTAAAAGCCATTGGTTAGAATGGTAATCAGTGTTTCCATGTAGTACTATATTCATAGAAATCCTGATATTACAGTGTATAGAGATAATATTATAGAATGATGCTCTTTACCTCTTTATGTAATCTAATTTTAAAAAACATTGTAATTTATAAATAGCGAAGAAAGCAGGTAGTGTTATTCGAATGGGATATTTTCGGCAATTAAATTCTTAGCATAAATTACAAATTCCTCTCTCTCCCATTTTCCACCCAAATTTGTTTTTATGGAATGACCTTTGGTAGCAACTTGTTTTATAATAAAATGTTTCCTGAATTTGTATTTTGAATTGAAATGGCCTTTTCTGTCACGTATGGTATTTGTAAGAGTTTCTTTGATGAAAAGCCTCTGAATTTTGTGCAAATAACCCAGGCAGCCTCTTAGATGAGGGATAACATTTGTATAGGACTTTTATGGCTTTATACTCTTCTCTCATACTCAGCTTATTTGACCCTTACCTGCGGGGAACTTGGTGGAATTCACATTTTACTGCTGAGGACAATGTAGAGGAAGGTGCCTTGGCATGACTCAGAGCATATAGCAGGTGTTCGGTATGTTTGTTTTAAAGGGAAATTAACAAAAGAAACCCAAAAGATTCTTGTACTTGCTCAAGGTCACACAATAAATATAGTGTCATACCAAGGATTGAACTTCCTTCTTCACTCAAAACTTCCATATACTTGTTCTTATCTCACTGTTATCTTTTCAGGCTTTTCAAAAAGGCCGCATTAAATATATTTATTTTTCTTAATTGAGGTGAAATTCACATAACATAAAATTAGCCATCTTAAAGTGTATAATTCAGTGGGATTTCATGCTTTCACGGTGTTCTACAGCCATCACCTCTATCAAGGCCCCTGAAGGAGACCCTGTATCCATTAAGCAGTCACCCATTCCATCCTCCCTGCAGCTACTGGCAGCTACCAATCTGTTTCTTGTCTCTATGGATTTACCTATTCTGGATATTTCATAAAAATAGACTCCAGCAATATGTGACGTTTTGTGTCTGGCTTTTTACACTTAGCGTGTTTTCACTTAGCATGTTTTCAAGGTTCATCCACGTTGTAGCGTGTGTCAGTACTTTATTTCTTTTTATTGGTCAATGATATCCCATTGTATGGATATACACGTTTTATTTATCCATTCATGCACTGATAGACATTTGGGTTGCTTCCACCTTTTAACTATTGTGAATAGTGCTGCTATGAACATTTGTGTACAAGTATTTGATATTTGTTTTCAGTTAGTTTGTGTATGTACTTAGAAGTGGAATTGCTAGATCATATGGTAACTCTGTGTTCAACTTTTTTGAGGAAACACTAAGCTGTTTTCAACAGTGACTGTGTCATTTTACATTCCTACCAGCAATGTTTGAGGATTTTGATTTCCCTGTATCCTTGCCAAGACTTACTTGAGGTTTTTTTTTTTTTTTTTAATTATAATAATCTTAATGGGTATGAAGTGGTATCTCCTTGTGGTCTGGATTTTGATTTTCCTAATAAAATATTCATATTTTAATGCATAGAATTAATCAGAAAATGAGCTTTGGCAAGGTGAACTCAACAGCAAAATGATTGGCTTCAACTGTCTTCAGGAGATTATTTAAGACTGCCGTGGCTGGGTGCGGTGGCGCACGCCTGTAATCCCAGCAGTTTGGGAGGCTGAGGCTGGTGCATCACCTGACGTCAGGAGTTTGTGACCAGCCTGACCAACATAGAGAAACCCTGTCTCTACTAAAAATACAAAAATAGCTGGGTGTGGTGGCACATGCCTGTAATGCCAGCTACTCGGGAGGCTGAGGCAGGAGAATCACTTAAACCCGGGAGGCGGAGGTTTCAGAGAGCTGAGATCGCGTCATTGCACTCTAGCCTGGGCAATAAGAGCGAAACTCTGTCTCAAAAAAAACAAAAACAAAAAAAACACTGCTGTATATTCACTCCTGGGGTGTGCGATTCTGAGCTGAAATTCAATAACATGTTGTTTGGGGATTAGAAGAATATTTGTGGATAGTAAGTAAGACTACAATCATCCCCTAACTTTAAAAAATGTATCATGTAATATCATGTTTTGTGTTCATGGCGTCTGCCAAAAGTTACTTAATTCTTTGCATTTCAAAGCCCTCTTTATATAATTCCTTCGTGACTTAATGGTTTATTCATTTATTTTTGCAGTGTGAGTGAAGACACTCAGGATGGCTCAAGGATCCGGGGATCAAAGAGCAGTGGGGGTTGCTGACCCAGAGGAGAGTTCTCCAAACATGATCGTCTACTGCAAAGTAAGGTGCCTGGTCAAGTGCCGTGCATGCTGTCCGTGTGGACTGTTGTATTCTGTGTAGGGCTGATAAAAAGACAAATGTTTTCTGCCTAAACTGCCTTACTGATAAATGCATATTTTCTTCTCACATCCTCTGGTTCTCTAGTTCTAAAATTCAAGGAAGTTCATACTTGAGCACTTGGTATTTAACACTTGAAAAATATTATGCCATTTAGTTTTCTTTAAACCCAAAGGTTGCCTAAGCAATGCAGATGGGAAGACACATTCTCCTTCAGTGGAAAGGCCTTAGTGTAAGATGTATGAACTGAAAGTTCTTCAGACTCGTAGTATGTACAAAATCTGGGCTGAATACTGTGGGAGATACAGAGGTATATTTGTATGAGATGCTTACAGTTGGTAGGAGACATAAGATGTACACAAATAACTGTTATAGAGTCTAAATGTTAATTTCCAAAATAGATGTGTAAGTAGAGTGTTACATAATTTCAGAGGAGGAGGCCAGTTCTCCCAGCCTCAGAGGTGAGAATGGGCTTGTGGAAGAGTGGTCTTTGAACTCAGTTTTAAAATATGTGCAGGATTGCTTTATGTGGAAAGCAGAGAGGAAGAACATACCAGGCGATGAGATGTTTCAGCAAGGGCACAGAGCTAAGGAAATTAACAGCAACCGGCACTGGTTAGCTTGGACATAGGATGCATTACAAGGAGTAAATGGAGATAGGATTTTGGGAAGAGAGGCTGGCTGGAGCCAGATGTTAGTGTTGAATTAGACAATTTAATCAAGAAAAACTTCTGTGCCAAGAGTTGCAAGATTGAGATCTCTTTGGGATTATGACTGTTGTCCCATTGTGCCGAATGGATTGTTATCAAGATAGAGCGAAGGCTCTAGGAGAGAGATTTCTGTGTCTGTGTGAAAGGTAAGGAGGGAAGGGAGAGCCACTAATCCAGCCTGTGAAATCACCTTCAGAATTAAGAGAAACTGATAAGAGGAATTAAAGTCTGGGTTAAAAATGACTTGGAAACTGAAGGAATATAGGCGGCAAGTAGAGGGTCAAAGATGACTGGGTTTTTGACGTTGGGTAAATGAAAATCATTGGTGCTATTAATTCAAATTGGGATATTTGGAAAAAGAATACATTTTAAAGAAAGAAAATGGCACATAAGTTTATTTTAGTACATGCTGAATTTGACATAATTGCTTCTTATTGTACACCTTTTTGATGTTTGCATGTTTGTGAAAATTTAAACTAACTCTCTTGTATGTTAATAAGAAAATAAGTTAATGTTCATTTCACTAACTACTTGAGTTTCTACTCAGTTCTGTGCATTCTGAGAGGCTCTGTGTATTACTTATATGGGCAATGTGGAACTAGATATTCCTGGATGATCAATATGGTGAATTTTTCTCTTTTCCTTGTAAAAATAGAGTTCTCAAATTATTCTTGCTTTGAGTGTAAGATTCTGTAATTCTTTGCTTTGCAAGAGAATGTCTAGATAACCCATCTCTAAGAATGATGCTTATTAAATTGCGGTAAAGAAAAAAATAGGTTAATGGGACTCAGCAATTAGTGAAACATACAGAATAATAGACATTGAGTCATTGTTACATTCTTAACCCACCCCCAAACTGGGAGACCCCGTGCCAGGCTGGTAGGAACATGGGCTTTGGAGTGAGACTTAGGTTAAAATTCCAACTTTACCACTCTTTAGCAGTGTGACTGTAAGTTAGTTCTTTAACTTCCATGAGCCACAATTTTTTCATCTGTAAAAAGAAAAAAAAATGTGGGAGGAAGGTAATTGTGAAGATCACTTTAGATAAATCAAATGAGGCATGTTATATCCTACTTAGACCACAATGTGGTCCGTAATGAATATCTCTTTTTCTTTTCATGTTTAGGTCTTGTAGAGTCAGTGACACTTGGAGAGAAAATAAATGATAAAATCTCTAAATGTTGGTGCTGTTAATAAGTTGTCTAGAGCAAATTTATACAGTGAGTTTTTTTTAAGACACAGGAAAACAAAAATATTTTTATATTCTTCAGAGGATTGCAAATTCATGGATTATTAAAGAATAAGAAATGCAAAGGTCATGTAACCCAACCACCTTTCTACTAGAATGTTTGTATTATGTTTACATGAAAAAAAAAACTTCCTGCAGGGTTATGAGAACTTGGTTTTTACTTTTTGGTGGCAGTAAGGGGCTCTTTTCTGGTTTAATTTAGTAACTAACATGTCAATTGCTGTAGTTCTTTAGAGAAATGACAACTAGTAATGAAACTATATCTTACTTTCGTGTGACAAACTTGTGTAAAGAGTATATATATATATATGTTCATGTTTATTTGCTATATTAATTACCATAAAAGGGACATTGAATTGGTTCAGTCTGTTAGAAAGAAGACACACTTATTGCACAGTGTGAGCTCAGGCCCTGACACCATTTTAAACCTAGTTAACCTGACTGACTTAAACCATGGTTGTACTTGAACTATGGGATTTTCGTATAGTTTTCTACTCCTGATGCTGTAGGCTGCCTTTTGGCTACAACCAAGAACTTACTTGCTGTAGGACATTATCCTCAAGGTATCATCAGTAAGGGTTGGATTGTGAAGCCAATGACAATTCAAAGCATTTTCTTTGGAAGTCCTTTTGTGTAATCAATTATTCAAAGTCATAGCCATAAACCCAAACCTTTCCTTAGATACCCACGACTACAATTTACATTTAAAAAATTGGGCTTTCATTTTTGTTTTCTTTCTCTTGTTTGTTGTTGTTGTTTTTTTTCTCTTGTTGTCAGACACTTTCAGTGTGAAATTTTTGCTTGGACTGCATTGTGTTGATTCAGATGCTGACATTTAAAAAGCCAAATCTAGAGAAATGAAGCTTTTGGGTAAACTTTTGAGTAATAAGTGGATGATTATGTCCATAATGTTGTTGTGACTTTTAAATGACATTTAGGATGGTACCCTCCTGACATATGAGTAATGATGGGTGGGTTTTTAAAGCCCACACTTTTCAGAACACTCTTCATTTCCTTTTCATGTTTTCATGTCATTAACTGTGAGAAGTTGTACTTTCCCAAGGCATGACTTATTTATTGACTTGAACAGACTTTCTAATTTAGTTTTTCGTCCCTCATATTCATAGTTTGGATTGGAGGTGTGTATGAAAAATGTATTGGTCACATTAAAGATCTATTTAAAAGAAAACCTTAATTATTCATGAAGACACCCAGACCTGTTAACCTTTTTTATATTCCTGTATCCTTAAGATCCTGAGTTACTGAATTGCCCAGTGTAATGATGATATTTGAACCTAGCTATACATCACATCATTTAGGGTGCTTTATAAAAATGTTAATCCTCAAAGGACCCCCTCCACAAGGTATTTCTATTTAATAGGTCTGAGCTGGGTCCTAGGAATCTGAGTTTCAAGATGTTCTCAGGAAAATCTGATGCCCAACTAAGTTTGAAAAGCACTTACTTAGTCTTTTACAATATCCAGACATAGTATGTGTTGCAAAGTAATGAGAGAGTTGGTGTTTTGAATTAGATTTTTGATTTCATAATTATTTGTAGATCTCTCAAAACGTAGAAGAACCAAGCTCTTGTCATAGGGATTTTAGTAGCTTTTCCTTAGATATTTTCTAGTCTTATTTTATAGATGAAAGAACTAAAAGTATAGAGAGGGTGAGTAACTTGATTAAGGCTCCTCAGCACTTTCCCATGGAAGCCATAATGGTGTCCAGGGAGCCTGGCCACTCCAATCAGTTGCCTTTCTAGCACCCTATGCGACTACCATGTTATCAACCACAGACTACTGTTACCACATTGTTGGAGCTGAGTAGCCACGGGGCACATTAAATTAATGAAAATAATATGTGGCAGATCTTTGACTTTGATGTTTCTTCTGGGAGAGTTGACTTGGATTAATGTCTCACTTTTTTATTGATTTTTTAAAAATACTTTAAGTTCTAGGGTACATGTGCACAACGTGCAGGTTTGTTACATATGTATACATGTGCCATGTTGGTGTGCTGCACCCATTAACTCTCATTTACATTAGGCATGTCTCCTAATGCTTTCCCTCCCCACTCCTGCCACCCCACGACAGGCCCCAGTGTGTGATGTTCCCCTTCCTGTGTCCAAGTGTTCTCATTGTTCAATTCCCACCTGTGAGTGAGAAGATGCAGTGTTTGGTTTTTTGTTCTTGCAATAGTTTGCTGAGAATGATGGTTTCCAGCTTCATCCATGTCCCTACAAAGGACATGAACTCATCCGTTTTTATGGCTGCGTAATATTCCATGGTGTATATGTGCCACATTTTCTTAATCCAGTATATCATTGATGGAATGTCTCACATTTTTAATGCTAAAGTTTCATTCTACTCATTGGTGCTTTTGCTTCTTCGGTAAAGATTTTCTAAAATGTTTACCTCTTTTATAGGTAAGATTGCTTTTGAGTAAGAGTAGGTTGCTTTCTGATTTTGTTTGGATCTTTGGTGTTAACAATGCCTCTTGACAAAGTTCTCCTAACTAGACTGGTAATTTGATTTGTTTGGGTCAGGAGGCATGGAAGACATCACACTCCGGATGTCTTCTACATCCAGAAGGATGGAGGCATGGCAGATGTCACACTCTGGATGTCTTCTACATCCGAAAGCTGGAGGCTCTGCCTGTCTGGTCCCAGCTTTGTGTGGAGAACTTCATTTTCCTGATTCTACTTCTTGTTTTGTTTTCTACCTTCTTCATTCTTTTCCTCCTTCCTTTTCAATTGTGAGATACTTCTAACACAAAAAGAATATATTCAGTGTCCATGTAAAGTAGAAAGAAGAATTAAAAAATGAATTATATGCACTCACCATTAGCTTAATAAATAAAATATAATACTTTGGCCTCATTTCCCCTTCTGTAAAGGGAGGAAATTGGTCTAAAAATGTACAAATACCTTTCTGCAATGATTTCAAAGTTCCATTCTATAACTTTTTGATCTTTCGTAAATTAGTACACTTCCCTGATATCAAAACAATGTTGTGAGACTATACGCACGTTTAAAGGTCTTTTGAGCTTTTGAAGAAATATTTTAGATAGTTCTAGGTAATCTAAATTGGATTGAGATAAAGCCCAGTTAAGTCAGGCATTAGAAGAAAAAGCTTTAATTGTAATTATTTAATATTCAACAGTGGAATTTAGATGACATCTTGGTGGCAACCTGTTTCTTTGGCTTGCTAATAACATTTAAGACATTTATAAAATTATCATTTTGTAGTATTAATTATATGCTATATAGATAACAAGTGGTGTTTAAGTAGCAACACTGTACATTGCCAGTAGTATATAGTGTCATAGATGAAATAGGAGTTTTAGAGGAAGACAAAAAAGGCCAATGTTCTTGTATATCAACAGGTTAGTTGCCTAGCCTCGTCACTGATGGCTTCCTTCACCTATTCATTTCTAGTTATTGACTCCTTTTCTGCTGGAATTTGAGTCTAGCCTTTATGTTGCTCTGATACCCCAAGGTCACTCTTCCTAATGATTTAGGGCCCTTGAAGTCCTGGGCAGTAGTTGGTTTAGGCATACATCCAGAAAGTAAATGTCACACTATTTTAGTTACATTGGCTGTGGTATGCAGCAAGAAGGGAAAGATCTAGCCTGGAAGAATCCGATGCTATGGAGGAAGCTAGGGATAGAGTGTGGTTTGGAATTCATAGAGGGCAGTGGTAGAAGCCAGCACAATTGAGAGTCTGGGGACCTGCAGGTCCTGGTGACTAAGGCATGATGAGGATTAGAAACTGTCGAATCAGGAAATACGTATTGAGTGTCATTTGTGTGCCAGACACTATTAAATGCTAGGAATGCAAGATGAGAACTGAGCCCTGAATGAGCCCACAGGCCAGCTGGGGATAGATGGGGAACTAGACAATTACAGTGTTGGTAGAAGCAACTGAGGGGTATGAGAGGAGGTAGAGGGGTCATGTAGTCCATCCCAGGAGAGGGGATGATGATGTAGAAGACATCCAGAGGATTTGGCACCTGCTTCGATTCTTGAAAGATGACTAGGAATTAACCAGATGGAGGAGGAGAGAGAAGGTGTAGGAGGCAGGACTAGCACCTGTAAAAGAGCAGATTTGTGATGTCGTATACCGAGTTCAGGAGACTTTAAGTGGTTGATATGAAGCTAGGTTTCTGTGATGAAAGGTTGAGGAATAAAGCTAGATAGATGGATTAGGGCCAGATCACAAAAGACCTTATGTACCATGCCAAGGAGTTTAGACATTGTAAAAGTATCTTCCCTTTGGGCCTCCACACCCATGTTCAACTCCTTTGCATGCTGCTGTCTGCCCCAGAGGCTGAGCTGTGAGGACTACATTTACAGGGCTCCTGTGACCTCTGGGTTTCAGTTGGGTTTGGTTAGTAAAAGTCTGGAAAGAGATGGGAGGGAAGGAGAAGAGCAATGTCAGAGAATTTCTTCTCCTGGGTCTCACTCTGCAAAACCTTGCACTGGCCATATCCGTCTACTGAAGTTTGCTGATTCTCTCAAGGCAGACTACTTTCCTCTTCTGGGTCTGGACATCCTTTCTGTCTACTCATCCTTTTGGGCCTTTGCCGACTACTTTCCTCTTCTGGGTCCGGACATCCTTTTCATCTACTCATCCTTTTGGGCCTTGGGGTGGTTCCAGTTTGTATTTGTTATCTCTTGCTGTGTAACGAATTATCTCAAAACTCAATGGCTTGAAAACATTTATTATGTCACAATTTCTGTGGGTTAGTAATCCAAGTGCAGATTCCGTGAGTTCTCCAGCACAGTGTCTTTTTAAAAGGCTGTGATCAAGATGTTGACTCGGATTATGGTTTCGTCTGAAGTCTCAGCTGGGGAAAAGTCTACTCCCAAACTTACTTGTGTGACTGTTGGCTGGATTCAGTTCCTTAGGGGCTGTTGGAATGGTGGACTCAGTTCTTCGTTGGCTGTTTGCCAGAGGCCATTCTTAGTTATTTATGACACGTGTCTCTCCATATTGCAGCTCATAATATGGCAGTTCTTTTTTTTTTTTTTTTTTATCAGAGTGACAACAGGCAGAGAAGGAAGATGGGTGGTAGTAGTCTTAGTGTTTTATAACCTAATTTTGGACATTTTTTTCTTTATTATACTTTAAGTTCTAGGGTACATGTGCACAACGTGCAGGTTTGTTACATAGGTATACATGTGCCATGTTGTTTTGCTGTACCCATCAACTTGTCATTTACATTAGGTATTTCTCCTAATGCTATCCCTCCCCCAGCCCAATTTTGGACATATTATCCCATCCCTTTTGATAGTAAGAAGTCACTAGGTCCACCCCTCACTCAAGGTGAGGGATTTACACAAAGATGTGAATACCAAGATCCAGAATTCAGAAAATCTTTGTGGGCCATTTTGGAAGCCATCTACCACACAGCTCTACTTCTACTAGCCAGGGGTTTCTGAGTGTTTTTTTTTTATAATTTCCCTGTACCCTAGAACTCCTTTAAACTTGGTCCTTTTGGAAATACATTTTCCTTAAATTGTCCTATGTATATCATCTGTTTACCAATAAGACCCTAACGAATGCAGGTATTATCCCACAAGCAAAGGGAAGCGATTGAGACTCTGCGTTTCTTGATAAGGGAATTCTTCATGAAAGGGTTTGAAGCAGGGGAGTCATTTGTTCAAAGTGGAGGATGGGATCTGAAATGGGGAAGTCAATGTGGAGAAGTTTCAGTGTGGAGGTCAATGGGTGATCGATGTGGAAGGGTTCGGTGTGGAGGGAGAGTGTTGGAGAAGTGGTAGGATTGGAGGTAGGAGGACAGTTTAGAGATTGAACAGGAATCCAGGTGAGGAAAAATGATGCCCAAATCAGTGGCAGTGGTAATACAGATGGGAGGATGTGTTTGAGAGATGTTTAGGAGGTTCAGGCAACAGAATTTGGGGGCTGAGAAGACATAGGGAGAATTTGAGAATAATGAGGAGGAATGAGGAGTCTTTTCCCTAGGCTATATCTGTGATTCTCAGAAAGTCTCCTGGGATAAACTTTTGAAGCAAATAGCTGTAGAACTGGATTGCCTGCCCCGCTCTTCTCTGTATGTAGATAAATTGAGAGAACCCAAGACAGAGTCTGTAAATGGACCAGGATATCTGGGTATTTGTTCTGGCTGCCCCACTCCACTAGCTCACTTATGGCCATGCATAAGTTGTTCCTACTTTTTGTTAAGTCTAGTTCTTTAATTTGTGAAGTAAGGGGTTAGCTATGCTGGGTGATCTCTAAAGCATTTTTTTAGATCTAACATTCTAGGTCTTTTGTAATCTAAAATAGAGAAACCTACATTTTATTATTTTACTACTTCATAGCCTCCTTTACTTTATTTTTAATTTTCTTTAAAAAGTGAACCGAGCCAAAACTTTAAAAACAGGTAAGTCAGAATGTTTAAAACAAATGGCTTTTGGTCTTCAGCACTTAGGGCTTGTTTTTTTTCACTTTTTTTTTTTTTTTTAACATTAAATAAAATTCCTGGCCACATGCAGTGGCTCATGCCTGTAATCCCAGCACTTTGGAAGGCCAAGGCAGGCAGATCACCTGAGATCAGGAGTCCGAGATCAGCTTGGCCAACATGGCAAAACCCTGTCTCTACTAAAAATACAAAAATTGGCCAGACATGGTGGCACACGCCTGTAATCCCAGCTACTTGGGAGGCTGAGGCAGGAGAATCACTTGAGCCTGGGAGGCAGAAGCTACAGTGAGCAGAGATGGTGCTACCGCACTCCAGCCTGGGTGACAGAGTGAGACTCTGTCTCAAGGACTAACTTCAGAAAGTGTTCAGGGTAACTAATTTAATTGTTCAGTCTACATTTTAAGATTCCTTTCATTAAATTTTTTGAAGCTTTTTTTATTGCCTTAGGAAAAAACTGTTCTGTTTTCCTTTTCCCCCAGGATT
Organism: Pan paniscus; assembly: GCF_029289425.2. Taxonomy (NCBI): domain Eukaryota; kingdom Metazoa; phylum Chordata; class Mammalia; order Primates; family Hominidae; genus Pan; species Pan paniscus. The sequence goes on from NC_073264.2 coordinate 73,084,814, forward strand.
AGACTTGCTGGAAGAAAAGCTCCCCCATCACATTATCTTGGTTGGCAGGAGACAGGCATGCAGGCAAGTCCCAGACCAGTGATATCAGTGTCCACAGATGAAAGGGATGGTATTTTTAGTGTGGGGAATAGCTCAGTGTGGTTTCATATGATGCATTTTGATGAGTATAACTTTCTAATTTGAAAAGCCTTTGGTGTGTTTAAGTCTTCATTTAATCTTTCCAATTTCTCCCCCTCATTTCATTTCAAGGAGTCTAAGATTTTTCATTTTGGCAGGCAGTTGATCACTCTTGTTATTGACACTCCTTTGCAGTATTCTTACACTGTGGAGAACCTGAATGGCTGTAAATTCCCTATTGGCAGGATTTTGAAGAAAAAAAATAAAAGCGAATAGATACCTGTGAAAGAAAAAATAAATACATTTTAAAATAATTGGAGGATAGAAGGATTACTTTTAAAAGTTCTGTTAGTTTGCCAGTACAGATCAAAACAGAAAATGGACACATTTTTTTGATCAGCATTCTCTATTCTAAAAACTTATTTCAATAAGGGAAAGAATATGCAAAGACATATAAATAGATATAGACATACACCCACTCCAAAAGAATAGTGATATCTTTCTGGTAAATAATATCCAAAGTTTGGAAAGAAATCAAATATCCATTGAAAGGAAACGAATTTTAGGGGGATAGGATTCACATTTGGAATGATCTCATAGTTAGTTTACTGGATTTCTGTTCTGGTCAACCTAATAATTGTCTTGAAAGTGAGATGGCTACTGACATTCTAGGATATGGTTAGGGAGAATATTCTTTATTTTTAAAACCCTACAAGATTTTTTCATTTTTTAAAATAAAATGTCTTATTTGTTAAATATGATGGTTATGTAGGTTTACTCAAAAGTGATTTTTTCCATTGCTCTTTATTATTTTCTGCATCTCTGTGCTTACAGCTGAAATAATTTTTAGTATTTTCTTTAGTGCAGGTCTGCTGAAGATAAATTCTCTCAGTTCTTGTTTGTCTAAAATATCTTTGGGCCAGGCACGTTGGCTTACGCCTGTAATCCCAGCACTTGGGAGGCCGAGGCAGGAAGATCACTTGGCCCAAGAGTTTGAGGCCAGTCTGGGTAACATAGGGAGACAACATCTCTACAAAAAGAAAGAAAGAAAATAAAAAAAAATTAGCTGTGCATGTTAGTACATGCCTGTAGTCCCAGCTACTCAGGAGGTGGAGGTGGGGGAATCACTTGAGCCTGGGAGGTCAAGGCTGCAGTGGGCCATGATTGTGCCACCACACTCTAGCCTGGGCAACAGAGTGAGGCATGGTTTCAAAGACAAAAAGAAAGTCTTTGTTTCATCTTCATTTTGTGAAGGGTGTTTTTTCTAGATTTAGAATTCTAGATTGTCGGTTATTTTATTTATCATAACTGTCATTGTCTCTTGGCTTTCATTGTTTCTGTTGGGCAGTTGGCTTAAGTTTGATTATTCCTCCTTCGAATGTAATCTGTTTTTTCCTTTGGCTGCTTTTAAGATTTATTTCACTTTGGTTTTAGCAGTTTTATTATAAGGTGTGATTTTCTTTTTAATTTATTCTCCTTAGAGCTTATGAGACTTTTTATTTGATTGGTGCTTGGGGATTCTTTTTTTTTTTTTGATGGAGTCTTGCTCTGTCACCCAGGCTGGAGTGCAATGGTGCAACCTTGGCTCACTGCAGCTGCCACCTCCTGGAATCAAGTGATTCTCCTGCCCCAACCTCCCGAGTAGCTGGGACTAGAGGTGCATGCCACCACGCCCAAATAATTTTTGTATTTTTAGTACAGTCGGGGTTTCACCATGTTGACCAGGATGGTCTCGATCTCTTGACCTCGTGATCCTCCCACCTCAGCCTCCCAAAGTGCTGGGATTATAGGCATGAGCCACCATGCCCGGCTGTGCTTGGGAATTCTTAACCATTAACTTTTCAAATATTGTTTATGCCTAGTTTTCTCATTTCTCTCTTCTTGGGATTGTGTTCATATGTTAGGACCTTTTTCCTCTAGATTTCATGTGTTTCTTATGCTCTTTTCTGTATTTTTTATTCCTTTGTCATTTTGTGCTTCAACATGGATATTTTCTACCGACTTATCCTCCAGTTCACTAATTCTCTCTTCAATATATTAGATAATCTGTGGTTAAAGTCATCCCATTGAATTTGTAACCTTAGTTATTGATTTTTTAAGTTCTAAAATTTTCATTTAATTTTCTTTTTATAGTTTCTAGTTTTCTGCTAAACTTCTCTATTTTGTCATTTAATTCCTAAACATATTAATCATAATTGTTTCAAAGTCCATATCTGATACTTTAAAGTCTTTATCACTTGCTGGACTGTTTCTACTAACCTTTTCTTTCTTTTTTTTTTTTTGTTGTTTTTATTTATTTATTTATTTTATTTTTTATTTTTTTTAATTATTATACTTTAAGTTTTAGGGTACATGTGCACATTGTGCAGGTTAGTTACGTATGTATACATGTGCCATGCTGGTGCGCTGCACCCACTAACTCATCATCTAGCATTAGGTATATCTCCCAATGCTATCCCTCCCCCCTCCCCCCACCCCACAACAGTCCCCAGAGTGTGATGTTCCCCTTCCTGTGTCCATGTGATCTCATTGTTCAATTCCCACCTATGAGTGAGAATATGCGGTGTTTGGTGTTTTGTTCTTGCGATAGTTTACTGAGAATGATGATTTCCAATTTCATCCATGTCCCTACAAAGGGTGTGAACTCATCCTTTTTTATGGCTGCATAGTAGTCCATGGTGTATATGTGCCACATTTTCTTAATCCGGTCTATCATTGTTGGACATTTGAGTTGGTTCCAAGTCTTTGCTCTTCTGAATAATGCCGCAATAAACATACATGTGCATGTGTCTTTATAGCAGCATGATTTATAGTCCTTTGAGTATATACCCAGTAATGGGATGGCTGGGTCAAATGGTATTTCTAGTTCTAGATCCCTGAGGAATCGCCACACTGACTTCCACAATGGTTGAACTAGTTTACAGTCCCACCAACAGTGTAAAAGTGTTCCTATTTCTCCACATCCTCTCCAGCACCTGTTGTTTCCTGACTTTTTAATGATTGCCATTCTAACTGGTGTGAGATGGTATCTCATTGTGGTTTTGATTTGCATTTCTCTGATGGCCAGTGATCATGAGCATTTTTTCATGTGTTTTTTGGCTGCATAAATGTCTTCTTTTGAGAAGTGTCTGTTCATGTCCTTCGCCCACTTTTTGATGGGGTTGTTTGTTTTTTTCTTGTAAATTTGAGTTCATTGTAGATTCTGGATATTAGCCCTTTGTCAGATGAGTAGGTTGCGAAAATTTTCTCCCATGTTGTAGGTTGCCTGTTCACTCTGATGGTAGTTTCTTTTGCTGTGCAGAAGCTCTTTAGTTTAATTAGATCCCATTTGTCAATTTTGTCTTTTGATGCCATTGCTTTTGGTGTTTTAGACATGAAGTCTTTGCCCATGCCTATGTCCTGAATGGTAATGCCTAGGTTTTCTTCTAGGGTTTTTATGGTTTTAGGTCTAACGTTTAAGTCTTTAATCCATCTTGAATTGATTTTTGTATAAGGTGTAAGGAAGGGATCCAGTTTCAGCTTTCTACATATGGCTAGCCAGTTTTCCCAGCACCATTTATTAAATAGGGAATCCTTTCTCCATTGCTTGTTTTTGTCAGGTTTGTCAAAGATCAGATAGTTGTAGATATGTGGCGTTATTTCTGAGGGCTCTGTTCTGTTCCATTGATCTATATCTCTGTTTTGGTACCAGTACCATGCTGTTTTGGTTACTGTAGCCTTGTAGTATAGTTTGAAGTCAGGTAGTGTGATGCCTCCAGCTTTGTTCTTTTGGCTTAGGATTGACTTGGCAATGCGGGCTCTTTTTTGGTTCCATATGAACTTTAAAGTAGTTTTTTCCAATTCTGTGAAGAAAGGCATTGGTAGCTTGATGGGGATGGCATTGAATCTGTAAATTACCTTGGGCAGTATGGCCATTTTCACAATATTGATTCTTCCTACCCATGAGCATGGAATGTTCTTCCATTTGTTTTTATCCTCTTTTATTTTGTTGAGCAGTGGTTTGTAGTTCTCCTTGAAGAGGTCCTTCACATCCCTTGTAAGTTGGATTCCTAGGTATTTAATTCTCTTTGAAGCAATTGTGAATGGGAGTTCACTCATGATTTGGTTCTCTGTTTGTCTGTTGTTGGTGTATAAGAATACTTGTGATTTTTGCATATTGATTTTGTATCCTGAGACTTTGCTGAAGTTGCTTATCAGCTTAAGGAGATTTTGGGATAAGACAATGGGGTTTTCTAGATATACAATCATGTCATCTGCAAACAGGGACAATTTGACTTCCTCTTTTCCTAATTGAATACCCTTTATTTCCTTCTCCTGCCTAATTGCCCTGGCCAGAACTTCCAACACTATGTTGAATAGGAGTGGTGAGAGAGGGCATCCCTGTCTTGTGCCAGTTTTCAAAGGGAATGCTTCCAGTTTTTGCCCATTCAGTATGATATTGGCTGTGGGTTTGTCATAGATAGCTCTTATTATTTTGAAATACGTCCCATCAATACCTAATTTATTGAGAGTTTTTAGCATGAAGCGTTGTTGAATTTTGTCAAAGGCCTTTTCTGCATCTATTGAGATAATCATGTGGTTTTTGTCTTTGGTTCTGTTTATATGCTGGATTACATTTATTGATTTGCGTATATTGAACCAGCCTTGCATCCCAGGGATGAAGCCCACTTGATCATGGTGGATAAGCTTTTTGATGTGCTGCTGGATTCGGTTTGCCAGTATTTTATTGAGGATTTTTGCATCAGTGTTCATCAAGGATATTGGTCTAATATTCTCTTTTTATGTTGTGTCTCTGCCCGGCTTTGGTATCAGGATGATGCTGGCCTCATAAAATGAGTTAGGGAGGATTCCTTCTTTTTCTATTGATTGGAATAGTTTCAGAAGGAATGGTACCAGCTCCTCCTTGTACCTCTGGTAGAATTTGGCTGTGAATCCATCTGGTCCTGGACTCTTTTTGGTTGGTAAGCTATTGATTATTGCCACAATTTCAGATCCTGTTATTGGTCTATTCAGAGATTCAACTTCTTCCTGGTTTAGTCTTGGGAGAGTGTATGTGTCGAGGAATTTATCCATTTCTTCTAGATTTTCTAGTTTATTTGCGTAGAGGTGTTTGTAGTATTCTCTGATGGTAGTTTGTATTTCTGTGGGATTGGTGATGATATCCCCTTTATCATTTTTTATTACATCTATTTGATTCTTCTCTCTTTTTTTCTTTATTAGTCTTGGTAGCAGTCTATCAATTTTGTTGATCCTTTCAAAAAACCAGCTCCTGGATTCATTAATTTTTTGAAGGGTTTTTTGTGTCTCTATTTCCCTCATTTCTGCTCTGATTTTAGTTATTTCTTGCCTTCTGCTAGCTTTTGAATGTGTTTGCTCTTGCTTTTCTAGTTCTTTTAATTGTGATGTTAGGGTGTCAATTTTGGATCTTTCCTGCTTTCTCTTGTGGGCATTTAGTGCTATAAATTTTCCTCTACACATTGCTTTGAATGCGTCCCAGAGATTCTGGTATGTTGTGTCTTTGTTCTCATTGGTTTGAAAGAACATCTTTATTTCTGCCTTCATTTCATTATGTACCCAGTAGTCATTCAGGAGCAGGTTGTTCAGTTTCCATGTAGTTGAGTGGATTTGAGTGAGATTCTTAATCCTGAGTTCTAGTTTGATTGCACTGTGATCTGAGAGATAGTTTGTTATAATTTCTGTTTTTTTACATTTGCTGAAGAGAGCTTTACTTCCAAGTATGTGGTCAATTTTGGAATAGGTGTGATGTGCTGAAAAAAATGTATATTCCATTGCTTTGGGTCAGAGAGTTCTGTAGATGTCTATTAGGTCTGCTTGGTGCAGAGCTGAGTTCAATTCCTGGGTATCCTTGTGGACTTTCTATCTCGTTGATCTGTCTAATGTTGACAGTGGGGTGTTAAAGTCTCCCATTATTAATGTGTGGGAGTCTAAGCCCCTTTGTAGGTCACTCAGGACTTGCTTTATGAATCTGGGTGCTCCTGTATTGGGTGCATATATATTTAGGATAGTTAGCTCTTCTTGTTGAATTGATCCCTTTACCATTATGTAATGGCCTTCTTTGTCTCTTTTGATCTTTGTTGGTTTAAAGTCTGTTTTATCTGAGACTAGGATTGCAACCCCTGCCTTTTTTTGTTTTCCATTTGCTTGGTAGATCTTCCTCCATCCTTTTATTTTGAGCCTATGTGTGTCTCTGCACATGAGATGGATTTCCTGAATACAGCACACTGATGGATCTTGACTCTTTATCCAATTTGCCAGTCTGTGTCTTTTAATTGGAGCATTTAGTCCATTTACATTTAAAGTTAATATTGTTATGTGTGAATTTGATCCTGTCATTATGATGTTAGCTGGTGATTTTGCTTGTTAGTTGATGCAGTTTCTTCCTAGTCTCGATGGTCTTTACATTTTGGCATGATTTTGCAGCGGCTGGTACCGGTTGTTCTTTTCCATGTTTAGCACTTCCTTCAGGAGCTCTTTTAGGGCAGGCCTGGTGGTGACAAAATCTCTCAGCATTTGCTTGTCTGCAAAGTATTTTATTTCTCCTTCACTTATGAAGCTTAGTTTGGCTGGATATGAAATTCTGGGTTGAAAATTCTTTTCTTTAAGAATGTTGAATATTGGCCCCCACTCTCTTCTGGCTTGTAGGGTTTCTGCCGAGAGATCCGCTGTTAGTCTGATGGGCTTCCCTTTGAGGGTAACCCGACCTTTCTCTCTGGCTGCCCTTAACATTTTTTCCTTCATTTCAACTTTGGTGAATCTGACAATTATGTGTCTTGGAGTTGCTCTTCTCGAGGAGTATCTTTGTGGCATTCTCTGTATTTTCTGAATCTGAACGTTGGCCTGCCTTGCTAGATTGGGGAAGTTCTCCTGGATAATATCCTGCAGAGTATTTTCCAACTTGGTTCCATTCTCCCCATCACTTTCAGGTACACCAATCAGACGTAGATTTGGTCTTTTCACATAGTCCCATATTTCTTGGAGGCTTTGCTCATTTCTTTTTATTCTTTTTTCTCTAAATTTCCCTTCTCGCTTCATTTCATTCATTTCATCTTCCATTGCTGATACCCTTTCTTCCAGTTGATCGCATCGGCTCCTGAGGCTTCTGCATTCTTCACATAGTTCTCGAGCCTTGGTTTTCAGCTCCATCAGCTCCTTTAAGCACTTCTCTGTATTGGTTATTCTAGTTATACATTCTTCTAAATTTTTTTCAAAGTTTTCAACTTCTTTGCCTTTGGTTTGAATGTCCTCCTGTATCTCAGAGTAATTTGATCGTCTGAAGCCTTCTTCTCTCAACTCGTCAAAGTCATTCTCCGTCCAGCTTTGTTCCGTTGCTGGTGAGGAACGGCTTCCCTTTGGAGGAGGAGAGGCGCTCTGCTTTTTAGAGTTTCCAGTTTTTCTGTTCTGTTTTTTCCCCATCTTTGTGGTTTTATCTACTTTTGGTCTTTGATGATGGTGATGTACAGATGGGTTTTTGGTGTGGGTGTCCTTTCTGTTTGTTAGTTTTCCTTCTAACAGACAGGACCCTCAGCTGCAGGTCTGTTGGAGTACCCGGCCGTGTGAGGTGTCAGTGTGCCCCTGCTGGGGGGTGCCTCCCTGTTAGGCTGCTCGGGGGTGCCTCCCAGTTAGGCTGCTCGGGGGTCAGGGGTCAGGGACCCACTTGAGGAGGCAGTCTGCCCATTCTCAGATCTCCAGCTGCGTGCTGGGAGAACCACTGCTCTCTTCAAAGCTGTCAGACAGGGACATTTAAGTCTGCAGAGGTTACTGCTGTCTTTTTCTTTGTCTGTGCCCTGCCCCCATAGGTGGAGCCTACAGAGGCAGGCAGGCCTCCTTGAGCTGTGGTGGGCTCCACCCAGTTCGAGCTTCCCGGCTGCTTTGTTTACCTAAGCAAGCCTGGGCAATGGCGGGCACCCCTCCCCCAGCCTCGCTGCCGCCTTGCAGTTTGATCTCAGACTGCTGTGCTAGCCATCAGCGAGACTCCGTGGGCGTAGGACCCTCCGAGCCAGGTGCGGGATATAATCTCGTGGTGCGCCGTTTTTTAAGCCCGTCAGAAAAGCGCAGTATTCGGGTGGGAGTGACCCGATTTTCCAGGTGCCCTCCGTCACCCCTTTCTTTGACTAGGAAAGGGAACTCCCTGACCCCTTGCGCTTCCCGAGTGAGGCAATGCCTCGCCCTGCTTCGGCTGACGCACGGTGTGCGCACCCACTGACCTGCGCCCAGTGTCTGGCACTCCCTAGTGAGATGAACCCGGTACCTCAGATGGAAATGCAGAAATCACCCGTCTTCTGCGTCGCTCAGGCTGGGAGCTGTAGACTGGAGCTGTTCCTATTTGGCCATCTTGGCTCCTCCCTCCTTCTGTTTATTTTTTATTAAGTTCTGGGCATTATACAAATAATATAGAAGACGTCATTTACGGCTCTAGGACAATGTTATGTTACTTCTGAGAGAACTTAACTATTTTTTTCTTTTATGTCAGTCAAAATAGGAATGGATTACCTTAATCAAGTCAGACACAAAGATTACTTGTAGCTGGACTTCAGTTCTTCTTAGGGCTAGATATATTTCTAGATCTCCTTTACTCTCTGTAGGGAGCCCTTCTGGTTCCAACCAAAACCCTGGGTGCCCCTCCTCCTTGAAGGACTCTGACCTCTAATTTTTGTCCTTTAAACTCTATGACACTGCCAAAAGCTCTGTTCAGCTTCTTGATCATGCCTTTTGTTTAAGAAATTGACAATGCTCTTGAGAAGAACAAGCAGCTCCAATTGCTGGGCTCATCTTCTTAGTTTTCTTCTTTCAGGTCATGGCCTCACAAACTCTTACTGTCTTGGTTGCTTTTCAATGCCCTCAAACATGTTTAACAAAATGTTTTTCAGCATTTCCAGTTGCTCTCATCAGGAGGGTGTTTCTGAAACATCTAGTTAGCCATTGCCAGAAGTAGAACCCCAGAACATTGGCCTTGAGAGAAGGTGGATCCATCTTTTATAGCCTTGGTTTGCTCTTAAAATGTTTTAGAAAAGACATATCCTGAGTGTCTTAGTGGTCTAGCGTGATGGTGGCAGAGGTGAAGAAAAGTGAAACTTCCAGTATATTTAAAAAGTGGAATTAACCTGTTATTAGTTTTAGATGGAGATGAGAGAGGAGGATTCAGGGCTAATGGCCAGGATCTGGACTGGGCATCTGGATGTCCAGTCACTAGGATAAGTGGTTGGGTTAGTGACACTGGAGCCTCAAGTCACCACAGTAACAGAATGACATTCACCACAGCCTAGTTATGTAAAACTCTGGACAGAGGGAATAAATCCAGGCAAATACCTCTACATATGAAATGGACCTGAAAAGAAGCTTTACCTGGAGGAAACCTTACCTGACTCCAGAGACCTTTTTGGTTTAGAAAACAGGAGGTAGCTTGTATCTGTCAGTATGACACTTTTGAACATTTCTGTATTAGTTTGCTAAGGTGCTGTAACAAAGTCCCACAAACTATGGCTTAAGACAACAGGAATATATTCTGTCACAGTTCAGGAGGATAGAAATCTGAAATCAAGGACTGGGCAGGGCTACGCTCCATTTGAAGGCTTAGGGAAGTCCCCTTTCTTGCTTCTTCCTGGATTTCTGTGGCTGCTGGAGATCCTTGGTGTTCCTTGGCTTGCAGCAGCATCACCCTGGTCTTCGCCTTTTTCCTACCTCACCTTCCTCATGTGCCTACCTCTGTGTTTCACATGGCCTTATAAGGACACTAGTTGTGGGATTTAGGCCTACATCCCCATACCCCCAATTGATTGTGACCTCATCTTAATGAATTACATCTCAAAGACCCTAATTTCCAAATGAACTTACATACGCAAGTCCCAGGGCTTAGGACTACAAAATATCTTTTTGACAGACACAACTCAATCCACAACAATTTCTAGTTTATCACCACGTGAAGCTTAGTGCTCTTTGCAAAGATCAAATGAACAAGTAGTGTACTTATTGAGCTGTTGCTTCTGACAAAGCACTGTGTGGGGAATAAAAAGTAGCATGACACACAGTCTCTGTCCTAGACAACTTTACCGTCCAACTGGGGAGACCAAGAGTGATGCAGAACTCAGGAGGAAAATAAGCTTTGGTTGGCCACCTACCATTTACCAGATACTGCAGTGGGGGCTGTACATATATTGAGCCATTTAATCATCAGAATAGCTTGCTAGGTAAGTGGTATTCACCCTATATTACAGATAAGGGAACTGAGGGTCAGAAGGAGTAAATAACTAGTATTAAGTGGTGCTATCAGAATTTGAATCTAGATTTGTTGTATTCTAAAACCTGTGGTTTTGGGGAAGAAACTGAATTATGTTAAAAAAAAAAAACAACAACAACTTAAAGCTGTTAGAAATTAACCATAAGAGAGTTAGTGTGAGAGCTGGGTGTGGTGGCTTGCATCTGTAGTCCTAGCTACTGAGGAGGCTGAGATGGGAGGATCCCTTGAGCCCAGGAGTTTGAGACCAGCCCGTGCAATATAGTGAGACCCTGTCTCAAAAAAAAAAAAAAAAAAAAAAGTTGGTGTGGACAAGGAAGGCTTATTGAGGAAGAAGAAATTTGAAGAGAAATCATCTGAACTGTATTTTTAAGAAAGGGTAGGAGTTGGCTGGTGGAAAAGAGCCAAAAACTGATTCCAGGTGATGGGAGCTACGTGAACCAAGGCAAGGGGATAGAATATATCAGATGTATTTAGGAGAAAATATATTTTATAATACTATATATAAGATACGTGCTTTATATAATTATAGCCTCATTCTTCATACGGAGACCTTGAAGCAAGAAAACAAACATTTTTAGCTCTGTGTCTCACATGGTAAGGTATTGGTAAAGCTGAGCCTTCTGCCAATGAATTTTTTTTCCATTCATCTTCAGAAATAATCGCTTTCCATTTAAAAAGTAATAATTCAATTTAGAAAGAATCAAAATATAAAGTAGAGAAAAAATCTCTCATATTCCTATCATGCAAATATGACTGAAGTTAACATTTTGGTCTCTTCCTCCCAGTCCTTGAATTTGTATCAGTAGTATACATAACACATTAACCTAGAGAGTAATCATAGTGTATGTGCTATTTTGTGCTTTTCTACCATAACCTAAGCACTAATCTGTGCCATAATATGTCATCATTATCATAGTTTTATTTATTTATTTTTATTATTTTTAATTTTGAGATGGAGTCTCGTTCTGTCACCAGGCTGGAGTGCAGTGGTGTGATCTCGGCTCACTGCAACTGCCGCCTCCTAAGTTCAAGTGATTCTCCTGCCTCAGCCTCCCGAGTAGCTGGGACTACAGGCATGCGCCACCATGCCCAGCTAATTTTTGTATTTTTAGTAGAGACGGGGTCTCACTATGTTGGCCAGAATGGTCTCGATCTCTTGACCTCATGATCCGCCCACCTTGGCCTCCCAAATTGCGGGGATTACAGCTGTGAGCCACTGCACCTGGCTATCGTAGTTTTAAAGGTTGAATAATATTCTAAGTAGATAATGTACCATGATTTACTTATTTAGGGTTTGTTATTAATAGCAAATTTAAAAATTCCTAGGTCAAAATGCATGACCTGTGTTACAACTCCTATTATATATATGGTTTTCTGGAAGGTCAATATTGATTTTGGCATATATAGACTGGGCTTCTCTGGGTTGTTGTAAAAGTTCTATGTCATTGAACTACAGAAAGAGGGTGAGGGGATGTCTAACAATTAGGGCCAGTGTTTTCTTCACCTCTAAACCACATCCCCATCCTAGTGTCTGCTTGGCTTTGCAACACCATCCTTATCCTGAGAGCTTTGTTGATGCCTGGGGATATTCAGAAATTTTCTACTTGGAACCCTTCCAAGACATTTGCTATTTTATTCTCTATTTGTTTTTCTTAAGCAACTAACTAAATAAGAATAACATTTCAACCTCTTTCTACTCCCCACAGCATTTTTTCCTGCCTGCACCACCTCTGCCTACAGTTTAACCATGGGGTTGCTTCTTATATTTTAAAGCTAAATACAAAAGCACAGTTCTGAGAAGCAGCCAAGTTCTGCAGCCAAGTTTGAAGAATAAAACTTTAAAACAGCTCTTCTGTCACACACTTGAGAGGGGAGGCAGGCTTTGCTATAAATAAGTCACATTCCATTTCTATCTCATCCTTTGCAGTCCTCTTGGGTAATGCTTTTTGTATATGACTACAGTGTTCTCGAACTGCCCACTCACCCCTTTCAACCTTCCATTTTGTGCCTCACTTTATTTAAATGTTCAGTAGTTTTGGAGTTTAGGGACCCTGCATGAAAGGAGTAGACCTTTCCTTTCATTCTTCAGGCTTAGATGTAATGAGGTTCAGTGGCTAACTTATTAGAAACTATACTTTCTCTTTGTCTGTAACGTTTTCAGCAGCTGCCTGGATTAGTTTCCTATTGCTGCCATAACAAATTGCCACAAATGTAATGGCTTAAAACAAGGCCAGGCACAGTGGTGCATGCCTGTAATTCCAGCACTTTGGGAGGCTGAGATGGGCAGATTGCTTGAGCTCAAGCCAAGCAATTCAAGACCAGCCTGGCCAACATGATGAGACCCCCATCTCTATTTAAAAAAAAAAAAAATACAAAAGTTGTCTGGGTGTGGTGGCGTGCACCTGTAATCTCAACTACTCAGGAGGCTGAAGTGGGAGGATCACCTGAGCCTGGGGAGCTCAAGGCTGCAGTGAGCCATGATCGTGCCACTGCATTGCAACCTGGGTGACAGAGTGAGACCCTGTCTCAAAAAACCAAAAACCAAGAAACCCCACAAATGCATTTTCTTATAATTCTAGAAATCAGGAGTGAAAAATGATTTGGCAGAGCTGCATGCCCTCAGGGGCTCTAGGAGAATTCATTTCCTCCCCTTTTCCAGCTTCTAGAGGCTGTCTACATTCCCTAAGTCATAGCCCCACATCAGTCCCACCTCTACTCTTGGCATCATATCTCCTTCTCCAACTCTGACCCTCCTTTCTCTCTCTTATAGGACCCCCGGTGATTACATGGAGCCCACACACATAATCCAGGGGTACCTCCCCATCTCAGAGTCCTTAACTTAGTCCCACCTGCAGAGTCTCTTTTGCCAAGTCAAATAACATATTTATAGGTTTGTGGGATTAGGGTGTGGACATCTTTGGAGGGCCGTTATTCTACTTATCACACTGTCTTAGAAAAGGAAAGGAAAATAATTTTGGAATTTTTGTCTTTTTCATAGCTAGGGAGGAGGTACGCTGAAGTTTTGTTTTTCCTTCCTGTATTTGTGATGGTTGATATGTGGCAATCTAAACTAAGTCTGGGATGTCTGTTTGTATTGGCTGAAGTTCATTGGAGGGCAGAAAAGAGGAGAGTTTCAGAGACTGGCAGTGAGGATGGGAGGGTGGCTTAAAGACCTTCACAACTTGCTCACTGGGTGCTCCTGTTAGGCCCCACAAACAAGCCCATGCCATCGAGGAGAAGTGACCAAGCAGATACATTCAAAATGAATAAAAGGAAGACCTCATTTACTGTAGTCCCATCCAGTGTGGCTTCCTTATAGGACTATTTGTCTCTAATTATTTTATTTATTTTTTATTTTTTCAGAGAGAGTCTCACTCTGTTCCCCAGGCTGGAGTGTAATGGTGTGATCTTGGCTCACTCAGCCTTGACCTCTGGGGCTTGATCCTCCCGTCTCAGCCTCCCCATAGCTGGGACTACAGGCATGCACCACCACACCTGGCTAATTTTTAAACTTTTTTGTAGAGACAGGGTCTCACTGTGCTGCCCAGGCTGGGCTTGAACTCCTGGGCTCAAGTATATCCTCCCTCCTCAGCCTCCCAACATGCTGAGATTACAGGTGTGAGCCACCACGCTTGAACTATATTTTAAAAAAATATTAATTATGATACTAAACAATACAGTGAATAAATAACCTTCTCATGACTGTCCATCTGGCATAGTAGAAGACTTTATGTGCTTTTTTCAAACAATGAGAGAAAGTGCTGGCATATCGCACTTCCCTTAGCTTGAGAGACATGTGCCAATCTGCTTGTTTACTCTGCTAAGGCCTCTCTTTCCATCATTTTCCATGTTCTGGTCAGGAGTTGTGACATATAGTGGCTGACAAAAGGCACACAAGTGATAGTGTTGGTGGCCAATCTGCCAGGGAAGAGTCTGACCCTGGGCGCTAATGTGACTCAAGGTAGATGAGCCCTTCGAGGAGCTAGTCAAGGAAACAGATGATAAAGTCTAACTATCATTGAGCGAGCAGGGAGTGAGCATTTTCTTTCTGAAGGGAGTTATTACTGTCATTAACTTCATTGCGTTGCTGGGAAGGAGGGGTCAGTAGTTGAAACAAAAGTCTCCTATGGCTGATGACATGTTACAACTTTAGGACAGTTGTCAGCAAGCAACTTGCTGTTGGGCCTAATCTGTCCCCATGCCTTTGATCCCTTGAGCCTCAGGATGGTTTCTACATTTTGCAATGGTTGAAAAACTTTAAAAGAGAAGCCATATTTTGTGACATGTGAACATTATGTGAAATTCAAATTTCAGTATCTGTGTATCAAGTTTTATTGAAACACAGCCACATCATTTGTTTATGAATTATCTATGGCTTTTTTTTTTGAGCTACCACGGAGGAGTTGAGTGGTTGTGACAGAGACTGTCCGTATGACCGGTGAAGCCTAAAATATTTACTAACTGGCTTTTTACAGAGAAGTTTGCAGCTTCTGTTTTAGGAGATTTGAAAGAGACTGAAAAAGCATCGGCAAATGTCCTTGTTGGGACAATATTTCCATAGGAACCAAGACCCAGTGATTCCATGTGGTGCTGATTTATTTCCAGGAACCCATGGAGGGTCTAACTGGGGAGGGGGTATACAAGATAAATTAGAAACCAGTGCACATTCCTGTACTACAAAAAATATACAAGACCTGCCATTCACCCCTCAAATAATATGTTTCCTTTCCTGAGGGGTCACATAATTTATGCCAGTACATTATTGATGAGATTTTTGTTTGTTTTTTTTAAATAAAAAACAGGCATATTGAGCTGCTGGAAGTGTTGAGCTGGCTGTTCTGAAATATCCCACTAGGATATTCCACTTGCTGGCTGGCTACCTCCATCTCAGATGCAATGTCCAAATGGCTGTCAATTTCTGCAGGACCCACTTTGTGCCAGGCATTGGGCCAGTGCTTTGGGCACGTGAATTGCTCACACTGAGAGCACTGCTGTAAAATCATTGTTATTCCCATGCCGCATATGAAGAAAGGAGCTTACACTGGGTAAACCCGTGCCTGGGCCTCCCCTGTAAGTGGGAATCCCGAGTTGCAGGTCAGGCTGTCTCTTCTTCACAGACCATGCTCTTTCACAAGACCTGGAAGGAACAAGACAACCACCTGGGGAGCTGCTTACTTCTGATCTTTTCTCTGGGATGCCAGGGCTATCACGACCTCATAGGCAAGATACTCTAATCACTGAGTTATGGTGTTCAGTGATAATATCGACTTCCATTTTTATAATTTCTTCTAGCACTCTGCATCCTGCATGTTATATTTGTAAAAGGCCTGTGAAAAACATAAGGCAGACATATCTATTTCTGCTTTGTAAATGAGGAAACTGAAGCTCAGGGGTAAAGAGGCCTTTCTAGGCTCAACCAGCTTTTAGTGGCAGAGCCAGACCTCCTGACCTGGGGTCTGGTGCCTGTACACTACTTCCCATGGGCCAGGTCTTTGGGAATAGAGCTGCGTCACTCACACTTACCTTAGCAGAGGCTGTGATAGACTCTAAGCCATATGGTTTTTAGTTTATCCTCAGTGAACCTCAGGTCATCAACTGACCTCCAGAGACCAATTTCACGTTGTAGATGGTTTTTTTTGTTGGCATTACTTTACAACTGTGACTCTGCTGAATGCACTGTACCTTTCTCTTCCCTATTACCACATCCATTGCTTGAGTTTCAGTCCTGTCTTAGTCCATTTTGTGTTGCTATAAAGGAGTACCAGACACTGGGTATAAAGAAAAGAGGATTTATAAAGAAAAGAGGGTTATTTAGCTCACAGTTCTGCAGGTGTACAAGAAGCATGGCACCGGCATCAACATGTCAGAGAAGGTCAAAGGAGAAGTGAGTACGTGTGAAGAGACACCATACCCAAAGGGCATCCTGGCTTTACATAATAATAAACCAACCTAATCCCATCTCACCAGAGTGAGAACAGCAGCCCAGCACTAAGTCATTCAGGAGGGATCTACGCCTATAACTCAAACACCTTCCCCTAGGCCCCACCTTCTGACACCACCACAGTGGGGAGCAAATTTCAACATGAGATTTGATGGGGACAAAAAATCCCATTATCCAAACCATAGCAAGCCCCAAACCAAACCAAAAGCAGATCCCCGTTCATGGTTCCCCTTTCCACATGGTTCCAAATGAGGAAGGGCAAAATTCATGTGTTCTGCTCAGAAAAAGGTTGAAAAGTTATTGGGAAACACATCTTCCAAGGTTTGTGTCCTTTGGGACATGGGAATATGTTATTAACCAGGACAGCTGCTCACAGCTGCACAGGGATGTATTGAAACAGCTCATTTTAAGCAAATTTTAAGTAGTGGAGAGGATCATTCCTGGGCATATTTCACAAGCATTCTGTCTTGGTTTTACCCCAATCTCTGCATATTCCTTCTTAGTCTTCATTCCTGGGGCAGCTTCTTCTGCCCACCCCGTGAAACTTTGGCCCATTCTTTTCTGTATGCTGTCCAGGGGCCATCTCCTCCTCTCTGCATGCTGCGTTGAGGATCCCCAAATTGCTATCCTCTCTCCAAACTCCAAATGCCTATATCCAGCTACCAACAAGGCATCTCTGTTTGAATCTTCCTCACTTACCACAAACATAACAGGTAGAACATAGCTTATTTCTTGCCCTGCCAAAACTGTTCTCCTTCTGAGCTTCAGTGCTTGGTGTAGCATCCTCCACAGAGTTGGCATCGGAGGCAGAACCTGAACCTGATTCTCTTTGACAGGCCTCATCACTCACCACTCTACGCAATATGAAAATGACATGCCATGTGAATCCAATGCCATGTAAAAAAAGATAACATTTTCTGTTTGTCTCCCTAGGATATTGTAAATGCTTGGCACCAAGTAGGTGATAAATAAATGTGAAGGACAAACCTGTTGATTAAGCGTTCCTGAGACATATCCTTTATCTTTCTCAGATGAGATTCTCTGCCACATAGCTTATCCCTGTATTGGGTGGATTGTGTAACTCTGAGGTTCAAACATTGGGTATTGCCCCTAAACCTTGCACAGTTATTTATCTCAGAACTGTTGAGTTTGGCGGCTGTCCACATCATGTAACAATTCTGCTGTTACCTTCCTTTCCTTGTTTTCTTCCTTCCCTCTCTCCTCATCTTCCACATTCCTATCTGTGAGAGAGGATGAGAAAAAAACAGACAAGAAGACAAACCCATATTTCTCTCACCAATGAAAAATACCTTTCCGTTCTGTTTTTACCATTAAATGTGGTGTTTGCCCTCTGTGTCTCAATTAAAACAGGTTATTTCCTTCTTAGTTTCTTCTTTTATATTTTTTTTCTTGTTTCAGAAATGGTTCATGTTAATTGTAAAAGAAAAATTCTGAAATTATAGATAAGCCCAAAGAAATAAATAAAACATGTAACAACCCCCTGCTCAGAGAGTTGTGGTTAACTTTTGAAGTACGGACTTCCATACTTTTTTTCTAGGTACATATTTTAACAGAAATAGAGACTTACTGTACTTGCTGTTGGGAAGCTTCTTTTCACATAATAGATTGAGAATATTTTCTTGTGACAGTCAATATTCCTCTAGACCAGCAATTAGATCACTTTGTTTAAAGGGCCACATAGTAACTATTTTAGGCTTTGTGGGACTTACTGTCTCTTTCAGCTAATCAACTCTGCTGTTGTAAGTGCAGAAGCATTCACAGAAAGTGTGTAAATGAATGGACATGTCTGTATTCTAATAAAACTTTATGAAAACAGGCAGTGAGCCAGATTTGGCCCATGGGTGGGGCTGTAGTTTGCCTATGCTTGTCTAGAATATCTTTTTTTTTTTTTTTGAGACAGAGTGAGACAGAGTCTTACTCTGTCACCCAGGCTGGAGTGCAGTGGCGTGATCTAGGCTCACTGCAACCTCCACCTCCTGGGTTCAAGTGATTCTCCTGCCTTAGCCTCCTGAATAGCTGGGACTATAGGCCTGCGCCGCCATGCTTGGCTAATTTTTTTGTAGTTTTAGTATAGACAGAGTTTTGCCATGTTGGCCAGGCTGGTCTCGAACTCCTGACCTCAAATGATCCTCCCACCTCGGCCTCCCAAAGTGTTGGGATTACAGGCGTGAGCCACCACACTCCACTAGAATATCATTTTTAATGCCTAAATAGTGTTCCGTCTTATTGATATATCATTATTTACTTAACCAGTCAGAGTTATAGCTAACGTTGTTTGAGGCCTTACTCTGTGCTTGCAACATTGCTGCGTTTGTTCTATTTGCATTCTGACTTACACCTGCCCACAGCCCTGTGTAGTGTAGGTATTATTCTTTCTATTTAACAGATGAGGGAACTCGGATAAAGAACAGGTAGGTAATTTGCCTAAAGTTAGATGGTTAGTAAATAGAAAACTCAAAATTTAAATTTGTTTGATTTTTAGAAGCCATGCTCTTAACTACTCATTATGTTTTTATGCACATTAGTAATTATTTGCTTGGATAAATTCCTAGAATTAGAATAACACATGCATTTTAAGGTTTTGATATTTGTTGTCAGGTTGATATATTTGGCCAACTTATATTTCTTGAGTGGTATATAGCAGGGCTGTGTTTCTACACCCTTGTCTATAACAAGGACTCTTTTGACGCTTTGCTACTTTAATAGGTAAAACAAGCTTCATCTTTTTTTTATCTTATGAATACTCTCTATATTTCTTCTAAGGTGAGTGTCTGATGCATGTTCTTTCTCCATTGTTCAATAAGAGCATTTGTCTTCTCTATTAATTTGTTGGAGCCTTTTATGTAAGGGACTTCTGTGGTTTTTAAGTTGATGCTACATGACGTGTTATGAACATGGCCTTTTACTTTAAGGAGATGTTGTCTTTACAATTGAAGATAATTAAACGGAAAAGTATTTAGTTTTAATGCAGCATTAATTAGACTCCTGGAATTGAAAAAATTCCCAGAAACTGTAAGGTAAGGGAGGACTTACTCCTGTTGGGGAACTTGGCCCTTTAGTTTCCATCTCTTAAGTACTAGAATTTGTGTTCTTTAATTGGAACCATTGCTTTGCTGTGGCCATGGCAACACATCTTAGCTGCCATGAACAGCACACACTTTGACAAAATATTTTTTTAGAGAGTGGCTTTTAGATGGAATTCATTTTCCAATGTATTCATGGAGTCTAGATGAATTAATGGATGGTAGACCCATACTTTTATAATAATAGTAATAATAATGAAATGAATAGTGACTATCTATTGATCCCTTACTGTATTCTAGCCACAATGCTTTATTTTATATTATTTCATCTGATCTTCATGATAATCTTATGTCGTAGATATTGTTGTTATCCTTACGTTATACATAAAGAAATTAACACAGAAGAGTTAAGTGGCTTGCTCTGGCTTATACAGATGGTAAGTAGTGGAGTTTGACCTTGACCTTAACCTTGATTTTCTACTGCCTGAGTCTTACAGGTTTATTATATAGCCTTTAGGGTATATACTGAATTCAACAGTAGTAGCATGGATGGCAAATCTTGATGTCATCTAGAGTCTAAGATGACACTAGCATCAATGGGCCACAGGGAATCTGACCCAGACTTTCATAACTTGTATTATTATGAAGATTAGAGTTCTGAAGCTTACTGGATTAGAAGAGCACGAGGGGGTAGCTGCCCCAGTATATTCTAATTTCTCTTGAGGACCACCAAATTGGCAGAGTGTCTCTGATAGGGAAAAGGAAGAGTTGGAAGGCATCTTAGCCTCTAGGACAGAAGAACCATTTTTATTGGCCACCAAAGTTACCTCTACTTGCCTACAAATTTATATCCAAACTCCTTATCCTGCCAATTCAGCGTTCTGCAAACTGATGCCAAACTATAGTTTAGTCTTCTATCACATGACTGCATTATACATACCCAATTATCTGGGCAAACAGACCTGATCCAAACACAGTTTGTACTTTCCTTTCCTTTCCTTTCCTTTGTTTAGCCTGTTCCGTCTACTTGGGGTGTCTTTGATTTCTCCAGCCTCAGTCTCCCGCTGTTAGAATTCTGAGCCTCCCTCAATACCAAGGTTAAGTAGTACCTAACGAAGAATTTTTTATTTTTACAGACAAAAGCAGTTTCTCTCCTCCTCTTTGATTCTTATGGTTATTTATATTACTCTCAAGTCAATCATAACCTTCTTATTTGTAGGATAGTTTCTCCCTGTAAGACTTGCAGGATTCCTCGAATACAGTGCTTTTCCAAAGGTAAATGACGACATACCTTAATCTTGTTGTTAGGGATTCTGACTCTGAGAGACATGAAACCACTGTTTAGAGTCTTGTTATGTATGAATTGTGTCCCCCTCCACCCAGTCCATATGTTGACATCCTATCTGCCCGTGTCTTTGAACTTACTTTGAAATATGATTGTTGCAGATGTAATTAGTAAAGATGAGGTCATACAAAAGTAGGGTGGACTCCTAATCCAGTTTGGCCGTCACATTGGAAATTTGGGTGTGCACCCACGGAGAACATTGTGGAAAGATTGGAGTGATGCTGTCAGAAGCCAAGGAACTACCAGAAGCTAGAAAAGAGGCCTGAACAGGCCCTTCCCCAGAGGCTTCAGAGGCAGCACGGCCCTGCCAACACCTAGGTCCCAGACTTCCAGCCTCCGGAACTGTGGGATGATACATTTCTTTTGTTGAAGCCACTCAGTTTGTGGTACTTTGTTGCTGTGGCCCCAGGAAAGTACCACAAGCCCGAGGTTTTCACTGTCCTTACAGCCAGCAAGACGGGATGTTTCAGATGACCCTGTCCTATGTGGAACTGGGGGCTGAGGTGGGGTGGCCTGATAACAGAGTCACCAAAGAGCTGCCTCTCTTATCTGTACTCCTGAGTTCTCACAGCCTTCTGGGCATCTTCAGCACCAGCAACTCAGCATGTCAAAACTGAACATCTTTCCTCTCCAAACCGCTTTTCCCTCATAAGCCCATCTAAATTATGGTTACCGTGTCCCTCTCAGTCCCTCTGGAATTCTTCCCTTTTCTCATCCCCAATTTAAAAAAAAATCTGGAATTCTGTGTTCTTCTGGAAAATAAGGAAGATCTGGCAACACCAGGCCTTTGTTACTGCATGGCTATAATTGGCCAGATGGATGGGCTGCCCCTGAACATAGAGAATGTGTCCTGGGTCCTGTTTGACATCGCATGCCAGACCCTGTGGGCATTGGAGCCTGGCCCCTGGCAGGGTGGAAGTGATTGCCTCTGCCTCACAGGGACATAAGTGGAAAGCTTCAGATCATTCTCTGAGTCAAGCTGCCCGGTTTATGTCCTGCTGTGTCGCTTACTGGCTGGGGGCAGCCACGGGAAGTTTCCTTAATCTCCCTGTGCTTCTGTTTCCCAGTCTGTAAATGGAGATAATAATGGTGCTCACCTCATAGGGGTGTTGAGAGAATTAAATGATTTAATGCACATCAGGAGATTGGAACCTGACACATAGCAGGTGCACCTGAAATGTTCCCTTATATTCTTATGTAGTCAAGAAAATCTTGTCACCCTTTATCTAAACTGCTTTATTATTTTTCATGACGCACGGCATATTTACTTCTTGGTTTTACTTTGCTACTCTCCATCCCCCACCAGCTTGACACACATTAAGAAAATGTGGCCATAGTTTATACACATAGATTCAGGGCTGGCCTACCAGGGAGTTTGGACAAAGCTCCCGGGATCTCACTTGGTGGAGCCCCTGGGCCTCTCCTGGCTGCCGAGTCCCCTGTGCTTTCTGCCTTCTGTGTTGTTTCGGTTCCAGTGACCAAGGGCACAGCTTGGTGACTGGCCTCCCGAGGCCTTCCGAGTCACCGGGGGATCCCTCTAATTAGGTACACTGTTGAGCATGCAGGTGTATATCCTGCAGGCAAGAAGGGCTGCTGAAATAGTAGCTTAACATGAAATCCAGGCAGCAAGTCGGGTGTTCGTTAGAAGTGTGTTTTTTTGTGTGATTTGGGACACTGACAAAGCCCAGACAAACCTCCCCACACCAATTGTTTCCCCCAGCTGTATTCCCCTTATTGGGCCACTCCTAAGCAGTGCTGATGACTTATTTAGCTAATATTTGTTGACTGAATTTTTATTAATCAATAGAGATTTGTTAAGTAAATGGAGCATTATTCAGACATGTGGCATCAGATCCATTACTAGATGTAAGTGATAAATAAAGTGGTAGGTAAGACACAGTCCTGCCTGTAAGAGATGTGCAATCTAGTCATTGAGAGAGACCCTATGAGCAACAGTGGGTGGAGCTGGGGGATTACCGGTGTTGTTTATGGGATCCCAGAGAGGAAGGACCCTGACTCAGCCTGAGGTTGGGACTGGGGGCAACTGGGGGATCATCAGACTTGTCATTATTGATCTAATGTCCCAGTAAAATTGGGCGTTTTCAGGACAGGGACTGTGACTGTCTTTTTATTGCTCTATGTCTTGTCCTAGCCCAGTGGTTGACATATAACAGACGGTCAATAAACATTTGATGAGTAAGGGAATTAAGTGACATCTAAGCTGAGAACTGAAGGATGAGGAGTCTGCCAGGAGGAAAGTGTGGGAGGTAGGGGAGGAAGGGGGTGGCGGGAGGAAGTAAAATGATGACGAAGGATGGTACAGGGAGGGAGGAGCATGTGCTCCTTGAGGGTGACAAGGACTGCAGTACTGGGAACTGTTAGCTTGTATGGTGGGTGGCATGGAGCCATTTCAAGGTGGGGGCCTGGGCAGAGCTGAATGGTGAGAATAACATAGAGTTCTTAGTTTTTACATGATGAGGTTTGATATGCATGATCCAAGGTGCAGGAAATGGATTGGAGAGGACAGGGTGGAAGAGGAGAGGCCATTCGATGGCTACTGCAGCAATCTTGATGAGAGATGGTGGTGGCAGGACAAATTACTGACACCTGAGATGGAGAGGTGACTAGATTCAGAAGCAACTAGGGATGTAGAATTGTCAGAACCTGGCAATTAGGTGTCTGTGGGGAAGGAAGGAGAGATGTCTGAATGATGCTCAGGCCTCCAGGGGATGTGGGCACCACTTACTTGTGATAGATGAGAAGAGGAGCTATGAGAAGGTTAAATTCACACTTGGGCATGGTGAGTTTGAGATGCCTGTGGGAAGTCCAGAGCGCAGTTGTATACAGCAGGCTTCACCTCCAGAGAGTGATCAGATTTGAGATATAGGTTTGAACACTCATTGGCATAGAGGGTCAGGGCTTCATAGCCTAGAAGGACATAGATAAAATTAAGAAGGCCTATGAACTTCAGAAATTATATTAAAATCATAATGCATGTGCACGGTTCTGAAGAGCTAGCTTTGTATCAACTTTTCAAAATGTCTGTGTCCTCAAATAGGTTAACCCTTGGTGCATATGGTTAATGAAGCCAGAAGGAGAGATGAGATTTTTCAGGCAGCAAGAAGGGAAGAGAGCCAGGGTTTGTGCTGCAGAAAATGTCAACATTTCGGGGGTGGGAGGCACTGTGCTGAGTCAGAGGCCTGGGGGTCAGAGTTCTGGGAATGAGATAAAGACTTACAGGTAGCAACAGCTTTATTGTTCATAAAGCACTTTTACATACAATGCCATTTTATCTCTCAGGAACTCAACTAGATCTTTATAATTTGGCTCTGTATCAGTTAGAGTTCAGTACAAGACACGAAAACTTGGCTATAAATTTTAAAGAAGGGATTTCCTAGAGGGAATAGGTGCTTACTATGGACCCAGAAAATCTGAGATAGGTCTCAGTTAATGTAGAAAGTGTATTTTGCCAAGGTTGAGGATGTGCACCCATGACACAGCCTCAGGAGGGCCTGACGACGTGCTCAAGCTGGTTGGAATGCAGCTTGGTTTTATACAGTTTAGGGAGACATGAGACATCAATCAATATATGTAAGAAGTACATTGGTTCGGTGTGGAAAGGTGGGACGACTGGAAGCAAAGGCAGGAAGACTCAAAGTGGAGAGGGGGCTTCCAGGTCATAGATAGGTGAGAGACAAACAGTTGCATTATTTTGAGTTTCTGATTAGCCTTTCCAAAAGAGGCAATCAGATATGCATCTATCTGAGTGAGCAGAGGGATGACTTTGACTAGAATGGGAGGCAGGCTTGCCCTAAGCAGTTCCCAGCTTGACTTTTCCCTTTCACTTAGTGACTTTGGGGGCCCAAGATATTTTCCTTTCACATTACAAAATCTCTGGAAGGGCAGCCCCGGGGAAAGATTCCCAGAACAATATAGAACTAAGGTCAGAGTACATCCCTGTAGCTGCCACCCTGGCATCGAAAAGCTGGGACTGGAAAGCCACCATGGCTGCAGCTCTTTCTCGGCCTTCATGGAGCTGAAGGAAGGATGCTGGACACTACTGTATTAAGAAATCTGTTTTCGTGACCTGCCTTGATAGCAGTGAACAGTCAAATAGAAGCCAAAGCATGGCCCTCATCTCACTTCCACCTTCTAGAACTCCTTGCTTGAGTACATTTAATTAGTGGAATCCAGTTCAGTCCTGAATCTCTAGATGCAGAGAAGTCTGGAAGATATCTTTATACCACCTCTCTTCCTAAAAGGAGCGTGAAACGGAGCTAGAGAAGGGGTCTTATTTTGTAAGGGTCAAGTTAAGAACTGTTTCAGTCTTAGTGAGCCATGTGGTCTCTCTGCAGCTTTGCCATTGAAGTGTGGAAGCAGCCAGAGACCATACAGAAATGAGTGAGCATATTGTGTTCCAATAAAACTTTATTTATAAAATCAGGCCTGGCACAGTATTTCACGTCTGTAATCCCAGCACTTTGGGAGGCTGAGGCAGGAGTGAGCTTGATTGTGCCACAGTTTTCCAGCCTAAGCAACAGAGTGTGAGACCCTATCTCTAAAAAATAATAATGATAAAGTTAGTTAATTAAATTAAAATGAGTGATGGGGCCTAAAGGCCACAGTTTATTGACCTCTGAGGTAAGCAAATCAATTCACAATAGTTATCGTAGGTTCTTTTTTACAGATGAGGGAATTAAAACCGGAGAGAGTCAGTCGAAGTGAAAACAAGTCCTGGTTATTTAGGTTTCAAAGTTCATGTTCTCCAGGAAATCCTGATGCTCAGCCTCTCCTCTTACAAGGCTTGTGATCTAAAAGAGGAGATAAAATATGTACTTTGTTGGTGCAGACCATGGTAAATGCTCCCAGGATGGTGCAGAATGCTTTTGCATACAAGGCATTTTTGACAGGAGAAATCAGAAGTATCATGGTGAAAGTAGTTTTAGCTAGATGTTGAAGAAAGGTATAACTCTAACAGGTGGAGATGGAGAAGGGAGGAGTCAAAAGAGCTGATAGGGTTTGCTCTGTGTTCCTGCTCAAATCTCATGTCAAATCATAACCCCAATGTTGGAGGTGGGGTCTGGTGGGAGGTGGTTGGATGGTGGGGGTGGATCCTTCATGAATGGTTTAGCACTATCCCCTTGGTGCTATCCCCGCAATAGAGTTCTCATGAGATCTGGTTGTTTAAAAGTGTGTAGCACTTCCCCTCTCTCTTTCTCGTGCTCTGGACATGTGAATTGCCTAGCTCCCCCTTCGCCTTCCGCCATGATTGTAAGCTTCCTGAGGCCTCCCCAGAAGCTGAGCAGATGCTAGCATCATGCTTCCTGTACAGCCTGCAGTGCATGAGCCAATTAAACCTCTTTTTTTTTTTTTTTATAAATTACCCAGTATGGAGGTGAGGGGCGCCTCTGCCCGGCCGCCCCTACTGGGAAGTGAGGAGCCCCTCTGCCCGGCCAGCCGCCCGGTCCGGGAAGGAGGTGGGGGGGTCAGCCCCCCGCCCGGCCAGCCACCCCATCCGGGAGGGAGGTGGGGGGGTCAGCCCCCCGCCTGGCCAGCCGCCCTGTCCGGGAGGGAGGTGGGGGGGTCGGCCCCCCGCCCGGCCAGCCGCCCTGTCCGGGAGGTGAGGGGCGCCTCTGCCTGGCCGCCCCTACTGGGAAGTGAGGAGCCCCTCTGCCTGGCCAGCCGCCCCGTCTGGGAGGGAGGTGGGGGGGTCAGCCCCCCACCCGGCCAGCCGCCCGGTCCGGGAGATGAGGGGCGCCTCTGCCCGGCCGCCCCTACTGGTAAGTGAGGAGCCCCTCTGCCCGGCCACCGCCCCGTCTGGGAGGTGTACCCGGCAGCTCATTGGGAATGGGCCATGATGACAATGGCGGTTTTGTGGAATAGAAGCGGGGGAAAGGCGGGGAAGGGATTGAGAGATCGGATGGTTGCCATGTCTGTGTAGAGGGAGGTAGACACGGGAGACTTTTCATTTTGTTCTGTACTAGGAAAAATTCTTCTGCCTTGGGATCCTGTTGATCCGTGACCTTACCCCCAACTCTGTGCTCTCTGAAACATGTGCTGTGTCCACTCAGGGTTAAATGGATTAAGGGTGGTGCAAGATGTGCTTTGTTAAACAGATGCGTGAAGGCAGCATGCTCGTTAAGAGTCATCACCACTCCCTAATCTCAAGTACCCAGGGACACAAACACTACGGAAGGCCGCAGGGTCCTCTGCATAGGAAAACCAGAGACCTTTGTTCACTTGTTTATCTGCTGACCCTCCCTCCACTATTGTCCTATGACCCTGCCAAATCCCCCTCTGTGAGAAACACCCAAGAATGATCAATAAAAATAAATAAATTAAAAAAAAAATTACCCAGTATGAGGTATTTCTTTATAGCAGTATGAGAACTAATAGAGAATTTTTGATGGAGTCAAAAACTGCAAGGGAAGTTTAGGAAAACAGCTAGAAATGGAAACTCATCTGAACATTGTGACCTTCTATGGTGTTAGTGGAGATAAGACTGGATCAGGGAGAACCTTAGATAGTAGGATTAGGAATCTGAACTTGGAAAAGGGGAAGCACTGATAGTCTTCGATCAGGGTTGTGATACACACATTACTTCAGGAAGAATTATCTGGTTTTGTTCTAAGTCAGAATTATCTGGTTTTGTGTAAGTCAGAAGATACAGCCAGCAAGAATTCGCTCAGGCGGTTATTGTAATATCTTTACATGAGGATGCAAAGGAAGAAGTGGACATGAGTCTTGGGCCATTCATGGGACAGGGCAACTTGTAAATGTAGGTGGAATAGAAGGATGGCTTTGATGGGAAGAGATGAAATGAATAACAATACTTGGGAAATTTGAGGAATGGGAGCTTGTTTTGTGGGTAAAATAATGGGCCCTATCTTGGATATGAGGTGCTGAGGGGCAGAAATGGAAATATGGAGTAGGCGATTGGAAATGTTGGCTTCATCTTCAAGATGGGGTTGGTTGGGAGTCATCCCATACAGGTGGATAGAGAGCCAAGTAAGAGCTCAGCTCTCTGAGGGAGTGTGTACAGTGGAGGATGCCGGAAGGAGAACCCAGGAGACAAAGGTATTCCAGAACTGGGAGAGGGACAAGAGATAGGAAAATGTAGTAGGCAGGGTAGTGAGAGTGGCAGGATGGATGTTGTACCAGAGGAGTCAAGTTAGGGAGCTATTTCCAGAAAAAGAAACAGCCAGGAATGTTGCACGCCACAGAAAGGTCAAGAAATACTCGAAAAACCACTGGATTTGGTGACGACATCTCAAGGTCATGGGCGACCCTGAGAGAGCTGTTTAGTGTGTGTTCTTCTCTTGAGGAGTTTCATATTGAAAGAAAAGAGGAGAGAAAATGGGAGATTGAAATTTGTGGCTTGTTTTAAAGTTGATTAATTCTTCAGTGCCAGAAGACCACAAAGAACTTGGTCTGAGAATATATCCTGATTTCTCCCCGAGACTTTTCTTAAGAAAAAGCAAGTTGAAAGAGGAACACCCTTAGTTTCGTTCTCTCTTGATTTCAGGATTCGGTTTTTGGTCAGTTGTTTGTGTCTGACTCCACTTTTGGCCCTGTCTTGGGGCCGCTCCTGGCAACCTGGGAGGTCACGCACAAGTGTGTGCAGTTGTTAAGCAACTGCTCGCAGTCGCGGTGGCCCTGCTAAATTGGGAACATGTATTCGTCCCAGTCTGAGTCTTCATTCAGTGGGAAACAATGAGTCCCTGACTTTGAAATCTCAGAGGTTACACATTTGTGGAATATGAAATCAGTGTGTTGATGATTTTTCCTACCTCATAGAATTCTTTAAAAATAACATTGGAGAATTACTATGCAATTCTGTGAAAATTTAGTTCTCTCTAGGGCCTTTTCTAGAAAAAACGTTATGCCCAAATCCCAAAAGGAACTGAGTATTTTATATCAATGCTTTCTAAGATAAATAAAAACAGAGCACACACACACATACACACACACACACACACACACACAACACAGCAACAACAGCAAAAGTCAGCAAAACAACTCACCAAACTAACTCTAGAGTTTCAGATGGAAATGATTTTGTCAGTCCAAATTAAAGACATATTCTCTTATTTTCTTTTACACCTTGGTTTGTGGCTTCCATAATACAATCATCTGAGTCTTGTGTGGTTTGTGAAATGGATGCTAGAAGAGATAACTTGAATGAGTACTTTTCCCCTGGTGGAATTCTCTTCCTCACCTATATTTAAACAGTTGTTTTGCACCTAAAGGGCCCTAAGTTACGTTTCTCTGGAGATATTTAGAGATAAGAAGTGTTGTAAGTACTCTTTCACATTTGTACAGAACTTTAGTCTTTGAAGTGTTTAGACATCCATTAATCTTTTTTTTTTTTTTTTTTTTTTTTTTTTTTGAGACAGGGTCTCGCTCTGCTGCCCAGACTGGAATTCAGTAGTGCAATCTCAGCTCACTGCAACCTTTATCTCCTGGGCTCAAGTGATCCTCCCTCCTCAGCCTCCCAAGTAGCTGGCACTACAGGCCTGCACCACCACGCCTGGCTAATTTTTGTATTTTTTGTAGAGACAGGGTTTTGCCATGTCACCCAGGCTGGTTTCAAACAATCTACCCACCCTTGCCTCCAAAAGTGCTGGGATTACAGACGTGAGCCACTGTGCCCAGCATCCTTAATCTCATTCTACCTCACTTTCTGCCTATTGAGAGATAGGCACCCCAGGTATGAAGTCCAAATGCTGATAAAGAAATTGGGATTCAGAGTGACTTATTAACTAGCCCCAGATTACACAGCTTATTAGAGGCAGATTCAGGGCTAAAGGTCAGATTTTCCAGCTGCAGATTTATTCTGCTTTGAGTGGCATTTTAGACATTAGTGTTTTCTTTAATCCTTAAGCATTTCAGTGTCTAAGGTTTGTATAACATCAGGTTGGTTTCTGGTAGTACG
This sequence comes from Pan paniscus, assembly GCF_029289425.2. Lineage (NCBI taxonomy): Eukaryota > Metazoa > Chordata > Mammalia > Primates > Hominidae > Pan > Pan paniscus. The sequence continues at coordinate 73,114,451 of NC_073264.2, forward strand.
TTGATTGTGGAGAGGGCGCAGAAGCAGAAACCACAGTCTTTACATGATAGTTACTCTTATCTGAGGTTTGGCCTTTATTGAATGGAAGTCTCTTGTTAAAGAAGGGTATGCATTGAGGCAAGAGTCTTGCCAACTTTTCAAAAAAAAAATGGGAACCCCTGGGCTCCTTGGGGATGGCTAATGACAATGATTATGGAGGAGGTTGCAAATGTGAAGTACTTTATAAATCCTGGAGGTGTGGCAGTAGACTGTGTGTTTCTGGGGAGACAGATTTTTGCATACATTATCCTCTGGACACTGCTGCCTTTGGTGCATGCTTATTTTTATAAAAAAGCTTGTTTTGTTCCTCCTGTAGAAATGAGCCTGTCATCTAGAGTCATGGTGGTTTTCTGTATATGTGAGCTTATGCTTCAGTTACACCGAACACTCGTACTACTGCAAAATCGAATTCAGTGACATTGCCAATATCTTCGCTCTCAGTAGTCTTTAAATATTCTTAGCCCTGGGAACTGGCCCAAGAAACTGCTTATTCTTTTCCCTGTATCACTTAGCATATAAATCCTGAATTACTGCTGACCGAAGATACATAAAGTACAAATCAATAAGTATTTTGTTTCTATATTTTGGGGAATGAGACAATGAGTGAAAGAGAACCCCTCAATGAGGGCTTTAAAATATTGTCATTGTTCTATGGATTAGTAGAGCTGCGGCTACTATTTTACTTACCCACTGGCCACCATGTACTCACACTGCAGTGAAAGGATTCCTGAAAACATCTTTATTAAGATATTCACATACAATACAATCCACCCGTGCAAAATTTACCATTCAATGTTTTTGGTATGTTATTACTTTGTAAAAATCATGGCCCTATGTACAACATACAACTTGCCGCTTTAATCATTCTTAATATACGGTTCAGTGGCACTAATTATGCTCACAGTTTTGTGCAACTGTCACTGCTACCTATTTCCAAAACTTTTTCATCATCCCAAACAGAAACTCTGTACTTATTAATCAACACCTCCCTGTGAAAGAATTTTTAAACATACCTTGATTATTAGCTTTGGATGTATGTAAAACCTTTAAGGAAGATTTTGTTTAGTCTGTTTTTTTTCAGGGAAAGTTTATTTTTTAAGGGGCAGTTCCATACAGTAGATGACACAGGTTAGGTTCCTCCAGAAAGCAGCCTCTTAGAGTAGCATGTGGGACGTTGCCAGAGTCTCTCTCAGGAGCAACACTTCTAGGGGATGGGGGAAGGGATGGAGGCAGGACTGGGTAAAAGGAGAACGTGTACTGTGTTGTCATTGGAAGGCCTCACCCTACCCAGTGGAACTCTGGAACTGGCATTTCCCAAGTTGGGGCAACAGGGATGGATCTTTGTACCATATCATTCAGTCATAGGGTTCAGCCCCCAGGAAGGCGCATGAGCTTGGACAAATTCTCTCCAGCCAAGGGTCAGAGAAGGTTGACAGCTGAGAGCTAAGAGCCAGCAGCTAGGGGGTGAAATGCTCAGTCCATACTTTGCCAAACTTTGCTCTCCACTGGAATCACCTTTGCATCCTCAAAAATACTACGCTTGATTTAATTGGTATGGGGTAAGAGACAAGTGGAATGCTTCCAAAGCTCCCCAGGAGGTTTGAATGGGCAACACAGACTGGGAATGGCTGCTTTCAGTCTTGAAGGGGAGTCAGCATAGTATACATCACCATGGGAAATGCCTGGACTTTGGATTGAAAAAAAGTTGAACTTGGCTCAACCATTTACTAACGTTGTAGTTCTTATTTATGTTCTGTTAAGATTTTGCTACTAGGCTTTAAAAAATATGAATGGGTGGTGCACCTGGGTGGCTGAGAGGGCACTTACAAATTAAAACAAAAACAGTGAACACCTCCAGAATTTGATAGAACACAAGAATGCATAATTCACAAAGAAGAAATTCAAATGCTTTTTAACATTTGAAAATATAGTCTTAATAGCAACTGAAAGAATGAAAGTTAAAACTATATTTTGCTTATTATATTAGCAAAGATGACAAATAATTGCCATTGCTCAGTAATGGTGAAGGTAGTGGCAGAAGACACTCTCAAGCTCGGCACAGTGGTTCATGCCTGTAATCCCAACATTTTGGGAGGCCAAGGTGGGTGGATTTCTTGAGCTCAGGAGTTCAAGACCAGCCTGGGCAACACGGTAAAACCCTGTCTCTACAAAAATTAGCCAGGCGTGGTGGCATACACCTGTGGTCCCAGCTACTCAGGTGGCTGAGGTGAGAGAATCACTTGACCCCCAGGAGGTGGAGCTTGCAGTGAGCTGAGATCATGCCACTGCACTCCAGCCTGGGTGACAGAGCAAGACCCTGTCTCAAAATAAATAAATAAATAAATAAAACAAAGATAAAAGAAGGCATTCTGATCCTCTTGGTATGTCCATTGGTGTAACACGAATGGTGGACCATTTGGCCTCCATTCATGTGTCTACCAATGCAATGTAGATAAAAATTCATAAAAAGCGAATGCCTTTTGACATAACAAATCTAATTCTAGAAGTTTATCCTGAGGAAATAACAGAAGAGTATGTAAAAATGTGTGCATAAGTTGTAATTGCCTGGGTCTTGCTGGCAATTAGGAGAAGCACAAATGGTCATTAATAAAATATTGGTTAAATAAGTTCTGGTACATACCTATGTACTTCTAATGAGAGAAGCCATTAATAGTGTGAGCCTATTTTTGCATTAAAACATTTGCATTGAAAAATGACTTTGAGAAAAATATCAGATGTTAATGGTAAACAGTGTTTTCCCCCCTGAGTATAAGAATTATGGGTGAATTTTATTGTCTAACTCATATCTCTTTATAATATTTATACTTAGAAAGTATTACATGTTATTTAATTATGTGTTAATTTTATATTCATAAAGAGCATAGAGCTATTTCCAAAAATTACATATTTCCAAGATTACACACCTGCATATCTCTATCTATCTATCATCTATCTATCTATCTATCTATCTATCTATCTATCTATCTATCTATCTATATCTCTCTCCCTATTCATTCAGCAACCTAAAATGGAACAGCCTATAATCCAATTAGTAGTTATCCCTGGAATTTGAGGTCACGGGTGGTTTTTATTTTCTTTCTTGTGCTTATTTATACTTTACAGATTTTTATAATGAGATCATATCTCTCTTATAATGAGAAATGTTTTAAAAAAGCTTTTAATATCTCAGTGCACTTGCCTGACCTATTTTCTATCCATTCTTGCATCTATTTCATTTGAAGGGTCCTTTGGATAGCATTTCTTTCTCCATGTCTTTCTTCCTGCTGTCCTATTTAAATAATCACAATTCTGTGTTGAAATTTTTGTATGCTTTACCTAATTAGGACAAATATTCTGACTCTTGCATTTGTTATCAAGATGTACATTTTTACTTTATTCATTATTGTTTTTTTTTTCTTAAGCAAAGTTTGGCCTTTAGATGATGCATTTCCAAGCCTAGCATCCATCATCTACCATTATGCTTTTGACTCATCTATTAAATAGTAATGTGTCCTCCAAAAATATTGATGTTAAATTAAATCACTCTATATTTGTCCTTGGAAAAAGCTTTGAGGCTATAAAATTTACCAAGCAGGTAGGACATGCAAAAAGAGAAATGCATGCAAATGCTTCCTATAGGCAGGAGCTCTTCAATGTGTCTGACAAATCTCATCTATCCTTTAGGTCCTAAATTAAACATCACTTCTCTGTGATGCCCACCTTGACTTTCCCAGGGCAAGCTGGTGCTGACTTCTCCTTATGTTTATTATGCCTCTTATTAAATCTTATTTTAAGTAGTTATTGATGTCTACCAATGCGTTAGACCACCAGATAGGAAATATGGTTGCCATCCACCAACACTCTTCCAACAGTCCCTACCTCCTCATATTCAAGCCCCTGACAAATAGATGATGAGAGACGCGATCATATGTCACTTCCAAGATTAGGTTTTGAAAGACAGAAGTTTCCGTGTTGGGCTGTTTCTCTTGGCCCACTGACCTATGGAAAGCTAGCTGTTGTGACGATAGGCAATGTATGCAGAGAGGCTCATGTGGCAAGAGCTAATAAAAAATGGAAGCTGGCCACACACATGTGAGTGAGCTTTGAAGCAGATCCTCCTCCTTGTCAAGCCTTCAGGTATTACAGGCCTGGCCATCAGCTTGATTGCAAACTCATAAGCAACTCTGAGTCAAAACCGTCCGTCTAAATGGCTCCCAATTCCTGACCTTCAGAAAATATGTGAAACAATAAATTCTTGTTGTTTTCAGTTTTGAGTTTTAGGATAGTTTATTATGCATCAGTAGATAACTAATCCACATTGGTACTAGAGGTGCAGTGCTTATGTAACAAGAAACTAAAATGTGATAGGCCTTTGAACGAGGCAGTGGGCTGTGGAAAAGCTGTAAGGATTAAGGACCATGTTAGTAAAAGTGTAAAGTGCCTTGAACACACTGTCCATAGAAGTTTGGACTTTGAGGAGGCTGCCATTGAAGGCTTCAAGGAAAATGGGAGAAATCCTATTGGAAACTGGAAAACAGAGAATCTTTGTTACGTAGTGGCAAAAAAAAAAAAAAAAAAAAGAAAGAAAGAAAAATTAACAACACTGTCACCTGCAGTAATGTAGAAAGTAGAAAATGTACCTGATAAACTGGTGATATAGTTAAGGAGATTTCTAACCAGAGTGCTGAAAGTGCTTTCTGATTTTTTTTTTTCCTGTTGCTTAGAGTAAAACTGCAAGAAGAGAGGAGAAACTGAAGGTAAAACTATTAAATAAAAAAGAGCCAGGACTTGCTGGTTTTAAAGATTCCCAGCCTCCCCACATGGTACATGATGCTAAAATTAAGAAATGGCATCTGAGCAAAGACCAAATTCAGGGCACTTTTAGGAAAACAAGGTCCAAACATTAAGCCAAGGATGTGACTATAAAATCTTTTCTTAACATCTCAGTAAACAAAGATAGTGTCTCAGAATACTGTTTAGTCAGAAAAACCTAAAGATACTAAGACAAGCTTGTCCAACCCTTGGCCCGCCGGCTGCATGCAACCCAGGATGGCTTTGAACGTGGCCCAACACAAATTTGTAAACTTTCTCAAAACATTATGCATGGACCTTTATTTTTATTTTTATTTTTTAGCTCATTAGCTATTGTTAGTATATTTTATGTGTGGACCAAGACAATTCTTCTTCCTATGTGTCTCAGGGAAGCCAAAAGATTAGACACCCTTGGACGAAGGGCTTGTCTTACAGATCCTCTCTATCAACCAGTAGTGCTCCCTGGAAGCTCACAGACATTGTACCTCAGTCCAAGCTCTCAAGAAGGACCTGTTTCAAAGAGATTTGTGGGTGTGGCTTTTGTGTAGTGGAATTAAGCCTAAAGGGATTCCCAGAAGACCCATGGAGTTGAAAGGGGGTTATGCTTGAAGAAAACACCATCAGCTGGAAAGAAAAGAGACATAAAGAGTACAAAATGCAGAGAGGCCTTTGGACCACCAAGTATCAACAAATAAAAAGCAGACTGAGAAAACTAACTCCACAAGCACATGTTACCTTTCATGAAAATGAAAGGATGCCTGAGAGGGCAGACTCAAGATTTCGAAGGGTGAGACTAAAGCCATAGAGAAATATTCCTAGGCCTTAATTAGAGACCAAATCAAGGAGCTTCCATCATTTGCTTGCCTGGATTTCAGAACTACTATCCTTGCATACTTCCCATTTTCCCCTTTGTGAGTTGGAGTGTCTATGGCAGTTATCCTCTCCTTATCCTGCCCTTGCATGTTGGGTGCATGGGGCCAGATAACTTGTTTCTTTATTTGCACATGCCTCTATATCAAGAAGAACCACATTCAGGAGTTGTATGTCAGAGACTACACCCAAGAAGGCTGATTTAGATGATGAGGGTCTGGACTTGGAACTGATGGTCTGTTGGGATGAGACTTTTGGGGACAGTAGGAGGGGTGGGAGTCCTTGGGAGCCAAAGGGTGTCCTGTGTTAGGCAGCCTCCAAGATGGCTCCCTTTGATCTCCGACTTCTGGACTCACAGAGTTGTTAATCCCCTCCCCATCCCACATTGTACTAGGGTTGGCCTGTGTGACCAATCGCAAATGGCACAAGTGATGGTATGTCGCTCTCAATATTAGTTTATTAAAGACTGAAGCTTCCATTTTGGTCCTGCTCTAATCCCATGCTCTCCTGGATCCCTCACGGTGGGGAAAGCCAGCTGCCATAAGTTGAGGACATTCAGGCAGTCTGGTGGAGGCCCACATGGTGAAGCAGTTCCAGCCAATAGCCATGTGAGTGAGCTTTCTTGTAAGTGGACCCTCTAGTTCCAATCAAGGCTTCAGATGATGCAGACCAGATTGACAGTTTGACTGTAACCTCATGAGATACTATGTAGAAAAAAACTGCTGTAGGCCTTAGACTTCTGTACTTACAAAGGCTTCTTGCAAAATTGGCTTGGCTGGCATCCAGGAATTTGGATTTAGGGGAGGCCTGACACCATTTCCTAATGGATAAGAGTGGTTCACTGTGCCTAAACTGTAAACAATATTATTTATGCTGAGCACCTGCTTTCCATATGGGAGTCTTGGATTTTTATATGTGCTAGGCAGAGGGTGTGTAATGAGCAACCCTCAGTAAAAACCTTGGGCCAGGAGTGCTGGCTTACACCTGTAATCCCAGTGACTCAGGAGGCTGAGGCAGGAGGATAGCTTGAGGCCGGTAGTTCAAGAACAACCTGGGCAACAGAGCAAGATGCCATTTCTGAAAACAGAAAATTAGCCACGCATGGTAGTGTGCACCTGTAGTCCTAGATACTCGGGAAGCTGAAGTGGGAAGATTAAGCCCAGGAAGTCAAGGCTGCAGTGAGCCATTAACTGTGCCACTGAACTCCCGCCTAGGTGACAGAGTGAGACCCCCCCACCCCAAACTCTAAAAAAAACAGACAAAAACATTGAGCACTAAGTCTGTGATAAGCTTCCCTGGTAGACAGCATTTTCCACTTGTCACAATACGATGCTGGAGGAATGAAGCCCATGCTGTGTGATTCCACAGCGAGAGAACTCTTGGAAACTTGCATTTGGTTCCTTGTCTGGCAAAGGGAAAAGGTGCTGATTTTGCTTTATATTCTTTTGCTATAATAAATCCTAGCTATGAATAATATTATATGAGTTCTGTGAATCCTCTTAGCCATCACTGAACCTGGGGGTGGTCTTGAGGACCTCCAACCCAGAGCTCCTGAGCTAGGAGCACCTAGATCTTCCTAGACCCTCAGAAACCATAGGATAATAAATATTTGTTATGTTGAGGCACTGAGTTTTGGAGTAGTTTGCTTCACAGCAATAGGTAACTAATTGTGGAAGCCAGTCATTTCTCTCTTCCCAGCATTTAGTTTAGTGTCTTGGAACATAGGTGTTAAAGAAATATTTGTTGAGTGACTTGACACTATTTCTGCCTTTGAAGAATTTCATAGTCCATTTGGTTCCTTTGCTGGAGGAATCTAAATCCTGGCTTGGTATTATGAAGCAAGCTTACTCTCTTTTTTCTGTGGCCTAGAAGAATCAATCGCAGTGGCAGCAGCCTGCCTTAACGTTGTCAGGTTCTGCCATCTTCCCTGTTGAATGAGATCCATGGGTATAAGAATTAGTGTATGACCATGCCTCTTCTCTTTTACTCACTTCTTAGGTCCTTTGATTTTTATTTTCTCTCCCTTCTATGTCATGGCAGTGGTAGCTATTCTTACTATTGAAATAAAAACTTCTTCCTGCTGAAAAATTAATTACCAAATGTTTCAGGGCCTTATAAGATATTAATATTTCCATATCGAGTCTTGCCTCTTACTCTATCATATGATTGCCTTGAGGAAAGTTCAGACAAATTAACTTACCATTTTACATTGCACCCCACTTTCCCAGCTTCTGCAAACTGTCTTGAAATAGACTTTATAGAAAGATAGGAACCATTTCCACTAAAATGAGTTTAATGTAGGGAAAAAACTCAAAGTATACACTGAAAGTAGACTTCTTTGAGTCGTTTACAGTTAAAAATTATTTTAATCCTAAGGTGTATTTGAGAGTGTGCACAGGTATACACATAGACCACCCCCCACCCCATACTCATTCCTGTGGCACACTTCTTGGTAGCTGTTGGCACTGTTAAATAAAAATTACAGGAGGCCATCATTTTGGACTAAGCTTCTGCACTTGGCCCCAACAAACCACATTGAAAATCAAAATGGAGTCACTCATGCTAAAGTTCCATGTCACCTTCCAATAAATCAGGGGAAGAAGATAACAATCTAATTTTCCAAACAGGGCAGTTTCAGTCTTCAATCAGCCTGATGATGAAGTTCTCTCTGCTTTAATCCTTACAACAAAAAGTCACCTGAAGGAATGTGATGTTAACTAGATATTTTTTCTCTATTGTTCTGTTTTCCTGTTCCTGGATTACAAAGAAAGTAACTATGCAATGACCAATTGCTTTTGTTCTGTGTTTCTGCTTTCTCTAGCCCTTTTCTGCTTACAAAGCCAACCATCTCTGCCCACTCATTGCAGCACTTATTAATGGCAAAACTGCAATACTTTTGCACCAAAATATTTAATGGAATGAAGTGTTGTTCTATTCTAAAATTGCAAATAAAGCTACTTGAGCTCCTGAAAGTAAATTTGTTGTAATTTTGTCCTTTGACAGATCCTTTTCCTCCTCTTTGAGTCTCCTTCCGGTTCAGCAGATGACCTTGGTTATGAGTTTCGTGAGAATCCCAGGGTGATCTAATAGAAGCTCTCTCATTTATCTTCTTTCCATCTAATTTTTTACAATTTTTATTGTTTTTTCTTGTGTCAGAGAATCATCTACCTTTGTTTCAAAGGGTTCTAGTCCTGCTTTCAATCCCATATACTTGGGCCTGATGGATCTTTCGAAAGTGAAATTGTGGCCCCGTGATGGCATCATTTGAAAGCCTCTGATGACTGTTTCCCGAGGAGGGTGAACTTTCTCTCCTTACCTGCTCTTGCTTTCCTGCCTCCATTTTGCTCATGGCATTCCCTTGAATTAGGTTCTATGAGTGGAATACAGCTTTGAAGGCAATTCCAGAGATCCAACAAAAACCCGGGAGATTGGAAGGAATTCATATTTGTCAAAAAATGTGTAGCTCGAAAATATAAAAAAAAAAACCAATAATGCAAATAAAACCCAATAGAGTATAACAACTATTTACATAGCATTTATATTGTATTAGGTATTATAACTGATCTACAGATGATTTAAAGTATAGAGGAGGGTGGCATAGGTTATATGAAAATACTACACCACTTTATATTAATATAAGAGACTTGAGCATCTGCAGATTTTGGTATCCTCTGGCGGGGTACTGGGGGCAATCTTCCTGGGATACCGAGGGGTGACTGTAACTTATTTTCAGTACTTTGGTAATAGTGTATTTAACGGTCTATTGTTTCTCAGGGTTTGTGGATGATAGTCCATTAGGATCTGAAAATAAGATATTAGAAGTTCTATTTACTTTTTTTTGTTTTTCTGAAATTTTAAGTGTATATGAAGTTAAGGGAATACATGTAATTTTGAAATAATTAAATATTAATGTTTGGAAATCTGTTCAAATTTTTGGGTGGCTGGGAACACAACCAAAAAGATATGAAAACCAGTAACAATTATATATCAGTAGGCATTTTATAAATAGTCTTTGATATTATTTTGGATGTAAGTGATTTGATTGACACTTCTCATTTAATTGCTTATTAGGTGGGTTTCTGTTTTGTAGAGAACATTTAAAAAAAATTTAGACAAGCAAAAGTTAATAAAATCACCTGTGATATGACCACTCAGAGGTAAGTATAATGAATGTTTTATTGTATCTTCTTTGCAGCTAGTTTTCTATACACATAGACATGATTTTCTTCTAAAAAAGGAAAGATCATGATGTATTTATAATTTGTAAAACTTTTATACCTTACTCTTTGAACTTTAAAGAATGTCATGAACATTTCCTTAGATACTAAACTCTTTCCCCATATATTTTAATGGCCTTATTATATGAACATATAAAAATAATTTATTTTGATACCTTAATTCATGTGCTGTTGGATTTTTAGGCTCTTGCAGCATTTTCCCCACTTCTCTTCTTGCTGTTATAAACAGTTCTGAAAACCAGATGCTGTTAGCCACGCCTTACATATCTGTGATGTTTCCTGACAAGACTCCTAAAAGTAGCACCTTCCTTTCATAGGTGAGGTTTTACCTCTACCTTTGTTGTCTGTCTCTAAGGCAAAGGCAATTTTGTGTAATGGTGAAGGACTCAGGATAGAATCTGAACTGTGCCTCAACCAGTTACTACTGTGTGACTCTGGGCTAGTTGTGAACCTCTCTATTCCCCTCATCTGTAAACTGGGGGAAACACTAATACCAACATTGCTGGGTGGTTGTGAGCAAACAATAAACAAATAATAGATAGTGTAAGCAAACAATAAATTTTAGCAATTGTTTATAAGGTATTTCTCTTGTCAAGTAAGCCAAGTTAATCATCTAATGGCTCCTATAAAATAAAGCATAGGGCCAGGTGCAGTGGCTCATGCTTGTAATCCCAGCACTTTGGGAGGCTGACGTGGGCGGATCACCTGAGGTCAGGAGTTTGAGACCAGCCTGACCAACATGGTGAAACCCCATCTCTACTAAAAATACAAAAATTAGCCGGGTGTGGTGGTACGTGCCTGTAATGCCAACTACTCGGGAGGTTGAGGCAGGAGAATCTCTTGAACCTGGGAGGTGGGGGTTGCAGTGAGCCAAGATCACGCCACTGCACTCCAGCCTAGGTGATAGAACAAGACTCCGTCTCCAAAAAAAAAAAAAAAAAAAAAAAACAACAACAACAACCATAAAATAAAGCATAGTTATAGTATTCAGTAAGGTGAATGACACATTAATGACTCCATTTGATCAGTTCTTACATCCAGGAACCATGAACACAGCTATCTCAACATATGGTAGTTTATAGGGATAGTCTGTAATCTTGCAAATTTAAAAGGTAAATAGGAGTCCTTCAGTAGGCAGATTCATATATTGACAAATGAAGGAAGAATTAGTCTTGTTAGAAGAAACTTGCCATTTTGTTTGTGAACAATGTAGTTAATTTATCACAGGCTCAGTGAGGGCAAGGATGGAGCTATTTCACTTTACTATTTGTGTACAGATCCAGCTCTTGGGCCGTGGTAGGCACTCAGTGAATATTTGTGAAATACATAAATATTCATGAGCAAATATATCTATACTTTGTTGAATGTATTGCAATGTATGTTGTAAACATAATGAAGGCTTTGTGTGATGAACTGACAATTGACAATGAAATTATTGTCTGCAAAGTGGGCTGGGGCCTTTCAGGCTTTTCTCCTGATTATAGATTCAGAAATAATGCACGAGGCTTTTGCTCAAAGTGAATCCCTTACTCCGTGCTGGTCATGTTCTTTAATTCATGTGCTGTTCCCTTGTGTGTGCTCAGTCCTTATTGCAGCTGCTGGGTCTGAGCTCACTGTGAAAATCGTGTTTCCTTTCTGCCGACCCATAGGGCTCAGTGTTTGATTAATAAGTTTCCCATCTTTCTGAGAAAAATACCTAGGTAAATCCCCCTTGGACAGCACAAGGATCTGCAGTAATTTACAACCACTGTGTGAGCCTTGTGTTGAATGACATGCTCTTTGTAAGGATATAGTGTAATTTATAATGCTGGCCCCAACGTCCACTCCTAGGGCGTTCTCAGTGCAGTGCCTTGACTCTGATATTGGATAATGTTGACAGTTAAGAGAGGAATGACTTTAGTTGCTGCTGCTGAATTAAAAAAGTCAGACACACAGTGTAAATGGATTTTGCTGTCTTCAAAGTAGTGACCTTGGGATAGATAGAACTCTTTGATGCTTCCATTGATGTTGCTATTGCCCCAAACATTTCCGGAATCCTTTAAAAATTACCTTTAAAGCATGTGGCACATTCTTGTGAATATTTTTGAGTCTAACAAATACTCATTCTTTGTATGAGGCTTTGATTTTTGGAAAGAGTGAAGAGTCACTGGCATCAAGTGCAACAACTGAGGTGGGTGATGAGGGCAGAGAGTGCTGGTTTTGTTTAGGGCAACATATGGTTTTAGAGGCCTTTTAATAATGTCATGAGACTTGTGCATTTGTTCTAAACATGATTTCCTTTTAAAATAATGTTTGAAACGATGAAATAGTTCAAGCCTACAGAACACAACATTACATGCCAGATAGGCACGTTCCCAGCATGGATGTTAAACAGATGTTAACGTGCTGTGTTTGTTTGCGTGTGTTCTTTCATCTTGCTCTCCTTCCCTGTTTTTTCTTTGAAAGACAATGTTTTAGATATTCCTAAACACCCCCCGCTTCCCTCCATACCCGTCTGCCTTCTCCCCTTTTTCCATCAATATTCATACTTCTGCCAGTGTCGCCATGCTTCATTCCCAGGTGTGCGTGTACCTTTTGAGGAAATGTTTAGAAATTTAAAGGAATTATCTTGTATGTGTCCTTCTGACATTGTCTTTGAGGTTTATCCATGTTGATTTGTTTTAACTGCTGTTTTAGTCCATTTGTGTTGCTATAAAGGAATACCCGAGACTGGGTAATTAATAAAGAAAAGAAGTTCATTTGATTCCTGGTTCTTCAGGCTGTACAGGAAGCATGGTGCCAGCATCTGCTGCTGCTGAGGGCTCCCAGCTGCTTCCACTCATGGCGGAAGGTGAGGGGAAACCAGTGTGAGCAGATCACATTTCAGGAGGGGAGGAGAGAAAGAGAGAGAAAGGGAGGTGCCAGGCTCCTTTCAACAACCAGCTCTTGAGGGAACTAGTGGAGTGAATTAACTCATTACTGCAAGGGCAGCACCAAGCCATTCATGAGGAATCCGCCATTATGGCCCAAACATCTCCCATCAGTTCCAACCTCCAACATTGGGGATCAAATTTCAACATGAGATTTGGAGAGGACAAGCAAACCAAAGTATAGCAACTGCTCCGTAGGATTCCAGTATATACGAATAAATCAAGAGTCTTCATCTGTTCACCTGAGAGAAAGTTCAGATGCTTTCACCTTTTTTGTTATTACAAATAGTGATACAGTAGTAACTGTGTGCATATCTATTTAGAAATATGTACTAGAGGTTGTCTAGAGCCAGTACTCAGAGGAAAAATGGCTAGGTTCTAGAACGTGCACATTTTTAACCTAGTGGACATTACCAAATTGCTCTCCAAAGCAGTTGTAATTATGCTTCCATTGGTGGTTTCCCCATATCCTCTTAGTTATCAGATTTTTAATTTTTGCTAATCTGATTGGCACAGAATTGTATCTCATTGTTTTAAATAGCATTTCTCTGCATTCTAGTGTGATTGAGTGTCTCTTCTGTACTCAGTGGCCGTCTGAGTTTCGTCTTTTGTGAATTGCCCATTTATATTCCTTGCTAGTCCTTCTATTGCCATTGGCCTTTTTATTAATGATTTATAAGAATCATTTATAATCTAGTATTAATTCTTTGTCAGTTTAATGGGCCCCAAATATCTTTACTAGTCTGTGGCTTATGTTTTGACTTTTTATGATGTCTCTAATTAAACAGCCGTGCTAAATTTTAATGTAATCATATTTATCCATTTCTCCTTTGTGGTTTGTACTTTTTTATGTGTTTTTAAAAAGAAATACTGCTCTATCCCAATGTCATAAGAATAATTTCCTATACATTCTTTTAAAGTTTTCAAATGTAGTGTTTCACAGACACTTAGGATTGATTTTTGTGTATATGTAACATTGGAATCCACTTTTATCTTTTTCCATATGGATGTCCAGTTGTCTCAGTTGCATGTATCAAATCTTTTCCCACTGTCATACACCACATTCCCAAACACGTGTGACTGTGTGTGGCTTCTGTTCTTTATTTTTATTTTTATTTTTATTTTTTGAAATGGAGTCTCGCACTGTTCCCCAGGCTGGAGTGCAGTGGCTTGATCTCAGCTCACTGCAAGTGCTGCCTCCCGGGTTCACGCCATTCTCCTGCCTCAGCCTCCAGAGTAGCTGGGACTACAGGTGCCTGCCACCACGCCCGGCTAATTTTTTGTATTTTTAGTAGAGATGGGGTTTCACCGTGTTAGCCAGGATTGTCTCAATCTCCTGACCTCGTGATCCGCCCTCCTCGGCCTCCCAAAATGCTGGAATTACAGGCGTGAGCCACCGCGTCTGTCTGTTCTTTGTTAATGGTGTGTTTGCTTACTCTGGCTCTACACTATTTTAATTACCTTGGTCTTATAGGTTTGGGTAGTTTAAGTTTTACTTCAGTTTTCTTTTTTGGAATTTTTTTGGCTATTCTAAGCTCATTATACTTTAAACTGTATTTTAGGAATGTGGAAGCCCTATTGGGCTTTTGTTGGAATTACTCAGATGGTTTACAGATAAATCGTAAGAATTTGCTCTCTTATCCTGGGTCTTCTCATCTACAACTATGGTATAGCTATGTTTATTTAGTTCTCTTTTTAGGTCTTTCAGTAGAATTTTGTAATTTTTGCCATACTTTTCTTACATATCTTTGTTAAATGTCTTTGTAAGTATCTCATTTCTTTCTTTCATTTTGCCTTTTTTTGAGATAAGATCTCCCAGGCTGGAGTGCAGTGGTAGAATCATAGCTAACTGCAGCCTCAACCCTCCTGGGCTGAAGTGACCCTTGTGTCACAGCTTCTTTCTAAGTAGCTGTGACTACAGGTGCTCACCACCACATCCAGCTGATTTAAATTTTTTTATCCCACATTTTTTGTTGCTGTCAATGATATCTTTTTATTGTATCTTTTCCTATTGTTGCTGGTGTATAGGAATGTTATTTTTGTATATCTTGCTGAACTCATTAATTTTCATGGTTTAGATACTCATACATTATGCAGACAGATAAAATCTTTTAATAATAATGACAGGTCTTTTCCTTTTCATGTTATGTGACATTCACTTATTTTTCTTGTCTTGATGTACTGACTTGGACTTTCATGATATCACCTGTTTTTGTTAATAAAGTTTTATTGAAACACAACCACATCCATGTTGTCTGTGGTACCATTGTATTATAACATCAGAGTTGAATAGTTGCAACAGAGACTACCTAGTTTGCAAAGCCTAAATACCTGCCTTCAGGCTGTTTACAGAAAGTTTGCCTATCTTCACAAAACAGGGTTGAACAGAGGCAGTGATAGTAACCTTTCTTGTCTCATCCCTGGCTTTAAAAGGAGAGCTTGTGCCACCAAGAATAAGTGCTGCTTCTGGGTTGGTTGATGTGTGCCTTTTATTGGGTTAAGAAAATGTCTTTTTTTTTCTTCAACTTTTATTTTAAGTTCCAGGGTACATGTGCAGGACGTGCAGGTTTGTTATATAGGTAAATGTGTGCCATGGTGGTTTGCTGCACACATCATCCTATCGCCTAGGTGTTATGCCCAGCATCCATTAGCTATTCTTCCGGATGCTACCCCACACCTCACAGGCCCCAGTATGTGTTGCTTCCTCCCATGTGTCCATGTATTCTCATTGTTCAGCTCCCACTTATAAGTGAGAAAATACAGTGTTTGGTTTTCTGTTCTTGTGTTAGTCTGCTGAGGATGACGGCTTCCAGCTCCATCCATGTCCCTGCAAAGGACATGATCTCATTCCTTTTTATGGCAGCATAATATTCCATGGTGTATATGTACCACACAAGAAAATGTCTTTCTTAGATTTGTAAGAAGTCTTTTCTTGTTGTTTTGTTTTGTTATTTAAAAAAATCATGATTGAATGTTGAATTTTATCAAATGTAGTTTTGGCATCTGATTATTTTTTCTCTCATTTTAAACATATGCAATTATATTCTTTTCAATTTTTCTATTATTTCTAGTCCTTGGGGCTAGAATCCTCCCCTTTGATGTGCTTTTATAACTTGTGAGCTCAGTGGGTCTCATTTTTTCTGTAGGAATTGTCTGCAGCATGGATTGTGGGAATTTTGCTCTGGCATTTTCCCTGCCCATTCATTAGTCCAGGACCGATTTTTATGTGAATTTCTCAGATTGGGCATTTCCGGACCATATAGGAAGCCTAAATTTGTACCACCAAAATGTCCCAGAGGCGGTGGTCTGGAGTTTAAACTTTGCAAGGGAAGGCTTTTATTCTCCTCCCTTGGAGACAGACAGAAACATACGAGTCTCTTTGTGGTTGCAGCTCTTTGAGGGGCCTCACTCAGGGCAGCAGCTTTCTACCTCGGGCAGAGCCCACAGACTTTGCCTGTTTCTCCTCTGTGCTAGTTGAAATCTAAATGCCTACTCCCCCTGGACCAATACTTGTTTCTCTCCTTCTCCCTCACCATGATCCTGTCACTCTCTAAGGGGAGTGAATTTATGCTTGCTTCTGGTTTTAGTTGTTGCTTTGTTTCTGGCACCTGGTAATTTCTTCTTTCTTATTGCAGGTTCAGCTATGAATTTAAAAAAATATATAATATTTCCAGGTGCTTGTAGGAGGTGAGTGTGAATGTGTGTCTTCTTACCCTCTTGCTGAAATGAGAGGCTGCCCTCTAAATGAAATTTCAATATTGAAAAGATAAAACCCCAATAAAACAAAAAGCAACCCCCCAAGTCAGCTCCCTAACCATGAGCCAGGCAGCACGTGAAGTCCTTTGATATTAGCTCATGCCATTCTTATAGAAACTCTGTAACTCTTTTTAAGTGGAGAAGTTAAGAAACTGGCCCAATCCCATGTCAGGGCAGAGCCAGGCCAAAAACCCCTCTGTTTTATTGGCTGTTACCTCATTTTGCATGTCTGAACAGTAATAACAGTGGGTATCAAGTGTACCCTTCCTAAAGGTAATTACTACAAAGGTCAACACTATTTTTCATCTAACACTCCTAATATATTTTTACACATTAGTCTCACCTGGTAATTCTAAGATAGAATAATGATCATGCTTATCTGTGAGAATTAGCAATTTTTTTCATGGATTTAAGTTCAAGAAAAATCAGAAATTAGCAGTTCAGGAGTTTTCAACATTTGTAAAAAGGCAGATGGGTGCACCATTAGCACTTCCTTCTGAGTGAGGTAGATCTCCAGGGAATTAATAGGAACCCATTGTTTTCCATGTTGGCAAGATATTAGAGAAATATGTCTTACTCTCAGGTTTACTAAGACATGTTTTAAAGATTCATGTCTGAAATCAAGGCAGACGGTAAAGGTGGAGTCAGTGGTCATTCTGTTTTTTTGATTAGGGGTTTATAGATGGCTGACATTTTAATCTCAGTTAATGACTGATGATGGACTCCAGGGTACTTCACCACAGCTCACCCTTGTTCGTGATCTAATTTAGCAGCATCTTGATTTGAATTGAAAGACAGCCCTGGGAATATTAGCTCGGCCCTTGTGAGAGCATTCTGGAATGCTGCATATTACCTGATGCTACCTGAGATGTAGGTGGTTGGGCAGTGACAGCCTCTCTGAGCCCTGACCTGTCGGGGAGAGGTTGAGAAGTGGCAAAACTTTGATTCTACCAGCTGCAAAGACCGATGTCACCATGAAGTTATATTAATGACTTTGACAAGAATTTTCTCAGTGTACAGTAGGCATATTTGCTGAACGAGCTGATTTGTAATCCCAGTATATCTGGAGTAGTCAATTATGAATTTTCTAATTAGCTTGATGTTTGGTCTCCCAGCTAAGTGAGCTCTTGTGAACTCTGCCAGAATCTGGATTTCCAAATGATCTGACAGGAGGAAAGGAAAGGATTGGGCCAAAGTGGCTGTTGCAAGTCAGTTTCTTATAAGTCAAAAATTTAATCAGACCAAGTGCCTTTCTTTTCTGTGTTCAGAAAATACCCATTCTTTGTTTCTCACAACTGTTAACCTGTCCTAGGATGAACTGGTTCTGCCTCCCTTTGCTGTTTCCTGCATTAGTACTTGGAAAATCCTGTGGCTGCATGGTCTGAGGTGTGACCTTCATGGTGGGCACGCCTTGTCTCTCTTCTCTGCCCGAAAGGAGGCCACTGTTTTCTTGTCTCTGTAACTGCTCTGTGAATTCTTCTTCTTCCTGATGACTAAGTGTGACTATTCTCCAAGGTCTTTATCTTTTTGCAAGTTTTCTGAGATCTTCACCAATAAGCACGAATACTTACTGAATATGTTTTGTGTGCCAGGCACTTTTTAAAGCACTTTAATAACAATAACTAATGTTTATTAAGCATCTACTGTGTGCCAGGCACTGCTTTTGGTACAAAAGATGTGAAATAAACCACACAAAGACCATCCCTCTTGGAACCTATGTTTTATTGAGATCCAGCCAGGTGATAGAACACATCAGTAAACAAACATAGACTTCAGCAGGTGGTGACATGTGCTCTGAAGGAGAAATGGAGTCCGAGTAGAGAGTGACTATGCATGATGAACTAGTCAAGGAAAGTCTGTCTGATAAGGGGGTATTTGAGAAGAGCACTTCTCCAAGGAAGTGAAGGAGCAAGCCCAGTTTGCTTCCAATTTCTTCCTCCTTGTGTCTTGCCAACTGGGACCAAGCATGCCTGGCGTGGAACAAACTCTTTCTGTTCTCTGCTGATGGAGCCACTTTCTCCCAGAGCCCAGGCTCTAGGTCTGAACCCTGATCCTTCTCTTCACTTTTCTTTTCTAATGGCCAGACATCTTTGTCCTTCCTTTGAAATAGAAGTGACAGCAAAATCTTCTTTCCCACAGCCATTGTGGATAGGAAGCCTCTGCCTGGCTGAGCACTTTGCTACTTTATTTCTGAATTCCTGTGCCAGCCTCCTCAATGATCTTAGCTGCTAGTCTTGCTCTTCTCACCCGTCTGTGGCCACCAAAGCACTGGAACACGTAAGCCATTGTTTGAGTGCTTACTCCATACCACACACTGGATCCTCACAAGAACTTGCTGATGCTATTACAATATGTTTTTTTTCTTTTTTCCTTTTTCTAACTTTTTTTTTTTTTTTTTTAGATGGTGTTTCACTCTTGTCACCTGGGCTGGAGTGCAATGGCACGATCTCAGCTCACTGCAAGCTCTGCCTCCTAGGTTCAAGCAATTCTCCTGCCTCAGCCTCCCGAGTAGCTGGAATTACAGGCGCCTGCCACCACACCTGGCTTAATTTTTTTGTATTTTTATAGAGACGGGGTTTCACCATGTTGGCCAGGCTGGTCTCGAACTCCTGACCTCAGGTGAGCCACCCTCCTCGGCCTCCCATAGTGCTGGGATTACAGGTGTGGGCCACTGCGCCTGGCCTTTTTTTTTTTAAAGTTTTATTTAGGTTCAGGGGTACATGTGAAGGTTTGCTATGTAGGTAAGCTCATGTCATGGGGAGTTGTTGTACAGATTATTTCATCAGCCAGGTGTATTAAGCCTAGTACCCAATAATTATTTTTTCTGCTCCTCTCCTTCTGCCACCCCCACCCTCAAGTAGATCCCAGTGTCTGCTGTTTCTTTTTGTTCATAAGTTCTTATCATTTAGCTCCCACTTATAAGAGAGAACATGCGGTATTTGGTTTTCTGTTCCTGTGTTAGTTTGCTAAGGAAAATAGCCTCCAGCTCCATCCATGTTCCCACAAAAGACATGATCTTGTTATTTTTTATGGCTGCATAGTATTTCATGATATATACGTACCACATTTTCTTTACCCAGTCTGTCATTAATGGGCATTTAGATTGACTCCATGTCTTTGCTATTGTGAAGAGTGCTGCAGTGAACATTCATGTGCATGTGTGTTTGTGGTAGAATGATTTCTATTCCTCTGGGTGTATACCCAGCAGTGGGATTGCTGGGTCGAATGATAGTTCTGCTTTTAGCTCTCTGAGGAATTGCCATACTGCTTTCCACAATGGTTGAACTAATTTGTTTTTCTTTTACAAAGTTTTTTTTCAAGACTAGTCAAGTACACTAGTGAGAAGGGAGAAAAAAGTAGAACAAGGAGTTTGATCTATAACTGACTGAACAATCAATGGAGATACCTCTTACCTTTAGACCAGTTGCTATTACAATTATTATTCCCATTTTGCAGAGAAGGAAACAGACTTTCCTATGGTCACTTGCTAATACAGGAGGTGGCTAAGCCAGGATTTGAACTCAGGTCCAATGGAATCCACAGGCTCCTCCTAGCCACCAGACCAAGCTTCACATACCCTGCTGTGGAGCACCATGGAGACCCTGGTTTGCTCTTTCACTCTTTGGCTCAGGATTCTTTCATGCTTCCTATTATCTGTGGGATAAAAGTCCAAATGTTCTGGAATAATATTTGAGATCTTTCATGCCTGGACCATACTTCACCTGTCTTCTGGTTTTGTATCTGAGCTCCCTCCTGTAACAACCTTTGCTGAACATACTCAAATGTATCATGGAGGTAAACACAGCGATGCCTACGTTTATACAGTGAGTGCTTTTTCTTTCCCTTTACCTGAACTCACTCTTTCTTCATGCCCCAGCTCAGACTCCACCTCCTCTCTTACCTTCATCTGTGTTCATCTTTACTTCCAAACTCTCCTGTCAGTTAGAAGGCGTGTCCTGCCTGTTTCATGTCATTCCTAACATCAGAGGACATAGCTCTTATAGATCTTATTACCAACTTGCCATTTCCATGAATTTCCTTAGCCCTTGATCCTAAACTATTGAGAAAGCTTACATATCCAAAATGAGTCTAACTTTTCTAAGCAATGGTCTTGGGAGATGTACATATTTCACTAGGGCTTCCTGGAGCTGGAAATATATTTGGTGGAGCTCCTTTTTCTAAATTGCCTTCCGGCTACCCAAGAAAGTCAATTTCCTTCTTTAATAGCTGTGACTCGTTTTTGGACTGATGATGGCACTATTCCAGTTGAGTCACCTATCTGAGTCATCAGTAGGGACTCCATTTAAAATTTGACTCTTTCCCTAAATTGAATCAATTCTCAAGGGATTAAAACTAGATATTCACTAGAACATTCCCCAGGAAAATTTAGAAATCAGAGTTCTGAAAATGTTTGCTCAAAATGTCAAGGGGTGAAACTGAGAGAAGGCAACTGGAACGTTTCTCTTAATCCACTGTCCCTCACTTACCTGCTTGGCAGAAAGAAGGCGGGGGAAGGAAAGCATTAGAATAAAAAGAGAAATGTTCAGAGGCAGTTTGAGTCATGAGCAAACAGCTAAAACTTCCAAAACAGAAACTGAATGACATCCTCTTCCTAATTCAAGCCTTCCTCAGGGGAAAATTGAACAGAACATTTCACTTGATAAATGGAATGAGACCTGGTCCTGGAGTATTTGGAAAGATGAATGACAGGCAGGAGGAATACAGTGGAAGGGAATGCCATTTATTTACAAATGCCTCTCCTCAGGTAAGGGAGGGGATTTCACAGAGAGAGGGAGGTGGAACCGCAGAGGGCTTGGTCCAAGTTAGAACATGAACTTACTCCTTGCTCTCGTTTCTGGGGGAGAAAGCCATGTATACCTCCAGCACTCAGAAGTGCTCTCGACAATGAGCTCATTGAGATTTGCTACTCAATTAGATTCTGCTTTGTACATGTAGCACTTAGCACTGTGTCTAGCACATAAGGAGGACTCAGTAAATATTTGTTGAATGAATGAAAAATAATTGCTGCCTGGGAGAAGTTGAGAGGCTTTGTAATTCTGCCCTGTCATTTCTGGTAGTGACCACCAGGTGGTGCCTTCTTAAGAACAGGAGGAAATAAAATCACTCCAGTGAACACAGAAGGCTTGGGGTTGACTCAGAACCTTGCCCCTGTGCACACCGTCTAACAGTACATCACAATTTCTTGTTCCTAACGTTGAATGTGCACACAGGATTCAGATACGTGGCTGGCACTGACTTTCTTTACTTGAGTCAAGGTCAAGTAAGGTTTTCATCGTTGGCTGAGCTCTGGGATTTAAAACCAGTTCTATCCCAGGCCAAGTGGGTTTCTGTTGTTCCTGCTTATCCCCTGTCCTCCAGGAGAACACATGCTGCCCTTGCTTCCATATTTTCTCGGAAATTCGTCCCCAGCATCACTAATGGATTCATATCCAGCTCTTGCACTCACGGGTTGAAAAACTTGGTACCCCTGTGTATTTTAAGCAGCTACCTGATGAGTACCTATGTTGAAATAGGTTTCTGTGGTCGAAATTATCAGAAAAGTCCCACAAGATGGGCATAAATGAAGAAACTAGCTCAGCAGGCTTAGGTGGCTCTCCCAAAGTAACACAGATAAGTGAGTTGGCAGAGAGGATTCCAGCCCAGGACAGTCTGCCCTTAGGTTGTGCTGTGATATCTATTCTGTTTTATGTGGAGTGAGTTTAATGTATCTGCATTAACGAGATCCAGGGACAAAAATATAACAAAATTCAAGGAATGTGAAGCAATGTCCTATAGAAGGAGGACAGTTCACTATCAGTGTGAGCCAACACACTCAGCTCTTGGCAGTTTTCAGACAGTTGCAAAGAAATACTTAGCCTGAGGCTTCTTCGTGCCCATAAACCTAATTAAGGGTACTAGAGATTCTGATTGGCAAGAGCTAGGGACGGAGCGGCTGAGTGAGACTATACGTGTCCCTATGTTTCTGTATATAAAGACAGAAAGAGGGAGTTTGAGAGAGCGAATGAGTTAAATCCTAAGTAGACCTGGAAAACTATCATTTTGCCAGGACTGGACTTAAGCAAAACAGCAGAGCAAAGTTCAGAGTTAAGCCAGAACTTTGCCTTGAACCTCAGGCCCATTGAGCCCTCTGCTCCAACAGGGCCAAATCAGCATCCAATACTCCCCTTTAAGTTGTATCTGTCCCGTGTCTCGGTGTTTCTGGTTTCTGTTATTTGGTAGGTCACAGTTAATTATACAGGGTTAACAAAAATAGATGAACATAATGTACTTGCCGAATAGTGTTTCTTTGGGAGAAAATGACTTAACTCACCTAAAATATCTCCAGGCATAAAAGATATTAATGTTGGGAATATCAGGAGTGATTAACCTCTGAGAGAGGTTGCAGGGAAGCAAAATTGGACAGGAAGGATAGGAGGAATGGAGATAGGGGATTTCGGGTGGGGAGAGCCTCTGAGAGTCTTTTATTTCAGACCTTACTCTGTGCCTTTCCACAGGGCCAAGTCTGATCATCCTCTTTTGATGGTCTGAATATCTTTGAGCCCTTCAGAAACTTTCAAATTAGTAATATACATGATTAATATTTTTGACACTTACATGTTAGGAACTAGACATTATTTCAGTAATCCTCAGAGGAGCCTTGAGTGGTAGATGCTATCATTCTTCCCCCTTTCTTTTAAATAATGAAATAGAGGTTTAGGAAGACCCAAAGCTAGTTGATGTCAGAGCCAAGATCCAAAGCCCATGTGTGGTTATAAAGCCATGTTCTTACCACTATATTATGCTGTAAGAATAAAGGGACAAACCTCAAAATAAAAGCTCTCACTATCAGCAACACAGCAAAAAACAATTATTCATTCAATAATGAGCAGGATGAATAAAAACAGACAAACCTCATCACATGAAGTTGAACTTCAGAGAATAGTCGAATAAAAAGTTCCCTCAAACTTAGGAGAAACCTAAGGCTATGAAACTGATTGTTTCATAGCCTTGGTAATAAGTAGCCATCAGGGGCCGGGCATGGTGGCTCACACCTGTAATCCCAGCACTTTGGGAGGCCAAGGCAGGTGAATCACCTGAGGTTAGGAGTTCGAGACTAGCCTGGCTAACATGGTGAAACCCTGTCTCTGTTAAAAATATGAAAATTAGCCGGGCATGGTGGCACATGTCTGTAATCCCAGCTACTGAGGAGGCTGAGGCAGAAGAATCACTTGAACCCAGGAGGCAGAGGTTGCAGTGAGCTGAGATTGTGCCACTGCACTCTAGCCTGGGTGACAGACAGAGACTCCGTCTCAAAAAGAAAAAAAAAGTAGCCATCAGAACCCATTTAAAATGTGTTCATTTGGTCAACAACAACTTGTCTTAGTGAAAGTTGGTTTTAAAACTGGCAGAACTGACCAGTGTCAAATCCTTACTTCAGCCCATCAAGGATGGAGTTTCCAGTAAACATCTCTCTGAGTGCCAGCCAATCAAAGAATCAATTACAGCCTCAGCTGAGCACACACTTGCTGTCAACCCACGTGTGCCTCTGAACATCTCACAACCACAGAGCTCCATGCTTTCAAAGCCCTCTAAGCCATCAGCCATCTGTCCTGCTCACAGACACTGTTTGGCCAGCATAGCTCTCTTCTGTGATGAGCAATGTATTCAGCCTTGAAGTTCTGTGTCAGATACTAAGTGGTGATCTCATTGTTATTTGAAAAAACAAGCACACATCAGTATGTAGTGTATGGCTACAGAGACAATAGCACAGGTAAGAGGTTGGGTAGGGCAGGTGCTAGGGGGCGCTGCTTTGGATGGGAAGCTCAGGAGAGCCTCTTTGTGGGTGCAAGGTTTATGAAGAGACCTATATGATTTGAGAAGAGTCCAGACATTCACAGATGTAGGCCTGGGGCTTCCAAAAAGAAGGAAAGGTCTTAAGGTAGGAGAGGATGCCTGCGTGTCTGGGGAAAGAGTAGAAGAGGAGGCTGGAGAGGAAATGGGCGGAGGCTGATCCTTCAGGGCCTTGTGGGTCATGGCATGGTCAGGATTTGGGATTTTGCTTCAAGTCCAATGGGGAGGCAGGAAACCACCCAGGGAAGGACTATGTCCTCTGCTTTAAGAGAGAGAGAGAGAGAGTGTGTGTGCATGTGTGTATAATATACACTTGCACATATGTGCATATTGAAAGAAAGGGGATGGGGGCTTAGGGTCAGGAGTGCCTCTTAGAGTCTCTTACTTTATACCTTACTGTATATCTATAAATGCACATACATGCATATATACACACAAGTTTTGCAGTTAGGTTCAAAGATACTGTAGATCTAGAAGAATGTCTATGACATTGACAATGTGAGTCAGTACACCCTCCACTGTGTGCTACCAAATCTGCCCACCCTCTTCCACTGGGAGTCCCATAAATGAAGTGGTTTTACTACCCCTGTTGTAGCCCGGTGACAGATGATCAGTGATGTCAAAAGCGTGATTCTGAAGAGGTTGGTCACTTTGTTGCAAAGCTGCTGTATCATTTCAGGTACATAGTCTGGGAGGTACAGAGTCTAGGGTCAGAGTAGAGTCTCAAGCCATTGTGCATGCCTGCCCAAGACAGAGTGGAGTTGGTCTACTCCTGAATATATTAACCATTTTTTCCCTTAGTCATTACATGTAAAGCTTCATGTCTGCATTTGTCAGTTATGATTTATCCGGATCACCTTTCTTACAGAAAGCGGTAGATGCCAACCAGAAGACTGGAATAGGCTTCCTTTTATCTCTTTTGCACAGTTGTATCTTCGGTGAGATGACTTGACTCTCTGATGTTGAGAGTGTTTTTGTTAATTTTTGAAGCATGATCTCAGTTGGTTTAGGATATGAATGCCATACACACTCATTGTTTTCGTTTGGGGACTGCCGCTGTGCTGGGTGACTGCGTGTTTGTGCTGCTGGCCCTTGCTGACACTGATATTGGATTTACAAAGCCAACCTTGCAGTTTTGTGTGGGCAGGTAGGCTGCCTTTAATTTGTGGTTGCTTTGCCCTTCTGAAAACACGAACTTCTGTCTGGTTGGAAGTCATTTTCTTGTTCATCAATCTCAACTACTGAACCCATTTCTTCAGGCACATCTCCAGACTGCCTTGGATATTTCGAGGATATGTTTTGCGTGTTCACATTTGAACTGCAGCTTGGTTTGCAGACACCCTCTCCTTAGATTGGCAGCTGTTTGTGGAATTCCTGAGTACCAATTACATCCAGTAGCAGGAAATAAAAGACAAACAAGGAACTAGTAGAGCTCAAGGTATTCTTTCATCCTTCCTCCTTCTTAGCTAATACATCTTACAGTTAGCTCTGAAAGGAGAATTTATTTAAACATACTAAACACTGTGCATAGTGACTCTTACATCTTTTCTGGTAATAGCATGCTAATGCTATACTTCAAAGTGCAGTGAATAAGCCCTGTAGAGAAATATCCTCATGATATGGTTTCAAAGGACAGGCATCCTTCTGGAACATATTGTTATCTTAGGTTTTTGTTTTAAATGTCAGCACATGGAGACCTTATTCTAAGGCTGCGTCTGTGCTCCACTAGTGAGTATGGAAGGCTTAGGTGATTCATGGTGGGAAGTTGAAGTAACTAGAGAAGACTTGGTGCTGTTTGGCTTTAGTGAAATTTTTAGAAGCTGTAGTTGAAAAACCAACACAGATTGGCCCTCTGTTTGTTGCTTTTGGTTGTCTAGGGACCGCAAAGTAAAAAATGACATTTTCTTGATGTCTTTCTGACAGTTTCTCATCTGTAGGTCAAGTCGTAATTGAAATATGACATAAATATTTGGAGTCATATAAGCAGAATCTCCATAACACATTAGGTGATTTCTAGAGTAATGCTCACTTTTATTGTTTGGGTTCCATTGATGAGTTAGGCAGGGTTATATTTTAAGAATTTTCTTACATCAGGAAGAGTCAACAGAGGATGGATAACATATTTTGAACGTGGACATTGCTTGTAAGTTGCAGGACACTTGTAAACACTATTGAGTGTCACCTATAGCAGGAACCAGTTTTTCTTTATCCCTCGTTCTGTGACAGCTACCTGGGTTCTATGTTGGAGCCCCGTAGTATAGTTTCAAATGCAATAGCCACTGCATAATCCTTGTCACCCAAAGACTGCAGATCTTGACAGAACTTGTACAACAGTGGCCTTGCTGAGTAGTGATGTACATTTCTTTTGTCATTTGGCCACATAAGAAAACTGCAGCCATCACTGTATTTTGATGCATCAGACTCTGTGTCCTCTGAGTGTGATTCAGCTGTTGGATTTCTTGGTTATGAAAGTATCTAGAGTACCTCATGTTCAGTGATGTGAACTGCTATGAAAGTTCCCTCCGTGTATTCTGCTGGATTTCTTAAGTTATATCTTCACAGAGAGGGCTTGCCTCTTATACAGTCTGCATCCAGCACCCATAAGTACTTTCCTTTGCTGCAGGAGCAGGAACTGAACCCAACTGTGGATGGAGTGGGAATGTGTGTTCTGATTCCTGCTAATTAGCGGTAGGATGTGAAAAATATGTTCCAAAGCAATGCCTGGTAGAAGTGTTCCCCTACCTGCATGTGACAAGAAGCATTTTCCTCCCTTCATTTGGTTAGAGGAAGGGCTTTGGATAAGGAAAAAAAATAAAGAAGATCTTGGTCCTTAAGCTGGAGACAGGAAGGTCAAGTGCTTTATTTTTTCTGTGATGAGAACCAGCTCATTTGAGAACTGAAGGTGAATACTGACTGTCATATTTAATAAGTAGTGATGGAATTTGCATTTCTTCCTTGAGGTCAATAGTCTGCTTTCATAGATAGAACAGGAGTTTAAATTCTGAGCAAAATATGCAATCTTTTCTCTTTCTTTGATTCTTATCCTGTCAATTATCTCGTCATTCTACAGAGGACTAAAAGGTAAAGAGTTCTAAGATCTTCGCATTGTCTGGGAAGAAGTGGAAATGTTAATATTAGTCTTTAATAAGTTATTAATGACACATATTGTAATTGTTAGGATAACTCCTAAAAGGATAGTAAAGAGCATATAACTTCCATATTAATGGTTAAAGATGTGCCAAACAATAGCAACAAAGGAGGAGGAAAATTTGAACATTGGGATAAAAGCACTGCACACAGTGGTAGATGTAAACACAAATATTTCAGCAATTACATTACATATAAATGGACTAAATGATGCAATTAAAAGATAAAGACATGGATGAAAAAACTTTTCAGGAGACATATTTAAAAGATAAGGAAATAAAAGTTTGAAAAAATAAAAGGATAGAAAAATATTATGCAAATACTATAGGAAAGCAGCTGTAGGTTGGCTGGTATCAGTGTTGATCATATCATGGACATGGTTGATTATGGTATGAGTTTGTGCCTTATGTTGTAAGTATTCACAATCAGAGTTTCTTATAGTTAGAAAAAATTAGAGGATCAAATTATAAATTACTAGAAAGATTTCATAATTGTTACTGATTTCTTTTTCTGTTAAAGGTGTAGGCTTTTTACTGCACCTGGAGAGGCCTTTCAGCCATGATGTGAATTATGTACCATTATGTAAGATAAGTGGAGCGTAAATGCTTCGTTCAAACAATTGTAATTTAATTGGAAACTTCTTGTGTTAACAATATCATTATCTTAAAGGTGAAAGGGGTGGGAAGAATGTGGTAGAAATCAAGTTCCCTGGGGAATAGGCTTTACAGCCAAAAGTAAAGTCATTTTTTCCTGACCAGTGACTTAGCTTAAAACAGGTCAATGATATTCTTTAAATAAAGCAGTATTTAATTGGATTCATTTGCAGCTGATATGGATTCTGGGGCTTGATAGCACTTACATATTAAGCTGGAAATCTAGAAATAAGAACTTTAGCAACAATTTTTTTTTTTTTTTAGGATTTGAGATTAGTTATTAATAACACAGGATGCAAGACTCTTAGGTTGTAGTTGTGGGTAAGCATAAATATATACTGAATAGATTCAGACATTGGCCAAGTAGACTCAGTTTTTTTCAGGAGATCATGTTCATTCAAAGGGATAATTTCTTTCTGAAAAACTTCTATTTTGAAAATATTAAATGATAGAATTCCCCCTGCAATTTTTTATTGTGCTGTTTAAGGAATGGTATTTTACCCATTAGTGATAATCCATGAATGCATGCTATGAATGGATACTTAGGAAACATTTCCTGCATGTCCATGGAAAGATAATTATTTTTAATATTTGTATGGACTGTTAGGCTTTTTTCTGTGAATAAGATGTTTTTAATGTAGAGGTGTACTTATAGAGTATACGATTTTTATTGTATTCTTTTAAATGGACTATTTAATATAATTGACATATTTCCCATGGAGTAAAAACACAATTTAGATGCTTGTGGTAACATAACTCCTCAAATCTTAGTGACTTAAGACAACAAAGGTTTATTACATGGATAATGTAGATCAACAGGAAACTGCTCATTGGAATTGAAGACTCCATGCTGACACTGACGGGAGGCTCCATCCATGCACAGGCACTCACAGTCACCAAAGCAGCATAGGAAAATATGGTAATCCTTGCACTGGCTGTTAAAGCCTTTCTAGAAGAGAAATAACACTTACTTATATTTCATTGACCAAAGCAAGTTATGTGGCCATGCTAACTTCAAAGAAGGTGGGCAAGCGCAATCCTGTATGTCCAGGACTGGACTATTAGGGAACAGCCTAATTGACTACTCCAGATTGCTACTGACAACACTTTTTTAAATGATTGGGATAATACTCCAATAAATGCCTATGCCATAGTTTACAGAGTTAGCCCATTTTAATGTTTGCAGTGTCAATAGTTTATTAATAATGCTGAAATGGACATTTTGGTATAGTCACCATTCCTCCACACTGCTCCTTTTCTGGGGTACTTAAACTAATCCTAGATTAAGTCTCCTGTTGTATAGTTTAATGGACTGCTGTATGTCTACTTTGTAGCACTTATTTCCTACCAACACGCTATAAATTTCATATAGAGACCACACCTTTTTTTCAGTGCTGTGTCTGCTAACCGTTACATAATAGATATTAAATAAACATTAATGAAGGAATGAATTAATTGGGGAAGTGGGAAGGGTAAATTGGTAAAACTACTATTAAGGCTTTTTCTATATGTTTCCAAATTGCTTTCCAAAAGAATTATAGCAAATTCACATGTGAGTCAGCAGTGGTTTATCAGTTTACCACTCATTGCCACCACTGGTTATTTTCCTTTGCTAAATGGAAAGTCAAAATAAATAATATCTCGATATTTTTAGCACTGTAATTGGCATATCTTTGATTATCAATAAGACTGGGTATTTTTCACACATTTGGTTTTTGTTATTGTGATAAAAACATAACAAAAGTTACCATAGTAACCATTTTTTAAGTGTACAGTAAAATATAACTATGTGTACATTGTTGTGCCACAGATCTCTGGAAACCTCATTTTGCAAACCTGAAACTCTTTAACCATTGAACAGTAACTTGTCTTCACCCTCCTCCAACACTTGGCACCCACCATTCTACTTTTTATTTCTAAAATTTCGACTACTTAAGTATACCTCATATAACTAGACTTATGCAGTATTTGTTTTTTTGTGACTGGTTAATGTTACTTAGCATAATGTTCTCAAGGTTCATCTATATTGTAGCTTATTGCCAGATTTCCTTCTTTTTAAGGCTGAATAATATTTTATTGCATATATATGTATATCAAATTTTAAAATCTGTTAATCCATTGACATTTAGGTTACTTCTACGAACTTGGCTATTGTGAATAATGCTGTAATGTACATGGTGTGCACTTATCTCTTCATGATTCTATTTTTGATTCTTTTGAATATACAGATGCTTGACTTACAGTTACGTCCTGATAAAACCCATCATCAGTTGAAACTATCATAAGGTGAAAATGCATTCAATACAACTAACCAATTAAGCACAATAGCTTAGCCTAGCCTACCTTAAACATGCTAAGAACACTTACATTAGTCTATGGTTGGGCAAAATCTTCCAATACAAAGTCAATTTTATAGCAAAGTGTTAAAATTGTCATATAATTTATTAAATACTGTACCAATAGTAAAAAACAAAATGGTTGCATTGGTGGGTTTTTGATGTTGTTTATCATGACAAGGTCTCTCACTCTGCCACCCAGGCTGGAATGCAGTGGTGTGATCACAGCTTGCTGCAGCCTCAATCCCCTGGGCTCAGGTAATCCTCCTACCTCAACCTCCCGAGTAGCTGGGACTACAGGCATGAGCCACCATGTCTGGCTATTTTTTTTTATTATTTGTAGAGATGGGGTCTCACTTTGTTGCCCCAGCTGGTCTGGAACTCCTGGGCTCAAGTGGTCCTCTTGCCTTAGCCTCTCAAAGTGCTGGGATTACAGGCATGAGTCAATGTGCTCGGCTGATGCTTTGGTTATTTACCCTCATGATCATGTGGCTGACTGGAAATGGTGGCTCTTTGCCACTGCCCCGAATCATAAGCAAGTATGTTACTGTATATTGCTAGCCTGGGAAAAGATCAAAATTTAAAGCATGGTTTCTGCTGAATACATATCACATTCACACCATCGTAAAGTTGAAAATAGTAAGTCAAACTGTTGTAAGTTGAGGACTGTCTGTATATCTAAGGGCAGGATTGCTGGATAATATGGCAATTCTACTTTTACTTTTTTTCAGAACTGCTGTCCTGTTTTCCACAGCAGCTGCATGGTTTTATATTCTCCCCAGCAGTGTACAAGGGTTCCAGTTTCTTCACATCTTCACCAACACTTGGTATTTTCTGTTTTGTTTTTTGTTTTTGTTTGGTTTTGATAGTGGCCAACCTAACAGGCATGAAGTGATTATGGTTTTTGATTAGCATTTTCTTGATGTTTAGTCATGTTGAATATATTTCCATGATGCTCGTTAGCCATTTATAGTATATCTTCTTTACATAGATGTCTCTATTCTTCAAGTCCTTTGCCCAATTTTAAGATTGGTTTATTTGTTTTGTTGTGTGAAGAGGATAATTTTACTCCAATTTGGATGCCATTTATTTATTGCCTAATTGCTTGGGTTAGGACTTCTAGTACTGTGTTGACAAGAAGTGGCAGGAGTGGGCCTCTGTCTTGTTTCTGAACTTAAAGGAAAAGCTTTCAGTTTTTCACCATTAAGTTTGATGTTAGCTGTGGGATTTTCATATATGGTCTCTGTTATCTTGAGGTAATTTCTTTCTATTAATGAAATTTTATGTGTGTTTTTGTCATGAAAGGGTATTGAATTCTTTTCAATGCTTTTTTTTTTTTTTTGGCACCAATTCAATCATGTGGTTTTTAGCCCTTATTAATGTGGTATATCACATTGATTGATTTTTGTATGTTGAGCCATCCTGTCATTCCAGGAATATATCCCACTTGGTCATGATGTATAATTACTTTAATGTGCTATTGAATTTGGTTTGCTAGTATTTTGTTACAAATGTTTGCATCAGTATTTATCAGGGATCCTTGTGGTTTTCTTGTAGTATCTTTGTCTGCTTTTGGTATCAGAGTAATGCTGGCCTCAAAAAAATGAGTTTGAAAATTTTCCATCTTTTTCAGTTTTTTTGGAAGAGTTTGAGAAGAAGTGGTGCCAATTCTTCTTTAAATGTTTGATATAATTCTCCAGTGAAACCATCTGGTCCGGGGCTTTTCTATATTGGGAGGTTTTTGATTACTTACTTAGTTTCCTTTCTAGTTACCATATTCCCCTATTATCTGAGAGTTCACTTTCTGCAGTTTCAGGTACTGGCAGTCAACTGCAATCTGAAAATATTAACTGGAAAATTCCGGAAATAAACAATAAGCTTTAAATTGCATGTCATTCTGAGTAGCATGATAAAATCTCCCACTGTCCCATTTCATCCCACCCAGAACTTAAATCATCCCTTTGTCCAGCATTTCTATGTATACACTACTCCCCCATTACTGTATAGGAAAATACATGGCATATAGAGGGCTCAGTACTATTCAGGGTTTCAGGCATTCACTGGGGGCCTTGGAATGTATTCCCCATGTATAAGGGGGAACTGCTATATTGCTATGTTCAGATTGTTTATTACTTTATGATTCAGTCTTGGTAGATGGTATGTTTGTAGGAATTTATTCCTTTTAGATTATCCAATTTACTGGCATATGCTTATTCATAGCAATATATTATAATCCTTTTTATTTGGACATCAGGTATAATATCTCCTCTTTCATTTTGATTTTTGTTATTTGAATCCTCTCTATATTTAGTCTAAGGATTTATCAATACTATTGGTCTTTAAAAAAACTCAATTTTTGTTGTTTTTTTCTATTATTTTTCTATTCTCTAATTTGTTTATTTTTACTCTAGTCTTTATTATTTCCCTCTTTCTCGCAACTTTGGGTTTAGTTTGTTTTTCTAGTTCCTTGAGGTGTAAAGTTAGGTTGTTAATTTCTTTCTTCCTTGTTAACGTAGGTATTTACTGCTATAAAATTCCTTCCTAGTATTGCTTTTGCTGCATCCTATATGTTTTGCAATGTGAATCTCAATTGATAGAGGTTTATTTAGCCAAAGTTTGAGGACATGCCCAAGAAAAACATGGGTCACAGTAGCATTTGTGCCCTGTGCTTTTCCAAAGAGCATTTTGGGAACTTCAGTATTTAAAGGGGAAATAGCAAAAATGAGGCTCTGATTAGTGCTCAGCACATCTACATTTTATTTATTTGTTTTAACTTCTTAAAATTTTACTTTTTAAATAAACATACGGTAAAATTGACGTTGTATGTGAGTACAGTTCTATGAATTTTGACACATGTATACATTTATGTAACCACTGCCATAATGAGAATACAAAACAGTTCCGTCACCCCAGAGAACTCCCTCATGTCATCCTTTTGTAGTCAATATCCCTAGTCCCACCCGTAACACTAACCTTTAGCAAGCACTACCCTGTTACCTATCACCAAAGTTTTGTCTTTTCCACAAGGTCACATAAATGAAATCCTACCGTATATAATCTTCTGAGACTGGCGTCTTTCACTCTGCATAATGCCTCGAAGACTCATCCAAGTTGTTGCATGTAAACGTAGTCTTATTATTATTATTATTATTATTATTATTGCTGAGCAGAATTCCACTGTGTGAACATAACCTGTTTTGTTTTGTTTTGTTTTGTTTTTCACCCATTGTAGAGCATTTGGCTGTTTCCAGTTTTTCATAATTAAGAATTAAGCTTCTATAATCATTCTTATACAGGTTTTGGGGAACAGATATGTTTTCATATTGTAATGCTTAGGTAATTCCTAGAAGTAAGGTTGCTGAGTCAACCGGTAGATGTGCCTGTAACTTTATGAGAAACTGCCACACTGTTTGCCAGAGTATTTTCAAATTTCAGCCATTCTAATATGTGTATAGGGTATTTTATCATGATTTTAATCTACATTTTTCAAATGGCCAATGATCCTGAACATCTTTTCATGTGCTTATTTGCCGACCCTACGTCCCCTTTGGTGAAGTGTCTGTTCAGGTCTTTTGCTCATTTTAAAAATTGGACTGCTTGTTCTCTCAATATTGAGTTTTAAGAGTCCTTAATATATTCTGAGTGCAAGTATTTTGCTGGATATGTGATCTGTAAATATTTTCTCCCAGTCTGTAGTTTGCCTTTTTATTCTTTTAACAGTGTCTTTCTAAAAACAAGGTTTTAATTATGATGGTGTGATTTATTTTTTCTGTTATAGATCATGATTTACCCCTTTAGTTATAAAAATTTTATAATTTTATATTTTACATTTAAATGTGTAACTTAGTTTGAGTTAATTTTGGTATAAGGTATTGAGAGGTGTAGCCAGCTGGGCTTCTGGGTCAGGTGGGGACTTGGAGAACTTTCCTGTGTCTAGCTGAAGGATTGTAAATACACCAATCAGCACTCTGTAAAAACACACCAATCAGCGCTTTGTGTCTAGCTAAAAGATTGTAAATGCACCAATCAGCACTCTGTAAAAACGTACCAATCAGTGCTTTATGTCTAGCTAAAGGATTGTAAATGCACCAATCAGCACTCTGTAAAATGGACCAATCAGCAGGACATAGATGGGGCCAAATAAGGGAATAAAAGCTGGCCACCCAAGCCAGCAGCAGCAACCTGCTCGGGTCCCTTCCATCCACACTGTGGAAGCTTTGTTCTTTCACTCTTCACAATAAATCTTGCTGCTGCTCACTCTTTGGGTCCGCACCACCTTTAAGAGCTGTAACACTCACTGCGAAGGTCTGCGGCTTCATTCTTGAAATCAGCGAGGCCGTGAACTCACCAGAAGGAAGAAACTCTGGATACATCTGAAGGAACAAACTCCGGACACACCATCTTTAAGAACTGTAACACTCACCACGAAGGTCCCAATTCTTGAAGTCAGTGAGACCAAGAACCTACCAGAAGGAACCAACTCCAGACACAGTATGAGATTTAGGTCAAGGTTCATTTTCTTGCATTTAGATGTTTGAATGCTTCAAACACCGTTTATTCAGAAGACTGTCCTTTCTCTGATGAATTGCCTCTGCAAATTTATCAAAAACTCAGTTGGTAAAACTGTAGTTGCCCATGGGTATATGCAGCAGAGCAGAACTTTCTGAAGTAATGGAAATGGGAATACACGTTACAGGGTGTGTTATGTGGGCATATGCATTTGTCAAAACATCAATTTACACACTTTAAGTCAGTGAATTTTACTGTATGTGAGTTATACTTCAATTAAAATATCAGTTGGCCATATTTCTGTAGGTTTATTTCTGGAAGTCTATTCTATGCTGTTGATCTACATGTTTATCTTTTTGCCAATACCATGCTATCTTTATTTTTTATTATTTTATTTTATTTTATTTTATTTTTGAGATTGAGGCTCGCTCTGTTGCCCAGGCTGGAGTGCAATGGTGCAATCTCAGTCACTGCAACCTCTGCCTCCCAGGTTCAAGCTATTCTCCTGCTTCAGCCTCCCAAGTAGCTGGGACTCCAGGCACATGCCACCATGCCTGGCTAATTTTTGTATTTTTAATAGAGACGAGGTTTCACCATGTTGGCCAGTCTTGTCTTGAACTCCTGGCCTCAATCGATCCGCCTGCCTCAGCCTCCCAAAATGCTGGGATTACAGGTCTGAGCCACTCCCGGCCAACCATGCTATCTTGATCTCAATTACTATAGCTTTATAGAAACCTTGATGAAGTGGAAAAGTGTGATTCCTCCAACTCTGTTCTTTTTCAAAATTGTTTTGGCTATTCTTGTTTCTTTGCCTTTCCATATACCTTTAGAATCACCTTAGTTCTACCTACAAAAATCTTGTTGGGATTTTGATTAGGTTTGTGCTAAATTTATAGATTAATTAGGGGAAGATTCACATCTTCACAATGCTATCTTCCAATTTTGAACATAGTATGTTTTTTTCATTTATTTAGGTCCTCTTTATTTCATTAGCATTTTATAGTTTTCAGCATACCCTCTAATTGTTTACATAAATATTTATTAGATTTATATGTAAGTATTTCAGTTTTTTGGAATTGTTTTAAATATCATTTTTGGAGTTATTTTAAACAGCATTTAAAAAATATTTGGTTTCCAGCTCCTTATTGCTAACACATAAAAATATGATCCATTTTTTTACATGTACTCTGCAACTTTGCTAAATACATTCATTAGTTGTAGGAGGTGTGTATGTATGCGTATTTCTTGGGATTTTTCATGTAAACAATAATTTCATTTGTGAACAGGGACAGTTTTATTTCTTCTTTTCCAATCAGGATATCTTTATTTCTTTTCCTTGCCTGATTGCTCTGGCTTGGAATTCCAGTATGGTGTGAAATAGGAATGGAGATAGAAGTTTGCCTTGTTTTCATTCACAGGAGGAAAGCATTCAGTCTTCATCATTAGATGTGATCCTTGTTGGTTTTCCAATGATATGTCCTTTATTAGGTTGACAAAAGTCTCTTTTTGTAGCAAATCTACATTTTACATGTGAAAAGAGGGAGTAGATGAAAAAAGTAAATTACGTATTCATCTCATACTCAGTGAATCTACATTTTACTAAATAAGTTGAAGTAAACATAAAAAGAGGAAGCAGAGGAAAAGTCAATTATGCACTAATCTCAGGGTAGGTGAAGAGATAATTTCTGGTCTTGTCCTTGTCCTGTACCCGCAAAGATAAGCTGGTAGTTGACATTGTGAGGGTGGGAGTCAACAGAACTCAGTTTTAGGGCTAGTTTATAGGAGGGATATAGATCCTGAACGATTTAGGGCCTCACGTTTATACTTATTGTATCTTCCCTATGAATTGGCCCTTTTATTGTTGTATAATGTCCTTTTTTGTTTCTTCTGACAGTTTTGACTTAAAATCTATTTGTCTAATATTGGTATAGCTACCTCTGTTCTCTTTTGGTTACTATGTGCATGGAATATCTTTTTCCATTCTTTCATTTCAGCTTATGTGTGCCATTATATCTAAAGGGAATCTCTTGTATACATCAGATAGTGAGGTCTTGTTTTTTAATTCCTTCAGCCATTCTGTCTTTTGATTGAGGCATTTAATCCATTTACATTGAAGCAATTACTGATTGGGAGAGACTTTCTGTTGTCATTTTGTTAACTGTATTCTGTATATGTTGTATCTATCTATTCCTCTTTTCCTTTTTCCTTTTTATTTGCTGCCTTCTTTTGTGTTTCATTGATTTTTTTTTTTTTTTTGGGTGACCTGCTTTAATTCCTTTCTCATTTTCTTTTGTATGTCTTCTATAGGTATTTTCTTTGCGGTTGCTATGGAGATTACAAAAAACATCTTATAGTTGTAACAATCTATTTTAAACTGTTAACTACCTAACTTTGATCACATAAAATTCCTTTACATCCCCCGTCCTACTTTGTTACCAATCTTTCAAATTATACCTTTTTATATTGCATCTCCAATCAAGCTTTCAAACTATATCCTTTTATATTGCATATCCATTTATAGAGTTTTATAATTGTAGTTATTTTTTAAGCTTTTATCTTTTAAATTCTATACCAGAATTTAAAATGACATACAACCTACCAGTACAGTATTACAGAATTCTGTATTTGTCTATATATTGACCTTTACCAGGGAGCTTACATTTTCATATGCTTTCATATTGATATCTAGGATCCTTTCATTTGAAGGACTTCCATTAGCATTTCCTGTAAGGCAGGTCTAGTGGGGATGAACTCTCCCAGCCTTTGTTTATTTCTCCTTCATTTTTGAGTGACAGCTTTTTTGGCCATGGTATTTTGTGTTGGCTTTTTTTTTTCTTTTAGCATGTTGAGTATATTATCTCACTTCCTTCTGGCGTATAAAATTTCTGCTGAGAAATCTGCTAATAATCCTATGGAAGATTTCATGTGCATGATGACTTACTTTTCTCTTGCTGTTTTTCAAGATTCTCTCTTTGTTTTTGATTTTGACAGTTTGATTATAATGTGCCTCAGTTTAGGCTCTTCAGGTTCATCCTAGTTGGAGTTTATTGACTTTCTTGAATTTAGATGTTCTTTTTCCCCCTAGATTTGGGAAGTTTTCAGTCATTATTTTCTCCTTTCTCTCACTGTTCTTTCTCAGGGACTCTCATAATGTGTATATTGATCTGCTCAATGGTGTTTCTTTGTTTCTTTTTTGGCTTTGACTAGAAAATTTCAAATGACCTATCTTCAAATTCATTGATTCTGTTTTGCTCTTGATCAAGTGTGCTGTTAAACTCCTCTGGTAAATCTTCCAATTCAGTTGTTGTATTCTTCAGCTCAAGAATTTGTTAGGTTCTTTTTTAAAATAGTTTCTATTTATATTCTCATTTTATTCATTCTTCATTTTTTGGATGGTTTATTTTTGATTGCTGGTTGTCTGTACACCCAGTTAGCTCTTTAAACTTCTTTAAGATGGTTATTTTGAATCCTTTGTCAGGTAATTTATAGATATCTGTTTTTCTGATCTGCTTTTGGAGATTTATTTTATTCCTTTGATTGAGCCATGTTCCCCTGATTCTTCATATGCATTGATTTTTGCTGGGATTTGGGCATTTGAAAAACAACTACAACGACCAGCTCTTCCAGTCTTAATGGACTGGCTTTGTGTAGGGGAAGACCTTTACCAGTCAGCCTGGCTAGGGATTCTGAGGGTCTCTGCGACCTTCTCTGGAGATGTGTCTTGTCTGGGCTTGCATGTAATTTCCCAATTAGAGAAGTTTGCTAATTTCTTTTTCAACAGTTTGTGTTCTCTTGCTCTCTCTGTGACACTCCACAGTACTATAGGTTCTCCGGTACAGCAAGAAAACATCAAGTTCTTTTGTTCTCTGCAGCCCTAGATGTCCAAAGTATACCAGTTTCCCATTAGAGTCTGTGTTAAGCAAAACAGAAACTAGTCTCTTAGGCAGCCCCCTGAAAAACTGGAACACTGGATATGCATTCACTCCTCTTTTCCTCCCAAAGGAGAAGCTCTGAGTAGGTTGTTTTCTCCCAATTCATTGAGCTGTGCCAGCCTGGGGAAAGGCTAAGAATAGCAAAATAAAATGACTTTTCCTACCTGTTTTAATTCTGCTGTTCTTCACTTTGTATTTGCCTAGGGGCACTGTGGTTTCGTAACTGGTTTCTGGAGGTCTTATAAAGGCATTTTGTACAATATATTGTTGGTAAGTCTGTGGGGGGTGGGCAGGGAATGAGATCTGGGGCATCCTATTTTGTAATCTTACTTATATCACCTCCCAGGAAGATCAAATTTTATACTTATCAGTGTATGAGAGTAGAAATGTCATTGTATTGGGGGGTCAGTAGATAAGATTCCATATCTGTTTCTATCACTAATGATAGAACTACTGCTAAATTATAAAAATGTAAAATGGTGCTAGAATAGAGATTAGAGTAACATATTTTTGAAACTTTAAAATCTGAGGGAATTTATTGCTTAACTTCTGCCTACTTTCAGGGTATTAATACTAGAGAAATTTCCTCTAATACTTTCCTTTTTCTTTTTCTTTTTTTTTTTTTTTGAGATAGAGTCTTATTCTGTTGCCCAGGATAGAGGGCAGTGGTGCAGTCTCAGTTTACCACAACCTCTGCCTCCCAGGTTCAAGCAATTCTCCTGCCTCAGCCTCCCGAGTAGTTGGGATTACAGGTACATGCCACCATGCCTGGCTAATTTTTTGTATTTTTAGTAGAGATGGGGTTTCACCATGTTGGCCAGGCTGGTCTCAAACTCCTGATCTCAGATGATCCTCCTGCTTCGGCCTCACAAAGTGCTGGGATTATGGGCATGAGCCACTGCACCCAGCCTCTAATACTTTTCTAATTATGAACCTGATGAATGCTTAGTAGGATATATATGTAAATCATCTGCAATTCATTCAACATGAGTAATTACTGTTAACATTTTATAGTATTTTCTTTACATTTTGTATGTATCTGTATAATGTATTCAAAATTATGTATATTTAAATGTTCTCTATACACAGATCTGTTTGCTCTCTGATCACCAGGCTTTATATAATAAACTTTTTTTTCATGTTAAACATTCACTGGTTTTTCAATATCTGCATATTTTCCTAATAATATATTGCTGTAATATACCTCATTTGACCATGTAACCATATCTCATATTTCTATTTTGGGAGGTTATTATAAATATGGGGCCATGAAAATGTTTGTAGAAATATTCTATATGCTTTTAAAATATCCTGTTTTCTTCAAGTAGATTGCTGGAGATGGA
The DNA here is from genome assembly GCF_029289425.2 of Pan paniscus. Classification (NCBI taxonomy): domain Eukaryota; kingdom Metazoa; phylum Chordata; class Mammalia; order Primates; family Hominidae; genus Pan; species Pan paniscus. Next base: position 73,154,846 of record NC_073264.2, read on the forward strand.
ATTTCTAGGTCAAAGAAGAATGTGGACATAAATGATTTTAGAACTTTTTCTGCCTTTGCCAGTTACCTTTGAAAAAGTGTGACAGTGTTACATTGCTTTTGTTTCTCATGAATACTATCTTTTAAAAATTTTAGCTAACTTGATAGGTAATTTTATTTGTATTTCTTTGAACATTAATTCTGCTTCTGTGGCTTGTTTATTCTTATCCCCTTTGCCCTTTTCTTTATTGTGATATTGGAAATGTCCCTTTCAATTAGTTTTTACTCTTTATTTATTAAGGGTGTTAATACTTTTTTTAGATTTGTGGTAAATATTTTCCCCTGATTTGTAGTCTGCATAGCTTTTAATTGTCTTATGTTATTGTGGGTTGAAACTTTTATTTAGTCAAATTTGTACAACTTTCTTTAGTAACATTTTTCCTTTGCTGTTGTGCCTGCAGTCACACACCATCCAGATATTAATCACCTAGATTTTAAATTTTCTATATATATACAAATTTCTGACTATACTATATTCCTTCTCTATGAATAACCTCTTTTAACATTTTTTTGATGGGCAAATTTGCTGGCAATGAATTCCCTCAGTTTTTGTTTGTATGAAAGTCTTTATTTTTTCTTCACTTTTGAAGGATAACTTTGCTGAATATAGAAATCTATGTTGGTGGACTCCCCCCATTTAACACATTAAATATTTTTCTCCATTCTCTTCTTGCATGGTTTCTAACAAAATGTCTGCTGCAACTTTCATCCTCTATAGATAAGATGTTTCCCTCTTTTTGGCTTCTTTCAAAATTTCTTATTTGACTTTGGCTTTCAGCAGTATAAATATGATAGCCCAGGTGTAGGTATTTTTGACATTTATTCTGCTTAGTGGTGGTCCCTAAGCTTCCTAGATTGGTATTTTGGTGTCTGTCATTCATTTTGGAAAGTTCTTGGTCATTATTCCTTCAACATTTCTTTTGCTTCATTCTTTCTTCCCCTTCTGTTCAGTTACACACATGTCGCACCTTTGCAATTATTCCACAGTTCTTGGAAGGTCGCTGCTGCTGTCACTGCTGCTGCTCCTTCCTACTCCTCCTCTTCCTTGTTCCGCTTCTCCTCCTCCTCCTCTCTTTTTCTTCTCTGCCCACCTCCCACTCTGTTTTCTTCTCTCTCTTTGCATTTTTATCTGGGAGGTGTCTATTGAGCTATCTTCAAGTTCTCTGATTCTTTCTTCAGCCATGACTAGTCTCCTCATGAGCCCATCAAAAACATTCTTCACTTCTGTTTGTCTGATTTCTAGCAATTCCTTTAGATTCTCTCTTACAGTTTCCATTTCCCTGTTGACATTACCTGTCTGTTCTTGCATATTGTCTACTTATCCCATCAGTGTTCTTAACATACTGTGATAGTTAATTTTAGGTGTCAACTTGACTTTAGAAGGGATACCCAGATAGCTAGAAAAGCATTATTTTTGGGTATGTCTATGAGGGTGTTTCTGGAAGAAATTGGCATTTGAATCAGCGTACTGAATAAGAAAGATCTGCCCTGCCCCAATATTGACAGGCACCATTCAGTCAGCTGAGGTCCCAGATACAACAAAAAGGGAGAGGAGAAATGAATTCATATTCTCTTTCTCTCTCCTTCTCTCTCTTCCTTCCTCCCTCTCCCTCTCCTTTTCCCTCTCTCCCTCCCTTCTAGAGCTGAGACATTCATCTGCTTCTGATCTTGAACATCAGAACTCCAGGTTCTTGGCTGGGTGCGGTGGCTCATGCCTGTAATCCTAGCACTTTGGGAGGCCGAGGCAGGCGGATCACTTGAGGTCAGGAGTTTGAAACCAGCCTGGCCAACATGGTGAGACTCTGTGTCTACTAAAAATACAAAAAAATAAGCTGAGTGTGGTGGTGGGCGCCTGTAATCCCAGCTACTTGGGAGGCTGAGGCAGGAGAATCGCTTGAACTTGGGAGGTGGAGGTTGTAGTGAGCCGAGATCATGCCACTGCACTCCAGCCTGGGCAACATAGTAAGACTCCATCGCAAAAAACAAAAAAACCAAACTAACAAAAAAACCCAAAAAACTCCAGGTTCTACAGCCTAGGGATTCTGGGTCTTGTATCTGCAGTCCCGCAGTTTCTTAGGCCTTCAGCCTTGGACTGAGAGTTACATTGTTGGCTCTTCTGATTCTCAGGCTTTTGAGCTTGGACTGAGCCATGCTACCAGCTTCCCTGGTTCTCCAGCTTGCAGATGGCGTACTATGGGACTTCCCAGCCTCCATAATCAGATTTAATTCCCCTGATGAATCCCCTCTTGTCCATCTATTTATCCTATTGGTTCTGTTTCTCAGGAGAACCCTAATATACATATTAATCATAGTTATTTTAAATTTCCTATCCGATAAGTCCAGTATTTATCTGGTTCTGATTATTACTTTGCCTCTTCAAACTGTTTTTTCTTGCCTTTTAGCATGCCTTGTAATTTTCATTGAAAGCTGAAAATAATGGATTGGGTAATAGACCTTTAGTATAAGGTTTTATGTTAATCTAGACTAGATTAATCACAGACTACAGTTGGCCTGTGTTTAGTATTTGCTGTAGCTGTAGGTGCCAGAGGCTTCAAATTCCTCTGGCGTCATTGTTTTAGTCTCCCCTGTTGTCTTTGGGATTCCCTAAGAACTCCTCAGATCGAGTTTGCATCTTGCAGCTCTTTTAGACGTAATCTAATGTAATCTGTTATTTTACTGGTGAGGTATGGTGCTAAGGTGTAGGGAAGGGGAAACATTCTGTAATCTTAGGACTACATACCAGTTTCTTAGTGGGCTTGCATTCATGGCCTATGACCTTCACAAGTGTTTCTTAACTTTTATTTTCTTAAAGAAAAAAAAAAAGCTCCCATAATGAGATAGGAAGGCTAGAGGGGGCCAGAGTAGGAGGAATGTCCTTCCCTCAGGTGGATAAGGCTCTGGTAAAGTCTTTTTGGATTCCACTCTGGAGAGTAGGCCTTTATTTTTGAAACTCCTCTGGGCATATTTCACAATAGTTACCATTAGGGATGGAATATTTGTGTCCCCCCCCACCCCCGCACCCCGCCAAGTTTATATGTGGAAGTCCTGACACCCAATATGAGTGTGTGTGGTAGGCTGCGTGTGGAGGTATTGGGAAATTCAGGTTCCCAAAAGTTTGGTCGTAGCGAAGTCCTCAGAGGTCTTCTTGAGTCTTTCCTTTTCTTCACCAAAGGCTCACTGACGTCATCCATCCTCCTGATGGAGGTCAAAGCATTAAAGTCATTTTTCTCCCTAGGAGTGTCTCCCCCATTGCCAAATTGCCAGGCTAGTATTAGGGAGAAATGTCCTCCCTGAATTTCATTGTTGTGGGTTTTTTTTTTTTTTTAAACCTTATTATGGCTTTAATGTTGAAATTTCTGTTTTGGACTTTTTAGCATGACACATACACACACCTCTCATTTTATTTTCATTGCTTTTTAAACTCCCATGTCCAATGTCTATTTTAATCTTATGTTTGGCAGCCTGAAACATTTTATTTCTAAAATTAATTCTCTAATTATACAACATCTACATGGCTTGTAATGACATCAGTAGAGCAGAATCTAGAATCCAACTCAAGGTTTTCGTTTTGTTCTTTAAGAGTGAGTAACTTATTTTGATCAATGTAGTAAGAGGAGATTGAAAGGTACCAGTGTGTGTGAAAGTGGATAGTTGCTTCCTCTCCCCATCTCCTCTTCTTCCTCCCCCTCCTTTCCTCTTCCTCCTCCCCCAACCCTTCTTCCTTCTACTCTTCCTCCTCCTCTGCTTATTCCTTCATCTTATCTCATCTTTCACTAAAAAGAGTTATACTAGCATTAGAAGTATTCCTTAATGGCTATACTTTTCAGATATTATAACTTCAGAATTTTCTAGCCAATAACAGAATTCTAGGGCAAATGTCATGTAGGATATGGCTCTTCGAGTACCAACATGGCAAGAAATTGATTTCCTCTATTGAAGACACATTGATTTTCAGCTGTACTGAAAAACTCACAGCCTTCCAGTATCGACAAATAGTAAAAATTGACTTCACATAATAACACCTTTATTTACCTAGCCTTGTGACCCTCTGATTTTGTTAGATGATCCTATGGTGAAAGAATGCACCAGGACCAATGCTTGGACAAATAGTAAGTCTCCATTTTCTTTATAGTAGATGCTTCTACATAAAATTCCGGTTTGGGCAGTAACTTGCATAGACAGCTGTTCTTGTGACACGACATAATGCACACTGAGCACGGTGACAGCTCCAGACGATGGTCTACTCTGGAGTTTCCAACTGGACTGATAATCTACTGGATACTCTCATCTGGAATTGTCTCCTAGCTGAGTGGTTAAGCTATAGAAGCCCATGATTAAACAATGTTGTTTCTGGAAAGAATAATAGAAATGGTTATTATTAGTGAGTACTTACTGTCTGCCAGGCCCTGCACTAAGGGCTTTTTATGTGTTAGTTTTGTTTAATCCCCACAATATATCTAAGAAGTATTATCCCCCTTTTCCTGTGAGGACACTGAAGGTCCAACAGCTAATAAGTGAAGCTGGCGATATGTCCTGTTTTAGCTACTAACATCTATCAGCTTCATCATACAGACATACTTTGTCAGATTGGTTAGCCAGGCAAGTGACCACTGAGAGAATGGGGCACAGGAGAAGTAAGTGATGACTGAGAACACAGGCTGGACAAAGATCACTTTCTTATATGAGTCTGCAGTTCTTGAAATAATACCTATCAGATATGGCATTAACAGTGATTGGTAGCCTTATCCAAATGCGATATTTGACTTTTGCCTTCATATCATGGTTTGAATTTACAAACTTCATTTCTTTTTCTTTTTTTTTGAGATGGAATCTCGCTCTTGTCACCCAGGCTGGACTGCAATGGCGTGCTCAGTTCACTGCAACCTCTGCCTCCCGAGTTCAAGTGATTCTCATGCCTCAGCCTCCAGAGTAGCTGGGATTACAGGCATGTGCCACTATGCCCAGCTAATTATTTATTTATTTATTTTTTTTTTAGTAGAGACAGAGTTTCACCATGTTGGCCAGGCTGGTCTTGAACTCCTGACAAACTTCAGATGGGGGCATTGCCTTAAGTGTATGATGCCCACCATTGAGGTAGACTACCACATGGTACCTGTATGAGCATCTTATGTTTCACCAAACCAGAAATTTCCCAGGCAAAGTGAACGGAACAAGAGAGACTGTGGATTCAGACGTTTCCTATGCAGTTATACTTCTGAATGGGTAGTCACAGTGTGTTCAAGGGTAAATGATAGCTAAATTATCACCCATCTTTAAATGTTTTCACTTTAACGGGGTTACCAAATCGCTCTTTAAACTTGAATTTCTATCAAGCTTCAGAACCACAAATGTTTTCTTAGAATTTTTCCAAGATTATCTGAATCAGTGAGTCCTTTAACTCACTTCTCCAGGTATCAAAAGTCTTTTAAGTCTTTTTTCTGCCAAAGGTGAATCTATGCTAACGCCTTCTAGTACTGATTCTCCTTTCCATTTTCCCATGCACCCTACTGCTTTCTGTCTCCCTTTGCAATTCAACAGAAAGAGAAATCATGAGGCAGTATGAAATGAAGGACTTTTCTGGGCTGATTTTCATTTTGAATCAGAATGGAAATTTATGGTCATAGTGCTTTCCATGAGGTATTTAGAAGTTTCCAGTCAATCATTGCTCTTATCAGGGGTTCTTAAAGGCTTTGGGAGATACTAGGTTAGCTTTTTTACAATATAGGCTGCCCTTTGTTACAGGGACACTTTCTTTTTGCAGATTTTTTTTTTCTTAACAGAGAAAATGGAGATATGAAATTATTTCCTTAATCTCTACAATAATAAATCAAATCATAATTATTTCTATTCTATTTTTTAAACTTTTAAATTTCACTAACAGTACATAGCCATTGCAGTAATTTTTTTAAAAAATAGAGAGGAGCTTAAAAATAACAAAAACCTCTATAATCCCATCACCCAGAGATGAGTTTTGGCCCCATTCATCTCACAAGTTCTGTGCAACTATTGCATTTCATGTTGCCTATTCATATTAAGAGAATAGCATTACTTTTATTATGATGATGATTTGTAAACAATTTCCCAGAGTTAATTCCCAGACATTTAAAAATTTTGGCCATAATTGAAAGTCAGGATTTTATCTTCTCAGTTGGAAAGTAGAAGAGAAAAGTATAACAGTGAAAAAAATTTTTCTTAGGTGTGTATTTGTGTTGGATTGTTCTAATTTCAAAACAGAGAAAGTTTTGAACTCCTGCTTTCATGGTTCATTCTTATAAATAAATAGAATTGTTTTCCTAAGAAAACCTTGGAAAACTTTCTAGTAATAGCAGGAGGAATATGGGAGTAGGAAATGGCAAGTTGAAGGATTTTAATTTGGAAACTGCCACCTTTTGGAATACAGAAGAGCTGGTTATGCGATTGGCCCCTGGCTTTACTTGTCCTTAACATGGGCTTTGATAAGGGGAAAACAAAGTGAGGGCTTCGAGCCACAAGTCAAGGTCTTGGGAAAGCTTAGCAAAATGGTGCAAGTCTCTCGTGATATCTACCTTTATGCTTACTGCTTTCTATTGGCAAAAATCTCTCATCTTTTGCAGATGCACTGAGATCCCATCAGTAGACAGAGAAAGAACGTGGGTGAGTCAGAAGCAATCAGCCAGAAGCACACAAATGGGTGTGGACATGTCACCGCCAACAGCTCACACAGAGTGGCTGGCTACTGCATTCACCCTTAGGATCTCCTAATGAGCACAGTTAACAGTAGTTGGAGCTTTGTCTCTGACATCCTCTTGCAGTCATCTGCCTTATTTGCTGATTGATTTCTGTTCTTGAAACTCTGAACAGGAAGGCTTCTGTTGACTCATCCCTGCTTTTCAGACTGGAAAGCACTTGTAATTTTATCTGCCATGTATAGTCTCTAAAAATTTATTTTGAAGATATGCTGTATCAAAAGCAATTTAAGAAAGTAGGAAGGTAGGAAATATAACAACCAAAACCAAACAAAACAGTGGCACTAAATATATACATATATATAGCTGTACACTAGACTTATCCTAAACTGACCAGCTAGATGATTTTGATGCAGTAAAGACAAGTTAAGAAAACTTGTCTTTACTGTCAACAAGACAGTAAACTTGTCTCTATGTCAACAAGAAAAAAGGTAATTAGAAATTCTTGGAAAAACAGAAATTTGCAAATGAAGTCCCAATTTAATATGAGGTAAACTGAAATGTGACAGAATTCTGCATAATTGATGGTATATAAGAAAAAAGAAAAAAGAATACATTGGAACTTGACGCTTACAGCTAGTATGGTGACAACGGACTATATCTCCTTTAACTGATTTAGTTTCACCATCTGGAACTGCACTGAATAAAAATATTTACCTAATTGTAATACTGAATATATTTTATTAGTTTTCATTTTTCATAATTAACCTGTATGCAAAGCATGGAAGATAAATTATATTTACTGAACAAAATGGAAATATTCTAAAACTTGATGTTGTAAATTAATGCTTATTATAGGTGATAAAATGTAAGGGGGGGATTGAGGTGGAATGGAGTACAAGAGCATATGTTTTCTTCTGTTTCATAGTGGATGGTTGAAATGGTACTCTTTAGTCTTGATACATAGAGAAGTAGAGATTTAGGAATATGATTACATGATTAAGGTAACAAATGAAAGATTATATATCTGAAGAGGACAGAGGGGAAAGGAGATGCTGTGTCTCAAAATTGTGTTCTCCTCTAGCAGGGAATCAATATACGGTTGACCCTTGAACAACACGGGTTTGAATTCAGGAGTCCTCTTATATCCCAGTCTTTTTTAAACCAAACATGAATTGAAAATACAGTATTCCCAGGATGCAAAGCCTGTGTATAGGGAGGGCTGACTTTGCGCATATGCGGATTCTGCAGGTGGACTGCAGGACTTGAGTATGCCTGGATTTTGGTATATGCAACAGGTCCTGGAACCAATCCCCCAAGTGAGTATACTGAGGGGCGACTGTGGATTGTTTCACATTTGTAGAGGCATATGGGAGTTAGGCAGCCTTGTGCTTTTCATACTATGTTCTTGTTTAATTTCTGGGGTTTTTTGTTTGTATTTTTGTTATCCATGTACATCTTTTGAAACTGAAAAAATGGTGATCAGATGATTTACAAGAAACTTTGATTAACAATTATACTAGCACAACTTTGTTAAATTTCCCTAGGAGAAGACACAGCCTCAAATGCAGTGGGGAAAAAAAAGCAAAATCTGCCTGCTTCCACATTGTTTTCAAGGAGAGCACTTGAACAAAATGGTACCATTTGGACAATAAATAGATGGGTACCAATTCTAGACAAACACAAGCAAAAAGAAAACAGGGCTGGCAGTATTCGCATGGGGGCAATTTCAAGACAGAAAGCATTAAGTGGACAAAAGGTGATATTTTGTAATGGTAAGGGTTAGAATCCACCAAGAATTTATACAGCCATGGTTCTTTGCGTATGGAAAATTAGCGCCGAAATTGGTAAAGGAAAAACTGTTAGGAGATAAAAGAATTAAAGAATAAGGCAAAAAATATTAGTACTTAGAAAATTATAATAGCCAATGGTATAATTTAAGGTATGAAAATAAAACAAAAGTCTGCACCTGCAAAGGAAACTTGAAAGGCAGGGCTGTTGGGGATGAGGTGTGTGTGGCAGTGAAAGGGTTACAGATAGTTTATCCTAATCGTAGGTTTTAATCACTTTCTTGTAGAAGGAAGGAAAAGTTTTATTTCTGTGACACCATCTCATTGTAAAATCCAGTAAAATTGAAAACTTTGAGATAAATGTATTATCAGGAGTTACAGCCATAACTTTTAGTATGTGAGCTATAAATTCTGTTCTTATCACTAAGTCACTGAGAACTAAGGCTGCTGATTTTCCCAACATAGTAAAACAGAGCGACCTGACCAAAAAATGAAAAACATTTTTCTGGACTTTTATTCTCCTTCCTGCAACCCTAATCTCCTTCCTGCCTCTATAGATTCTAGTCTATCTAAGAAATTCTAGGTGGATGGTTTGCTTTCTCTGAGGGAAGCTAAGATTGAGGCCAAAAGGAGATCTGCTAGGTACCTGTGCAAACGTCAGGTGGGACAGTGAATAGAAAGTAGGCATGCAGGGGACCGAGAAAGATAGGCTCTGGGCATCACAAACAGCTTTTCCAGCTCTAGAGACTTGAAAAATGTCTTTGGAGTTACATCTAAGTCAGAAGAGTACATCTTGTTTATCCCCCCAGAAAGCCTCCTGGTATATACCTTTTAGTCAAATAGCATTGTGATCTTGTCACAATATATGGACAACAGATATTTTCAGTTCATTTGATACTTAACATAGAACATATTAATGTGCCATTTTATCAGAAACCTGTAAAGGAGTTTAATAATGGATAACTAGAATGAACATAAGTGGTAGCAGGTCCTTACTCTCATCCCCCCTCCCACTTTTCATAATGTACTGATTTGAAATGTTCGTGAAATCAATACAGACAAATTAACTCAGTGAGCAGCTTCTCCCCAATCTCTTGCTGCAGTGATGAGAAGCCTCGTTCTGGATCTACTTGTTTCCAGATGGTAGACAAGGCTTATTCTGACACATGGACTGAAAACAGGGCAGACCAGCAGTCGGAATCTTCCCTGCTTAGTGTCTTAATCTATAGTAAGACCTCAAAGAATTAGATTCCCTAGCATGAGGAATTTTTCTTACTGGATTTTTTAATGCCACTATATGGCAGTGATTAAATAGCAAGTTCAAGTGATTAAATCTGGTCCATCACTATACTTTTCCTTTACAATTGCTATCAGGTTTTGTAAGTAAGGAAGTGGAGGCATTTTTGTAAGTGTGTTAACTCTCAAAGCCCACAAAAGTATGTTTTTAAACTTAGGGATCAAGTTGTGTGGATCCGATTTCAGACCCCCAGAGGTTCTTCCAATGTGTCTAATGTCCAGGACAGTGCACATGTTCAGAGTTTCATTGTATTTTTCTTTCTTTCTTTCTTTCTTTCTTTTCTTTCTTTTCTTTCTTTCTGTCTGTCTCTCTCTCTTTCTTTCCTTATTTCTTTCTTTCCCCCTCCCTCCCTCCCTCCCTTCCCTCCCTCCCTCCCTCCCTTCCTTCCCTCCCTCCCTCCCTCCCTCCCTTCCTTCCTTCCTTCCTTCCCTCCCTCCCTCCCTCTCTCCCTTCCTTCGTTCCTTCCTTCCTTCCTTTCTTTTTTAGTTGGAGTCTCGCTCTGTCACCAGGCTGGAGTGCAGTGGCATGATCTTGGCTCACTGCAACCTCCACCTCCCGGGTTCGAGTGATTCTCCTGCCTCAACCTCCTGAGTAGCTGGGGCTACAGCTGCCCACCACCACGCCTGGCTAATTTTTGTATTTTTACTAGAGACGGAGTTCACCATATTGGCCAGGCTGGTCTCGATCTCTTGACCTTGTGATCTGCCCGCCTCTGCCTCCCGAAGTGCTGGGATTACAGGCATGAGCCACCGCACCCTGCCAGCAGCATGTTTTCTTTGAAGTGTTGTTCAGGGGTCTCTTGCATCAGAATGTCGTGAACTGCTTGTTGGGAATGCAGTATCCTGATCCTACCCTCCAGATTCTGATTCAGTAAGCCTGGACTGAGCCTTGGAAATCTGCATTTTATTTAGCATAATGTCCTGGGGGCTTGGGGGCTCCCCAAAGTTTGAAAACCACCGCTAAGGGCTATTATGTTTCTGCAGGCAAACCTATTTTTCTGTTTTCATTTTATGTCATACAAAGTAGGAGTTTAAGAATTTATTTTTGGTGAAACTAGAACACTGTCTTCAAATTAATAAGAGCCTTGTTGTGTAGGAGAAATATTCTCTTTAAAATCCCGCCATGAAATTGATCTCAAAAAGACTGGCTGAGTCAAATGCTAAACAGATCTGTCCTGTATCTGGCTGCCACCTGTCAAAATTGCTGACCTTACACTTATGTATTCAAATGCTTCCTGGAAGTCAAAACATATTTTCAAAAGTTTCTAGTGGAAAAGAACTAAGCCTGTCGCTTGGTTTTAAAAGGTGGAAATTGAGATAAGACAGAATGGTTGAGATTAATTTCACATCACAAGAATAGGGGTGAGAAGAGAATAGCAATTTCCATAACTTCTATCATTTATCTTTTAGGTTGAGGATACTGTGAAATAATCCTTCCCTTTCCAACCAACATGAAGATGACTGATACACCCATCATACTGAAGGATTCCTACTGTGTCAGAGATTACATTATATTAAGTCCTTACAGAAATATAAAGAGTATAACCTTCAAAAAACTGGGAATTGTTAAATTATACATTGGATTTTGGGGGCTATTGTTTGGGAGGTTTTGTTTTGTTTTGTTTTTCCTTCTTTCATAACAGTTCACTCAATTAACTATACCAGAGGCATCTTTGGCTGCAAAGGTGGAGGAATCACTGTGCTCAAAGATGACAGTTCTACACCTTGGCCTGACAGTTTTGAGATTCTTGCTTCTAAAATAAGATGGAACCTGAAAGATGGGATGATTCTAGCATACTAAGTATTTGACTTTAATTGGAATCATTGAACGTCCCTTGAATTTTTTTTCTCATTGGTATTGGATTCTGTTGTCTTTACTGATGGAAATTTCTTTTCCTTCCATTCTTGGTTCATGACAAACCACCAACTGTCCACGCATGATCTCCTTTCATTTTACTTGTATTTGAAATGAAAACCTGTGAGCGCAATGCCTAATCTAAGAATCAGAACATTATTCTTTTATACCCCTATCTCTGTAATTCTCCTTTATCTTACTCCTTCATCTCCCCATCCCTCTGCCACCAGAGGTAACCACCATTCTGAACATTGTTTATCATTCTCTTGCTTCACCCCTACATATCTACATGTAGCCTTAAGCAATACATTGTTTCATTTTGCCTGGCTTTGAACTTTATGAAGAGGTATCATCCCTGGCTTATATGATCTCTTGAGACTTGCTTTTTCACTCAGCCTTATATTCCTAAGATTCATCCATGCTGTCATTGCTGTGTAGTATTTTTATTTGTGTTTATACTGCAGTTTTTCTATAAATGTTAGTATAGGTTATACTATGATTTATCAATACTCATGTCATTGGGCATTCGGGGTGTTTCCTGTTTTTGTATCTATGAGCAGAGCTGTTTGTAAGCATTTGTGTCTCCTGGCATGCATGTGCCGAGGTTTCCCTTGTGTATATGCTTAGAGGAAGTACAGCAACCACTGCTGTGTTGTGGTGTATGAAATCATTCAACTTTACAAAAGAATGGGAAAGCGCTTCCAGGGTCGCTATATCCATTTACACTTCCACCAGAGGTGCAGAAAAGATCCTATCAGTTCACCTCTTCACCAACTCTTTGTATTTTCAGACATCAATTTTTTTTTTGCCAATTTTGTGTTTATAAATCTACTGATATACTTCTTAAGTATTTTATCTATCACTTAGGAAAAAAGGTAGGAAATAGAATGTGGTTGCCTTCACATAGAGAGGCTAGAAAACAAAGTATCATGCCTGCTTAGTTTGATGGCACCCAAATTTTTCTCCCAGTTATCTCACTACTAGTAGTTGACATTCTTTTCTCACCCTCGCTAGAAATATGAAAACCTTGCCTCTGCACAGTGGAATCCCTTGGAACATTTAAAAAATGCTAATGTCTGGACCCCACCTCCAGAGACTCTGATTTCTTTGGAGCCCAGCATTGAACATAGGGATTTTTTTTTTTTTTAATAAAAGCTTCCCAGGTGATTCTAATGTGCAGTCAAGGTTGAGAATCACTGCTTTAAAATACAGAAATCTTGACAAGCAAGCATAAGCTCAGGGTAGCCTGATACCTGTTCTCATAATTGTTCTTTTTCTCATTTCTAAAGTACAAAGTTTGCATAATTTTGGAGAATCCTCTTGCCTCTAATTTCTAGCTCAGCAGCCTTTGAGAGTTTTTTGGTTTTTGTTTTGGTGTTTGTTGTTGGTAGAAGTAAATAGTAGAAATTCATTAAAAGTTAGTATGGGCTAGAAATTGTGCTTGACATTTATTTTTTTCTTATAACTGTGGATCTCAAATTTTAGTGTGCGTAAGAAACACCTGGGAAGCATTTTGTTTTGTTTTACAATGCGGATTTTGATTCAGTAAGTCTCGGCGTGAGCCCCCGGGAATCTGTGTTCTAACAAAGTGATTATGATGTAGGTGGTTCTAGAATCACCTTTGGATAAAAACTGCCTCATAATAATCCTACAGTATAAGCAGTATTCTCATTTACAGATGGGGGGATGTGAAGCCCAGAGAAGTTAAGAAGCCTGCGCCGTGTCACAGAGCTCCCTAGGGGACTAGCCTTTGCTCTGTAAGCTCTCAGCCCTGCTCATAGTATGCCTCCAACAAGGCTCCCAGAATTTAGGAAAGTCTGCTTTGGAACATGTGTTATCTTCTCTATACTTACATTCTTTCTTAATCTGCCATGACTTTCTCTCCTCATCAAAAAACAGCCTTTAATCTCCTACCCAAATCCACCTCATACCTGTGAGTCTTCAGATGTGTTACACGCTGAACATAGTCCCGTGAGAGAACTTATTAAAAATTGAGCTTGCAAAAAATCAAATGTGTTATATTTTTGTTCTTATTTCACCCTAAAACAATGACTTTAGTTGACAATCACTTTTATGCAACCTTAGTAATTATTTCTAAACTCATGTACAAGTGGACGGAAGTATTTCTGTGCACATTTAGAAAACTTATATTCATTGCATGTTTCCCTCCCCTGCCACCCCATAGAGTGAGGACTTTACTATGAAATCTGGGCCTTTGGCCTATGTATTTTTAATCATGTTCATATTGTACTGTGTCTGCAACCATCTGTAATACAGCTGTATATGTTTACGTGAAACACAATATGCTTTTAAGTTTAATTCCATTTGTGAGCAGATGGTAGCTTGTCAAGGAAACATTTGATCATGTTTATGTCTGTATTTGGCCACAAAAACCTCATAATTACTCTCATTAATTACGTATCCTTTTCATGTTACCTGTAATAAATGCTAAGGTATCATATGTGTTGGCCTTGTGGGATATATTTTTGTATGTAAAGACAGTCCTCTTAAGAATGTTTGCGGCCTGGAGCAGTGGCTCCCACTTGTAATCCAAGCGCTTTGGGAGGCCGAGGCAGGCGGATCACTTGAGGTCAGGAGTTCGAGACCAGCCTAGGCAACATGGTGAAACCCCATCTCTACTAAAAATACAAAAATTAGCTGGGTGTGGTGGCAGGTGCCTGTAATCCCAGCTTCTTGGGAGGCTGAGGGAGGTGAATTGCTTGAACCTGGGAGGCAGAGGTTTCACTGAGCTAAGATTGTGCCATTGCACTCTAGCCTGAGTGACAGAGCGAGACTCTATCTAAAAAAAAAAAAAAAAAAAAGAATGTTTGCTTCTGTAAGCACATTTATGTCTACCTATTATGATGTCAAGGGTGTATTCCAGTTTGTATCTGTAGCTGCTACAAGAAGGGTGTCATGGGATCTGTGGTTACACTCTTACTCTTCCCTTCTGGGTATTTCTGAGTGTATTTGCTCCAGGAGAACCACTGGTTCTGCTGGCTACATGCAAAGTGTATCTATCTGTCTGTTAATGTGTTTCCCATGATGATACTCGCTGCTGAGATACTTCCTAGGAAGTTTTGCTTTCCTATCACCTCCTTTAAGTGCTTTCCTTTAAGTGTTCTCATTTTAACTCATTATTAAACTAGTGGACTTGATTGCAGTGAATTTTTCTTAAATAACTTAATTGTAGGGCCTTTCGCAGGTCATTTTGTGCTCCTACTTACTGCTCAGAGGTGGTACAAAGTCAGCAGCTCAAGAGACAGACCTGCCACCCATGATCTCTCCTCCAAGTTCTCAGGATGTTCAGAAAGTTAAAATTTCACTCTGTCGAGTTTCCATCTGGCTTGGCAATCAATGCCGGATTAGCTCCAAATACGCTTTCCAAGTCTCTTGAAGGATGTGCTAGCCTCTGTTTTGAATTCTACTTCAGGATCACACCATCTCTGCATGCAATAATGACATATCTGAGTGACTGCCACTAAACCCACATGGTGGAAGTGTTTGCTTATCCTGCTATGTGATGCTGGCTATCATATTGTCAGTTTATGAGGTGGTTTTTTTTTTTTTTTTTTGCTTGTCTTCTTCCATGTAAGTATTTCCAGAGCAGAGGCATTGGCTTGCAGAAGGTGTGCCTGCAATCAGTCCAGCTTCCCCAGATGTGCTGAGGCTTCAACAAGGGTTTTTAAAACTTGTGCTAGAATACTCATCTTCCAAAAAATCTTTAAGTTGATGCAATATAATAGCTGCCAATTGAGCATACATTTTGAGGTAGTTTTCTTTAATGGGAGTATATGCTCATCCACACACTCTTTCCAGTGTTAAATATTTTAAGACAGCTGGTTAGAGTTGAGGGTGCCTTTTTTTGGTCATAAAATGATGACAGAACTCTAAAATCACATGGTTATTTATCAACATTAAAAACATTCTTTTATATCCATTAATTAATTTATTCTTTATAACAGCTTCTGTGGAATAGGTATATAAAGGGTTTGTTTGTTTGTTTGTTTGTTTTTTTGTCTACTGTTATTTAAGAGTATCATAAAACCTGAGAAAGAAAAACATAATTAGTGGTCATCTAGTCTAATGCTCTCATTTTGTAGATAAATAAATTGAAGTTCAGAGAGATTAAGTCACTCACTTATGGACCTATAGCTAGTGAATGGCCCTGAAAGTGTTTCCCAGTCATGGCTGGAGGCACAACTTTGTCTGAGACCTGACTGATACTTTTGACTATGTGATGTTGTGTCAATTATCTAACACTTCTGGACCTCAGTTTCTTTACCCGTATTATGGATTATTGTGAATATTATATTAGACTACATCCAAGAATGCTATTAACCCAGTGCCTACCATCAAATAAGTAGTTAATTTATATCAGCTACTTCACAGCTGCACTTATTTTTATTCTTATTTTTTTTGAGACAGAGTCTCGCTCTGTTGCCCATGATGGAGTACAGTGGTGTGATCTTGGCTCACTGCAACCTCTACCTCCTGGGCTCAACCGATTCTTGTGCCTCAGCCTCCCAAGTAGCCGGGACTACAGGTGCCACCATGCCTGGCTAATTTTTGTATTTTTAGTAGAGACGGGGTTTTGCCATGTTAGCTAGGCTGGTCTTGAACTCCTGATCTCAAGTGATCCACCTGCCTCAGCCTCCCACAGTGCTGGGATTACAGGCGTGAGCCACCGTGCCTTCCTGCTGTGCTTATTTTCAATACTCTTTTCTCAGGGATCTTGGTAACCAGAGCAGAATGGCAGTTTTTCAGCTTTTACAATGCCTTTGTTTAGAAGTCTTGTATGTGTATATCTGCTCCATCACTTAAAAGTTCTCCTAATGCAATTTGGAAGGGTTTAATATGGAAGAAGAGCAGGGACTTTGGGATGGAGTCTAATGATAACTTGTCACATGTTCTTTTAGAAGCTGAATTAGGTAGTTTTTGCCTTACTGGTGTGCTCTCATTTAACTGTGAGGTATCCTGGCACTTCAAACAGGTACCATATGGTAACTGTTTTGTGTTTTAAGCCTGGTACTGTTTAGAACACATGCTTCAGACAGTGGTCTGTGTTTCGCTGCCACCCAGTTAAGGCATGTGTTACCTCTTGTTATGGATGGAATGCCTGTGAGCCCTAGGTTCCTATGTTGAAGCCCTAACCCCCAGTGTGATAGTATTTGGAGATGAGGCATTTGGGAGGTGGGTAAGGTTAGATTAGATCATGATGGTGGGACCCTCTTGATGGGATTCATGGCCTTATAATAAGAGGCCATGTGAACACAGAGAAAAGGTCATGTAAGGACTCGGCAGAAAGGTGGCCATCTGCAAGCCAGGAAGGGAGGCCTCCCTAGAAGCCAGACACTGCCTGATCTTGATCTTGGACTTTCCAGGCTTGAGAACTGTGTTGTTTAAGCCCCTCAGTCTGTGATATTTTGTTATGGTAGCTGGGCTTGAACAGACTGAGAGATCTCTGCTGGAGTGTGCGTTGTTCAATGATTTACTTCCTTGTTTGCCTACATTATACACTTTCGCTATGTCTCCACGATGGAAGAGGCATGACTGTTCAGATGCATCGGGGTTCGTCTCTACCTACCAAGGTCCTGTGCCATGAGGGGATGTCGGGCCAGGGACTCAAACAGGAGCAGTCATCCAACTCCTTTCTATTAGGTCTTTGGTGATTTAAAATCTCATATGAATCAAGAGCTGGTAGACTGCTAATGTTCACAGGTTTTTATGGAACATTAAAGCTCTGTAATAGTTATTTTGTATGTTATATAAATAATTTCCCTGCAAGTATTTATTCATTTACTCTTCGTTTACATAATTGCTTATAATCTTTTTTTAATATATTCCTGTCCCCTGCACCACCCCTCCCACATTTTTTTTTTTTTTGCTGTGGTTCATATGCTTTTATGTAACCTGAGCTATAAAAGACTAGAATACTGCAGATATTCTATCTGCCATATCTGTCATTTTCTTATGATGGGTACTTAGTCTATCATATACAAATTTCTGTATAGTTACCAATGTCTTTTTAGCTATTTATTAATCTTATCTTGTTTCTTTGGCTTCTGAATCACTTTGCTGAAGTTGAAATCATCTGAGGTCAGAGCCAGTTTTTATTTAAATAGACTGAATGCAGCTAAACCTGGATTATAGCCAAGAAAGATCTTACACCAAGTGCCTACAAAATTAGAAGCATTGCCAAGGACGCATCAGCAGAGTGTTTTGCTTACTGAAGTCTTATTCTGAAATAAATTTGAGGCCCTGGCGATGGGAGCTTTTGGTTGTTATTGGTAGACCTCCTAAAAAATGTAATGTAGTTTAATTTTACTTTTAATTTTTTTAGCATGAACTTTCTCCTTCATTTCTTCTTTCCAGAGATTTTTGGGTCTATCCATTGGTTGCCATCTATGTGTTCAAACATGTGACTAGGTAGAAGAGAGGTAAACAGGAGTATATTCACCTGTTATCATGGAGAAGTTATTATTCAAGACCTGTAAGGGGAATGTGGCAGTCCTAAAGGCTGCAAATATTCTGGCAGCATTGTAGGATTGCACTTTCCCTCCTCCTCTGAAGGTAGATGGGAGCCATGTGTCTTGCTGTGGCTAATGAAATGTGAGCAAAGTGTTGCAAGCTTTAAGAGCCAGTGCATGATTCATCACGTTCCCATCCCATTGCCACAGTGTTTGTGAAAGCGAGTGTTGAGATGGACCCTTTGTTTTCTGGGTCCTTAATTGACTGTGATAAGATAAATTATTGACAACCTGTACTAGACATATATCTTCAGCAGTATCCTTTGGTTGGGATTTTGTTGGGATAAGGGTCCGTGATTTGGCATACTCAGTGTAACCTAACCTATTCTGATTCTTATAGGGAATCAGAGAAGTGTCCTTACACTCAGGGAGCTTGTGATTTAATATAGTTGAGAAGATGTGTTTGCATAATGAAGAAGGAACCAGCTGCTTAACTGTACTCTTTATTTAGCCACATTACTGAACAAGAGACAAGCTGATTATAGCATAATATTGAGATTTTGAGTATATTCCTGAGACCCTGGTTTCAACTGGAAAAGTGACTTTTTTTTTCCTTGAGACTTTCAGATCACAATTGATCAAAACACCTATGCAAGGAATTAAACTTGCTACAAATAAGCCACTAGATGCATGATACCTTTAAAAAAGACCAATTATGAGTTATCTCTTATTGTTCTTTTTATATTAAAAATCTGCATGGGAAATGGAATGAGAATATTTATAACAGTACAGATTTGCTATGATGGTGTCTATTAATCAAAGTTGTTCTTTATTTTTTAGTATGTGGGGACGACACATACTCGTGGCTAATATTGGTGAAATTGCTAATTCATTCATTCCTTATTTGGTGATTCATTCCACAAACATTTATTGGGCATTTGGTATAAACCAGGCATAGCTCTCAATGCTGCTGGTACAGCAAGAAACAAGACAGAGCCTCTGACTTTGTGTCTTACATTTTAGTGAGAGAATTGGGTAATAAGCAAACAAAGAAAGGTACAGTGTGGTATCAATGATGAGAGTTATAAAGACAAAGCAGAGAAATGAGACAGACAGTGCAAGGTGTATGATCTCACATAGAGTGGTCAGGAAAGGCTGCTTTCAGAAGGTGACATTTGAACAAGAAATTGAAGAAAGCAGGGAGAAAAGCCATGTGACTGCCCTGAGGAAGAATCCTTCAAGTGGCATAAATAGCCATTTCAAAGACCCTGAGGCAGGGATGTAGTAGGATGTTTGAAGAACAGCAAAGAGACCAGTGTGGCTGGAAGAAGGGTGAGCAAGTGGGGAGAGATGGATGGGAGATGAAGCCAGAGATGTGGTCAAGAGCCACAGAACCAGGGCCTGCCCTGCATCTGATGAGAAGCCATTGGGATTTTGAATGTGAGAGAACCGTGACCTGCTTTATGTTGGAAACTGATGTAGTCTGTGGAGGGCAAGAGAACAAACAGACCAGCAAGGAGACTTTTGCATGAGTCCAAATGGGAGATGATGGAGTTTGGACACAGTTGGCAAGTGTGGTGGTTGTGAGATGTGTTGGGTTCAAGATATCTTTTGAAAATATTGCTATTAGGACTTTGTGATTTGTTGTGGACTTTGGCCTGAGCATCTGATTGACTGATGATGCTATTTTCTCAGACGAGGAGAATGTTCAAGATGTTGTTACCTATTTAAGAGAAGGTGGCCATTGCATATTGCATATGTGAGCCTGGACTTCAGGGGAAAGTTTAGGACTGGAGATAGGCGGTTGGTCATTCAATGGATAGGTGGATTTGAATCCATGAGATTGGATGAGATTCTTTTTTTGTTTTTGTTTTTGAGACATAGTCTTGCTCTGTCATCCAGGCTAGAGTACAGTAGCACGATCTCAACTCACTGCACCCTCTGCCACCCAGGTTCAAGCATTTGTGCCTCAGCCTCCGAGTAGCTGAGATTTACAGATGTGCACCACCATGCCCAGGTAATTTCTGTATTTTTAGCAGAGACAGGGTTTTGGCATGTTGGCCAGGCTGGTCCCGAACTTCTGGCCTCAAGTGATCTGCCCGCCTTGGCCTCCAAAGTGCTGAGATTACAAGCATGCGCCACCACGCCTGGCCTGGATGAAATACTTAAGGAAAAGAGGGTACCGAGAGGAGAAAAGATGTTGAAGAACTGAATCTGGGGTGCTCCCAACAGTTAGAGGTTGAAGAGCTGAAGAGGAACCAGTAAAGGGGACCAAAAAGGAGCAGCCATTGAGGAGAGAGGACAGCCAGACAAGTGAAGTGATCCACAGCTACATGAAGACAGTGCCAAGGAGGAAGGAGAAATGAGAAATAAAAATACTACTGAAAGGTTGAGGGCCTGGGCTGAGACTGGAACACAGGATATAGCAGCATGGAGATCATGGTAACATTGACAATATCATGTCATTGGTTGGGTGGGGGCACAAGCTTGATTGAAGCTGGTTCAAGTGAGAATAAGAGATGAGGAAATAAAGATAGAATATACATTTCTTGAGAGATTTTTGCTGTGGGGTGAGAGGTAAGGGAGGATAGCTATTTAGGATGTGAAGTCAGAAAAATTTAATTTTTTAAAGATGGGAGTTATATTACACTTGAAAGCTGATCATTATTTAGTAGAGATAAAGAAATTGACAGAAGCATCTCCTTAAGTAGGCAAGAGGGGATGGGACCTAATGTAAGTGATGGGTTGGCTGCTGCATTAGCTGGAGTTAAGGCATTGCATGTTCTAGATTTGTACGGAGACATATAGGTGAATGCACACACTTATGGGAAGATGCTGTTATTATCTTCTGCTTGCCTTTGTTTTCTAAGAAATAGAATCAAGATCATCAGATGGGTGTGAGGAAGGGGTCATTTCTAGGAGTAGGAGTGTAAGTTGGCCAAGAAAGTGTAATAAAATTGCTGAGCAGAACTGAAAGCACGTTGAGATTACTATCATATCTTTAAAGCAAAATCAGCCAGTGTAGTTCTTTGTTTTTCTCTAGATTGTGTCATTTGCTGTGGTGTAGGGAGAGAATCTAAGGATTCTCTCGTAGGTAATCATGGTCATAGTTTTGCAATCTGAATAATGTGGAAGTGGAGATGGGCAGCCGTGCAGTAGGGCACTTGCAAGGGAGCAATTTTTGGGGGTGCCAAAGGCCAGGCTGGAAGAGGTGAAGGAGGAGGGAGTGATTTTTGGGTGGTGCCCTAGACCAGGCTGAAGGAGGTGAAGGAGGAGGGTGAAGACATAAAGTGGGGAACGGACCATGGAGAGGTGGTCAAGTCAATGGATCCAGAGGGCACTGATGCCAAATTGTTGAGAGGCATGAGAGGGAATGAGCTGGAAATTCCTTTGAAATAAAAAGTTGGCAGCTTTCCTCAAGCTTAATCTCAAAAGAGACATTTAAAAATTACTTACTTTTGCTGCATGGTTGGGGAAAAATGTATTTTTCAAGCATGACTTCAACTCATTTTGTACCAGGGTATTCACACTGATATTCTTGGGTAAGTCATTAAAATTAGTCAACTATTTCTGTGTCTTCACCCATAAAAGGAGACGTGTGAGAAGTGAATACTTAGTGATTGTTAGATTCCACTGAATCTCACTGCTTTGTTGCAGTTTAACGAGCAGGCTAGGATTGCAGCGCTGTCATTTTAGTTGGGCCACCAAGCCTTGAATGAGGAGATAAAACTGGAAGATAAAGTCTTAGTAGGTAGAACAAAAGAAGGTTTTGAGAGATCGTTGGATAGATGTCATCTATTTGGTTGCTAAATAATAACACACAAAGAAATCTCTCTACTGTTTATCATGTGTACTTATCTTGAGAAGCATCAGTGATTAAAAAAACAACTTTGAAAACATAAAAATGGTGAAGTGTGGCAATGGTATCATGTGGCAACGGTAAAATGTGTTTACCCATGTAAATATAATGTCACAAATGAATCTTGTCATTATATTTTGTAGTATCTTGGAGGTTACTGGCCAGAACTGTTATAATAGTCAGATTCATTTCATATTTATTTAAAATCCACGGTGTTTTCACATACATTGTGTTTTTAGGGGAAATTTTACCAGTGATTAACATATATTGTCTAGAAGCAGAGCCATCTGAATTGAAACTCAAATATAATTGCCACTTTTATTAAATATACAACTGGCAGACTTTGAAAATGTTATCTCAGCATCTAGCATTGGCTTCATTTTGGTTTCTCATTTTCCTATTTTATTTTGTTCAATTTAGCGGGGGACAGTGGGGAACAGGGTTACAAATTGCATTTTTTCCTGCATTATTGGTTTTTGTCAAGTGGTTTACAGGCCAAAGTTTGTGGATCTGCCAGAGGCTTTATCCCAAAACTATAGGCAACAGCTATTTCTTGAAATAATTTTAGATAGATTTCTACATTAATTTATGTTTTGGGGTGTATGATGCACAATCCCTTAAGTCTTAATATGACTGTTGGTTTAATATGGCAGAATTAGGATCAGGTTCACTCATTGTTTATTATAATTTACCCATGCTTGACTACCCAATAAAATGTCTTCCCTTTACAATGATCTTTTTCTATTGCCATATTCTTCTTGTCCTTAAAACAACAATAACAGATCCTCAAAAGTCATTGGGGTTAATAAAAGATGTTTCTTTATTTTCAAATCTTTAACAAAGCTTCTCCTTAACCCAGAGGGTTTTCAGAGGAGTAAAGAGTGGAAGTCATTTGTACGTGAATTGGCTTTTGAAAGTGGCCCTCATTATTAAGCCATGTCTCTGCCTGTTGATTGATGTTAACTATCTGCTTATGGTCTGAGATCAGTGTGTACTGCAAATGTTTGGGAAGATATCTTCTTTCTGTGGAGGTGAAACTTAAATATCTTCTATAAAATATGCTTAGATTTCAGAAGTACCAATTGTAGCAGTGCCTGATGTGACCACTTTATTACTGCCTTAGAAGTACTTTTGTGGTTTGACTGTGGGGAGGGAACGGGTCACTGGAGATTTTGCTATCTCTCCAGGTTTCATGCTTTGGGAATCAAAGGTAGGTAACAGTTTGGAAAAACTCTGTAGGGGCTAAAGCTTTTTCTAAAGGTTTTTACGTCTATATATAGCTCTGTATGTTACTGCTTCAAGCCCAGCAACTAGCAATTTTAGTTTCACTGAAATTGTGTTTTCTTTAAATACACAAGATAATAGAATTGTAACTGGAATTTACATGTTATATATAAAGATATATTTTATTTAATCTTGTCAGAAGGGTTTTTTTTTTTTTTTGGTGCTTTTAAGCTAATGTGGCATCTTTCTCTTTTCAAAGAGTGGCATCTCCAAGGAATAGCTCTGCCTGGAAGGTGTTTGTGGCTGTCCACTTAAAAGCTGAAATTAGGTCAGTGTTATTTTGTCTTGAGATAACAAAAATAAGACCCCAAGGGAGTAATGACTTGGGATTTCATTTAAGTACTTAATTTACAGGAAAAAAAACAGTTTCCGATACTGAATAATTATTACACTACTGAATAATTATATATTTTTTCTTCTCCTGGTGTTCTTATACTTTAGAGGCAATTTTTTTTTTTTTTTTTTTTGGTAAAGATCACAAAAGGTCTGATTAGTCAAAGAATGAAAGAAATGCACTGTGGCTCCAAAGTCCCTTATCCAAAACCTCTGGGACAGATGTATTTTGGAATTTAAGATTTTTTTTGCTGAGAATGATGGTTTCCAGCTTCATCCATGTCCCTGCAAAGGACATGAACTCATTTTTTTTTATGGCTGCATAGTTTTCCATGGTGTATATGTGCCACATTTTCTTTATCCAGTCTATCATTCATGGGCATTTGGGTTGGTTCCAAGTCTTTGCTATTGTAAATAGTGCTGCAATAAACATACGTGTGCATGTGTCTTTATAGCAGCATGATTTATAATCCTTTGGGTGCATAGCCAGTAATGCGTCATTTCCAGCAAACTAACACAGGAACAGAAAACCAAACACTGCATGTTCTCATTCATAAGTGGGAGTCGAACAATGAGAACACGTGGATGCAGGGAGGGGAACATCACACACCAAGGCCTGTCGGGGAGGTGGAGGGCAAGGGGACAGAGAGCATTAGGAAATATACCTAATGCATGCGGGGCTTAAAACCTAGATAATGGGTTAATAGGTGCAGCAAAACACCCTGGCACATGTATACCTATGTAACAAACCTGCACGTTCTGCACATGTATCCCAGAACTTAAAGTAAAATTTAAAAAAAGATTTTTTGGAGTTTAGAAAAATAATACATTTGGATTTAGCAGGGTTTAGTGCAGCACTTTTTAATCACACACACTAATATTTCTGTAGTGAAACTGAATATTCACACTGAGATAAAGACTATGAATAACTTCACATCAGTTCAGGTAAGGTTTTGCCTCCTATTAAGTCTTGATAACAAACTTTAAAAGCTTAAAAAAACAAAATTAAAAAAAGTTTATTTTCAAAACTTTTGAAGTTTGCGCATACAGCTAGATTGTAGGTCTGGCCTTGCTTTTCTTTAGATTATATTTCCCTTATTAGTCTTTTAAACACATTAAATCTATGTTTACCAACGCTGTAATATTTTGCCACTGTGAGGATGGTCTAGAGGCCAGCACCATCCACATCCCTTGGGAGCTGGCTAGACATGCAGAATCACAGGTGCTACCACAAAGCTGCTGAATCACAATCTGCATTTTGATAGAATCCCCAGGTGATTCATGCGTGCGTTAAAGATCAAGAAGCATTGCTGTAGTATTATATTGGCTTTAATTTAGATTCCAAGTCTTAAAGGGAGATGCTGATGGGGGGATACTTTAGTTGTTTAAATCCTGGGAAAGTGAGCCCAGATTACACTAATGTCATTTATTTAATTATGTATGTATGTATTTTTTTTTTTTTTTTTGAGACAAGCTCTGACGGTATCACCCAGGCTGGAGTGCAGTGGTACAATCTTGGCTCACTGCAACCTCTGCCTTATGGGTTCAAGCCATCCTCCCACCTCAGCCTCCAGAGTAGCTGGGACTACAAGCATGCACCACCACATCTAGCTAATTTTTGTATTTTTTTTTTTGCAGAGATGGGGTTTTGCCATGTTGGCCAGGCTGGTCTTGAACTCGTGAGCTCAGGCCATCTGTCCACCTCAGCCTCCCAAAGTGCTGAGATTACAGGCGTGAGCCACTGCATCTGGCCAAATATCAGTTCTTTTTAATTTTTTATTCAATATTTCCTCCGTCTCTCCCTCCCACTCTTCCTATTTTTTTTTTTTTTTTTTTTTTGAGACAGAGTCTCACTTTGTTGTCCAGGCTGGAGTGCAGTGGCGCAATCTTGGCTCGCTGCAACCTCTGCCTCCCAGGTTCAAGCAATTCTCCGCCTCAGCCTCCTGAGTAGTTGGGATTACAGGCGCCTGCCACCACACCCGGCTAATTTTTGCATTTTTACTAGAGATGGGATTTCACCATCTTGGCTAGGCTGGTCTTGAACTCCCCACCTGTTGATATATGTGCCTTGGCCTCCCAAAGTGCTGGGATTACAGGTGTGGGCCACTGCGCCCAGCCAGTCACATATGATTTGGTTGTTTAATAGTGGTGTTTATCTACATTTATTCACACATTTGCCACATTTGTTGCTTACTACGTATTTTTGCATTTTAGACCTTCTACTTGGAATCACCTTCTTCAACTTGGATTCTTTAGACCTTCCTTAACTGAGAGTCTCTTCATGGCAAACTGTCTTGGATTTTGTCTAAAAATGTCTTTATTTTGCCCTTATTCTAAACTGTTACTAAACTATACATTTTGTTTTTTGTTAGTGTGTCTGATTTGCTGGCTGTCATTCATTGTGCTTTATTTCTCTCTCTCTCTCTCTGTCTCTCTGTGTGTGTGTGTGTGTGTGTGTAAGGGAGAGAATTTGCTAATTAGTTGATTAATTTTCCACTGTGAGCTGTTCATTTTTCTTACAGCTTTGTTATGAGGATTCTTCCAGGTCTGAGTTACAGAAGGATTCTCCTAGAAAGTATTTAAGGTTGCTTCTGCTATGTGCCTGGGTTATTACCAACTGTGACTCTTCACATTAAATTTTTGGCTTCGGGGTTTTGGGACTCTAAGAGCTGTATGAACTTGCACTGCAAACTCATATGAGTTTTCACTTATTATAGTAAATTCTCAGGTTTGATTTTTTTCTTCTTCCATCCATGGCCAAGATTTGAGACAGGCAAGTTTCCTTGCACTCCAGGAATGTAGCTTGACTTACTGTTCCTGGTGTTGGTGGTGCTGCTGCTGGAGATGAGATCCTTTTAGCCATCCTATCTTTGGCAGGCCCTGGGCTTTGTTTCACCCTGAGCTCTGAACCCTGAATCCTGTGGGCAGGGCTTCTGCTAGCCCATGTGGCTCCACTCTAAATTGATGCAGGCACTCAGCTTGTTAAAGGGAGCACTGGCTGGATTTCAGCAAGCTTCCTGTTCGTTATGGTTCTGTCTGGTAGGCCTTAAACCTAGGCTCAAGTACTCTGGAGTTAAACAAGTGGCCCAAGGCAAAAGCCAGCTTCAGTGCTTAACTTACTTAGCAGGGATTGTATGTATGTATGCATGTGTATGAATATATGTTATGTATACATATGTATGTTTTGTGCGTGTGTATTTCACTGTTGAGTGTTAATTACTCCCTTGTTACAACTCACTGATGCATTTAAATAAAACATTTAAAATATTTTATTCATCTCCTCTCATGGTTTTCAGCAAAAATGTAGGTCAGGGTAAATTACCAGATATACTGAACCAGCTGGATGTAGTAGCCTTTGATTTTTTTTAGTTTTATCACCTATGTATGTATCAATAAACAATGTATTCTTTAGTGCTTCCTTATTTTTAAACATTATGTGAATTGAATAACTTATGTAATCTTTTGCAATTTGGTTTCCCTCAACATTTCTATATGGAGTATGGTTCATTCATATTTACTTTATACCAATATATGAATTTCTTTAGCTATTCAACACAATTTAACTATTCAGATTCCACTGTTGATGGACTTTTGGATTCTTTCCAAGTTTTGCTATTGGAGTTTTCCAGTTTTGCTGCTGAGAACACTCTCGTACATGTCTTCTGGTGCATTGTCCAGGATTTTCTCTAGAATATATTCCTGGGGGTAGAATTGATGATTCATTGGGTAAGCATGTGTTGTACCTTACTAGGTAATTACAAATGGCTTTCCAAAGTAGTTGTAACAAATTATGCTTCCACTAGCGGTACACAAGAGTTTCTGTGGCTCCATGTCCTTACCAATTCTTAGTATTGTCAGGTTTCTTAATTCTTGCCTATTAGGTGGGTGGACTTAATACTTCTTAGTTTAGTTGTTATAACTTGTTTCTTAAAATTAACATATCTATGTGCATATTCGTAGTCATACATGTTTGTCTGGTCATTTAGGTACTTATGCAATACTCTAGTAGACTCAGAATAGAAATTAGCCATGGCAACATATATATTACATTCTTCATATTGCTACATTTGAAAATAATCATAATTATTTGCAGAAATATGAACAGAATATATAGAATTAAATGTTTTCACAAAGTCTTGTATTATCTTTCATGTTTCTTAGAAATCTCTGTGTTACAGGCCACATCAACTGCTTTTGCATTGTTCTGACTTACAGGAATTGCAGATTTATTGTTCTCAGTGCCGTATTTAAGTTCCTTCTCTGTAACAATCAGGTGTAATACTTGTAAATTTTTTATAACCTTAGTACAAATTTAAAAAGCAGAAATTTCTTTTGCAGCTTCCTGTGTTTCAGGCCCAGTGCTAAGCACATGGCAAGCATTGTCCCATTTAATTCTCTCCACCACGCTTCGGGCAGGTGCTGTTGTTAAGCCCCTTTCATGGAGGAGTGAACTAAAGCATGGAGAGGTTAAGGGTCTCGATCAAGGTCCCACAATCTTATTCTCAATGGACCTTCTCCTTCTCTAATCTAAAACCCTCATTTTATTTTGGGAAGTGGATGTAGGTCTGGGAAGCTTGTTTGTGTGTGTGTAGTTTGTTTTTTTTTTTTTTTTGAGATGGAGTCTCGCTGTGTCGCCAGGCTGGAGTGCAGTGGCGCGATCTCGGCTCACTGCAACCTCTGCCTCTTGGGTTCAAGCAATTCTCCTGCCTCAGCCTTCTGAGTGCTGGGACTACAGGTGCGTGCCACCATGCCCGGCTAATTTTTTGTATTTTTAGTACAGACGGGGTATCACCGTGTTAGCCAGGATGGTGTCGATCTCCTGACCTCAGGTGATCCACCTGCCCCGGCCTCCCAATGTGCTGGGATTACAGGTGTGAGCCACTGCGCTTGGCTTTTGTGTTTTATATTAGGAGGCAGAGAGCACTTAGGGGAAGCAGAAGCTCTGGTCTGAGGAGGCAGTGGTTTACTTATTAGTTCACAGGCCTTTTAGGTAATCACTGGTCCTCCACTTAATTAAGCAACTTAATATATGTCTTACGGATTAAGTTAATTTTAAATCAATGCTAATTTTTATGTCAAAATATATTAAGCAGCATCACATTAAAGTCAAAGGTAGTCTTGTAATTATTAGAGCAATATGGTATCGTGCTGTCATTCTCCAATGTGGCTGCACATTGGACAACCTGAGGAGCTTTAAAAAATACTGCTGTCTGGGGATCACTCCCATAAGCTCTGATTTATCTCGTCTGGGGCACCAGGAGTTTAAAAATTTCTCCAGGTGATCTAATGTGTAGCCAAGCTTGAAGATTACTCGATAGTCATTGATTATGTGCGTGCCACATTCAGATTGGTGGGGTTCAAATCCTCCTTCTGCCACTCACTAGATGTGTGGCCTTAGGCAAGTTTTGTTAACGTTTCTTTATGTCTTCATCTGTAAAATGGGGATGAATGATAAAAATACTGTCTGCATCTCAGAGCATTGTTATGAGGATTAAAGGGGTACAGTAAGTCCTTATTTAACGTTGTCTATAGGTTATTGGAAACTGCAACTTTTAAGTGAAATGATGTATAACAAAACCGGTATTACCATAGGTTAATTGACATAAATGAGAGTTAAGTTCCTGCAGCATATTTTTGGTCCTAAAAGTATCATCAGATTTCTACATAAAGACCAAAACATTTCTAATATTAAACACTGAGAGAAATCTAGGTTATACATACATTTAAGAAAGATTAATTCAATCATTTACTCAATTATTCGACTCCAGAATAGTGGGTGGTCCGAGCCTGTCCTGGCAGCTCAGGGTGCAAGGTGGGACCAGCCAAGGACAGGACACCATCCCATCACAGGGCACACTCACGCTCATCCACACTCACACTGGGACCACTTAGACATGCCAGTTCACCTAATGGGCACAGCTTTGGGAAGTGGAGGATGTGAAGAAAATCCATGCAGATGTGGTGAGAACATGCAACCTCCACACAGACAATGGCCTTGGCTGGAATAAATTTTTTTTTCTCACCAATTTTATAATGAAACAATGTTACTGTAGGACCTGCTGTATAATATATACATGTTAATAAAATGCTTGGAATAGTGACTGGCACAAAATAATCCTTTACTGTGAGCTATTTTAAGTAGACTAAGAAAAAATTATTACTATTATTGGATATTCTCTCAAAAGTATCTTGGGGGCTAAGATTTTAAATTAAATCAAATTTTGCATAGTACTAAGCCCACTTTGGTGTTTTCTTGGCTTTGTTTAATTTTTTTTCCATGGTTTTATTTAAAAGTTATTTCTAATCACCCTGTCAACTTAGCAGATATCTGTTGGAATCATTTAAGGTGTTTGTTTCCAAAAGACTGCAGAAATTAAATCAAGATATTTGCAGAGGAATGACTGACAGCTTGCAGGTAGACTGGAGAAAGTGCTTCCTACCATAACGGACAGAAAAAATGGTAGTACAAGAGTCAGCATTTCTTATTTGTTTTTCTATGAGGCAGGGTCTCACTCTGCCGCTCAGACTGGAATGCAGTGGTGTGATCATAGCGCACTGCAGCCTCAAACTTCTAGACTCAAGGGATCTCCTGCCTCAGCTTCCTGAGTAGCTGGGACTGTAGGTGCTTGCCACCATACCTAGCTGATTTTTTGTAGGGGTGGGTAGAGACAGGGTCTAGCTCTGTTGCTCAGGCTGGTCTTGAACTCCTGGCCTCAAGCAATTCTCTTGCCTTGACCTCCCAAAATGTTGGGATTACAGACATGAGCCACCATGCCTGGCCAATTGAGCATTTCTTTAAACTGGAAACTAGCACCTTTATAATAATTTCACACATACCATTATTGTTGAAAATAGTCAGATTTTCAGAGGAAATCTCTATTAACCTAAGTTGTATAACCTTTTGAGGTTGTACCAGTGTAGAGCCTGTTTTTCCGAGCATCTACATGCTCAATGCTATTGTTTCAGTTATCCAGCATCACCCCACTTGTTTCTATCCTATCTCATATGCAAGAGGGTGTAAATGTTTTTGTGCATTGCTTTTACATTTTTATTTATCTCTCAAGTAGACAAGTAAGACAGTCATCAACAGAGGTTGCATTTGGAGATCATATTCTGTTTTTTCTTTAAACTATTTGATCATTTCAGAGAAACTTTATTCTCAGTTCTGGTTTGTCTTCAGCTGTCAATATCCCTGACTCCAGGCCCTTTATTTAGCTTCCATTCTTACTGATGTGGAAACATACTTTTAAATGAACTGTCTTTTAAAAGAAATATTTTAGTAAAGTGAAGGATCTTTTTGTAATGCAAATAATGTTTTGTTCAGGATTTTCTTGAGAAATCTGCCATGTTCTCTAAGCCTTTGCCTCCATACTGGATGTGGCTTTGCCTTTTTTGTTGTGTTGAAGGGCATGCACAGATATAGTTTCTGATTATTTTTCTCAGTCTGATTTCTCCAATTAGGCATATCATCATTAGAAAACTCGCCCCTTTTCCCATGGTGTTTAAAAGTAAACCAGGACTTGTGACACTATGCTACTCGGCATTTATGAAATGTAATTTAATTACTTTGTTTCCATTGTGAAGACTCGGTTTCCTTATTTCCTATATTCATTTATTTATTCATTATTGGTATACCCAACAAGATAAGTAAATATGATACAGCCTTGCATTTGACAATTTTATGGCGTGTATGTATTTATCATGCCTGAACTATGACTAGACTTAAGATGAAGATGGTACCTAAATCAAGCTCTTTTACATTTTGTCTTTCCCATAATCTAGTCTGTCTTTTCTTTCCCACAAAATAGAATGGGATACTTTTTATTATAAATATATGACATGTTCACTATAAAAGAGAGGCAGTAAAGGACCAGAGAAAATGACCTGTGATGCCACCACCTAGAAGTAATCACTCTTGTTAACATCTTGTTATTTACTTGTACAGTTTTTTTCTGTGTTCATAGGCTGACATTTTTCCTTGCAGATGTTCTCTCTCTATATTCATACAAAGCTGCAGTTGTTCAAGTCCCACCCCAGCCTCTGGAGGTCCAGGATGAATGCCTCCCTCTTTCTGTCCTGGTACCTTACGTGACCTCCGGACGGCGGTGTCAGTGTTGGAAATGGCAGGCTGCTGCGAATATGCTAAAACCTCATCAGTTGTCTCTATTCGTCTGACCAAAGTCCGTGGGAAGAGCAAGATGCTGGTGATATCCTGGAGCTCTTCTGACACGAGGCTCTGGCTAGCCTTGATACATTCCTCAAATTCTTCCTTCCAATTCTGAAACCTTTTGTTTTCCAGACAATGAAACCCTCCCAAACTCCTACCTAGACATTGTCCCTAAGCAGTCCTGGGAGACCACATGTGACTTGACTTTTAACTATCTTTACAGCGTTTACATTTTGCTCCTTCTTTTTGTCATGCCATTACTAGAGGGAGGATGGGCCATCCAGAGCAGCGTGTGCCCTCCACAGGCACCTTAGCCTGTTCTTCACTCCGCCATGGTTGAAAGAGGAGAAAATATTCTATAGCTGTTCCTTTTCTGTTCTTGGCTTTTTCACTCTTACTGACCTTACAAGTTTTATTTTTCCATTTCTGAATCTCAATTATTTTCATTTCTCCTATTCAGTATAGTTTTTAATAGATAACATTGCATTACATGGATGTCCCTTATTTAATCAACTGTTTGGTATTTCTTTTCTGTTTTTCAAAATCTAATGAACACTCTAGTGAATATCCTTTTGTTTGGGATTTATCTCTAGAAGGAAGATTACTGGCTAAAAATATATGTACATTTAACATTCATATACATATCTATACACACTTTTTTTTGAGACAGCGTTTCACTCTGTCACCCAGACTGAAATGCAGTGGCGTGATCATTGTTCACTGCAGCCTCTACCTCCTGGGCTCAAGCAATCCTCCCACCTAAACCTCCTGAGTAGCTGGGACTATAGACACGTGCCATCATGCCAGCTGAGTTTAAAATCTCATTTTGTAGAGACATGGTCTTACTATGTTGCCCAGGCTGGTTTCAAACTCCTTGGGCTCAAGTAATCCTCCCACCTCAGCCCAAGTATTGGGATTATAGGTGTGAACCACTGGGCCTGGCCTATGTATACATAATTAGGCTATACTGTCTATAAAATTTGGCTATCTATAGTCAAATTATTTTATATGCATATATCCAAATATACCTATAAATAGCCAAATTATACATATACAGCCAAATTATATATATATATAAATGTTATATATAATAGCCAAATTATATAAAGCTGTATATATAGTCACATTATCCTACAGGAAATAATGTAAATGTACCAATTTACATTCCTGTAACAGGGCATTAGAATTCCCTTTTCCCAGAGCCTTGCCAACACTGGTTATTTATAACCCTTTCAAACTTTGTATGAAAGTTGTATGTATTTTAAGATAAATGAAAACTTATATTGATTTGTAATTATTTATTGGTATAATTGAACACCTTTCCATATCTTTATTGTACTAATGTGTATGAATTCCATCTTAATAGTTTTGCTAACTTGTCCATTGAGGGGTTTCCTACTATTTGTAATGGCTCTCTATATAAAAAGGATGTTAATTTTTGCCTATTTTACAGTAATAGTACAAATATTCTCTCATGTTTTCTATTAGTCTTTTAACCTTTGTTTAGTTTTTTTTCCTTCCTTCATAAATGCTAAATTTTATGTCATCATATCTTTCAGTCCTTTTCTATATTATTTCTGGCTTTGATGGCATGCATTGAAAGCCCTTTTCCACCCCAGAGTTATCAACTCGTTGGAAAATGATGTTGAAATGTCACTTTTAATATTTACTAAACACTCTTGCCTAATTTGTTCTATTTTGAAGCCCTTTAATTCTGTTTCTTTAATCTGCCTGTCTTTTTTTTGTGCCTGTTCCTTACTGTCTTGACTACTGCAGGCAACATGCTTACATCTAAAGAACAAGCACACCTATTCTGCCCTTTTGCTAAACAAATTTTCAGCCTCTTTTTCAATGATTATTTTTTCAAATCAATGTTAAACATCACGTAAAGTTTCAAGAAAACCCCTAGGGGTATTAGTATTTAGAGTGCATTAAATTTTTAGCTAATTCATGGGAGAATTTGAGGTATTATATCTTCTAATTTAAGTTAGAGTACAGGAATTGTCTGTCTTTATCCCTCTAAGTACATTCAAATTCTCAAGAATAGTACCAAAATTCTCAGATCCCCCTCTACCAGTATTTTTCTCCCACTGATGGCTCTTCAACCCTAAAATGTCTTAGTGGTATGGTTTGGATCTCTGTCCCCACCAAATCTCATGTCCGATTGTGGTCCCCACTGTTGGCAGTAGGGCCTGGTGGGAGGTGATTAGATCATGGGGAGATTTCTTATGAATGGCTTAGCACCCTCCGCTTTGTGCTGTTCTCATGATAGTAAGTTCTCATGGGATCTGGTTGTTAAAAAGTGTGTGGCACCTCCCCA
Source organism: Pan paniscus (assembly GCF_029289425.2). NCBI lineage: Eukaryota > Metazoa > Chordata > Mammalia > Primates > Hominidae > Pan > Pan paniscus. The sequence continues at coordinate 73,188,923 of NC_073264.2, forward strand.
AACCCCTTGCTCTTGCACCGGCCATGTAAGGTGAGGATGCTTCCCCTTTGTCTTTTGCCATAATTCTAAGTTTCCTGAGGCCTCTCCAGAAGCAGAAGCCACCATACTTCCTGTACAGCCTGCAGAACCATGAGTCAATTAAATCTTCCTTTACCAATTACCCAGTCTCAGGTATTTCTTTTCTTTTTTTCTTTTCTTTCTTTCTTTTTTTTTAAGAGACGGAGTCTTGCTCTGTCGTCCAGGCTAGAGTGCAGTGGCGCTATCTCAGCTCACTGCAACCTCTGCCTCCCAGGTTCAAGTGATTCTCCTGCCTCAGCTTCCCAAGTAGCTGGGATTACAGGCGCCCATCACCATGCGTAGCTAATTTTTGTATTTTTTTTAGTAGAGACGGGGTTTCACTATATGTTAGTGAGGCTGGTCTCGAATTCCTGACCTCAGGTGATCCACCTGCCTTGGCCTCCCAAAGTGCTGGGATTACAGGCGTGAGCCACTGCGCCTGGCCAGGTATTTCTTTATAGCAGTGTGAGAATAGCCTAATACACCTAGCCTGATGTTACACTTAGGATCCTCTTCATTATTCTTCTGAATCCAAGCCTCCAACTTTATCTGCCCATCACAGTTTTAGCTTATATTTTGATTTTATTTCTTACATCTTCCCTTATATTTATTATTTTAATATTTTGTTTCTCTTTTCTCCTTCTGTACTTGTACTAGATTTATCAGAATCTGTAAATCTCTTTTAACCCTATTAATTTGTTAACTCAGTTAAATATATCTATTTTGCCAATGCTCATCTTCCTATTTTTAACAGTCATATATCAAACTGTATTTCTCAACTGATGTACCAAAATTAAAGGACACCTAGATGCTCTCCCTCAGCTAAACTGTTTACTACTGCATCCAAACCCATGAATTCTCCCTAATTGAGAGAGGATATTTAGAAGGCCTTTGTGCCTTTTTTTTCCCCCCTATTTCTTCCTTGAAAATTCTGGAGCTTTTTGAAATAATTTAGAATTTTTCTTTTAAGATATTATTAAATTTTTTTCTACAGCATGCCTCTGTTTAAAGAATCAAAGCTTTTTAAACATATCACTAGTCACATATATTATCTATGTAGACTTAGCTATATTATCATATATTTATTTTTATAAAGATATTGCTCAGCACTATTCTTTTACAGTTTTATTTATCTTAACTGACAAATGAAAATTGTATATATTTATGTATACAACATGATGCTTTGATATATGTAGGCATTGTGCACTGGCTAAGGCAAGCTAATTAACACATGCCTCACCTCACAGACTTATCATTTTTTTGTGAGAACACCTAGTGAGAACACCTAGAATTCACCCACCCAGCAACTTTCAAATACATTGTTATTAGCTGTAGTCACCATGGTGTATAACGGATCTTTTAACTCATTCTTCATACCTCACTGAAATTTTTTGTCCTTTGCCCAACATCTCCTCAGTCCCCTTACCTCCTCTAGACTCTGGTAACCACTGTTTGAACTCTGTTCCTATGAGTTCAACTTTTTTTATTCTACATGAGTGAGATCATGTGATATTTATCTTTCTATGCCTGGTTCCTTTTTCACTTAACATTAATGTCCTCCAGGTTGACCATGTTGTCATAAATGACAGATATCCTTCTTTTTTAAGGCTGAGTAGTATTCTGTTGTATACACATACCACATTTCCTTTACCCATTTGTTTGTTTTTGAACACTTAGGTGGATTCCATACTTTGATTATTGTGACTAATGCTACAATGAACACGGGAGTGCAGGCAACTCTTCAGCACACTGATTTCAATTCCTTTGGGTATATACTCAGGGATTGGATTGCTGTATCATATGGTGGTTCTGTTTCTCATTTTTTGAAGGACCTTCAGACCATTTCCATAATAGCTGTACTAATGTGCATTTACACCAGCAGTGTACAAAGATTCCCTTTTCTCTATATCCTAGCCACACATTATCTTTCGTCTTTTTGATAACAGCCATTCAAACAGGTGTGAAGTGATATCTCATTGTGGTCTTAATTTGCATTTTCCTGATTAGTGTTGTTATTTTTTTTTCATATACCTGTTGGCCATTCATATGTCTTCTTTTGAGAAATGTCTATTGAGGTCCTTTGCCCATTTTAAAAATTGTTATTTACTTTCTTGCTATTAAGTTGTTTGCATTCCTTATACATTTTGGGTATTAATCCCTATCAGATTATGATTTGCAAATATATTCTCCCATTCTATAGATTGTCTACTTTGTTGTTTCCTTTGCTGTGCAGAAGCTTTTTAGTTTGATGTAATCCCACTTATCTATTTTTTGCTTTTGTTGCCTGTGCTTTTAGAACCTGATCAAAAAATTATTGCCCAGACCAGTGTCTTGGAGCTTTTCCCCTGTGTTTTCTTCTAGTAATTTTACAGTTTCGAATCTTAGGTTTAAGTCTTTAATCCACTTTGAGTTAGTTCTTGTATATGGTATGAGATGAGGGTCCAATTCATTTTTCTGTATGTGGATATCCAGTTTTCCCAACACCATTTATTTAAGAGACAGTCTTTTCCCCATGTGTGTTCTTGGCACCTTTGTAAAAAAAAATCTATTGACCATTGACTATGTGGATTTATTTCTGGGCTTTCTACCTTGTTCCATTGGCCTAAGTGTCTGTTTTTATGGCAGTACCATGCATTTTGATTACTGTAGCTTTGTAGTAGTTTTTGAAATCAGGTAGTGTGATGTCTCCACCTTTGTTCTTTTTGCTCAAGATTGCTTGGCTCTTTGGGGTCTTTTATGGTTCCATATGAATTTTAGGATTGCTTTTTCTATTTCTGTGAAAATATCATTGGAATTTTGATACAGACTTTGAATCTGTAGATTGCTTTAGGTAGTATGGACATTTTACCAATGTTAATTATTCCAATCCATGAGTACAGGATATCTTTCCATACATGTGTGTCTTCAAGTTCATTCATCACTGGCATATAGTTTTCAGTGTACAGATTTTTCAATTCCTGGTTAAATTTACCCCTAAGTACTTTATTTATTTATTTTTTTGCTATTGCGAATGGGATTGTTTTATTAATTTCTTTTACAGATAGTTTGTTGTATGTGGAAATGCTGCATCAGCACTAATTCTTACATATTTTATCTTCTTGAGATCTTTTCTGTTTACTTTTTATTTGATTGAGATGCTTTCTTAGATACCAGTATTGGTATACTTTCTTGAGTTTGTTTCTAAATTATCTTTTCCTCCTCAAATATGTATTTCTGCTGTGTGGTCTTGGATTGCAGTTCTCTTTATTCAGATGTGTGTGAACACTGTTCTATTGTTATCTGTGGTCAAGCATTGCAGACGAGAAGTCTGATGGTAGACTAATTATTTTCCCTTTTTAACTTACTTCTCTTGTCTGAATGGAAGGCTGTAGAATTTTTCTCTTTGTCTTTGAAGAAATTTCTCTAGAATATGTCCAGATGTCTTTTTTATTTAGCCTGACTAGAATGTCTGAGCCTTTTTATGCTAAAAATGCAAGTCTATCTTCAACTCAGCAAAAACTTCAAACTGAAAACCGAAGTTTTAAAACCAGTGAAGCTTTCTTCCACTTTTAAATATTATTACCACACCTACTTCTTCTTCTCGTTATTTTTTACTTTTTTTTCCTAAAAAACGTAGAAAGTACAGAAAATAATGCGGAAAGTTCTCATTTAGCCCAAGCAGAGAGTTAAAAAGATAATCTTTTGTCATATTTGTTTTAGATCTTTTTTTAACAGTATGGTTATATTTTAAAATGCCTAGAAGACTGGAGTTAAAGTCATTCAGTTATTTCTTAATAGTACTTAGAGAGTTGCTCATGAATTGGAGGATGATGAAATATGAGACATGCCAGAGCAGGAGAAGGAAATTCTAGGGGCTATTTGGGGTCTTTTGTGGTTCCATATGAATTTTAGGATTTAAAAAAAAATTTCTGTGAAGCATGTCATTGGTATTGTGATAAAGATTAATTGCATCTTTAGATCCCTTTGGGTAGTATGGACATTTTGACAATATTCTTCTAATTTGTGAATATGGGATATCTTTTCATTTCTTGTATCTTCAATTAATTTCATCCATGTTTTATAGTTTTCATTGTAGAGTTCTTTTACCTCTTTGGTTATATTCATTCTTAGGTATTTTTTATTTGTAGCTATTGAAAAAAGATTGCTTTCTTGATTTCTTTTTCAGGTAATTCATTACTGGTGTATAGAAACACCTCTGAGTGTTGTATGTTGATTTTGTATCCTGCAACTTTACTGAATTTGTTTATTAAACTATTAGATGATAGTTTAATGATAAATGTTTAAGGTGGCGGATATACTAATTACCCTAATTTGATAATTACACAATTTATAGAAGTATTGAATCATCATGTTGTACCCCATACATATATATAGTTATTATGTGTCAATTATAAATAAAAAATTATATACTACATTGGTTTTCAAAATTAAAGTAATAATTAAAATTCGCAAATGATGGAAAAAAAAACTGGAAGTTCTTGGGGGAAATAAGCATATTTCACAGTGTCATGGAAATTGAGTCCTGAATGTCAATATTGTTTCATAAATACTTGTAACATACAATGCAATAGGGATACTACATCAGGATGCTTTTGGCTCCAAGTTACAAAAAACCCCAACTCAAATTGGCTTAAAGAGGGAAGGCATTTGCTCATCTCACACAAAAGGCTACTCAGCTTTGCCTCAGTCCAAGCCATCATGTAATCACATGGTGGGTACAGAAATTTGAGGTGTACTTACACCTGTGTACATGCCTCTAGATGTACCAGTGTCCTCAAGAATAAGAAATGCCATTTGCCTTTTGTGTTTCTTATTTAGAAGTGAGAAAATCTTTTCCAGAGTCTCCCTAGAAAACTTGCCTATAAGGTCTCAGCCACAATTCACTCATACGCTCATTCTTGTACCAACTGGTGGAAAGAAAGAATAGAATTCACGGGAATTCTATTGAATCTGACACAGATTGATCTGACATAGATCAACGGTTCCCAACCAGGTGGAGTTTTACCTCCAGAAGACATTTAGCCAAGTCTGGAAACATCTCTGTGCTCGCTGGGGTCCCCTACTACTGGTATCTAGTGGGTAGAGGCCACAGACACTGCTAAGCCTTCTACAGTGCATGGGATGTTTCCCACAATACAGAATGATCTGATTCAAATGTTAATAGTGTCAAGGTTGAGAAGCCTTAACATAGACCAGTTAGGATCTCACCCTTCAGGGCCAAGAAAAGGGCTGTTTTTCACTGAAGCACAGGGCTAAGGAGGGGCTATGTGGATGTTGTGTAGCCCACTGGGAATGCCCACTGCCATGACGTCCCTCGGATGGAGCTGGTCTTCTGAGCTGCTCAGAAAGGGAAGCTCGGATTTGTGGGTTTTAGGCTACTAAAAATTAACCAACCACATTGAATTTCATGTTTTTCTAATTCATTCCTAGTCTTCTTGCCTGTTAAACTTTCTGCTAAAGATAATTCTAATGAATTTGAGAAGGTATTTATAAAAGAATATCTGTGAGGCTGTGTGTTGCTTGACTGGCAGCCAAAAGAAATGTTGCTTGGGGAAAATGGCACGAATTAAACATTGATTGCCCATCAGTCTTGTACTTGGGGTCTGGGGTAGTCTGGAATACAGGTAGGGAGATCATTCAGGCTTCACAGAGAGGTTCACTAGTACTTATAAATCCAAGCATTGGGAGTTGAGAATTGCCAGAAATAGTCATGTAATGATATTCCATGTTGTATAGGTGTTTGCATTTCTTCCTTTCTAAAAACACAGTGGTTTTGGAAATAATAATATCCTAGAACAGTGGTCCTCAGCTTTTTTTGGCACTAAGGACAAGTTTTGTGGAAGACAATTTTTCCCTGGATCTTGAGGGGAGGGGAGGATGGTTTCAGGATGAAACTGTTCCCCTCGGATCATCAGGCATTAGATTCTCATAAGGAGTGGGCAACCTAGATCCCTTGCATGTGCAGTTCACAATATTGTTTGCGTTTCTATGAGAATCCAATGCCCCCACTGATCTGACAGGAGGTGAGGCTCAGGTGGTAACGCTCACTCACCCACCGCCCACCTCCTGCTATGCAGCCCAGTTCCTAACAGGCCACAGACTGGTAGCAGTATATGACCTGGAGGTTTGGGACACCTGTCCTAGAACATCCTGGATTAAGCAATTAAGGATCTCTGCAAATCCTAGCTCCATTGCTCAACTTTGAAAAGTTGTTGGACTGTTTTCAGCTTTGGGTACCTCATTTGTAAAATAAAGAAATTGAATTACAGGCACTTACAGGTCCTGCAATTCCCCTTAACTCAGATAAAAAATAGATCCCTTTCTCCCTTCAGGAGAACTCATGATTTTGGTAGCAGCTAGAGTTAGCATTTGCTCATGCTTTTATTGTGTTTAGCAATCAATGGGAAGTGCATCAGGTGAAATCTCTCAGGCCTGCATATGTCTGGTCAAAGCTCATTCATTGATTTTTTTTTTCCTGCTGAAACTTGCACATATATAAAAAACGAAGAAACTAAATTTAATTTTCACCAGCTCAGTGTATAGTATTGTGGCTGCTCATGTTCCTGAAGAGCGAGTTGTTCTCAAATAATAAACTAAGCTGTATAATCTTTAAAATATTTGACCAGGTGGGAAGCCTTTCTGTGAGGACAATGTGTTTGTGCATTTGGTGCTTAAGCTTCAATCCCCTGGCCACACCTTGGATTTATTTGTAGGGGAAATCTGCTACGTAAGAAGACAACCACTTTGGGCAACATTATCTTCATCATCAGCATGCACGTGTGGTAATGACCTGTTATGAGCCTGACTTGGAATAACTTTCTTCCTCACAGAATGGTGGATACTCCATATGTGTAGAATTACTGAGAGTAATTATCTTTGCAACAGTAAGGCGTGAGGGTAAGAAATCAATAAAGCAGAAGGGAAAGATATTAACATTTATTGACCACTTTCTGCATGACAGCAGAAGGCGGTCAATAAATGGCATACTTTATTTTAATCGTATTAGGTGATTATTGCAGTATTATCTTAATTTATGTGTGAAGAAATTGTGGTCCAGCGAGGTTAAGTCACTTGCTCAGTGTCCCTCAGTATTAAGTGGTAAAGCAGAGGTATCAACCTAGGATACCCTACAAGGTTTGGCTTCCATCTGGAAGCACTGAGTACCTGGGCCCAGATATGAGACAGGGTCCCAGCCCAGAGACTTGTTGGTTTATCATTCCTTCAGCAAACACAGCTTACTTCCAAGAGTGTAGAAATTGGGGCTGTGCTTCATAGCAAGATAATAAGCATCAGAAGGGCTGGGTGTGGTGGCTTATGCCTGTAATCCCAGCACTTTGGGAGGCCAAGGCGGTTGGATCACTTGAGGTCAGGAGTTCAAGACCAGCCTGGCCAACATGGCGAAACCTCATCTCTACTAAAAATACAAAAATTAGCTGGGTGTGGTGGTGCACACTTTTAATCCCAGCTACTTAGGAGGCTGAGGCAGGAGAATTGCTTGAACCCAGGAGGCGGAGGCTGCAGTGAGACCAGATTGCCCCACTGTACTCCAGCCAGGGAGACAGAGTGAGACACCATCTCAAAAAAAAAAAAAAAAAAAAGCCATCAGAGGAGCTACAGTGATGCTGGTGAGGGAGACATTTCCTGACTCATAGCAGGTTACCTTTGTTTCCTCGTTATAATAAATGAGAAAAAGTTGCCTTCCCTGGACTTCCTCCTATTCATCTTTTTTTTTCCTCTCCTCTTCTTGCTTAGGATGCCAAGGCTGTGATATTTATTTCTGCTCTCTTCCCTTTGAGATATGCTGAAGTCATTTAAAAAAATGTCAGGAATAAAATGCACTAAATGATGACTGTCTTAGAAAAGACTCCAGTTAAGCTGTGTGCATCCAGAAATGCAACTGTGCTGACCAGTTTCTGCCTCCCTTGCCCTACTGATAACGTGATGGGAGATGAAGTCGTTTTTCAAAAGTGTTCTGGGTCCAGAGACGTTTGTTCGACACCTGTGCCCTCCATTGGTCTAAAGGCATTAGAGTTTTTCTCCCACAATATTTGTCTTTGTTATTTTGAATTTATGACACCCTGGTTGTTGGTGTTTTTCTTTGCATTCATACCTGACTCTTGACCTCCAAAAGAACCAGTACATACATTTTACTTTAAGCTGGGCATTTTTGTAATACTATGCAACCTTGAAAATAATCGCAGTGATATTTTGCTTTTTTATAAGGCCTTCTATCCTTCTTTGCTCTTGCATCTCTCTTTCCCCTTTATGACAGTATAGCAGAACATATTTCATTCTTCCCTGAGCCCTCTGCAGAGCAATTTTGTAACTGATTTGAGCCATGTTTTTGATGGAGTATCTGCTCTCTGGACCTTTCCATCTCCTGGTTGCAACTGTGAACCACCCTGCCTCCAATAATCTACATCCAAAATGCTGAGCAGGAGATTTATGGAATTTGTTTGAAGATAGTCCCTGAACTCTCTGAAGCTAACTAGTTCCTTTGCAAGTAAGTGGCTGGAAACCTAAAGATCTTGTGAACTGGGTTCTAGAAGCATGGGATAACAAATGTAAGATTTCAGACTGGAAGTTAAAAGCGAGTTTTCCTCTTGATTCAGTTTCTAACCAGTCAGCTAAATGGTCTCTGAATAGTTGTAGCTAATGAGCACCATCCCCCAAACAGTCAATTGTCTTGACTATTAAATACTTAAATCCATGTATTTTCGCTGAAGTGTTTATTACTATGTGTTCTTAGGACCATAATTATAAAATGTTAAGTTAGGAAGACACAGAATATTTTTCTCTGAGTATTTTTGCCTCTTTCATCAGATAAGATGAAATTCATTTTTATTTTATTTTACATTATTATGATTATTATTTTGAGATGGAGTCTCACTCTGTTGCCCAGGCTGGAGTGCAGTGCCACGATCTTAGCTCACTGCAACTTCTGCCTCCTGGGTTCAAGTGATTCTCTTGCCTCAGCCTCCCAAGTAGCTAGGACTACAGGTGCACGCTACCATGCCCGGCTAATTTTTGTATTTTTAGTAGAGACAGGGTTTTGCCATATTGGCCAGGCTGGTTTTGAACTCCTTACCTCAAGTGATCTGCCCGCCTTGGCCTCCCAAAGTGCTGGAATTACAGGTATGAGCCACTGCACCTGGCCGAAATGCATATATATATATATATTTTTTTAATGGAATGCAATGGAATATTGTGAAGTAGTAAAACATGAATAAACTATAGATACATACAACATGGGTCAATCTTACTAATGACTGTGAGTGAAAAAGGAAGCTCTAGAGAAATACGCATATTATAGCTTGGTTATAAAGTTTGGAAACGTGCAAACTTCAACAATATACTTTTTTTTTTTTTAAGGAAGAAAACAGACAAAATTCAGAATAGTGGTTATAGTTGGGGTGAGGTGAGCCCATGAGTAAATACTGGTAATGTTGTAATTTTTGGACTAAGTCATGGATTCGCAATTCTTCATTATATTATTAAAACTAAGTTTTAAAAGACTCACAAATGGGCCAGTGATGATAGTTTTTCCAGAATTGATAGCCATCAATTCTGATCATCCAGGATCCTTGGAAATAAATTGCATGGATGAGCTCATTCATCACAAATCTGGGGTCTTTAAAGTTTCTGCTGTTCTCAGTTCTTTGGATTCATAGCTGTGATCCTTAGAGGGCAACAGATCTCTCCCTTCTCATGGCAGAAATAAAGGTCAGATGAGAATGGGAGAGCCATCGGATAGAGACCAATGTGGAGGAGTTTGCGCTTTGGGCTGAGCAAAGAGAAGACCAGAATCTTTTGGTACCATCTCCTTCTGCATTTGAGATGAAACTTAGTCTTTTAAAATACATGCAGCCCCAGTCCTCTGTGTTGCCAGTCACCTGAGCTACCTTTGGGGGTAGGGTTTTGATTAAATGGCACGCTTTGCTCATGAGTAACCTTCGGGGCACATTTTGTTCGTAAGAAATAAATGCATCACTCATTTGAATCAGAGCTGCAAGTGCCATCTGTGATGCACTCCTCCTTCCCATTATCACACAAATGTGTTTCTGTGTGACTGGTTCCTGGATTTTGCAGGCTCTCTTGCCTTGCGCCGATTGCTGGCTGAGAGGTCTCAGCTCAGCGTTCACCACGTATCACTATATTTCTATTAATACTTCTGCTCTTCTTGGCAAAACAGAAGTGGGGCTTCATTTGAAATGATGGGCTGGGGAGAGGGGAAGGGAACCATCTCACTCATAGTTATTGACATCAAGCTACCATCATCTCTTGTTCAGATAACTATGAGATTTTTCTGCTCCCTTTATGCCCCCGCCCCACCCCTTCCCAGCCCCTTTCTGTCCTCTGCCAGAGTGATCTTGTGAAGGCTTCAATCAGACCAGATCATTCTCCTGCTTAAAAATCCCCCCGTCGTTTCCCATTGCTCTTAGAACAACATCCACGCTTTTTATCCTGCAGTAGGGGGCTCTCCATGCTCTAGCCCCTGCCTATGTTCCCCTCCTCATCATGCCTTTCTGCCCTTTGTTCACTATATTCTAGTCACCCTGGCCTTCTTTCTGCTCCTCAGTCACTCCAAGCTCATTCCCTCTGCAAGACCTTGGCATATGCCATTTCCCCTGTCAAGAACGTTCCTGCTCTAGGTCTTCGCAAAGCTTACATGTTCTCATTGTTCACCGAACAGTCTTCCCTGGCCACCCAATCTAAAGTAGTCCAGCCCCACCTCGAAGGACACTGTCTCATTGCATCTTTTATTATCTTCACTGCATTTACCATTCTCTGAAATTATTCTATTCACTTGTGTGTTTATGGCTGTCCTGATTAGAATTAATTTTCATAAAGAGAACAAGAATCTTGACTGGTTCACCCTTCAATTCCTTGTGCCCACAACAGTGACTGGCACATGGAAAGCATTCAGGGAATAAAAGCACAATGGAAAATTAAAACATACTCACTGCATGCCTGCCACCTATAGAACCAAATTAAATCACTGCCAATACGCATGGGGAAAACCTTCCCATTTTTCTGGAATAATATTACAAAGGATGGAAAATAAGTGCACATCACCTGGATGGCATTTAATAAACGCTGTGACCCAGTAGTGTACATTTCAGTGAATATAGCCAAAGGAAGTAGGCCAACATCAGGTAATCTGAGTTAACTTTCCTGTACATTGTGTATTCGTTTCCTGATGATCAAAACTGGATTAATTAGTCTACAATATATCTTTCCTGTTAGATACAAAGATTATCTGCTCTATCCAATTTGTGTTTTCTTAGCTGAGAAATCACTGTTGAATTTTAAAAGCGGCTTGCCTGGTCCTCATTTCCTGGTCTTCTGATGGAAATGGTTTATGGAAAAAAAAATATTTACTAGAGTCAGATAATTAGAACATTTTATGTATTTTGCATATGCTAATGCGTTTGAGTTCCTTTGAGGGAGAGCCGCATGGCATAAAGCAGAATGAAAAGGATGATTCAAATTTCTTCACCCAGCCTCCTTCCCTGGCCAGATTTAGCACTTCCTATATACCACCACCTCACAGCTTAGCTTGGCTGGGAGCTCCTCAGGTTTCCAAAGGACAGTCCTTCCTTCTCCCTCCCCCAATTGCCATCTCTACACCAGGGTGCCAACTCCCAAGTGGGCTGACAGGAAGGGAGATTGGAAACAGCTTTATAGTAGATTTGATGCTATTATAAGACACGTTGTAAGACATCAGGTAAATATAGCACATCAGATTTTATTAATCATAAAAATTCTTTAAAAGCCTTCAGCAGAGCCGAGATCATGCCACTGCACTCCAGCCCAGGTGACACAGCAAGACTCCATCTCAAAAAAAAAAAAAAAAAGCCTTCAACAGTGGCTAAACACAAAACCAGAATCCCTTTAGATTTCTTAAAATGCCTTTGTAGTTCTTTTGTAATATGGGTCCTTGTTGGACAAAGTTAGTAATTTGTTTTTTATATCCTTTACATTAGGGGTTTTTAACCCCCAGGCCATGGACCAGTACCGGTCCCTGGCCTGTTAGGAGCCGAGTGGCACAGCCGGAGGTGGGCAGCAGTTGAGCGAGCGTTACTGCCTGAGCTCCGTCCACCTCCTGTCAGATCAGCAGCAGCATTGGATTCTCACAGGAGCGTGAACCCTATTGTGAACTGCACATGCGAGGGATCTAGGTTACCTGCTCCTTATGAGAATCTAATGCCTGGTGGTCTGTCCCTGTCTCCCGTCACCCCCAGAAATAAAGTTTCTATGATTACAATAAATGTAACACACTTGAATTATTCATCCCAAAATGGTCTCCCCCGACTCCCCACTATCCATGGACAAATCGTATTCCATAAAACCAGTCCCTGGTGCCAAAAAGGTTGGGGACTGCTTCTTTTAATGATCATGTTCACATACGGACAGTGAAAAGGTGGGTCTTCTTAGAGGTTAAAGGGAAAGTAGGACACTTGCCACAAAGCTCCCTTTTTGGAGAGTGCCCAGCCAGGGAGTGTCACTAGGGCCCACCTTGGCCTTGCTGATGTCTTCGGTGGTGTCCTTGAAGTCAACATGGGATTGGCGTAGGCTCCTGTTGCGGCACTCGGTGAAGGTCCTCCCTTCTCCCCAGTAGCTCTCATTTCCAGGGCCCTTATTTTCTTTTGGCCATCTGGGCATGAAGTCTTGCTCCTGGTGGGCTATCTCTGTTGCCCTATCACCTTCAGTGATTTCCACTAAATAAACCCCTCTTTTAAGCATTTAGGGGAAGAGGGAGTAGCATGAACGTTTATTGTGCAGTGGGGTGAGAAAGTCAGTACCAGTTTCAACACGCCCTCCAGCTGCCTTCCTCCAGGGAGGGGACTTCATACTGGCTGTCTCTCCACAGATCTGCAGTGCCCTTGCCATAGCTCCAACTCCTGGCCTGCTCCCACTCCCCGCTGCCTGCTGGCACATAGAGCCCTTGGGCCATTCTCTGTGTGGTATTGGCCCCTGCCTTTGCTTGTGCTCTCTGCTGTAAGCAGCTAGGCTTAGACTTCCCTAAGAGGAGTCCCGGACACCACTGAGGATGCATTTTCCCTTCCTCACGTGAAGAGAGCATTAGGTGCCCTTAGCTTTGGAGGGAGTGGAGCTTTGAAGCCTGGAGACAGGGGACCGGGACCAAATTACCCAGGCTCCCTAGATTCTGCTGAACTCATCTTTCAGTAAAGAGGCCAGAAGAGCTGAGCTCCACTTCTCTCTGGCTCCATGTTCCTGTGACTTCTGACTCATCTGAGGTTGACTTTGAGAAGGCAATCCCTTTTAAATATGTTGGAATCCATGTAGTATGACCCCATCCACTGTGGACTCTTACTCCATTTTACTTTAAAGAGAATGTAAATGGTCTGGCTGCACATCACTATGAAAGTGGCCTAAGTAAGCAGAATGGAGAAGCTGCCAGGAGAGCAGAGGTGGAGAGTGGAAGGGGCCAAGCCGGTTCTAAGTCATTTTCTGCAGGCTCCTGTCCTCAGATGTACTCACTTCATGGGAACCAAATCACATTTGACTGCTCTCCAGCTCTTAAAACAGGATAACTTGAGCCATCTGATATTTGAGAAGAATACAGCAACCCAGAAGATGTATTAATACTCTATTCTCTAATTTTCCAGAATAAGTCAGATCATTGACAAATGACATACTTGGACTGTATTACCTTCCTACAGAAAGACTTTCACTAGGTTTAGTAATTACCTATAGCTTCAGCCTTTTGTTTTGTTTTGTTTTGTTTTGTTTTGTTTTTTGAGACAGAGTTTCTCTCTCTCTGCTGCCCAGGCTGGAGTGCGAAGGTGCGATCTCGGCTCACTGTAACCTCCGCCTCCTGAATTCAATCAATTCTCCTGCCTCAGCCTCCCAGGTAGCCGGGATTTACAGGTGCACACCACCACACCCAGCTAAGTTTTGTATTTTTAGTAGGTGTGGGGTTTCACCATGTTGGCCAGGCTGGTCTCAAACTCCTGACCTCAAGTGATCCACCCACTTCGGCCTCCCAAAGTGAGCTTATGTCTTTCTGAAGGATGGCTATGGGAAAAGTCCACTTGAAGGATGTTTTTGTCATTTATTTACTTACTGATTAAGATGGGGAAGTCTTGCTATGTTGCCCAGGCTGGTCTCTCGCTCTGTCATCCAGGCTGGAGTGCAGTGGCACAATCTCAGCTCACTGCAACCTCCGCCTCCCAGGTTCAAGTGATGCTCATGCCTCAGCCTCCCAAGTAGCTGGAATTACAGGCACCTGCCACCACGCCCAGCTAATTTTTGTATTTTTAGTAGAAATGGGGTTTCACCAGGTTGGCCAGGCTGGTCTCGAACTCCTGACCTCTGGTGATCCACCTGCCTCAGCCCCCCAAATTGCTGGGATTACAGGCGTGAACCATTGCACCTGGCCTCAGCTCCCTTTAGTTTTTAAAGATAGACTTCCTATCTTATAACAGTTTTAGATTTACAGAGCAGTTGCAAAGATAGTTCAAGGAGTTCCTGTATTCTCCGCATCCAGTTTCCCCTATTATTAGCACCTTAAAATAGAATAGTACATTGGTTACAACAAACCGATGTTGATAAAGTATGTCAACTAAAGTCCATACGTTTTTCATTTTTCCTAGTTTTCTTTTTCTATTCCAAGATCCCATGCCATATTACTTATAGTTGTTGGGTCTCTGGATCCTCCACAGCAATTTCTTAGACTTGCCTTGTTTCCATTATGAAACACTTCAGACATACCAAAAGTGTGTGTGTGTATGTGTATAAAGAATACCAATATAACCAGCATTCAGCCCTGGAAGCAGAACATGACCAACATGATTGAAGCCTCATGTATATCCCTCTTGATCTCTTTCTCCTTCCCTCTTCAAGGACAACCAATATCTTAAATTTGGTGCTTTTGTCCCAGGCAAGTTTCGAAACGACTATATGTAGTGTTGCTTTGCATATTTTATTTTATCGAGACAGGATCTCACTCTGTCACCCAGGCTGGAATGCAGTGGTGTGATCATGGCTCACTGCAGCCTCTACCTCCCCGGGCTCAAGTGATCCTCCTACCTCAGCCTCTTGAGTAGCTGGGACTAAAGGTGCATGCCACCACTCCCACCTAATTTTGAAAAAAATGTTCTACATATGAGGTTTCACATGTCGACCAGGGTGGTCTTGAACTCCTGGGTTCAAGTGGTCCTCCCTCCTTGGCCTCCTAAAGTGCTGGCACTACAGCAGTGAGCCACTGCCCCCAGCCTGCTTTGCACATTTTAAAACAATATAAGTATTATAAGCATTGCTCTACAGTTTGCTTTTTTCCCCCACATAACATGTTTTAATCTGCATTGCTCTAATGTATCTAGTTTCTAAGTCAGACTCTATTGTATGAATCCCCTCTCTTGTTGATGGATATCTAGGTGTTTTCCTTTCTGTTGCTGTCATGGTCATTGCAAACAGTGCTGAACAGACACCTTTACAAGTCACCTTACACACGTGAGCAAGCATTCTACTTGGGGAGAGGAATTTTGGGGTTTCAAATTTTATCCTTAACAAAGCAGTTTATTCATTCATTCAATAAATATTGATTGACTATGTAAAAACTGAGCCAGGTTCTAGAGGTAAACAGAACAGAAATAATCCTTCATTTATCATGAGTTTACAATCTAATTGGGAAAATGAACATTAAAGAAGTAATTAAAGATATGTATGTACTATACAGCTGTATCATAAAAATAAAGAACAATGTATTGTGTGCCATGAAAAAAATATAAGGCTTATTAAGGGATGTTTCTTAATGTTTCTTGTATCATAAATTACCTAAAGAATTTCCGGACAGGAAAATGCTACTCTCCTACTGAATTTATGTGCTTTCTTTATCGAACAATGGAAGCAATGTAAAGCAAAGTGTTTCTTTTTTGCCTTAGCTACTAGGAGTAGCTCTCATGTAGATGCTGTGCCCAGCTGCAGTGCCTGGAACAGCCCAGCTACATTTAGTATGTTTATATTTTGGCTTTTTAAATAAATGGTTTTCATATTGTTCTATGTCTTGTTTTGCATGCTGAATCATTTTGAATGTAAATGAGGTATAGGTCTTGGAGAGAGGACAAGATATCATTGATAAGTGGTTGGTAACCCCCACTTTTCAGAGACAAATGACCTTGCTTTTACTTGGTCTTGATGTGTTTATATAGGGATCTTACTGTATTTGCATGCTTGCTTAATTTCAATATAAATTTATGAAATTTATTATCCATCAAGAGTCAATTTGTCCTCTAAATATTTCACTTAGATGATGATTTTTTTTAATCACCACCAACACTTACACAAACAGAACTCCTTAGCAATTCCATTTGGAACATTTATCTTGCTTTAACTCCTCTCTTTTTTACAGACATTTAGTTTTCTGTGACATTGTTTACTTTCATTATACCTTAATTATGGGATTCTGATAACCATGGAGGAGTAGGAGAGACAATAAATGGGGTTTTGTGGGTGATTAAATGCTAAAGCAAAGCTGAGATCTTTGATAAGCACAACAGTTGTTTCTGCCAGTATATTCCAAAGGCAAGACTATTCTTGCAATTACACAACAAGCAAGGGGGGAGAAACACCTCCCACAAATCACTCTGATATTTTTCTTAACCACTGTGCTTTTGAAAGCCTAATGCTCTTTCATCTGATGTTTTTTTGACTGTCAGCCTGAGTAGTTGGCTCTTCCTTGGTACAAGGCTATTTAAATGACAGGTCCTTTCTCAGTGTGAATGTGTCAGCTATCTAAATGAGTGGTTGAAAATGTACCTCCGCATCAGCCATGTGGACCATGGCATGGTCTGAAGAAAATTATGTTTGAGCAGCTATGATTGAGCTCGATTTTGCAAAAGCTTACTGAGTTTTAACAAATAATTTAGCCCTATCAAGCAGAAGTGCATTTGGCTGCAGGTAATAGAAAACTGAATCATTGGTGGTTTTAACAAGTAGGTTTTCTTTTTCTCACATGACACAGATTGGCAATACTGTCAGAGACCCAGTTTCTTTTGTGCTTTCCGCTCTATTTTTTGTAGTCTTTCAGCCTTTATCGTTGGGCTTATTGTCTCAGGGTTGCAAAATGACTGGTCTGACTGCAGATTTTCTAGGAGGGAAGTGCAAAGTGGTGGTGCTGGCCACAGCTTTCCTTCTTTGTCAGGACAGCAAAAGTTTCATCGGAACTCCCCAGTGGACTTGCTCTCTTAATTCAAAATGGCTGTAACAGTGTCACGTTGGCTGCACCTGTTTCAAAGAAAGTTCAGAAAATTGGGTATTTCACAGACACATTAAGATTTCAAACAAAGACGAGAGCATTCACAAGGAACAGAGAGGGAACGTATGTGGATGGGGCAAGTAACTGCCAGTCATCAGCCTGTTATGTACTGTACACATACATAGAGTTTTGCTGTGCAGCAGCAAATATAAAAATGAATGTCATCACCATGAAAGTGGAAAACCGTATTTCAATGTCATGCAAATGCCATAATTGAAATGAAAAGATAGGAAATGCTGGTGCGTTGTCTACATTAATGTATTTGGTTGTTGACTTTATTGCATAAAAAGTATCAGTGGGGACGAGATAGTTTTGCTTTGTTTCAGAAGATTTTGCTTTTGTTTTTCCCAGCTTAAAAGGGAACCTTAAAAATAATGACGAGGGCCGGGCGCAGTGGCTCACGCCTGTAATCCCAGCACTTTTGGAGGCCAAGGCAGGTGGATCACTTGAGATTAGGAGTTCAAGACCAGCCTGGCCAACATGGTGAAACCCCATCTCTACTAAAAAATACAAAAAAAATTAGCTGAGTGCGGTGGCACGCACCTGTAATCCTAGCTACTTGGGCGGCTGAGGGAGGGAGAATTGCTTGAACCTGGGAGGTGGAGGTTGCAGTGAGCTGAGATTGCACCACTGCACTCTGCACTCCAGCCTGGGTTACAGAGTGAGACTCTGTCTTAAAAAAAAAAAAAGAAAAAAGAAAAACACACAGATGTATGAAATAGAGCTTATTAATTCTATATATATTCACAGAAAATGCATACTTTTATGCCTTGATTATCTTTAGGTGATCATGGGGAACAGGAGCCCAAAGATAATTAACAACTGTGCTAAAACAACAAAACCTCAATTGGGCTACAAATGTCAATATCATGTACACAGGTGGAAAAAACTCTTCTTTGATTTCAGATTTTCCTTTTATTTCCTTGGCATCCCTGTTCTGGTTATGTCTTGCTGTGTACTCAAGACATAGGTTTTGTGGGTTGACTGAGCTCAGCCGGGTGGTTCTCACTGGGGTCTCTTATGCCCTGGCTCTTAAATGGCAGCTGGGGCTCCTACACATGGCATCTCCGTATGGCTTAGGCTTGTCACAGTCTGGTGGCTGGGTTCTGAGGCTGAAGTTTCCAAGAGACCAGGGGGGATGCTGCAAAGCTTTTAACCTGAGCTTGCAAGTCATGAAGCATCCACTTTCCGTTGGTTGTGCTGGACAGCCCAGATGAAGGGGCAAGTTCCCAAGGACATGGATACCTAGAGGCATGGTTCATTAGGGACCAACTTTGGAGACAAACAACCACAGTCTCCTTCCTTCTCTTCCCTTGGGGATTGAAAGGGTTATCAAAAGCTGGCCAGAAAGAGAAGCAAAGGGTGAGGATACTGCTGCTGCAGCACATCTGTAGTAGGGAATGAACCCAGAATGTGAAGAGTTGCCATTCTAGTACCCTTGAGTGTCCTTTTCATGCCATTGGAAACTTGACAATAGTAATTGGGAGTGAGTTGAAATCTTCAGCTTTCTACCTTTGTATTGTCCTTTCAGAGCAAAAAGAAGTAAACATTAACTTAAAAAATGCTTTTGATATTAATAGTTACAAACAAAAAACAAAACATGCAACAATTCCAAGCTCAAATCAAAACCAACACTGAGCTTTGAGGTGCAATTTCTATTCTATGTGTGTGGCCATCTCCTCTTGTGTTAGTGGCTGAGCAGAGAATGCTCCATTCCAAAATAAATAGAATTAATTTTCTTAACAGCATCTTTCTTTGTGCCAAGAACACAGGGATACAGGAAGCACATCTGAATGTACCATTGGCAGGTTAAATCATTCTCTTTACTTTGGTCTTTGGTGGGTTTTTATGTTTGTTGCTTTTCATCTGAATGAATGGCAATAGAGCAAGTTTTAAAAATCCTTAGGGATCTCCAGAGATTCCTGTCTTGCTAAGAAACAGGAAGGCCGCAATTAGCAGAGACCAAGAATGAAGAGGTGGAGAAGGGGGCGGGTGTCTTTGTTGCTGTAAACTACTAGTTTTCACCATTCTGCGCCTTGGTCTGTGTTGCTGCTGCTACCTGGAACACCCTTCCTCCCCCTCCTCTGCCCGGAAGACTCCCACTTAGCCCAGATGCAGCCCAGCTGCTGGCTTCTGCATGCAGCCCACCTCTTCTTGCTGGACAGCGTGGCTTCTTGTCCCCCACACCCACAATTCCTGTGCCTATCACTTTGTCTCTGTATTCCTTCCTCAGATTGTAGCTCCTTAGTGGCAGGGACCAGCTCTTAGCCTGATATCATCAGCCAAGCAACGTGTAGGATGCAGAGGTTTGGCAAAACTTTGAAAGCGGGAATGTATAGTCAACGATGTCGATGTCTGGGTCATTTTTCCAATGTCTGGTAGCAATTGTGTGAGGTGGCTTATACCTCTCCTGGACCCACACATAGCAAATTCTAAAAATAACAAACTGGACCATATAAGCTTTTCCAAAAGCCCGGGGTGGGGGAGATGTTATAATATCCTGACATAGCTGTGCTGTTGTTCATTTCACCTCTGTCACCTAGAGCAACCCCCTCCATGTTTTCCAAAACCGCCCCCATCCTCGGGGTCTGGTTTGGGACCCCTGTTCTCCTGGAGGTCCTGTTTGAACCCTCTGGACCCTTCTCCCAGAGCCCTCTGGTACCTTGATGTCACAGCATTTCCTGTCATTTCATTTGCCTGGCCTCTTGGCTAAGATAATAGGCTCCTGTCCTTGCTTTTTCTCTGTCCCCTGAAAGGGGTGAAGTCGTGTGGACATGTGGCAGGTGCCACTATTGTTTATCTGCTGAACACTAGCACTCCTCGTGCCTTCATGCCATCAGGCAGGGGGCCTTTGTTCTTTTGATGGTGTGGACAGGGGCAGAGTTTAGTGGCATTGTTCTTTTTTAGCTTAATGAGCACGAACTGTCAGAGCTTGGACCAAATTTTTCTTGCAGATATATTTTGATTGACAGGCACAGGATTTTTGGAGATAATTGAAAGAGTTGCCAACATTTATCAGGAGACTGTACATAAAAATACAGAGTTCCAGTTTCCCTCAAAAATTTGGAAGTTTTGGCAAAATTGAGTCCCAATTACCAAAAATTGCTTCTAACCAAGCAGTAACTATTCCCTTCACACAGAATGAGCCTCCCTTCCCTCATTCCCTGTAAAATGATACTGCATGTTCTCCTCTTTCATTTGTGTCACCTGCCTCATTGGTGGATAAGTTGTTCTAGAAAATGTCTGTCATATGTGCTGCTGTACTGCTAAGTGCGTAGAGCCCTAGTACCCACAGGGCACACACAAACAAACCTGGTATACAAAGAACTTCTGTGCGGATTTCTTTCTTATTGTGCATGTTTTAAGAGGCATCAGTCTCTGTCCATGCATCCTTAGAATTGTATGGCTTTTTCATGATTTGATTTATTCAGCAAGGATCGAATAGTCTGTTTGTATTGAGTATTTACTATATATTAGTTACTGTTTTAAGTATAAACTCATTGATCTCACAACTCTGAGATGGGTGCTTTTACTATCTCCATCTTACAGATGAGCAGCAGTTTTTTTGTTGTTTTTTGAGATGGAGTCTCTCTCTGTCACCCAGGCTGGAGTGCAGTGGTGCGATCTCGGCTCCCTGCAAGCTCTGCCTCCTGGGTTCATGCCATTTCCTGCCTCAGCCTCCCGAGTAGCTGGGACTACAGGTACCCGCCTCCATGCCCAGCTAATTTTTTATATTTTTAGTAGAGACGGGGTTTCACCGTGTTAGCCAGGATGGTCTTGATCTCCTGACCTGGTGATCTGCCTGCCTCGGCCTCCCAAAGTACTGAGATGACAGGCATGAGCCACTGCACCCTGCCTAGAAGCAGCTTTAATACCAGGTCACACAGCCAGGAAGTAGACTAGCTAATGTTTCACCTCAGGCACAGGTGGAGGGAGTCACACATCTTTAAGATTTGTTCCCAGGACAATATCATTTTCTTTAAATGTCTGTTTTGGGAGCACTTCAGTGAGCTCTCAGATAGAAACACCCATTTCCAGGGAGCATTCTTACCCTAGAAAAAGCTTGGGACAGTTGTATTCAGACAGCTCTGCTGTTGACCATGTAAGGAACTCTCTGCCACTCTTCCTCGTAGCTTTGGCGGGGATTATTTGTCTTTAGACTTGTTCCTTTTTGTGAAAGTGACAGTAGTGATAGTCATTAGTAGTTAGTAGTCATAGTTACTTTTGTTGAGCACTTACAGTGCCAAATGTAGTAAGCACTTTCAAACTGTATTACTCTCCCCGTTTCTACTTGGGAAACTGAGTATTACTGTGTGAGTGATGGGGACTTCTTGAAAGATCCTAAACATGGGAATGTCGTAATCAGGTTGCTGTTTCATGGATTTGGTTCCGAAAGCCAAGCAGAGAGTGGGTCACCAGCACAGTAGTAAGAGTCAGGAAAATTGGTTGAGACTGTTGTGTACAGGGGAGAGTTGCTTGGGGCTTGAACTAAAGGGATGGTGAAGAGAGGGGTAGGTTTGAGAGAGACTTAGAAGATAGTAATGGCAAGGCCTGGTAAAAGACGGGAGTAATTTCCAGTTTTACAGTTTGGACGGCAGCATGGATAAGAAAGAATATAAGGGGCTGGGTGCGGTGGCTCAGGCCTGTAATCCCAGCACATTGGGAGGCTTAGGTGGCCAGATCACTTGAGGTTAGGAGTTCAAGACCAGCCTGGCCAACATGGTGAAACCTCGTCTCTCCTAAATTAGCTAGGCGTGGTGGTGCACACCTGTAATCCCAGCTACTTGGGAGGCTGAGGCAGGAGAATCGCTTGAACCTGGGAGGCAGAGGTTACAGTGAGCCAAGATTGCACGACTGCACTCCAGCCTGGGCAATAGAGCAAGACTCTCAAAACCAAAAAAAGGTAGAAAGAAAGACTGTAAGAAGGCTAAGAAGGCATCGTGTGGACAGGGGAGTGAAGTGTCACAAACTGTCAGTTTGATGTACTCTGTGACTTTCAGTTGAAGATGTCACAAGATTACGACAAGGAGCTCCCAGTGTCTTCACGTAGTTTTCCCAGCTTACTCAGTAAATATTTGTTCCCTAAATGAATTCATGATTTCCATAGTTACTCAGTAAATATTTGTTTTCTAAATGAATCTATCTGTAAGCAACTCAAGTAATATCCCCTCCTACCATTTATCTTAATGTTTGAATTTCATCTCCAACCACTTAAATCATAGTCTCTGGGAGATGGGAGCTAGGCATTGACATTTAAAAATGTATGTTCGGCCAGGCACAGTGACTCATGCCTGTAATCCCAATACTTTGGGATGCCAAGGCAGGTGGATTGTTTGAGTTCAGGAGTTTAAGACCAGCCTGGGCAACATGACAAAACCCTGTCTCTACCAAAAATACAAACATTAGCTGGGCTTAGTGGCATGCATCTGTAATCCCAGCTACTTGGGAGGCTGAGGTGGGAGGATCACCTGAGCCTGGGAGGATCATCTGAGCCCAGGAGGTTGAGGCTGCAGTGAGCCATGATTATGCTACTGCACTCTAACTTGGGCAGCAGAGTGAGACCCTGTCTCAAAAACAAACAAACAAAAACCTTTGTGTCCACAGATATTCTAATTTATGGCCAGGTCTGACAGCCACTGCTTCAGTTTTAATGAAACAACAGATGAAACAGGTCTACTGAGATGTTCTTTTACTCATCCATCAATTTCATTTTTGAGTGTCTACCACTGTTTTGAGCTCCATGAAACTCAAAAGTAAGCATTGATGTGTTCACCTCTGTGTTCCTAGTACCAGAACTGTGCCTGGCACAGAATAGGTGCTCAATAGATAGTTGTAGAATAAATGAATGTTTTATGATTCTGAGCACTTGGAGAATACTGTGCTCTAGTAACATACAACCATCAGTGTCTGTAGCTGTGGCAGGAGGCTTTCTGCTTCTGAGGCCTCTCTGTCTGGACTGTTGTGCTATTATCCTCTCATGTTTCTTCAAGGCAGAGGGATTGCTGCCTGGGAAAGGTGTACACTTTGGAGAGTGAAGTCAGACTTTGCTAAGTGAACACTTGGATACGTGTTGTGCATCTCTATTCCCAAGTACCTTCTCTGCTATGGACTGAATTGTGTATCTCCAAAACTTGCATGTTGAATCTCTACCCCCAGTGTGATGTTATTTGGAAATGGGGCCTTTGGAAGATAATCAGGCTTAGATGGGTCCACAAGGCTAAGGCCCTCATAGGGGAATTACTGCTTTTAAAAGACTAGGACATTCTCTGATCCTTTGGAAGTATATTTCCTTTCCATCCTCTTCTCTATTACCTGCCTTCCACCTGCATCATTGGAGTTGGCTTCTTGGTGTTGACAAACCTTACAATACTCAGGTTGAAGACAAGAGCAGCCGAGAAGGAGCTTTTGTAGGGAGTGGTTGTCAGTGTCTGGTGCTTTAATATTTCCTTCCATTGGGATTTGGAAAAGGCAGTCCCACACAGAAAATTGTTCCAGCCGAGGAACAGCAAGTCTGTCTGTCAATCTCTGGGTGTATTGAAGACATCTCTCTGAGTATATTCCAAATGTACTCATCAGTGACGTACTGCTTCTCCAGAAGGTCCCCTTAGGAAGTTGAAAAAGATTCTAATTCCTAACACAGTAGCTCCTGCTATTTTCCTATGTATGTTTTTTTTCTCGCTTTTATCTTCTGCTTTACCAAAATACATTTACATAAACAATATTAGTATGTGTACAGAAAATATGAATAAAGAAATAAAGATTAAAAACCTTAGAAGAAATGAAAATAAAAACTTAAGAATTGGAAAAGAATTCTAAAATCTCAAGGTTGACCAAGCTGGAGGGTTTTTTTGTGCATATTTATTGCAGTTCTACCTTGTGCCAGGTTTTGGATACTTTCTTTTAATCACAGAACTTTACAAGATACGTATTATCTCAATTTTATGGATTAGAACATTTAGGCTCTGAAACTCAAGGGCATGTAGCTGCTACATGGTAGAGTCAAGATTTTAATTTAGCATGCCTAACTGTAAAGCACCTTTCCTTGGTCTAAAGGCCAGTGACAGTTCCTAATGAAAGTTTTCACACGTACACAATGAAACAAGAAAATGAAGACAGTGTAGAAGATTTTTGATACAGCAAAATACAATTAACTTTAAGAAACCTGTTCATTATTTTAAAATACCTATATTGGCTAAAGTTTGGCAATCTAACGTCAGACCCCTAATCATTATATATATATTTTTTCTTAAAAGTCTACTCATTCGTGAAATCACAAGTTCACACTCAGGGTTCGTGATTTAACGGTGGAACAAAACAGAATATTTAAAGTTGGGAATGTTCCAGAAAAGCTAGATTTACAAGATTGTCTTAAGGCCCCAAAGAGGAAACAAAGATTTGGCTTGCTGATCAGAGTTAAACATTGTGTACAAAATACCTTAGGAGGAATTTGAGACCTCCATTATTTCAGACTTAGGAAATAGCCCTTTCTTATCTCTCATATAATGGTACCTGTCTCTCAGGAAGCTAGGCCTCCCTTGCAGTGGTAATAGCTGGCCTGTGGAGCCCCTTCACATTGCATTACGGCAATTCCAGTGCCTCCCTTTCCCGTTAGGAATCTAAGCTTGTACTACCTTTTAAAATATCTTCAAGAGTCAATATGTGGATATCT
The DNA here is from genome assembly GCF_029289425.2 of Pan paniscus. NCBI lineage: Eukaryota > Metazoa > Chordata > Mammalia > Primates > Hominidae > Pan > Pan paniscus. The sequence goes on from NC_073264.2 coordinate 73,213,933, forward strand.
GAGTGTCAAATCTGGCATGCACTGTATTTAAGTATCACTTAGGAAGAAAAGCAAAACCCTCAGCCCTTTGAAATGATTTTTAAATTAACGTTTTGGTGGAAAAGTCCCATTTTATCTGTGCAACTTAATACCCTTTGTGCAATTTTAGCCAACTTCTTGAAAACACAGGAGGAAAACAACAACTTTCATTATCTTTTTTGCTCTGAATAGCAGCAATCATCAAACCAACATCCACCACCTTCTTGTTCTCCTGAACTTACGTATTTTTGTATATGCAACAACTTAGGGAAAAACATAATGGCAGGAAAGAAAACCTTTTCCCCTAAGTAAGAAAAATCACAGAAAATCATTAGTGTGCTAATTAAGGAACGAAAATCAAATTGTGAAAGGTTTCTTACCCAGATTGAAATGAATAGGCCTGGGCTTGTTTCCACAGTGGAGACAGGGCTCCCGGAAGTATGCTGGAAGCATGCAAGGCCACTTGCCGCCTAGACTCAGAAATGACACATCGTCACTTCCACCATGTTCCATTGATCAAAGAAAGCCATTCAGGCCAGCCCAGATTCAAAGGGTGGAGGAAACAGAGGTTGCCTATAAGAGAAGGATTTTGACCATTTTTACAATTTACCAAAGGAGTGACTTGGTCGAGGATATTAACTAATTTAAAGGAGTTAATGTAGGTGAAGCTCTTAGAATGCCTAGTGCATGACAATTGTTGTTTTGCTATTTATTATTATTATTATTGTATTCTCTCTAGGCGTTTCCCCCAGGAGCTTATTGAACGTCCTTTAATCTTTTGTTTTGTTTTTAAAAATGATGTGGGAGGAACAACGGTGACTTTTCAGGCCCTGGAAATGCTACATATGGGATGGTATCGTAGAGGTGTTTCTTTGGCTCCCATGGGCGCCCCCGGTTTTGCTCTCTCCCCCTCTAGGTGGCGCTGTCGGGGATCCCCAGCTGTCCCACGTTGTCTTGCTTTTCCTTTCCTCTCTGTCAAAACGAATTCTCATTCTTGATTCTTACCACTGCAGTGTTTACCAACTTTGAGTGATATATTTCCCTTTTAAAGAAAAGCAGTCTTGTGAATTTAGTTGTTGATTTATATTTTTATTATGTTACTTAAATATGTACAAACATAAAGCTATGTATAAACTAATTATGCTTGCTCATAACTTTTATGCATTTATAAAATAAAGGAAATGAAACTTGAACAGAACATATTTAAAAATTAAAACTTCAGAATTTCAAAATAGCAGCATTAACCTAACATGACAGATGATATTATTTTTACTAAAACTACATCCAGACGCAAAGCCACCGTGGCCTTTGATGCCTCAGTTCCCCCACACCTTCTCTGTTTGGACTCCTGCAAGCTCTTCGAATACAGTGTGCTGTGAAATTATTATCAAGTTGATTATAAACACAAATATGAGAACTGAAGTTACCTGACAGTGCTTGGTTATAAGATGGCTGTTTAACTTAGTGCTCTCAAATTTTAATGTGCAGGTAACTCACCAGGGATCTTGTTAAATTGCTCACTTTGGTACAGAGGGGCAGGGGTAGGGTACAGAATTCTGTGTTTTAAATAAGCTCTCAGGTTATGCCTGTTGGCTGATCTGGGAATGACACTTTGAGTACAAGGATCTGACTATGGTTCCATCATTTGTTTAGATTATTAAACACACAAATATTTAAGAATCAGTCGAAAAACATGTTTCTGGATAGGTCCTTGGTCTCTAGTCTAGTCACCGCACTAAAACATACAAGCAGTTAGGTTGTTAGAGCATTATACTAGCCCTGTGGGAATCAGATCCAGACACCAAACATGAAGTTGCATGTATTGAGTATCAGGCATCAGCCAGTAATATAGGGAGGGAATGATGATTGTACGAAGACCTCCCTGGACATTCCAGATGCAACTCACAGATGATGACTCCTCGACCAGTGGGACAGGTCTGATGTGGTTTTGCCTCTAATAAATCAAATCTTTCCATTTTTACCCAAGTAAAATTTTATTTGTACTTTCCTTATGATCACCACTCACATTTTGCCTGGTCTTACAGTTTAAAATGTGGTACAGCTTTCTTTTTCGACGTTAATATTCTGAGGGCAAGGATCATGTTCTATTCCTTTTTGTACTTTTCATACAGCAGGCATACAGACATTTGTGGAATTGAATGTATTAGCTAGATAAATCTTGAGAGTGCCCTCTGCTATTTGCATAACCAAGTTTTTTTCTGAAAATTCCCGGAATTTTGCTCTTTCTGTTATATTTCAGACTCGTTATTTTATTTACTACTGCTGCTTTTTTTTCTTCCTAGGAAGATTCCTAAGATTTAAATGACTAAAGCTTAGTCTCTGATATTTGAACATAAACCACATTTTTATTGCTCTTGGCTGTCAGGTGCGCTTTGCTTTTAATTTTTATCTGAGAATAAATGTTGAGAAGATTAGAAACACTTATTTAGTTGATAATCTGTGTGACCAGAATTTATCCTTTCTAAATAGTTCCATAGCAGTCTTCGAGAGAGAAGTTCTGGTAGAAGAGGAGGTAGAGTAAGTTGTTCTTTAAAAAGGAAATGCAAGTTTGTAGAGAGATACCCAGGTGTGGGCTTTATGCATGAAATATTTTTCCTATGAGAAAAAGGAAAACAGTGCCTGACCTTATCAATAAACCATTGTAAGATGTCTTCAGCGTAGGTCCCAAGGACATTCCAGCTGTTCTTTTGGACTGAGAAACTCTCAGGTAGTGGTTGGGAGAAAAAGATCCAGAGATCGCAGTGGGATATTTAACAAACATATGAATCAGCTGTATAGCACATCAGGGAACAGAGAGACCAGACATAAATGCATAGTAAGGCAATATTCTCATGATATTGATAAGAACTTTTTTCTAAGTTCTGTTGATCTGTCTTTCTACCCATTCAATCATTAATTTAACATTTTATTGAGAAATTAAACACAGACTCAAACTACACAAAATAAGCATAGTTTAATGCAAAGATTCCCAAAATATGGTCTCCAGATCAGCATTGCCTTAGAAGTTGTGAAAAAAGCAAATGTTTGCACTCCAGTGGAGATTTACTAAATCAGAAACTATCGAGGTGGGGTGTTTATTTTAACAGGCCCTTCTGAAGCTTCCCATGCATGCTTAAGTTTGAGAACCAGTGGCTTAGCATGAACTAGTATGAGGTGGACACTTTGAAACCACCACCTAGCTGAAGAAATAGATCTGCCAGTCACTTCAGAAGCCCCTCCATGTGTCCCTTCCCAGCCATAATTCCTTTCTCCTTCCAAATTACCCACTCTCTTGAGTTTTCCAGTAATTACTCCCTTGCCTTTTTATAGTTGTGTCACTGAATTGCATATCCCTAGCCGCAATCATTTAGTCTTTTCCATGGATATTAACTTATCTTTCAGTCTATGCATTCCCTCGTTGTCCCCTCCTTTTCCATACAATGTATCTGATGAAGAACTTGGACTGTTAGACCTGTTGGAGGTTCCCAGAGTGGATTTTGCTGGTTGTGTACTCATGGTGCAGTGTAACATGTTCCTCTGAACTTCCTGAGTATCAGCAGCTGGATATAGGGGTTTCATCAAATCTTAGTCCTGTCCTTTTGCTAAGACTATAGGTGGGACTGCGTTGTTTTTTTTTTTTTTTTTTTTTCCATCAGGAGGCGCAGGAAGTCTAGTTCTCACTGTATTTTGATGTTAACAGCCATAGATACTCAATACTTAGATCGATAGAGAGAAGCATAATGGTGACAGTCTGTCATTTCATTTTCATTTATTAGCTGGAAAGTCTTAGATGGAATAAATTTAGATCACTATATGGCTACCTTGTGGTAGATTTCACACTTGAAAAGCCGGTTGAATGCTCAGTTTTCCTTTTATTTACCTAATTTTCAAGATACTGAATTGCTTCCCTGTCATGTTCAGAAGGGGACCAATTAAAGAAAAAAACAAAAAAACAAACATGAGCTACTAGGTTTAAACGTAGTGGAAGAGTAATCAAACCGTAGCAAATCATCCCTGTTGAAGCTCAAATTGTCCCATTTTTGGCCAGTGGGAGCCTCTTCAACTTGGCTCTTGATTCCTTTTGATATAACTCTAGCACTATTTGATTCCTTCCTTTTTTATTACAGGCTCATCTTGTGTATTTCCTGCCCCAGACCAAGAGTCAGCCATTTCTCTGAGAATGCACCCTGCTCCCCCAGTTCTTTTTGATAGGAAAAAAATGTCAAAACCACAAACCAGATTCTCATAACTACTGACTTGATTCTTTTTTACTGAGTCTTTTCAATGGGCAAAACTGGGAAATATCCACTTCTATATCTATATAGCTTTTTCTATACCTATACATAGATGTTATATGTATTTAAATATATTTAAAGTTAAAATACCTCATGAGTTTATACTGATATTTCCAATTCAGGACTACAGGGTTTTAACTTCTTCTGTATGGCATCTATATCTTCTTTTTCCTGCCCAAACAATCTTGATTCTCAAGGACATAGAGTATGCTAGATTAGAATATGTCATAATTACTCATTTGCATGCTTCCACATTACACACACAATATTAATACTACCACCACCAATTATGATTACTAAAAAGAATTAAAACATTTTTGTGCATATGCTATTCTCATTTTCCTCTATTATTTTATAGTTATACCTAATCTGTTTTTATCAGGTAATAGTTATTAATGCTATACTCTCTTCCATTTAACCCCCGTTTAATGTTCTTAGTTTCATATATTTGATGGTCATCACCATTTTCACGTCAATGACATGACACTTGGTTGTCCAAAGCTCATTCTGTAGTAGTCGCCTTAGGAAGAAGTTATGGGAACAGAATACCTTGTGTTCTTACATGTTGAAAGAATGTTTTCTCTACTTAATGTTCATTTTTGCTTGGATATAAAATCCTTGGCTTATATTTTCTTTCATTGAGTACCCTAGATACATTAGATCATATCCTTCTGGCATAAAACCCTGTCAAATTCTAGTGATAATCCAGTTTTTATTTTTTCTTACAAGTCACATTCTCTTTTTGCAAGAAGCCCATAGAGATTTTTTTTCTTTAAAGTCTTGTCATTTTACTAGCATATGTCTTGATGCTGATAGTTATGGGTTGTTATTCTCACATAAGTAGTTTCTTTTTTTGTATCTTAGGAAAGTTTTTCTTGATTTATAGTTTTTAAAATTTGTTATGTTTTCTTGTTTTACTGTTTCTGCCTTCTTTAGAGACTCCTGTTGTCCTTATGTTGCATCTTACTTGTCTGTCTTCAAAATTTATCAATTCTTGAAGGCTTCTTATCTTTCTTAAGTTCTTCTGATTTTTTTTAAAAAATTTAATTTCCCCCTTCTACTTTTGAAGTTATTTGGTTTTATTATTCACTCTTAAGTTTCTTCTAGTTAAGCCTTTTTAAGAACATTTCTAATTCTTTTCTAAGCTCTGTCACCTTATTTCTGAACTTTTTCTAGTTCCAATTTATATTGTTCCTTCATGTCTAGCGTGTTTTCTTAGTGTCTTTTGGCAAATCTGGAAATTGTATGTTAGAATTGTGATCTGATTTTGGAGCCAGTTTTCTTGGTGTGCTTTCATTATCTGTGGAGATGTTGTTTTATTCGTTTTCCTCTTTTATCCTTAAGCAATAATGTGTGGAATTTTCTCTCCATGCTTTTCTGTTGCTCATTTTCCTCACGTTTTAGAAACAGACTTTGTTCAGATGGATTTTTCTAACTTCATAGAGCTCTGTCTTCTATTGTTTTTATGTAATGTTTTTTTAAAAACTTGCTTTGTAAATTTTTATGTTGTTTTTTCCTTTTCCACTGTTACCTGAATCTTCTCTTTTTTTTCTTTCTGTTTTGCTCAATTTTATTTTTTTCCCAGCAGTTTCTCTCCAGTGTGGTACCTTGTTTTGAGAGCAGGTGCTGGCTAATTGTGTAACTATTTGTGATTTATCCTTACTTATTTGTATCTTGATGTTTGTGAGGATACCTTGTCTCCCAGTTTTGTTGTAAATGTCCATTAATTTTTGAACATTCTGTTTGATTTCATTGCTCTGTCTTTTGACATGTAGGGATTCTAGGAGTTCCAAAAACTATGTCACTGCTACCACTGCCATCTCCTCGGGAATTCCTCAGTTTTTCAAATGATGATTTTTGAAATTTTAGAGTCTATAACTTGAGAGATATAGCATTTTTGGAGCTGGGACAAAAAAGTTTTTAACCTAATTACGGGAAGTAATGAAAAGAATTGGCTTCTAAAATGCAATGCAGAGATGCATAAATGTATTCTCTTTATCTTGCCCAATTACAGAGCAAAATAGATGACAATACAGAAATAAACATGGTCTGGAGTAGAAGTAGGTTAATCCGCATGCTTTAGACTGACTTACAGTATATACACTTTATTTCTTCATTCAGTGAATAAATTTATATAGTGCCTTACAATGGACAGATACTGTATTAGGTGCTTAAAAAATATGTTGACCCTTGCCTGTCTGGCCTACCTTGAAATGCTGTGTATAACAAAATTACACACAGAAGACCTCAGATGTGGCAAAGTGAAGTGAGAAGGAAGTGACTTTCCCAATACCACACAGTACTTTGAGAATTAGACCACAAGCCTGGATATCTGTAACTCCCAATCCAAGATTTCTTCCACCCCAATATTCAATCTCATTACTAAGTGTCAAGAAAGTAGATTTGTTACCACCAAAAAAAGAAAACTTTCTGACATTGAGTGTGTGCTGTTTTTTGAAGAATGTTGTGAATTCTCTGTTCTTAAAAAGTCAGTAGTGCAGCTTTCAGTGTAGAGTTCTTTTGTTCAGGCTTACACAACTATCACCATTCACCAGATAACTTGCTGTATTCCAGACATCATTGGCTGCTTTGTATACATATTCTTATTTAACCCTCACCACCTGGCAAAGCATTGTCCTCATCTCTAGTTTACACAGGAAGAGACTTATTTTAACTCAGAGTATGTTGTCCAAAATTACCCTGCTAATAGACTGGTGGTTCTGTGGAAACAGACACTTTCTTCTTTTATATGTAAAGTGTTCTGGGTAACAAATAATAGACTCTCTTCTCATCACTGTGGGCACCATGGTCTGGGTGCCTCATTGGCCTCTCTAGCCCCTCCCAACACATACACAGAAGAGAGGAGAGGAGAGAAGCATCCTAAATGCTTGACTCTCTCGGCAGAAAGTCTACTGTGTCTAATGGTCTTGTAGGAGGGAGGCAGCGACATCTCTCTCCCTGCCTTCTTCCTTTCCATTCCCCTCTCTATTAAATTAGCTCCCTGAGCATCAGAGTGTAAATCCAGTTTCTCTTTCTTACTTGTGCCAACATGGACATTCTTATGCCACTTTGTGTGTAAAATTTTTACATGAAGTCTATAACCTGTTGCTTTGGTATGTAAGGCTGTAGAATGAGCAATAACGAAAACCAGAAATGTTTGGGGGAAAGAAGTTTTTGTCTGATTTTCTATATTCATTGACCCAGACAAGTGTCACAAGGACCATGAGAGTCTGGGGAGCCTGGGACATTGCCCATGCTCTGCTAATGAAGAAACTGAACCACGCTTACATCTTTGTCTAGTCACACCTAGCAGCCTCTGACCTTGCTCTCCTTGCCTCACTCTGATCCCTCTAGAATCCATTGCACATACCAACCAACTCAGGCCCTAAAACTCTTCTTTTGTGAGGTTACTTTCCAGTCTTTAACCTATTGGCTTTTTCTCATTGTTCCTCAAATCAAATCTGAACTCCACTGTCTGCAAGACTCTCCCGTTCTTTTCCTGACCACCTTGGCTGACAGCTCTTGGAGAAGAGGGCTTAGATTGATAATAATCTGTGATCCTTTCCTTCCACCTTGCCTAGCTCTGCCAGTTCATGGAGTAACATTTTCTTTTCCACAGTTACTGTAAAAAGAAATCGATTCTTTTTAGCTAAAGTAAATGACATCCAACTCTCCTTACATGGAAAAAAGGCACTAAAGTGCTGACAGATACCATCTCAGGAATGGATGGATATTCTTGCTGTTTCTCTTCCAGGACAATCAGAAACAAATTTAACTGGTGAATGGCCATTCCATGTGGAAGGGAAGTGGTAACATAGGGCACTAGATTAACCTAGTGCACTTCTCAGTAGGATTCATGGTATTTCTATGTAATTTCCACTTACAAATTACACATCTAATAGAATCTTAAATGGGAAGACAAGGATGAGTCATATGCCCAATCCACATTTATGTCTTCAAAATACGCTTTGAATAACAAAGCCACATATACATGTTAAAAGACCTAGTAAACTTCTAGAACACTAGAAAATCCTGATTGCCAGGATCTGTTAGTCACTCCACTCCAGACAGGGTTTTGACAAAATGCCTTTTCCCAACAGAGGTTACCATCTTCACAAGAAGACCACATTTGTATATATGTGGCCAGCAGCATTCGCCAGGGTACGTACCTCAAGGAAGCTTCAAATGGCCATTCAGTGCCCACTCAAAAGGGATCCTCAGAGGAGCATTCAGACCATTTGCTTAAATCATTGTGTGCTCATTAAGGTGGGCAGATCTGCAGTCTCAACTAGAGATCTGGTAGTTAATCTGGGTCCAGGATGTTTCTTAACTAAACATGTTAAAGGAGCCGGATAGGTTGCTCTCTACTGCCAATTTATCGGTTTTACTTTTCTCCTTGGCTACAGTGCTATTTGGCTCTTTGGTTTAATCCCCTTGAGAAGCCAGAATCCATTGGCATGCAGAGCTCTGGGTCTTAGAGCAGTATGGCTCTAAAATGTACGAGGTTTATTCTGATGGTCCCTGTCACATTAGCAGATGGTGGCATTTACCATGTTGATGGGAGAGGAGTCGTGCTCTCAGCCACAGATGGCCCGGGAGGCTGTCCCAGCAGCAGCACCTCACCCTCTCCAACACATGCCATGTAGTTAGTTGTTCCCTCTCTTTGTTCCTATACCACTTACGTTTGCATTTCTTTCATGCAGTTCGTTGGTGGTGGTTATAGTCATCTGTTTTGATGCGTGCTCCCCATACTAGGCTGCTAAGGTTTTAGGGGCAGGTACCTGGCTTCTCCTCCAGGGATTAAGAGATGCAACGCTATGCTCAAGGTCACAAAGGTGCTGAGTGGCAGCAGGGTAGGATTCTAAGCCTCATTCATCAGTCTCCAAAGTTCAGGCTTTTAATTAGAAGGCCTGTCGTATCATAGAAATCACAATGGTCCTCTTAGGGCAAAATAATGGGTGTGAAATCATGGATGGTCCTAATGATAATTACAATAAGAATCGTTTATTTGTTTCTTAGAAACTGAACTAATCATTTTACAGGCATCATTTCAGTTAGTCCTCCTAATAGTCCTATGCATGAGGAATGTCATCACCATTTTCAGATGAGAAAATTGAGTGTCATAGAGGCTAAATGACTTGCCAACCAGGTCACACAGCTAGTAAGTAGCTCCAAGTCTAACCCAGATTGATGTGATTCCAAAACCCTGGTCTTGGGCATCTGACTGAGACCCCCCAACGTATGGGTGCCTTGCTTTATCTAGGCTCAGATCCTGGAGGTCATTTGTTGTTACCTTGAATATAAGAAACACACAGGGGGACAAGCAGACTCTGAAAATATAAAGTTCATTCCCCTGAATCAAATGCAGAAAACAGTTCTCTTATGGGTTGTCCCACTTTTCATTTGAACTTAGTGGGGACCACGGGAGGGGCTGTTGAAAATGACCAGCTCTTTCCTCTGCCAGGCTTCCTACACTTACACACACACACACGCATGCACGCATGCATGCACACACATGCACACACACACACACCCCCCCACTTCATGCTTAGACAGTGATAAAGTGAGTAGCTGGGGCAACCCCCCCGACATGTGGATGACTATGGTGGTGGTGATGGTAGGAATGGTGCCTTATATTAGTGTACCTTGTACGTTTACACATATTTATTTGATCTACCTCAAGGTAGGTGACCAAGTATTATCAGTCCCTTTTTCCTCATGTAGGAAGAAACTGAGTGTCAGAGTAATTGAGATGGAGCAGATTCAGACTCAGGACTCCTGTTTCCTGATGGAGTGCACTTTCTGCTAAAGTAATAGCTTTCAAACTGTGGTGGGTTGAGGAGCCCCAGAAGCCATCATAATAAGTGAGGGCCAGGGGACTCAAAGACCTACATCCTGCTTCAACTGGAGCATCTCTGCTTTTATCTGACTGGTATACAGGGTTCTGCATGTGGTTTTATTTTATAGAAGGGTCTGATGTTCTAACAGTTTGCTACTGCTATGTAACAAACCACTACCAAAAGTTAGTTAATTATTATTGCCCATGCCTGTGTGGCTTGGCAGGGCTCTGCCAGACTGCTCTGCTGCAGGTGGTGGCTGTGGGGCAGCTGGGATGGCTCTGTTCCTCAGGCCTGTCACTCTCCTTGGACGGGGGATAGATGGTGCATGTCCTGCACATCTTTCAGGCTTAGACTTGGAACTGGTATACTGTCACTTCCAAAGCAAGTCGCATGGCTGTGCCCAAAGTCAAGGGGTAGGGAAGAACATTGCTCATAATGAGGCTATGGCAAGGGAATGGACGCAGAGAGGGGTGAAGAATTGTGGACAATAATGCAATCTACAAGTCCATGAAAAAATTGTATTATCACTGCTCTGTTTAAATTAGGCTATTAAAGTCCTTCAAGACTTATTTATCCATAAAATCAAGAGGAAGTGGCTGTTGTATTGTAAAAGATAAAGGACTTCTACCCAGAGATAATCAGGTCTGAGGACTGTTGCTTCTGAATGGCTGCCAGTTTGGATTGTGGTCAGTGTTCTCATCTTTTCACAGCTTTACTCAGGTAGGGTGGATGTATAAGTGTGTGTGTCAGACACAGAGAGAGGTGCAAAATAGAAGCACGCCTCTATCAGCCTTGTCAGCTTCGATCCTTGTTTAGTCTGTGCTTTATCTTCTCCCGTCTGTCAATGATGTCCCCCACCATTTACTGCAGGCTGGTCTATAGATCCAGTCTCTCCCCCTGCCACTCTCTCTTTGTTTGTTGCCCTGGTGTCACTGCACCTCTGAGCTCTAAGTCTTTACCTTCTGAAAGCCATTCCTAGGACAATCATTAAAACCTATGGTAGTTTATAATTTCTGACCCTAGGCTGGCTAATTTGCCTTCATAAACTGTCAGATTCTGCTAAGGTCATTGAATGCTGTCATCTTCGTAATGTGGTTCAAGCAAAATGGATAAGAGACCAAACAAGGAGAAATCTCCCTAGAACACAGTATGCCAGCATTGCTCTATCTCAACAATTAAAAAATGGTGCGGGAGTTACCCAGTAGAATATTTAGTGAGGTGTACTCTATGTGGAGTTCATAAATACAAATGCAAAATATTTAATGCACAGAATCAGAGTTGCAAAATAAGATTTAATTCTAGAGGATTAGGGAGACAGATCTGACTTAAGGCTGTTTTTCCCAGTAAGCTTAATTACTTGGATGAAAATCATTAAACATTGCAAGTCACGTATCCCAAGTGATCGAAGGGCTTTTCACCAAATGTCTGAGTGAGAAAGTGATTATCTTATAGAACAAACAAGTATGATAAAGGGAAACAATCAAACAAGTAATTATGATAAAGAAAAACAAGAAAAACAGCACATCCAGCCTGTTTTGTGGGAAGAATCACAGAGGCACTATGTAAGTACGGCTACTTTATCTAACAGATCGTTTACTGACTATCTGGAGTCAAAGTCAAGTTTATCTACATGCTGAAATCTATTTCCTTCTAATAAGATTTCATCCATTTGGATCTCAGTTATGTGGCAATCTTGACATGGAACATGTCTCAGAATATGGAAGGGCATGAGAAGGCACCAAATCTTCAACCCTAGTGCTCACTCAGGGTTTGATTAGAGAAGCAGAATCACAGGATTATTTTACAGGATTTCTTCTCTGGATTTGACTTACGCAGCTGTGGGCTCTAATTAAGCAGACAATGGAAAGTTGCTGTCTCTCTCTCTGATGCTGGGACCTGAGGCCAGCAGGGTAGGCAGTTGGGAAGGGAAAATGGACATGAAGCTGGGGAAGCAAAGACAAATTAGAACCCGTGGGGATAAGCTGGAATCCATCAAGATGGACTGAAACCCACATTGGTCTCTTGCTGCCTTTCAAGGAACTTCCATGATGGAGGCGACTTCCAGGAGAAGCCGACTGCCCTTCTCCATGGAACTCAGCCTGCATCTGCCCAGGAGTCAGAGGAGGTGAGGGAGGAGATCTGGGAAGGGCTGGACAGGCCCATCTGCTTCCTGCCCCCTCAGCCTGCTGGTGAGCCAGCAGATAACCCACAAAAGCCTCAACAGCCCCTGGCCCCCCATCAACTTTCAAAGGCACCAATGCAAAAGACTATAGCTACTGCTTCAGTTCCTTCTTCCAAATGTCATATGAAATGCCTCTTAGGGGTCTATACTAACCCAGAACTGTGCAGGAGAGAGAAATCTGGGAAACACAGTTCCAGCTTAGCTAGGTTGACTTGCTGTAAGTCAACCACACCTAGTCTCACTAAGCCCATTTGTCATGTGTGGCCCACTCAGACTGAAATAATCTCTGTTGGCTCCCTGTTTTATAAGGGCCAGCCTTTACCAGTTTGTCCAGCTAGAGCACTAAGTTCTTAGATGTAGACATCAGTTCTGTATTCCCTGTTAAGGATCTGCTTCCTTAATAGGAATCATTAAAGTCCTGAATTTGTAATGACACATTCAAAAGCATTATTTGAGACTAAGCAGTAATAGTGTATGGCAAGCTGGACTTACAGTCCTGTGTGATGTAGAGATACCTAAACATAAATGGACATGGATATTGTACACACATATGTGATGCAAATAATATACAAATACTGACATAGGATGATCTAGAGTTGATACCAGACAGTCCTCATCAGTGCACTGATGAAATCCTAGAAGAAAAGAGGTTTAGCCAGCAAGTTAACCCATGCTGATGAACATCTACCATATGGCAGGTAGCTTCTAGAGGTACAGGGGATACAACAGTTAATGGTACAGTGTCAGCCGTGAGGCTCTTACATTGTTTTCCATGTTTTCTCAACCATGACATCATTGGCATTTTCTGTTGGGTAATTCTCTGTTGTATGCATCTGTCCTGGGCATTTTAGGATGTTTAACAGTGTTCCTGGCCTTTGCCTACTAGATGCTGGTATTCCTCCCTCTCTTCATCCCCATCCCCGCTGCAGTTGAGATCATAAAAAATGTCATTAATCATTGCCAAGTGTCACATGGGGGCAAAATCATCCTCAGTTGAGAACCTGTGTTTCAGAAGAGACAGAAAAATACCACTGAGATACTTTCAGGTGCTAATAGGTGCTCTTAAGAATATAAAGTAGGCTGGGTGCAGTGGCTCATGCCTGTAATCCTAGCACTTTGGGAGGCCGAGGCAGGCAGATCACTTGAGGTTAGGAGTTCGAAACCAGCCTGGCCATCATGGTGAAACCCTGTCTCTACTAAAAATACAAAAATTAGCCAGGCTTCATGGTGGGCACCTGTCATCCCACCTACTTGGGAGGCTGAGGCAGGAGAATCACTTGAACCTGGGAGGCGGAGGTTGCAGTGAGCTGAGATCATGCCACTACACTCCAGCCTGGGTGATAAAGCGAGACTCCATCTCAAAAAAAAAAAAAAAAGAGAGAGTTTAAAGTAGAGTGATATGGTTACATGACCTACCAAGGTGGTTGAGGAAGCCCTTGCCGAGGAAGGGCCTTTGATTTGACATGCAGGCAGCCCTTCAGAGATCTGGGGACAAAATGCATCAAGCAAAATGAAGAGCCAGTGCCCAGGCCCTGGAGGGGAACAAACGTGGCATGTTGAAATAGCAAAAAGGCTGGGAGACTTGCAGCATGGGTGATATGGTTTGGGTATTTGTCCCCTCCAAATCTCATATTGAAATGTGATTCCCAACGTTGGAGGTGGGGGCTGGTGGGAGGTGTTTGGATCATGAGAGGAGATCCCTCATGAATGTCTTGGTGTCCTCCCTGAGGTCATGAGTTCACACAGCATCTGGTTGTTTAAAAGACCTGGGATCTCCCGTTCTCTCTCTTGCTCCAGCTCTCCCCATGTGATGCATTGGCTCCCCCCAACCCTTCACCTTTCACCATAATTGTAGCTTCCTGAGGCCTCAACAGAAGCAGATATTGGCACCATGCTTTGTGTACAGCCTGCAGAACTGTGAGCCAATTAAACCTCTTTTCTTTATAGATGACCCGGTCTCAGGAATTCCTTTATAGCAATGCAAAAGGACTAACACAGCAGGTGAGGAAGGGAAGAGAGGAGGGCATGGGGTAGGGAAGGACAGCCATGGCATGGGGTAGGGAAGGACAGCCACAACATGGGGGACCTTGTGCATGGGTCATGGTGCACGATCTACATTTAACTCTGGCTACTCAGGGCAGTCATGGGAGAGATGTGATCGGGGAGTGATGCAATCTGATTTATGCCTTAAAAGGACCATGCTGGCTACTGTGTGGTGGATGCACAAACAGCTTTTCCCCTTCTGCCTCCTTTGCCTTGTGACCCACAGGGACCCATGATACCCACCTGCAGCTGGCTGTTTCCATCTATTCGGAGTTGTCAACTAATAACAGACAATCTCCTCTGCCCTGTGACCCACAGGGACCCATGATACTCACCTGCAGCTAGCTCTTTCCATCTATCCAAAATTATCAACTAATAGTAGTCTCTGTGCCTACAAATGATTAAAATTGGGCTTGAAAATATGGCACCATTATCATCAGCATTTCTTGAGCGCTGGCCACTTGTTTCTGGTGCTCGTGTGTGTACATGAACATCCTTGCTGTGAGTGCTGGGCCCCACCCTCACTGCCATTTAAAAAAAAAACAAAAAACAGGTGTCTGCAGCCTCTGGTGAACATCAACTTCTCCGTAAGGCTATAATGGGAGACACCTTCATAGATTTTGAGTTCGGCTAAAATGCCCTCCTGTCCAGTTACTACCTATAATGCTCTTTTCCCTTGGATCAGAAAGCCTTTTCTCTGTGGATTATTTCCCTCCATCTATACCCCACATTACTACCCCATGCCTTCATAAGGTTTTACTCTTTACTGGCGTTATGTCCATTTATATTTGAATTACACAAGCACGACCACTCATGCTCTTTACTCATAGAAGGGCACCCTGCCCTTCCTGGAAAAATGATTTACTTTCATATTGGATACCATTTGAATATACCCAGCTGTCTGCGTGGAAATAGAGAAGTAGACGGAATGAAGCCTCCTGCTACAGCCTAGGAGCAGAACAATAAACCCAGGTTTCCAAAATATCTTTCTGAGGTCATTACAGGGTCATAGCCCTGGACAGCACTATTCCTAAGTCATCCTGAGGCATTCTTTGTGTGACAGGCCCAATGGCATGGCAATGGATTTCATAATGAAAATAATGAAACATTGAGATAAAAAGTTAATTTCTTCCTGGAAGAGTCTATTTAATAATGCAGGAAAATGTTACACTTTTTAGTTATACTTAATTATAAAATGCTAGAAAAATAGGAGTGGTTTTGGTGTTGAAAGAGTTATTTATCTGAGAGAACTATGAATTATCCTGAATGCTTCTCTAAAGTTTCCTTTTTCCCAAAATTTTATTATTTGGCATAATTTCAGTGGAATCTTCCAAAAGACATTAGTCCATTCTTTTGCTTCAGTGCATGTTTTTTTGGATAGATATTATCTATTTTTGTGTAATGTTGTAAGGTTTCCAGGATACATAAAAGTTGGAGGATACATGGTTGGTGCAAAATAATTCCGTAGAGTAATGAGATTGAATTGGGGGAGGTGGTTTAAGGAATACAAATTCAGTTTGCCTAAATAGATGTAAAAAGGAAGGGAAGGAGTAACATCTGAAGCTAAGGAAGGAAACTTTTGGGCTGGAGCATGACTAGATAGGAGTCGGGTAGAGCTTTTTAACACAGTTGAAGATAGCTGTGGACGTAGATCATGGGCAAAACTGGTAATGTGAGGATTTAGGAAGCATGTTTTTAAGCTACTGTTGAGTTTCATAGGAAACCATACCCCACTGGTCATAAGAGACATTCACCAATAGTTTTCCATGGGCCTTTTGTGCTAGTGGTAGTTTTGTTGGGGGCAGGATTTACAAAAATGACCATGCATTTGAAAGGTCAATGATGAAGGTAAGTTTGAGAATGAATTTTCCATGAATGTCCTGCAAGTTTTATTCTTTCTGTGAACAGCTTGAATTTTCATTTGGTTTGAAGATTAGGAAAATAACAGTCATATATACTCACAGATCAAATTCAAGTACTGATTTTAGCCATCTATGAGCAAAGGCCATTCTTGGTGTTAGACATGAAACAAACAAGAGAGAAAGAAGGAAAGAGAGAGAGAAAGATGTGATGGACTGCCTTGGTTCTTATAATTTAGAAGTGAGACTATAAGTATATGCACAAGGAGCTCTGATGTGAAACATGGATATCATATATGTCCTAATGGAAATGCACAAATATCCTAATGGGCTTAGGAAGGTTTCTAGAAGGATAGGGATTCCAATCTGGTTTAAAAGAAAAGCCTGAAACCTTGGCAAATGAAGTCAGCAAGGATATTCCGGTAGCAGAATGAGCCTGGGCAAAGGTGAGGAGTGGAGTGTTGCCTATTTTGTTTTGTGAGGACAATAGATTCCTGTAACTGGAGCTGCGGAGGAAGTAGATGTATTGGAGATTGTCCTTGAAAGTACCCAGACTGACTCAGACAGCAATTGTGAAGTTCTTGCTGATAGATTTGTACTGTATTTTCCATGCAATGCAAGATCCATTAGAGGGATTTGAGTAGGAGATTGTCATGGAATATTTAGAGGATATAATTCAGATTTAAACCATGGAATACTTTCCTTGATACTATTAAGGAATGATAGATTCTTTGAGCTAAAAGGAGCACTAGAGATTATCTATTGAGGTAGTTTCCAAATATTGTTTTAGCACAGTGGAAACCTTCTTTCAAATGACATCTTACACAAATGCCTCAGCTACAAAACAGATAGAAGAGCAGTTCTTGTGGAATCATGATGGGAAGAGTCTTGATTTGCTGCTTTCTGTTTCTTCATTCCTGTAGCAATCCCTGAGGTACCTCTGTAGAAAGCACAAAATCATGGAACAACCTGCCGTTTTAAAGATGAGTAACTCAAAAGAAATGAAAACATATGATTATGAAACCACACATACCATAACATCACCAGCAGCCTTATTCATAATAACTGAAAAGCAGGATACCACCCAAATGTTTAACAGGAGAACAGATAAACTGCGTTGTGTTCATACAGTGGAATAGTTCTCAGATGTGCAAAGAACAACTTACTGATTCATGCAATGGCATACATGAATCTCAGAAATATTAAGTAAAAGAAGCATGACCCTTGGATTTCATTTATATGATACACAAGAACATGTAAAACGAATCTAGGGGGAAAGAAATTAGGAAGTGATGGCCTGGGTGGCAGGGAGGAGAATTGATTCAAAAGGAGCACAAGAGAACTTTCTGGGATGTTGGAAATCTTCTCTATCTTATTTTGCGGGATGGTTACATTTGTGTATTCCGTTGTCAAAACTCATCATGTGGAACACCTAAGGTGTGTATTTTATTGTATGTGAATTGTATCTTAATGAATAAAAGTTGAGTTTGAAGATTCTTGGAGGGAGATTTGCTCAGTTCCCATAGCTAGGCATGAGAAAGACTAGCAGCTAGAACTTAGGTTTACAGGATTCCTGGTCCAGCTCTTTTAACCGCATCTCTCTCCCTCAGAGTCATCCTCCTCTTCACCAACACAGCATCAAGGCTGGCTTTTCCCTCCCTGGACATCCCCTTCCCTGCTCAAACCCCACCGTGGCTGTGAAGTATTAACTTGACAACACTGTGCTCTTTGACTCAGCTTTTAAACTTTCCTCCAGTGAAACCAGAACTGGCAAACACAGCTACACTTTTCTCGTACCATGCTTTACCTGTATTGCCAACCTGCTGATAAATGGCTCCATTCCATAGCCTTGAGGGTCTTGAATAGCTTAAACATTTTATAGTTCCATGGGAATGAGACAGGGGAGAAGACACCAGTGGCTTCCATTGTAGGCCTGTCTACACTGAAGGAATGCCAACTGCCCACACACACTTGTTGTTAGATGGCCTGGAGGCTCATCTGCACAGACGTGCAGTTTAACTCCATTAGGGATCACAGAGTACCACACACTGTGCTGTGCTCTTTGGTGTATATATGAAAAGCATCGCTAAGAGAATGGGAGAGGTGGTGAGAGTTTATTGCTGCCTTCTTTCTCATGGAAGCATTGGACAGCAGGGCAGCCCTAGTGAATTGTTGACTGCTCCATAAGAATATCTTGCTCATTTAACCTCTTCTGTACTAGGTCTTCTGCCTGGAGAGTCCTGGGCTACTCTGCCCATCCCCAGTATCCCATGTATTCATGTCAGATTCTTGCAGTCTCCTGAGGACCTTTCAAGGACTGGAACTGCATCTTCACCATCTTTGTGTTCCCAGTGTCTGCAACGGTGCCTTATTCTAGAAAAGAACATCTTAACTGGGAGCTATTTTGCCAGGACCATCATCAAAAATGTCTGAAGATGTTTTTGATTGTCAAAACTGGGGACAGGGTGCTACTGGCATCTGGTGGATAGGGGCCAGGGTTATTGCTTATCTTCCTACAGTGTACAAGACAGTTCCCCATAACAAAAAATTACCCCACCCAAAATGTCAGTAGTGCCAAGATCGAGAAGCCCTTCTCTAGATTATACTTTATTGTGTAGAAGATAATAGATCAACCACATCCTCAAGGCTGGGACCAATGCTTTGCATTATGATGGGTGTCTTGGTTTCTTTTATTTCCACTCTTGATTCTCTAACCATCATATTCAAACTCTGAGATGAGGTGTATCTGACTGAGTCAGGTAGCCACTGAGCAAACTGGAATAGGCCTTTCTGCAGAGTTTGAACCCAAGTCAATGTTGCCTCGACTCAAGCTCAGATACCTCATCTGATCATCAGTAGCCATAGTAATAGTAGCCCTTAGCACAGACCACTGATATCTACTGCTTAGAAGGGGTTTGTGGGGGTAGAAAATGAGGTTATATTAAGTTGACTTGCCCAAAGTCACACAGCCAGTATGTTTTAGAGCCAGATTCAAACCCAGGTTGTCTGAAGGCTCCAAAAGTCATCATTTATCACTGTATATTTTCTTCTTAGCTTTCTTGCATTTCCTTTAATGTTCCCATCTCTCCCTAGTGCAACTGATTTCCCTCACCAGGAGGTTCTCTAGGAATTTTGGTCCAGGGCTTAGATTCTTAAATAAGAGCAGGGACATCACCATGTTTGTTATACGCTGTCATTTCACCTCCTCTGTTCTGAATCAGAATGAGGCCAGCACTCTGGGTTCTAATTTATCGTTTTTTTTTTTTTTTTCATTCTATATCCTCCCTAAGAATCTTTTTTATGCTTAAGGTATAAGTTTAAATGTGGAAAAAAAAAAACTAGATTGAAATGAAAAGCCAGACATTTCCTAGTTATATCACTAATTAACTGTGTTACTAGTGATAAGCTGCTTATAAATCTTTCATCATTAAGATAAGATTACCTTCTAGATCTTAACATTTATGATCACAGGGATAAGTTTTTTGTTTTGTTTTGTTTGAGACAGAGTCTCACTCTACCACCCAGGCTGGAGTGCAGTGTCACGATCTCAGCTCACTTCAACCTCTGCCTCCTGGGTTTGAGCGATTCTCATGCCTCAGCCTCCCAGGTAGCTGGGATTATAGGTATGTGCCACCACACCTGGCTAATTTTGTATTTTTTAGTAGAGACACGGTTTTGCCATGCTGGCCAGGCTGGTCTCGAATTCCTCCTGCATCACCTCCCAAAGTGCTGGGATTACAGGTGTGAGTCACAGTGTCCAGCCAGGGTAGTTCCTTTTTATTGTAACATATCCATTTTTTCTTCATTTATACCTCCAGTATCCAACAAGTTAGGATGCAGGAATTAAGAAAGAATCGTCCTAAAGTAGGAAAGGCAAGATTTGATGAAGTTGGTAGAAATCAAGAAGCACAGTTTTGTAAGCTTTGCTTGGGTGTGGATTGGGAAGCTATTTCTTATTTCTCCAAGAGTGTTTAGCTTCTCAGACAATTTCTGCCTCAGTTTCCCCATATTTTAATGGGGGGACCAAACACAGAGCATGGTCATGCATGACATGTGACCGTAATGAAAGTGTGACTAGCACATTGGAAACCTGGTGTGGCAGAAATCACACTTAGAATCAGGTCAATTAGGAGTCACCTTAGTTTTCTTATTGAAAATTATGTATAATGCTGAAAAATTAATAAGAGAGTTCCTTAAAATAACAGACTGAATTTCGAAGTTTAGGTGATAATTATTTTCCAAAGTCTGACCTGCCCAAAACCTTATATAAGCACGTTATGGAAAGCAAGAGTGGTATATCTTTACTAATAAATAAGTATTTCTCCAAACTTTGAAAAACATTCTGCAGCTTCAGGTTAAAAATATGTAAATGGAAATGCCCTCCACTCGACTGTATCACAGCTGTTCCCTGTCCCTCATTTGCTGAAGGACTGAGTACACCCCAAACTGGTCAGAGCATGATGACTTTCAGTAATGACCTAAATGACCTTAAAATATCAGTAAGTGACAGAGTATTCAAAGTCGCAGTCTATAACATTCGCTTAGAATTTCCCCTTAAGCTGCTGGCTGAAGCACTAATTAAGATCTGAAATGGAAGGTAGGTGACAGATGCTTTGTGTCCTGCAGCAGAGGCACAGAATGCGGTTCTTTCACTTACTGTTTAATAATAATAATAACAGCCATTTAATCTGTTTGCTGATACAGTCTCCTTTGCTTTATTATGTTGTTTATTTTGTGTGAGCTTTCGATATTAGTTATAAAAATGTCACTGTGTCTGCAGCTGCATTTTTCATTTTAGAAACTCCCAGAGATCTCATCAATTTAACCTGCCTTGTACAGTTCGCAGGAAACCACTACAGGCAAAGATAGGCTTAATCAAGGTTTTTTCTTAATAATGAACACAATACACAGGAAAGCAGGGCAACGAATGAGCCTTTGATTCTAGGTAAAGACTTATTATATGAAAATCTATATTTAAATTAGGGGCTTTTTGCTAGGATTCTTAATTGCACAAGACAAATCACTGTAGGATGTCTCTAAACAGCAAGTGTGTCTTAGGCATTTGAAATATAATTTAATCTTTTAACAATTTACCCTAGATTTTAAGCCATTCATTGCTGGCGAACACAATCTAGATTCTTTAAAACAAAAATAGAAAAGCATTTGCAGTAACTGGCCATTATTATAGCTATAGAAATCAAAGGTATTTCTTGTGTAAATTTTGAATTATATATTGTTTATCTCTCCTTAATAACTTTCACTATAGAAAGAGCTCTCTTTCTTGCTCAATTTACATAAAAGTATCTGGAACAGTTCAGTGACAACAGTGTTGGAAATTAAGGACTGACTTGAGACTGAAGCTCCCTCCATAACTCCCATGCCCTTCTCCAATACTAAGTAGTATAAAGGCCAAAAGTCAGATAAACAACATAAGAGAAGGTGGCAGTGCTAGAGATGGGGATGAGGCTGTTTCATATAATGGAAGGACACCAGTTGACATTTTCCAAAGATTTTCAATTATAATCTTTTGCAAAGGTTCTCTTTTACTAGTTAACAAATATAAAAGATGCCAACTCCCACCAGACTCCAGATGCTTGTAATAGAATTAGAAGGCCCTCCAACCTTTCTTTCCAGGGGTCCTGAGGGGGAAGTCTTTGTTGGCACCCCAAGCCTGAGTCACTCCTATCACCTCAGGAAAGCATGTGTTGTGTGGCTTCAAGGATAGGCATCCTAGGAGATTTTACCACCTATCCAGGTGCCCTGGCTGGGTGAAAACTGTGCATCTTATGCTTCCTCGGTAGTGCTGTGAGAGTGCTCCACTGCCAGTTTGAGGTATCAGGTTTGGGTTTTCAGGATTGCAAGACTGCTGTGCTGTGCGTGTACTGGTGAGTTGGCTCCCTGCCTTTCCCAGCACCCCCATGCCTCCTTCTTCACATCCCCTTTCAAGTAGAACAGGGAACTGATAACCCAACCAGGCCCCTTATGCCCATCAGATAACATGCTAATCACTGAGACAACAAGCTTTGCAGTAGAGAAAAGATTTTATTCACCAGGCAGCCAAGCAAGGAGACAGGAGAATAGATCTCAAATCTGCCTCCTCAAAGATGAGGTTTAGGAATATTTATGGAATAAAGAAGCAGTGTGGTCTATTGTGGGGGGAAAGGTGATTGGAGGTAGGGGAAAGGTGATTGGAGGTAAGGAAAAGGGAGGTAATTGGTGATCTGCACAGACATAGTCAAAATTCATGGCTCTTCATAGGATGTATGTTCATGAAATGGCATTGTTAGCATGATCTGAGGGTGGAGTTTTTGTCCTCTGATGTCAAAAGTCAACGATCAGACATTCATACAGGCCTAGTTGATGGGTTGGTGGTCTCAGCCAGTTTGAACTGGGTAAGAACTGACCTCAAGTTCCTATAAAACAATGTAAGCAACTGTTACCATGATGACCTATACATTAGAGATGTTACCTATGAGGAAGCTAGTGAGAGTTTAGATACTTTTAGGTATATAGGTTTTAAGATCAACTAGAAGTAAGCAACTAAAAGCAAGTGAGGCAGGTTAAGTTTGTCAGGCCTAATCAGGTTAGCCCTCGCTTTCAGAGTCATCTGCCCAAGTACAGTAAACAGATCCAGCTACTACTTAGATACTTTGAGAAGTTTAGGGTTGGGCTCTTTCTTCTTAGCTTTCCCCTTCATAGAGGAAAGTCCTCATTTACTTCACATGCTAACTTGTTTGCTGTTAGTAGAAATCTGCGGGAAGTTTGCCAGAGAAGGGTAGCCTTTGGGGATTGGCCAACCAGCTAGCAGGGACCTCTGCTGTGAGTGGCCCATGCTGTCTGGGCAGCTCTGTTAGGTAAAGGAGAAAGCCATTTGGCTTGTGTAGACTGCAGCTCTGCAGGAACCTCTCCCCACCATCTCTAGCCACCACCTCCAGAGTACAGTAAATTGTAGACTTAGATTTGCTGTTTCCAGCATAGATGTCTTACACTTTCTAGAGGGTTCCCTCTGCTCACATAGAGCCGTTGGTTAAGTGGTGGTGCTCATTTTCCATGCCCTGCTGGCTAGTCCTTGGACATTGTGAGCATTTTTGTCTCCAATGCCACTGAATTCCTTAAGGCCTTTTGGGTGGGTGCTAAATATTTAGGCAATTCTTACTAAGAAAATAGAAAACACTTGAGTTCTCTGTTTTGCATGTGGCTATCTTTACATCAGGGCCTTGGAAGTGGTCAACTGTATGTAGCCAATTTCATGAGGCTGTTTTAACTGGGAGGACATTGTCACCTGGCTGGGCTTATACAGCTGAGTCAATAAGGAAAACGCAGCTTTTGTTGGCTTGCTTACCTTTTAAATCAGTAAGTAATGCACAAAATGGGTCCCTCACCACCACTACTTCCTTTAAACCTCATCCCCAACTCCACATCCCATCATCATCTCTCATCTCATCTCTCAGCTTTAGCTGATCCCATGGTGGGGAACTGGGGAGGCATGAGGTTGGGGGTATATGTGTGTATCATATATTACTTGGGAGAAAAAAAATTGTTTTAGGTTTTATTACAAAGCACCCAAGTTAAAAGAGCAGTGTTAAAATTGTCTTATCAAAATATCCCGTACCATTGCATTTTCCTGTTTAAAGAGACTGCCATAAACTCTAGGGGCTACCCAAGTGAGGAGACGAGATTATGATTAACAATCAAAGTGATGGGGAAAGTTATAAAAATAGGAAAAAAATATTTAGTTATAAAGTCACTGACCTATGAAACCACCTTGCAAATGGTAGGCAAAAGAAGTAGTATTACTGAAAAAGTATGAATTGTTACCTTTACTCTGAAATTAGTATGTAAAGGAGCACTTTGTTTACTGCACTAAATCTTTGTCTCCAATTTTTAAATTATGAGATTTATATTGCCTAAGTATAGACTGAATACATTTTAATATTTAATTGTTTTTTTCTCAAACTATGGTTTGAAAAACAAGATAATTCTTAAGCTGGGTTTCATTACTTTGAAAACTAACAGTGTTTTCTAAGAGAACACATTACTGATTTTAAAATGTAAAGTAATAAAAATAGTATTCACATAAAGTTTCAGTAGAGTTTTAGCACAGAACACAATTAACCAGGGCTTAAAAAAAAACATTTAATTTTGAGGCAATTGTAGTTATTTCTCGCAGTTGCAAGAAATAACACAGAGTTCTAGTGTTAGCATTTACCCTGTTCCCTCAATGGTACTATCTTGTAAAGCTATAGTACAATATCCCAACCAGAATATTGACATTTTATAGTCAAGATACAGGACAGTTCCATTAACACAAAGATCCTCTGTTACCCCTTTATAACTACAACCCCTCATTCCCATCCCTGACCCCTGGCAACTCCTAATTTGTTCTCCGTTTCTATAACTTCTCACTTAAAGAATGCCACATAAATGGGATCATATAATATGTAACCTTTGAGATTTTTTTCCCTCAGCATAATTGCCCAAGATTCATCCAAGTTGTTGCATGTATCAAGGGCTTGTTCCTTTTTATTACTGAGTAGCGTTCTGTGGTATGGATGGACCACAGTTTAAACATTTGAATGACATCTGTGCTGTTTCCACATTTTTGCTTATTATAAAAAAGCAAGCAGGACTTTTAAAAAACACACTTATAGAAATGCTTATGGCTGTGTCTTATTACAGAATATTTATAAGGAGAGTAAGATTAAAGAGTTAGAGTCACTTAGGATTAAAACAAATGTTATAAACTATGACAGTCCAGCTCAAAGTAGTTTGATTTCATAAATATATTCTCTTTATGGTATTTCATAAATGCCATAAATCAAAGTAGCTTGATTTCATAAATGTATTCTCTTTTGATTAAATAATCAAACTTAAGTAAATTATTGGCCAATGTCCACAATAGAATTTGTAAATAGTTACATTGTGTTCATGTTTGCATTTCTGTTCTCAACCTGAATGACTGCTCAATATAGTACACTATATTCACTTTTATTAAGCACTGCTCTCACATCTCATTGTGTTTGTTGAACCTGGAAATGTGATAGCATTTGACTGTGTTGATTTTTTTTTTTTTTAGCTGCCAAGACGAATTGTTAGATGTTTTTAAAACATTATATACCCTTATGCCCTTGGTGTCTCTGATGAAGCAGATTCATTAAATAAACACTCGCTTATGAATAGCAGAGCCAGCACAGTCGTAGTGGATGAAGTTTATAGGTTATTGATGGATGGTAGGAAATCAGTTGAAAGATGCCCGGAAACATGTGGTTATGTTGGTAGGAAGTAGAAAACGCCTGCCTGGAGTCCTTCAGATCCCACAACGTAAGCGTGTGCATCTTCTCAGGCTCCGTATTAGCCCTGGTACGCACAGAGACACACAACGACCAGCCTATTAGTTGCCTGGCAGATGCCGTCAGTACTGGTCATTTTGTGAATGCTTTTAATATGATTCACAGAATGTCTGTAGTCAGTCACGTTTTAGCACTGACAGTAAAATGTCACCTCTTCAGCAGTTTTTTTAAAAAAGGTGTAAAGCCTCTTAAAAATTTTTGCTTTAAACTCCTATCGATCGTTTAGAAATCTTATTAGCTTGCTTTGGGCTTTCTTTTAGAGTTGGAGAAATTAAAATTTAGAGACCAGGTTGGGCTGAGAAAACTGCATGGAGAAGGGGAACTTGAGTTGAATCTTACTTACACCAGACAGTAGGGACGCTAAAGAAGACAATACTGCTGGAAGATAAAAGTTGACAGCTTTATGAAAGAAGGAAACAAGTGAATGAGATAATTCTGCTGAGAGCTCCCGGAAAGCAAGAATTCTTTTTCATCTGTGCCCTCAGTCCCTAGTTGGAGTACAGCCCAAAGTAAGGTTCAATAAATATTTGTTTAATGAATAAACAAATGGATGAACAAACTGAAATAAGTGTTGATATTTGTTATGAAATATGCCTTTCTCAGACTGTTCCACACACCTCACCCTGGCTGTGCCAAGTTTCTATGGCTGCACAACAAACTACTCCAACACTTAGTGGCTTATAACAGCAGATGGAGGTTCACTGGCTTCCACTGGACAGTTCTCCTTGACATCTGTTCTGCAGTCAGAAGGCAAGTGGGACTGAGGTTTCCGGTGGCTCCGCTTGACTACAGGGATGTTGGGCTGTCTGCTTCTCAGGGCCTCTGCTCTTTGTGTGGCTTTTCCAGCAGAGCCGCTGAACTTCTAACATAGTGTGGCTCAGGGCTTCCAAAAAGCACAAAGGGAGAAGCTTCCAGGCCTCCCAAAGGCTAAGACCTGGAACTGTCACTGTGTTGCTCCCTCTTTTAGTTAAGCAGACAAGGGGGCCAGACCAGATTCAAAGGGAGGGAAAAGAAACCCCACCTCATGATGAGGCACCACTGTTTTCCCATCGATAACTGGTATCAACCCAGCATCCTACAGCTCAATTCAGTTCTGACACTCACCATCCCGACTTAGTACAGACCCTACAGGTTAAGGGCTCAGTCCCCTTAGACTGCCCCCACTTCAGATGCCAGCTGAAAGTGGAATATGCCCAAGTTACCCACACTTCTTCCTGGCTGACTACAAATTTGGGGGTTGGGAGAACCCCCAGGTTTGGCAATTCACTAGAATGACTCACAGAACTAAGGAAAGTGCTATACTTACAATTACAGTTTATTATAAATGATACAATTGAACAACCAGCTGATAATTTATGTAGGGTGAGGGCCAGAAGGGTCTTGAGTGCAGGAACTTCTGTCCCCATGAATGGGACATATCACTGTCCTGGTACATCATATTTTCACCAACCAGAAAGTTCCTGAACCCCATTGTTCAAGAGTGAACAATGCAGGCTTCATTGCACAGGCATGATTGAGGAAATAATTGGCCATTGATGGTTAACTCAATCTCCAGTCCCTGTCATTTCCCCAGAGGTCAGGGACAAGGTTGAAAGTTCCTCTAATTATGTATCCATGTGGCTGGCACCTTCCTGGAAACTATCTAAGGGCACACCTTGAGTCACCTTGATAGCATAAAGATACAGCTCAAAGGGGTTCATTATGAACAACAAAAGATGTTCCTGTCACTCAGGAAATTCAAATGGTTTTTGAAGCTCTGTGCCTCGGGAACTAGGGACAAAGACAAAATAGATTTTGCTATTCTGTCACAGGGTTGATGACAAAGAATGTGTGGCCATCTTTAATCTATGACACTGGTCCTCTGCAGACTCAAGCAAAATAGATGAAATTTTACAAAGGACTGTTTTCCTATCATTTGCTTAGAAAATTACCCTACATGTTTATCCCACTTTCCCCTAGAGCAGGTTTCTGGAAAGCTAATGCTATGTCTTACGTATACATAAACGGATGAATGAGACAGTTTGTTGCATTGGTATGTGTGTTGGGGGGACAGGAGGGTGATGGGAGAGCCTCCTGGAATAGCGTTAGAGTTGGACACTGTTTCCCCTTGTGACTCCTTTTGCAGCTACTGCCTTGATCCCCTCTTGTGCCTGCTAGGCTCTGCCCTGGGGAAAGCTCAACTCTTCTGTTTCCCTACACTTGACCGACTGTCTCCATCGTTGCCTTGCCCATCTTGTGTTGTGTCCACCCAAACCTGACTCAGATCTGCTAGTTTTCATCTTTCACTCACAGACTATTCTCTTGAGCCAGATTCCTAGTCCCCTAACTCAATCATCTTATTCTGGCTTCTCCAGTGTTCTTTCAACCCAATCTTGCTAAAAAGCTATTTTAATGCCCGACTGTGGATTTTTGGCATCGTTATCTCAGCAGGCCTAGCTTGGAGGTTCCTCTGGGATTTCCTGCTGGAGTCTTCTTTTTAGGATTTCCCAGTCTACTTGGGATACTTAAGGAAAATTATCACCTTGTCTTAGGAAGAATCTTATTATCTCAAATCAAATATTTAAAATTGCAATGCTCCCTTATCTGGAATTTTATTTTGTAAGGGACATTTTCTGATAAGCTGCCAATGACAACCTATGATATGAAATTCTGTATGTCCCTTTGGGTTCAACAGTAACCTTTATGGGATAGTTTTGTCTCCCTGTCTCACCTCAGGTAACAGAAATTCTCAAGTGCAAAGAAACTTTTGTATCCTTCCCACATCCAGAGCTAGCTTGGAGTTTGGCCTTAGGCAACAACCAACTAACTGTGCCTTGAAGATAACTCTCTGGGGAGTTAATTAGGATAGACTGAATAATTCAAGGGGCAGTTTTGTTGAATTAAATTGGGAAGAGATTTTCGAGTGTTAAAGGTTGAAGCATTCCCTTCCTATTATTTCAGCTCTTACCTCTACTTTCTCAATATACGTTAAAGAAAAGCAAATCTGTTCAATAGATTTGAGATCATCTATTAATTTAGAATGCTTACTAGAAGCCCACCATGGGGCTAGGCTCCACGAAGTTTGAATTGTGGTTATACTGTCGGTTGTTTTTTAAAAATGTACAGCAAAATCCTAGGCGATCTTCATGAACTACTCCAGAGGCCACCATCCTAGAAATCTAAACTCAGCTCTCCTTTAAGATTAGTCATTTTCTTATCCAAACACCACAGAGCTTTTTACATAGCTTTATTACAGTGCTTCAGATATTGTCTTGTAATTATTTGTTTCTCAACCTGTCTTACCTATTGGACCTGATCAATTTAGAGGTGGGAGGCTGCTGGCTTCATTTCCTTATCCAATCATTTAAATTAAGCATCTGACAGGTACCAGGCACTATATTTGGTTCTAGTGTTCCAAAGGAAGTAGACAATCCTCATTTTGTATGTATTCTTCTTCTTCTTTTTTTTTTTAGATGGAGTCTCACTCTGTTGCCCAGGCTGGAGCGCAGTGACATGATCTCGGCTCACTGCAACCTCCACCTCCTGGGTTCAGGTGATTCTCCTTGAACTCGGCCTCCCACGTAGCTGGGACTACAGGCATACGCCGCCATGCCCGGCTAGCTTTTCTATTTTTAGTAGAGACAGGGTTTCACCATGTTGACCAGGCCAGTCTCAAACTCCTGACCTCAAGTGATCCACCCACCTTGGCCTCCCAAAGTGCTGGGATTACAGACATGAGCCACCACGCCTGGCCCCATTTTATGTACATGCTGTATGTTTGTTGCATGTGTCAATCATTTTGAAGTTGCATTTCCACTTCACACACTCTTTTTTTTTAAACGGATAATTAGGAAATTCAGCCATTTTGAAGTTACTTGACTCTGGTTATGGTTGTTTTCTAAGCTCTGTTAACACACCTGGTCAAAAGTTTGGAAGTCAGACATGTTTTGTTTGTCGTTTTTTTTTTTTTCTCTGTCAGACATGGCCTGCACCATAAGCTTCTGAAAAACTCTTTGAGGCCAGAGACTTGGCTTCATTGATCTTAGTATCTTTGGCAATGTTTTGTTCATAGGGAAGATTCAGTAAAAGGACATTTGGCATCAGACTAAAGGAAATGTGTTCCATTTGATGTTTAAATCGCGGTGGTTTATTTTCAAAGCCATAGTTTTGTAGTGTTTCTTTACAACGTGATTGAATTTAAATGCACTGGGATGACTTCCTCCAAGAAGAAGGAACCTGGGGGGCCGAGAAGATGTGGCAAAAGCAGAAACATGTCCATCTCTCATTGGGTAGGGACGTCATTCATTTATTTGTTCCCGTATCATTTTGCAGATTCCTTTTCAACCTGTACACTGGCTGTCTTTCTCTCATCCCCAAGTTTCAAGATCTCTGGTGGTATTTCTTTTCCATATCCTTTACCTACCTTGCCTTGCTCCTCCACATTCCCAATTCCTTCAATTTTTTTTTTCCTTTCTAATCTGCTGTTTTATGGATGTCAAGATATACTCTAGTTACTCAGCTCTTACCTTAGAATTGAGACTTCAGAGTTTCCCACTAAGTTCCCTTTGCCATACACAGGAAAGGGAACATTAAGAGGAGCACACTGAGACTTTAAGCAGGAAAATCAGTAAACGCTGACCATGCTGAACAATTAAGTCTACTATTACTTACTGGTTTTCTCCTTCAGAGCATAAACCGGGCTTCCCTTTCCCCAGACTTGGCTACTGTCCCCTGGCTTGCAATAACCCCTGGCTCCTCAAAACTCTATGCCTTATACATATGCCTTTCCAAGTACTCTTGCCATTTGGAGGATGGGAAGATACTATGTCAGAGAATCCCAGGATCTGATTGGATGGATATAATTGTGACTGCCTCTTCCTCCACTGTCAGGTAAGTCTCTGAATGTGCCTGGCTGCTCTGCTTTCTCTGAGTGCCTTCTGCCATGAGCCAAGCTTTTCTGTCACCATAAGCAATCCACTCATCTCTTCAAGCAGGGACACGCATCTACGTGATTGGTGGCCAGATCAAATTTCTGCCTTCTAGAAGGCATCTTTCATATCCAGTCTTTCACCCTTACCAGTAATGTTATGGTCTAGACTTCATTGACATGGTTCCTCCATGGAAGATCATAATAGTGTTTCCCAACCCAGACATAGCATCTTTCTCAACACAGAACTCTAGGCAACTGCTTTCATTGATTGGAGTTGTCATTCAAATTCAAAATGAAGCCTACTTGGCATCCCTAGCAGCTAGTCTTCTCTTGCCTAGATCATTCCTCTTCATTTATTTCTAGCCACTTGCATCAACCCCCTCGAGTTTAACCATTGTCAGTTTTGATTGGAAAACCTATTTATTGAACATCTCTGGTGATTTTTCTGCTGTACCCAGTTACCTCTGAATGTGTTGCCCGTCTCTGGAAGAAGAGGTATTCCTATATATACACCCCACATTCACTGAGGGCTTCTCTGTGGTTAGTTCATAACTCTCTTTCATATGTGGTAGCCAGTGCTCCATTCATTAGGAATGATGTTGACCATTCTTTCTTCTAAAGTCTGCACATATTCCTTCTGGAGTTGTCTGTCATGATAGTGTCACACTTCAACAATGTTGAGGCTCCTGGTAAATTCTACAGAAACATTTCCATTTTCCTTTGTTTTATGTGCAGAAATATAGTTATTAATTAGGTCCTTGGGCACAAAAATGGAGGCAGGCATGTGCCATTTAACATGTGTGTTAGGGTTCTCCAGAGAAACAGAGCTAATAGGAGAGAGAAAGAGAGATAGACAGATAAGAGGAGACTTATTATGGGAATTGGCTCATGTGATGATGAAAGCTGAGAAACTCCATAATCTGCAGTCTGCAAGCTGGAGAACCAGAAGAGCTGGTGGTTTAACTCAGTCTGAAGGCCTGAGAACCAGGGGAGTTGATGGTGTAACTAACTCCCAAGAACCAGGAGCTCCAATATCCCAGGGGAGGAGGAGGTGGATGTCCTTGCTCAAGAAGAGAGAGAGTGAATTCCCCCTTTCCCCATGTTTTTGTCATATTCACCTTTTCATTGTATTCAGGCAGGCCCTCAACAGATTGGGTGGTGTCCGCCCACATTGGTGAGGGCAGATGTACTTGACTCAGTCTACCAATTCAAATGCCAGTTTCTTCTGAATACACCCTGAAAGACTCATCCAGAAATAAAGTTTTAATAGACGTTTGGGTATCCCTTAACCCAGTTCAACTGACACATAAAATTAACCATCACAATATGCTTCACATATGTTTTTAAAATAGCTTAATTTTTTGTCTATAAGTCTTGTACATGGGTAGTGGTTGAGTTAGTATCTTATCCCTTGAGTTTGCCAACCCCTTGGATAGGGTCAGTGTCTTGGGTTCTCTGAATGGCATTTAACACATGGTCACAAAAACCTTGGTCTGAATAACTTTATAATGGTAAAGTTCAAGGTACTTTGGTGTCTTGAGGAACTCCCTGGACTGTGAGGCAGAGACTCGCTTGGCTCTAGTCCTGGTGCTGGATCTAACTGGCTGCCATTGTGGGGCTCCCCTAAAGACAAAGGAACTCAGTTTCCTCATCTGTGAAATGTGAGGATGGAATTCATCACCATGTCCCCTCCCAGCTCTAAACTTCTCTGAGTCTTGTTTTTCCCTGCTCTGTATCCTCCACTTTCTGGCATGTTTTTTATATTTACTATTATAAATGTGTCCCTATTTTATAAGTTGTTACAGCACGAGAGAGAGGTAAGGAATAGTTAACAAAATTGTATTCTGAGTAGCCTAATATTCTTTTTTTTTCCCTGCTAAACTTCTTTTTCCTCACCTTCTCCTAACATTTTTGTGGGGGTAGGTGGACTGGTGGGTGACTGTAGTGATATTGATATTCAGAGAGGAGTGAAAAATGCAAAATTGCAAGGTTAACAACAGATGGTTATATGGTGCCATTTTAGGAGTGTTATTAAAAGAACAAATCTATTTTCCTGAATAGTAGGATGTCTTAAGTGTTTAGGCTTAAATCTACTGTTGAAATAGAAAAAGAGGAGGAAGAGGAGGAGGAGAGGAGGAGGGGAAGGAGGAGGAGGGGGAGGAAAAGTCAAGGAAACACTTAGAACATTTTTGCATGATCTCAATTTTCTTCTTGTTCCAAGGTTTTTAATTTGGACAGTGGTATGTACTTCAGATTGAATGCAAGGAAATTTGTTGCACCATTTGCCTGACGGTTATCATTTTCCTTGACGAAAAGTTTTTCTGAATCTTGCTTTGCTGGAGCTACCTCTTCCCTTGCCCTGAATAACCTCACTTGCTTAAGTCATCGATGCAGTGGACTGACACCACCTTTCTCTTAAGGAATTACCCTGTTCTCTGGGTAGGTCAAATTTACACTCCCACTATCACCCAAAGAAGAGACACTCTCTATATTGATAACTAGAAAGAAGGAACTGAGACTGTGGTCCAAGGACATCTTATCTTTAGCATAGAGCGAATATGTGGTTTATGGTAGGTGTTCAACAAACTTAAAAAAAAAAAACTTGTACTAGTCTGCTCTCATGCTGCTGAATAAAGACATATCGAAGACTGGGTAATTTATAAAGGAAAGAGGTTTAATGGATTCACAGTTCCACATGGCTGGGGAGGCCTCACAGTCATGACAGAAGGCAAAAGTCATGTCTTATATGGCAGCAGGCAAGAGAGAATGAGAGCCAAGTAAAAGGAGAAACCCCTTATAAAACCATAAGATTTCACGAGACTTACTCATTTCCATGAGAACAGTATTGGGGAAATCACTCCCCATGACTCAGTTACCTCCCACCAGGTCCCTCCCACAAGACGTGGGAATTATGAGAGCTATAATTCAAGATGAGATTTGGGTAGGGACACAGCCAAACCATATCAAAACTTAATAAAAAATAATTGAAATGTCAGGAAATAGAGAAATTTATTGAGCTTTTTTAGGGAAGTGGTCTTTGAACCTGTTTTGCTCTGCCCACTGGAGTATGCTGTCCATCAAATTGTTAGTTCAGTGAATTATGGTACAAACACTCAGTTACATTAATATGACTATTTTCTTGTATGCTAATTTGAGAACCTACTCCCTGGAGATATGTTATCCCATGTAATTTCCAAGTGAAATGGAGAGAGGATGCCTTCTGTTACTTCTCATGTTTTTCATTCCAATCTTCCTCAGTGCCCCTCTCTATAATCCCAATCCTATACATTTTTAAACAAAGGAAAGCCACTCAGATCACAGTAGCTCATGGACATTGGTGAGAAACATGAGGAAATGTAGAGGATCCCCAAATTCTCACACATAAACTAAGGTGCAGCCACTGGGTGTCAAGCAAGGTTTCCTCACTGGTTTAATGACTCCAGTTTTCCACATTGACATTTGTGCTGGGAGCCTTACATATATGATTTTGTAAAACCCTTTCTGCAGCCCTTCATGGTAGGTAACAGAATATTTAACCCTATTGTAAGAGACAGGAGAAACCAAACTGCTTTTTCTATTCTCACGCGCCATTCTACACAATTCTCCAGCAGAATCCCACTGGATGTCCTATAGTTTGGTCCGGTTCTAACACTGTCTACCTGGAGATAGCCTCAGATCTCACAGGTAAAGGGCTCAGCCCCACAAGACTGCCCTTCACTTAAAATGCCAATCGCAAGTCCCAGATTGTGGTCTGTACTTCTGAGCAACTGGCCATAAATTGGGGGTTCCCACAGGCCCTTTGTCATGTTTGATTAATTTGCTAGAGTGGCTCACAGAACTCAGGGAAATGCTTTACTTGCTACTGCCCATTTATCACAAAGGATTTTTTAAAGATACAAGTGGACAGCCAGATGAAGAGATAGATGCATAGAACATGGTTTGGAAGCATCCTGAGTGCAGGAGCTTCTGTCCCCATGGAATTGGGGAACACTACCCTTTGGGCACATGGATGACATGCATGTGTTTTTGTTCACAAACTGAGAAGCTCTCTGAACCCAGTCCTTTTGGGTTTTTATGGAGGCTTCATCACATAGGCACAATTGTTTAAATCATTTACATAAATACGATTGATCAACTCTTCCCTCTCAGATGTTGAAGGTGGGACTGAAAGTCCCAGCCCTCTAATCATATGGTTGGTTCCCCTGGCAACCAACCCCCATCCTGAGGCTATCCAGGAGCCCCCAGCCACAAGTCACCCTAATACTATACAAAAGGACGCTTATTTTGGAGATACCAAGGGTTTTAGGAGTTGTGTGCCAGGGATGAAGACCAAATATATCTTATTATAAATCACAATATCACACCTATTATAAAGCACTACATATAAAGTTTACACTCCAAGAATAAAAGATACAAATATGGAATCTTCAAATGCCAAGGGCCTACTGGATACTGTGAATGACAATATAAGCTACATCACCTGTTATTGAAAACCAGAATGCAAGTGTAAACTTGACCAGGGAACCTGCGGAGATGGAGAAGTTTGACACCTCTCCAGCAGCATCATAGAAATGAACATCATGAGCGCATTGAGGGGAAGGGTTAATGTCTTCATCATTCTTCCTCTGGTAGAATTATATTTGCATCCTTCGTGGTGGAAACTTGATACTTCACTGTAGTGCACCTGTAACTGTTTTTTTTTTTTTTTTTTTTTTTTTTTTACTTTCTTGGAGGGAGAGTTCTTCTATCTCAGAAGATAGAAGAAATAGCTGGAAACTCTATATTCCTGTGCCCTAGCACAGGAGACCAGGGGTCTCCAATTGGTCTGTGGCCTTTTAGGAACTGGACCACACAGCAGGAGGTGAGCAGTGGGCGAGTAAGCAAAGCTTCATCTGTATTTACAGTGACTCCCCATCACTCATATTTCCACCTGAGTTCTGCCTCCTATCAGATCAGCAGCAGCATTAGATTCTCATTGGAGCACAAGCCCTGTTGTGAACTGCATATGTGAGGAATCTAGGTTGTGTGCTCCTTATGAGAATCTAATGCCTGATGATCTGTCACTGTCTCCCATCACCCCCAGATGGGACTGTCTACAGATGAGACTGTCTAGTTGCAGAAAAACAAGCTCATGGCTACCACCGATTTGATACTATGGTGAGTATGTAATGATAATAAAGCATACAATAAATGTAATGTATTTGAATCAGCCCAAAGTCACCCCCACCGACCCACCCAGTCCATGGAAAAATTGTCTTCCATGAAACCAGTCCCTGCTGCCAAAAAAGTTGGGGACTGTTGCCCTAGCAGGCAGAGCAAGGGTACTTCACTTAGGCTTGACCAATCGAATGCCTTCATTCTGGATTTTGGATCTGGGAGAAGTCTTGCAGAGACGAAGCAACATTTGAGAAGGGTTTTAAGGCTAGTTTGAGTTTAGTGTGCTGGTGCTGGCTGCCATGCATTGAGCAGATATTTCCTGTGGTAAGACCTGCTGCCCAAACCACCCTTGGTTTCTGCCTAGTTTTCTAACACTTCTGTCAATTCTCCATTCTTGAATAGTCTTCTAATATAGGCCTTTTCTGCTTTAGGTAGCCAGACGGAACTGTTCCTTGCAACCAGTGACTGTCTAATTCAGTCACTTAATGTTTTGTAGCTTTGTTCAGTTACTGGGCACAACCCACTTTCTGCTCAGGCGGCTTGGAGACAGCCATGGGCCATATGAATCGCTATTATTTTAACTTTCATAGTAAGAACTTGCTCCATGTGGGAAAGCATAATTATTTTGGTTTCTGAGTTTAATAAGCAGAAAGCAAAGAAGAAAAAAAATACTGTTTGCACTGAGCATTAAAATATAAGGAAGTAAAGTTGTTCATAGATAGAGTTTCAGCTAAGCACCAAAGGTTTATTTATATTTTTTGCCATTTATATTTTCTGCCTAGTTCTGCCTAGGAACCAGGGAAATCCATGGCAAGGGGAAAATAAAGCATCAAAGAGGATGAAAATGTTGAATAAAGTATTAGAACCCAGAACACTTAAATCTTTAACATCCATAGTGAGAGTCCTTCACATTACTCAGGCAGGCTTTTTTTTTTTTTTTCCACCTCTTGGTATTCTGTGCCTACACTTGCATGTTTAAATAACGATTTAAAAATCACATGAGAAATGATCAGGCTTTCTTTTTCCCACTTGACTCTCAGTTATTTCAATTCTTTGAGACTTGTTAAAGAAACCGTTTAGTGTTGTAAATGCCACCAAGTCATTCCCTACCTAGTAGAGATTAGAAATCCTCTCACCAATTCCAAGTTAAAAAGGTCCTGACATATTTTGATGGAATTGGCCCATGTTCTCATTTACCAGTGACCAGCTCATCTCCATGCTATGATGCTCCCCAGGAAATGTGCATGGTTTTTGTAGAAGGTGGCGAGAAGTTTCATGGGCACCAGCATCCACAACCCACTTCTTGAAAAACAAAATCAGATTTATATTTAGCTGACCACCTGGCAAGATCTCCTGTAGGAAGAGAAGGAACTATACCCCTATTACTATTTCAGCTTTTATTCACAAAGTCTTTATATTTGAAAAATGCTTTATAATCATTTTAATTAGTGGTTTCTCACCAAAGCCCTGGATGTGGTATTATTGGCACCATTTTCTGAGAAGACTGTGTGCCATTGAGATGGAATTGACACAAGATGTTAATGGGTTAGAAGCTGGTACTAGAATCAGAATGATAGGCCATAGGACTCAGCGAGCCATGCTATTTACAGTCATCTTAGAGGGCTAGGTAGGGTGGAGGGAAGGAGTTGATGACTGATTATTATAAGTGAAAAGGGCAGCAGTGACCCAAAACACCATTGCAAATGTTAACAGAGGCCTGTTACAGAGTTAAAGCTGGGTTTTCCAAAACAACACATCTGAGTAAAAGCGCCCTCAGTACATTAGCCAGTATGGAGCCAGCACCTGAGATCACACTGTGTTTGCCCCTTTCTGCAATGGCTATTGGTGCTGATTTCTTGTCTTGGCCTAAGAGTTTTCAGCTGGGCTTTTGAGCAAGCTGCATCTTGAATCTGAGGATGCGGGCAAGCCAGGCACAGAACTGTGAGGGTCCTTGCAATAGGCTGCTGGTGTTCCTGTCATTCATAAGCTTGGACTTGGTCCCCACTGTGTTTGATTTGGGAGAGGTTCTTTGACCATACAACTCTTACCGTGTAAATGTGCTACAATCCTTGTCAAGACATAGCAAACTATATTTGAACATTGTTTTACCATTTACTGTTGTGTGCATGTGGGCCATATTTTCCTAGTCAGATGGTGAGTTCTGTGAGGGCAAAGGCTGAGTCATTCTCTATTTACATTTTAAGTAGGCATTCAGAGACTTGGTTATATTCCGAGTCTGTATTATTGATCAAAGCCCTCACCTGGAGTTTCTGGGGCCATTCACTGACCCAGAATCTGGTGACATTGACACAGGGAGGGAATAACATCCAGCTACAGATGGTTAACACAGGTCTTTAGTGCCCCAATCCCCATTTTGCTGACTCATCTATGCCTCAAGAACTCCAATCTTCATGCAGATTCTATTACCCTTGAGTACTCAGATCTGTCTCTTCTGCATACCTCCGTGGAGCCTTGGATCCTGTCAGACTCTTCCTGTTGCTGAAGTTCTCAGTCCTCTCTCTCAGCCGAGTGTAATAGTGCCCCAGTGGGCACTGTAGGGACAGAACTGAGTTTCTACTTTTCTTTTAGGAGTTGATTCTCTCCGGGTAATATCTGGAGCTCTCTAAAGTTTCAGAGAGAAATACGTTCCTTATAAACCTTGTGGTTGTCATGCTGGTGACTCCTTGAGCCTGTCCTGTGCTGGACCATGAGGAAGGACACAAGGCCATCCAGACTCCTGGACTCACAGTGATTTCTTGTCCTCCCCAAAGATGCCTTTGCCTGGTGCACTCTTTAATAGCCCATCACTTCTTGCTGGCTGTGTCCCCAGCTGAGTTCCTCCAGGATATGGTATCAACTCTGAACACATCTCTGTATATTCCCTCTTAGGACCATAAGATTCATGTTAAACTTAGTGCCAGAAATAACCTTGGGTAGCCATGTTCCTTATGGTTCCTTAGATTACATTCCTAGATTACACATTTTACATTAAAAAAAAAAAAAAACCCCAAAGCACCTAGAACCGTGCTGGATTCTTGATAAATGCCTGTATCCATTAAATACATATTGAAGTAACTTCTACTCCAGTGACCCCTCTCTTGATGCTTACTGTTTACCTCCTTACTTTGGGGAGCTACCCAGCCAGGACCTTCTGAGAGAGAAAAGTGGTATATTTAGTAGTCACCAGATAGTTACTGTTAACGGTGCTGAGTTTTAAAAAAAACCTGTTAATTGTACTAGCTTAAGACTAAAGTATATGTTCCTCTCCTCGTAGAGTGATGATGATGGTTTTATAAATACTGGTTGGATAGCACTGTAATTAATGGGCACACCAGCTTCTATTTTGGTAACAGTGTATTCTTATACCACATTTAAGAGGTTTCTCTTTCCTGTGGTCATAAAGCGATTAAAAAAAAAGAGAGAGGAGAGAGATGACATCCTTTTTAATAAGGCATCCCAAGCAGTCTAAGTACCTATGAATTATAAATGAAAACTTTTCAGTGATTAAAATAAATATACCAATGCAGTCCCCTTCTGTGCGTCATTGCTTCGCCAGGCCTGCATGAAAATCACTCAGAGGAAGTCCCAAGGGGCCCTGAGATCATTTGCATCTGTTCCATGTGTTTCTCTGATTTATATCAGAGTGCATCAAGGGCAGTGGCCTTCCAGCTGGTTTGGGAAGAGGGATTCTTTTATCCAGAGGAGGCATCAGCTGATGGTCAGTTAGGGCCCTGGAGTGCAGCTCCATGTAAACAACTAGCCTTTGTAGTAATGGCCATATAATATAACCTAGTCCATGTTTTGTTCCCTCAAGAACCAATTTACAACATTTAATGTTCAAGGATGGTTCCATTCCTTTCTTTGTTTACACAGGTGAGGCTTTATTTAGTAGTGGGAAGTGAAGGGCAGATGGTTTAAGGGGTTCTTAATGCTGCAGGAGAGGCCCATAAACTGAAGTATCCAAGAAAATCCATTCTAAATAAGAGGCAAACAGAGTCTCAGATGGATATAAATTAGTATTATTCTTAGGAATCCTTCCTTCCCATTTCTCAGACTTATAGCAAAGCTCTTACTGATATCAGTGGCCATTGTGCAAGTGGGTAGCAGGGAAATCACCCTCAATGACCAAATGGAAGTACATGAGGAAAAAGATGGAGAATCCTGGATAAAGAAGACAACTGGCTGGGCTCCATGGCTCACATCTATAATCCCAGCACTTTGGGAGGCTGAGGCGGATGGATCACTTGATGTTAGGTGTTTGAGACCAGCCTGACCAACATGACAAAACCCCATCTCTACTAAAAATAAAATATGTAAATTATTCAGGCGTGGTGGTGGGCGTCTGTAATCCCAGCTGCTCGGGAGGCTGATGCAGGAGAATCGCTTGAACCCAGGAGGCAGAGGTTGCAGTGAGCCAAGATTGCACCACTGCACTCCAGCCTGGGCAACAGAGTGAGACTCCATCTCAAAAAAAAAAAAAAAAAAACTGTCTTTTTCTAGCCCTATTTCTTTCACCCTACACTCCATTTACCTTTTATTTGTTGTTAATTAAATAACATTAATTTTTGTTGTAGGATTATGCGTAAGAAACTATTGGCCTTTTGCTGTTTGTGCTGGAAATTAAAAGTTGTAGGGATTGTGGGCCATTGTTCTAAAATGGATCATTTTGCCAAACATGATTAATGGCTTTTCGGGTGCAGTTTATGTCAAGGCAAAATTAGTGGACACTTCAGCAAACTGGAATGTGGTTCTGAGCTAAGGGGATATTCACTTAGCCATTCCTAGACCTTTCTTCTATCAGAACATGTCTTTAAGGTTGAATATCCAACATTTTCAAACATTTTAGTCTTAAATTCTACCTTTAGAGTATTATTGATGGTCTGATTAGATAATGAAATAAATTTTCTCTCAGCAATGTCTGTAATAAAACATAATGCAGGAAAGATAGCATTTAATAAAATATTTGTTTAATGTTAATAATATTTATTACCATCAGATTAGAATCAAGTTAACATCAAATTAGTAAGAGATATGTCAGTCACAGGACTTGCAGGGATGCGAGAAAAAGACCACCAGAGAAACTGAAGAAACAAC
The DNA here is from genome assembly GCF_029289425.2 of Pan paniscus. Classification (NCBI taxonomy): domain Eukaryota; kingdom Metazoa; phylum Chordata; class Mammalia; order Primates; family Hominidae; genus Pan; species Pan paniscus. The sequence continues at coordinate 73,254,680 of NC_073264.2, forward strand.
TGGAATCATCTTTGAAGAATTTCAAACTCATGATTGAGACATTGGCGAGACTGGGAAAATTATTTCTGAATCTTGAAAGAATGATGCCCCAAGACCAGATCATTTAACCATTATGTGTCTGGAGAGCCATCATGCTTCCTGGTATATTTACTGTGGAAAACCCTGACTCTCAAAAATTAAAGGAAAATTACAACTGTAATAAATTGGCCTGAATTGCATGGATTCATAAGACCACTCTCTTTCCATTTCTTCCTACTTAATGTTGTTTTCACATAGTGATCACTTAACAAAGTTTGGGCATCATAACTGGCAAAAAAGCTAAAATTCTTAGTCCCTAAAGGAAAAGTTTGCAAACTTATAATTTAATGTTTTAAAACCCCTTTCCCCCGATGAACGTTACCCTGTCCCTAGGAGAAGGTTCTCTTTCGTGAGTTCATAGATCAACAGTGGAAAGATGATTGTATTTTTGAGCCTTGAGGTTCAACTTTTTCTCTTCTAAGTCTTTTATTCTGCAAGAGCCCTTTTGAATGATTTAAAATGGCATTCTCCATTTATTCGTATTTATCAAAAATCTATTTGGAGCAAGGTATTACATTTAAAGACAGAGAAGAAATGGTTCATCCACTCAGCTAATATTTATTGTGTGTACACTATGTAGCTACAAGCTGGGAACAGAGTGGAGAGCAAAAGAAGACACCATTCCTGCTCTTCTACAGTTGAGTCTGGTAGAGGAGACATTCATGATTCTTTTTTTTTTTTTTTTTAAAGCGGTATAACCGCCCAGTGGGTTCACATTGTCTGCTGCCTTCACAGAGCCAATGTATCGAGACAGGGGAATTGCAGTGAAGAAAGAGTAATTCACACAGAGCCAGCTGTGCAGGAATGAGAGTTTTATTATTACTGAAATCAGTCTCCTGAAGCATTCAGGGATCAGAGTTTTTAAAGATAATTTGGCAGGTAGGGGCTCAGGAAGCGAGGAGTGATGATTGGTCAGGTTGGAGATGGAATCATAGAGGGGTCGAAGTGAGTTTTTCTTGCTGTCTATGTTCCTGGGTGGAATGGCAGAATTGGTTGAGCCACATTACTGGTCTGGGTGGTGTCAGCTGATCCATGGAGTGCAGAGTCTGCAAAATATCTCAAGAACTGATGTTAGGTTTTACAATAGTGATGTTATCCCCAGGAGCAATTTGGGGAGGTTCAGACTCTTGGAGCCAGAGGCTGCATGACCCCTAAACTGTAATTTCTAATCTTGTAGCTAATTTGTTAGTACTGCAAAGGCAGACTGGTCCCTAGGCAAGAAGGGGGTCTACGTGGGAAAGGGCTGTTAGCAATTTTACTTCAGAGTCAAACCATGGACAGAATTCCTTCCCAAAGTTAGTTCAGCCTACGCCCAGGAATGAACAAGGGCAGCTTAAAGGATAGAAACAAGATGGAGTGGGTTAGGTCTGATTTCTTTCACCATCATAATTTCCTCAGTTAAAATTTTGTAAAGGTGGTTTCAATGGAGCCTCACTCTGTTGCCCAGGTTGGAGCGTACTGGTTCCATCTCAGCTTACTGCAACCTCTACCTCCTGGGTTCAAGCGATTCTTGTGTCTCAGCCTCCCAAGTAGGTAGGATTACAGGCATCTGCCACCACACTGGGCTAATTTTTTTGTGGATTTTTAGTAGAGATGGGGTTTCACCATGTTGGCCAGGCTGATCTCAAACTTCTGACCTCAAGTGATCCACCTGCCTTGGCCTCCCAAAATGCTGGGATTACAGGTGTGAACCACCACGCCCAGCCATGAATCTTTAGATTACTCAAGTAAATGTAAAATTATAAGTGTGGTAAATGACAGGAGATGTATAGTAGAGGAATCTCATCTGTCTAGGGATAAAGGGCTCCCCTGTAGAAGTGATATTTAAGGGAAGATTAAAGGATTAAGAACAATTAATTTGGGAAGGGATGGTGTCTTAGTCTGTTCTCTGTTACCTGAGACTGAGTAATTTATTTTAAAAACTCAGAAATTTATTTTTTACGGTTCCAGAGGCTAAGAAGTCCAAAGTTAATGGGCTGTCACTTGGCAAGAACCTTGTTGCTCTATCATCTCATGGTGGAAGGCAGGAAAGCAAGAGAGCACACGTGCCACAGAGAGTGAGCAACAGAGGGCCAAACTCACTTTTATAACAAGCTCAGTCTTGTGATACAAACCTACTCTCACAATAATGACATCAATCCATTCATGAGGGCTCTGCCCTCATGACCTAACCACCTCTAAGTTCTACCTCTCAACACTCTTGCATTGGGGGTTAAGTTTCCAACTCATGAACTTCAGAGGACACATTCAAATCATAGCATTCTGCCTCTGGTATTCAAAATTCACATTCTTCTCACATGTAAAATATATTTATTTCATACCAATTGCTCTAAAAATCTTAACTCATTCCAACATCAGCTTAAAAGTCCAAAGTCCATAGTCTCATCTAAATCAGATATGTGTGAGACTCACGGCATGATTCACCCTGAGGCAAATTCCCCTCCAGCTGTGAGCCTGTGAAATTAAACAATTTATCTATTTTTGATACAATGGTGAGACAGGCATAGGATAGCCATTCTTATTCCAAAATGGAGAAATAGGCAAGAAAAAAAGAGTAACTAGTCCCAAGTAAGTTCAAAACCCAACAGGAAAAACAACATAAAGTCGTAAATCTGGAGAATAATCTCCACACCCTTAATATTGTCTCCCAAACATGCTTTTTTCATTCTTTACATGGCCAGGCTGAAAATTTTCAAAACTTTTACTTTCTTCTTCCCTTTTAGTTACAAATTTGTCTTTAAATCATTTCCTTCTTATTTTACTGTAAGTGGCTGAAAGAAGCCATACAGCACCTTCAACTTTGCTACTTAGGCATATGCTACTTAGCCTAGTTCATCACTCTTAAGTTCTGCCTTCCATAAAGTCCTAGGACATAGACACAATTCCACCAAGTTTGTAACTGTATCACAAGGATGGCCTTTACTCCAGTTTCCAATACATTGTTCCTCAGATCCATCTGAGACTTCATCAGGATGGCCATTACTGTCCATGTTTCTACCAACATACTGATCATGACATCTTAAGTAACCTCTAGGAAATCCCAGTTTCTCTGCAGTTCTTTTCTTCCTCTGAGTTCTCCCAGAATCACCCTTAATGCCCCATTCATGACAATCTATGCTTCCTAAAATCCTGTCCTCCAAATTCTTCCAGCCTCTACCTATTACTAAATTCCAAAGCTTCTTCCGTGTTTTCAGTTATTTGTTATTGTAATAAACCCTCTTCTCGATACCAATTTTTTGTCTTAGTTTATTTTGTGCTGTTTATAACAGAATACCAGAGACTGGGTAATTTATAAAGAAAAGAAATATATTTCTTACAGTTCTGGAGGCTGTAAAGTCCAAGATCTAGGAGCCAGCGTCTGGCAAGAACCTTCTTGCTGCATGATCCTGTGGCAGAAGGCAGAAGGGAAAGAGAACATGTGCACAAGAGAGAACAAAAGAGGGCCGAACTCACTTTTAAAACAAACCACTCTTGCAATAACGACATTAATCTATTCATGAGCCCTCATGACCTAATTGCCTGTTAAAGGTCCCACTTCCCAACACTGTTGCATGGGGATTAGGTTTCTAGCACATAAACTTTGGAGAACACATTCAAATCATAGCACATGGGGTACAGAATTATATTGCAGATACAGACAGCAGCTCATGCTAATGCTGTGTGGTAAGAGAAAGCACAGGGCTATTGAAAGAATGAACAAGGATAAGGGCACTGGCACCCAGAGAGCAAGGAAGAGCACAGGTGGGATGAATCCAGAGTGGGAGGTGGAGACGACCACCAGGCTATGCAGGACCTTATAACCACTTTAAAAATTTGAGAAGTCTGGGTGCGGTGGCTCATGCCTGTAATCCCAGCACTTTGGGAGGCCAAGGCGGGCAGATCACGAAGTCAGGAGATTGAGACCATCCTGGCTAACATGGTGAAACCCCATCTCTACTAAAAATACAAAAAATTAGCTGGGCATGGTGGCAGGCGTCTGTAGTCCCAGCTATTCAGGAGACTAAGGCAGGAGAATGGCATGAACCTGGGAGGCAGAGCTTGCAGTGAGCCGAGATTGCACCACTGCACTCCAGCCTGGGTGACAGAGCAAGACTCCATCTAAAAAAAAAAAATTTTTTTTGAGAGATAGGAGGGTCACTTGAGGCCAGGAGTTCAAGACCAGCCTGGGCAACATAGCAAGAACCCATCTCTACAAAAAAATAGAAAAAAATTATTTGGGTATGGTGATGCACACCTGTAGTCTCAGCTACTCAGGAGGCTGAGGGTGGGAAGATCACTTGTGTCCATGAGTTCGAGGCTGCAGTAAGCTGGTATTGTGCCACTGCACTCCAGCCTGGGCAACAGAGTGAGACCCTGTCTTTTAAAAAATGAGGGTTTTATTCAAAGAACAATGGAAAATCATTGATGGGTTTTAAGCAGTAAACATGAAGGGAACACATTTGTGGTTTGCAAAGATTGCTTTAGTGCCATTGGAGAGGAGTGGTAGTAAGATCATCCAGGGTGCTATTGCTCCCAGGTGAAAGATGCAATAATTCAGGTGGACCTCATGAAGAGAGAGATATGCATGAGTTCTAGAGATGTGGAAGAGGCAGAATCAATAGAACTTGGTATTGATTGAATATGGTGTGGGGGCAGGGTTATTAGCATGGACCCTAGATTTCTAGCCTGCTGAGTAGGATGAATGGTCACACCATTCACTGAGATAGAAAGCTGAGATAAAACAAGATTTAGGAGGAAAGTTGACTTTTACTTTGGACAGGTTGAATTCAAAGTATAGTATGGTGTCATAAAGTAAGCTGTTGTTACATAGCCTAAAAATGAGTGGATTTTTAAAAGGACAAGATGGGCAGAAGTAGAGCATTCCAGTTATCTAACATTGCATAATAAACTCCCAGCAGTTATGGCTTAAAACAACATTTACTATGCTCATTAATCTGAATTTTGGCAAGGCTTGGTGGATAGCTTATCTCTGCACCACTTGGTGTCAGCTGGGGGAGCCCGAGGCTGGGGTTGGAATCATAAGACAGCTTGCTCACTCAAATGTGTGGCAGTTGATGCTGGCTGTTGGCCGAACTTGAGCAGGGGTTGTGGCTGGAGCACCTACTCGTGTCCTTTACATGTGGCTGCTTAGCTTCTTCAGAGCTTGGTCTGCTGGGTTTCAAGGTGAGTGTCACAAGAATAAAGTGAGAGCCAGACAGAGACTATCACCTTTCATGACCTAGCCTCAGAAGTCATCCAGCATCACTTCCATGGCATTCTGTTCATTAGACATGGCCCAGCCATATTCAGGGTAAGAGGAATTAGAGTTCACTCTTCAATGGGGGGAGTGTTGAAGAATTTGAGAACATGTTTTAAAACCACCACATGGCGGAGCAGAGAAGAAATCAATTATCATTCCAGCTGGAAGGAACAGGTTGAAACAGGAAGGTAGAAATTATATTCAATAGAAGTGGAGTGGTTGCTGTTGGCTGGCCTGGAGCATGTATGAAGGGTTATGAACAGTGCGAAATATAGGTTAAAGGAACGTTTGGGACCAAATTATGGTGGAGCCCAAATTTCCTGAAACCCATTATTTTGAATCTGGAAACAAATTGTCAGAGAGGAATACAAATCAGATTTATTAAATAAAGATAAAAAGTAGAAGCAAACAGTGACTGGCGTGGGATAGGAATAATTCTACTTGCTGATAAAATAATTCATGCCAATTTTGGGGTGTCTAGTCTACAGATTTGGGGTCATATATCTCCAAATTTAAATTGTAGACATATTCAAATGTCTTTAGTTGGGCTTTGTACCTTATGCCAGTCAAAAACATGAGTCAAAAAAATCATGCCTGTATGGTTCCCTTCGGAGGTATCTCTCCTTTATCCTTTAGCAGATTAAGATAAGAATCTTGGTCTTTTTGATCCTGGCTGTGGCTTCAAATTTTTCCCATCTTACTATTGGGCTACCCCAAAAGGACTGCATCAGACAAGACTGGTGAGTTGAATAGTGTTCCTCCCAAATTCACGTCTACCTGGAACCTCAGAATGTTACTTTATATGGAAATAGGAACTTTGTAGATGTAATTAGTTAAGGTTCTTGAGATGAAATCATCCTGGATTTAGGGTGGGCCCTGAATCCAATTATTGTTGTCATTAAGAAATTGAGAAGGCACAGAGACAAAGCAAAGAAGCCCATGGGGAGATGCAGAAGCTGACCTTGGAGTTATGCATCTAGAACCAAGGAATGCCAGGAGCACCAGAAGCTGGAAGAGGCAAGAAAGGATTCTTCCCTAGAGCCTTCAGAGGGAGCGTGACCCTGTCAGCACCTTGATTCCAGACTTCTGGCCTCTAAAACTCTGAGAGAATAAATTTCTGTTTTAAGCCACGTAGTTTGTGGCAACTTCTTATGGCAGTCCTAGGAAATTATACACGAAGTTAGAGCCAGGCATGATGTATTAGTCCATTCTCACACTGCTATAAAAAATTACCGGAGACTGGGTAATTTGTAAAGAAAAGAGGATCCCCAGGCTCTATGGAAAGCATGCCTGGGGAGACTTCAGGAAACTTACAATCATGGCAGAAGGTTAAGGGGAAGTAGGCACGTCTTACATAGCCCAAGCAGAAGGAAGAGAAAGAGCTGCGAGGTGCTACACACTTCTAAACAACCAGATCTCGTAAGAACTCACTCACTGCCACGAGAACAGCAAGGGGGAAATCCACCCCTACCACCCAGTCACCTCCCACCAGGCCCTCCTCCAATTGATCCAATCACCTCCTACCAGGCCCCTCTTTCAACCTTGGGGATTACAATTTGACATGAGATTTGGGTAGGGACGCAAATCCAATCCATGTCACGTGGAAAATATGGGTGTTGGTTTGCCAGATGCCAAACAGAAACAACATTTGATCTGTTGATAATTGTGTATCCTCTTTATCAGGTCTATCTTAAGGAAATCAGAGAGTAGAGCATATTTTCTTCATGGAATGGTGAGACACATATTAGCCTGAGACAGGAGCTAAGGAGAGTGAGTGGTGGGCTCCACCAAAGTGCCTTCATACAACTACACTGGTAGGTGATCAGAACAAAGGGACACGTAGAACGAAGACCCGGGTGTGTAACCCAAATGCCTAACAAAGTCCATTCAATGTATGAGGTGTTGCTGCTGTGTGCTGAAGGAGGAAACCTGGGTCTTAGTCTCTGTTATGGTAAATAGAGAAGAAATCAAGCCTTCCTACGACAATGGGGGATTTTTAATGAAGTAAAGGAGACAGAAGAAATGTCCCAAAGGAGAATGAAGTATGTCAAAAACAGATTGCGCATGTAATTACTTTCTCAGGCCTTCCTGACATTATCAGCAGGACTTGTGTTTTGATGAAAAAACTTAATTAAAACTTAATTTTTTTAAGTGGAAAATATTCAGCATGGTTACAGGAAGATTGAAATCAGGGCACTGTGTAATTTTAATTGCCTTCGAGAGATGCACTTCACGTGAAGACTAGCATGGGGGAAAAAAGCTAGAGGCACAAAGTCTGAGGGGAGTGGCCACGCTGAATCTCTAGCTGTGTGCTTGGGTGCCATTTTCCCCACTCTTACAGTTGATGGGATGGCATCTCAGGTTTCACGTGTAGGGGAGGAGAGTGGGTCTGTTCTGGAGTGTGCCGGTCAGGCCATACTTGGCATACACATTGTAGGAAGTGTCTTGATTTTTATTCTCCTAAAAAGGGTAAAAAGAGATTGAGGAGATTACATATCCCATGAGGCAGCAGTTTTTAAATGCCACTCTCTGGATCAGTTCTATCAGAACCATCTGGTTCTGATTCATTTAATCTGTTTTAGGACCTGTGCACAGTGTTTCTGTTTTAAAAATAAACCTGTCCTACTCATTCTTGGAGTCAGGTGTGGGAACTACAGGTTTTTAATGGAAGAAACATGAACTTGAAAATGAGTAAATGTGGGCTACGTCCTTTACTTCCCAAGGAGATTTGGGTTGACTGCTTAGTTTCCTCCATCAAATGGGGATAATATGCTTATTTGATGGGGTTTTGTGAAAATAAAAGATAACACAGGTAAAGTGACTGACACACACAGTTAAGTGGTCTAAAAATGATAAAACTGTAGAAGAAGAGTTGGATCAGGCTGCTTGCTAAATTGGGAAGAGATAAAGTAGTGTTCTTCAGATATTTCAAGGGCAGCTGCATGAGAGAGAGAGAGAGAGAGAGAGTGTGTGTGTGTGTGTGTGTGTGTGTGTGTGTGTGTGTGTGTGTGTGCATGCAGCCTTTAGAGGTCAGACTCAAGTCCAGCAGGTAGAAGTTATAGGGAGATAAATTTCAATGCAACAGAAAGTGGAACTGTCTAGTGAATGGTCCAGGGATGTCATCAGTTTGCTCCAGAGGGTAGTACGTTCCAAATCACTGGAGCAATTAAAGCAGCTGCCATATTTTGAAGATGTACAGGGCTGTGGGGCAGCAACTGAATGAGACCACTTGGTTCAGCTCTGTAATAGAGTTTCTGGCTTCCTGTGGGGCTGTGGCTGACATACAGTTGTTTTGTAAACTGACAACACTTGAAGAAGGTTTTAGCAGAAAATGTTTACCAGTAAGATATGTCAGGTCAAGTACACTGTTTTAGGTATTCTTTACTGGGGACATTATTGTGACCTTCATCCCAGGCCTTTCAGAAAAGGGATGGGGCATATTTAGAAGTTATTAATGACTGAGAAGCTCCTCTGGCACTTCAGGGGAGGGAACTAGAGCTATAAAATGTCCTGTGATTGTTCTAGGACTTTCTCCTTAGTTTAGCTAACATCTGGGTCCTTGTCGCACGGCTATGAAATATTAGGCTCACAGACACTTTGAAGGGTGAGAAAAATGGAATTTATTGGGTAAAAAGGAAAAAAAGGGAAACAGGGATGCTCTGCAAAGCCAGATTCCTGCTAGTGTGCTTCCTGCCTCACAGACTGAATCCCAGGTACCACCCAGGAAGAGGAGGGGCCAGGCTCCTCCCCACTGCAAATGGCATGAACTTCCCAAGACCCCTCCCCCAGTGTGCAGGCCACTTGGAGGTTCTCTGGTGACCCCTTTATATTTGGCTGTCTCATTATGAATGGGACAGGAGTGGGAAATTATCCCACTTCAAATGTCAGTTGCTCTCTGTTGGGAAACCCTATACCTCACTGAAGCCCAGATGATCTCCCTGAACCAGCCTTTGAGGGTCCTTTTTGGAGCCCTTTGGAAACCTGGTATTGGATGGGTTGGGTTACGGGGCTGCTCAGCCTGACAGCCTCGCATTATCTAGTGACCACAGAGTTTAAAGCAGAACATTGGGAAGAAGGTAGACTGGGCCATTTGCACAAAGCAGAGTGTGAAGAGTGATGGGAGATGAAGGCTGTTTGCCTGCTTTTCACTGGGGACCAGATTTGGATGGATGCTGGTCCAATATGAGTGACAAAGTTAACTTATCAGTGAGATCCCTTGTTCTTCTCATCAATGAGATAGCTGGGTATTGGGGGAACCTGCCCCTAGTATTTCAATGTAGGTTCTTTCTATTTTCCATAATATCAGCTGGCTGAGAAATAAAGAGAAAGAGTACAAAGAGAGGAATTTTACAGCTGGGCTGCCGGGGATGACATCACATATGGGTAGGACCTTGATGCCTGCCTGAGCCTTGAAACCAGCAAGTTTTTATTAAGGATTTCAAAAGGGGAGGGGGTGTACGAACAGGGAGTAGGTACAAAGATCACATGCTTCAAAGGGCAAAAGGTAGAACAAAGATCACATGCTTCTGAGGAAACAGAACAAAGGGCAAAAGGCAGAACTCCTGATAAGGGTCTGTGTTCAGTGGTGCACGTATTATCTTGATAAACATCTTAAACAACAGAAAACAGAGTTCGAGAGCAGAGAACTGGTCTGACTAAAAATTTACCAGGGTGGAGTTTGCCAATCCTAGTAAGCCTGAAGTTACTGCAGGAGACCAGGGCGTATCTCAGTCCTTATCTCAACCGCGTAGGACAGACATTCCCAGAGCGGCCATTTATAGACCTCGCCCCAGGAATGCATTCGTTTCCCAGCGTATTAATATTAATATTCCTTGCTAGGAAAATAATTTAGTGATATCTCTCCTACTTGCACAACCGTTTATAGGCTCTCGGCAAGAAGAAGAATATGTCTCTTTTTGCCTGACCCCGCAGGCAGTCAGACCTTATGGTTGTCTTCCCTTGTTCCCTAAAAGTCGCTATTATTCTGTTCTTTTTCAAGGTACACTGATTTCATATTGTTCAAACACACATGTTTTACAATCAATTTGTGCAGTTAACACAATTATCACAGTGATCCTGAGGTGATGTAGCTCCTCAGCTTACGAAGATAATGAGATTAAGAGATTAAAGACAGGCATGAATTATAAAAGTATTAATTTGGGAACTGATACATGTCCATATTAAAATGAAATCTTCACAATTTATGTTCCTCTGCTGCGGCTCCAGCCAGTCCCTCTGTTCGGGGGTGGGGAGGGGGGGGTCCCTGACTTCCAACAGCTGGGGACCACTTAATCAGGGTAAGGGCAGTAGTTTGTGTTCACAGTTTGATCTCCCTGCATGGTGCTAACCAGGCTGCATGGGGATCTAATGCCTGACTTTGGCCACGGCATCAGGCTCCAGCCAACTGACGTGAAAGCAAGTTTCCAAATCGTCTCTTTCTAAATAGATAAATGATACTCAGTGTTCCCTTAGCCTTCCTTATTTTTTGCAAATGCCTGTCCCCAATGGTTCTGTTGTTTGCTCTGATTGCCGTTTTCCCCAGTAAGTGGGAAAACCGCACATCTTTTCCCCATCAGTATTCCCTAATGAGGCTGGTTCCCTCAAGGGGACTTTGATGAGTTACAACAGCATGACCATGTTCCCAAGCAGCATGCTAAGAAAAACAATCCCCAGTGGTGCCCTGCAGGCACCATTTAGGAGTGGGCGGTAATGAATCCCTGAGAGAATTCGGTCCTCCGTAAGAAGGTGATCCAGAGTGAAGTAAACAATTTCACCGTTAGGTGGTTCACCCTGCAGGCCTCATTGCTGGCTTTCTGGAAAGCCAGTAAATAAGAAAGAAAAAATGTATCATTCCCTCCAGAGTGCAGGGGCCCCTGTCACCCACACAGGACTCCTGCCTGTCACTTTGAGTCACAGCTGGGCTTTCTAGAACCAGGATACTTGTCTCTGGTTAGCTCAGGTCTCGCAGCCATGCCAAATCCAAACTGTGACATTGTCTGAACAGTAGGGCATCCTGTTCCCTGGTTTGGCTGAGCTCTGCGGAGCAGAACAGTGGCCGAGGTTAACATCAGATAATTTCCTCCACCATTCCTGAGTACCCTGAGGGCTTGTTACCTGGAATCAAAGACTTGTCAGAACTCAAGATGACCTTAAAGGCCAGCTTATTCAACCTCCCACCCAGGATATGACTTCCAGAACTAACCACCCACATTGCAGATTAGTAATATCATACATGGTTACTCAATGCAATTGTGTCATTTCAGGAGAAATGACCTGTTACCAAAGTGTCGTGAAACCCACATTAATGAGCTGGGCTGTAGTGGAGGTTTACTTTGATTTCTGACCTTAATTATTAGTGGTTTGGATTCCTTACGTTTATGGTGGATTTTCTGATTACCAATTATGATTCACTGTAAGCCATTTTAAAAAATATGACATGAAGCTCTGACCCACTTTTAACAACACAGTGGCAAATGCCAAACAATTGGCAATTTCACCTTCTAATATCAGCTGTTTGAATCATCACATCTACTGTGGTGGCTGGGGACCACTTTATCTTCATTCTCTGGCTTCAGTATTCTTTTCTGGTATTGTCATTACTGACCTAGGTGCATACCTGTACTAGGCTGGGACCTCAGCTCTATGCCAGTGAGAAAATGAGGTTCAACTGGGAAAACGGCCTGGAGCAGTTGTTCTCCGGCTTGTCTGCAGATTAGAATCACCTGTAGACTTTTAAAAAATACACTTGGGTTCCACTCTTGGAAATTCTAATGGATCTGGGGTGCAGCCTGGGCATCTGGAATTTTACAGTCTACCTGAGTAATTCCAATGAGCAGGTGGGTGGCCTTGCAAACCGGGGTCTGAAGGGGCTGGTCAGCAAGGAGTATGGGCAAAATAGTGGTGGCTGGCTGGGCGCAGTGGCTTACGCCTGTGATCCCAGCACTTTGGGAGGCTGAGGCAGGAGGATCATGAGGTCAAGAGTTCGAGAACAGCCTGGCCAACATGGTGAAACCTTGTCTCTACTAAAGATACAAAAAATTAGCTGGGCGTGGTGGCACGGGCCTGTAATCCCAGCTACTTGGGAAGCTGAGGCAGGAGAATCACTTGAACCCAGGAGGCAGAGGTCGCAGTGAGCCAAGATCCCACTTGGCTGCCACTGCACTCCAGCCTGGGTGACAGGGTGAGACTCCATCTCAAAAAAAAAAAAAAAAAAAATAGTGGTGGCCAAGGGGTGTTTATAAAACAGAGTTGTGATACATGTTCATACGTTCACCTTTGAGGTCTGATTTGGTGGTAGCAGGAGTTTCAGGGGAAATGTTTACTGATCAGGTTGATGAGTGTCCAGGGACAAGATGTGGCTGCTAAGAGTTAGATTGATGGCAAAGATTGGGCAGATTGATAGTTCTCTAGCAAATAAGATGAGATCTGCTATTTCAGCAGGAAACAATCAAGTAAGGAAGTTGAACAAAAAGCTAGTGGTATGGGCCATGTCCACAAGCTGTGGTTAAAGGCAAAGGCTGCAGCCTGATTGGCGTGCCCACACTGGGCTGGGCACTGTCAGGGACAGCCAGGCTGACTCCAGAGCCTGCCTTCTGGTTGGCTTCTCCCGGCTTAAGTCTGGCCCTGCAGGAAAACCGACAGGAGTTTTCATGCCAACCAAGACTGAGACAATCAGAGACTGGCAGGTTTGGAACCAGGAGGTCTGGATGGGGAGGCTGGCTCTGAATCTGTTGTCATTATCAGGTGAGTCATTAGGACCACCTGGAAAAGTGAAGCTGTTCTTCACCTTCTCTTCTTGTGAAAGTGATTCAGTCTCCCAAACCCAGGTTGATCATACCCTTTAGGTCTAATATAGGAAGTGTTGAATTAGGTGATGTCTCTAAAGAACTCTCTGGGTTCCTTAGAGAAAAATAACATTTGAACATTGTGCCTCAGCAGGAAAGAAGATGCAATTTAAGTCCTGCACCAAGGCATTCAGGGCTCACCTCAAAGTGGATTCCTAGGAACAAGAAGCAAATGATTCCGTGGAGAGGGTTAGATGTCTGGCCAATGGAAACGGGGATGTAGTTCAGGTTTTCTAGCCCCAGAAGTTCAGAACCTTTGGGTTCCTCGGTGGACATGTCTGTTACTCACTTGAAACTAGGGAAAGTCTCTTGCGTAGAAAACCTGTTGCGTGTCCCTTGACTACCAGTAGCAGCAGAGGTGCTATGTGTGGCTGAAGAATTTTCCTCCTTGTTCTGAGAGATGATTTCCCAGGTTTCCTTCTCCACAATTCTGTGGGCGTGTACCGCTGTGATAAGATGTTTGTTCTCTGGCTTATAAATTACAAGATATTTTCAGGACCACTTGGGAGAAATTGGAACATTTTCCTGGAGGCAGTGGGGGAGCTGCTGGAGGTTTTCGGACAGGCGGGCCACATGCCGAGAGAGGTATTTTGGGAAAATGCACTTGGCAGTCATGTGTGGGTGAGGATAATAATATTAATACTTAACCACTGGCTTGTTGGGAAGAGTAAGGGGAACAATGTAAGTGAGTGTAAAGATGCAGGACCACCATTCCTTTGTTCATTCTTTTTTTTTTTTTTTCTTTTTTTATACTTTACATTCTGGGATACATGTGCAGAATGTGCAGGTTTGTTACATACGTATACATGTGCCATGGTGGTTTGCTGCACCCATCAACCTGCCATCTACATTAGGTATTTCTCCTAATGCTATCCCTCCCTTAGCCCCGCACTTTGTCCATTCTTTTAGTTTCTCTGAGACCTGGTGCCCCAAGGATACCATCTTCTCCTGACCAGTGTATCAGTTTGCGAGAGTTGCCATAAAAAAATTGCACAGACTGGGTGGCTTCAACAACAGAAATATATTTTCTCATAGTTCTGTAGGTGGGAAGCCTGAGAATGAAAGGCATCGGTAGGGCTGGTCCCTCCTCAGGGCCGCAAGGGCAGGGTCTGTTCCAGGCCTTCCTCCTTGGCTTGTAGATGGTCACCCTCTTCCCTGTCTTTTCATGTCATCATCTCTGTTTGTGTCCAAATTTCTTCTTCTCGTGAGGACACCAGTCATATTGGATTAGGGCCCACCCTAATGACTGCATTTTAACTTAATTACCTCTGAAAAGATCCTGTCTCCAAAGATGGTCATATGTGAGATACTGGAATTAGGACTTCCACATATAATTTTTTGAGGGGATACAATTCAGTCCATAACAGCCAGTCTTTTTGAAGACTTTCTCTTTTGGGGGCTTTACACTTAGGTAATTACAGGATATTTTAAGGGGTATTTCAAGACCCAGCAACCCCCTCCTCCACCCACCATCTCCCCCAAATTATGTTCGTCACCTCCTGGTACCTGTTATATCATCACTAGAATTGCTTGGTTGAATCAAGTAATGTTTCAAGATAATTTCCGTAAACATGCACTCTTTTTATGTAAGAGGGGTAATAATAGAGCCAGTGAAATACTGGATGAATTCATTTACCAAACTACCTAAAAGTACTGATATATGACAACTACTTAGGGAACCTAAGATTTGGGACATAGAGCAGCCTATTTAGAATATCTGGTATAACATTGCAGGGAATAGCAAGGGCTCTAGAGCTTTCCGCCTGGGTTGAAATCTCAGCTCCACCCTTTTCTTTCTGTGTGGCATTCGGCAAGTTACTTAACCCACCTGTGATTCTTCCTTCATCTGAACAAGCAGCATAACAATAGCATTTACCTCATGATTCTTTAGAAGGTGAATGAGCTAATACCTAATATAGTGCTTAGAGTAGTGTCTTGTCTGTGGTTGGCTTTCAATAAATGTTAGCTGCATTCCTATCTGCTTTCTTCTTTGCCCTTATAACAGCCCTGTGGAGTAGAAGGAGTTAGTTACATTTTACAGATGAAGAGACTGAGGCTCTCAGACATTATGCGAACCATCTCAGGGCATATGGCAGTGTTATTCAGAACATCTATCGGTAAATAACAAGAATTCCAAAAATATAGGATTTTCCCCAGGAAGGAGGGCCAGAGTGTGGGCTACTGTGGGATGGCCTCTGGGCAGAGTGTGAGGGTAGGCGCTCCAAAGAGTAAGGCATCTGGAGAAGAGAAACAATGAAAGAGGCAAACGCTGGATGAGAAGGACCTCAAAGCAGAACTTTGCCTCTCAGCCTCTCAGTCAGTTGTGATCTGACTGACATCCAGATTGTGATCTTGTTCAGGTGGCTGAACTTTGAACCCTTCTTGGCCTTTTGATGCTAAAGGCAGTCTTTGAATGTGATGTTTTCCTAGATCGTACTGGTGGAATTTAGTTGCCTCAGATTTCCCAGTCATGTGCCAGCACTGCCAAGTGATCTCCATGTGTGGGTTTTATGATGTGTTTCCAGTGCTCCACATATGGCCTGTGATTTTTTTTTCCTATGGCTCCTAATGAAACACTCAGAACACTGCACTGAATAGAAGTTTCTCCCTATTCTCCAGAGTGGGGATCCTTATTGCATCGTTAAGCATGGACACCGAAAATAAATGGGGAGAAATCTCTATTCTCTTAGTGATGAGGCACTCTTGGAGGAAGATATTATTAACATGACTACGTCTTGCCAATTTGAAACTTTGCAAATGTCTGTAAGGTTGACCAGTCTTGATAACTGCAAGATTTTAAGTTCAACTTAAGGTACTTTACAAAATTATTTTTATCATATTAAATTACAGTTCTTTACACTTGTGTCTTTTACCGATTAGATTGTGAGCTACTTTATGGGTGAGCACCAGTATCTACTTACCTTTGTATTAAATGGCTCAATATTGCCTGGAAAATAGTAGGTGCCCAATAAATAGTAAATGTTGTTTGATCAAATCATAAATGTAGATATAAGCTAAACCTCTTCCCTGGACAACTGGAAATGCCCATGTTATGTCTTAAAACGCATTGAATTCAGGTGGGAGAATAAAAATGATTTTAACAAATCCAGTGTGTTTTTTGAAGGCAGAACTACAATTACTTCTTTTTTCCCTCATAATCAAATCAACCTGTGAAATTGGAAGCCAATAAATATGTAAAAAAGTCATCAAATGTCATAGGAGAGGACTACTATTTGATTCACACGTGATCCTTGTTATTTAATTGCGTGTGGCAAGAATGAATGGAAGTGATATTAAGTGGAGAAAAACTCAGTCCCATTGGTGAGTTATTTACCTTGACCACTGTGATGGGCTGAATTGTGTTCCCCTAAAATTCCTATGTTGAAGTCCTAACCCCCAGTATCTCAGAATGTGACTGTATTTGGAGATACAGTCTTTCAAAAGGTGATTAAGTTAAAGTGAAAATGAGGCCTTTGGGATGGGTCCTAATCCAATATGGTTGTTGTCTTTACAAGAAGAAAACATTTGGCCACATGGAGAAATACAAGGGATGCACATGCATGGGGGAAAGAACATGTGAAGACATTTACAAGCCATAAAAAGAGCCCTTTCAGAGACTAACCGTGCTGACACCTTGACTTTGAACTTCCAGCGCTCCAGGACTGTGAGAAAATAAATTTCTGTTGCTTAAGTCACACAGTCTGTGGTATTTTATTATGATAGCCCTACCAAACTAATACAACCACCTACTTTTTAGAATTTGTAGAATCCAAGCACTTAAGATTACAAAAATGCATGTTTATTGTGGCACTATTCACAATAGTGAAGACTTGGAACCAATCCAAATGCACATCAATGATAGACTGGATAAAGAAAATGTGGCACATATACACCATGGAATGCTATGCAGCCATAAAAGAGGATGAGTTCGTGTCCTTTGCAGGGACTTGGATGAAGCTGGAAACCATCATTCTCAGCAAACTAACACGAGAACAGAAAACCAAACACCGCATGTTCTCACTCATAAGTTGAACAATGAGAACACATGAGCACAAGGAGGGGAACATCACATACCAGGGCCTGTTGGGGGCTGGGGGGCTACAGGAGGGATAGCATTAGAAGAAATACCTAATGTAGATGACGGGTTGATGGGTGCACCAAACCACCATGGCATGTGTATACCTATGTAAGAAACCTGCATGTTCTGCACATGTATCCCAGAACTTTAAAGTATAATAATAAAAAAAAAGCAATAAAGAGGAGGTGATGGTAATAGGTACAGACTTCTGCTTGCGTTGAGGAAATATTCTAAGTTTCACAATGGGATATGGAAGAATCTGTGCGAATCTCCTTCTGACCTCTCGTGGTACCATTTCCTCATTACTCAGTGATGACCCCAGGGCCAGTCTTGTATGAGGCGGGGTGGAATTTTCCACACAGGTGCCATGAGCTAGGGGGCTCAAAACAGACACTGTGGTGAGGTTATTATTGAAATATTCTGTTTCTATGAAGTTTCTGAACGTAATTCTGGGCCCTCTTTCTACAACCTTAGCAAGTTGCTGAACTACAGGAGTGCAGAGTAACAATGCCTTTCATGTCAATTCTGTTTACAGCCAGGCTTGCTTGCATTAAACTGAACACATCCATCAACTAGAGTGCTGGATAACAGATGAGAAAAAGCTAAGTTTGAGTTGTCTTTTATATTGTATAATGGTGCTTCTATTTTCTTTGCTTTCTTCTTGTTCTTAAGTTCTGTGGGAAACCCACGGGAAGAGGGAGTCTATCCACGGTATTTGACTTCAGATCATTTCATCTCTTCTGTTCTTCCTCTCATCTAGTCCTCTGTGTTTTTGTAATATACACAAGGGCAAGATTAATGGTAGAACAGAATTCTGCTACGAAATTTAAGTGATGTGAATTCTTTCTCAAAATTCCAAGAATGAAAACTTTGACTATGACATAGCCAATAATTTGCACATGTTTGCATTTGACATTGCTCATTTACATTAACTAGCGTAAAATACCTAATTAGTACAGCAGAAAAAAAACTATATGAGGAAAAAAAGAAATGATTGCTCTTTTACTCACTGGAGGGAAAGGTTGGATTTATTTCAACTCTGTGTTTAGAAAAATACCTTTGCTGGGCTTCTTGGAGTGTGAGAAGAGTGGACCCTGACCCACCTCTATTCCCTGCTGGGCCATCTGGAAGGATTTTCACAACAAAGATAAGGCTAAACCACTCTGCAAAATGAAACCAGAGGAATTTCATGAGTTCTGGGGAGTAGAAAGAAGTAGGGTGAGCTCTGACAAGGATGATGGGGTTGGGCATGTGATGTCTGGAGTTGGGGCTAAGGAGGCCAGTCCAGGAGATGGTCCCTGAGGTAGGACGGGAGTGGGGCCAGGCAACTGTAAGACAGTGATGTCTCATGTTATTGAGCTTTGCTATTTCGTTACCTCTATCTGCCACACTTTCTAAAACCTTTGCATAACTACTGGGTATCTACCGAGAGGAAAAGAAGTCATTATAGGAAAAAGATACTTGCATATGCATATTTATGGCAGCACAATTCGCAATTGCAAAAATATGGAACCAGTCCAAATGCCCATCAATCAATGAGTGGATAAAGACACTGTGAGATACACATATATATATATATATATATATATATAGACACACACACACATATATATACATATATGCATATACATATGTGTGTATATATATATGATGGAACACCACACAGCCATAAAAAGGAATGAATAATGGCATTTGCAGCAACCTGGATGGAACTGGAGACCATTATTCTAAGTGAAGTAACTCAGGAATGGAAACCCAAACATCATATGTTCTCACTCATAAGTGGGAGCTAAGCTATGAGGATGCAAAGGCATAAGAATAATACAATGGACTTCGGGGATTTGGGAGAAAGAATGGGAGGTGGGTGAGGAATAAAAGACTACAAATTGGGTTCAGTGTATACTGCTCAGGTGATGGATGCACCACGGTCTCACAAATCACCACTAAAATACTTACGTAACCAAATACCACCTGTTTCCCAAAAACCTATGGAAATAAAAAAATAAAAATAAAAATAAAATAAAATCTTTATAAGACTACTGCACCTGTTAGAGCCTCCTTTCTGGGAAATTAAAACTCTAATTGTTTCCACATTAGCTTATGAGGTGGTTGGTAAAAGAGAATGACTACAGGAAATGCAATGCCAGTGAGGTTGATAATTCAGTGGGACCAACAAGTCACAGTCAACCAGTGATGGAGAAGGTAAACCTACTAGGAATCCACAGAAATTTTGAGGCAGGTACTGGACTCTCAAGAGTGTGTGAGATTGGTGAGGCTTTGGCCTGAGCCATTGAAAATAAATGCATAAATAGCAACACTTAGCAGACCGGAAAACATGGGGCAAAACCCAGACAAGAGACACTTGGGATTTGTCAGTAAAAAATGGAGTTGTGAGGCTGGGTGCAGTGGCTCACGCCTGTAATCCCAGTACTTTGGGAGGCTGAGGTGGGCGGATCACGAGGTCAGGCGTTCGAGACCAGCCTGGCCAACGTGGTGAAACCCCATCTCCACTAAAAATACAAAAATTAGCCAGGCGTGGTGGCACTCACCTGTAATCGCAACTACTCAGGAGGCCGAGGTAGGAGAATCACTTGAATCTGGGAGGCAATGGTTGCAGTGAGCCAAGATTGCACCACTGCACTCCAGCCTGGGCAACAGAGTGAGACTCCATCTCAAAAAAAAAATGCAGTTGTGGAAGCTTTGAAATCCCTGCTGTGAGGTTATGGAAGGAGAATGTTTCTGTTCAAGTATGAATCTTTTTTGGGAGGGGTGGCAAGAGGAAGGTATGCAAAGGGAGTGGTGAATAAAATGAAAAGGTTCAACTTTTTGGTGGCTAGTCACCTAAGAAGGTTTTGTGGGGGAAATGATGTGTTTTAGCCAGTAAGGGGATTGTTTAACCTGCCCTCTACCAGTCTGCCGTGCCTCACCCACTTGTCTACAGCTGTCCTGTTAGTTGTAGCATTTTGTTTTCTTTTATGCAAAGGGATTTTCTTATGACAGTCAAGGAGAACCCAGGAGAGGGAAGGCATCTCTGCCTTCCAGGGACAAAGTTTCAGAACTGTACTGCTCTACAGTGGTAAAAAGACAACAAAGTCTTTGATTTGCAGGTTGCTTGCTTCACTCGCCCTGTGAAGTGGAGCTCAGTTGGAATATTTCATCCGGCCATTCTTTAGATGTTCACGGCAGCCCTGCCTGGCCAGCCGTGAGGTCGGGCAGAGAAAGGAAGCAAGGACGAGTGAGGAGGGAGAGAAAGGGACCTGGAGTTTGTTGTTGGAGATCTTCTCTGTGTCAAACATCTTAAGGGAATCACCTCATGGAATCTTTGGCACAACCCATTGATATGGGGATTATTTTCCATTTTACAATGAGGAAATGAAACCTTAGAATAACATCAAGAAGCTCAGTTAGACAACTATGAAGTGGCAGGGTACAGTTATGTGACTCAAAACCAGTGTTATTTTCAGAAGTGGGAAATGTCATGACTTTGCCCTCCCCTCCTCTCCCCTCCCCTTCTCTCTCTTCCTTTTTGTTGGCTATCTTGAGCTGAAAGGTGATAACGCTTAACTAGTGGAGGTACATTTTGAATAAACAACAACTGACTTAAATTTATAATCATAATTTTATTCTGGAGTTTTAACAAATGGTAAAACATTTAGAGTTATTTTTCAGCAGACTTGACAAACGTGATGCCTGACTGTGCCTGCCGTCATTTTTTTCTATTTATAAAATCAGGGTAAATTTGCAAACTTCTAAAGCAGACATGGCTTCAGCAACCAGTCAGGGTGGAGGTGAGACCAGGAAGGTTGGAGCTCATGAAAGGTCCTCCTCTTCTGTCTAAGGGACACTTACTTCAGTGGTAGCTCAGCTGATACTTTGGGAATTCCAAGAAGGAGCCAGGAACCCTGCTAGGAATAGAGAAGCAAAGAATCCAGGGCTCTCACTTTGAATTGCTCACCACGTCTAGAACATGAGTCAGGCACGGACACAGAAAAGTCAGCATAATGCGTATGTGCAGTGATTATGAGATGCCCATGCAGCGTCTTTACACCAGCCAGGGATGCAAGGAAGAATCTCCGGAGAACATCTACCCAACAGGTGGATTTGCTTGTGGGGAACAGAATCTGTCAAGGAGAAACAAAGCAGTGCAGTAGTTGCATCATCATGAGGAAGGATGATGTGCAGAGTTAGTTTCCTAAGTGGCATCGCCTATAATGAGCAGTGTGTTCTCCTACCACCTTAGCTGCAAGCAGTTATGCTGTATAGCCAACATCTTTCTCCTAGCTCACAATTCAAAAGCGCATTGCTGGGATTCCTTGGGGGCTTTGCGTTTATTTGTTGTGGTCTAGTGGTTTATTCTGGCAAAATACACTGCATAGATTTTTACAGTTTGCTTTGTGCTTGGACATCTTTCCACCCAAGCAAAATGTTTACAAATGCCAGCACGTCGTTTTCTGAAAATATTGCTGAAAAGAACAAATGTGTTGTGATGTGCCATGTGTTTGAATAGACCAGGCAACCAAACACTAAGATTGCCTCTTCCTGTCAATGTTTTTGCTCGGAATCATTCTTTATTGTGCCTGTTTCTCCAGAACTCTGTAATCCAAAATGGTCCTGTTCTCTGTGGACATGTGTTTATTCTGCAAGTTAAAACCCTTTCAAGCAATTCTTGCTGTGTTAAATATAATAATGCACTGATAAAATTCTGTCATACGTTCTAGAAAATACCTTTTTATAAAGTACTCATATTACTGAATTTACCAAAACAGCATAGGTAACAGATTCTAAGATATCTTAGAGTTAATTGATAATATGTATCTGAATATTCTAAAATTTATCTTTCCTATGCAAATCCCTTCAAACCATCCCTTCTAGTCCCATTTTTGAGACACACACACACACACACACACACACACACACACACAGACTGACTTTGTTATTCCTTACTGGTTTTTACTGATGGTCATAGAAGTCTTTCTTCTCTGCTACTTCCATTATCTTCCTGCCTTCAAAATCTCCACTTTAGTTGCAGTTTTGTTTTACTATATTTCTTATTTTTAAAAATATATAGGTAAGTAGAAATTGAAGAGCTCCCATTTTTTTGTTAGATTCGTGAATTCCTTTATGTAATTATTTTTCCAAAATTAATCCTGAATACAGACTAGTAAATTTATATGACAAAGAAAATTTCTATGACAAAGCAAAATTAATGCTGAATACAGACTAGAACATTTATATGACAAAGAAAATAGGGAACTATGTTGTTTCACATACTCAGGAGCTTCTGAATTCAGGAATTTTCTAGATGGAGAAGATCTCATTATATGGTGACACCAGCTAGCCAGGTGTACTACTGAGGTCTGTCTGTGTTAGACTTTAGAAATAGACCAAGGATGGAGGGAGGTTTGAGAAATCTAAGTAAGAAAGCATAGGAGACCTTCTTGTTTGAGGTCAAAGAATAATTGGAAGGAGTGGTTCCATCTCACAATTTGAAAATGCTCTAAGGAACAAAACGTACTTTTTTATAGACCTGTTGATCTCAGAAGATATAACACAGCTGGTGGAGGATAATGATCAATCTCCAGACTACCACCATTCTATTTTCTTCTTTGTCAAACGTACTCACTGTATTGTGAGTGTTTTCACTGCCTAATTTTTCATGGCAATTTTTGAGGACTGGTAGCTGAACTAATTTAATTCTCATTCTCTCACTTGTTCACCAAATCATTTCATGTGTGTTTTTGCCAGGTACTGTTTTAAATATTGGGCACTGTTTTCGGTTCAGTAATTCAACCTATTTTAATCCCTTACTAGCTCAGTTGTAAATTTCAAATAAGTCATTTTTTTTCATACCAGTTCCCTGCTTTCGAGTCTCTGATGAGGCTACACTCAAGTATTGCCCAGGATTAGGTCCTACCTGAAAGCTCAACTGGGGAAGGATCCACATTTGAGCTTGTTTATGCAGTTGTTGGTAGGATTCAGTTCCCTTAGGACTGTTGGACTGGGGGGCCTCAGCCACTAGCTGACTGTGGGCCAGAGATCACCCTTGGTTCCTTGACAGATGGGCCTGCCCATTAGGGCAAATTGCAGCATCTAAGTCAGTAAGGGAGAGATTCTACTGGCAAGACAGAAGTCACAATTATATATAATGGAATCACTGAAGTGACATCTCATTATCTTTGTCATATTCCATTGGTTAGAAGCAAGTTACAGCACCCACCCACATACATTCAGGAGGGTGTGTATTACACAAGCACATAAACACCAAGAGATGGGATCTTTGGAGACCATCATGGACTCTTTACTCCATTCCATCTGAATATTTAATATTAATGTAGTCTGTATTTCTACATAACAGTTCTCTGAAAGGAAACTTTGCTGTGTGCCAGATAATACTTTTTGATCTTCTTATTTTACCTTTCCTTACCCCACCCATGATTATTACTATCAAAGCTTTAGGGCATAACATAGTGCTAAAATAGAACACTTACTCCAAAAATTTAATTAACAAGCAACATGAAATAAAAGGCCATTTGCATATTGTAGGCAAATAAAAACATTATCACCAGGAGAAGTGAGTCAGAATATATAAAATATAATAGCTAATATTAAATAGCTGGGGGTGAGAGTTGGAATAATGAGCAGCCTCTGTACAGAGTGCATGTCAATCAATTACTCTGGCCCTATTGGAGCACCTGCCTAGAAGTCCTTGCTGTGCCTGGTTAACCCATCAGTTGCTGAATAGTGGGGAGGTCTCTGGTGGGGATTCTGGGAAGAGGGGCTGAGCAGTAATTGCGGAGAACCCTAGGGGATCTCAGCAGTCACTATTTACTAAGACATTTTTATTACCTAATACTCTATGGCTAAATAGTTAAAAGAATTAAAAATTCTCGAATGCTTTCAAGGTTGGAGCCAGTTCATGGGGTCAGGAGAGCTGTCTCCAGGCCTGCATTCTACTCCCCTTCTTTTTCCATCCCTGCCCCATCCTTTTCATGCAGCACCTGGTGCACACTCAGGTGACCCAGCCTACATGTCGAGGATCCACGTAAACACCCCTCAAACAGATGGTCCCCCGCAGGCCTCGGAATGTGGCAAGGTCTACCATTAGGAATGTAGGCTCAGGAAAGGCTCCTTCAGGCCCTGAGAGTGGACGTGGAATCCTGATGGCGGGGAATCCCAGGGTCCTGTGACCCAGAGCATGGTCTAGAACTGTGCTGGGCAGCACAGCAGCCACACGTTGGCTCCAGAGCACTGGTCGAGATGTTCCGTAAATGTAAAGTACACAACCAATTTCGAAGACTTAATACAAAAAATAAAGGGCGTAAGGTATCTCATCAATAATTTTTATGTTGATTATGTGCTGACATGGTAGTGTTTTGGATATACTATTGGGTTAAATAAAATATATAATTAAATTAGTTCTAACTGTTTTTTTCTCATATAGCTACTAACAACTTTAAAGTTCCATGTGTAGCTTGCATTTGTGGCTCCCATAACATTTCTGTGGAACAGCGCTGCTCTAGAAGGGGGAAGTATGGCTCTGCTAGGACACATCTCCTGCTACCTTGGACCCCTTGCCCTGTGAGGAGGAGGAGCTAGAGCAGAGCCCTCTAAAGCATGGAGTCCCAGGCAGGAGCCTTTCTCGCCCCAAGGTGGTTTTGCTTTAAGGTGATGTTTATAGTCTATTTGGTCTCACTCTGTCATGGCTAAATGACTCCAAATCTCTCTCCTTTGCCTACTTCCGGGTTTTGCCCAAGGCAAGAAGATGGTCTTCCTCACCTTCCACCTGCCCACCCCCACTGCCACTGCCACCACCACCACCGCTTTTGAATCAATATAACCAGGCACAGAAAGTAAAATTGTTCTGTATTGACATGTATCTTTCAAGAAGCTGTTATTCTTTGGGTGAAACAGAATCTAATCACTAAGCAATTTTTCTACAGGGAGAGGGAGACTTTTCACTCCCCTTCCCCTTGGTTTGTAGAGTACATTCATCTTTGATAATTGATTATTCGGGTGGAGTAATGATGTAGGCTCAGGAATACGTTTTTTGATTCGAAGGGTATAAAAAGTGCTATATGTGTTAGGGGTTAATGTAAGCTCTGTGGAATTACAATACGGATGTCTTCTAAGGAGAAAATTCACTAATCGAATCTCTAGAGAAGGAAACTTTTAGAGAGTCCCTTATGACTCGCTTAAGAAATTCTTGTGGATAGTATGTTGCTGTATGATGGCTTTAAGAATTTATGGTGAATGCTTCAGACCATGGCTTTAGTGTTTCAACAGAAACAGTGGCTTACTTAGGGTGGTGGTGCCTCTTGCTCTTGAATAAATCTGATCTGAGCTTATAAGTAGGAAGGAGTAATGATTTAGATGTCTGAAATCTCTTTAGTTTATTGTTTCTTTTCTTATCGTGGCAAAGAGTGACTGTTAAAACTTTTTCCTCCTGGGCACGTAGCTGGCCTACATTTCCCAGCATCCCTTACAGATGGCTGTGGCCATGTGACTGAGACTGGCCAATGGGATGCTAGTGGAGGTGATATATTCTTGTCCAATCATCTACCCTTTCTCCTTTTCTTCTGCCTATGAGATGCAGAGTATAGGGGCACATGGGCACCACCTGAGAACTCTTTAGGAATGCAGAATCTTTAACCTTCTCCTAGGTGCAGGGAATCAGAATCTGCATTTTACCAAGATCCCCGGGTGATACCGATGCTCATTAACATTTGAGAAATATTGCCCTTTGAGATGACAGAGCCAGTAGATGGAAAGATCTTGGGTCCCTGCCTTGTGGCTTAGAGGAGAGCCACCCAGGAGTGTGGCTTCTTGAAGCAGCCTGTTTAGATTGGTACATAAACAGGAAGTCCAATTTTATCATGATGAGGTCACTGAGATTTTGGAGTTGTTTGTTATAGCAGTTAGTCTTCCCTGGATAATATACTCACAAAGTATTTAAACAATGCCATGTACCTACAATGTATCCCCTTCTTACCAATACATTCTGCCAACCAAAATGATCATGTTGTACCTACAATGTCCAAAATGTTTAATACAGACTGAGGTAGACCTTATAAATGGTATTAGTGAAGCCTAGTGGACAATTTTAAGAAATCACCAACATTACAAAACGTTGTCACCCTATATATGCTCTGTAAATGTTCCTAGCTCCCTCACTTTTTTGTCTTTTTCTTCTTCAATATTCTCCTTCACTTTTCGGTAGCAGCAAGATTAAGAGGTGAAAACTGCCATTACTCCAGTGAATGGGTGAGGTCACTGATTTGCACAATCCCTATGAGAGCCCAATTAAAAGAAGATACAGAGATAAGCATGTACGTTTTCATCTCTCTTAACTCCATTATCTTATTGTCATTTGGCTGTGATTTATTTAGGTCAACATTGATTTCTATAGCTTATTTAGATAGCTAGAATGATAAAAATATCTTTTTGTTATCACAAGGAGTACAATTATTTACATATTTACCTATTCATCCATTCATTCTTAGTATACAGAACAGTCCAGTCAGGAACAATCTGTAGTACCTATGATAGGTACAGAAAAGCCCTTAAAGATTAGCCTCTAAGGTGTTAACAGGAGAGATTTACTGATTTATATTTTTCCCTATGGATCTGGAGATACAGGGTATTAACAAGATGGATGAGTTATTGGGGGTGCATTTGTATGTCTCAGGGTGCATGCTGTCTCTGATAATTGCTGTCTGTGTTGGATTGGGCAGAGCCAGTATCTTAAAACCTTCACTAGAATTTCCTATATTGAGACATTTAAAGTTAAGAAATCTAGGTAATTTTTGCTTATCGGTTTAAATTGTGCATAGGACTAAATTATTAAATAACCAGCATGTCTAAGCCTTACCCTTTTCTTTAATTACACACATATCCATGCATGCACACACATACATGCACACGTGCTGAGGAGGAAAAAAAAGCTGAAGGGATTTTGTCCGTGCATGCATGCGTACATATGCACAGACACACACAAGAGGCACATGTACACATGTATGGACCTGTGCATGAACACACAAATCCCATCAACTTCTTTTTTTCAGCCAGTCATTATAGAGAGGAATGACAGCTTTTATTTGCTGCAAAAATTCAAGTGGAAGAACGTCATATACAAGAACTACCAGCCTAGTGGTAGAGAAAAGAGGATTCTTTGAAGCTCTTTTTAGTCAGTCTGTAGTAGCAATAGTCCAGTGTTTCCCAACTTGAGGGTGCCCTCAAGGCGTTGAAAACATTAGGTACCACTGTGATCGAGGTTTTACCAAAGTTTAACTTTCCTTCACTTCTCACCTAAAATATCTTGAGGGTGATCTGTGCTCAGATTTGTTTTAAGGGTGGGGGGAATATTCACCTTCTGAAGTAAAAGAAGGAACCATTTGTCCTCTGTCTGGCTTCTATCATGAAACTTCATAACCCAAGAGCACATCTTGACTTCAGCTTTGTTATCTTTAGTGGTAGAGGAGAGGAAACAGTAATCTGCAAAGTGTGAGTTCAATTACCCTGACCTTTCATATTGAAATCTGAATTCTTAATAAGTGTTTTATGTGCATTTTATCATTTAACCCTTACAACAACCCTATGAGATAGGTAGTGTTATTATACCACTTTGCTGAGGAGGCAACTGAGACACAGAAATTAAGTAACTTGCCCAGCATTTCTTGGGATTCTAACCTAGGCCATCTGGCTCCAGAAGCTGAACTCTTAACCACACTGTTCTCCTGCAGGGTCGATGAGCTTGCCATGCCTCTTGGTCATTCCCTAAGGTGTGGCATTTTGTGATTCGGGATCTGCCTAACTCATTTAAATATGGAAGTTTCACAAAGATTCAGGCTGCTCAGGGATACAAAATGGCTCATTGGCAGGGTGGGGCTTCCAAGGAAATCGATTTCATTCCTTTCCTAATGGGCTGCGCTAGTTTGCAAAAATCAAGAACTGTGATGATTTAAGATGCATCTGAACTCTTTTAGATTTCCATAGAACCTCACTCAGCAGTCCTTTTGAGATTATGTCATAGTTCTTTTGTGTAATCTAGTAATGCCTTTTAGAGGAGGAAGCCGGTGTATTTTACAAATGTTATCTTATCCTTACAACACCCTTGAAGCTCAGTAAGTGATATTAGTTACTGTTTGGGGGATTACAAAAATTAGGTTGTGGTTTTTAATGTTTATTTGTATAGCAATGAGAAGTGGTACACACACACCCATACTTATATGCATATTTGTAAACATGTGTTATGTATATTATTATATACACGTATGCATCCTCCCCCCAGCATTGATGTGTGTAATTCAGGTGGTATTTGGTTGACTCCCTCCTAATATTTTGCAACTGCCACTAATTGTGATGGTTATTGCACTTTAAAATGTTAAACTTTTAGAATATGTGAGAAGTGAGCAATTTGGCATTGGATCTAGCACTGTGTCCTCAAGTCCCTTTCATGTGCTCAGTGGATTTTTATTGAGTGCCAATTGTGTGCCAGGCAGTGGCATTACAACAGTGACCGAAACAAAGTCACTCCACTTGAGGACCTGAATGTCTAGTCAAGGAGCTAGAGAGAAAACAAATATATCCTCTGTCAGGTGGGGGTAAGCGCTTCTGATGACAAATAATGTCGGCTGAGCTATGGTGACATTTCAGCAGAGGACTGCACGAGCTCTCCCAGGCTTTTCTTGCTCTAAAGCAGTAGTTCTGAACCAGGGGTGAGTTTGCAGTAACTGGAGATATTTTTCTGCCCTACCTGGGGCAGGGCTGCTGCCAGGATTTCCCATTCAGAGTGATTTGAGAGGATCTCAGTCCACCTGTAAAGAGGAAAATACCCTCTTAGATTTGTAGGGCCACAGCCTCTTATGCTGTGCCTGGAACATACTGGCAGACACCTTTCCTGCTGGGGATTTTGCAAAATCTGGGGACGTTTTTGGTGGTCATGCTTCGGGGAAGGGTGCTGCTAGCATCTAGTGTGTGAGGCTGGGAGTGCTGCTAACATCCTGCAGTGTACAGGGCAGCTGCCCACAACAGAATGCTCTGGCTCAGAATGTCAGTAGTGCCAAAGTGGATAAACCTCTAGAACCACACTCCCCAGGGGTTCAGTAGACTTTCCCGAGTGGGCATGGAAAGGTAAACTCAACTCCCTTTCTGCACGACCCCTTTTTCTGGCCCATGAGAGCCTATGCTGTGGCCAGTCGCGGTGACAGAATGGTTTTCTGCAGGGCATCCATGCTCACGGCAGGATCAGATGCCATCTTCATGCTTTGACTTGCCAAGGACATTCACCAATAAAATGCGCGTTCAGGGAGACAGCTGTCATGACACAACATGTTTTTCCCATGACACACATTTCTTCGTCCCTCTCCAATAACCTCGACTCTTGAATGGGTGAGGGACATTTCCTCAAGAGCTGTTTATCTGGGCTTTGGGGCTGTCTTGTGAATTCTATTTAAAAATACTCAAAGTCCCTGAGATCTTTGGATCTAAATAACATACTGGAACCTTCCCGTCCCCTCCTCTCCTTGGGGCTATGGTACCAACAGAAGATGAAAGCTTTATTTCATTTTCAAAAGTATTTTATATTTCTTTATTTTGTACCCTCTTGATAATTGATCCTCAGCTGCCAGAATTTCCCATTCAGAGTGATTCGAGAGGATGCCCAGGCCACCTGTAAAGAGGACAATACACTCTTAGATGTGTAGGGCCATAGCCTCTTATGCTGTGCCTGGAACACACTGGCAGACCCCTTTCCTGCTCAGAGTATGTGGTAAGGGGGCAAGAAGCAGTATGGTGGCTTCTCCCTGGAGAAGCAGCTTCAGCCCATTGTGCTCCTGCACTCCTGTGCATTAAGGGTGAGAACACATTGGATTCTTTTTTTGAGATGGGGTTTTGCTCTTGTTGCCCAGGCTCAAGTGCAAGGCACGATCTCAGCTCACTGCAACCTCTGCCTCCCAGGTTCAAGCAGTTCTCCTGCCTCAGCCTCCTGAGTAACTGGGATTACAGGCATAGGCCACCATGCCCAGTAAATTTTGTATTTTTAGTAGAGATGGGGTTTCTCCATGTTGGTCAGGCTGGTCTCGAACTCCTGACCTCAGGTGATCTGCCCGCCTTGGCCACCCAAAGTGCTGGGATTACAGTTATGAGCCACTGCGCCCGGTGACCACATGGGATTTTAAGACATCTGATGCTGAACCAAATGCAGCTCTTGGGAGGTGGCTCTGAGCCTCCCAGCCACAAGGTAGGGGAGCTCAAGGATGTTTTAGGAGTAAGCTTGCAAGAGGGTATCAGAAAAAATTGTTTTTCTTTGAATCTCCCCAGAATACATCATGTAATTCACCTCTTGAGGGGTCCTAGAAAGACCACTTGCCATCCCAGTATCTAGCCAGTCCTGGAGTGGACCCAGTCAGAGTGCATGAACTGTGATACAAGGCTTATGTCTTGGTTTTTTTCACCTCCTGCAAGCCAGGAGCCTCCCAACTACCCACAGATTGGAAGGGACTTGGTGCAGGGATATGGCTTCGGGTGACAACCCACCTATCAGAGCTATTCAACCACTGAACAGCATGGTTGTCAGTCTGAGGTCGCAGTGATATCAGGAGGTGGCAGTTTTGGCAGCTGACAGCCCTCACAGATGCCCTTGTGCAGAATGAACCTATCAAGCATTTTCCCTACTGGCTATGAAATGGAAAGGGAGGCAAGACATTCAATTGCTGCACAGGAAGGAAAGCAGTCAGGGTGGTTGCCTGAGCGTCCAGGTCCCAGACAGGTCTGTTCTCCATGGAATACATTAAGGGATCGATTTACCTGTCTTGGAGCTGCTTCACACTGCAGTAGAGGGACTGTGCCGAGTGTCATGCAATGGCCAGTTATCTTGCAGAACTTCTTTGTTTCTGCAATTATTAAAAGTTTTCCTGGCAGTTTTTTTGTTTTGACCAAGAGTCTTTCCTCCAAAAATCATTCTCTCCATCCTCTCAGAACCCTGGATAATTCTCTCCTGTTTGTCGTTTGCATACCATGTACCTGGAACTCTTACGTTCTGGTTAAGTATTCTAGCATAAGAGAGAGGAAGCAAAATAAGTCAGCAGAGGATACTTTCAGCATACTGTGACTTTTAGAATTTTCAGTTAGTGATACTAACGTTTCATAGCCTGTACCAATAATCAACTTTTCTTTCCCCTGAAGACAAAGTAGCATGGTTGTGACCTATCTATACTGACTTGTTTTCTTCATGCATGCATTCAACAAATCTTAATTGAGTGCATGTTATGTTCTAGGCGTGGGGCTGGGCTGACCCTCTGGGAAATGACAAGATGAAATGAGACACATTCCTCCTCTCAAGAAAGTTTGTGTGGAATGTAGAAGATCATTCATTGGTTTAGGAGATTGTAAACTATCCTGGAACACAGTGGTTTAGGATGAAACAAAGCAGTGCACAAATGAACGCTCTAGTCAGTGAGGCTCCATTAGAGGTTCCTCAAGGGTGGGGACTGCGTTGAGTGTCAGGAGACTCCTAGGGTCAGCACAGTGCCCAGCGGCTGGTACGTGCTTTCTAAGTATCAGCTGAAATGCTAGAGCAGCACGGCCTAGTGGGGAGGGAGAGAGAAAGGGAGGAAGAGAGGGGAAGGGATTGAGGAAACTGACCTAGATTATGGGCAGTGCTGGTCCCCCACTCTCAGCCCATGTGGCTTGGGAGAATGAGCCTGTCTCTTGATGCTGTGAACTATCACCAAGAGATCCCCTACCTTGCTCCCCAAGTTCACCACCAGGCTTCTCTCCATCTCAGAGCTTATTGGAAGGACATGGAATCCTCTGGAGGGAGTTCTCCATTGAAAACAAAGACAATAAATTCCAAGTGGCAAATCTCATAGGTGGCCCTGAGTCCCTGTGGAGATTTTTCCAGTCCACCCCTTAGTTGAAGTAAGGCAAAATTTGTTTTGGGGTTTCATAACAGTGATATAAGTGCATTGCTTTGAAGCAGTTTTTGAGGGAGAGGGGAAAAGCCTGAGTTTTGGAGAACTACATTTGTGGAACCCAAGAAAGTGATACATCTTCCCTCCTCCCACCCCTCATTGGGGGAGATGACATGGGGCATACTTCCCTATGTGCTTTAGGGGGTCTCTACAGAAAGGGGGAAATGGGATTTTGCTCCTTGAGTTTGCTGAGGGTAGGACCTGCAGACTTGCTGTGGTGCCTTCAGAGCAAGAGGGAAAGAACACAGAAATAGATACCACCAAAAGGGATGAGGATTTCAGATGGCACACAGAGCCTGCTGAGGGCATAGCCATGCACCGCTGTGCTGTGCCTTTTCCTCTGACATCCCTTTGCCCACATATAGGAGACAATCCCCTTACAAAGAGCCAAGAGCAAGCCTGAAGCCTTCTGGGAGTCCAGTCGGCTTGGAAGTGAGGGAGGAAGCTGGGAAAGAGTGAGCTTAGGTCCGTGAACAGTGATGAGTTCATGAAAATATTTGAATCTACCTGAATAGAAAGATTATT
The DNA here is from genome assembly GCF_029289425.2 of Pan paniscus. Taxonomy (NCBI): domain Eukaryota; kingdom Metazoa; phylum Chordata; class Mammalia; order Primates; family Hominidae; genus Pan; species Pan paniscus. The sequence goes on from NC_073264.2 coordinate 73,287,413, forward strand.
TTAAACTAGGGAAGATTTATTTTAAACTGGAAGAGGCTGAAAATATAAAGTCCACTAATCTTGTCTGTCTCCATGAACTTTTACACATACGCACATGTGCACACACACGCTCGCCCATGTAATGTTCACTTAGGTCAAGATACAGACCAACCCACCACCCCAGAAGGAGCTCTTGTGCCCCTTTCCAATCTCTCCCCAAGATAACCATTATTCTGACTTCCATCAATTAATCAATTTTGCCTATTCTTTAACTTAACATAAATGAAATGATATGTGTACTTTTTTGTGTCTGACTTTCTTCTCCTCAATATAACATTTATGAAATTTATCCAAGATTTTGCATGTATCATTTTTTTAATGCTGTGTATAATTCCACAGCATGAATAAACCACAGTTTGTTTATCCATTCACCTGTTGATGGAAATTTGAGTTATTTCTAATTTTTGTTTTTTTCAAATGAAACTGCCGTGAACATCTTGTGCATATCTTTTGGTGGACATAGGCACCCATGTCTCTCAGATGGATAAGATTCGAATTATAGGTTCCATAGGCCACATATAGGTAGGCCTATTTGTATCTTTATATTTGATTTGTTCTATTCTTCTGCCCATGACAAAGGTAGTAAACAGGGTGTCTTTGAGCAGGGAGGCTGAAAATGCTCTCTTGTGAGCAGGGTAAGTAGATGGCTTGTGCTGGTGCAGAAAGGCAGGATGCTGGAGAAATCCCAGGGGAAGCATGGCACCAATCCAACCAGAGACTAGGGAAGACTCATTAAGGATAACTTTTTACTACATGTAGGTCCAGGGAAAGCTGACATGGGAATAATGATTAAAAGGACTCAAGTAAAGGGGCAGAGAGGTAGATTTAAGTAATGGAAAGATTTTTGGTCTGCTTTCTAGTTTTGTCCTCTAGCACAATACAAAATAATTGGCTGTGGGTATATTACAGGATCCCTTAGATCTTATTGTCTCATTTATAAAATATAAAGGCTGTACAGGGTAGTTCCTAAATGGCCTTTGAGCTTTCATCTTCTCATAATTGCATCAATAATGGCTTAGTTGTAAATGACCAATTCTAGTAATAGGAGAAAATCGCATGGAAATTACTGAGAAAAGCCCAGTTTACTTCATGCTGTTATCTTAACATCCACAACTACATGTCGAGAGAATACGAAAATGTGTTCTTAGGCTTTTCCTTGTTCAACCAGTCTAGCCATGTGCCATTGGTCCTTCAAGGGCAGTGGCTGAGCCTCTTTTCTTCCTCCCCCACTTTTTGCTCCCTACCAGACAACCTTCTCCCATAGGTGCTAGTCTGTTTCCTCCCTGACTCGCATTCCTGCAGCCAATGCACCTGCTGGTCTGCTGGCTGTTCTTTCTCACTCACTGAAAACCAGATCTCAGGATGGACATAGGTTGGTGGACCATTTTCTTCCAGTCATTCATTCATTCACTTACAGATTAACTCCAGTTACAGTCACTGTAGCTAGCATCACATACACTAAGCTATCTCTGATACTCTTCCAGACATTGCCTAAGGCTGTGGCCACCCAGCCCCTGCCCTACTGGGTGGAGCCCACACTTGTGATATCTCAGAGTGCTTCATCCAACCAAAGAACCCAGCCTTCTGCAGGAGGGACACCCCTTTCCCCCTCAGACAGTCCTGATTCTGGCATATTACCAGAGGCCAGTCTTTCCTGATCTCCTCCTATCCTGAGACGTTCTAGGCCTCCTTGAGTTCCAGTTCGCTCTTTCAAGAGCTGCACCAAAACATCTTTACAACTTGTGTTTATTATTTGCTGAAGTTTAGCTATCTTAATAAAGAATTATACTTGTGATGAAGGCAGGGCCAGGTCAGTTTGTCTTTCTATTCTTGGTTCTTAGCTTGTTATCTGGTATATACAAAATGTTTCATGAAAATTCTTCGTATTGAAGAAAGAGAAGGGTTTTGCCAAAAGCCCTACTCAAGGCTGGGAGGTACTGACGCATTACTGACACCTAGGGATAGGCTACCTAAATTGCAGGGTCATGGACTATGACAAAACAGAGTGTTAGTAGTGAACATCTCAGGTAATACCACATAACTTTTTAAAGGGGAAAGGTCTTCCTAATTTCTATAAATAGTTCAAACTTTCAGACTTAGAATAGTCCTGCACTTGTGGCAGTGCCCTCATAGATCCAGAAAGAACTGATGTTATCTGATCTTGGGGAAAGTCCCCGCCTTGGGTTTGTAAATATCCGTACTGACGGTTTCTAGACATTTATGCACGACGTTTTGTCATGTGGGATCCAGCACATATTTCTGACCTGGCGAAAACTAAGAATATCTCAATCATAAAAATAACCAGAAAATCATAAAACAGAAATCTGGCCCAAGATTTTCTCTGGAAAAGTAAGAAGCTGCTTTGAAAGGTGAAAATAGACCAGTGAGCCCCCGCATTGGAACAGATTATTCCAAAAATTGTGAGCAAAGGTCTTTTTCTGTATTGTGCAAGTTAATCTCCTTTGCCCCTTTTTGTGGCTGAAATGCATGCCTAATCTGCATATGAGTGCCAGCCCCAGGTGGGATGGGGCATGCTGGGATTCCTAAAATTCAGCTGGCTTGCTTGAAGAGGGCTATCAGGCTAGATTTCATGTCTCAACAATTTCTAGCCGGTCTCCCTGAGCTGGCAAGCACCGCTCAGTTTATAATAGTGCCTGGCACATGGTAGGTCCAGTGTTTATTAAACTAACAGATATTCCCAACAGGTGTGGGCAGCAGTGCTGCTAATTAGCAGTAACATAGCCGCATGGCAGGGACAGGAAAGGGGAGCCTTCTGTGTGTCCCTACTATATACAATGTATGACTCCAATCTCAAAAGAAGCAGAGAATACTCAGCCAAATATTTGCATTGATTCCTGCCAACAACATTTTTTTGTGACTTGTATGTTCCCTTCCCCACCCCCCACCCCCTGTACTGTTAACTTCATATTTGAAGGGGGTTATACTTTTAGGTTATTTGTGAATTGAGTCAGCTCATGTAACAGTGATTCTCAAAGTGTGGTCCCCAAACCAGTGGGATGGGCATCACCTGGGAACTTGTTAGAAATGCAGATTATTGGGTCCCACCCCAGACCTACTGAATCAAAAATCCTGGAGGTGGATCCAGCAATCAGTGTTATAATGAGCCTACCAGATGATTCTAATGCACATTGAAGTTTGAAAACCACCATTGTTTAAGGATCACAACAAATCCAACAGCACTGTCAGAAGAACAACTCCTTATTCTAATGGGTCAGGTGCTTTCTGTGTTGGCTGTCCTGCAGAGCATCTCTAGTGATAGTTGTATTTTTCAGGATTAGAGGTGCAAAACTAATGGGAGTTTAAGAAGGAAGTTTGAGCCTTTACTGCTGGGAAAATCACAAGCCAAGTTTATTTCTCTTCCATTATTTGTATGGTAGCTAAAACTGCCAAGGACTACTGTGATCTGTTGAAACATCAGTGTATCACATCTCTTCTTACATCTGAGCTGGCATTTTGGGTGTAGTGCTTCAGTAGCAGATGTATTCCCAAGCAAATGAAATCTTAGCCACCAGAAATCTTGAGTTGGACTAGACAAAGGCACCTCTCCAGATAGCAGCTGTTGTTGGAATTGAATATAAGAGATGCTTAATCAATGTTTGTGTAATTGAATAGAATGGGAAATGAATGGCTCACTCCAAACTTTATACAAGGCAGATGAAGGCAACTTCGATCTTAACCTTTATGATACATAGCTTTTTGTACTACCCTTGAGAAAATCTCAGTCTCGGGTTATCATAGACTCAATTGGCTATCATGGGAAATTCTGTCTCAGTGATGCTCCACATCTATTTAATTGAGGTTTATTATCAGTTTCAAAAATGGAAAATTCACCTCACATATTTTAAATAGCCAAGATAGCCAGAGTGTATGTTGTGGTTTCAATATGTCCCCAAGAGTTCTTGTGTTAGGAGCTTGGTTGCCTTTGCAGTAGTGTTGAGACGTGGGGCCCTTGGGAGGTGATTGAATCGATGCTGTTATCATGGGAATGAGTTTGCTATCTTGGGAGTGGGGTCCTGATATAAATGATACATTTGGCTGCCATTTTCTCTTGTTTCATGTGCTTGCTTCCACCTTCCCCCTTCCACCATGGGACAATCCTGTCCAGATGCCTGTGCCATGCTCTTGGACTTCCCAGCCTCCAGAACTGTGAGAAATAAATTTCTTTATAAATTACTGAGCATTCTATTATAGCAGCACAGACTAAGACTGTGTAAGAAAGCTCCTATATTATAACTCTCTCCTTCTATTTGTATTCAGGTTTTCTCTTAATTCTGGAAAGTTTGGGCAGCAGCTGGGAATGGGAATTTATTATAAGACATCCCTTCAGTGTCTCTACAGAATTGCTTTAATAAAAGTACTTTGCTTTATTTGTCCCCATTTAATTATAATTCACATCAGAGAAAGCTATTGTTAAAATTTTTTGTTTAGTTCAGTGTGGGGAATGGGATTTTCCATCCCTTGACCTTCATGACTCAGTAAGGAGCAGATAAAATAATTTTCTTTGCTGGGTGATTATTATGCCTCAGGGACAAGTCATATTTAAGACCTGATAGTTTGATTCAAGCTCTCATAATTGCTGTGCAGACAGTGTTCAAAGCCAAAGTCTTCCTGATCATAAGGTGCTGAGAGGACATTCATTTTTTGCCATCATTCAGAGCTCTGCAAGAGAGCAAATTGCTTGTTACTTAAATGTGTTACCTTTGAAGAATAAAAATCTGAATTGACACTGCTGGTATTTGAGCCTTCAGGTGTAGGGACTTGGAGCACCTATGTATACCATGGAATGTGGCTTAACAGGACTAAACTGATTCCTTCTGCATAATGTGCTGTATACTGATTTGCACTGGATGGAGTAAAACCTCTTCAACCATATTTGAAAGATTGATATTTACTCTAAAAAGCCTATACCTTGATGATATGGTAAAATAATCAGGTTCTCTATAATCTTGAATACTAGTAAGCTGTTTCTTTGCCTTCCTAATAACATGAGGGTTTTTAGTTTTTGTTTTTAACCAGCATTTGAGTACCTACTATGTGCCTAATAGAGTCAGAGTGACTCACATTAAAATTAACTGGAGTTACCAAAAATTTGTCCTTCTTACACAAATATGCAATGACAACAGAATGATTATCAGTAATAAATGTATGTGCACTTGCAGATTACTAAGTGACTGATTTACCACAAAAAAGGAAAGGAACATTACTTAGATTTGTTGCTGTCCACTCCTTGTTTTTCATTATGGTTCAGTTTGGATTTTCACCACAATTCAGACATGAAAACTATTCTTTCCATAATGAAATCAGGCGTGAGGTTTTTTTTCATTCTTTTCTTTAGAAAATGTATAGCTTAGGCCAGGCGCAGTGGCTCACGCCTGTAATCCCAGCACTTTGGGAGGCCGAGGTGGGCGGATCACGCGGTCAAGAGATCGAGACTATCCTGGCTAACACGGTGAAACCCCATCTCTACTAAAAATACAAACACATTAGCCGGGCCTGGTGGCACACGCCTGTAGTCCCAGCTACTCGGGAGGCTGAGGCAGGAGAATTGCTTGAACCCGGAAGGCGGAGGTTGCTGTGAGTTGAGATCGTGCCAAGAGAGACTCCATCTCAAAAAAAAAAAAAAAGCAAGCAAGAAAGTAAGAAAGTATAGCTTATATTTTCTATTAACTCCAACCAAACAAAATTTAAAATGCTAGGTTGCACTCCGTAGTGCAACCCAATAGCACCATGGCTTTTTAATTCCCTGAGAGAGAGATGGTGGACAGGGTGTTCTGGGAAACTGCTGACAGTAACATCTGTCCATACCAAAAGTCAAGTGAAAACTTGGTTCACATGAGAGCAAATGAAAATATGATGTTTTAAAGAAGCTGGGAAAAAGTCAGAGAAGTGCTCCCACTATTTTAGATGAGCTCAGCAGCAAGTTTCTAATAGGTAAGAGGGAAAATCCATTGTGGGGAAATGTGCCAATGACTGTTTTTGGTTAAAGGTTTGAATGGGCACGATTTAGCAGAACTTTACAAACTGTGTCTTGAAGCGCTTTGGAAAAACATTTAGTGTTGTTGTCGTTGATGGTTTTTTTTAATACTCTCTGTTGTTCAGGTTATATGTGACTGAAAGAAAGAATGATGTAGTTTCAGTTACTTCCATGACCCACCCCGGGCTAGCACCTCCTTCAGCCACATGGTAAGGTCCCAGAAACATTTGATAGAGACCACATGAAAGTAGATGCTTACGCAGATGTGACTTTTGAAATACATTCTTCCTGGCTTTCAGATGTGCTATTAATTGCAGGTTTAAAAGCCCTTTTTTGTTTGATCTGATAAGGTAGGCTTACTTTATGTCACCTTAAAATGAGGTTAAGCCAAGAATTGCAAGATATAAAGTATTCAATGACTACTCTCCATTTCTGCTGGGAAAAAGACCATCTGCTTAGGTAATTGCATTGTAATACTCAAACCTGGCTGAATTGCTTCTGTCCCTGCAAACGTCTCTTCTGTCTTTTACATTCACAGTCATATATCTCTCCTGCATGTAGATCCAAGACCCAGTGTAGCCTTTTGTATAATTTGTAGGATTAATAGACTCTGGGTCTGGCCTAGTACTTATATTGTAGGTCTATAAATTATCATAATAACATAGGTATAATTGCAGGTAGAGTTTTATATCTGGGTCTGCAGTGGTTTGATCATTCACTCACTGAGAACAATTATTAATCTTCATCTCCAAGGTAGGACACACAGTTCCAATTGGTACATAAATAGTACATACATTTACAATACAGCAGGGGGACATTGTCTTTGAAAGAATGTGAATAATACGTTAAACCTGGAAGCTGGGAGGGGGACATACAGTAAGTGGGAAAAGAGATATTGCAGAAAGTTTAAAAACAGAGAAGAAGAAAATAAAATAAATACCAAAGCAAGCATGCTGATATCTTAAATTAGGTGCAAGGAATTCTTTTTCCTTCTGTGCCTCAGAGCTGCCTCTATGTGGCCATATGTGCCTTGAGGGGGAAGGAGTATAGTAAGCTTTGGGAATGATGATTCTTCATCTTGCAGGATGTAGTTGCTTGTGTTGGCTCAACTCAGGGTAAATACTCTAGATGATTGATGTATGAAATCCTAATAGTATGCCATTTAGGAGATTGTTTACCATCAGTCTCCACATTCAAACTTTTTCTTGTGGGTTTGAATGTTCTGTAGTTTCTGTAATATTGAATTCAAATGTTTGCTTTTGATTGGACTTTCCTAATTAAAAGCAAATTTATTGTCCCTACACCTTGCCTCTACTTAGCCCAATCTCACACACCCTGTGAGGCTTTTTTCCAGATGTTATTTCTCCTTCTTGAAGCTTCTTACAGGCAGAAACTGGACCTCATTCATCTTTTTGTCTTTTACAGTGCTCTTGCAAATATTTATTGAATAAATAAATGACATAATTTATACAGTCTGTGAGGCTTACAAATACCTTCTTTAAGCTATTAGTAAAACGAAAGTACTGGCAGAAAGTGATTTCTTGTTCATATAACAGAAGTATTTTACTTTCAAACACACACACACACACACACACACACACACACACACAGAAAGAGGGAGAGAAAAAGAGAGAAGCCCAATGCAACAAACCACTTAAGGGAAACCATGAAAATGGTATCTTTGTTGAGAGTTAATGAGTTTATAGTTAATTTATGCTTTCCTTGGAATACATATTATACTCATTATGTACAAGTAAATTATGACTGTTTTTACACCTATCACAGATATTCCAGATCTTAAAATGCTCTGTTTGAAATAAAAGGCAGAAGGGGGGACTTGGGCATATTCCCTTATAGTTATTCTTGTGTCTCTTATGGAATAGATGCAAAAAAGTCTAATTTGCCTTTCTGTCACTTGGCAAAGTTTATTATTTGCTTAAGCACAAGAAGATAAATGTTTTATCCTACTGGCAAAAAGTATTGTTTGCACAAATGTAAAATTCTGTTAAATGTATTTATATGTATTGTCTTAGTCAGGATTCTCTAGAGGGACAGGACTAATAGGATAGATAGATGTACATATGAAAGGGAGTTTATTAAGGAGTATTGACTCACATGATCACAAGGTCAAGTCCCACAGTAGGCCATCTGCAAGCTGAGGAGCAAGGAAGCCAGTCAGAGTCCCAAAACCTCAAAAGTAGGGAAGCCAACAGTGTGCCCGAAGGCCCAAGAGCCCCTGGCAAACCACTGGTGTAAATCCAAGAGTCCAAAAGCCGAAGAACTTGGAGTCTGATGTTCAAGGGCAGGAAGCATCCAGCGTGGGAGAAAAATAAAGACCAGAAGACTCGGCAAGTCTAGTCCTTCCATGTTCTTCTGCTTGCTTTATTCTGGCTGTGCTGGCAGTTGATTAGATGGTGCCCACCCAGATTGAGAGTGGATCTGCCTCTCCCAGTCCACTGACTCAAATGTTAATCTCCTTTGGCAAGAACCTCACAGACACCCCCAGTAACAATACTTTGCATTCTTCAATCTAATCAAGGTGACACTCAGTATTAACCATCACATGTATGTTTCTGTTTGAGTGTTTCTGTAAATGACATGCTTTAGTTTTTGACAAGTCAAATCCTACCAAAATACCCTCATAGAAAACTCTTGATGAGAGTAATGGTTATATCCAAGTCCTCTCAATAACAAATTTATTTCAATCAATATTTAATATCACAAAATAACAGTATGACAAATGAAGGATAGAATGTGGTTAACTAGTGTAGAGTGCGAATTATTTGGACTGGATTGTGAAGTAGATGTAACTGATACTCATGGATGAACTTGCAGTAATTATAGATAATAAAAAATTACCAGCCAAGTGCTGTGGCTCATGCCTGTAATCCCAACACTTTGGGAGGCTGAGGTGAGCGGATTACTGAGCCCAGGAGTTCCAAACCAGCCTGGGCAACATGGGGAGACCCCATCTCTACAAAAAATGTAAAAAGCCAGGTGTGGTGGTGTGCACTTTTATGTAATCCCAGCTACTCAGGAGGCTGAAGTTGGAGGATTGCTTGAGCTTGAGTCAAGGCCACAGTGAGCTCAGGCCACTGTACTTCAGCCTGGGTGACAAAGACCCTGTCTCAAAAAAAATTATAAGTCGTACATAATTTTTTCACACATCAACCACTTTCCTAACAAGTCATTGATCCTCAAAATAATCCTGTGAGTATTATTCTCTTCTTTGTAAATGGAGGAACTGAGTATCTAATAGGTGATTGCCACATCTAGGCAGCTGGCGTGGAGGGTGTTGAAGATTTGAGTCCAGTGCCTTTGACCCCAAAGCCTATGGCTGGAGATGCCTGCCAAGGCAAAACTGCCCTTACCAAAGCAGATTTTATCAGCTGATCCCATTTGTCTCTCACTAAACCGAGTCCATGAATCCTTCTCAATGTAGACAAAATCTGTCTGCTATCCTGACCTATGTTATTTCTAAGTGTATTTTGCTGGGCATTAACGCAGTTGGAATACGGCCGAGTTTGCGTAAGTTCTGTATAGTACATCACCAAGCACCTTAACGGGAGCCTGCAAATTGCCCTTGAAGGAGGTAACTTTTAGCGTCTGAGGCTTTGATGTGTTTATCTTCTCCAGGAATTTTGTTTTGCCTCCTTTGGGAGGGGAGACGTCTTCTGCTAAGCATCTACTTCCTTTATTTCCTACTGCACAAGAACTTCTGTCTAATTGGCCAACTTTGAGTGTGCTGAGGTGACCTATTTCTGTCTGGGATAATAAAAACATTCCAGATGACTGACGCCTTTTACTGGGGACAATTTGACCTGATTCTAACCCTCCTGCTCTGCCTGCCAAGGAAGATGATTACTACAGGCCTTAGTACCGACCTCTATTTACTTCATCTACATTTTTTTTTCATTTTCTTGCAAAAATAGCAGGCTTGTCCAAGTGCCTAGCTACTGTGGCAATAAGTGCTATTTAAATAGATGCCGATGTCGAATACATGTGTCCCAGCTTAAATGAGTCAGTGGGAGCAGTTGTGGGATCTGATTGCATAAATGCATGGGAATAATGTCTGTCTCTGGGGCAACAGAACTTCTTTTGAGCCCTTGAGAGGACCAGTTCAGTTGCAGAAAGGCTGATGGAATGATCACACACCTTCAGGTGAAAGGGTCAGTTTCTCCCTGAATGGAAAGTGTCAAAAAATGGCCATTTAGACTTTCTGCTTTGTAACTAGAGCAAATGCCTCAAGAAAGAGACAATGAACAGGAAAGCCCTCAAAAGCTTTAAAGGGCTTAGAAAATGTAAAGCCATTATTGTTGGTTATTCAAATATCCCTCTGATTCAAATAGATGCATTGATTTTTAAAAAAAATCTACAGTTGACATCAAGAAACTTGAGCCTCAGTAAATGAGCACTGCCTTATAGAATATTGCTGAATATGTCTTGAATAAGTTGAGAAAGCACTCGGCTGTGTGTAACTACTCATGTAAAATGCTATTGGCACAAAGATGACATTTTTTTCAAAGATGCCTCTATCATGTGGCTACAAGTAGATTGTGCTGATTCTATTCCCCTACAAAGCTCAGGGTCACAGGTGGTCTATTAGTAGTTGTTGGTTGTTAGCTCTGCCATAAGAAGATGGCATGGTTCCTTAGGCTAGATGCCTTCAGAGTTGGTGGTGGACTTGAGTGTCTACTTATGCGCAGAGATTTTCGGTCTTTTATTTCCATTTTGACAGTAGGCAGAGAAGCAGGGGACAGGCTTGAAATTTCAGTCAAATATCAATCCAGCATGAAGGAGGACACCCTGATTTTAAACACCCACTAATATTTCCTTGGAAAAAAGCCTAACACATCTCCGGCTCCAGCTCTTCTCTCCTCCCCTCCCTTCCCTCAGCCCCCAATTCTCTTTTCTTTTCCTGTCTTCAGAATATGTGAAATGGGGGAAATAATAAAACAGTCAATCTTCATTATTCACAGTTTCCATATTTGTGAATTCACTACTTGCTAAAATGTCTTCGTAACAGCAAAATCAATGCTCACTGTGCTTTTGTGGTTATTTGCAGACGTGTGGAACAGTGAAAAATTGGAGTTGTTCCCCATGCATGTTTCTAGTTGAAGTTAAACCAGGTGACAGCCCTTTTTGTTTCAGCCCTCATACTGTAAACAACTGTCCTTTTTGTGGTCAGCTTAGTGCCACATTTTAAAACATTTTTCTGCTTTTTTTTTTTTTTTTTTTTTTTTTTTGGTGATTTTACTATTTGAAATGGCCCAAGGATAGTGCCAGCCTACTGTCCAGTGTTCCTAAGTGCAAGAAGGCTGTGATGTGCCTTGGGAAGAAATATGAGTGTTAGATAAGCTTCATCCAGGCCTGAGTTGTAGTGCTGTTGCTGTGAGTCCAATGTTAGTGAATCAACAATATATACTCAATAAACAGTCTTTAAGTAGAAACACATGTTAAACAAAGTTATGTATTTATCAGTTGATGAAAATGTGACCAGAGGCTCACAGACACCTAGCCCTGTATCTCTCCCCAGAGCAATGCTTCAGTATTTGCTCAGAACCACCACAAGTAATGAGAACAGGCTAACCTACCCCTTGGAGTTGACGTGAGGATCTCATGAGCTAATGCCCCTAAAATGCATGGTGCCTTACAGTGTGCCCCATAGGTGCTAACTACAGCAGTTGTCATCATCATCATCATCAATTAAAATACGGGAGAAGAAAAAATTACCAATAATCCCACTATTGTACCTCAACAACTCTCTTCATTTGGGGTATTCCCTTTAGTCATTGTTTCGTTGCATTCACATTTTTGTATAACTGCATTAAAATGTGTACAATTTTGAATATGTCTTTGCTACCATTCTGTCATGTGCATCAGCCTGTGTTGCGACACAGCCTCCATTTCTGTGATCTTCTTGATGGAAAGCGGTAAAAACTTTGTTCCTGGGCTCATGTAAGAGCAGCTCTCTTCAAGCATAGGGATGACTTCATTGCTTACGACACCAATATGCCTTAAAATTCTGTGGTTAATTGTAAAAAAGAACTCTCTCTGAACAATAGAGAGAAAACTCTCACAGAGCAGAGAAATTTATTATGTGATCTTCTTCTCTCCAGAGGAAAATGGTGTGTTTTAAGTCAGAAGGTTTGGGTCATTATTCAATAGAACGAGGTGCTCGAGGGATTACAAAAGAAGAGTAACTCTAATCTTTGTGAGACTGATGGCCTAATACAGGTGTTGGCAAACATTTTCTGTACAGGCTCAGATAGTAAATGTGTTAGACCTTGTGGGCCATATGATCTCCATTGCAGCCACTCAACTCTGCCATTGTAGCCAAAACTATGGATAATATTAATGGATAATATTAAACAATTGAGTGTGGCTGTGTTCCTATAAAACCTTATTTACAAATAAGGCACAATTCCAAACAAAATAGATCTGAACACCAAAGTGGGCAGTTCATTTATTGCTTTATTCTTCCACAAAACTTCTAGTATGTTAGGCCTTGTCCTGGTTGGCAGTAACATCAGCAAGAGTAGCAAAACATTTTTCTGAAGTTTATAGTCTGAAGGGGGAGAGAGCGATCTTAATAAAATAATTGTATAAATGAATATATAATTGCATGTGTTGATAAATACTGCAAAGGAAGAAAACAGTGGGAAATAGGACTGTGTCAGATACTCAGGCACAAAGTTTAGGGAAGGGGCTGCACTTTGAGGTGGCCGCCAGACACTCATTGAAATAAGAGGGCCTTGATCATTGTGCAGTAAGTGATTTTTATTAACAAGAACTTAGTCATTACATACCTAGCTGTAAGTAAATGCTAGCTCTGAAGAATAGATTTTCGGTGGTCAGTTTGGCATTCAACCAGGACCAAAAGAGAATCCCCTCATTTGCTGACTTGGGGCTGGATTTATGAGTGTCGTCACTCCCTTTGTATTCTCTTTTTTGTCTTATTGGTCTTTCTAGGCAGAAATGAATACCACATGGTTGAGACACGCATAAGATTCAGGTCCATCAGGTCTTGAGCATCTTTCTGGTAACTTAAACATAAGCCAGGATCCACATATCTAACGGCTACATGGGATATAGGGTCTCATTCATAAAAATGCATACCCATACTTCTTAATATGCCCTTGCCTGTTCCTCTTTAGTTCTCTCACCCCCTGCAAATATTCTTCCTTTTTAAACCCTCAGTTTCTTCACCAAACTTTCCCAGACAACCTATCCCCAAGGACTTTCTTTATCCCTCTTTCCCAGCCAACCTGTGTACCCCTTTTCTTCTGGAGGTGCACTGAGGACTTTTCCCTCCTGCCTGATCGTCTGGGCCTCTCTGGGCTACCCGGGCCTTGCAGCTTCATGGTTCCTCCCTGAGCCTCTCTCCCTAGGGAGGGAAGCACAAGGAACTCACTGGAGTGGGCAGTTCTGTTCACACCCTGGTAAATGAAATCCTCTGCCTCATTACACTCTGCAGACAATTTCAGCATCCAGTCATGCTTATTTCTTGAAGGAAAAGGACTGTTTTTTCATCATTTGGGTCTATGACTCCACTGGGGATTAAGGAAAGAGACAACATTGTGGAATGTGTGTGTGTGTGTTGTTGGAGACAGCTTTTGCTTGGGCTGGTATCGTCTACTCCAGGATTTTCTGAAGTGACAGTGGGACAGGAAGAGGCCCATTGGTGGCTACTTAGCAACACCAAGCCCTTCACGGGCAGTGGAAAGTCACTGGGGTAATGCTCCAGACCCTCACCCTCAACAGGCTACACTTGGACAGAGACAGAGCACCCTTATGGGGCTTTCAGGGATGAGATGTGTTCATCCACAAATAAGGGAGAAGCACAGAGACTTCTACAAGTATGTAGAGGAGAATCTAGGAGATACAATGCAAGGGCTGAGAATTTGGGATATACACTTATTACTGTTGGTGTGGTCCTAGCCTTACAACAGGCTGTGCAGCCCACCAAAGCATGGATTACAGTGTTAACATGCAGAAATTCCTGATTGTACCTCTTTTCCAGCTGTTCAATCCTACATGAGTCCTTTCAAAACCCCTGTAACTTCTTACGATTAGAGATGTAGGCTGTCCCATCTAGTAAATTTGTCAAACCACTACTGGGTATCAGGTAGAAATAGAGTTCCCTCTCATCACTAGCAATATGTTTCTTTTCTCAATGGTTTGCTCTCCTTTGCTCATTTTCCAAGGAAGGTCTTCATTACTCCTGTATTTTAAAAGCTATCTTGTCAATATTATTCCAAGTGAATTTCTCAGTATATTTTAAAAGGGAAAACTAATAATGTGATCCTCTTGCTTAAAACCCTTTACAGCTTCCCAAGAGTGTTAGAATTAATGGGGCTGGTACTAGCATGCAAAATTTAAGGGAATGTCAAAAAAGTCAGTAGTCAAGATAAATAATGTTTAATGCACTATTTTAAAAATGTTCTTGGCAAACTTTCGTCCACATCTGCGTTTGTAAATGAGATTTCAACTCACACCGTGCATGTGACTGAGAGGCCACTGCAGCACGGCCAGGCCTCAGTGCACTCTCTGGCCTCAACGTAACTCCCTTGACCTTCCATGTTGTATTAGTCCTTTCTCATGCTGCTAATAAAGACATACCCCAGATTGGGTAATTTATAAAGGAAAAAGGTTTAATGGACTCACAGTTCCACATGGCTGGGGAGGCCTCACAATCACGGCAGAAGATGAAGGAAGAGCAAAGGGACATCTTACATGGCAGCAGGCATGTGCAGGGGAACTGCTCTTTATAAAACCATCAGATCTCATGATCTGTGACTTAGTCACTATCACGAGAACAGCATGGGCAAGACCCGCCTCCATGATTAAATTACTTCCCACTGGTTGCCTCCCATAGCACATGGGAATTATGGGAACTACAGTTCAAAATGAGATTTGGGTGGGGACACAAGCCAAACTGTATCATGTAACCAAATATGTTAAGCTCCATCCATGCTGACTTTGGTGGTCATGTCCATCCCGGGCCTTTATATGGGTTGTCCCCTTTCTTCACATCTCTGCTGAGCTGGCCCCTGCTCATCCTTCAGAACTCGATCAAGTCCTCCTTCCCTCTTGTTGGCCACCCTGAGCCCCAAGGTGGGATCAGGCTCCTCTGCTAGGTGTCCTCAGGGTGGTGCGTGGGGGTCGTTAGTATTTGTCCTTAGAATACCTGGCAAGCAGACATGCACGTGGGTCATTTTGTTTATTAACACCAAACTCCTCCAGTTGATTATAAGCTCCATGAGGGCAGGACTGAATTTGTCATTCTTATCGCACAGTGGCTTACATGTCAGTCATCACTGAACAGTTAATGGTCATTTGATCTGATATGCTTCTGGTATAATTTCATGATATCAGATCTGGAGACATGAAGTCATTGTTTTCCTGGTGGGGAGTGTGACACCACCATCTTGTTCACCATTTGCAGAGTTCTTTCCTGTCTTCTGGCAAGTGGATTAGGTTATATCATTATCTCTGTTTATAGCTGTCTCAAATAAATCCTTTAGAAGAGGGAGAAAGATGGTACAAAGAAAAAAGAAGCCAAGGAGGAAAGTGACTCTCAGAGATGCTAATGACTTTCCCAGGAAGGCTGTCACACAGCAAGAACTCAGATATGGGTTTTACAACTCAGAAACTCATCCTGTCCTAGGCCCCAACCTCACTCTCTCAGGAGAAGGTCGTGGAGGAGATTCCCCTCTCACTTTCCAGAAAAAGGACAAAGGGAATTAGGAATCTTTTCTTAACATTAACGCCTTGCCAATTTCTAGACCTCCCCTCCTGCTCCTCCCTTAAGACATCCTATTTGCACGTCTCTGCTCTTAGAGGCTATTGGGTTTAAACGCCACAATAAATAAAAGGCAATAAAATAAATAAAGGCAATAAAAGATATCTCCTGATAGGATATAATTTTCTTTCTTTCGTTCACTGTCTCAGAGTTATTTTATCCTTTTCACCACGAGGGACTCAATTGGAACTGGCTCTCTTATTAGCCTTCGGGTTCAACTGGCTTCCATGGAGCCATTGTCTCCTCATAGACCTGTTCACTTGACAGACCTTCACAGAAGTTTCATCAGTATAAGGACCCAAAACACCATCTAAATGGCTTCATCCAGCCATGGCAGATGCCCTTTGCTGCTGGGTTGGTTTTTTTTTTTTCTTTCTTTCTTTTTTTTTGAGATGGAGTCTCACTCTGTCACTCAGGCTGGAGTGCAGTGGCACAATCTCAGCTCACTGCAACCTCCGCCTCCTGAGTTTCAAGTGATTCTCCTGCCTCAACCTCCCAAGTAGCTGGGACTACAGACATGCACCACCACACCTGGCTAATTTTTGTGTTTTTAGTAGAGATGGGGTTTCGCCATGTTGGCCAGGCTGGTCTCGAACTCCTGACCTCAGGTGATCCACCTGCCTTGGCCTCCCAAAGTTCTGGGATTTCAGGTATGAGCCACTGTGCCTGGCCCTGCTGGTTTTACTTCTGCCTGAAACCCACTGGGGTAAAAGGACAGGCCTTGGAAATGTTGCATTAGTAGCAACTGCTCCCTCTAATGGGAGGACACATCCCTTCCCCATAGTCAGTGCAGGAGTCACAGAAGCTTGAGCACTACCTCAGGAATCAGCTTCCATTCATTCATTCAACCCATATTTACTGAGCCCCAGTATGTGCCGGGTACTTCTGGACCCTTGGGATATGAGGTGAACAGCTCACAGATCCCTGCCCTCCTGGAGTTTACATTCTTATGAGAGAAACGGTCAATGAATGAGTAGTCAAATAAGTTTTACTTCCAGTAATATGTGGTATGGAGAAAAAGAAATGAAGGAGAACAGAGAGAAAGTTTGGTGATGGTGGAAGGTGGCAGACAGGGTAGCCAAGGAAAGCCTTGCAAATGAGGTGACATTTGAGCAGAGACATGACATGAAGTTCTGGGAGAAAAGTTTATCAGGCAAGGTATATGGCTGGTAGAAAGCTCTGAGTCCAAGGCAAAGTGACTATCCACAATCAGCCAGAGGTCACCATGACTGGGAAGCATGGAAGGAAGTGGGACCAGGGATGCATGCAAAGGCCAAAACAGGAGGGAGTTCATGCTGCTCATATCTGTTCTGGAAGGACACTCGAGAAATGTGTGTGAAGAGGAACATGAACTGACTTATGCTTTAAAGGGACCATTCTGACCGTCATGCGCAATGAATGGAGTTGAGGGGCTAGTCAGGAGTAGGGCAGAGAGATCAGGTGAGAGGCTCCTAGAATAATCCAAGTAAAAGATGGAGGTGACTGGATTGGGGTGTTGGCAGTGGAGGTGGTGAGGAACCGTTGGTCAGATCCTCATGTATTTTGAAGGCGGAGCTCATTCACCATTGTTGCTGTACCAGTTGTGGGCTAGGAAAGAAAGCAGTGTGGGTCAAGCATCACTCATTCATTCATTGACAAATACTTGTTGAATACCTATTATGAACCTGCCCTTGTTCTGGGTGATGGCTATACCGGTAAACAGAATAGTCAAAGCTTCCTGCCCTTGTGGAACTTACACTTTATTTTATTATTTTATTTTTATTTATTTTGTTGAAACGAGGCCTTGCTCTGTTGCCCAGGCTGGAGTGCACTAATGCAATCATAGCTCACTGCAGTCTCAAGCTCCTGGGCTCAAGTGATCCTCTGGCCCCAGCCTCCCACGTAGCTGGAACTACAGGTGATGCCACCACACCTGGCTAGTTTTTGTAGAGACAGGGTCTCACTACGTTGCCCAGGCTGATCTTGAACTCCTGGCCTCAAATGATCCTCCCACCTTGGCCTTCCAAAGTGCTGGGATTACAGGCGTGAGCTACTGTGCCCGGCCTGGTTTACATTTTAGAAAAAGAAACAGAAAATAAAGGTAAAAAAACAATAAGTGGATTATAATACATGTTCAGAAGATATTTGTTATGGTAAAAAGAAAAAAATAGAGCAGAAGAGGGACCCTGGGGCAGGGGAGCAGCTGCAATTTTAACTAGGGCAACCAAGGTGGGTGTTCTTAAAAGGTCGCCAGGTTTTGGGCCCTAAGTAGTTAGATGGAAGCTAATACTACTATTTAATGAGAGGTCTATAAAGAATACATAAATAGGCTGGGTGCAGTGGCTCACACCTGTAAATCCCAGCGCTTTGGGAGGCCGAGGCAGGCGGATCGCTTGAGGTCAGGAGTTCAAGACCAGCCTGGCCAACACAGCGAAACCCCGTCTCTGCTAAAAATACAAAAATTAGCTAGGTGTGGTGGCACACACCTGTAATCACAGTTACTCAGGAGGCTAAGGCAGGAAAATCGCTTGAGCCCAGAAGACAGAGGTTGCAGTGAGCCGAGATCGCACCACTGCACTCCGGCCTGGGCGACAGAGTGAAACTCTGTCTCAAAAAAAAAAAGAATAAAGAAATAAAAGTGGGAAGAGGAGCAGGCTGGAGGTTAGGGTGGGGTAAACAAGCTGTTGTCATACTTGAGTCCTTGAGTATTGAATTTGAGCTGTCTCTTAGTGACAATACCAAGTAGATAGTTGGATATTCAAATCTGGGGCTTAGGCAGAGGTCAGGGCTATGTATATACATTTCAAAGTATCAGAGTCTAGAAGGTCTTTAAAGCCATAAGACCAGATGAGGTCTACAAGGATGAGAGTGGAGAGAGAAAAAAGAGGGCCCAGGGCCAGGGGCTACTGGGTCCTCAGAGTAGAGAGAAGAAAAGAGAAATTAGCACAGGAGATGCAGAAGGAATAGCCAGGAAAGTGGGAGAAAAATGAGGCGCTTGAACGAAGAGTTGAAGAGGTAGAAAGCAAGTCACAGCACTCAAAGCAGCAGGTGAGATGGTGAGTGGGTTGGGGAAGTGACTAGGAGAACTTTTTATAAGCGACCTCCTGAGCAGCAAGCGATCAAGTTACCCTGTTGTTAGCTATTTGACGGTGGTGTGTAGAGTCACAGAAAGGTGGCCTCTCCCTGTGTGCCCACGGAAACACCAGGGCTGAGCCCTTTGTGTTTGCCAGTGTTCATGTGTTCACTTAAGAATTAATATTATTCTCCAAGGCAAGGCAGTGGGTACAGATCGCAGAAGAGTCAATACCACACACAAGATTTTGAACTTAAATTTATAGGCAATGGGGATTTAGGTAAAGTTTTTCAGCAGGAGAGTGACATATGTAACCGGTTCCATGTAAATAGTTTGGGGAGCAGAAAGGAGGATGAGTTGGAGGAAGGAGAGGTGATAGGGAGGCCATTTTAGTAGTTGAGCCATGAAATGGGGGAGGCGGGGACTGAACCAAAGGAGATGCAGCGATAATTCGAAAGCAGAGATGCGAGAGACATGGAGAAGGTGGACAGACAGCCTCTGGTACGTGATTGTGGGAGGGTACGATGAGAGGAACATTGAAGACCACTCTTGGGGTTCTATCTTGTGTGACTGGGGGATGGAGCCCACTGTGGGTTTTTGCTGGGAGATGGAGAGGAGAGGCTGTCAGATTAACCAGTTTATGGATTAATTATTAAGAAACAGCAGGGACCTGGGATTACCCCTCCTCACTGATTAGTTAGCTGGTAATTAGGCAGTGGCTGAGAATGCTACTGTCTGTCCCCCATCGGGTGGGAGGAGCAGAGCTGAGCCTCCCCGCAGTTGCTGTGGTGCATGGAGTGGGGACCTAGAATCACTGCTATCACGTGACATGCCCCCTGTTCCTCCTGGGAACCCAATGCTGAAGGGGTCTTCTTGACATCCGATTTTCTCCTTCCAGAGCTCTTCTGAAGTTCTTGCCTAATGAAGAAAAAGCAAGAAAAGGGAAAATATGTGTACCACAGAATTTTCCTTCTCTCTGGTGGTGTTTTGCAAAAATGCCATGGCAACTTTCCTCTTCAAATACTTGGGATTTGTTTCTCTTGCATCTGTCAAGTGCACATCAAAGTTGAATTTTCCACTTTGGAATTACGATTTGTATTCTGCTTCTCCCATCTGGGCTTCTGTTCTCCTGAAAACTGCCTATTCTACTATGAAATGAGCATTCCCCAAGGCTGATGTAGCCGCTTCATGCTAAGTGTTGATGGGAAACCTGAAGCTGAGTTGGGCAAATGTTTTTGAAATCTGTAAATTCCCCAGAGACTTAAATTGCTTGAATTATTGAGGGACATTTTGACTTCTTGTCGGACCAATGAGAATAAAAGAAAAGATTGGTTAAATAGAAGAAATGTTCAGAATCCCCCTCAGCCCTCCAAATTCCAAATATTTTCTTTTTTCTTTCTTTTTGTTTCTTTTGAGACGGAGTCTTGCTCTGTTGCCCAGGCTGGAGTGCAGTGGCGCAATCTTGGCTCACTTCTACCTCTGTCTCCTGGGTTCAAGCCATTCTCCTGCCTCAGTCTCCTGAGTAGCTGGGATTACAGGTGCACGCCACCATGCCTGGCTGATTTTTGTATTTTTAATAGAGATGGGGTTTTACTATGTTAGCCAGGCTGGTCTCAAACTCCTGACATGAAGTGATCTGCCTGCCTTGGCCTCCCAAAGTGCTGGGATTACAGGCATGAGCCACTGCACCCGGCCAAATGTTTTCTAGTTAAGTTCAAATACCCATGCCAGAGTGCCTAGCTCACACTTCATTATAAATGTCTGCCTCAAACAGAAGTCCTGGGTCCATGTTTCCACTGTCCTGCGAGGGATACACAAGAACACTTGGCAAACGAAGAAGGGAAGGCCTGGGGCTACAGTGGGTAGGGAGTACCAGAGACCCAGGGGACAATATATGGGTTAAATGAGGACTTTATTTAATAGTATTTTTAAAAATTAAAATTGTGACAAAATTTAGGAATCAGTAATTATTTAAAAATCCAAATATTCTGCTTCTCTTGAAAAATCAGAAGACATGGCATCTCGGGGCCCAAATTTCTATTTGGCAGTTTTCAGCTGGAGGTCAGCTGGTGTCCCCCTAAACTCAAGGCATGTGGTCCCCAGTGGGTCACGCCCACCAGAATCCTCTGCTGTCTTGATAGCTCTGAGGTCCTTCAGGGATCACTGGGGAATGATGTTCTCCTAGAAGACTTTCTGGATCCTCCAGGTCCAGGTTAGATGCTAACCAATGCTCTTAAAGTAGCTATAGCAACTTTTATTAATATAATATTTTATATTTTTCATATTATATAACTTTTGTTATTATATTTTAATTGCTTCCTGACTTATCTCAGTCCTCTTCAGTGTAATTTAGTCTCCATAAGAATAAGTACTTGTTGTGTTTGTTATTAATCTCCAACATCTTGGCTGGGCGCAGCGGCTCACACCTGGAATCCCAGCATTTTGAGAGGCTGAGGTGGGTGGATCCTTTGAGCTCAGGAATTTGAGACCAGCCTGGTCAACATGGCGAAACCCCATCTCTACAGAAAATAAGCTGGGTGCGATGCTGTGCACGTGTAATCCCAGCTACTCAGGAGGCTGAAGTGGGAGGCTCACTTGAGCCTCAGAAGTCCGAGCTTCAGTGAGCCAAAATTATGCCACTGCACTCCAGCCTGGCAACAGAGCAAAACCTTGTCTAAAAATAAAAAATTAACAAATCTCCAACATCTTGCATAAGGCCCAGGCCATAAGCAGACATTCAAATAAATTAATTTACTAAATAAGGACAATAGACTAAATAATCCCTGGGGTCCATTTTAGTTGTACTATTCTATTGCTCTGATGTTTCTCTTTAAAGAAACAGATTCATGGGTTTTCTATTAGAGTAAGACACTGTATTTGTCTCTACACATACCTGAGTAAGAATGCTTTGGGTTAGATCCCTCTTTTTTGGTTCATAGAACTAGAGAAGAGAACAGATGGAAAGGACCTTGAAGTTCAGCTTCCTAATTTGCAGGTGGAGAAACAGGCTCAGAGAAGATAAGTGGACTTCCTTCGAGTCATATAGTTGTAACCCAGGTTAGGACATGTGCCTCCAGGGCAGAGTCCACCTGCCTTGGTCTCTAGTCTGAAGGAACAAATGACCAGTGTGGTAGATAAGAACAAAGTATATTCAAAGCCTATAAAAGAAAAGAGACAGAGAGAGGAAAGTGGTACTAGCTGACAAATGTCACCTTAGTGGCAAAAACAGTAAATACTGTAGAGGTTTATAGGACAGAAATTACTTCAGAAACGTAACAAGGTTTAAGCAATCCAGTGTTTATTAGCAATGGTTCTCTGACTGGGGTGTCCAAATGCATTCTAAGGGGACTTTGAGTTCCCTTTGAAAACAGCGAATGTACAATTTCAGGGATTTTCATCATTTCTGTGAGGGAGTATGACACTTTCCTGGCCATTGAAGGGGAGAAGGGAATTGATTTGTAAATGATGTGTATACACAAAGTGAAGGCCCAGTGATGGAATGGTGATGGTTTGCAGTAGTTTGGGGCTGTGGCAATTAGGGACATTTTGTTTTTACATTATAAACAATGATGTAATTGGAGTGAAATGCCATTATCCACTGCATCATTTTAATGCAGTCAATTGTTACTGGCTTCGTATTTAGTTTTTACACTTATGTTGGTGTCAGAATTATAGAAGAGTTGTAAGCAAAAGCACTTTGCATCTAGTTGTGTTAGTTTTGTGTACATTGAAGCAACATTGCAATGAAAGTAATCTAAAACAATGCCTACAGTCCAGGAGATTTTATCTTTCTTTTAGAAAGAGTCTATGCATTATTCAAGCTTGTTGTGAACGCTGACTTCCTATAGCACTTGCATTTAAGTTATGAGAAGTTATTGGCATGAGAGATAATTTAAGTGGCATGAGCTCATCTGCTGTCACTGCATGAATTACTTGGGAGGAACTTGGTGTGGGAGATGTGATATGCTCTCCCCTCAGTAGGTGGCTGTTCCCACAGGCAATTCTAGATTCTAAGATAATTCTGACTATTGTTTTATTGACTTTAGAACCAGATCCTTTGTAAGATGTTATGATGTAGAAGGTCTAAGTGGTGGAAGGATGTGTCTTTCCTTTAATGTGATATAAGCCAGAGTTCAGCAAACTATGGCCCATGGACCAAACCCAGCCCACAGTCTGTTTTTGTTAATAAAATTGTATTGGAATTTAGGCACACTCATTTATATACAGACAGTCTGTGGCTGCTTTCACACTACAATGCCTTAGTCCAATCATTTCGATAGAGATCCTATGGCTTGCAGAGTCCAAAGTCTTTATTATCTGACAGTGCCCTAGGACCCAGGGTCTAAATGTAACCATTTCTGCACTGTGCTTTCAGCTTCTGTGTATTTTATTTGTTTCTCTAAAGTGACCTAATTAATCTGTCCTATTGGGATAATTAGGGAATTCTAGATGGTTGTTGCTTTGTGGAAGATTCCGTGATTTCTCTAATAAGGGAATCTAGTCTATTCTGAACATAGATTCCTACTTTCTTAAAACAGGATGCTAGAGGCTAGCAAGATGCTGTTTGATTCAGGAGCCCCACCTGCCAGAGCTGGCCTCAGGCTGCACTGTGAATGAGCCACTTGTGTTTCCACCCATCCACCCTGCTTTTCGGAACGCGCTTCCTTCATCATGTCTTTGCGTCACTGTCTTTTCACTCCATCCTGCCTCTCAGTAACATCAGTGAAGGCTCTGATATCTCACTTTTACCTCCATTTAAATTCACTTCATTTGTCCACTTCTTGCTTCTTCCAAGGGTGTTTGCACTTGAAGCTTTTTGTCCCCACTGTGTATAGGAAGCTTTGCCTTCCCTGAAAGGTTTGACCAACTCAGAGGAGTGGAGGGAGAAGGGATGAGGGGGCAGCACAGGACGGGGAGTGGTAGGGACAGGGCTGTCCCTGGAAACACACAGTCCTCCTCAGTGACTGCACAGCTCATTGCACCTCATCCCTGGGTTGCTGTACAGATCAGAGTCTACCTCACGTCAAAAGCCCCACAGTATTTGTTAAATGTCTGGGGGATTCCAGATACTTAACAAATAATCTTTCAATGTGGTCGACTTATTTAGGGAACAAACACAAAAAGACTAACACAAAAGGCATGGGAGTCAAAGCTCTTTGGGATACTTGACTGGAGAGGGCTTTCTACTTACACGTGCCTAGGGAAATAGTCAAAGGGTGAGGGGGGTTGGTATGATTTAGAGACAGTTCCTAGAAGGAGATATTTACTCCTGAATGTGCTCTGCTTAAAAAAAAGAAGAAGAAGAAGAAGAAGAAAAGAAAAGAAATTGTGTTGGGAGTAACCACAGCCTTCTTAGCCAGCCTGAGTTGGCATTGCTCACCCTCTGAGGATTAGGTCAGCCACAGTGAGCTTTCTCAAGGAAGTGGTGCCTTGGGGAGCCCGCGATGGAAAGCAGTAGCAGATGGCTGCCGTGGGATGTATATGGTCCTGCTTTTTTAATATGTGGAGAAAAGAGTCCTGCACTCTCTTTATGTTCACATATATCAGGATTATTATATGTTAATAGCTTAATATGGCAACTAATGATTTGCCTCCTGTTTCTTATGTGTTCTGTCAGCTAACATTTATTGGGCACCTACTATATGTCAATAGAATCTGCACAGTGGCAGGTAAAGTTTTCCCTGTCTTTAAAGAGCTCAAGTCTGATAAGAATGACAACTCATGAATAATTGCAATCTAGGCTGGAGAAACTGGGGAATTCTCCCTTAGAATTATATCCCCCTCATTGACTTCACACTAAATTCGACTTTTTAAATTCAACAGTGATTATCTAAAGCCTGAGCTGTTCAGATTGTTAAATAACAGTACTCTAAGTTAATCTACAAGAATCTTAATTAAAGAAGTGAGTTTGGGTATATTCAAATTATAACTCAGCTGAAAAACAGTTTCTCTACTATGCATTCCCCTCACCAATCCCACTTCCCAAATAAACTGACTGAGGTGGGATAAAAGGGTCCAGACTAGAGGATGGCAAACTCCAGCCCCAAGGTCAAATTACACCTGCCACCTATTTCTATAAATAGTTCTCCTGGAACACAGAAATGCCCACTCATTTACATAATGTCTATCATCTGTGGCTGCTTTCAAGCTACAAGGCAGAGGTGAGCAGCTGGGACAGAGGTTGTGTGTGGCCAGCAAAGCCTAAAATATTTACTTTTTGTATCACAGGAAAAAAAAATTGCCAACCCTTGGTCTAGAGTAAACTGAACACCCATAAAAAGTAAAAACAACATTATTCACCACCTCTGACTGGCAAAATGACTTAAGAACCAGCACACTGGTACATTTTAATAGCAGTTAAATCTAGACACATTTGGATTTAAATTGAAATCCAATATCCTCCTCTTCATGATGAAGTATTAACATGGTTAGCTAGCTAAGAAATATTTGACCCTCACATACTTAAAATATCTCTTGTTTTGGTGTTTGTGTACACAAATTAGGGAATACAAATTCTGTTCATGAAGTAAGTCATCTTCACCAACGGAAAGAAATATTCTCCAAATCGCTGAGACCATGCATCAACCCCACTGCACAGTTAGAAGAAGGGCCACATTAATTACCCGAGGATACAAAATCTCTTAGGAAGAGGAGTGGCCACAGAGAACAAGAGCATATATAGTGCATTTCAGAGAAGTTTCTCCTGCCCTCCAGATTCCCCTGTGGACCTACTCTGAGTCCATTCTGCAAGGGGGCATTTCTGCATTTGAGCAGCTCCCGTTCTTACCCATTACACATCCCTGTGTATAGGGGGCTTCAGGAAGAACTTATACAACCAATCAATGGCCTCAGTTTAATATAACATTTAAAAATATCTCGCTCTCCTGGTTCTGTAGCCAAACTCAGAATCATCAAGGCCACTTCCTCTCCCAGGAGAGTAAGCAAACTTACTGCCCAGATGTCCCCCAAAGTGTCTTTGCCTTCAACTTTGCTGCAGGCTGGAAAGGCTGTTTCTCTACAAGGACTGGAGGTGCGTGCAAACCCTTGGAGGGGAGGGTCCTGGGGAGGGCAGGCACGTGTTAAAAAGGGCAGTAGATGAAAGCAAATGTGGCTGCAATTGTCCGCTTCTGCTTGAACAGCAAGTCTGTCCCATGCTATAACAGGGATTCTGTAGGATGGATCCTGTTTTTTGTTTTGTTTTGTTTTGTTTTTTGAGGCGGAGTCTCGCTCTGTCGCCCAGGCTGGAGTGCAGTGGCGCCATCTCTGCTCACTGTAAGCTCCGCAGGAGAATGGTTCACGCCATTCTCCTGCCTCAGCCTCCTGAGTAGCTGAGACTACAGGCGCCCGCCACCACACCCAGCTAATTTTTTGTATTTTTTAGTGGAGACGGGGTTTCACCGTGTTAGCCAGGATGGTCTCGATCTCCTGACCTCATGATCTGCCCGCCTCGGCCTCCCAAAGTGCTGGGATTATAGGCGTGAGCCACTGCACCCTGTCCCGATCCTGTTTTTTAGAGAAAGTAGATTGTTAATCCATCACTTTATGTATTGTCTCTAAGATAGCATCTATCATGTATATAGGCACAAATGCATACTGGAGTGAATTCATAAATTAATAGATGAATTAAGACCTCAGACTATGGAGACAAGCAAAATTGAGTTTAAATCCCATCTTTGCCAGTTAATAGCTGTTAGTTATCTATCGCTGTATAACAAATTGTCCCAAATTTAGTGGCTTAAGTTATTATCTCACAGCACTGTGGGTAAAGGATCTGGGTTTGGCTTTGCTGGGTACCAAGGCTGCAGTCATCTCAAAGCTTGGCCAGGTGGGGAAGGACCTGCTTTCAAGCTCATGCATGTGGCTATTGGCTGGCCTCAAATCCGTCATGGCTGTTGGCTGACCTCAAATCCATCATGGCTGTTGGCTAGAGACATCAGTTCCTTGCCACCTGGGCCTCTCCAAAGGGCTGCTCACAACATGGTGGCTGGCTTCCCCCAGAGAGGGGAATCTGAGAGAAAGATCCAAGATGGAAGCTACAGTGTTTTTGTTTTTGTTTTCACTGGGAATGTGGGCAGGGCATTGAAAAAGATTTTTGTGTGAGTGATAAAATTCATACAACATTATTTGCTATTGTAAGCTTTCTTTTTTTTTTTTTTTTTTTTTTTTTTTGAGACAGAGTCATGCTCTGTCACCCAGGCTGGAGTGCAGTGGTACTTCCTTGGCTCACTGCAACCTCCACCTCTCGAGTTCAAGAGATTCTTCTGCCTCAGCCTCCCAAGTAGCTGGGACTATAAGTGTGCACCACCACACCTGGCTAATTTTTTGTATTTTTAGTAGACGGGGTTTTGCCATGTTGGCCAGGCTGGTCTCAAACTCCTGACCTCCAGTGATCTGCCCACCTCAGCCTCCCAAAGTGCTGGGGTTACAGGCATGAGCCACCACACCTGGCCTATTGTAACCACTTTTAGGTGTGCAATTCGGTGGCATTAAGTATATTCACTATGTTTTACAACCATCACCACTATTTATTTCTAAAACTTTTCATCACCCCAAACAGAAACTTGAAGCTACAGTGTTTTTGTAACCTAATCTCAGAAGCAACATACCACCATTCTGTTATATTCTGTTTCTTGGAAGCAAGTCACCAAACATAGCCCACAGTTCCAGGGGGAGGGGATCTTGAAGGACAAGAAGACCAGGAGGACAACATCCTAGAAGGCAGTCCCAGAAGCTGCCTGCCATACAGGCTATGTGACCTTAGGCAGGTAGTAACCTGCCTCAGTTTCAACCTTTGTAAAACAAGGATGATATCTTAGTCTGTTCAGGCTGCTATAACAAAATACCATAAACTGGGTGGCTTATGGACAACAGGATTTTATGTCTCACAGTTCTAGAGGCTGGAAAGTCCAAAGGCAAGGCAGAGTCTGTCTGGTGAGGGCCTGCATCCTAACAGGTGGCACCTTCTTGCTGTGTCTTCACATGATGAAAGGGGCAAGGGGTCTCTCTCAGGCTTCTTTTTAAGGGCACTTATTTCATTCATGAGGGCTCTGTTCCCATGAGCTAATCACCTCCCAAAAGCCCTACCTCCTAATACCATCACCTTGGGGTTAGGATTTCAACATATGAATTTCGGAGGGACAGAAACATTCAGACCTAGCAAATGATTTTGCCTGCCTCATAGTGCTGTACTTATATCCAGGGGGAGCACCCCCAAGTTTCTACTCTTTAATATAAGATTAAATGGATGGCCCCAAGCCATGATGTTTGGCCACCATGGACTCCAGGCAGGGTTTTCCTGCACGGCTTCTCAGATCTTCATGGTGCTTCAGCAGAGATCACATCTTTAGATCTCTGACAGCATGAGCAGATAGAGGGCAGAGCAGAGGCAGAACTGTGGCAATACAAAATATGATTCCTACATCTTCTTCCCAGTACAATCTTTATGGGGAGCAGAGCTTCCTGTAAGGAAGGAGAAGCCTCCCCTGGACAGTGTTGAGCTCCCATGTCCTCATCATATCTCCTCTGGGAATGGATCCACCCCTCCCTCAGTTGCTCACATTCACCACCAAGATACTATCCTTGTACCCATTATGGTTTATTCTCTTTCTTCCATGCACATTCCCAGTATCACTTTAATGTGTCCGCCCTCTTTCCTGGTGAGCTGTCCTGTGCAGTGAATAAGAAACAGTTACTTCCCCTGGAGGGCTTGCATATGATTATGCAACGTGCAAGCAGGCTGCTTTTAAAACCATTATTTAAAATTTTTCAAAATGGTAGTATCTCTTTCCATCCTTGTCCCCTCTCACAGGTCAAACCTAAACAATTCAGGGTCTCATTCCAAACACCAGCTCATGGATGTGTTCTGAGCCATCATATATTCCAGCCATATCTTTATACTTCTGTGGTCCTGTGGAATAGTACCAATCCAGATCCTTAATTAGCTGAAAATTAATTCAGATGATTGCATATTTAAGCCAAAGAAATAAATTAATATTGTGTGCAAAGGTTTCTGGTGATGAGTATTTTGGAAGGACTGTTAAACACATTTGAAATAAAAATAGTTTACTGGCTAATGCTCAGAAAAAAACAAAAATTATTACTGATCAGTGTTTTCTAAAGTGTGTTCTGCAGACCGAAATGCTGTTTATTTGCCCACTGACCAAAATTACACTGGTAATCTGTACTAATCTCATCAGGGTTGATGAGAATATGGTAAAACAGTCATGGACTGTTTTCTGCTGGGAGTATAAATTGGACATGCCTCTAGGCAAGCAATTTTGTACTATTTATCAGAATTTAAAATGTATATGCCCTTTGGCCCAGCAACTCTACTTCTAGAAGTTAATCTTAAATCATTCTTGCACATATATACAAGGGGCTTTATTGCAGTACTGTTTATAGTAAGAAAACGTCGGAAACAACTTAAATGTATGTCTATAATAGACCAGGTAAATCAATTATAATGTGCCTCTACTCTTGAATATTGTACAACAGTTAAAATAATGAGCAGGCTTGGTACAGTGGCTTATGCCTGTAATCCCAGAACTTCGGGAGGCCAAGATGGGAGGATCTTTTGAGGCCAGGAGTTCAAGACCAGCCTGGTCAACACAGTGAGACCCCCATCTCTAAAAAAATAAACAGCCCACCTGTATGTATTCACATGGAAAGATGGACATAGTATTTTGTTACCTGGAAGAAGCAAGTCCTAGAGCAGTATTTTAATATAATTACTTCTGTAGGGAAAGATATATACATATGGTATTATATATATAATTTCTATGTATATGCACAATATTGTGTGTGTGTGTGTCACACACACACAGCATGTTTTCATGCTGCTAATACCTGAGACTGGGCAATTTACAAAAGAAAGAGGTTTAATTGAACTTACAGTTCCACATCACTGGGGAGGCCTCACAGTCATGGTGGGAGGAAAGGAGGAGCAAGTCACTTCTTACATGGATGGCAGCAGGCAGAAAAAGAGAGTTTGTCCAGGGAAACACCCATTTTTAAAACCATTAGATCTCATGAGACTCATTCACTATCATGAGAACAATGCAGGAAAGACCCATCCCATAATTCAGTCATCTCCCACTGGGTTCCTCCCATGACACTTGGGAATTGTAGGAGTTACAATTCAAGATGAGATTTGAGTGGGGACACAGCCAAACCATATCATATATGTATATATATAATACATGTACAACCACATAGATTTGTTTGGAAGGATACACACCAAACTGTTAATAGTGGTTATTCTTCCTCTTGAGAAAGAAATAGAATTTTCTAGAGGGTGGGAGGGTTGCTTCCTGCTTTGCTGTGTATACTTGCATATTGTTTGAATTTTTTATAATTAGTATACATTGCTTCTGTAATTTATGAAACAATTTAAACATTATCTCTTAAACTCATAGAAATAACATATTTATTTTTAAGCAAATTAAGAAAAAGAACCATATAATCTCTCTGCCCAAATATAATTACTATTAATCTTCCATAGCTTTTTCTATAGATGTATTGTTTGTTTTTAAAAAATGTAATTTTTCCATTTAGACCATTTCGTAATCTGCTGCTTTTATTTCACAATATGGGATAAATGTGATTATTCCCTGCATATTTATGTGCCAGTAGATATTCAGTTATATTTCTAATGACTTCAATGTTATGGTTTTTAGGTATATGAGATTACTGGAAACTAGGCATTTGAAATGGGCAAGGTAAATTCCTAGTGCAATATCCTGTTACCTGGCTTCTTGCTTTCATCTTGTTCATCCGTACATCTAGATTGTCCACCCTTTATGCCTAATCTCTGTCATTGTCTTGAATGAAATTTTCCATGGCTGCCCATTGCCCTCAAGATAAATTTCTAGTTTCCTTAGATAGATTGCAAGGCCCCTCACTTTCCAGTTCATGTTTCCTCTGGCACATCTTTGGCCAACACCTTTATCTTCAACTCCCATCAACAGCTCACCTTACCCAGGCTTATTCTCACTCTGCCTTCCGGTTTCAGCTCCAATGACTCCATTTCTGATTCAGTTACTTCTCTGTTTCTCAGAGCATCTTCCACTTCTTCCATCTCTTGTTTTTGCCACCCAATAGGCATTCTCCCTTTTCCTGACAAAACAGTTCATTGTGTGTGAGAGACTTCGGGCAAGGTTATTAAGCTGTCCACGCTTCAGGCTTATCATGATTCATCATCTATTAATAGGACAATAATAGTACCGACCTCCTGAGATTGTTAATTGGAGGAAGTGAATGAATATCTCTCAGTGGATTAGAAGTGCCTGGGGCATAATAAGGGCTCTATGTGTTTGAGGCTGCAGTTGCTGTAATTGGAATCATCTCTCTTTTACTCAGTCCACCTAGTTTGGTTGAAATTGATTCTACCCTCTGCTCTAGGGGTTGCTAAGGTAATCAGTAAATCTCATCCTTCTAGATCCTGTGATGGGTTCAGAAGAGAACACAAAACCCGATTTGAGCCAGTGAGAGTCACTATGAAGACTTTACTTTCTGAGGGAGAGAAACTCTTTATCTCTAGGCATGTGCATAATGCATGCTAGGCTTACTGCTATTGGAGCTGAGACATTGCAGATGGAAGCCCATCAGAGCGTGGAACCAACACAGAGGGAAACACAGCTGAGCAAAGAGAGAGAAGTCCTGTCCTGGTGATACTGGGATGAGCCTTTCATGAAGCGATGCCTGACCAGCTCTTCCTCCAATTCCTCAGTCGTTTGAGCCAAAATACTTCCTTGTTGCTTAAACCACTAAGGGTTAAGTTTTCTGTCACTTACAACCCAGAGTTTCAAGAGATATATACCATGTCTTAACAACATCATACCTTAGTATAACGGTCTTTCTGTTGATCTCTCTGTTGCATGAGACCTTAAGGTCTGTGAGGACAGGCCTGGGTCCTATTTCCCTTTGTACCTCCAGCTTCCAACATAGTGCTTGACTATATTAGATGCAAGTATTTGTTGAATGAAAAAATGTCTCAGAGGCTACCTTGACTATTTCAGCATAACTTGTTCAATGCTACTGGTTTATCCAGGCCTAAAAGTCTGCTAATCATATCAGCAAAGCATAATAGGATGGGAAAAGAATTAATATTATTGAATGCCTGTCAGTAACTAGGTAATGTATATGATACTTTACATCATGTCATTTAATCAGAAAGCATAATTGCTTTCTCCCTTCCTGCTATCCCATGATAGGTCTATTACTATACTTCCAAGTCAGTAAAATAAGAATAATGAAATAAGAATATCAATGAAATAAGAACAAAAGTCAGATGTGGTAGCACACACCTGTAATCCCAGAACTTTGGGAGGCTAAGGCAGGTGGATTGCTTGAGCTCAGGAGTTCAAGATCAGCCTGGACAAAGGTGAAACCCCATTTCTACAAAAATTAGCTGGGTATGGTGGCACACGACTGTGGTCCCAGATACTTGGGAAGCTGAGGTGGGAGGATTGCTTGAGCCTAGAAGGTTAAGGCTGCAGTGAGCTATGATTGTGCCACTGCACTCCAGCCTGGGTGACAGAGTGAGACCCTATCTCAAAATATATAATATATGCGTACATTTAGTATCTAACAAGAAAAATGAAAGGCAGATAAAAAGTATACATAGTCTATCCTTTAAAAGGCAATAATCATTTGAATCTTTTGAGTTCAAAATGCTGTGTTTTATAAATTTATAAATGTGTCTATAAATTTTTCTTTCTATTTCTTCTACTTCTTCTTAGCATTGAAGTGAGCAATTTTATTAAAATCTGCCATTTTGGTAGTAAAACATTTAAATTCAAAGTCACCTTAAGTGAGTGATGTGCTTGTTACCAGCCACTTAATTAGCTGGGGGAAGTGACACAGTTGTCTACATGCAGGACAATTCCAAGGTCACTGGTGGAAACCCTCTCACCTCCCCATGCTGCCAGCTTATTGTCCCATACATGGTAACATTCAGATTTGGGACTAGATGGCCAGGAGAAAAGCACTGAGTAGCCTCACTCCAGAAGGATTTTTTGTGCTTGGCTCCCTGACTTCTCCTTTCGTTCAGGGAGCATGCAGTGGTGAGAACACCTAAATCTGATCCTTGTCCTCCATCTATAAATAATTCGTATTGTTTTAGGTTAGTTTCTCAGAGCATAACAATGAAGACTGTAGTATGGCCCGGCTCTTTCTTATGAAAGCACTCTCGATAAAACAATCTACATAAGTAGACTGACCAGTTAAATATGGTTATTAATCATTCAGTTTTATCTGCGTAATGGTCTTATCAAAACTAATTATTGCCATATTAGGTAGATATTTAGAGAGCACCCTTTTATGGACCAAACTCTTTGCAGAATACAGATACTCAGGAAGAGGATCTCTTGTCTTGAAGGAGCTGAAAATTGAGTTGAGTTATCCCAGAATCACTTTTTTCCTTTAGAGTTGGAATTTTGACAGATGGAGAAAATTATCTAATAAAGTGTTCAAAAACTTGGTTGGCCCGTGTGGGTTGAGGATTAATCCGTTAGAGCCACAGGCAGATTGAGCACACTATTCTTAGCTCAGAAGAAGCAAGTTATTCAGAGAAGGATGAGAGATGGCACATTCCCTCTAGTTCCTTTTTGCTGCTAGAGAGGTGAGCTTCCAGGGGCTCCTAGTTCAGGTTGCTTGTATTTTTTTCACCTATATTTGGTCTCCACAAGCCTTCCTTTCATCGTCAGATTTGTCCAAAATTTAACACCTGTGTGTGTCTAATCAAGGAAGGACATGATATCACATTATGAGTGTATTTAGGTGAGAAGTCTTTGAGGAAAATAATGTTTGTCATTTGAAAGAAAGAAGAGTGTTTTATTTTTGAGTCACTTCAGGTCTTTGTCCTGAAGAACAGATTCACTCTTGTTTAAACTCTGTCTCAGTGAGAATGTTTGCGGGGATGGGAGGTAGCACTTCCCATTGCATCTAATCATCTAGAAAACAAGAGACTACACCTTAACAGTGCAAATCCTTTTAGAATTGATCTACCTGGTCTTCTACTTTTTCCTTTCTCCACTCTGCTTTGTCCTAAATTCCCAGAAATGCCATCTTAAAACTCTTCTAAAACTGCTGGCTACTCTTTCCCCTGTTTTTTTCTACCAGTTTTTTTGTTTTTGTTTTTGTTTTTGTTTAAACCATCATATAAAGAGACAGCTTCCAAATGGTACTCTGTAATTGAGCAATAAACAACAAACTTTTGTCTGTATGTATCCATGCTACCAGTCAAAATACTTAATAACAAAGTATCAATGAAAATGGCCAATGTGACATTTTTCATCTTCTGTCAAAATCAGAACCCTTTGTTTTACCATTTGCTTTTAAATCTGGGGGGTACATAAATTCCTGAGAAAATACTAAGCATATACATCAAAGAAATTCAGACAAATATATGTGAACAGAGCAGGTCACTGACACTAATCTTGGCCATAACCTAGAGTTATTCAGAAAAGATGTCCAGAGACAAATCTTGGAGGTTTTGAAGAATCAGAAAGATAAGAGGAAAATCTGGATACAGAGGTATCACAGAAGCCAAGGAAAGTGTTTTAAAAAGGAAGACGAGGTCAACAGTGTCAGGTGCAGCTAAAATATTAAGTATAAAGAGGACTGAAAAATATATCTTGAATTTAGAGACTTGAAGGTTATTAGTGACCTTAACAAGCATTGTTTTTGGGGAGTTATGCAGCTAGAAGTCAAACTGGTAGGTTGAGGAAGGAGTGGAAGCTAAGGCAGTTGAGCTGTGGGTACGGACACTTCCTTCAGATTAGCTGTAAAGACAGTAGTAATAGAACAGTGGCTGTAGGAGGATAGGGGACTGAGGACTAGGAAATAATTTATTTTAGATGGGAGATATTTGAATAGGTTCAAAGCTTATTGGAAGGATTCAGCTGAAGACAGAAGTCCGGTAACAAGAGAGAAAATATAATAGAATAGATAATGTTAAGTTCCCCAGATCCACAATGACCCCCAAACATAAGAATCATCTTAGAATAGACTTGGGATACGAAGTTCAACTGCAAAATACCCTATTTTTAGACAGCCTCCGAATTTAGGAAACCATGTCCAGCCCAGAGGAAAAAAGAAGAGGGCTGAGTTACTATTTTCTCCATGTTTGATTCTAAGGAATGTAGCATTATTTGGATATTACATAAAACCTTGGAAAATAAGGGAAGGGGCAGGCCGTGAAGATATGTGCAATTAAAATTAGAAACTAGACATGGCCAGTAAATTGATTACAAGTTAATCTAGCTTTGCCATAACCTGAGAGAGGTGATGTAGTCAGGAAGTTAGGTTTTATCTCAGGTCGGCTTTCTAAATATTGAAAGCCGTCACCAAAGAAACTAGCATAGAACCAGTACGTTACCTGGGGGAGAGCACCTAGAGCCACAGATGTTGGTGTGCCTGAGAAAGTCCAGAATTTTAAAAATAAAATTAGAATAGCTGTGACCGGCAGTACCCTCCAGACTCCTCAATTGCACACAGCTCCCTTTGTGTCTATTTTGAGGACTCAGCACCAAGACTTCTAAGACGTGAAGCACTGGGCAATGCTTTGGGGACATGACAATGCTAATTATGCTAAATACTCATGATATGTTGTCTAATATTGATATTGATAACCTAAGCAAAGACTTACTTTAGCTAAGCTGACCTTGCTGAATTGCCTGTGTTAGCTGCCAACAATGTCAACAGAGAGGAGAGTAATGGTCAAACTGGAGGCAGATAGTGTTATGATTTATGAGGGGCCGTGAAGGCAGTGTTTTTGTCCATGGGAGCTGTGATTAGATGCTATGGGTAGCTGAATACAGTTGAGATTTTTCAAAAATTGGCAGGCATGTTACTTTGGAAGTTCTCCAGTGACACTTCAGAGATTTAATTATTACAGTTTTGTATTCTTGCTTTCTGTGACATCTCTCCCCTTTGTGCTTAATCAATGTTTGTTTCCCAGTATGTGTTTGTCACTATTATTAATTTTGGAAGATACAAGGAAATCCCCAAATCAGTAAATGCCCTCTAGGAGTGATTCTCTAGTCTTGTAGTTGGACACAAACCCACAACATAACCCCCTTTGTAGGCTCATGCAAGAGGAAAGGAATTCAGCTTAGTGAGGGAGTAGGCCCAGTTCCAAGGATGCCAATGGGTATCCTGTACATCCAGAGAGGAACAGGGCAACTTCCTGACTCTTTTACGTCACTTTCTGAAAGGAAAGGGAACGTTTCAAAGTAGGACCATGCACAGATACCTGACCACCTATCCCATTTTAAAGTCCCACCTGTCACGTCTCTACACCAGTTGTATTGCATTACCTGGGTAAAGGAGTCAAGTGGGAAGGGGTGGAGGGTAGTCCCAAGCTAATGAGACCAGCATTCCCCTGGGTTATTTTATAGTTTATCTTATTAATCCTAGAAGCTTGACTATGAGGCCTGTGTTAAGGAGGTTTCTCCTTGGGGAAAGATAATCTTACCAACATCTTTGGGCTGTTTTCCTAATTCTTAACACTACTCCTGTATATTTCTCACTGGGAGCTATGAAATAGACAGGTTTGCCTCTCGAGACTTTCTATGAAAGCTTTTTTGATGTTACTCCTGGGAGCTTCTCAGTGGGCCAGGAAAGAGGCCCCAAAGCCACACTGTATACTAGGCTAAGTCACCACATGACGTATGTAAGATTCACAGAGGATCCTCTTGTTCACCTATGACGAGGCCAGACACAGGCCCTCCAAACTCCCTTTCTCTGTCTCATAAATGATTAGCTGAACGTTTACCCCCTGTGATCAATCTGGACAAAATACTTACTAATTTGATTTGACCGCTGTAGTGAAGCTTGTCTCCTCCTCCACAGCCTGTAAACTTTGACTCATTCCTGAAGCTAAGCAAGTGTTGGAACTGGGAACAACCCCTCCTTAATGGCCCTTCCTGAGACTCTCCATTGGCTGCAAACAAATCTTTCTTGTTCAGCTGTCACATCATCCCACGTGTGCATCCCCCACGCATCCCCCATCCTCCTTCTAGCCATGTTTATTCCTCTTCATTAAAAAAGAAGCCCTTTCAGCCTGACCATCTGGATGTTTATAGATCTTATGGTCAGAGTCTTTTCCCTATTGCAAAAATGATCCTCTCCATTTGGCGTATTCTTTAAAAGTAAAGTCTGTCCTTACCTAAGTCTAGGTTTGTTTTTATTTGACACTACTCTCTATATTTTGGTATTTAATACTGTGTACATTGAACACGATCTTTTCTTGATGACCTAGCTTCATCTTTAAGACTATTATCACATTGTGCTGAAGAGGTAGTTGTCAGTGAGGCCAATTCTGGGTGGGATATTGGCTGACCTGGCACTAATGCTGGAGCCAACTTATTTCTGGGATAGAGCAGCTACTTTTGTTTTATGCATTTTTGAGTTACATTAAACTGATTTGGATAGAGTATAATGGTGACCTTTCACTTGGCCAGAAGAAAAAAAACTACACTGTTTATTTTCTTCTTATTATTATTTTTTTCCACTGGGGTCTCACTCTGTCACCCAGGCTGGAGAGCAGTGGGTGCAACCTCGGCTCACTGCAGCCTCTGCTTCCTGGGCTCAAGCAATCCTCCCACCTCAGCCTCTTGAGTAGCTGGGACCAAAGGCACGTGCCACCATGCCCAGCTGATTTTTTGTATTTTTGATGGAGATGGAGTTTCACCATACTGACACTGTTTTAAAAATAATCCTAGAATTCGTAACTTTCTAGCGTGTGTATGTATAAATTACAATCTGTTATGTTTAGAAATTAACAAGAATCAAATAATGAAGCTAATTTTCCAAAACGTGATTGAGCTACAATGCAGGCATCTGACCATCTTATTTTTAGCCCCCAAGGCACGCAAATGTTAGAAGAAAAAGAATCTTTAAAATTGCAATTGATAGTAAAATTGCTTAATTATATGTATAATATGTGGAAGAATATGTATATACAGCCATTTATCAAAAAAGAGGTCAGGAAAGTTGGGTGCAGTGTCACACACCTGTGGTCTCAGCTACTTGGGAGGCTGAGGTAGGAGAATTGCTTGAGCTCAGGAGTTTGAGTCCAGCCTGAGCAACATAGTGAGACACTGTCTCTTAAAAAAACATGGGGAGTAGGGTAAGGAAAGAACCAGGTAAGGATAGAAGAAAACCATCCAGCCATGAGGACTTACCGAGCAATATGATATAGAAATTATTCTCATTTCTTAATATAAATAAGAAAAATGAGATTTGAAGATTTGCAATTTGCATAAATTTACCTGACTTGTAAGTGCCAGAACCAGAGTTAGAACTCTGTTATTCTATTTTCTGGTCTATGACTGTCATCAGGACACTGTGAAGCCTTTCCTTTAGTGAGTTCCAGGTAACACAGACCAGAAAACAGTCCTAATTGTATTCGTTGTTGTTCATGTCACTGTCAGACTCTACAACTTGTTGCTTCCATTACTAATTTCAATACCAGGGGCTGCTATCCACTCTTCTCTTCCTCCTTTTCTAGGAAGCCTTACTGTTCAAATGTGTAAAAACTCATTCTTGACTCCCAACCAAACAGCCAGAGACATGACCTTCATGCAGACCATCATCTCTTTGAGGCTGTGTCTATTTCTGAGTGCTTGGAGGCTGCTGCTTTGCTGATGGGGTAGAGATAGAAAGAAAGGGACTGTTTCTCTGTTTCTCTCTGTTAGAAATGCTTGTTGCCCAGTGCCATAAAGAAATAGCACTTGAACATAAATTTAATTTCCTCAGCAAGGCCATTTTTTTTACTTTCTGCAGAAAGGGTACACTCACCAGCAGTTTTGCCATGAAAGTACACCAAACAAAAGAGGCAGGGTCATTTATAACCTGATGCGTCCACCCTACTGCTGTGTCCCGTTTCCATTGGCTGGAACGGGACCTCACATTCTGTATTTGTCCTGACTGGCTAGCAACTTAGAACTTTTTAAAAGAGGCAAAGGCAGAGGAGAACAAAGGAAGGAGGAAGTAACTTGTGGAATGCTGAGAAAGGTAAAAACACCTTCAAATAAGGAAGAGGAACAGGCTATGACCTAATGCTTGCTTGGACCAGTATAAGCATGCCAGGGCAAATATTTAGGCTAAATTGTGGGAGCTAAGAACATAAAGTACATTGATTTCTTTATTATGGCTAGCAGATATTTAAGAATGTTAGCACAGGTCTTTGAATAATTTTTGCTTCTAAGAGAAGTTACTATTTATTGCTAATTAGATGGGGAGGAAAGTCTTTGAAGAGGAACCCCTACTTTATTTTCTATACTCCCTCACCTTCCTAGGTCGTCTGAAGGTTTCCTGAGGTTCTGGAAAACAGAAAGTATCCTAAATACTTAAATAGTATTATATGCTACCAATTAATTGTCCACTCTATCATCTAAAGATCTCACGACAAACAGTATATGGAAGTATATGTTTCACCTTATTCTGTAGGTCCAAATTCTCTTTCGAGAATTATGTGGACTTCAGAGCTAGTTTGTTTCATGGAGGTAGCTAGTTTGTTTCATTGACATGCTGCATGCCTCACTTGGTAAGGCTCAGGCCTCGTCCAGAGCAGGGTATAGCCTTTGGTCTAGCCAACCTTGCTGGATGTTGTAAAGTATTTTAGCTATTGGATTATGCTTTCTATAAATGTAAAGATGTCACGGGACCTCAGGTGTATTCATGCAGGCTTTGCCATTTATCCTAGCTCCAATTAGTTACCGCAGGTACAGCAAAACAAATGTAAGGCATCGCACCAACACGAGGAATTATCAATCTTGTTACTAAGAGGACAGAGGAATCCCTACCATGTAGGGTAAATTTCTTTCTAGGCCCTTTAAATGTGAAATGTAATAAGGCAATTTAAAGATCATTTCACTAACATGTAAAGGAAAATACAAACATGTGCACATCAAATTGCAGGTCTTACAATTTTGGTTCTAAGGAAACAATAATTAACATAAGCTCAAAATGACACTTCCTGCCTGGGAACAGTTCTGGCGAAATAATGAACCTGTAGAAATAAAATTGAAGAGCTAATCAGCCTTGAACGGCGCTGAGGTATGTGTTTCTCTCTCTCTGGTTGCTGTTCATCTCTTGCTTGTCTCTCTGCTTTCCCCTATGCCTTTGATGAGACACATAATTTTTATGTTGGGCGACAAGGTCACAGTTCTCTCAGATAATTACATAGATGAGAATATATTTGGTTTTGGAGGAAAAAAATTTACTTTACAAATGTATATATAGAAATAACTTTGACCTTTTGGTAAAGATAACCAAGTTCTTCCTCAGCAACAGAAAAACAGGCACATTCGGAGGTGTGTGTTTCATTTTATAGTGGTAGCTCCTCCTAATAAAAACATTTGTAAGGAAAAGGACAAAGTTGTTGGTTCAGGGGGCTAGCGGTAGACCCCTTCTCCTAACAGCTCAAAGATAAGGTAAATCAAAGTGCCCCCCAAGAGTTAAATGAGAGAAAACCCACATGCAGTGGATAGCATTAGCCATCTGTGGTGGGAAAGGAACAGATTGTCAATGAATGCATGGTTAAAGAGTTTGAGAACACCCAAAACTTTAATCAAGGTGATATGGGAGCAATCTCATGAAGGTAGAATGGGAGGATGGTTGCATTTAGCCATTACAACCTCATCAGTTGCGTTCCCACAGGAAGACTGCCTGGATATTAAGATGATGTCATCACAGAGCTGGGATTCTCACAGTGTGGTAAGAAGACCTCTAGCATGAGAATCTCCTGTAAAAATGCACATCCTAGGGCTTTACTGCATAGACACCAAAAATATTTGGAGTGGGCTCAAAGAATCTGCATTTTGTTTATCTATATTCAACTGAATTTTCTTTTTTATAGTTTTTTTCTAATTTAAAAAACAGTAACACAATATGGGCTCATTGTAACCAGGAATGCAAATATGAGGAAAGGAAAAGTAAATCTTGGTTGATCCTTCTTTTTCTCTTACCCTGAGGTAGCAATACTAGTAGCAATTGTTACTAGCAACAATACTGGTGAGCATGAGCATCCTTCCATGCCATTTTTCACACTTACAAACATATATACATTTTTAAGAGGTTTTATTTTTTGCTTCTCTTGTTTGTTTTTATATACTAGGTCATATTATAAAATTTGGAGATTTACTTTTCTCAAGTCATAATGCCAAACACTCCAGGTATTTTAAAAATGTATGTACATCTATATATGTATTCACACACATTTACACATATACATACAAACACCCACATACATATGTGTGTCAGGTTGCTTGAAAATGCAGCTTAAAACCCATTTAGGGCTAAATACTGGCACAGTAGTCCAGTATCGTAAGGAAAAGTTGAAAAAAACTTTGAAGAATGACATTCTTTTAAATTCTATAGTTTTCTATGGAATGCATTATTAAGATATTCAAGTGTGTCCCACAGGTGAACATTCAGGTTGTTTTCTATTGTTGCTGCATGTGTTTTATTTCATTGCCATTACAAATGCCGTTATTTTGGGGATGATAGATGAGCAGAAATGGGATTTCCGAGTCAAAGGCTATGTTCATTTTAAATTCTATTAGTATTATAATATGACTTTCCTAAAAGCTTGAGGTAAATAACAGTTGATTATCATGATTCCACTTAGTTATGTCCTATAAAATCACCTTGAGCACTGAAGTAGCAGACACTGACTCACTGTGTTAATGTATTAATATGTTGTATCAATATATTAATATTGAATTAATATGTTGTATCAGTATATTAATTATTAACTCTGGAGGAAATACAGGGTTAGGTTTCTGCAAGCTCCTTGTCACACATTTTTCAACCCATCAATACATAACCTTGTTTTACATGTGTTTCTGTTTAAATACATCTTATTTATTTATTTATTTATTTATTTATTTATTTGAGATGGAGTCTCTGTCACCAGGCTGTAGTGCAGTGGCACGATCTTAGCTCACTGAAACCTCTACCTCCTGGATTCAAGTGATTCTCCTGTCTCAGCCTCCCAAGTAGCTGGGACTACAGGTGCACACCACCATGCCCAGCTAATTTTTGTATTTTTAGTAGAGATGGGGTTTCACGATGTTGTCCAGGATGATCTTGATCTCTTGACCTCATGATCCACCCACCTTGGCCTTCCAAAGTGCTGGGATTACAAGCATGAGCCACTACTCCCGGTCAGCCTATTTATTACATATTATTGATAACCTAGCATTGAACTCATGGCCAGCAATATGTCCCATGCCTGAACAATGCTTATCTAACACATGGACTTTGTCTGTCAGGCACTTTACAGACTAAAGTGCCTTTACTAAAGTCTGTAAAGTGCATTATGGAGAAAGTCCATGTGTTAGATAAGGATTCAGCCCTGTGCAGAAAATGTGGCATTAAACTGACCACCAAAAGGATACTAATTTACATTATGAGGGTGAAACAAGAAAGGAGAACGTCATCTTGTTCTGCCTGGACTGGGAACATGCATGCTGGGTGACCACACTGCACGTGACCATGAATGACCACAAATGATCTCCAAAGTGCCACAAATATTGGCTTTGGGGTTACAAATACATTTGAGAGTGTAGGCAAATTTGTGAATACAGAATCCACAAATAATAAGGATTGACTGTATATTCCCACCAGCAAAGTGTTTGTCATGTTGATTATTCTTCATCTTCACTGTTTCATTTTTTTAAATATTTGTGAAATTTTAGGGGAAAACTATTTCCTCATTGCCAACTGACTAGTGAAGTTGAGCCTATTTTCTTAATTTATTACACATTTAAATGCAATCTTTGATAACTTACCTGTTCTTATATTTTGCCCTTTTTCCAACCAAGTGACTTAATTTTTTTCTCATCAATTCTTAGAAACTGTATATTAGGGATATCAATACTTTGTTATATGTTATGTAAATACTTTTTTATTCTATTGCTTGTCTTATTTTTGTTTTGGGTATCTTTGCTATATGTTTTAATACTCAAATATATCGACCTTCCTCTTGTGATTTAAGGTCTCCTGTCTTATTGTATCTCCAAGACTACATAGAATTTCACATTTTTATTCCAATATTTTTGTTGTTACATATTTTGCATTAAAATCTTGACTCCATCCAGAATGTTTTTGTTTCTAGTGTTAGGCAGGGGTCTATGTTCATTTTTTTTCTTCCAGACGAACATTCCTCAGTTGTTCCAAATAGGAAGAGAGGAAATCAACCTCTCCATGTTTGCAGATAGTACGATTCTCTGCCTAGAAAACCCCATTGTCTCTGCCCAAAAGCTCCCTGATCTGATACACAACTTCAGCAAAGTTTCAGGACACAAAATCAGTGAACAAAAATCAGTAGCATTCCTATATTAACAACATTCAAGCTAAGAGCAAAATCAAGAATGCAATCCCATTCATAATCGCTACAAAAAGAATAAAATATCTAGGAATACAGCTAACCAAGGAGGTGAAAGACCTTTACAATGGGAATTACAGAACACTGCTAAAAGAAATCAGAGATGACAACAAATTGAAAAACATTCCACATGAATTTTTTTTTTTCCCATCTGAATTGTTCCTGCATCTACATTATCCATGCCTGGTTTCCAGGCGCTCTCAGAGATTCTGTAAACTACTTATATCCTTTATTGATCCTTTTCTACTTAGCCTGGATAAAGTAGATTATGATTTTGCAACTAAGAGTAGTAATTGGTGCTGGAAATATTTGTACCTAATGGACTGTCAAGTAAATGGGAACCTGAGGTTAGCTATTTAACATAGTTGAGTTTGAAGGCATGTGGAGCAAAACATTTCCTTAAATATTGGCTATGGTTAATTGGAGTGAAGTGCCTACTGAAGGCAACATTTTGGGAAACTCAAGTGGC
Source organism: Pan paniscus (assembly GCF_029289425.2). Lineage (NCBI taxonomy): Eukaryota > Metazoa > Chordata > Mammalia > Primates > Hominidae > Pan > Pan paniscus. The sequence continues at coordinate 73,331,170 of NC_073264.2, forward strand.
TGCTTCCATATAGTATTTTAAGAAATGTGGCTGTACTGGCTACATGGAATTGTGCTAAAAATCTTAAGGAAAGAAAAATAAAACAGGCTCAAGGTTTTAAATTATTGCCTCAATGTAGTCTCAGAAAACAAGAGAAGTTTTGACTGGCCTAAAAGAATATCGTCTTTTATAGCAACAAGGTTGATGAAGTTGAACATCAAATGTATGCTCTGGTTCTGTGACTTATTGAATTACAGGCTGCATTGAAAGATTGGCTATGTTTCTTAAGTGAAATTTAGGACATTGGGAAGAAAAGAATGGGACCCTGAGAATTAGAGTAGAGACATTTGGGAGGATTCAGATGACTCACACTCCCAACCTCCCTAAATCCTCCTTATCAGCATCAGCAGCCCTTATCCTCTGAAGGACACAAACCTGTCTGAAGACCTTAGAAAGACCTTGCCTAGCTTCTAAGAGGATGCCAGTTCCTCATCACTCACTCCTATCTTATTACCTCTACTTATCTGTTTGAAGTCAGATCCCAGTGTGTCCCAGAGATTTAATCATAAAGTCATACCTTGGGAGAAATATATTTCTTTTACTACTGCCACTGCTATTGCAATTTTTTACATACCAAAAAATTGCAAGATTTTGCAATTTATGTCTACAAAATTTGCATAAACTTATCCATTGCTCATCCTAATTTTCTCCCTAACTAAAAGGGACATCTGTTTTTGCAATTACTCTACTAGAATACTACATTTCCCAAGCTTCCTAATATCTAGGGGTGGCCGTGGGACCTAGTCAATGAGACATAAGTTTAATTGTACTGATTATTCCTAAAAAAAGTTTTGGTATCCTAAGAACTGCTCTTCCTTCTTCTGCATTCCTCCTTACTGCGTGGGCTTGGTCACAATTTCTGGAACTATAGAGGTCATCTTGCAGTCATGAGGGAAAGGCCAGAAGAATTGCTAGGACTTCCAATCTGACATTTTTAAGCCCCCGAACAAGTGACGACAATCACTTTTACTTTTTTTTTTGTAATTAATGGAAGGGAAACAAACCTAATTGATACATTCAGCCAAACACAATCACCAGCAGTGATGATGCAAAAATGTAGCAAAGACATAGAAAGCACCTATTTTCCCCTTGAAAAAGTGAAAATTCTTGAGTTTCACTGATTTTGCTAATTTAGATCCCATACCAACACTTTATTCAATTAGTTTGGCCAGAGAGTCCCTGTGTGCTAGTTGGCCTAGGCCAGTAGGGCCCTCCCTGGGAGCTGGGGTCAATCCCATTAACCCCACTTGTTTGCAGCTCCATGGGAAGAAGTGCTAAGAAGAAAAAAGGAGATGTTTGGATGTGAAATAGGTGAGTAACATGTCCACTTCATCCCTATTGTGAATATGTCATGAAAATTTACTACTCTTATTCCACTTTCATGGTCACTGAACAATCTGCTGGTTGGATTTGACTTCTCATGTAATTTATAAGAGGGATATGAACTAATCAACTAATACTAGCATTGTGATCTGATTGCCGATTTAGTTAGTACATTTACATAGACGATTTTATGAATCAGCATCTCTGTCTGAGCTTAGTTAATGTAAGTACTCCACCCCCACCTCCAAGAGATCTGCTCTGCCTTTGATGACAAGCCAGGTCTTGAGTCTGTAAGGATGTTCAGGGCCAGATCCCAGAACAGGGAATTCTCCAGGTAAATGGCATCCTGCCCAATCACCACCTGGGGAACTGCCTTTGCTGTACTTTTTAGCTTCTCCTTGAACCCTTGAAACTGTTGTAGATGTCATGAGTGTTATTTTTCTTCATGTAAGATTTCGGCAGTAGCATGTGCCCTGTCTCCAGGAGTACCAAAGATACCATGCAGGGTGGGACAGAGCCAGTTCCCATCTTCCTGGAGTCAACATGATTCTAGAACCTTCACCACTATAGATTGTCATCACTTCGATTCCATTTAAGAGTGCTGGTGCAGATGTAACTAGAATGATACCAATTGCAGAAATGCAGGGTGAGCTTGCAAAACAAAAAGTCATTGATTCTGTAACCCATAGGCTACCAAGTGTCATGCAAAACATCTGGGGTATAGTTAACTTGCCAATATTTATTGAGTACAATAAAATGTACATCTGACTAATAGAGATGTTATTAGTAATACTCAATAGGATAAAGAGAGTTCTGGATGGGAAGATAGAAGCTACACTGCTAAGTGCTAATTTTCTTCACTATGGATGCGTCCATGAGCAAATCACTTCAATTGAATGGCCTTCAAGTTTTTCACCTCCAAAACTGAATACTGTACTCACAATAGTTAAATATTTCCTGGGCAGTTTTATTTATCTCATTAATTTACTTTAAAAGGCCTTTCTTCGTATCACAAACTCCAACTTGATTGTGGTTTCTGAGCAAATTATAACAAATTTTGTGTGTGTGGAATCCAAATTAATGAGATTTAACTGCATGCTAATTAAAACGCCTTAGAATTCTGCAAAGACTTTCCCTTCAAGAGTTCAAATTTGTTGATGAAATTTTCTCGTTAGACTTCACAATGAGTGTGGAAAACAAATGATCAGTCTATCAGCCCTAAAAAAAGAAAAACTTTAAGATATTCTTCCCAGGCTTTAATAATAAAACCTGGCAGCAATGGAACAACCTCACAAACCTGGCCTTAAGGTTATCTTGCAGGTTAACTCCCTCTCTTAAAGAGATTCTTGTAATGATTTAAAACCAAATGGCGATGTAGCATTGAGGTTCAATTAGTGGATTCCTTAGCTGGGTCTTGATCACAACTCTGATTGTCACCTCTAATAGGGCGTATTAAAATTTCCATTCATTATAGTCATTAGTCCCTGCCAGTGATAAGGTTGTGAACAAATCTGTTGGTGTTCAACTTCTAATTTGTGTGATAATTTGTGTTTATGCTTAGAACACTTATTGGTTGTGGATGGAGGGGGTGTGACCCATTTAGAAACTATTCATGTAGATAAATCTGGAAAGTTTGCCTGGAATGGCTAAGGCATGGTGATGCCACCTAGTCTAGTAATAGACAAGGGCCACTTAGAAGGTCAGATGAGTCTTATTCCAGAGTCAGGAAGAGAAGTGGTTTACCCAGAGATGCAATGGGGTTGCTTCAAATGATCCAGAAGGGGGTTTTTGCATGGAAAGAAAGGTTCCATTAGGTCAGTGTTACTCTACAAATGGGGAGAAAAGCACCTGCATCAGAATCATCTGAGAAGCTTATTATAAAGGTAAACTCTTGGGCTACACTCCAGACCTCTGGGGCTAGGGCCCAGGAATCTGTGTGGTTAGTAAGCACCCCAGATTACGCCTAGGCGTGCTGAAATTGAGAACCACTGCAGGAGACACCTGAGAGCAGAGACACAGAAACAAATTAGGTATAGCAAAGACATCAAAACAATTTGTAGTAAAGTGTTGAGAAACCATTCAACTTGCATTTATCATTGGGATTTTTGCCCTCAACAGCTGAAATACAATATTTAAGAGGAAGAAAGTTTCAAATTTGCAACAAGCCATAAGAAATGGGGCTTGGCAAAGTGTCTTACTCCTGTAATCCCAACACGTTGGGAGGCCAAGGTGGGCAGATTGCTTGAGCTCAGGAGTTCAAAACCAACCTGGGCAACATGGTGAAACCCCATCTCTACGAAAAAGTGCAAAAATTAGCCAGGTGTGGTGGCATGCACACAGTCTCAGCTACTCAAGAGGTTGAGGTGGGAGGATGGCTTGAGCCCTGGAGGGAGAGTTTCTTGTGGGCAAGATGGTGCTGTTGCACTCCAGCCTGGGTGACACAGCCAGACCCTATCTCAAAAAGAAGAAGAAGAAGAAAAAGAAATGGTTTGGGTGTGCGTTGTTTTTTTTTTTTTTTTTTTTTGTACTTTAGAGGCTTTCAGGTTTTTTCTTGCTCTGTGTGGTCTTATTTAGTTATTTCTGTTTGAGTTTGGTACATAAAATAATTTTAGTACTTCTTATTATATATACAAGAACCATGGATATGCTCAACTTTATGTCTCCTATGCCTGAAAAGTTGTGCACCAATAACTCGTAAGTTTTTTTAGGACACTGTACACTTTGTGAATCTGATGAAAGGCATGGAACTTGATTCCCACAAATGCATGTGCATCAGTATGTAAAGCATTACATTTAATCTCTGGGGACTTAGAGATCTGTGCTCTCTCTGGACTCTACATCAAGAGCCTCTGACCTGAGCCTAAACCCCCCAGCCTGCTGCTTCACAAAGTCAAGTAGCTCCACCTATGACTCAGCCATAGCAAGAAGGGAAAGGCCATGGTTTGTGTGGGAAAAATGGATGAAAGCAAAACTGAGGAATTCAGCAGTCCTCGAGGCCTCGACTCACACATTTAAATCTGTTGGAATTGCCACAAAAATATTTGTTTTCCTACAAGAATATTAGAGATTTACCCATCTTGAGTGGCAAGCCTAGATGCCCCATTCACTCATCAAGGCCTGGTGCCATATTTAGCAAAAGAGCCATAACTGAAGGTGCGTTTGATGAATTTAATAGGATTATGTCTTACTAATGACATTAGGCTCCTGGGTTGGGCTTAGCCTTTATATTTATGTTTTATCACTGCAAATGAAGATGATATTCTCTGGCATATGGGTTTTGCAACCTCAGGGTTAGTCTTGTGATATGTGAAGTGGCCCTTGGCTTGTTTTGGGCCCCTTATAAATTAGATTTTTTAAAAAACATTCACTGTGTTTATTTTTCATTTTATTTTTGAGACAGGGCCTCATGCTGTCACCCAGGCAAGAGTGCAGTGATGCAATCACAGATCTCTGCAGACTCAACTTCCCTGGGCTCAGGTGATCCTCCTACCTCAGTCTCCTGGGTAACTGGGGCTACAGGCATGCATCACCATGCCTGGCTAATTTTTTTGGTATTACTTTTGTAGAAATGGGTTTTCATCATGTTGCCCAGGCTGGTCTTGAACTCCTGGGCTCAAGTGATCTGCCTGCCTCAGACTCCTAAAGTGTCAGGATTACAGGCATGAGCCACCACGCCCAGCCAAAAACCATTCGCTTTAGGAAAAAGAAAAATCAAACTTACTATAATGCCACCACCAAAGACACCTAACGTTAATAATGTAGCATGTATTCCTCTAGCAAAAATTCTATGCTTTTTGCAAAAATAGGATCATACTATACTTAGTGTAATCAAATCTGACTCCTTCACTTATATCTTAAATATCTGTTTCAATAAGTTCCATCTATCATGTTCACTGGCTGCTAATATTCTCCAATATTTATGTATACTTTAAGGGTCAACTAATAGATGCTTCAGCTCATTCCATAAATGAGATTTTTCTAACATCTTTCTATGCTTGTAGCCATTAACATTTGGGATTTTTGCTGCTGTTATGGTTAATTTTGGAGTCTCTGAAGAAACAGGTGCTTTGTAGCATCCAGTTTTCTTGCTTAAAAGGAAATTCCTCAGAGTTTAAGGGTGTTTAGATGTAATTTTCACTTTTCACTTTGTTCTGGAAAACTAAGAATAAATAAAAATCCAAATCTATAGCCCATGTCCACCCCCTCCTTTGAAAGTAATCAACCTCAGTCTCTGAAATTTCAAAGGAAAAAACTGAAAATACCACTGAAATCATTTTTAATTAGACATTTAGCAGTTCCTAAAGCAAGTTAAAATTTGGCCTTCAAAAGCAGTATTTTTAAAGAAGGGAGCATTTTAATTGGTATGTTCTGGCTTAGCATATTTTCTCAGACATTAAAATTTTAAAATCTAGATGTCATATCAAAGTATATGAGATGAAAATATGATTTCTTCTATCTAACTAGCTAAACTGTGGCACATAACTGGACGTGTCTATATGGATGGATCTCTGGGAGAACAGAAAAACTTTTCTATTAGCTGTGACTTGATATATCTGGGGGGCCCAGAGCTGCCAATTTTATATCATGCATATGCTGTGTAGTATCTCCTACCCAAAGTGTGGTCCACGGACCAGTGGCATCAATATCAACTGGGAACTTGTCAGATAAATAGAACCATGAATCCCAGCCCACATATCCTGAATCGGAATCTTCATTTTAACAAGATCCCCGGGTGATTCTTTTACACTTTATTGATTGATTGCTTGATTGCTTGAGACAGAGTCATGCTGTGTCACCCAGGCTGGAGTGCAGTGGCGCAATCTTGGCTCACTGCAACCTCCACCTCCTGGGTTCAAGCGATTCTCCTGCCTCAGCCTCCAGGCGCATTCCACCATGCCTGGCTAATTTTTTGTATTTTTAGTAGAGATGGCTTTTTGCCATGTTATCCAGGCTGGTCTTGAACTCCTGGCATCAAGTAATCCGCCCACCTTGACCTCCCAAAGTGGAGGGATTACAGGCGTGAGCCACTGTACCCATGCATGCTGTTGAGGACACCAAACAAATCAAACCAACCAGATATATACACAACATTCATCTACTTCTCTCCACTAGATATACAACATTTCTTTCAAAGAACTTGATTCTTGCAGGTGTTTGTAAAGTGATTTAAAATATGAAGATGTTGTATGTGCATTAATATACGAATGTGTGTGTTCAATCAAATTGACATAAAGAGTTACATATAGTGAAACTTCTCACTTTATTTTGATAATAGGGGGTTTGGTGAGCACCTTCATTCCTTCTTTTCATTTTAATATTGCATACTGTGCAGTTTTTAAAATTTGTTTTAGACACAAGATCTCACCGTGTTGCCCAGGCTGGACTTGAACTACTGGGCTCCAGCAATCCTCTCCCCTCAACCTCCTGAGTAGCTGGGACTCCAGGCAAGCACCACTGCACGGGGCTTGGAACATTTTCCTAATCTGGAGACATCTAAATTAAGACTACAATATTAAAATGATGGAAAAATTGAGTAAAGATGTTCACCAAAACCCCTAGTGTTTTGGGCAATAATGATTTTAAGGCTTTGAGGCCCCTTCCCAATGCCAGTCATTCTACAAATTGTTCACAAGCACAGGCAAAATCGTAAGTTGTAATTTGGCCTTCAAATACAGTACTTTTAAAGAAGGGAGCATTTTAGTTGGTATGTTCTTGTTTAGCATATTTTATTAGATGTTAAAGTTTTAGAATCTGGATGTCATATTAAAGTATATGAGATAAAGAATATGATTTCTTCTGTTTAACTAGCTAAACTGTGGCATATAACTGGATGTGTCTGTATAGACAGACCTCTGGGAGAAAAGCAAAACTTCTATTAGCTGTGGCTTGGTATGTTTGGGGGTCCCAGAGCAAGCCAGGTACTTGACTGGGGAGCGGGGAAGAGCAATTTGTGTGCCAGTAATTACAATTAGAAACACATGAATGTCCTGGGATTGGAGAACCTGTTCTGTATGAGGGTACCAGGAGATCTTAACAGTGGAAGAACATTTAAACTGAATCTTGATGAATAAGTAGGATTCCCTAAGGGGAACCAGGAGGAACCAGCACCTCAGGTAACTAGAAGAATGAATATGAAAATACAAAAGTAGGCCAGGCACGGTGGCTGACACCTGTAATCCCAGCACTTTGGGAGGCCGAGGTGGGTAGATAACTTGAGGCCAGGAGTTCGAGATCAGCCTAGCCAACATGGTGAAACCCCGTATCCACTAAAAATACAAAAAAATTAGCCCTGCATTGTGGCGGGCACCTGTAGTCCTAGCTACTTGGGAGGCTGAGGCAGGAGAATTCCTTGAACCCAGGAGGTGGAGGTTGCAGTGAGCCGAGATTGCACCACTGCACTCCAGCCTGAGCAACAGAGCGAGACTCTGTCTCAAAAAAAAAATAATAAAATAAAAATAAAAATACAGAAGTAGGTTACCATGTTAACAAATACGTTCATCATCTTGTTAGTAGGGACCCATTGGAGGGTTTTAATCAAGGAATGCCATTAGATTTGTATTTGAGAAAGATGATTCTGGTGGTTCAGTAGAAATAGAGCAAGGTGAGGTCAGAGGCAGGGAAATCAACTAGGAAGCCGCTGCACCATCTGAGTGATAGAAGATGAACTTGAATCGAACATTGAATGTAGCAATAGTAGTGTGGGACTAAGTTCAGAGACATGCTGGAAGTGGAGCAGGCAGGTTAGGGACTGAGCAAAGAGGTAGCGTGGGGAGACTAGAAAGACAAGAAACACTTTGAAGATTCTAGTTCGGGGCTGGGCACGGTGGCTCACGCCTGTAATCCCAGCACTTTGGGAGGCCAAGGCAGGCAGATCACCTGAGGTCAGGAGTTCAAGACCAGCCTGGCCAGCTGACCAAGATGGTAAAACTCCGTCTCTACTAAAAATATAAAAAATTAGCCAGGCGAGGCGGCAGGTGCCTGTAATCCCAGCTACTCGGGAGGCTGAGGCAGGAGAATCGCTTGAACCTGGGAAGCGGAGGTTGAAGTGAGCTGAGATTGTGCCACTGCACTCTAGCCTGGGCAACAAGAGTGCCTTGTTTCTGTCTTCCCTTCCTTGTGAAATCATTGTAGATACATTTGGGAAAACAACACAAAGAGATTCCACTGTCCCCCAATAGTAACGTCTTGCAAATCTATAGTAAAATAAACCCTTCTAAAAATTGTATGATTTATGAGCAATTTTAAATTAAAATATCAGTATACTCTCATGCTGATTTCTAACTAGTCATTTCTCTGACCTCCCACCCCTCCCCTCACCCCTTGGCCCCTACCACCCTCCCACACACATACCTAATGGCTCTCCAGACCAGGCCCTGTCCCCATGCTCCCCTGATCAAGCAGATCTTGAACCTTGTGAGGAAAATCACGTCTCTGGTGGTCACTGGATGCCTGGTGTCCATCCTGACCCTCTAAAGCTAGGGCTTCCCATTGTGGGCTGGTACCCCCTACATGAACCCTCCATGTCCTCTTGTAGGGACCCCAGCTTCATCAGTGCTCTTTACTATGTTGTTAAATATATGGCAGGTTGGGGTTTGATTCTGGCCACAGCTCTCCCCAGATAACTGACAGAGTCATTTAGGGCCTTTGTCCCACATTTCTGGGAAATTTGTTTCTATAATAGTTAGGACTTTGGTATGCTAGTGACAGATGCACAGATCAAATTAACTTAAGAAACATAAATGTACTGGCTTACTGAGTTGGGAAGTCCAGGGATAAAGCTCCCTTCGGAGATTCTGGGACTCAAATAATATGATCAAGATTCTCTCTCCCTTGCACTTTTGCTGATTTGTTGACCTCATGCTCTTCATGGTGTGGTTTATATGGCCATTGGCAGATCTGGAGATACATCCTTATATCTCAGAGTGACACATGAGGAATAAGACTCGCTTCTCCACCATCAGTGCAAAACCCTACTGGAGAAGGGCTCTGTTTGGCCTCATTTACATCCTGTGCCAATCCTGTGGGCCAATCACTTGTGCAGGGGGATGTAGTGTATTTTGGATGAATCAACCAATGACTCAGCCTGAGCTCCTTATCATCTGATAGACTTGGAATTGGGGTATCAAATTGTCTGGCTTAGTAGAACCAGATGGAAAGGGAAGAAAGAGTTTTTCAAAGGAAGAGATATTGACGGGATGGGCTAGGCAGAACAACTAATGTCCATTTTAGTTATTCCTGGATCTAGCGTCTTCTCCTGTGGTGAGGAGAGAGGAATGTCACATGGCACCTATGGTTGTCTCTTGGGAGTTATGGTCAGTGTTGACAGAAGAAGGCAAGGATGGCTGTAAGCACCAAGATGTTTATATGTATGAGGTTGGAATTTAAAGGTGTTCAGAACTAATAGCCTTAATTGTCTTTGTGAAATTGAAAACAAAAGCACTTGTGAAAAGACAGGAGGGCAGGGTGGGGAGCTTAAAAAGCTAGTTGAGGGTTTGAAGGATGAGAGAGAGATCACAAGGACAGTGTAGAGGACTGCTAAGAGATATTGAGGATCCAACTAAGACAGGAAACTGTAGCACTCAGGGTTCTCCAGAGACACAGTAGGATGGATATATATGCATATGTACACACACACAGAAATTTATTTCAAGGAATTGGCTTATGCAACTGTGGGGGTTGCACATCTGAAATCTCTAGGACAGGACTGCAGGCTGGAAACTCTCAGGCAGGAGCTGATGCTGCAGTCTCGAGGCAGGATTTCTTCTTCCTCAGGGAAACCTCAATTTTGCTTTTAAGGCCTTCCAGGTGAAGAGATGAGGCCCACCTGCATGATCAAGGGTTATCTCCTTCACTGACAGTCAGCTGATTGTAGCTGCTAACCACATCAATCAAATACTTCCACAGCAACACCTAAATTAGTGTTTGGTGGGATAACTGGGTACCGTAGCCTTGCCAAGTTAACACATACATTGGAGTGTCACAGAGGCCTAAACTCTATGAGCCAGTCTGCATGACACTAGATGATCTATTTTTCCTCTTCAGTTCCACAGAGATAAATACCTAGCAAATAGAAGCCAAGAGAGTGAATTGTTAAACTGATTGATGATTGGAGGAATCTTCAGGCTGGGGTCACTGGAGTCTCAAGGGGAGATCTTGACGTTGCTGTCGAGAGAATGGTGGACAAAGTCCCTCAGGGTTGTGGCTGGACTGAGAGGTTAGTTCCCCAAGCGTAAAGTGACAAGAGCATCAACCCCACCAGTTAAAATGAATAATGCATGAATAATACTTATGTTGGACACTGAACTAAGTATCACATTAATTTTAAATTATTATCATTGTTATGATTTCATTTAATTGTCAAGGAACTGACACCACATAAAGTCAGAGTGAATTTAGTGGGAGTAAGAGGGTGAGCTAAGTGTGGTATATTGGAGTTTATTTATTTACTCAGCCACCAGTTATTTAATAAGCATTGATTATGAGCCAGGAACTGTTTTAGGTGCTAGAGATACAGTGGTAAACAGAACAGACAAAGTCTCTGCCCTCATGGGGCTTAATTCTGTTGGTGGGAGGAGGTATCTGCTAATAAGCAGACAACTTCAGCAAGGAACACTAGCCCCAGGTCCAGTGGTAAGCGTGTTATGAAGAATAGTAAAGCCAAGTTAGGCAACAGAGAGTGATGGGGCCAGACAGGGCTGGGGTAGGATGCTAGACTTATAAGAGAAACCCTTTCTGATAAAGTGACATTTAAACAGGACCCCGAAGGCATGAAGGGAGAGCTTGAGCTATGAATATATAGGGAAGAGCGTGTTCGAGAGAAAGAACATGGTGTGTGCAAAGGTGCTCAGAGGCTGGAGGGTGCTTCTCCCTGTAAGTGAGGAGGAGAGGGGTGGGGGATGAACTGGGATAGGTTGCAACAAGGGGCCATGTTGGGTGTGGTGGGTCATTATAAGTTCTCTGGAGTTCACGCTGAGTGAGGTGGCAAGACAATGGAGAGTTTTGAACACAGAAGTGACAAGATTCTTCTCTTAGGGCCGTTTTGGAGGCTGTATGAGGCTGTATGAAGGGATACTGGGAGGACAAGGGTAGAAGAAGGACCAGTGGGAAACTGTTACAGTAATCCAGGCAAGAAGAATTTGTGGTCTGAAAGCCATGCTAGGTATTAGCATGACCAGGACTATGCCACGGGTATGCATTGCTGAAGCAGCCTGCCAGCGAAGACCAAGGTGGCCCAGGACCCTAGAGCAGCATGTCTGGAGGGGTCTGCTGTGTTGACATGGAACTTCTTCAAGATGGAGACAGGATGGGTAGGCGTGGGGAGAATAACTCTGACCCAGATTCTGAAGTCCTCCAGGAGAGGGAAGATGGTGGAGGAAAGCAACAACGGGGTAGAAAGAGGAGCATTAGCTGCATGCAGGCAGGTGCTTGAGGCTCCTGCCTCTGGGTCTTTGCATGCACTTCTTTCTTTTCTGAAACGTTCTCTTCCTAATATCCACGTAACTCAGTCTCTTCCTTCCCACCTCAGGTCTTTATTTAAATAGATTGGAAGACTGCTGTCAGGACATAGTTTATGTAAGAATGAAGAGAACACTCTCTTGCCTCCATCCTTATGTCACCTGGCATGGGGTGGCATGAGCAGCCACTGCCTGGAAGGTCTACTTGGAAGTGGTGTCCTCAAGGGAGAGGTGGGTCTGGCTTGAGGCTGGGAGGTGAGGGGACTCTCCTGTGAAAGGGGTAAGAATGCTGGGGACCTTATTGACCATGGGCTAGGGGTTTCAGCAGGCACCGTGGGGAGTGTCTTAAGGGAAGTCAGGAAAGGAGGGTAGAATCAATGGGGATGAAGTAATGAGAGGACCAGAGGGAACGGGTGCTGGGATGGGAGCTGAGGATGCCAGAACATGGGATTGACTGCCCTGGGAGGGCCTGGCAAGCCTGAGGCTGGCGTGCGTGCAGCCTGTACGCTTCCTGGGGCACCAAGCAGAGCATGGGTGGCCACAGGAGACGTAAGGGAGCGTTGTCTGAGGGGATGTGAGGAATGACCAGGTGCTACCCACCTACAGAGCTCTCAGGATGCTTAACTCCTGAATAAGCTGTAGCCTGGAATGGCTTGTAGACCTGAATGTAAACCAGGTGTAACTGGCAGAGAGGGAGCAGGCCCCGGAAGGTCCTTGTTCATCCTAGTCAGATCCTTCATCCTGTCCCACTTCAGGGCCCAAAGTGCTCTGATTCTAATGCCAGCCTCTTTGGCCTTGCATTTGTAGAGAAGCGAGTTCCCTATCATTGGAGGTATCTAAGCAATGAAGTGGACAGCCACTTAGAAGGAGTGTGCAGGATGGAGGCTTGGGTATTTCTTAGGGGCTGGACTTGAAGACCTTTATTTTCCACTTGGCCTGGAGCGTCTGTGAGTCCTTGTCAAATACTGCCTGGTACTTACCTCCATCGGGACACAGTGCAGGCATGGCTCAAGTGGGTAAATTGTTTATGGAATGCAAACCTCGTGGGACTTATAGATGGCTTATCAATGTGGAAACTGTATTAAAAATAAGTGGAGATCAGCACCTTCCACAGCCTCTGCATATGAAATGTCACTTACATTTAAACCCGCATCAAAGGTTCTGGGTTGATTCTTTGTATACTTGTTAGTAGTCCAATGCTTAGGACACCATTTTCAGGTAGCTGTTATTTAGTGTGTGTTTGGCAGGGCTGGTTCTATACAAACGTTCACAGTGAGCAGAGGGACAGCATGATGTCTCCTGCCATGGTTTCACAATTAGCTAGAAGAGAGAGGGTTGCAGGCTCACTGGGCCGGACCGGACACTAGAGGCTGTATTCAGTAGGTGGGGCAGTGGCATGGACCTCTCTGCCCATGATGTGGACATCCTGGCAGATGGGCTCTTTCGAGAGCAAGCCATGGCTTCAAGACCCTGGCTGTTTGTGGTGATAGGGTGAAGGACCGAATAGTTAGAGTTCTTTCTGAGTGTCTGTGGTGCAGGGAGATTCTAATCACATCATTTGGGGGTGGCGGCTGTGCTTAGGGCTGGTTAAGGGAACGAACAGGCATAGTTGTGCTATGCTTGTGAGTATGCTCACTTCCTGGAGATGGGGAAAGTCAAATTCTTAGAGTGTTGTGTGGCTTATATATTTTATTAAGCACCTGTGTTCTATGTCCGATAAGCACTTTGCATACACTGCCTTTAATTTTCCGAATCATTCCGTTTTGCTCGTTGAGGAAGGCAAGCAGTTAAGACAGGCTCATCTCTTGACATGACCCCACATAGTGACTGTACCTCAGAGGGGTAACCATTTTCTGAGAGCTAGGTCCCAACTGTGTTGGGGTCAAAATTCTGATTTGCATAACCAGAGGTGAATGAAGACCTAGGAAACTGACACATACTATCTTGACTCATAAGAGACTGATGTATAAAAACAGAAATGATGCCAGCTGCTTATTTTGTGACAAGAAAAAAAAAAATCCTGTGAACCAGATACATATGTTCTCTCATCAGTGCATTCAATATGAAGGCAAATTTATATGAGAACATAAATTAAGATCAGAAGGTTGCTTATCAGCATGAAACAGTGTAGGCTGAGTGAGGATAGGACACCTTACTGACAGGGTTACAGAGCTGTGATCGTCTTGGCTCCAGTGCCACCCTGCCTGCTGTAGGGCTAGATGCTAAGGTTGCCTCACAGTGACAGGGACACCACCATCAGTGCCAGCCGCTCTCAGTCTCTGCTTGCAGTGCCTCTAACACTGATCATCATCAGCCCATTGGGCTGATTCATCCTTTCTTTAGACATTTTCCTATTGGACCCTCAGTAAGGTGTCATCTTCCTTTGAGAGCAAGTTTTCTCTTTGTGGTATCTTTGCATCTCACCGCTTTATTTCGTTATTTTTGTTTTGTGGCTATAAGCTCTACAGAGAAGTTGTATTGTTCCACTTCCAAATTTGTGGGAAAGGGGAAGAAAAGAGGAGAGGCACCATATTGTCAGCCTGATTTCCCACCTCAGAGAAGATATTCTTGTCCTCGTTTTACAATTGAGTCAACTAGATGGCATGGCTTTTTTTCCTAGCTCCCATTGCCATCTGACGTGGTATTTATTTAGTTGTTTGTTTATTGTCTATTTCTCCTGTTAGAATGTAAACTTGGGGACAGCAGGTCTTTGCCATATTCCTGGCACCTGGAACGGTAAGTGGCCTGAGGTAGGTGTGGGCAGGTAGGAGTATGCGTGGATTGAAGAAGGATGAGGCAGGCCCTCAATCCCAGTCTCTCCCACACCGCACCTTCAGTTTGGTGAGGTGACAGAAGGGAGGAAAATATGAGAAGATCTGAGCCAAAATGAAAATCAGACAAAAACTCAGGGCATGTTCTGGGGGTCCTTGTGTCCCTACATCGTCTTAAAGAACCAGCCTGGGACAGTGAGGACTGGAGCTGGTGACACACAAGGACCCAAGAATATGGAAGGCCTTTCTCTGGCATAACTGAAATAAACTTTAATGAACAATTTGTCCTGTTTTAAATATTTTTATAGATAATATCTGGAGCTGGACAAATCATGTATAATCTACTTCCTTTATCATTCTTATTTCAATTATATCCATCTACAGTGTCTCAGCCAAAGGGAACACCATTTACCTGGTAGCAGCCACCTGAATTTTAGGCATTGATATCTAAGAGAAAATAAGTTGCTCAATGGTTGCTCCTTTGTAACGCCAAACCTAGGACTTGACTATATGGTTCTGATACAGTCCAACAACGTGCTAGTTGATAACAGCTTGTAGATGGATATATATGTATTCTGCATATTTTGTTTGGTGAATAACCCACAACATTCTAACTCAAGTGTCCAGTACTGCTTATCAAATAAGGCTTTAACATAGAAATACATAAATTCTAGAAATTGTCTTGCATTTATTGTATTAGAAAGTGAAATTGGTTTCTTTAAATCTTTTTAAGGGCTATCAACATAATATCTTGTTCCAAATCAAATGGAGCTACTTACTACTAAAGACTTTTGTACTTTCTTCAATAATTAAAGCAAGCAAGATTTGTAGACAATGCAATTTTCATGATGCATTGAAAAATGTATTCTTACAGCAGCTGTGTTTATCACACACTTTCATTTTCTTAATATCTTAAAATTGCTTGGCAAAATGAAAGGGAAGGAGGGTGGTCAGGGATGTTTCCAACATTCTATTAGGATCATTTTCACACAAACAGAAAATCTGAAGTAATTGTTCAGTGGGTCCCCTGCACCCATCACGTACATTTTACAATTAATGTTTTCCTCTGTTTGCTTCATCACTGGCTATCCATGTATTCATCCCGCTCTTCATCTTATTTTTGGTGTATTTTAAATTAAATTGCAGAAATCAGTACACTTCACCACTAAACAGTTCAGCATGCATATTATTAACTCGAGTTCAATATTTAATATATATTTCAGGTAAAATGTGCGCACAGCAACATAAGCACATTTTAAGCTTTCCATTCATTGAGTTTTGACAAATGCATACACCTGTGTAATGCCAATCCCAAGCCGAGGTACAGACATTCTTTTTTTTCCTCCAATTTAAAAGTTTAATTAAAAAGTAAACTTTAATGTCGAAAATGCAAACTTGGGGAAGGCAGAAAGATCACACACAAGGCTGTCACTTCACACTTGGAAGGTTGCACAGCGGCCGGGCAGAGGCGCTCCTCACATCCCAGACATGCGGGGGGCCGGCAGAGGCGCTCCTCACTTCCCAGACTGGGCGGCGGCCGGGCAGAGGCGCTCCTCACATCCCAGACGGTGGAGGGGCCGGGCAGAGGCCCTCATCACTTCCCACACGGTGAGGGGGCCGGGCAGAGGCGCTCCTCACTTCCCAGACAGGGCTGCAGCCAGAGAGAGGCACTCCTCACATCCCAGATGGCAGGGGGCGCCGAGCAGAGGTGCTCCTAACTTCCCACACACGGTGGCAGCTGCGCAGAGGTGCTTCTCACCTCCCAGATGGGCGGCGGCCGGGCAAAGGTGCTCCTGCTTCCCAGACGGGGCGGCGGCATTCTTACCATCCAGAATGGTGATGCTAGTGCCTCTTTCCAGTCGATTTCCACCCTACCTGCACGCAGAGGGAACCCATGTTCTGATTTTTTTCTCAGCATGGATTACTTTAGTCTTTCCTAGAACTGTATACAGTTCTAGAATCATATAGTATGTACTATTTGGGATAAGTACATGCAATACATACTACTTTGCATGAGACTTTTTCACGCAGCACATTTTTGAAATTCATCTATTTTTGTTTGCATATGTCAGTAATCTGTACCCATTTTAGTGCTGAATCATATTCCATTGTGTGAATATACCACAGTTTTTAAATCTATTTACTTATCGATGGTCACCTGGGCTGTTTCCAGTTTGCAGCTATTATGAAGAAAATTGCTGCGCATGTTCTTATGCAAGTCTTTTTGTAGGCATAAGCTTTCTGATTACTTTTGAAACTCCTGGAATATGTAGTCTTAGCACAGAGTCTACACACAGTAGGTACTCAATGAATGTATATATTGCCCTGGCACAAAACCCACATGACATGTTGGGTTTTACAGTACACCAGACGTTTTCTTCCTCATCTGTTCTCAGATGAGCTTCGTAACTACCTGCTGAAGAGGCAGAGGCAATCCACACAATGGAAGCTGAGACATTACATAATCGCTAATTGTTGGAGCTAAACTAGAACCCTGGTTTCCTAACTCCTAGTCCTGTACTCTCTGACTGCTTGCTATTGAGACGGGAGAGTTCCCTTGACCCCTTTGCAGGACTTGTGAAAGGCGTGTGGCCCACTTATTTGACTGCCACCATGCTGAAACCCCCTGCCTGAGAGGGAGCATGCAGGTGAGCAGGTACAGGAGCTGGGGGAATGTGGCAGGAATGAACCCCGTACTGGTACTGGTCAACGGCAGCATCCAGGGTTGTCTGCGACCTCTGGAGCCCTCGAGGGCGTGTGTTACAACGCTCTTAGCAGTTACTGTCTGCAGATAGCTAAGTGTTAACCAGCTCAGTGGCGAGTCAGGGTGACAGGCCTTTACACCCTGCCCTCTGGGTACCTCGCTTCCTGTCTGGTGTCCAGGAAGGATCAGGTCACATAGGCTTGAAGGATGGTTCAAAATATGGAGATTTTATTAAGCAGTGGGAGTGGCTCTCAGTGGAAAGGGAGCTGGAAAGGGGATGGTGCGGGAAGAAGGTGCTCTATCTCTGAAGCTTGGCCGTCTCTGAGGAGACTCTTCTCCAAAGTTGTTCTGTTTGAAGTTAAGCCGCATCTGTTTATAGTTTCGGACACTCAGTTGCTTCTCCTTTTGACGTTCAGCTGCTTGTCTCTCTGCCAGCTAAGGTCTGAGGTTTATGTGGGCACAGGAGAGGGGGAGCGGGTGGGCCAAAAAAGTAACATTTGGGTGGGAAAACAGGGATAACTCTTCTCATTTAGGGCTGTGGTTTCCAGGCTTGAGGGTGGGGCCTTTGCCAGGAAACTGCCCTCTTCTACCCAGTACTTCCCTGTCTCCTGTCTGTATCACTATGTCAGGACCAAACCGAAGGTATGTGTACTTTATATCCTCCCTTCCCCCCAAGCATTGCTCTGTGCCACAGTTACGGTCTTTGAGAGTTTTGGGTTTGTACTTTGGCTCTATTTAAGCTCCTGGTCATCAGAACTTATGTATATTTTCCCCCTTTTATATCATCTTGTTTTCTCAGTGTGTATATATTGGGGTGAGGGGAGGGGCAGCAGGGAGGGCCTGTAGAGGGAGTTATTGAAAAGTGACCTAAGCCAATCTGGTACTTTTGATTGGCAATCAGAGAAGTCAGCCATGAGGTTCCTGAGTCTCTCTTTCTCTGTCACTCCCAGCTGCTCTGGGATCATGAAAACCAGCCTCCAACCTGATTCTGCAACACATGAAAACTTTTATTAACAAGGAGATTCATACACCATGCCTAAAACATTCATACAACCTGTTCTGTAAACTCAAGTTGTCCCCCATCTGTGGTTTAGGCAGCCCGGTTGCTACCAGTGGAAGGTGTCCGAGTTACTGGCAGCAAGTCCATATGGATCTGCAGCAACTTCAATTCTTGCCTCCTCAGAAGAAAGAATTCAATGGAGGGGCATAAAGCAGAAAAAGAGACTGAAGTAAGTTTCAGAGCAGGAGTGAAAGTTTATTTAAAAAGGCTTTAGAACAGTAAAGAAAGGAAAAATCACTGGAAGAGACCCAAGTGAGCACCTGAAGGTCAAGAGCCCCGTTTAATGGTGATGCTAGGACTTTCTAGGATTCCCATGATTCCTCCCTTAGGGTGAGCTGCCTGCATGCACAGTGCCCTCCTTACCTTTGGGAATTGTGCACACACACTGTGTTGAGGAAGTTGTATGCATGCCCATGCCCATCTGTGGCTTTCTTCCCTTTTCTGGTGGTGTGCCCCTGGAAGTCATACTTTGCCATTTTGTCTCTTAATGCACCTGCCCAGGAAGTTGCTTCTCCCTGGAGCCTGCGTTGGATTAACACTTTAATGTTAACAGATGTGCATCATCAGGAGATTGTCTCTCCCTGGTGCCCTTGGACTGGCTGCTGAATTATCATTTTTAGAGAGGCAGTGTGATAATTGTCAGACCATCACCTGACATTCCTAGTGGGTGGGGGAGAAGAGCCTTCTCCTGCCCCACTCATGCCTGTCTAACTACCTGTAACACAGTGAGCACCTCTCTTGACACCAGTGATCTGATAGCAGGATCAGGAGGCTGCTTCTTGAGGACAGAGTCTTTCTAGAAGCAGTGGGACAGTGGTGTGAATGAAGTTCTGGGCCTCAGCCCTCCTCTGAAAGTGTTTGCTAGGCTGGCTAAGCCCAGCACCCTTTTCATGGAAATTTTGAGGTTTCTAGCCAACCCTCAAATCTCTCATAGCCTTCATTTGACCATTGAAAATAATTTCTAATATCCCTTTATGCTAATTAATGAACTATCTGTTGCAGATTCAGATGGGAGAGTTAGAAGCTTTTATGAGGCCACCTCTGGGAATATAAACACCATTTGGGATCTTTCAAATGCTCACTAACACCACTGTCTTGGTACTTCCTGCTTAGGGTGCTTCATATATTAACTAGTAACTGTTGAGGGTGTCCTAACATGAATCTACACACACACACACTTAAAGCTCACTATGGATGGCGGAGTGTTTCAACATAAAACCCAGGTCACATTGGGGAGGTACTGGAGTCCATGTGTCCTTCCCCTAACCCCCACCCTCTAACGGTGGCATTTCCACCAGACTCTTGAGTTTTCAGTTTGAGGGAATCCTTTGAATAAATATGATTTTCTGCCTCCACACTTAATGTGGTTAGAGCTCCAGCCTTGATCCTAATCTGCCTGATCTCCCATCCTCATTGATAGTAAACCAGTGAGTAGGCAAGTCAACTGTGAGTTAATCGGGGTGGGGGGGGATTTTTAAATGCAAGTCCGATGTTTAAATGTAGCTCTGATTATGCCTCTTGGCTATCAGAAGTGAGTTTCATTTGGTTGGAGAGCCATTTTACTGAGGGCACACAGCACAGAAGCTGAGCCACAGTGTAAAGCTTTCAAGTGACTCTTGGAGCTATTAAAGTGCCACTCATTTGGTAACTGTTGCTGTTAATTAAGTTTATAGCCCCATTATTAATTCTTGGCTCTACTATTATTAATTATGCTTCTATAAATTTATAGTAGGCAGTACCTCAGGGAAATTTTCAACTTGTATATTAAAATTAGAGATAAATAAACACTTAAGCTTCCTTCTCAATATAAGAAGAGTTTGGGGTTTTTATTTCCAGTACTAGGTAAATTTGAAAGGTATGTGATGGTCATTTTCTCTCCTTACTGAAACATTTTCTACATGGTTTGCAGCAGAAATTTCTGTAACATATTTAACAATGCGGTTTAGTATTTAAATATTTAACCCATTCACTGATAACTTGTAGTTAATTCCTACAATTAAACTTATGCCTTTGGCCAGGCGCGGTGGCTCACCCCTGTAATCCCAGCACTTTGGGAGGCCGAGGCAGGTGGATCACGAGGTCAGGAGATTGAGACCATCTTGGCCAACATGGTGAAACCGTGTCTCTACCAAAGATACAAAAAGTAGCTGGGCATGGTGGCATGCACCTGTAATCCCAGATACTCGGGAGACTGAGGCAGGAGAATTGCTTGAACCAGGGAGTCAGAGGCTGCAGTGAGCTGAGATCATGCCACTGCATTCCAGCCTGGTGACAGAGCGAGACTCTGTCTCAAAAAAAAAAAAACAAAAAACTTATGCCTTTTATGAGAGCAAGCAGACAGAGAAGGAAAAGAAAAAAAGCCTGGCATTTTGTGTATAAAAAATCAGAACTCAAATAATGTTGGTCAAATATAGATGCAAACAAGTCCATGTGCATATTAACAACCCCTTTCACCATGTGCTTTATTTTTGAAAATACTTTAAATCCTTTTCTGTCTTCTGATCCAACTCTCCAGACAATAGTTACTAAATGGGTTCATAGGTAATTATGATGCATTTTGGTTCTTTTACCTACAGCTTGGTCTTTCTTACTCTTTTTTTAATTCCTTTTTTTCTCTCTCTCTCATTCTAAGAAGAAACAAAAATTGCCCATAATTCTCCAGGTTATAGAAAACATCTATTGGCATTTTGATGTAGTTCCTTTCAGATGCTTTTCCAAGCATATATCAAATAATTTAGATCACACAATGTTATGGTTTGATTTTACCCCTTAACATTTGATGTAGCAATTCTTTATTATTGGACATTTAAGTTGTTTATAATTTTTGTCCTTGCAAATAATAGATATATGATATGTTGGATAGCTCTTTAAATAAATATTTGAGAGTACCTCTAATTATCTATTTTAATGCCTAGAAATATAAATTTTTTGCCTAAAGGCATGAACATTGTTCAAGTTGTTGATACATACTGAAAAATTGCTTTCCAGGAAATGACGCCAATTTCCAGTCCACTAGAAACATTCCACAGTGTCTGTCTTACTGCGGCCATGCCATTTAATATAGCTAATACAATTATAATAATATTAACTTGCTAACTTTATAATTTTTGAATTCGGAAACTTGAATGAGATATGCTGGAACATCAAATAGTGACCTATTTTATCTCAACGTTTCATTTTGCTTTTTGGAGCCAAAAGAGTTCTTTCTCTCTCAAATTGGATTCAGTAGTTGAGGGGCTACACATTAACTGACAGTAGCCATATTAACAAGAGAAAAGACAACATTTATTTACCCATGCATGGGAGAGCTGCTCAGTAATGAGTAACCCACCAACTAGCCAGAGATAAGGGTTTATATACCAACTTAACAAAGGTGAAGGGGGCAATTAGGGATTCAGGGGGAAGGCATGAAGGTGCTCTTGGGCTTTTCAGTGATAATAGGAATAGGAAATATGTCTTCATGGCAGCTGAATTAGGAGGAAACTGCCTTTGAGGGGAGTTAATGGCAGCTGTATTTTGGGGAGGCTCTGCTATAGTCAGATAAGGGAAGTTCAGATAAGATTTCTTTCTGCATCTCCTGCAGCTCAAATGTTTTCACCTTAAAATAACCTTTATAAAGACTCTGAGGGTCCAAGTGCATCCCCATACTTTCTATTTATTTTAACATCACAGATAAATGTGCTCAATAACAGATAAATTTTTCGTCATGAAATGTATTGAATATTAGTAATAATGGTGTTTTCTGCCATTTTTGACAGGTAAATTACCAGTAAGGGATGACACAGGAGGAAAAAAGGAGAAAATAAAGAACTGTCACAAGGATAATTTTTATTACAGATATGAATATATTTGTTTGGAACTAACAACTATTTTTAGAAGACAAATTAGGCAGAAGTGGTCACTACTGTATGGACAAGGGTGAATAGTAGTGATTTTCAAAAATTTTTAAAACATATCTCTTGATACAGTATTTTTCCAACTTCATTTCTTTTCTTTTTTTTTTTTTTTGAGATGGAGTCTTGCTCTGTCATCCAGGCTGGAGTGCAGTGGTGCAATCTCGGCTCACTGTAACCTCTGCCTCCCGGGTTCAAGCAATTCTCCTGCCTCAGCCTCCTGAGTAGCTGGGCTTACAGGCATGCGCCACCACACCTGGCTTTTTGTGTGTGTGTTTTTAATAGAGACAGGTTTTCACCATGTGGGTCAGGCTGGTCTCAAACTTCTGACCTGAAGATCCCCCTGCCTCGGCCTCCCAAAGTGCTGGGATTATAGGCGTGAGCCACTGTACCCGGCCTTCCAACTTCATTTCTTTCAAGTCACAGTCATGGAACATGTTTAAAACTTCTGAGTTACACTATTTGGGATAAACAGTCATAAATATCAGAAATTGAAAATTAGATTAATTCCTCCTTATTTTGATATTCATCTAGGAAATAGTTTTTCTACAGATATTATTCTGGCAAATCTCAGTTTCTTGAATCTCAGTTCCTTGAATCTTGACTTTTGTCGCCACCCTTGATTTGAACATCCCTTGGCAGCTTTGTGGATAATACAGTGTGAGAGACATAATTGAAAATCATGACAAGTGAGAAAATGGGTTACATACCTCAAAACAAAGGCTCATTATACATGACAATGCAGTTCATTTGGGTCTCTCCATTGCATATTTGCTACAGATATTTATTGCCTTCCAACTCTTCCCACAGCCTTTTGCTAGTCTTAAAGGCATAAATCACTTGGTGAAAGGATATTTCTATTTCAGCCAGATAAACTCTTCCCTTTTTGTTTAGATTTAATATGAAGGCAAAATGCACTGCTCTCAGTGAACAGCCTTGTTTCCTTTCGTTTAATGGGGAAGGGAACACTGAAACATTTCCTACATTCTCTAGGAAAAGCACCTTTTTTTTTTTTCTTGTCTTTATATCCCTGTATCTGTTGTCACTGATTCAGCTATTCAGTCTGGGACAAAGTGACTTTTAAGTTCTAGAGCTATGAGGAAGCTATAAAGGGAATACAGTTCACTCTGTAGAGAAATAACAGCCTGGGAGATCATGGACCAGGAATGTTACTCTCCAAAGGTTTGCTAGAGCTTTGCTTTGAATTCTATTCATCAATATTTTTGTTGGCCTGGATCAGTGACTCTAATTATCTATAGAAGATAGAAACAGCAGTTATATTTAGCAAGCTGGAAAAGTCCCTGCAGTCTACCCTCAGAACAGCTAAACATACGAGTCAACCTGAGATTCTGAATGCTCTGTTCACTCCCTGAGAGATAATGATGACTGAAGAGTGATAGCGCAGGGAACAGAGTAAAGCTAGAATGGGAGGCAAGGAAAGTTATCAGTCAGACCTCTGGGAGAAGTCCCAGCCCCAGCCCCATGCTTTTGTTTTTTATTTGTCTAACTTTTTTTTTTTTTTTTGGAGATTTTCCATTTCAGGCTTTTGTTGCTTTTCTCAAATGTCAACCCTACCTACCTCTCTCTGAACGAACAGCCCACACTTTCTACTTCATCAAGAAAATTGCTACCACATGGATGATATCATAGCCCATTACTGTATGATGCTGTCTATACCTTAGCCTGGGCTTCCACCATTTCTTTGTCTCCCAAGGAGAAGGGACGTGACTGCACCGGATCTTAGTGTCATCTTTTCTGCCTCCCAGTGGAGACTGTGAAGTTATTCCAAGGACAGTTGTTCCCCCTACCATAGCTGCTAGCTCCTTCCCTCATGCCAGGAGCCACTTAGTCACAGGGTAACTGAAGAGAAAAAAGAAAGAGACCTATTGCTGAGCCTAGAGCAAGCTCCCCCATACCTGCACCCCACATGTGTACCAAAAGCTTGCTTTCTCTCCCATTCCCAGGTCTTTGATGGGGACCAAGCTAAGACCATGTATGCCATTGGCCCCAGGCAATAAGAGGTTCATTGTCTGGAAGTCTTAAAACAATATTAAAATCAACTAAAAATTGGTCTTTTTTTTTTTGAGACAAGAGTCTCACTCTATTGCCTAGGCTAGAGTGCAATGGCACGATCTCAGCTCACAGCAGCCTGCACCTCCTGGGTTCGAGTGATTCTCCTGCCTCAGCCTTCCGAGTAGCTGGGATTACAGGCACCCACCACCACATCCCACTAATTTTTGTATTTTTACTAGAGATGGGGTATCACCATGTTGGCCAGGCTAGTCTTGTTTTTATTATCACCATGTTCCAGCAATTCTAAACGATGTCAGCGTTGGGGAGGAAAAACATCTCTTCTTTCTACCTGTCTTAAGTTCATTGGCTGGGGCCCCTATAACAAAAGACAGAGTAACAAGAGAAAAGCATACACGTTTGTTGAATGCCAGTTTTATGTGGCATGGGAATCTTCACAGGGAAATGACTTTGCCGAGACCAGCTCGGTGGGGGAGACCCTAACCCAGCGGTACTAGAGGAATTAAAGATATACACACAGAAATATAGAGGTGTGAAGTGGGAAATCAGGGGTCTCACAGCCTTCAGAGCTGAGAGCCCCAAAGAGAGATTTACCCATGTATTTATTTACAGCAATCCAGTCATTAGCATTATTTCTATAGATGTTAAATTAACTAAAAATATCCCTTAAGGGAAAGGAAGGGATGGGCCAAATTAATTGAGCAGGATCACGCCCTTAAGACACAGATTGCTCATGCTTTTGTTTGTGGCTTAAGAATGCCTTTAAGCAGTTTTCCTCCCTGGGCGGGCCAGGTGTTCCTTGCCCTCATTCCTGTAAACCCACAACCTTCCAGCTTGGGCGTTATCCTTCCAGCTTGGGCGTTATGGTCATTATTAATAGGACATGTTACATTGCTGCAGAGATTTTATTTATGGCCAGTTTTGGGGCCAGTTTATGGCCAGAGTTTGGGGGGGCTTGCTCCCGACAGACTTGAAGAAGCAGTTAAACTGGGAGTTTTTATGCTAGCTTGAGTGAAGAGTGGAGAGTCATGGAGAAATGTGTTAGGACAGAAAAAGTATGAGCCGAGGATAGTCAACTGGGAGAAACAACAAGGTCTGTGTGTTCACATTCCTCTTGACATCCCTGTGTCTTTGGAGAGAAAGATGTTATTTTCCTCCAGGCATAGGGAGGGTACCTTTCACATGATCTGCTTCAGGGAAGGATCAGACAATCTTTGCTATACATGCTGTTTTCCAAATTCCTTCAACCTAAAATATTCAGTATTCCAAGTCACCATATTTTGGGGTAGTATGTCTTGAACCTTATCATCAGTGATGTAATATTCCTCCCCAGAAAATCCTTTTGTTGGTAAGTTACAAACAATTGCTATAATGATTGTTGACCCACTGGCTTCCTACAGGCAACCCAGCTATACTCAGCTGAGTGTCAGTTCATAAGGGTTGGAATCATTTGAGTTTGCTGCCTGCACAGTTTGTGTCTCTAAGCCCTGTGATACTACCTAGTCCTACATTTAAAAAGTAGGTTCAAAATAAACAATGGTAATACAACAATTCTAAGGGTAAAGTGACAGAGCTTGCCTTATTGCACTTTTGTGTGCAGATCTTTCTCTAACCTTGTGGCATTTATTCCTTTGAAAGTGTTTCTTTTATGCTCTCCTTCTCCCTTAAAATAAATACTTAAATGTAATTAAAAATTATTAATCCATTACTTTGTTTCCTTTTTTGTACTGTAATAATTTTCTAACTGACTTGAATGTACATACAAAATTTAATAAAAGACTATGTTTTATGTTTGCCATTATTTTTTGGCTTTTATTACTATTATTTTAAGAATACTATTGAAGGCTTGGCGCAGTGGCTCATGCCTGTAATCCCAGCACTTTGGGAGGCCGAGGTGGGCAGACCACCCGAGGTCAGGAGTTCAAGGTCGGCCTGGCCAACCTGGCAAAACCCCATCTCTACTAAAAATACAAAACTTAGCTGGGCATGGTGGCGCCTGTAGTCCCAGCTACTTGGGAGGCTGAGACAAGAGAATCGCTTGAACCTGAGAGGTGGAGCTTGCAGTGAGCTGAGATCATGCCACTGCACTCCAGCCTAGGTGACGGAGCAAGACTCCATCTCAAAAAAAAAAAAATTATTGAAGACAATTTTGTTGTGTAGAGGAGGAGGGTCTTAAATGATCCTCTCTGGCTGTCAGATATGCTGGGGACTCCCTGTGTTCCTGCACACCTGCCCAGGCTCTCTCCTCTCCTTCCTCCCTCATTCCTGCACCTAGAATGTTTTCAAAAGTTATTCTAAAAGCCTAAAATAACTTCCTTGAAGACTTGCTGTGATAATTCCAGCTCTTTCTTTCTTCTCTGAATTCTTCTAACACATTGTAGTTTTCCATACAATGTAGCAAGTGATGGTATGCCAGCTTAGACTTTTTCTAATACTTTTTTTCCCAAGATAGAATGTAAGCTCCCTGAAAGTTGGGGTTAGCCTTATATTTCTTCTTTTGTGTCTCCCCAAACACAACTTTTGGAAGTATCCCATTAAAATGTATACTCTGTAGAAACCAGCTCAAATCCTTCAAAAACAGCTCTTCTACTCCTGCAAACTTCATTATCCTCTCATAACTTTATGTGATCATTTAAAATCAGGTTTTTCTAAAACTTCGGTCTGAGTGACCAAATGCAATTGCTTATCTTCAAGGAAATAGTGCTTGCTTTAGGCATTCACTCCAGAGGCACACAAGGAGAGATAGGTGAAATCAACATGAGCAGTTAATTTCTGGTTTCGCCCGTAAAATACTGATTTCTGTGGTTTGAATGTGTCCCTCGAAGTTCATGTGTTGAAAATGTAATTCCAATGCAATAGCATTGGGAGGTGGGATCTTCAAAGAGTAATTCGGTCAAGAGGGCTCTGTCCTCATAAATGGATTAATACCATTATCTTGTGAGTGGGTTAGTTATCGAGAGAGTGGGTTGCTAATGAAAAGGATGAGTTTGTTCCATTTTCCTGTTGCTCTCTTGTGGACTGTCTTATTCTTCTGCCTTTCACTGTGGGATAACACAACATAAAGACCCTCGCCAGATGCCAGCCCCTCAACCTTGGACTTCCCAGCCTCTAGAACTATGAGAAATAAATCTCTGTTCTTAATTATCCAGTCTGTGGTATTCTGTTATAGCAACACAAAACAGACTAAGACGGTGACTCTACAACCCTAAAGAGGTAGTCACTGAAGAACTATTAAGCATTCTCTCAGTTGTGTCAGTGAAAGCCATCTCTATTTGTGTTCCCTATCTTAAGCCAACAGTTCTCAAAATATGATCCAGGGACTCCCAGGAGTCCTAGAGACCTTTCCAGGGGTTCTGTAAGGTCAAATTATTTTTATAACATGACCCAGACATTATTTGCCTTTTTCTCTCTCCTAAGTGTATCAAGGCATTTTCCAGATACTATATGACATGTACTATCATTATAGATTTAGCGTGGAAGCAGATATGAGAAGCCAGCTGTGGTCCATTAAGCCAGAGGGTAAAGAGATTTGCCAAGAATGTAAAAAGAATGTCTTCTCATGGAGTTTTTTGTTGGGGAAAATAGAGTAATAATTCATAAAAATTTCCTATTTATGTTAACATATGAGTTTATTGCTAATTTTAAATCAATTCGTAAACACATATTTTTTAATTTTTCAGTTTTAATTTTGTATACAGCAAATAACACTCTATGTAACCCACATATACAAAAGGTCCTTGAGGCCCTCAATAAGAGTGTAAAGACCAAAAAGTTTGAGAACTTCTATCTTAGGCCAAAGCAGAGATTTTTAGAAACATATTCTTTTAATTCTTTCTTTGGTTACTTACCTCCAAATCAAAGCAATGTGCTGCAACTGAATCCAGTGGAAAAATTAATTAGCTCTATGTTAATTCTTTGGCTTTGCTATGAAAAGCCTGATCTTTGGGCCATTGACATCTGTTAGAAATTTAAACTCTTGAGCCCTGACCCAGACCTACTGAATCAGATTCTGCATTTTAGTAAGATCACTAGGTAATTTTAACCTACAGGTTGAGAGTTATGAGCACTGCTCCACTTTGCCTTTCTGAATCTGGCTGGGATCTTTTTCCAACTTTATTGACCATGTTAATTAACTCCCTCTTCCTTTGATTCTCTCCTAATAAGGCTTGCAGCTATAACTGCAGTTTATCCTGATAAAACTTATTTCTGTAGGGGGAAAAAAATAATCTCCTTCACTCTTCAAGAATTTTTAGCTGGGACTCCCTGTAACAAAAGGTAGATTAACAAGGAAAAGCAAACAAAAGCTTAATAACATGTATACTTCCTGTACACATGGGAGATAATGCAGAAAAATGAGTAAACCTCTAGAGTAGATCTAAAAAAGTTGTCTTAGTCTTCAGGCTTAAATACCATCCTTTGCTAAGACAAAAGAAAGTTATAGGGAAAGGTCTGGTTAAGAAGAGGTGGCCAGGAAAAGCATCATAAACAAAACCAAGGTTTGTTATGCAGATTTAAGTAATGCCTTCTGCATTGATAAGAGTCTCTAGTGATTTAGACATTTTCCTCTTCCTGGTGCAGAGAGGGAGACATTCCTACCAATAGGGATGTCCTGTATAGATGTAAATTTATGTTACAAAAGGGTAACTTTTCAGTGCTTCTTCTGTATGTGCAGTTTCTCAAAATAACCAGTTCAAAATAATCCCATGCCAAAGAGGCCTATTTGGATGGGCATATTCTGGTTTCCTACAATCATATGTTGGGATGACATGTCCTGAATTCCATCACTTCCTAATGAAATCTGATAAAGGACTGACTTGTCTGGCATTTATTTTCATCCTACAATGTGAATGCAATGAAGGATCAATTTGCAATTGTATTTTTTATGGCCTTTTGGATTTATGCAGTAGAGAGGTGCTAAAGCTGATGCGTTGATTCAAGTGAGGAGTGAGAGGGGTGAGAAACTGTGAAAAAAAAAGTACTATAAAGACACATGCACACGTATGTTTATTGCAGCATTATTCACAATAGCAAAGACTTGGAACCAACCCAAATGTCCAACAATGATAGACTGGATTAAGAAAATGTGGCACATATACACCATGGAATACTATACAGCCATAAAAAATGATGAGTTCATGTCCTTTGTAGGGACATGGATGAAATTGGAAAATGTCATTCTCAGTAAACTATCGCAAGAACAAAAAACCAAACACCGCATATTCTCACTCATAGGTGGGAATTGAACAGTGAGATCACATGGACACAGGAAGGGGAATATCACACTCCGGGGACTGTTGTGGGGTGGGGGGAGGGGGGAGGGATAGCATTGGGAGATATACCTAATGCTAGATGACGAGTTAGTGGGTGCAGTGCACCAGCATGGCACATGTATACATATGTAACTAACCTGCACAATGTGCACATGTACCCTAAAACTTAAACTATAATAATAAAAAAAAAAGTACCTGTGTTTTCTTCTGTTTAATGATTGTTGCACTCTCCTACAAATTCTCTTTAAGGAAATTTTCCTAGAAGCCTTCTTCCTTGAATTTGTAAGAAAGTGGCTTTTCAGTGGGTTGACCTCTTGGCTTTTACATGTAAATACACCGAAAAAAAAAAAACCCCAAGGGATGTAAAAACATTGAGAAGTTTCTTCAAAAAAGAAAAAAGAAGTCCATTTAGTCTGGTATAACTATGAAGTAAAATAAATCATAGTATCTGAGAAAGAAGGGGAAAATATTCAGTTGTCAAAATTAGCCTGTCTCATTTATTTGGCCTTGGAGAATAATAGTCATTGATATAGACCAGTGGGTTTCAATCTTGAATAAACAGAGGATCACCTATAAACTCAAGAAAAAGCCCATGTCTGAGATTGAATTGGAATTTGGTAGGTACTTATCTTTAAAATTTTGACAAGGTGATTATGAAACACAATGAGAATTAAGAATGTATGGTATGGTCAAATACGTGAGCAGATGGAACACAAAGTCCCTAGTCTTTAAGTGTGTGGATTCAATCATTTATTCATTTTTCTTTATCCAGGGTTAGATCCTGTAGGGGCAAAGATAATTTTCCCCTCCCCCTCTGAAGGTTCAAGTCTGCTGAAATGAACTGATGAGAGAGATTAACAGGGCAAAGGCATACAAGTTTATTAATGTGCATAAGCATGGAAGCCATACAAAAAAATGAGGCTCACAGAAAGGCCAGATAGCTGAAGCTTAAAAAGCACTCTCTTTGTAGAGGAGCCAGAGATGGTGGATGCATGAAATTGAGGGTTAGTAGTAAATGCTTTTTAAGAGAGCTTAATGGACCCAAAGAGGAAACAATAGTTTATAAATGATTCTCTTTGGAAGTTGAATTTATGGGAGGGTAAGGGGCAGAACTGCAAAGCAAACGAAGGTTGTCTTTTTATGCAGATAAAGTTTCTTGGGTAATTTCCTGAAGCGGTCCTCAGAAGGGTAGATGAAAAGTTTGTCTGGGTATGGTCAGAATTTTGCTTTCTTCTCTTCTCCAGTGGTTAATCTTTCTTGTTAATTTAATGAAATTCCTAGGGAGGGGGTTTAAGACTATTACAATTCTTTCAGAAAAAGTTTTCTTAATCAGATAGGGAAATTCCAGAGAGAGGTCCTCCCTGCACTTAGAAGCAAGGAAAACAGAAAGTTAGCAAGTCCTTGGTTCAGAGGCAATTTCTGAGGTATTCCAATTTCTTTCAATTCAAAAGTGGTCAGCATGCCAAAGCACTTTACTTTGGAGTATCACTTTTCTGAGCCACAACAGGCCTGTCCAGAGATTTGAATTAAGCAAATTAACACAGGAACAGAACAACAAATGCCACATCTTCTTATGAGTGAGAGCTAAATGTTGAAAATATGTGGACATAAAGATGGGAACAATCGACACCAGGGACTACTAGAGGGGAGGATGGAAAGGGGAGCAAGTGTTGAAAAACTACCCAATGGGTACTACGCTCACTACCTGGGCAATAGGATTATTCATTCCCCCAAACCTTAGCTTCACACAATATACCCATGTAACAGATCTGCACGTGAACCCCTTGAACCTAAAATAAAAGTTGAAAAGAAAAGAAAAATGAATAAATCCTGTTTAACACAAGAATTTCATGGCCTTATACATTTTCTAATGACTATTAGCCAAGTGGGAAGCTTGTTGAAGGTGTAGAGAAGTAAGTTCAATTCCTCATTTATTCCCTAGATGAGCTATGCCATTGGAGTGAAGACTCTGAACTAAATTAAAAAGAATGTGTTAGACTAGTTTTTGTACCATAGATAAGATGGATGCACTTGTGCTTTTTAGGTACAGGAATTCAGACCTATGGAAGATCCCTGGAGGGTTAAGGAATGCAAATCTGCATTATCTGTAAGCCAAACATGTAATATGATTCACTCATGCGTATGCCCGCCATTCTTTGTCAAATGTATGTGTGGGCTTGATTGACAGAAAAGTTTTCAAAAAATCATTTAGAAGCACCACTGAACAATGATTCCTTTTATCAGTTAGTTTAGAAATTATTAATGACCATCAACTATGTATCAATTACATGTACCCTGGGATACAGTAGTGAATCTGACAGCCCTAAATCAGGGAGACATACAGATAAACAGATGATTACCATCTAGTGAATTTAGTGCTGATCCCATTATATCTATCTGCAGTATAAATTTAGGTGTCTGTAATCCTAGAAATACTGCTTTAAAGCCAGCATGTCTGCTCCCATCTCCCTGTTAGCCTGTACAAATCTGCTCAAGTGTTAATTAGTAATCCCAGGAGAGAAGTGCTGTCATTCACAATTTTCTCAAAATTACTTCTAGAAATAGTAAACAGTGGCTCGTAACTGATGAATATGATGGTTTTAGCCAAAACATATTCTCACTCTATGTCTACTCAAAGTAGGGCAATAGTCATGATGGGGGGAGGGGTGATAGTAAAAATGCATTAACATGAAAATGTTGAAAACAATGATGCAGTCCAATTATCTCTTTATAGAGGAGGACTCTATAAAATGTTAAGAGAGATACAATGACATGTTCTAGATTCATGGTCTATTAACTCTTGATCCTAGGTTTCTCAAAGGGCTGAACTGACTCACATATACTGGGGACTCCCTCTGCTCCTCACACCTGCCCAGGAGGGTTACTTCTCAAGGTCTTGTGCCAGCCATTAGTGTTGTCCACTCAAACTGCTCAGGAAGCGTGATAAGCACGGTCAGTTGTGTCAGCATTTGCACAAAGTCAGTGACTTACAGTGCTTCCTTGTGGAGGAGTTCTCTATCCAATGGTGCCAGGCTTGGCCATGTGACTTTCTTTGGTCAATAAAATGTGAGCAGATGTGATATGACTATCCACATCCGTGCTTAGGCTGTAAGAGCCATCATGTGACTCAGCCATGCTCTTCTCTCTGACATGAGAATGGCATATTACCATAGGAAATAGTCCTTCAGCCTGTGGAGATAGGGCAAAACAGAGCCACAGCCCACCTGCCACTGGCATGTAATGTGAATAGGAAATGAAGCTTTCTTTGTAGTGTACACCCCTGTGATTGGAAGGTTATTTGTTACTGCTGCATAACTTAGTGAAAGACAACTTATATAGTAGGCCAGAGACCTGCCAACTTTTTCTTAAAGACCAGATAGTAAATATTTTAGGCTTGTGGGCCATTTACAGTCTGTGTCATAGCTACTCAATTCTATGGCAAAAGCAGCTATTGACAATATATAAACAAATAGGTATGGCTATGTGCCAATAAAACTTTATTTACAAACACAGGTCTTTGGCTTGTGGGCTGTAGTTTGCCCACCCCTGCCATAGGATTTTGCTTCCTCACCTCCTTGAAGTTGGATGTGGCCAGTGAAGTTGGGTGTGGCACTTGCTTTGCCTAGTGGAATGCAAGCTATTTAAAGAAGCGGTGTAAGTGGTGGCTACTCTGTCAGTCTGAGTCTTGAGAGATACCATTAGAGAGCTGAGCATCGGCCAACCTATGCTGGACATTCAGCATAACTAAGAAATAAACCTTATTGTTTAAAACCACTAAGATGTATGGGGTGTTTGTTACTGCAGCATATATAACTGCGCCTATCTGTACTGATACAGGTCTGTCTGGCATTACGTTTCAGGGCACCACCTCTGCTCACTGCCATCCCAGGGCACCTCACGTGGCATTCTTTGTTATTGACTTCTTTATAATGTTTGCGTTGTAGACCACGATGACAGAATTTACTTAACGATGATGTTTTGATTATCATGCAAGTGTGGGGGAGGATTGTTCTATTGAAACAGCGTGACTGCAAATATTTTACCAATAGATCAGTGAAATTCACGTGCCCTTGAACATTTTCAAAGGTATGAAATCACCTGAAATAATTTTTTAGTTCATTTTTTAGTGGCTAAAATCTGTTAATAGTTTGATTCACAAGCCTGGCCTTTGAAAAAGTAAAAATTGGGTGATGCTGCACAAGCCATGTTCTCCCTGGTGTGTAAGGGTTAATTATTGGACTCTTGCTTGATGATGACAGTGCAGGTTCATTGAAGTCATCACTTTATATCACCAGCCTGTCTGCAGCACTGTTGGGGCCACGCCTCTTGTGCGATGGTTGGCTCAGACCTGCAGCTTCCTTTGCCTTATCCCCTTTCACATTGAAGCCTCATCTGCTGCTTGACAGTGCATGCCTGAGAGTTGCTTTTCCACAGTCCCTGTTCTTCTCCTAGGTCTGGTTAATTGCTTCTCTGTTGAACAGAGAACATGTTGAACAGCAGCCTTAAGTTATTGTCCAATTTTAGCCTACTGGGAACCCCTCTGCAGCTACTCTGATCACCACTGATATTTCTAGAAAGTTCCTATTCACAGGGGACTCTTTTCTCCCTTCTTTATGCTCAAGGGAGAATAAATCACAGAAGCAGCAATCCCTCCATGTGTCAAACTATCAATCCTACATGGAGCTACAAAACAAAAGGCAGTATCCCTTTGTTGCCAGAGAACATCCAGTCCCTGTACAAGTCTGTGCCTCAGGGGCTCAGGCTCATTAGCACCATAGCAGTGGCTCATGCTTTCCATACATTTTTCTCTACCAACACCTACAGTTAGTCTCAGAGTTGTTCTTTATCATGATAGGTTACAGAGCAGTGTTTTAACCATATTACCTTGACTGAGGTAAGGTGAGGCCAGATGTGGATCAAGAGAAAGAAACAGGGATGGATTTTATGGTTTTGAGGCTCACAGTTCCCTGGGGAGACACAGCAGGCTGTGCTGGGCCACTCAGCGGAAGCACAGAGTGAGGCATGAGGCAGAGGGAGATGGGGGATGGTAGGGAAGCAGCTTTATTGTCGTCTCCAGGGAAAGGAAAGGGAAAGGCAGGGTATGCAGGTTTAGGATTGGCTAATTTGAAAATGTTCTTGGGGCTCTGGGGCATAGAGGCTGTCCCCGGTTGTCTCATACCTGGCCCCAGGGTGATGAGGTAGGTCCACGGTGGCCTAGGGTGCAAGAGCCACTTAAGGGAAGTGGTGGGAGTTTAAACTTGGTTGACTCCTCAAGAAGGGGAACTGACTGGCCTCTAGCTAGGGCCTCAAAACAGGGTGAAGACAGTATAGAATAAAAAATATATTACAACTAGGACAGATACCAACATACTGGGGGTTTGTACCTACCACAGTTATTCCTTACATTTATGTTTCATTTTGTCTGGTAATAGTGAAATGAATGGAGTTCTAGACTGAAGTCTCTGTTTAGGCAGACTCTGAATTTGTTTTCTCATTGGTTCCCAGAGATGGACTGAGATACCTCAGTCCTGTGGATACCTCAGGCAGGCTTAAAATGTGGCACAAATTCTCTTTAACTATTCAGTTGATACTTTTTCGTGAGGGCTTCAAAGAGGCTGATTTTCTATTGCTAAAAATTGCATACCTCTCTATGTTCAAAGAAAATACCATTTACTTTATATATGAAAGAGCATTTGCTTATTTGGAAAACTTTTATTTGCATTTCACATTTTTTATCACTTCTTACTGAATAGAAGTTTCTCACATTCTCTAGGGATTGAACTAAGTGATAACTTAGAAAGAAAGTATTGTTCAAATACCCATTTTTTGGCTTTTATGTTAGTAAAATGTTTCCCCTTTTTCTAGCTTTTCTTTGTGATTTCAGAAACGTGCAACTTCTTTGAACGCATATTAAATGTTTTTAAATTTAAATAATGAACCACTTGCTTTTGTTACAGCCCAGTGGCTCTTCTTGCCTGCTGCACAGACAGAGCCAATGCACTGAGACAGTAGTGTTGCAGCGAGAAAGATTTAATTATTGCTAGGCAGTCAAGTGACAGAATGAGAGGCATTTCTCAAATCCACTGCCCCAAGAGCTCAGAGGCTAGGGTTTTT
This sequence comes from Pan paniscus, assembly GCF_029289425.2. Taxonomy (NCBI): domain Eukaryota; kingdom Metazoa; phylum Chordata; class Mammalia; order Primates; family Hominidae; genus Pan; species Pan paniscus. The sequence continues at coordinate 73,366,829 of NC_073264.2, forward strand.
AAGGATAATATGGCATGCAGGGGGCTAGGGAATAGGTGCTGCTGATTGGTTAAAGATGAAATCATTGAGGTCTTCATGCACTGAGTCAGTTTCTGGGTAGGAGTCACAGGACCAATTGAGTCAGTTCCCTGGTGTGAGTCATGGGTCCAGGTAGAGTCAGTCAGTAGCCAGAATGCAAAAGTCTGAAAAATATCTCAAAGACCAATCTTAGGTTTTACAATAGTGATGTTATCTATAGGAGCAATTTGGGGGCATTACCAATCATGTGACCTCTGGCTAGATGACTCCTGAGCAGTAAGAAATTATAGAAAAGCAAGCTAGGGGACAATGGTTGGTTATCATTTAGTTACTCCTACATTTTAGCAGAATTCAGGCCCCTCCCATAATTCTAACCTTGTAGCTTTTCATTAGTTTTACAAGGGTGGTTTTCAGTCCCTAAACAAGGAGGGGGTTAGTTTTGGGAAAGGGCTATTATCATCTTTGCTTTAAAATTAAACTGTAAACTAAATTCCTCCCATAGTTAGGTTGGCCTATATCCAGAAGAGTTAGCTTGGGAGGTTAGAAGCAGAATGGAGTGAGCCATTTTGCTGACTAGCTTTCTCTCATTGTCATAATTTTTGGAAAGGTGGTCTCACTCCTAGTAAACAGTAGTATGCTATGCTTTACTCAGTTGTATAATTTCATTTGAATTCAACAAATAACTACAGACAGCTGTCAACTTAGTGATGTTGAGATTGGGACTAGGCCTGCAGTAATCCTCTGAAATATATATGTGCACCCCAAAAACATGCCATTGAGATGGGTAGACACCTGCAAGAGGAGTGCTTTTAAAACGTTTTTACATGAAGATGCTTTCTACTTCAGTGAGACTTCTGCCAGTGGTGTTAGAAGTTGCTGTGAAAACCAAGATAAGGGGCCACTGTGTTTTTGATTTGTTCTAGGGATTTAATATCCCTCATAGTTAATCACTCAGGCAATTACTGGGTTAACAATATGTCCTGAAGAAGAGTAGTTTTTGAGCCATGTTCTTTGAATCACTAAGATTCTTCAAAACTGCTTTAGAGTTTCCCATGAACATTTGGATCACATTAAAGCAGGCTCATTATTTCCATCTTCATGTCCATGTAAATGAGGTTGAGTTCTTCACTTGGTTTTCAGCTTTAGTGTTGTTAGTATATAGAAATGCACCTGATTTTTTATGTTAGTTTTGTATCCTGAAGCTTCATTGCAGTCGTTTATCAGGTCTAGGAGTCTTTTGCAGGAATCTTTTGGGTTTCTCTAAGTATAAGAGCATGTCACTGGGGACCCCAAAAGTGAGGAACGTGGGAGAGAAGTGAGGGTTAAAAAATTCTCTATTGGGTACAATGTTCACTATTTATGTGATGTGTTCACTAGAAGCCCAAACCTTACCATTATGCAATATACCCATGTAACAAACCTGTACACATACTTTCTGAATCTAATATAAAATAACAAAGAAAAAAATAACAAAAAGTAGGTTCGTTAGTAAGACAATAGCTGAGGAGCCCTGAGGATTGGTCACCTTCTAGCAGAGAGAGGAAGGGCCAAGCTGATTTACAACAATCCTGATCAAAGAAGGGTGACCTGTCCAGGGCAAGTCCACAAGCCTCCCTCTCTGTGTCATGAGGCCACAGAGCACTGGAGTTCCATGAAGTCAATGGAAAAGAAGAGTTCTACTGCTTAAACAAGTTTAAAAACCACTGTTCTAGCATTGTTTATAAGAAAAGAAACTAAGAATAAAAACAATACTGAATTCAAACAGCTAATTCCTTAAGACCTGGGAACATTGTGTGTTCTTATGCAGTTATAATTTAATCCAAATACATTGGAACCACACCATAATTCAATTCTAGGTCAAGAGCAGAGTTTCGTATATAGCAGATTCATTTTGGAGCACTCTCTGGGGATTTGGTTACAGAAAAATCCAGAGGATTTATCTGGGCTGTCTTACTCATAAAACTGCACAATGGCCTAGATTTTAGAGATGACATTACAGTGAGGTCTCCTCCAGGACATGCTATGGTATACACCACTATACACCACTTAATCTTTAGAGGGCTCATTTGAATCACATTATTTATGTAGTGTGTCCACATGTTAGATTTGGCCAGATTCTCAAACTGGGGTGTCAGTTCCACGTCTAGCCCATTAATTTGTTGCCATTGTGAAGACAGTAGACTTGAATGCCTTCAGAAGGAGCATGCTGTACTGCACAAGTGCGAGGGGCCTCATTCCTAAAGTGATCACACTGTGTTTTAGGGAATTGTGCCCCTTTACAATGCTGTGACGTTGGGTGACACTCTCTAGCTTCTATAGTACCCAAGTCTGGGTTGCGTCTGAATTTGAAATCTCTACTATGAGACTGTATTGTTTGTTTTTAAAGTCGATGGAGCACTTGACTTGGAGCCAGAAGAGAAAGCTTGGGTCTTCACGCTTCTTGATTAATTATCAAGCCAGTTAATTTTCTAGAGCCTCTGTTTATTCATTTGTCAAATGGGACAAATAATGTCTGTTTCACAGGGCTTGTTGGGAAGATTATTTATACTCTGTTTTGTTATAGAGGTTTAAAGTGGACCTGTGGGTTTGTAGGAAATACAGCAAGGGAACATAAATTAAAAGTAGATGAGGGATAAAAGCGGGGAAAGGGTCTAAAATGGGGTTAACAAGTTGTACCTTTTGTGCAGATCTATATGCTTGCTAGGAATGAGCCACAAATTTGCTTCTGTGCCCTCTAGCAGCCAAGGAGAAAATGGAAACCTTATTTTCTTTAATCATGGTGTCTACGAGATTGGGAACACAGTAGGGAGTCATGAAAAATATTCCTTTTCCTAGTAACTTAACAGAGAGAGACCACCCTCAGGGGTCTGCAAAAGAGGACATTGCATGGTACAGCCTATAGTGTCTGCTACACAGAGAGGTTGCAAACTGGCAGTCCACCAGTGTCACCATTTGTTGGGATTTTTGTTTTGCTTTGTTTAGGCTTGATGTCTAAAAAGTTTGATCCAACATTTAAAAGAATCAGATTTTGCAAAAATAACATTTTTAAGTTTTCTTTCAAAATCAGATGATCAGTTAATATTGTAACTATATATCAAAATTAATTGGCACTGTGTAGCAGCTTTTTTTAAATGTAGCAATGATTTCAGGTTTGCCACAGTCTCCACCATTCCCTACTGCCTTACTTACTACATTTTATTTCCTACTTGGCATTTAGGCATCTGATTTAGTGACTCCTATTCTACAACATCCTTGTAGTAGGCTCAGCAGTACGTTTCATAAGGCTGAGAATCCCTGAGAGGATTGATTGATATGGGAAAATGCTGGTACTCTGTACAATATTGTTCTACAATAAAAATGTAGAATTAGAATATTGAAGTTACTGTTAGAACTTTGAAATCATGACTGAGGGTTTAAAAATGCTTAATGAGGGCCGGGCGTGGTGGCTCACGCCTGTAATCCCAGCACTTTGGGAGGCCGAGGCGGGTGGATCACGAGGTCAGGAGATCGACACCATCCTGGCTAACATGGTGAAACCTCGTCTCTACTAAAAATACAAAAAAAAAATTAGCCGGGCGCGGTGGCAGGCGCCTGTAGTCCCAGCTACTCACGAGGCTGAGGCTGGAGAATGGCGTGAACCCGGGAGGCGGAGCTTGCAGTGAGCCGAGATCACACCACTGCACTCCAGCCTGGGTGACAGAGTGAGACTCCGTCTCAAAAAAAAAAAAAAAAAAAAGCTTAATGAACGAGAGTCTCAAATAGCTAATTAAAACAACCTCAACTTCCAAACTAATCTCCTAGCAAGTAGTTTACCCAGAGTATCCATTCCAATTGCTCTTTAATCAAATAAAAATTTTAGAATATTTTATTTAAATATTCACATAGCTATATATTTTCATCAGAAAAGAGTATCACAGGAAAGACATGTTTTAAGTATGCTTTTAACTGTATAAAGTTTGATTGTTAGGCTCTATGATCTGGTGACAATAGTCGTTACTGTTAGAGGTGAATCCTTGTAAAGTTGTTATTTTTGTCAAGGTCCACTTTGGCTTCTAGACTTGTTGAGTTTGGTAAGATGTTTTGAGCGCTGAGTTGCTAATTTTCCAGAAATGTAATTTGCAATGAAGATGTTGGATGGGGCTTTCCCAATTATCAGAAGGAATTCTCCAAAGTTGAAAATGAGTGATAATTATCTAATATTCTAAAACATGCTGCTAGACATGGATATAGAGTGTTTAATAAAAGATGTCAAAGTTGTGTTGTGGCCACCAGCCACCATCACAGCTCTAGCCAACATTAGAGATGACTGGTGATCTAGGAGGAGATTGTGGAGGGTTATCTCAGTGAAGAGCCTCATAAAGAGTATTTGGGAATTTTCCCTCCCATTGCCATGGAGAGAAGAGATGAGTGCTCTTACCCTTTCCCCAAGCCAAGAGAGAAGAGCTCTGATCTAGAGATAGGGGTTATGGCAACCATAGGAGATTGGCATCTCACTTCCCACTTGGATGCCTGCGGAGCTCCCTCCAGGCCCATCAGAATGGAGCACAGCGATGATTTTAGGGATCTGTGAGCATATATACAGATGCTTCCAACATACAGTATTTGATAGATGCAAAGTTGCTAGAGCAGCCTGTGAAAGTGAGGCAAAGAAAAAGATGTTCAGTGGTTGACAAGCTCAACTTCCACCATTTGGCAGAGAAAGATGTGTACATTTTCGTGGGGCCAAGCAACATCAGGAAAGGTAGAGAGTTTGAGCAATTGTTGCTGGTTCCTTGTCCAGAGGTGGCCTTTTGGGTTGAGGCAACCCAGACTGTGAGAACCCTGACATGTATGTTGAAGTAGAAGATGTGTGTTTTGGGGGAGGGGCTCACAAAAGGCTGGTCAAATGGTTCTTCCACCATGCTAGGGAACTTGGAATAGAGGGTCCATGTGGGCCTCTGAAGAACCTACAAATGCACCCTGTGAAGGTCCCACGATGTGACTGCCTGCCTTGCACAGCTGACTTTGGTAGCCAAGAGAATTGAAAACAGCACGACCTGATGTAAGAAGATGTTCTGTTTCCTCACCACTGATGTCACTTCCCTGTGTTAACCTGAGAAGAGCTACGGCACAGAGTGATGGAGGAGAGAATGAAAGCAGAGGAGGAGGGTAAAAGGAAAGGCTACAGTCCCTTCCCCACTACAGGTCATACAAAAGGAGGAGGGAAAAGCTTTGAATTGGATATGAGATTGAAGTTTTGATATGAAATTACTAGACTTTTAGTAAGTGAGTGAGTCTTAGTTTCCATAAATAAGGCTATTATAAGTGAAAGTGATGGAAAAATGATGGGGTCTTCCTGAGCTGTCCAGCTGCAGGGAATGGAGATCCACTGGAACATGTCGAAGATAATAATAATGAGAAAAAAAAAGATTCTTAAATCCCCACCATTCAATGAACCAGTTACCAAACCCACACGATACAGAGACATTGAGATTCCAATATGAATCTCTCCACAGAAGGAGGCACCTTCTCTTGCCATCTTCTGTGTATTATAACCATTTTTGGGGAGGTTTGGTGCTTCTTGTTCAAAATTGAAGTCTTGTAGCCAAAAGTCAAAATCATATTCTTCTAAAATTCACTTGAAAAATATTTCCTTTTACAGTTGAATTAAAGCAAATTACTTGGTTAATTAATGTCAAAGGTGACTCTGTTCTAGAGATAATTTCTGAGTCATGATACCTAATACTTAAAAATTATGTTTTGATTTTTATCTTTAGTCATGGTGATTTCAAATGAGGTTATTAAATCACTGTAACTCATGATTTATATAAAATATGAAGACATTAACCTACAACATCTTGGATTGCTCTTTTTTTTTAATTGTATTAGTCACTAGTACCTTCTAACAGTTCCAGTTTTTGGAAGGCAGCCTCTAGTTTCCTATTCAGCCTCATCATAGCTGTTCCTTTTGGAGAGTGGTGGAGAATACAGGATTGAAGGTGACCCTCACAGCATGACAAATTGTCAAGCTGGCTCCCTCAGAAACCTTATAGGGAGTGTATTAGTCAGCTTTGGCTGTCGTAAGCAAGTACCACAGACTGGGTGGCTTAAACAGCAGAAGTTTATTTTCTCACAGTTCTGGAGGCTGGAAAGTCCAAGATCAAGGTGGAGGCCTCTCTTCCTGGTTTGCAGAATCCCACCTTCTCACTGTGTCCTCACGTGGCCTCTTTTCTGTGCACTTAAGGGAGGGAGAGAGACAGCTGTCTGGCGTCTCTTCCTCTTCTTCTAAAGACACCAATGCTACCTATTAGGGCCCATCTCTTATGACCATAGTTAACTTCCCTAAAGGGCCTATCTCTACATATACTCACATTGGGGATTAAGGTTTCAACATATAAATTTGGGGGCCTGGGGAGAACACAGTTCAGTCCATAACAGAGAGGAAGAAAGAGATTCTTAAAAAGTGTTCTCTTCTGCAAGTTGACATTTCTGAAAAATATGTTTATTCTCCAAATTTAAGAGACTTTTAGAACCAATTACCTGTGAAATTTTCTTTTCCAAATGACCGAAACTCAACTCAAACTAGCTGAAGCAAAAGTGGATATTTTTTGGCTCACATAGCAGATGGCCAAGGGTCAGATATGTCAGCCACAGCTGGATCCAGGGTCCATGTCGTCAGGTCTTTGTCCTCCCCTTGAGCTCTGTGTCCCCCCATGTTGGCCCCTCCTCAGGAGGGTCCTTTTCCTGTGGTGGCATTGATTACCTGGGGCAGCTCCAGGCTGATCTGGCCCTTAGAATTTGCAGCTTTAAATGGAGAGAAACTGTCTCCCAAGAGTCAACTCTGACTGCCCCCGCCTGGGTTAGGGATACATATTAGCAGCCTGGACCCAGGGCCTATCTGGGTGGTTATGGGCTGGCATTCCCAACAGCTGGGAGAGGACCAAATGAAAGATTCCAGGCAGATCAAACTGTAAGGCATGTCCACAGTCTTCCCCTTCTAAGTTTCTGAGCTAAAACAACTTATTTGTCCTTTGTGACTTGTATAATTGTATAATTGATAGTCCAGAGAAGGTCCAAATTAGTTCATCTTTATATGTGTAAGAGATTATATCTAAAGGTCATCAGAACCTTTTTGAAAGTCAACTGATGTCATGTTGGCCTTTGCTGGTGTTTCTCTGCAGACTCTCCGGACGACCCAGCCTTGTCACCACCTGGAGATTTGGCTCCAGCCTGGCTAACCACAGGCTGTTGACATGATGGCTGTGGTCTCTCTGCACTCCTCCTCCAACCTCCCCCTTCTCTATCCTCTTATGCATACCTATTGTTGTGGTCTAAATGTATGTGTCCCCCCAAATTCATATGTTGAAGTCCTAGCCCCCAAAGTACTAGTATTAGAAAGTGGGTCTTTTGGGAGCTGATTAGGTCATGGAGGCAGGGCCCTCATGATTGGGATTAGTGCCCTTATCAAAGAGGCTTGAGAGAGGTCTCTCACCCCTTTCACCATGTGAGGACACAGAAGACACCATCCATCTGTGAACCAAGAAGTGAGCCCTCACCAGACGCCAAATCTGCCAGCATCTTGATCTTGGACTTCCCAGTCTCCAGAACTGTGAGAAACAAATGTCTATTGTTTATCAGCCACCCAGTTGGTGGTATTTTGTTATAGCAGCCCAAATGGACTAATACACCTAATGTCACCCATCTCATGTGAATGTAGGTGCTCATCTCTTGCCTGAAATTCTTGGGGTCAAGTGTGTTCTGGAACTCAGTTTCTAATTTCAGAAAGGCCATATTGTATACACACTGTTTACTGACACCCTTAGCAGAGTCTGGGACAGCACCCAGAAATCCATCTCATTAACATTTCTGCAGAGAAACACGTGAACATTCATACTGCGTAGGATAAAGAAAATCAATAGTAGCCTTATATCAGTTCAGGTCAGGTTTTGTCACCAAACACATTAGGAGAAAGGTTTGTTCTCAGGGCTTTTCGTAATTTCAGAATTGTAAACAAGGGATCCCGAATTTATATTTTCTTGTATGCATTAAGTGCTACCTTTGTTGGACTCTCAGCAGCTAGGACTGGTCTCCATAAAATTTAAAACTTAAGAAACATTTTAACTTAAAGCACTTTAAGCAGCACTTTCCAAAGTTTAAAGTATGTAAGTAAATCTACGTGAGTAGATAACTATAAAGAACAAACTTTCAGCCAATATCTTCGAGTGGTTACTGGGGGGCAAAGAATTAGAAAGCCACTATATATAAAATTAAACATTTTTATTTGTTCATTTCTTTAAAGTACAACTTACTATCCGGGAGAGGAAAGTACTCTCACCAAAGAAGATTTTTACAGAGAGAAATCAGGTCAACTTGAAACTTGTTTGCAACTCTCTATTTGTAACAACCTTTGTGGGGTTTTCATAAAAGGATTTTCCAAGTCTTTTGTCTTCAAGAACATAAATTAGAGGACACTCTTACCAGGAGTACATGCAGTTTAAGTACCCAAAAATAAGTTTGTTTACCACTTAGAATCATGGAGTTCAAGAGAATTTTCAAGTTAGCAATCCTGGGTCTCTCCCAGGGACATTGAGAGGGCAGAATCGATTCTAGTTTTGCTAATGCGCCTGCCAACTGTTGTCACCATTTCCCATCACGATATCTCAGTTATCCCATCTGTCAGCTCTAAGAGTCTTTGATGTATTTCATCATACCATGCTTTCAGGAACCTCTCGGTACCACGTTCTGGTGCTTGGCAGCTGTCGAGGGTGAATTTGATGTACCTCTCCCTGATGCCTGCCAGGAGGGAGTTGGAGGAGGGGCTTAAAGGATTTTCTAGTAAATCCAAATGATCACATATGAGCTGTTATCAATGTGGGAGAATGGAATTAGGGGATAGTCTTCTCATTAGAATTGTGAAAATTCAGGATGGTGGAAATACTCAGTATGAAGATTTTCAGGTTGGCTAAGTGTATGTGAAATGTCCTAATTTGAAAAACACTTTGGATTTGATTGAATTAGTGGTGTTCAATTAGTGGGGTGTGGTGGGCATGGTGACACAGTGCTGGGCATCCTTGCATACATGAGGGATCAGAAAACCAGCAATCCAGGCAACTCTGTGGCCAATGCGGCATTTTGGGTCCAAGCCCCTTGACCCTGTGTCTCCCTCCTTGCTTCATGGGAAATCCTGCCACCTGGCTCAGACACAGGCCTGGGGGTTAAATGGAGCATGTGCTGCCAGGTACTGGTCAGTGCCCTCAAGGGTGGAGAAGACCTCTTGGGAACCACAGACAGGCTGTAGGGTTGTCGTGTTTGTCTGTTTTTAAGTGACAGGCTGCTTGATCTCATCCCATTAGTAGTGACGTTGCTAGAGGTAGAGCTTGCAACCACCCCCTTCCCATTAACTCTACCATCACCACCTGCCGCTAACTACTGACGGCTACCCAGTGGCCAGAAGGCACATAATATTCACAGAGAGCCACAGTGGCTTGCCTGTGTCATTACAGTAGCTCTCCTTGTTAAGAGTCTCTTAACCATTTCCCTCCTTCCCACACCCCACTCTTCACACATACATGTACATCCCTACCTGAGCTAGAGCCCTGCTTCCATCCACTTTCCTGGCCTTCCCCAAGCTGCCTGTGCAAAGCCTCCCTTTTCTGCTCCCTCAGCCTCCGGTTTCTTCCTTTTTCTATACCTTTCCCCAACAATTTCAGCCTTTATTAACCTTTTCCTTCTCTAACTATCAGTCCTATTGCTTTTTTGGGGGGTGGGGGGGCGGGAGGCAGGTGGGAGGTGTACAGCTCCTCATACTTGCTGTTCTGTTTATGTATGCTCTATAGCAAACTATCCCCAAATCTAATGGCTTAACACAGTAAACTGTTTCCCTATCATCACTCATGCTTTTGTGGATCGGGAATTCCAGCCGGACTCAGCTGGGAAATCCTTTTGCTCTTCGCTGTATTGAAGGGGGTCGCTGGATACTTTCACTGGGCAGATGGGTGAACTGGAGGTGATTAAGATGGCTTCACATGCCTGGCGCCTTGGTGGGATGGCTGGAAGGCATGTTCAGCTGGGTGTGTCCACTGGGGCTTCCACATATGGTGGTCTCAAAGTAGTCAGACCTCTTTCAGGTAGCTGGCTTCCACAAGAGTGAGCATTTCAAGAGAAAGGAAGTGTAAGTGGCTAAGCCTCCTAAGCCTGGGCCCAGGATCCTCTCTGCTGTATTCAGTGGTTGCACAGTTATGCCGTCCTCCTAGTTTTTACCTAGCCCCCACCTCTCTCTGCGTGTTACAACAAAGTCTGCCGCCACTATTAATCTTCCACACGTGCCTCCTCCATTCTCAAATGTTCTTGAAGATTATATTGCTTTCTCCAAACCTAAACTGTCTCATAAGTTTTTGGCGCTTAAGACAAGTTTCAAGAAATAAGAATTGAAAAGTGTTGGAGGAAAGAAAGTTTCCATCTCTAACCACTTTCTCAGAAGGGCATCAGGGTTTTTGCAGCAATGTGGGGATACCTCTTCTGATCTCATAGCTTAGGGCTCTGAACTAAACTGATGGCCTTTTCTAGATTTCTTCCTAGGGGTGTCAGGTTGGAAGTGCTGAGGGACTGCTCTTTCTCCCCAGGGCTCAGCTGTGTCAAGGTTAAGACCAGGAGTGGTTCCCACAGCCAGGCTGGGTGAGGGCGAGTTTATCCTGCGGTGCAGCACCTCAGACCAGGGTCTAGCCAATGGTGGCCTGCAGGCTGACCCCAGTCCACCACCTGTGAGCAGCCACCACCACCTGTGTTTATACCACCCATGAGCTAAGCACGATTGTCATATTTTGTTTGTTTGTTTGTTTGTGAGGCAGAGTCTCGCTCTGTTGCCCAGGCTGGAATGCAGTGGTGCAATCTCAGCTCACTGCAACCTCTGCCTCACTAGTTCAAATGATTTCTGGCTAACTTTTGTATTTTTAGTAGAGATGGGGTTTCACCATGTTGGCCAGGCTGGTCTCAAACTCCTGACCTCAAGTGATCCGCCTGCCTCAGTCTCCCAAAGTGCTACGATTATAGGCATGAGCCACTGCACCCAGCCAATTTTTATATGTTTAGATGATTGGGAAATAGATTTTAAAAAGAATAATATTTCATGATACATAAAAATTATAATGACATGCAAATTTCAGTGTCCATAAATAAAGTTTCTTTGGAACACAGTCATGCTCATTCGTGTACATGGTAGCTGTGGCTGCTTTCACACTGTGAGAGCTGGGTTGAGTAGTTGTGACAGCAATTATTAGATGACCTGCAAAACCAAAAATACTTGCTATCTTGCTCTTTACAGACAAGTAACTTTTTTGCTGTTCTTGCCAAAGACCAAATGCATTTTTCAAAGCTGGATTCCAGGCTCAGAGTTACAGCAAAGAGAACAGAAAGTATAGCTCATGATTGGGTGCTGACAGGACAAGGGGGAGAGATGAAAACCATTAGGAGCATTAGCAACAAATATATTTTTTGCCATTCCAACTCCATGGAGCAAATGGCTTCCTAAAAGCCAGCAGAGAAACTAATTACCTGAACTGGGAGAAGAATGAAAGAGTCATTGTTAGAATATTCCTCACAGCTGAATCCCTTCTTTCAGCCTACTGTATTTTAGTGATTCCTAATAAAAGAAAAAAATGTATTTTTGTCCTCACAGCCAATTAATTTCTGCCCCAAAGCGTAGAATATGATTATTTCTGTCATTATTTTAGTTTCCAGAGTCATTGATGAGACAAGGAATGACACATACCTCTTAACACACTCGCACACTCACTCACACACTCGTGTGGGTACATGCATTTCCCTAGAAGATGTACTGGAAGGATCTGACTTTACTTTCAGGTGCCTTCATGTCCTCGCAATTATCCTACAAATGGTTTTTAAGATATTTCTATTGTATTTGTTGAAATTTTCCTGACATTTTGACTTGTCTAGACGATTATTCTTGCATCCAGCACATTGTAGGAAACACTCATTTGAAATACCCCACTGTGCTTCCGGGGGAGCTCATCTTTCTGGAGCATGGCGGGTCCCTCATGAGGCCCTCTTTCGTTAACCGAAGAACAAGCTGCAGTCTGAATGTGAGTTGTTAAAGGTATGGTATTGGGAGTTTTCTGTTCTCCTGTTTTCCCGTTCTGTAATGTTTTCTTTCTTTCTTTCTTTCATTTCATTTCATTTCATTTCATTTCATTTCACTTCATAGCAACTTTTGAATGAAAACCTCCCCACAGGGTTTGACAGGCAATGAAACTTCCTCCCTTGGGAGGTGTCTCAGCCTGAGGGAAATGGAACAGCACCCCACAGAGGATTTTCCTCACTTCCTCCCTCTCTCCTTTACAAATCAACGTTAAAGAGCCTGCATGGATGTGGTTAGCACCATCTCTGCCGCATGTGACTTTTCAGTCATTTTCACCCGAAATAGGATTTCATTCACCAGTTACTATAAGCTACTCGTGCCTTCTAATGGACTTTGCAGCAGTGATTCATCCACCCTGTGCTGGGAGAGAGAAAGAGACTTTAGGTGAGAAAGAATGGTTGGGAGAGGGGAGACAGGTAGGCAGAACAGCTGTGGTGCCATCCCGCCCCATAAGACAATAATAATATTCAGTGTTAGGCACTTTATACCAAGAAATATTCCACCTGACCCATTATCCTGGTTGAATCTTATGACAAATCTGCAAATAGACATTACCAAATACAGAGGGGGAGTTTTAGGTTCAGAGAGGTTAAGTGACTTGCCCAGTAACACACTGCTGGCAATTCGACCTGATCTCTCTCTTTCTTCCACCTTTTCCATTTCAGTCAGTGGCGGTGCCATCTTCCCACCTGCTCCTGTCAAATGTGTTGGTGTGATTTGATTTCTTTTCTGTTTCTCTTGTATCTTTTAATCCAGCAATAAATCCTTGCTGGCTTTACTTGTAAGATATACCCAGAATCTATTACCTCCGCACCCCCCCGACCTTGCTCCAAGCCTCCATCATCTCTCTCCAGGAGCACTGTGATTCCCTTCTTCTTGGTCATCCTGCCCCTGCCCTGACTTCCCTAAAGTTGATGCCCAACACACAGGCAGATAAACCAGATCAGACTTGTGACTGTTGTCCCATTCTTTGGGCAATCCCATTGCATTCCAGATAAAAGCGGAAGTCCTTACAGTACTGCAGTTTGCCTCCTAGCCCACGTTATCTCTGGCCTTCCTTTCTCACTTTCTCCCTCCATTCCAGCCACGTTGGCTTCCTGCTGTCTCTTGAATAGTCAGGGCTTTTGCCCATGCTACTCCCTCTGCTTGAAGCACTCTTATCCCAGGAGACTGCATGATTGAGACCCTTACCTCCTTCATGTCTTTACTGAAATGTTTTTACAGTGAAACCTACCTTACAATTTTTTTTTTTTTTTTTTGGAGACAGAGTCTCTCTCTGGAGTGCAGTGGCACAGTCTCGGCTCACTGCAACCTCTGCCTCCCGGGCTCAAGGGATTCTCCTGCCTCAGCCTCCCAAATAGCTGGGACTACAGGCACCCACCACCATGCCTGATTCATTTTTGCATTTTTAGTAGAGTTGGGGTTTCACCATGCTAGCCAGGCTGGTCTTGAACTCCTGACCTCTAGTGATCTGCCCACCTTGGCCTTCCCAAAGTGCTGGGATTACAGGTGTGAGCCACTGCACCCAGCCTTTGTATAGCTTTAATGCATCAAATATGGGCTTAGTTCCTCATGTAAACTATTCTCCCAGGAAATTAGAGGATAAAAAGATAAAAATAGCATATATGTCCTGCCCTCAGGAAGTTTACGTTTTGAAGGGGGGATACAACAAAAAGCTAGAATTTGTAGCAGCATACGACACATGCCAATAAAACTTGCAACTCAAGCCCTGTGCACAGAGAACCATTTGGCAGAAATTCTAGAGAGGCTTCCTGGAGGAGGTGCTAGTAGAGGAGACCTTGACAAATGGGGATGGATCTAGATCAAATTCCCCTATGCCACGTGCTCCTCTTTGCATTCAGAATGCTCTTGATTGCAAGATTTCAGCCATGTACAACTCTCCTGGCACTCAGCCATGGACTAAAATGAGGTTCATGCCCACAGTATTGGTCTGCAGAAAAGCATGAGACTGGATGACAGTCAGAACAAATGGAATCCTCTAGGGTAGGGAGAAGAGAAAGAAAGAGGAAATAAAACAGTATAATCCCAGGAACTGCCAATAGGAAAGTATGGGAGAAAGGACAACTGGCAAAGACTCTGACGTGGTGTCCAGCCTTTCAGATGTCACCTGAGGACGTTGCTACAATTAACATGCAGCCAGACACACACAGTGACTACACATTTTGGTGTGGTTGGCGGCATTAGTTGAGTCTTAAACAAAAGCAATTTCAGTTGCAAATCTTGTGCCAGGCTTTCAGAGAAAGAGAATAAATTATGCTGCTGTGACAAGCTGTTCCACTGTGGCAACAATAGTTTGGACTTCCAGTGCTGCCTGTCAACCAGGACTGAAAATACATCTTCATTTGTTGCCGGGCAGCTGGGAAGATGAGTCATTAAAGAATTTTATAATACATCAAAGGCCATGATTTTCTACCTTTCACGCAGTTACACCTTTTCCCAAGTCCTCATTCTGCCACAAAAAACTTTTGAATGCACCGAAAGTTAAGTAGAATTCCTTTTAAAATGTTCTGTTCTGTGCACATATCTCTAGGGGAAGTGCAGAAGACATGGGGCATTCCCTTTTGTCATGCATTTCAGCTCCATAAAGATTTATTGACCACCTACTATATACCAAGCATTATGTTAGTCAGTGGGGTTAAAAAGATGAGCAAATTGTGGTCTTGAAACCCATGGCTTTTGTTCAGATTATTACAGTGCAAGAGAAGCAGCATCAGCCATGTGTCTGGGAGGCCAGAGGAAGGAGAGAGTGAGGAAATATTGTACCTCATTAATATTGTTCCTCTTGTTTCACCACTGTATTAATCTGTTCTCATGCTGCCAATAAAGACATACCCAAGACTGGGTAATTTATAAAGGAAAGAGGTTTAATGGACTCTCAGTTCCACATGGCTGGGGAGGCCTCACAATCATGGCAGAAGTTGAGAGAAAAGCAAAGGGACATCTTACATGGTGGCAGGCAAGAGAGCTTGTGCAGGGGAATTCCCATTTATAAAACCATCAGCTCTCATGAGACTTATTCGCTACCATGAGAACAGTATGGGGAAAACCACCCCCATGATTAACTTACCTCCCACTGAGTCCCTCCATGACACATGGGAATTATGGGAGCTACAATTCAAGATGAGATTTGGGTGGGCGCACAGCCAAACCATATCAACCACTGTAGACATGACCAAGTTCAGACTTGGTCAGTAGTCAAATGAGCCTGTGAGAGAATGGTGCCACATCTTTCCTGTAAGAGCACAGCATTTTAACCTGCGATGGATTTGTGAGCAGTCATTCCAACTCTGTATTAGTTTTCTACAGTTGCTGTAACCAATTACCACAAGCTTAATAGCTTAAAACCATGTAAATATATTATCCCACAGTTCTGAAGTCAGAAATCTGAAATAGATAGGCTAAAAGCAAGGGGTGACAGGATGCATTCCTTTCTGGAGGCCCTAGGGGAGAATCTGTTTCCTTGCCTTTTCCAGCTTCTAGAGGCCGCTGGCATTCCTTGGCTCTTTGCCCCTTCCCTTCTTCAAAGCCAGCAGCAGTAGTTGAGTCCTCCTTAACACAGCATCACTTTTTTTTTTTTTTTTTTTTGCCTTCTTCTTCCACTTTTAAGGACTCTGTGATGGCACTGGGGCCACCGGGATAATCGAGTATAATCTTCCTATTTTAAGAACAGCCAATTGACAACCTTAATTCTAAGCAATCTTAATTCCCTTTTGCCATGTAGCTGAACATATCCAAGTTCTGGGGATTAGGATGTGGATGTATTGGGGTGGGGAAATTATTCTTCCTACCACCAACCCTCATCCGTCTCTAAAGGCACTGATTTTTTTGATAAATCAGGTAAGTACCAGAGATATGTACTCTGGGCTCAGGACTGAAGAGGGTTAGCTGGCCTTTGCCAACAGTGACTTTATATCACCATACTCAATGCAATTGAGGTGACTTAATCAAGGGGGAAAGATGGACAGCATGTTATATGGAAATAGCACTTGCCTGGTAATCAGGAGACTTGGATTTTAGCTTCTCTCCTTCAAACAGACTACTGAGTGTCAGTAGGCGAGTTGTTGAACTGCTCTGGGCCTCTGTAAAAAATCAAGGTTGTGGTTAGATGTTCTCAAATCCTCTTTCATCCTCTAGCCTTCCATGGCTCTCAATTTCTACAGGGAATGTACTGGAAATGGAGAGAGGCTAGCCTGTGGAAAATGCAGTGCCATTATTTCAGCATCAAAATCCTGAAATAAGATACAGAATGTTGTGTAATATACAACTCGGTGTCTGTGCCCTTTTATTTCTCTCTTGGGCCCAGCCCCATCATCCTGTCCTTGATCATTGTAATGCAGTGTTCACTACCAGTCTTTTCTCCCCCTGCATTGGAAATTATGCCAAAAGAGTAATGAATGAATTAGGTAAATGAATTAGATGAATTAGAGATAAAATTATGGCTCTACAGTTGAAATATCAGCTTTAAGAGAATCGACTTGGAGACCAGGTGCAATGGCTCACGCCTGTAATCCCAACACTTAGGGAGGCCAAGGCGGGTTGATCACCTGATGTCAGGAATTTGAGACCAGCCTGGCCAACATGGCAAAACCCCATCTCTGCTAAAAATACAAAAAATTAGCAGGGCGTGGTGGCAGGTGCCTGTAATCCCAGCTACTTGGGAAGCTGAGGCGGGAGAATCTCTTGAACCTGGGAAGCTGAGGTTGCAGTGAGTGGAGGTTGCAGTGAGCTGAGGTCGCGCCATTGCACTCCAGCCTCGGCAACAAGGGCAAAACTCCATCTCAAAAAAAAAAAAAAAAAAGAAAGAAAGAAAATTGACTTGGAGATGTACGGGTTCACATATAATTGAAAGTGAGCATTCCACAGTGACTTGAGAAAGTTGATTCCGGCTTTCAAAGCTTGCATTATGGGTAAGAAACTTGAGCCTAAAAAGAACTTATATGTATGTGGGTCATTAGACAATCTCCTCCCTCACCACCTTTTTTTTTCTTTAATCAAAGAATTATGCAAGTAACTGAATCACCTCTTCTTTCATTTTTTTCCCTCTTTAATCACAGCTGTGTGGAAAGTTTCCAGCTAGGCATTAAATTGGGTCAACAGCTAACACAGCATAAGTGTGGACAGCAGGGGCAATCGGTGGTATATACACAGGAAATAAACGACACTGTGCTGCTGGCATTGATAAGCTGTTGGATAGTGCAAGGGCCCTATTAAGATTTAAAGTAATAAAAGATGGGAGGAAATATGGTTACCAGCAGCTGATAAACATTCTTGCCTTATGAAGGCATTAGTTTCACTTAATGGCTTCTAGTGCCTGGAGTATAAGCTCTTGTAATTTTTCTCCCCCAGAGCAGACTGAAAGAATACCTAGGAATTGTCATCTTTGTAGTTGCTCAAGAAAGATCTTTGGGTGGCTGTGAGCAGATCTGAAAACAGTAGGTATGGCAGGTACATGGAGCTGCATCCGTTTGCAAAAGCTATCAATAAAGAAAGGTATAGAAAGGATGCCCTTGACCCCGGTATGTGCAGATAGAAGTGGAATTTCCTCCGGAATGTGCATGCAAATGTGCCTAGCTGCAAAAGAAGAGGCATTCCCTGCTCAGGTGTGTGGAGTGATTTAGAACCATTTGTTTCTGCTCAATGGTTCTCAAATGAGCAGTATTTCCTCACCAGGAAACAGTGCTAATTCCAGGCTAGGACGGTCCACAGAGATGGTGGCTGTGCCCAGATCATTCTTGGAAATCTGAGGAAGGGAGTCATTTCTTCTCATGCCACACCCAGTAAGGGGTACGTTAGATAGTCTATTTCCTCCAGGCAGATCTACAGTGACCAGGACCACGTACTAGGATAGGAGAGGTTCTGGCACTATTCATCATTGGCTCCAGAAATAGCTTTCCCCTCTGAGCTCAAAGGTAGGCTCATCCTCTGCTAGAGTCTATTAGGTCTGGTGGGATTGGAACTCAGGTGCATACCCCTGGGCTCTCCAACCACTAGTCCTGCATCCAGGGCTTGGAGTCCTGCTTTGTGCCATCAGGTCATCAGTGACATGACTAGGGCAGCTCAACCCGCACCTCTGGCATCACTGCCTTCCTCCCATGGCCCCCTAGCATGAACCCAAAGACCACAGGGCCAGTTCCCTCCTTCAGGCCCAAGGCTGGGCCTCCAAATAATGGCCTCCCAAAGATGCCCACGTTCACATGCCCAGAACCTGTGCATATGTTACCTTATGTGGCAAAAGAGACTTTGAAAATGTGAGTGAATTACAATATGGAGATTGGCCTGGGTTATCTGGGTGGACTCAAAGTAATCAATAAGAGGGTGACAGGAGGGTCAGAGTCAGAGAAGAAGTTGTAACGATAGAGGCAGGGAGCCATGAACCAAACAGTGTAGACAGCCTCTAGAGACTAGACCAAGCAAGGAAGCGGATTCTCTCCCAGGGACTTCAGAAGGACCTCACCCCTGCCAACTCATCCGAGGACTTCTGACCTCCAAAAGTATAAAATAATACATTTGTGCTGCTTTAAGTCACTGAGTTTGTGATAATTTGTTATAACAGCAGACAGAAACTAATACAGTTTATCTTATTCCTTTACTCATGATCAACTACTTTGGGGTTAACGAACAACAGTATATTTACTTCCTTCAATGAAACACTTACCTCCACCCACCAGAGTGAAAGTTTGTCACCCTGGTTCCAACAAATGCCACAAACCACTGTATGATCATCTTTGGGTAGGTCAGCTTGTCTGCTATGGTGTTTTTCTTTTATATTGCAGTTTACAAAGTGCTCATTTGTCTTGTATGATAGTTATATATGGAAGGTAGCATTACTATTTCACTTTTCTGATTTTCTAAAAAATATCTTTAATGAACACATATTAATTTTGTGATTAAATGACACAATAATTAGAAATGTTAAAAGGAGATGGCAGTTTTAGTCACTTAATAACCATAATACTAACAAATTCAGGCCACATGCTATCTCAGTGGATAGTCCCCAGAACCAAGTTAGGCTAGTTCATGAGACATTTCAGATAGCTGAAGGGACTAAGTATACACTGGAAGATTGGGTACGAAGATCAAAAGACAACTCTACAACAAAGCTTCATGGGCCATTGGTTTCACAGTAGGGGGAACTGAAATCCAGGCTACAGATTCAAAAGCTTACAACCTGGCAATTTATGTAGCATAGGGAATCAATGTCTATAGTCTTAATTACATAGAGGCTAAAGCCTCAATTATTCTATTTCTGTAGGCAGGATTCCTACATAATCTATAGCATCTATTGGCATAGAACATTCTTAGTGGCCATTCTGGGTACAAGCATCCCATTTCTCTTTCTGTCCTTCCACACACTACCAGTGTCTCTCGCTTATTTCCTCCCAACTCTAATGTTTATATGTGGGTTATTTGAGCTTCTAAGTTAATTCCTTGCCTATATGTAAGGAACATATTGGAAAATTATAACCAAAGTGTAGTATATATTGCAGAGTCTCTACTTCCCATGAGCAGCTTTGGAGGGTACCTCACAGGAGAGGGTTAGCTGGCATCTTTCCATTAGGAAGCCAGCATCAGCACAAGGGGAAGCTTTCTCTCCAAGGTCTAGACCTCTCTATCCCATGAGACTTTGGGGACTGGGACTGGGTAGCAGGGCAGAATTGGGGGAAGGAGGCACTTAAGAGCTTTTTAATTTCAATATTCTAACCATTAGTGAGGGTGTGCTGCTGGGTACATGTCTGCCCATAAATAAACATGGACTGTTCATTGAAACTTGCATTTTTATGTAGAAAAGCTCATGCTACCATATCACTTTTTGCACAAAAGTTGACACATTATGAATGCTTTAAAAAAAAAATTATACCTTACTCCCGTACACTGAACATATCTTTCCTCATCTAAAACTATCCAAGCAGCCAACTTTTTAAAATTAATGGAAGGAGAGGGTCTACAGCATGTATTCTCAATGGGGGCAATGTAGCCCCCTAAGGGAGCCAAAATTGGTTCTGGGTTGGGAGTGGTGAAAAAAGTCTTTAAAAAAATAAATTGCAGAATATACATGCAGCACATAGATTGATATATATATCTGTGATATTAAAATTTCATATGGAGGTAGTTGGGAAAAAATGTCTAAAAAACCTCCTTAGGGTGATATTTGATATGGTTTTGCTGTGTCCCCACCCAAATCTCATCTTGAATTGTAGCTCCCATAATTCCCATGTGTGGTGGGAGGGACCTGGTGGGAGATAATTGAATCATGGGGGTGGTTTCCCCCATACTGTTCTCGTGGTAGTGAATAAGTCTCATGAGATCTGATGGTTTTATAAGGGATTTCTGCTTTCACTTCTCATTTTCCTTCTTGCCTATTGCCATGTAAGATATTCCTTGCTCTTCCACCATGATTGTCAGGCCTCCCCAGCCATGTAGAACTGTGAGTCAATTAAAACTCTTTTTTCTTTAATAAATTACCCAGTCTCAGGTATGTCTTTATTAGCAACATGAGAAGAGACTAATACAATATTGAAAAAAAAAAGTTGAGAAACACTGATCTATAGTAAAATTTAAATATCCAACTTCTACTATTTTTTTGGCTGTCCATTCCCAGTAGAATACAAGTTCCATGAAGGCAGGGATATTTGTCTTTTTTGTGCACTGATTTCTCCTAAGTGCCTAGAATGGTGCCTGGGATGTAGGAGGTATTCAATCCATACATATTGAATTGAATGCATGAATGAACAACTTCCCTCAGTGTCCCAGAGTCCACTTTCTCTCAACACTGCAAGTGGTGGCAAGCTGGAAGGTTTGTGAGAAGTGCTGGAGCTGGGCTCTTCCAGGTGCATTCACAATAGTTTAAAATAGCAGGTGCATCAGAGGAGGCCTCTTTGTTCCTGGTACTATGCTCATTGATGTTTACTATGAGCCCCTTGCAGACTCAAGCATCCATTGTTTGCCTTTTAAATATCTCTACTAGCCGGGTGCGGTGGCTCACGCCTGTAATCCCAGCACTTTGGGAGGCCGAAGCGGGTGGATCATGAGGTCAGGAGATCGAGACCATCCTGGCCAACATGGTGAAACTCCCTGTCTACTAAAAATACAAAAAATGAGCTGGGAGTGGTGGCACGTGCCTGTAATCCCATCTCCTCAGGAGGCTGAGGCAGAAGAATTGCTTGAACTAGGGCATCAGAAGTTGCAGTGAGCCGAGATAGCACCATTGCATTCCAGCCTGGTGACAGAGAGCGACTCCATCTAAAAAATAAAAAAAAAAAATTTTAAATTTAAAAATCTCTACTCTCCAGGCCAGGTGCAGTGAGTGGCTCCTGCCTATAATCCTAGCACTTTGGGAGGCCGAGGCAGGCAGATTGCTTGAGTTCAGGTGTTTGAGACCAGCCTGGTCGACATGGTGAAACCCCGTCTCTACCAAAAATACAAAAATTAGCTAGACTTGGTGGTATGCGCCTGTAGTCCCAGCTATTTGGGAGGCTGAGGCAGGAGAATCTCTTGAACCCAGAAAGTGGAAGTTGCAGTGAGCCAAGATCGTGCCACTGCACTCCAGCCTGGACGACAACGAGACTATGTCTCAAAATAATAAAATAAAATAAAATAAAAATCCTCTACTGTCTACTTCCCCCACCCCTAATATCCTAGCTATGTGGCCCAAGTACTTATTTAGCCCAGTCCATGAAAGTAAAGGACAGTGGACAGTGTCCTTTGATAGGAGGGTGGGGCAGAATGGGAAAAGAAAATGGTAGGGTCTGGAGGTACAAGTGGGAGCCAGAGAGAGGGGCTTTACAGATTATTCGGGTGTTTGAAAGTTAGTTGGTGTTACCTTTAACATACAAACATGTATTATGAATCTCTGAGCATCCTTCAACGATTCCTGAATTTTCAAAACAGTTGTGTCCAAATGACACACCTTGTCCAGAAACAATTTGGTTTTGATAGAAAAAGAGGCAAAATAAAAACACTGATTTACAGGCTCGTGGTGACGGGTTTGGGGAGGCAGATGAGAAGAGAACCTAGAAAGGATGTCAAGAGCAGACTTAGCTGACCTCACTCTGCCTTCGGCTTGCTTTCCTACAGACATTGACAGTGAGAGTTGTTTTTGCTCACCACACTGGGAATATGTATTGCTTAGGAGACACATGGCAGTTAAGGCAAACAGCACATGCCAACAATATATTGCATGATTTGATGCCTGTTTTCAAGGAACTTCACTAGGAAGTGGGTGTGTGGGTTTATATAGCCACGTACATACATATACACTTATATATGTTTTATATACTTAGAAATAAATACGGAATTTGTTACAGGAACGTGGCCTTACACAATCATGGGAGCTGGTCTGCCATCTTCATTAAGCCATTCTCTGGTACAGATGCTGGAGTTTGAAGTCTGTAGGATAGGAAATCAGATGTTGTCTCAGTTGGCACCTGCTGCATAATACGGTACCATAGACTAGGTGGCTTAAACAACACACATTTATTCTCTCATACTTCCAGAGGCTGGAAGTCCAAAATTAGTGTCTTGCAGGGTTCGGTTTCTGGTGATTCCCCACTTCCTGGCTGTGGGCAGTGCCCTCTTGTTGTGTGCTCACGTGACCTCTTCTTTGTGCACATGTGGAGAGAACAGGCTCTCCAGTGTCTTCACTTATAAGGACACTCATCCTATCCAATTGAGACCCTACCTTATCATCGCTTAACCTTAATTACTTCTGTAAAGGGCGCTATCTCCAAGGACAGTTATATTGGGATTGGGGCTTTAACATAAGAATTTTGCAGGGACATGAATTGCAGTCCATGACAGATGTAAACTTTGAGAAACAGGAAAAAGCTGGAACCTACAAGCAGAAGTGGGAACCTGTGAGGTTGGACTGAAACTCAGATCAGTTCTTGCTGCCTCTGACCTTGATGTGTGTATCCTGGAGGATATGCTGGCATCTCTCATCATGGAGCTAATTGTAGGACAGGCCCAGAAATGGAAGAAGCTGGAAGAGAGTCTAGTGGAAGGTGGGGCAGCGTGGGCCCAGCTGCTGTTGCCTGCCAAAGAGGTGAGCAGCAGATAAGCGACGAGGTATGTGAGCTCACACACCCAATCCACTGTTGCACTTCTGCCGTCCAGATCCTCCATAAGAAGGTCTCTTTGGCCTACTCTGCTCAGAAATATATAAGGCAGGAGATTCTGAGAAATCTAGTTGAGTCCAGCCACGTTGACATGCTACAAAGCCACCACAGACTCTAAGGAGAAATGTCCAGGGTTGGGAGAAGAGAGCCATTAGCTGTACTTGGATGAACAGTTTGTGGCCTAGAAACTGATCTAGAAAGGGATCTCTGTTGATGAAAAAGGACAGTGGTGTAAATAAAGGAAGAGTGATTTGGTGATGGGGTGTTGGTTCAGAGTTAAAGACATGAGAATGACAAAGAAAGGGCAAGGGTGGCAATTGAGATAGATGCCTTTATTAAGTATAGGGTATAGAAGTGTAGAATAGAGAAGACAAAGAAAAGCAAAAGAACTGAATAGCTGGAATGTATTAATGCAGGGCATCAGGCATGTGGAGCCAGCTAAAAAGTGAGAGATCAAACAAGACTCTTAGAGCAAGAGAACATCAGTAGGAACTAGCCACATTTATTTCATGGACTCAACGATACTGAGTTTCTACTACTACACGGTACTGTGTTTGATGCACATAAAAATTATTAACATGTATTCCTGCTTATCATTATTGGAGGCAGGGGTTGTGAAGTCAGCGTGGTCCCCACCACCACGCCCCCACCCCAGGCCAAACTCTAAAGGTATTTACCTGGGTTTTCTTTTGAAAAAGGAAGAGGTCTTTTTTTTTTTTTTATGGGAGCTGAGGGCAGTGGATAAATTTGGAACCAGACAGTTGAAGTATTACCATAAGCATCAGAAAAAGTGAATAGGTTTTTAAAATAATAGGGAATAGAGATAGAAAGCAATCAACAAGGCTTGTTTTAGAATTAAAACTCTACAAAGTAAAAGATGTAGCCTGAATGACCCTTGAAATCACATGTATAATTTATAGCACCTGATTCCCTCCAAGTCATGGTACAGAAAATGTATGTCTCAGCTGTGCCATGCTGGCCAATCTGGTCTAGCCTCAGGCTTGTCACATATGAAGTGGTGATGACATATTTATATCACAGAACAATTGTGAAAAACAACGGCTAATGTAGTTACTCAACAAATGTAGTGTGCACTAACCTTATGCTAGGCACTATTCCCGGCACTAGGGACACAGAAATGAAGAGAGAAACAATGTCCTCATTCTCATGGAACTTGCAATGTAGTCAGAAGAGACATTTTATTATTTAATCTCTCACTGTCTAATATCATAGAAATCATACATTCACATTCATCCAGAGAGGTAGTTATTATTACCTTTTTCACATGCTGAAACAGAGGTTACTTGTCTGAGACCTCTTGCTATCAAGTGTTAAAGGTGAGACTGAGTCCAGGTCTTATATGACTCCATATGCGCAGCACTCTTCAAACAGCCAAATGCCTCGTCCCACAGAAAATAGAAGCCCACAGTCCTCATATACTATAAAACTTAAATAGAATACATTATCTCATGTGGACAGATGGTTATGACTTTATAAACTAGGAAATCCTATGTAGGCAGATGTTTAGTTGATGAAAAGAAGTGTAAACATGACCCTAATGAATACATGTTCTGCAAGTTATTGGTTGCTATTAATACAGAGATAGTTATGCTGTATTAACGGACAAATAAGGCATATGTAGCAAGCTAAAAAGTGAGAAGTGAAACAAGATTCTTTTTTTTTTTTTTTTTTTTTGGAGACATAGTCTCGCTCTGTCATCCAGGCTGGAGTGCAATGGTGCAATCTCAGCTCACTGTAGCCTCCGCCTCCCAGGTTCCAGTGATTCTCCTGCCTCAGCCTCCTGAGTAGCTGGGATTACAGGTACCTGCCACCATGCCCAGCTAATTTTTGTATTTTTAGTAGAGCTGGGGTTTCTCCATGTTGGCCAGGCTGGTCTTGAACTGCTGACCTCAGGTGATCCGCCTACCTCGGCCTCCCAAAGTGCTGGGATTACAGGAATGAGCCACCATGCCTGGCCTGAAACAATTTTCTTAAGGCAAGAGAAACCACTGGGAACTAGCCACATGTATTTCATGACTTCAAATGATACTGAGTTTCTACTACTAGAGGAATACATGCAATAGAGGAAATAAAAGGGGGTGATGGGATCGAGTGATGGAGGAGAAGATCTCTTTAGACTGGTTGGTGAGGGAAGGCCTCTGTGAGGAGACTATTGAGATATACCTGAGGAATGGGAAGGAGGCAGATCTCTGAAAATCTGGAGGAAGCCCTTTCTAGGAGAAGGAACACACAAGCAAAGGCCCTAAGGCAAGAATGAGCTTGGTGTCCTTGGGGAACAAAATGAAGATCAGAGTGGCTGGAGGTTGCTGAGCAAATGGGACCTGGTTAATTCATGCATCTGGAAAGGTAGAAAGGAGCTAGATCCTGCAAGTCCTTGTAGGCCACAGTAAGGAATCTGAATTTTGTTAATATATAAGACACAAGGTATTGGAAGGCACAAAGTCATCGGAAGATTTTAAGCGAGAGTGACAGGCCATTGGTATTTTTTAAAAAATCACTGTGGCTGCTATAAAACTATCACTTATGGAGCAACTGTAGGCTTTTTGCTCTTTTTAAAGATTATTGTGCATTGGATCATTCATGGATGCCAGACTTGAAATGAACAAGATGGGGAATAATGGGGAACTTCTGGAATATCAGTAAAAATAAAGAAGCTGCTAGGATCCTGGCTACAGTGTGAACCCTTGAGTTGTGGCAGCCGTGAGAGATGGATGTGATGGCTGTGTGGTCCTGTGAGTCACTTTTCTCCATCAAATATACTTGACCTTCATGTGACCCTTTCCATCTCTTTGTGACCAAGTACCAAGTGATAAGCGTTAATTAATTTTTGGGTCACTGTGACAGATCATCAGTGTGCTACACTTTTCAGGTAACAGGTTTCCTTGAACCATTTGAAATGCCCAAATTATAAGAAATCCCTTAATATCTGACTCTAACAGAGTTGCAGTTTCCAAGTCTATAGCATCCCACTAACAGAGGGGTTGGAAGACAAGATGGAGCCACAAAGGTAGCAGTGGCAACCCGTCCACCCCTGCTTATGCTACTCCTGGTTTAAGACATGAGCCCAATTTCTCTTTAGCTGGTAGGATGACAGAAAAAGTTTTAACAGCTTTTTGAGGCATAATTGATATTAAAAAGGACACATATTTCATGTGTACATTTTGATGAGTTTGGACATATGCAATTACCTGTGAAACTATCATCATAATCCAAGGAATAAACATGCCTGTCACCTCCAGAAGTTTCCTTGTGCCCCCTTGTTATTTTTGTTTGTTTGTGTGGTAGAACACTTAACATGATATCCACCTTCTTAACAATTTTTTTAAGCTCACAATACAGTATTGTTAATTATAGGGACTGTGTTGTACAACCGATCTGTAGAACTCATTCACCTTTCATAACTGAAACCTTCTACTTGTTCAGTAATAACTCCCTATCTCTCCCTACCCCCAGCCCCTGGCAACCACGATTCTACTCTCTGCTTCTATGGTTTTGACTATTTTACAATCCTCATATAAGTGTGACCATGAAGTATTTGTCCTGCTGTGAGTGGCTTATTTCACTTAGCATAGTGTCCTCCAAGCTTATCTATATTGTCATGTATTTCAGAATTTCCTTTTTTAAGGCTGAATAATATTCCACTGTGTGTATAGACTATATTTTCTTTATTCTTTCATCCATCAATGAGACACTTAGGTTGTTTCTATATCTTGACTATTGTGAAGAATGCTGCAATGAACTTGGGAGTGCAAATATCTCTTCAAGATCCTGATTTCAGTTATTTTGGCTATATACCCAGAAGTGGGATCACTGGATCATATGATAGTGCTATTTTTAATGTTTTTAGGAATCTCTGATATGGTTTGGCTATGTCCCCACCCAAACCTCATCTTGAATTGTAGCTCCCCTAATTCCCACAAGTAGTGGGAGGGACCCAGTGGGAGATAATTGATTCATGCGGATGGTTTCCCCATACTGTTCTCATGGTAGTGAATAAATATCATGAGATCTGATAGTTTTATAAGAGGTTTTCCCTTTCCCTTGGCTCTCACTCTCTCTTGTCTGCCACCATGTAAGACATGCCTTTTGCCTTCCACCATGATTGTGAGGCACCCCACCCCCAGCCATGTGGAACTGTGTGTCCATTGAACTTCTTTTTCTTTATAAATTACCCAGTCTCAGGTGTGTCTTTATCAGCAGCATGAGAATGGACTAATACAGTAAATTGGCACTGCGAGGGTAGGGAGCTATTGTAAAGATACCTGAAAATGTAAAAGCAACTTTGAAACCAAGTAACAGGGAGAGGCTGGAAGAGTTTGGAGAGCTCAGAAGAAGACAGGAAAATGTGGGAAAGTTTGGAACTTCCTAGAGACTTGTTGAATGGCTTTGACCAAAATGCTGATAGTGATATGAAAAATGAAGTCCAGATTGAGGTGTTCTCAGATGGAGATGAGGAACTTGTTAGGAACTGGAGTAAAGGTGACTCTTACTATGTTTTAGCAAAGACACTGGTGGCATTTTGTCCCTGCCCTAGAGATTTGTGGAACTTTGAACTTGAGGGAGATGATTTAGGGTATCTGGCAGAAGAAATTGCTAAGCAGCAAACCATTCAAGATGTGAGTTTGGTGCTGTTAAAAGCATTCAGTTTTGAAAGGGAAACAGAGCATAAAAGTTCGGAAAATTTGCAGCCTGATGACGCAGTAGAAAAACCCATTTTCTGAGGAGAAATTCAAGCCGGCTGCAGAGATTTGCAAAAGTAACAAGGAACCAAATGTTAATCACCAAGGCAATGGGGAAAATGTCTCCAGGGCATGTCAGATAACTTTGCTGCAGCCCCTCCCATTACAGGCCCAGAGGCCTAGGAGGAAAAAATGGCCCCCCCACCTGCTATGTGCAGCTTAGGGACTTGGTGCCCGGCATCCTAGCCATTTTAGCCATGGCTAAAAGGGGCCAAGGTATAGCTGGGGCCATGGCTTCAGAAGGTGCAAGCCCCAAGACTTGGCAGCTTCCACGTGGGCACACAGAAGTTAAGAATTGAGTTTTGGGAACTTCTGCCTAGATTTCAGAGGATATATGGAAACTCCTGGATGTCCACGCAGAAGCTTTCTGTAGGGGTGGGGCCCTCATGGAGAACCCTCTGCTAGGGCAGTGCAGAAGGAAAATGTGGGATTGAAGCCCCCACACAGAGTCCCCACAGGGGCACTGCCTAGGGAAGTTGTCAGAAGAGGGCCACCATCTTCCAGACCCCAGAATGGTAGATCCACTAACAGCTTGTATCGTGTGCCTGGAAAAGCCACAAACACTCAAACCCAGCCCTGAAAGAAGCTGGGAGGGAGGCTGTACCCTGCAAAGCCACAAGGGTGGGGCTGCCCATAGGAACCCACCTCTTGCATCAGCGTGACCTGAATGTGAGACACAGAGTCAAAGGAGATCATTTTCAAGCTTTAAGATTTCACTGCCCTGCTGGATTTTGGACTTGGATGGGGCCTTTAGCCCCCTCATTTTGGCCAATTTCTCCCATTTGGGATGGGTATATCTATCCAACACCTGTACCCCCATTGTATCTAGGAAGTAACTAACTTGCTTTTGATTTTACAGGCTCATAGGCAGAAGGGACTTACCTTGTCTCAGATGAGACTTTGGACTGTCGACTTTTGAGTTAATCCTGAAATGAGTTAAGACTTTGGGGGACTATTGTGAAGGCATGATTGGCTTTGAAATGTAAGGACATGAGATTTGGGAGGGGCTGGGGGCAGAATGATATGGTTTGGCTGTGTCCCCACCCAAATCTCATCTTGAATTGTAGCTCCTGTAGTTCCCACATGTTGTGGGAAGGACCTGGTGGGAGATAATTGAATCATGGGGGCAGTTCCTCCATACTATTCTCATGGTAGTGAATAAGTCTCATGGGATCTAATGGTTTTATATGGGTTTTCTCTTTCACTTGGTTCTCATTCTCTTGTCTGCCACCATGTAAGATGTGCTTTTTGCCTTCCACCATCATCACGTGGAACTGTGAGTCCATTAAACCTCTTTTTCCTTATAAATTACCCAGTCTTGTGTATGTCTTTATCAGCAGCATGAAAATGGACTAATCCAATCTCCATACTGCTTTCCATAGCAGCTACAACATTTTACATTTTACATTTCCACTAACAGTGTACAAGGGTTCCAGTTTCTTTACATCCTTGCCAGCACTTGTCTTTTTGATAATAGTCATCCTAACAGGTGTGAGGTGATATCTCATTGTATTTTTGATGTGCATTTCTCTCATGATTGGCAATGTTGACCAACTTTTCATATACCTGTTGGCCATTTTTATGTCATTTTTGAGAAATGCCTGTTCAAGTCATTTGCCCATGTTTAAATTTGTTTATTTTCTTGCCATTGAGTTGTAGGAGTTCCTTATATCTCTTAGATATTAAACCCTTGTCAGATATGTGGTTTGTGAATATTTTATCCCATTTCATAGGCTGCCTTTTCACTCTGTTGATTGTTTCCTTTGCTGCACAGAGCTTTTTAATTTGATGTAGTCCCACTTGCCTATTTTTGCTTTTGTTGCCTATGTTTTTGGTGTCACATCCAAGAAATCATTGCAGAGACCAATATCATAAAGTTTTGCCCCATGTTTTATTCTAGGAATTTTATAGTTTCAGGTCTTACATTTAAGTCTTTAACTTACTTTGAGTTGATTTTTATATGGTATAAAGTAAGCATTCAATTTCATTCTTTTGCATATAAGTATTCATTTTTTGCAGCATAATTTATCAAGGGACTAACCTTTCTCCATTGTATATTCTTGGCACCCTTGTTGAAGATCAATTGACTGTATATGCATGAATTTATTGCTCCACTGTCTCTTCTGTTCCATTGATCTATATGTCTGTCTTTACGCCAGTAACATACTATTTTGATTACTCTAGGTTCGTTATATATTTTGAAATCAGGAAGTGTGATGCATCCATTTTTGTTCTTCTTTCTCAAGATTGCTTTGGCTTTTTGGGGTCTTTTGTGGTTCCATGAGAATTTTAGTATTTTTTTTTCTATTTCCGTAAAAAATGCCCTTGGGATTTTGATGGGGAAAGCATTGAGCCTGTAGATCACTTTGGGTAGTATAGATATTTTAGCAATATTGTCTTCTAGTCCACAAACACAGGGTATCTTTCCATTTTTTATGTTTTCTTTAATTTATTTCATTGATGTTTCCTCAGTTTCAGTGAATAATCTTAAACCTTCTTGGTTAAGTTTATCCTAGGTATTTTATTCTTTTTGCTGCTATTGGAAATAGGACCCCTCCCCTCCCCTCCCCTCCCCTTCCCTCCCTTCTTTCACTCTGTTGCCCAGGCTGGAGTGCAGTGGCACAATCTCGGCTCACTGCAATCTCCACCTCTCAGGTTCAAGCAATTCTTCTGCCTCAGCCTCCCAAGTAGCTGGGATTATAGGCATGTGCCACCACACTTGCCTAATTTTTGTGTTTTTAGTAGAGATGGGGTTTCACCATGTTGGCCAGGCTGGTCTCAAACTCCTGACCTCAGGTGATCCACCCACCTTGGCCTCCCAAAGTGCTGGCCTCCCAGGTGCGAACTACCACACCTGGCCAGGATTGTTTTCTTAATTTCCTTTCCAGATAGTTCAGTCTTAGTACAGGGAAATGCAACTAATTTTTGTATGTTGATTTTGTTTCCTGATATTTCACTGAATTTATTTATTAGTTCTAACAGTTTTTGTGTTGAGTCTTTAGGGTTTACTGCATATAATATCATGTCATCTGCAAACAGAGATATTTTTACTTCTTTCTTTCCTGTTTGGATTTCTTTTTCTTGCCTAATTGCTCGGATTAGGACTTTCAGTAGTATGTTGAAAGTAAGTGGTGACAGTGGGCATCATTATCTTATTGTTGATCTTAGAAGAAAAGCTTCTATTTTTTGTTAGTATAATGTTAACTGCGGGATTGTCATATGTGACCTTTTTTATTTTTATTTATTTTTTTGAGACAGAGTCTCACTCTGTCACCCAGGCTGGAGTGCAGTGGCGTGATCTAGACTTACTGCAGCCTCCGCCTCCCCAGTTCAAGTGATTCTCCTGCCTCAGCCTCCCAAGTAGCTGGGACTACAGGCATGTGCCACCATGCCTGGCTAATTTTTTGTATTTTTAGTAGAGACGGAGTTTCACCATGTTGGCCAG
The DNA here is from genome assembly GCF_029289425.2 of Pan paniscus. Taxonomy (NCBI): domain Eukaryota; kingdom Metazoa; phylum Chordata; class Mammalia; order Primates; family Hominidae; genus Pan; species Pan paniscus. Next base: position 73,398,320 of record NC_073264.2, read on the forward strand.
GCTGGTCTCAAACTCCCGACCTCAGGTGATCTGCCCGCCTTGGCCTCCCAAAGTGTTGGGATTACAGGCATGAGCCACCACGCTCAGCCAACTTTTTTATATTGAGGTAAATTCCTTCTATACCTAGTTTGTTGAGAGTTTTATCTTGGAAGGTCAGATGCTTTCTCTGCATCTATTGAGATGATTGTGTGATTTTTGTCCTTCATTCTGTTAATGTGTATTATATCAATTGATTTGCATATGTCAAACTATCATCAGATCCCAGAAATAAATCCCACTTGGTCATGGTGTATGGTACTTTTAATGTGCTATGGAATTCTGTATTCTAGATAGGTGAGACTTTTTACATCTATGTTCATCAGGGATATTGGCCTATAGTTTTCTTTTCTTGTAGTGTCTTTGTTTGACTTTGGTGTCAAGGTAATACTGGCCTTATAAAATGAGTTTGGAAGTGCTTTCTCTCCTTCAGTTATTTTTTCAAGACTTTGGGAAGGATTGGTGTTTTAAAAAAATATTTGGTAGAATTTGCCAGTGAATCCATAATGGAAATATTGTATATAGGTAATTTAGTAAGTCAAGAATTGTCTCTCAAAAGGTACTAGAAAACTCAGTTCTTACTTTTAAGACTCTTCTAATTATCCTGGTGGAATGGCTTCTGGAATATCACCATAATACTGAAATTTACTCCATAATACTACTGAATGGAAGGGATCCAGTGCTGGAAACTTTACATTTGACCAGGTGCAGCCCTCAATACTAGGACAGTTTGGCTAGGGGGCTACCCCCACAGGTAGCAGGGAAGAAGGCTGCATTGGTTTGACTGGGATGGAAGAAGAATAAGCTAAGTAGTCTGTCAGAGTTTGCCAGGTTAAAGAGGAAAGATGATAGCACAGGCTGGAGGGAGGTCAAAGTCACATTCTGGGGAAACTAGATGTATGTTGACCAGTAGGGGCAAGCCTAGTATGGAATGGTGGGCGACAGTGAACATTGCGGGCCAATGAGATTTAGAGAATGAATTGAGGAGTGAGGCTTAGGGGAAAGAAGGCCGGGCACATTAGAAGGCTCAGAGGTCTAAGAAGCATGAGGAAGATTGTCCCCCAGAGAGCTGTCCCCTTGAAGGGGGTGCGTCGGCATGATCTTGTCATGAATTTCTCACCCTGTCAGAAACATCTTATGTAGATTTTTTAAAGGGCGACAGTTTTCCTGCTCACTCTGAGTACCTGAACCTTGATTCTAAGACTTAGGTAAGGTTCACTTGGCCTGGATGTTTATAAATGCCAGTACCAAGGGGAGTCCTTGAAATGGCATAGAAGATGGCAAAGGGCTCTGCAGAGCCATGAAACCCAAATTTAGAAATGAGAATTACAAACAATGCATATACAACATGTCTACAATAAACTAGAAAGGATGATATAGTTTCTGATAACAGTCTTTAAACTTTCCCTACCTACGAAATGGTATTAACCCTTAATCAGCAGCTCAGGAAATAGTCCAGGGTAGATCCTCATCTTTGTATTTCCTTTACTGTCTGGTTACTTTCTGAAAAGTGGTAGCTGAGGCCGTATCTCCTAACCTGCATGCTCTCCCTCTCTATTTTCTTTGTCTCCCATGTTCTTCCTACGAAGTTAGCATTCATTCATTCATTCTTATTTTCTCTCTCTCTCTCTCTCTCTCTCTCCCTCTCTCCCTCTCTCCCTCTCTCCCTCTCTCTCCCCCTCCCCGTTTTCCTGTGGTATTGAAAGCTTATTGTCAGGATGAGCCCCTTATTGCTTGGAACCCAATCTGTGTCAATGAATTGCCCATTTCACAGAATCACGAAAGCCACGCTGCTTCCTGAGCAACACAGCTAAGTGGCATTCCCCACCCCTGCTCTTAGCAAAAGTTCCTCAGGACATTATTGTTGAATTACTCAATGCCTATTATCATAGAACCTCATGTTCACGCTGGGAGGTAGTTACTACTACCTTTTCCAAATGCTGAAACACAGGTTACCTGCCCGATACCTCTCTGCTATCAAATGTCAAAGGTGAAATTCAGCCCAGGTCTTCTGACTCTACATCCAGCATTCTTTATAGAGCTAAATCTCTCTTCCCACAGAAGATAGAAGCCCACAGTTCTCACATACTTACAAAACTTAAATAGAGTACATTATCTCATGTGGACAGGTGGTTATGACTTTATAAACTAAGAAAATCTATTTAGGCAGATGTTTAGTCAATGACAAGAAGTGTAAACATGACCCTAATTAATGGATTTGCTGAAAGTTATTGGTCACTCCTTGTCAGAACTGTTGTTTTCCCTGTCACTTCTCAGATTGGATTAGAAAAAATTAAGCATGAAGAAAATTGGCATTTAAAATGTGTTTATTCTTCACTATCAAGACAGATAGAACTTTCCATTCAAAAGAGAATGAAAAGTTCATTTTGGCATGGTGAATCATAAATAAGAAAAACAGAATAGAGAAATCCTAGGACGATCAATCTCTCATAAAATAAAGAAATCGAGATTTTGTCGCAAAGAATTCTGCAGCACATAAAGGCGCTTAGGACTGGACTGATCTCCGAGTTCAAGCGTTACACCCAGTATGCTGCATAAACCCTATTCAGTGTTTGGGCTCATTCTCAAGAGGTTGACATCCTTCCCATTTTCATATCACCTCCCTGGTCCACCTTTTGCTAGGTCACAGGTTTTTCAGGCACTTTGCATTCTGCCCTCCCTACTCTCAAAAGACTTCCCGGCATGTTTTCGATAGCTTCACACCTAGCAGGTGGCAGTTTTTCTTCTGACCTTCTGCCAGCCCTCTTCCTTCCTCAGCTTCCTTCCGCTCCACAGCTTCCATTTAAGGTATTTTGGAAATCCCTCCAAATGGGTCCTTGGTGAGTAAACCCCTTTGTTGAGTCTCGGACTTTAAGAAGTTCTTGGTTTCATGGGACCCCCTTCTTCTAGTGGACACCTTTGGGAATTGATTTCAAGAATCATCTGTTGCTGATAAGTCAGAGTGGCTTCTGTTGCTGCAGAAGCAAGGAAGAAACTGGGCATATAGTGGAAGAAAATGCGCTTAATTAGAAACTGGTCCTCATTAGGGATTCTTAAAGGAAGTGCTCAATTTGCACCTATGTTAGCAGAGCCTCACACGGATTAATTAAAAGCTGCTACTCTCACCAGCGACACCTTTCATGGCTGGGTTGAATTGTTTGTAGCTGTCAACTCTGTGCCAAGGGGAACAAGGTTTGAATCTGAGTTCTTTGAAATGCAGGTTCTTTCACTCACTATGCAGAATCTAGGGATCCAGACTCTCAAGAGGCAAAGCTCTGGAAGAACAGGTGGAGTGAGTATCCCTCTGGCTTCTGCTCCCGCCAGATGATCACCATGCCTCTCAACTCTACACTCTTTTCCCTGCCTGTGCTCCAGCTCACACTCTCCACATCCCTGGGGCCAGGCTATACCTAGATCCTTCTGCTTGATCTCTCAGGCTCCAATTTTTCAACTCGTCATTCCCTAGGCTATTAACTTCAAGCCCTTAGATGGCATTCAAGCTCCTTGGTGACCTCTCTGCGTCCGTCTCCATCCCCATCTGCTTCCGTGAGCTTCATAGGCAAGCCACTCTCCATAGTTATATGTCCCTCAAATACCCTGCATCCCCATGCCATCATTTCAACCAGACTGTCCTTTTTCTTTTCCCACCTAAGGAAGTTCTATTAGTTCTTCATGGCTGGGTTCAAATCCACCTCCTTCACTCTCCAGGAAGACTACATTATTCTTTTCCTAACACTCCTGAAGTGCTTGTCCTCTACAGCATTGCTGCACATATTTTGTTCTGTTCTTTATTACACTAGTCCATATGGCTTTACTCCCTGCTGAATTTAAACTCTTCAAGGGCTTGATCTCTGTCTTATTCATCTCTGTAACCTCACAGTACCTAATCAAGTTCTTTGAACAAAGCCAGTGTTGAAAAGTGTTTGTTGAATTGAGAACAGCAAGCCAGACTTTCTGATGGGCTAGAAAGATATACCTAGAAAGATAGAGCAGAGTAGCATTTCTAAAGATGGAAAGGACAAGCCTGGCTAAAATCATGCTCAAAGAAAGGTTTTCTTTTAGGGTCCTCATCACATCACAATAGCAAATTTTTAAAAAAAGAAAGGGCTGAGCATGTCAGTATAGTTACCGAGCGTACTTGTGTACTGGGCAAAGTACTGAGCGCAATAGAAAGTTACTAAAAGAAAGAACAGATGCTTTTTCTCCTTTAGAGCTGATCCCTTTTCACAAGTAAGGCCTCAAAGTGCATCCCATTATTAACCCTGAAATAGTGGGACACAAACGTCCAGATAGATATGTGCATGCCAATACGTGTTTAAAAATCTGGCGTCACATAGCACACTCCAGAGGAAGCCAAGCCTAAGAGACATGAACACAGTAACTCACCGGTAGGGAGCCGTGTGATCCAGACTGTCCTAAGCAGAAGAGGCCCCGGGTGGAGAATTCTCACACTGACAGCCGCAGAGCCTGCCTTCCCCAGTGTACTGGTTTTCCCAGGGCATCAAACATTTTATTTAATAAGCTACATGTTTGAGTCACAAGCGTAGACTTGACACCCCTGTATGGTCAGCTCCAGCTGTCGTTTGTTCTCCTCCCCTCTCTTCTGGCACAGTGGCTGGAACCTGTATCTGGTGTATCACAACGCTCCATTTCCCTGATCACACACAGCCAGAAGTGACAGTCGCTTCTCTCACTGCCAAGGACAGAGGAGACTCTGGCTGGACAGGAGAAATTCAGGTCGAACCAAGGCAAGTGAACGATGGAATTAAAAACGGCTGAGAAATCCCATAGACTTAGAATTACTCATATCTGCAGACTAGAGGGAAATGAGTTGGTCCTGATGACAAAACAACCCTTTCTTTTCTCTTGTCTGTTAAACTTCTATTTTCCCGTCAGACTGTTTTAACAGTGCCCTCTACTGGATATTTTCAAAACTACAGGGTTCTGCAGGCCTGACCTGCTCTTGTTCTCCTTGAGTAATTCTTTCTGCAAGATGAACTGAACCCAAAGTTTTCTTCACATAAGCAAGATGTTACTGATGTATAGTTTCTTAAGAGCATAAAAAGTGGACCAGCGCATCCCCTGGAAGGAGGGCCTCTTGCCCTCTTGAGAGATTTCTTTGTAAAGGTACATGAGGAATTGAAATCTCACCACCTCCTGAACTGGCCCAGAGCTGTCCTGGCATGGATGACACAGGGACCTTGACATGGGCTGATGGATTAAGAACAATGTTACATTTTCTGAACGCATCACTTTTCCAACAGCTCTTGATCTCACATGTGAGGCTCTTTCTCATCCCTGAAGGCTACTGACTTTTCCCTGGATATATTTGTATTGTGATTATTCTGCATATCTAAGAATTTCATCCCTTTCTAACCACTCCTCTGCCAAAACAGAAACCAAAAAAAGCCAAAACATCACTCTGTGCTAGTTAGTTTCTTTGACCCCTCTTAAAGAAACTCTAAACAAAAAATCTGCGTCCAGTTATATCCAAGGGGGTGTTCTTACTGGGTATTCCCATCAGAACCTCCCATCTGTCTATTTTGGTTCATTCTTCGCCATTATCATGTAACAAGTTCAAGATAATTGTGTTTCATCTCCAATTATTATTCATAGTCCCTCTGCATGTTGAAGATTGCTGAGACAGCACAGAAAAATAGTAAAGCAACAGATGAGGTCTGTTTGCAAAAAATGTAGAACAATTCGAGGTGCAGGATGTTCTTCAAATTGTGATGGAGTGAGGTTTTGAAAAGTTCTTTGGATGGGCTAGTGTTTGTTTTCTCTCTCCCTCTCTCTCTCTTCCCCCCTCCCCTTCCCCTTTCCCACTTCCTCTCTCCTCCTTCCTTCCTCCCCATCCATTTCTCTTAAATAGAAACAAAATTCCATGTATTCTTAGAATCCATAGGATCCATATATTCTTAGAATCCATAGGATCCAGCATTGCATTTTATTTAAAAGCAAATGCCGACCAAGTAGTCAGTAGCACCCTTTCAGCTCCAATAGTTGGTGGTATATTCTGTACTCAGCAGTAGACTCATTTCATTATTTTGGAGTATGGACCTGAAGAAAATGAATATCAGACATGGGCTAAGCCAAGGCCAGTTAATAAATATTTTAGGCTTTGCAAACCGTATAGTCTCTGTAGCAACTATTCAACTCTGCTCTTATAGCACCAAAGTAGCCACAAATAATAGTAAACAAATGGGCATGGCTCTGTTCTAGTAAACTTACTTGTGGAAACGGGACAGGCTGAATTTGGCCCACAGACCCTCGTTTGCCAATCCCTGGGCTAAGCTATTGCAGGGGTACTGCTGATGGATATGCAGGCTGTGTCCTGTGTGACAGTGCCTAGCCAAGGGGGCAAGTGGGACCTGAAATACAACCCATGCTCTGCTTCTCCACGCCTTCCACCACAAGAGGTCCTTTTTGTAATTCAGACAGAGGTACCGTTTGTTCACAGGCTGTCTCCAACCACAATAAGCACCTTTCCTAATGGATTAGGGTACTTAACATGGTTTGCATAAGTGGGAGGAAGAGGGACCTGATTTTCCTGTATTAGGATAAGGGTTACCTTTGATCCCAATGGCTGTTATTGAAATGAGTAGAGCCACATGGTTCAAACATGGCTGCCTTAGCCCACATCTACAGACTGGGAGTAGGTGGTGGGAGCAATTCCAACAGAGATGTAGACTGGGAAAGTGCCCCAGGTAAGAGGAACCCCAAAGAAGGTGAGTTTATTGGTTAGGGGGCTTGTTGGATATTATTACCAAAGCCATAGTCCCTTTATGAAGTTTGTTCTGTCCAAAAATGTGATTTAGGCCACTGTATGAGTCCATTCTCACATTGCTGTAAAGAAATACCTAATGCTGGGTAATTTATAAAGAAACAAGGTTTAATTGGGCTCATGTTGCTGGAGGCTGTGCAGGAAGCATGGTGGCATCTGCTTGGCTTCTGGGGAGGCCTTGGGAAAACTTAGAATTGTGGCCGAAGGTGAAAGGAGGAGCAGCACTTCACATGGCCAGGGCAGGAGGGAGAGAGAGAGGGGAGATATCACACACTGTTAAAGAACCAGATCTCGTGAAAACTCTATCATGAGAACAGCACCAAAGGGGTGGTGCTAAACCATTCACGAAGGATCCACCCCTATGATCCAATCACCTCTTACCAGGCCCTATCTCCAACATGGGGGATTACAACTAAACATGAGATTTGGGTGGGGACACATATCCAAACCATAGCAGCCACCACTCTCCATCTTAGAATGGTAGAATAATAAAATTAGGAGGAAACTTGGTACGCTTTTTCATGCATTTTAACATCAGAACCCTTTGTTCAAATAAAATCTTATCTAGAACTCCAGTATACGCAACTGTGAAAAAGGGAGAGTGCTCTGGTGCAGCTGGAGAGGAAAGACAAGGAGTGCCCTCAGTAACCCCCTCCCCAGATCCGGCTGGCCCAGAGAGAGCTGCTGAGACTCCCCCAGGACCCAGTTTGGAGCCACTGATCTCATCACTGCATAGGAGGGAGAGAGATAGGGGAGATATGAAACAACGGAGGCAAAAAGAAATAAAATAATCTTAGGTGACAACATTTTTTACCAGGTTTTGTTGGTATAAAACACCCTTTCCTTTTCAGTTCTCCTACTTGAAAGTCTTTGGTTGCTTATATATATTTAGGATGTTTTTATATAGGGTAATATAGAATTGTAAGGCTTAGTATAATATTAATATTTGACATTCTATTGGATTTAAGCAGCCAGTGGGAAGAGAGTAAATAAAAATAACTACACAAAGGAAACTGCTATTAGCGTTTGTTACCATGTGAATGAAATAGCACATCAGCTGTGCATTTAAAGATCTGGATAGAAGTTTGTTTCAGTTATTTGTATTGAGGTACATTTACATACAGTGAAATACATAGCTTTTAAGTACACAGTTTGATCTGTGTTGACTATACTTATGTAACCCACAGCTCTACCAAAATCGACATTTCCATCATGCCGGAAAGTTCTCTTATTCCCCTTCCCAATAAATCTTTCCCACCCAGAAGCAATCACAGATGTGATGTCTATCACCACACTTGGTTCTATTCCAGGACTTTGTATAAATGGAATCATACCATATGTACTCTTTTGTGTCTACTTTGTTTCACTTAGCATAATATTTTTGAGATTTATCCATGTTGCAGCATATGACCATACCTTGTTCCTTTTTATGCCTGAGTAGTGTTCCATTGTGTGAATGAGTATGCCAGTTTATCCATTCTCCTGTTGATGGACACTTGGAATGTCTAAAAGCTGCCATGAAAAGCCTTGTTCAAGGCTTTTTGTGGACATATATTCTCATTTCTCTAGGATAAATGCCTAGGAGTAGAACTGCTGAGTGATAAGAGTGATGCATATCTTTTAAGAAAAAAACTATCAGAGTTTTCACAATTATCTATTTTACACATCCATGCAATATATGAGCATTCTGATTGTTCCACATCCTTGCCAACACTTAATATTATCAGCCTTTAAAATTTTAGCTATTCTATTTGGTGTGTTTCTCACGTAGTTTTAATTTGCATTTCTCTGTAATAATGCTGATTGCCTTTTCTAAGTACTTATTGGCTATTCACCTATCTTTTGTCAAATGCTATTCAGATGTTTGCCCTTTAAAAAATTGTGTTGTCTTTTTATTGTTAAATTGTAGGAGTTCTTTGTAAGATACAGGTCTGGGAAATATTTTCTCCCAATCTGTAGTTTGCTTATTTTATTGAGATTGTCTTTTGATAATCAGTTTTAAATTTTGAAGTTAAATTTATGGATATTTTTCTCTTATGGTTATTGCATTCTGTGTTTGAAGAAATCTTGCCTTCCTCAAAGTCACAAAGATTTATCTTATATTTTCTTCTAGAATATTTGTACTTTTAAGTTATACATTTATGTCTATGATTCATCTTGAGTTAATTTTTATATGCAATATGTGGTAAGATTCAAAGTTCTTTTCTTTTTCCACATGGCTATCTAGTCATTCCAGCTCAATTTCTTGAAAAGATGTTTCTTTTTCAATTGAATTGCTTTGGTATCTTTGTTGAAATTGATTTGACCATATATATGTAGGGCTACTTTTGGGCTTTCAGTTTTATTTCATTGTTCTGTTTCTATTTTATTTCACTAAAACCACACTCTTTATTTGTATGTTTATAGTTAATCATGAAATTAGATAGAGTAAGTCCTTCAACTTTGTTCTTCTATTTCAAGAATGTTTGGGCTATTCTAGGTCCTTTGCATTTCTATATAAATTTTAGAATCAGCTTATCGATTTCTACAAAACGTCTTCAGAAATTTTAATTGAGATCTATTAAGTCATTAGATAAACTTGAAAAGAACCAACATCTTAAGAATATTGAGTTTTCTAATCCTTAAACATGGTATATATTATTTATTTAGATCTTCTTTAATTTCTCTCAACAGTATTTTGAGGTTTTCAGTATATGTCTCACATACCTTTCATTAAAATTATTCCTAAGTACTTTCTGTTTTGGGAAGCTATTTTAAATAGTATTTTAACATGTTGCATTGATGAATTCTTTATGTAGAAGGTTTTTTTTGAAGATTATAGAATTTTATTTATCTACCAGGTTTGCTAATTTGTTTTGGTTTATTTATATCTTTGATTAATTATAGCCTTGTAAAATATTACTTAATATTACATACTGGTCATTTCCTGTTCTGTCTTGCAGATGATTTTATAGCTGACATCAGTCAAGAACTACATTATGGTGGGATAAAATTTTAATTTACTAGAGTATTATAGTGAGGGAAGTTTTTTCTTTCTTATGGAGAGTTTTTATTATGAATGCTTTTTAAAATGCTTTTTCTCCATCTATTTAGATGGCCATTTGGTTTTTCTCCTTTTAATCTATTAATATGTTGGATTATATTGACTGATTTCAGGATGTTAAACAGCCTTTCATTCCAGGGTTAAACTTCACTTGGCCGTGATATATTATTATTATTATGTATGTATGGATACATTTGAGTTTTTAATGTTTTGCTAATGATTTTTGTGTTTGTGTTTATGAGAGTTATTGTCATTGATGTTCTTTTTTTTTTTTTTTTTTTTTCCCGAGACAGAGTCTCGCTCTGTCACCCAGGCTGTAGTGCAATGGTGCCATCTCAGCTCACTGCAACCTCTGCCTCCCGGGTTCACCTCATTCTCCTGCCTCAGCCTCCCGAGTGGCTGGGACTACAGGCGCCCACCATGACATCCGGCTATTTTTTTTGTATTTTTAGTAGAGACGGGGTTTCACCGTGTTAGCCAGGATGGTCTCGATCTCCTGACCTCGTGATCCACCCGCCTCGGCCTCCCAAAGTGCTGGGATTACAGGCGTGAGCCACCGTGCCCGGCCCTAATGTTTTTATAACTTGCTTGTTTCAGTGTCTGGGCAACACTGGCCTTTTAAATAATTGGAAATGTTCTCTCCTCTGTTTCTCAGAGAATTTGTGGAGGATTTTACTATTTTCTTTCTCAAACATTTAGTAGAATTTGCCAGGGAACCTCTCCAGGTTGGGAGAGTTCTTTGTGGGAAGTTTGTATTTATGAGTGAAATTTCTTTAATTGACACAGGGCTATTCAATTTTTCTATTTCTTCTTGGGTAGTTTTGTTCTTTTCAGTCTTTGAAGGAATTTGTTCATTTCCTGTAAGTTGTTAAATTTATTGGCATAAATTTGTTCATACAATTTCCATATTACCTTTTATTGTGTTTTTGTAGGTTTTTATGGTAGCATCTTTATAGAGGTATAACTCACATATAACACAGTTTACCATTTGATGTGTACAATCCAATGTTTTTAAAGAGATTTAGCTATACAGCTAATTTTGGAACATTTTTATCACCCTAACAAGAAATCGTGGTGCCATACCAGTCCTTCCCACCCTATTTACCCAGCCTTAGGCTACCACTCCTTTCTTTTCAGTCTTTGTAGATTTGCCTATTCCAGACTTTTTATATAAATGAGATAATATAATATGTGGTCTTTTGAGACTGGCTTCTTTCACTTAGAATAATGTTTTTAAGGTTTACTATGCTGCTATTAACATTCATGTACAAATGTTTGTGTGAACACACATTTTTATTTCTCTTGGGAATATACCTAGGGGAAGAATTTCTGGATCGTAACATAACTCTATATTTAAGCTTCTGAGGAACTGATGGACTGTTTTCCAAAATAACGGCACCATTTTAGACTTTCACCAGCAGTGCAGGAGGATTTCAATTTCTCTGCATCCTTGCTAACACTTGGTATCATCTATCTTTTTTATTACAGCCATCCTAGTGGGTGTGAAGTAGAAACTCATTTTGCTTTGGATTTGCATTTCCCTGATGGCTAATGATGTTGAGCATCTTCCCATGTGCTTCATGGCCATGTGTATGTATCTTTCTTGGGGAAATATCCATTCAGCCTTGTTATCCTTTAATGACTGTAGAATCTATAGCAATATCCCTTCTCACTTTCCTGATATCAGTAATCTTCATTTCTCTCATTTTTTTCTTAATGAGTCTAAATAGGAGTTTATAAATTTTATTAGCTCTTTAAAGTGCCAACTTTTGGTTTTATCATTTTTCTCTTTTGTTTGTTAATTTTATATTTCATTCCTCCTTTTTACTACTTCATTCTTTTACTTACCCTGAGTTTAATTTGCTCCTCAGATTATTTAGATCAAGGATCTAAATTTCTACCTTAAGAAACTAGCTTTTTCTAGCATATGATCTATCCTAGTCAACATACCATGTGAACTTGAAAATATCGATGTATTGATAGTAGCTTTTACTTTTTCTCTATCTTTTTTTTTCTGATACTATTGATTGCTTAGAAGAACTGCTTTAACATAGATTTCCAAACTCTATACCCATAAAACTGGAATAGGTTACACTATACCCAATTTATAGATAAAAAAATGAAACTTGAGGCTCAGAAAGGTGAAATAGATTGCTGGTCTGAAACTTACCTAGAGATGAAAGTTAGGTAGACTCCACTGCTTAGGTTGGAAGAATATGCAGACAGGAAACCAGTGGGAAGGGGACAGTACAATGTACCTGCAGACCTGATTATTCCATTATAGCAAAAGCATTCTGTCTCAGCCTGTCACACTTTGATAAGATATATTTGGGGGAATATCATGAGTTTTTGGCTTATTTGTTAAACACCTGGATTTTTATGGTCTAACTTTAGTTGCCGACTAAGCAAAGTATTTGTTGACTAATGTGACTGCATTGTGAAACGTCTCGAAATGGCATTTCAATTGTCAGTGAAGGGGGTGGCATAGACAGATGATTCCTTCATATCCACTCAACTGAGTCTGGCGTCTCCTTGAATGCAGGCATGCGGAATGTCCATGTGCCTGGCATCTTGGCGGTGGTCAGTAAATGTTTGTCAAATGGAGCTGAAGTGTATACCGTTTCTTTGACTTCTTCTGTGAGTCAAGCACCAGGTTCATCTGAGTGAAAAAATGCAATGTGGATGAGACTGTGATGTGTCCTGTACACTGAAAGAGATCTTGATCGTTACTAAATGGGTATTAAATGAGGCAGTGTGGCCATGACAGAAATATGCAAGAATAAAAGAAGTGTTATAGTTCGCAGAACTTTAGAGGGGGAAAATATGATTTATTTATTACTTGTGGAATCTCTTGATTTGATACACTGGTGGAACATAGCATTATAGTCAAAGCAGCAGTGATAGCTTGGCTTGTATGAAAAGAAGGTAGGATTTGTAATACCATCTGATATTCTTCTCCGAGTTTCAGATTCAGAAAGAACAGTATCAACATGTACCGAGCAGGGGAAACAATATAGGAAAGATATAAAAGAAATAAAATATGCAATCCTTGACCAATGTAAATAAATGGGAACTTTTTATTTATTTGTCATGTACTCAGATTGATGGGTTTCACAGTGAAGTAAATGTGTGTGCATCCCTGGTTCAGGAGAGAGTGTTTTGTGTATCATTCTAGACTACTCCAGACTGACATTTCAAATCAACGTATCATCAGTGAAGTATGTATTTATCGTTAGCTCTTGAAGGATTTTTTTTTTTTAGTTGATAGAGTCATGTCTTAGTTTCTCAGTGTGGAGAAGCTAAAACTGTGATCCTGTTTCTCATTTTCTCTCTTACCACATAGGAAACTATCCTGGTCAGAAGCTACCCCTTGGTTGTATCAGTTTGCTAGGGCTGTCACAACGAAGTACCACAAACTGAGTCACTTAAACAGAAATTTGCAGTCTCAGTTCTGGAGGCCAAAAGTTCAAGACTGGGATATTGGCAGTGTTGGCTCCTACCAAGAGCTGCCAAGAAGAATCTGTGCCACACCTCTTCCTTAGCATATGTTGTTGGCTGACAAGCTTTGGCATTCCTTGGCTTGTAGAAACATCTCTCCCACCTCTGCCCTCATCTTCATGTGGTGTTCTCCCTGTTATATGTCTCCAAGTCCACTCACACTGGATTAGGGACCCACACTACTCCAGGACAACCTTAATTAATTACATTTGCAGAAGCCCTACTTGAAATAAGGTCACATTTTGAAGCACTGGGGGTGGGGACTTCAATATATGAATTTTGGGGGACATGATAACATGCTGCTTATAGGTGGAAAATAATTTCTACATATTTATTAATAAGGAACCTCTAAGATGAACAGATGTAGAAATCTAGTTTATCTTCAGTTTGTTCTAAGCATCTGTGTGACCTGGAATAAATTACTTCATTATCCCAACCTCAGCTTTTTCATCTGCAAAGTGGAAGAAGTGATACTTGCTCTCCTATGTTATAGAGTCGTAGTCAATTATAACAATAGCTGCTGCCATTTATTGAGTGGTAATAATAGCAGGCACTATCACAAGAGTGGACACCTTTTACAGGCTAGGAAACAGTGGCACAGAGAAGTAAAGTAATTTGCCCATAGCCAATTAAGTGGCAGAGCCAAGATTCGAACCCAAGAAGAATGGCTACAGTGCCAACTCTTTCAACCAGGGAAACAGGAGAGCATCACTATATAAATTCTGTGTAAAGTGCAAGACACAATGCAAAAGTTCGTTGTCACTAAAAGGAGAACTCAGGGCAAAGTCTTGTCCTTCCCACTTCTAATTCTTTTTTTCCTACCCCAATGTTTATCAAACTTTTCCCCCTTTTAGAATACTTATTGGAAACTCATACAAAACCCATATCTCCTCTGATGTTTTTGAAATTTCAGAACCTGCATCATTATTGAAGTAAATCCAAGCAATCATAATTTGAAAATCTAGCTTTCCAAACGGCCTCAGAGGCCCCCAACACACACATACACACACACACACACACACACACACACACACACACACACACACACACACGCACACATAACACACAGTGTGTTAACTCAGTCCTTCCTGCCTTCAGTTTCTGTGGTACAGCCATGATATGGCTTGGCTGTCCCCAGCCAGATCTCATCTTGAATTGTAGCTCCCATAATTCCCACATGTGGTGGGAGGGACCCAGTGGGAGGTAATTGAATCATGGGAGTGGATTTTTCCCATGCTGTTCTCATGATAGTGAATAAGTCTCACAAGATCCGATGGTTTTAGAAAGGGCTGTTCCCCTGTACGTGCTCTCTTCCCTGCCGCCATGTAAGACATGCCCTTGCTCCTCCTTTGCCTTCTGCCATGATTGTGAGGCCTCCCCAGCTATGTGGAACAGTGAGTCCATTAAACCTCTTTTTATGTCTTTATTAGTGGCATGAGAACAGACTAATACAAGCCATAAAAGGCCAAGATCATCATTCCTTTACCTACATTTTTTTTTTTGTTATTTGCCCTTGCTTTTCATCATGCACCACATCATTTATGTAACTAAAAATACCAACTTCCAGGCCAGGTATGGTGGCTCACGCTTGTAATCCCAGCACTTTGGGAGGCGGATGCGGGTGGATCACCTGAGGTCAGGAGTTCAAGACCAGCCTGGCCAACATGGTGAAACCCCATCTCTACTAAAAATACAGAAATTAGCCAGGAGTGATGGCATGTGCCTATAATCCCAGCTACTCAGGAGGCTGAGGCAGGAGAATTGCTTGAACCCAGGAGGTGGAGGTTGCAGTGAGCCGAGATTGTGCCATTGCACTCCAGCCTGGGCAAGAGTGAGACTCTGTCTCAAAGCGAAACAAAAACAAACAAACAAATGAAAAACCAACTTCCCTTATATTCCCCCATGAGTTTCTGACTCCACTAGCTAATTCAATAAAGGCATTTTTAAGAAATATAAATCATATTTATTCATGGTTATATGCACATGATACAAAACATTTCACAGCAAAAATGGACTCTTTTTTACCCCATCCTCAATCAACTAATTTCCTTCCCTATAAAAATCTATTATTTGTTTTGTGTTGTGTGTTTCAGCCAGAGATACTCTATGCATGATGCAAACATATTAGCATCCATATGCTACTTTCATCTAAAAAGTAGCATACTCTCCACAGTATTCTAAACCTCTTCTTTCACCTATTAAGATATCATTTCTCTATTGTAAGACTTAAAATTTAATGTAGTGCCTTTGAGCCCAAAAGTCTTGAGTTTCCCTACTTCTACCAGATATTCCCCCCAACCTTCCCAAAGAGAAAGGCTCCCTACTTACACGGTTCCTCTATCATCTGGGCCTGCTGGGCCCTACCCATTCCTCAACCTAACAGGTTTCACCTCCCGGCCAGCCCATGACATTAGTCACATCCTCCTGTAGGAACCTGAGGACACCTCTCCCCCTTGTTACTACATAGCCGGCCTCCCACAGCCCTTGTGGTTTGCTCTGCTGTGGACTGTAGCCCCTGTATGGTGAACAGTGTCCTCCTCCCCCAGGCTGCAAGTGTATGTGACTAGTAAACCACGATCTGTCTCTTTTAAGTCGTGTGGGGTGTTGTTTGTCTGACCTTCTCATATTATTTAGGGCAGAGGATCCACCTTTACCAACTGGGTGAATAGGAGGTGATTAGAACTAGTCCATATTACCGCATAGAGCAATCCTTTGCTTTTCCTAATAAGTGCACAGAACTCTATAGTATGAATAGGAACCAATTTACTTATCTTGTTCCCTGTTGGTAGACACTGGGTTTTTACTCTTTGGTTCCATAGCAATGCTCTAGTGAATTTTCTATTCCACATTTTGCATCTGAAGTCATCTTGCATCTGAAGGAGTAAATTATTACAAGTAAAGTATGGGTCAAATGCTATGCATATTAAATTTTAATAAACATTGGCCAGGCACAGTGGCTCACACCTGTAATTCCAGCACTTTGGGAGACCGAGGCGGGAGTGGATCACCTGAGGTCAGGAGTTCGAGACCAGCCTGACCAATATGGTAAAACCCCATCTCTATTAAAAATACAAAAATTAGCTGGGCGTGGTGGCATGTGTCTGTGGTCCCAGCTACTCGGGAGGTTGAGACAGGAGAACTGCTTGAACCCAGGAGGTAGAGGTTGCCATGAGTTGAGATCGTGAAACTGCACTCCAGGCTGGGCACAGAGCGAGATTCTGTCTCAAAAAAATAAAATAAAATAAAATAATTGATAAACATTGCCAATTGCTTTTCATAGAATGTGTACCAATTTAGACCCCCACAGGCAGCTGGACAGTCTATTTCCCCACATCCTCATCAACCCAGGACATTACCAAACTTTCTGATCTTGGCCAAGAGGAGAGGTGAAAAATGTCAAGTCCTTGTGGTTTCAGTTTACAGTTTTACAAGAAGTGAGGGCAAGTGTCTTTTCATATGCTTACAAGTCATTTGTATTTCTGGCCTTTCTCTTATTGACTCGAGGAAGCTTTTCCTTTTTTGAATAAATTACCACTTTTTCTATGATATGAAGTTGAAATATCATTTATCATTTGTCTTTGTTTATAGTAGGTTTTGCTGCCTAGATTTGTATTTTATGTTATCACATTTACCTTCTTTTGTGGATTCTAGTGTTGGGGTTACATATAGATGCATCTTCTCCAGTCTGTGTAGGAGAACCTCATTTTATTGTGCATTCTTTGTTGTGATTCACAGATATCACATTTTTTACAAATTGAAGGTTTATGGCAACTCTCCATTGAGCAAGTCTATCAGTGCCATTTTCCCAAAAGCATGTGTTTACTCCATATCTGTGTGTCATATTTTGGTAATTCTCAAAATATTTCAAACTTTTTCATTATCATTTTTTCTTTTATGGTGATCTGTGATCAGTGTTGTTTATGTTGCTATTATAATTGCTTTGGGGCACCATGAACCACACCTATATAAGATGGAGAACTTAATAAATGTTGTATGTGTACTGACTGTTCCACCAACTGGCCATTGCACATCTCTCTCCCTCTCTTCAGGCTTCTTTATTCCCTGAGACACAGCAATATTGAAATTAGACCAATTCATAACCCTACAATGGCTTCTAAGTGTTCAAGTGAAAGGAGGAGTCGTACATCTCTCACTTTAAGTTAAAAACTAGAAATGACTAAGCTTGGTGAGGAAAGCATGTCAAAAGCTGAGACAGGCCAAAAGCTAGACCTCTTGGGCAAAATAATTAGCCAAGTTGTGAATGCAAAGGAAAAGTTATTGAAGAAAATTAAAAGTGCTACTCCAGTGAAAACAGGAATGATAAGAAAGCAAAACAGCCTTATCGCTGATATGGAGAAAATTTTAAAAAGTCAATGCCTGGCTTCAAAAGACAGGCTGACTCTCTTGTTAGGGGATAGTGCAGCTGGTGAAGCCAATGCTCATTTACCATTCCAAAAATCATACAGCCTCTAAGAATGACGCTAAATCTACTCTGCCTGTGCCCTAAAAATGGAACAACGAAGCCCAGATCTGTTTACGGAAGGATTTATTGAATATTTTAAGACCACTGTTGAGACCCACTGCTCAAAAACAAAGATTCCTCTCAAAATATTGATGCTCACTGACAATGCACCTCATCACACAAGAGCCTTATGAAGATGTACAAGAATGTGTAATACAAGGCATGTTGTTTTCATGCCTGCTAACACAATATCCATTCTATAGCCCTGGAGCAAAGAGTAATTTTGATTTCCAAGTCTTATTATTTAAGAAATATACTTTGTGAGGCTATAGCTCCCATAGATAGGGATTCCTCTTGGATCTGAGCAAAGTAAATTGAAATACTCCTGGAAAGGATTAACAGTTCCAGATGCCATTAAGAACAATTTTGATTTCTGGGAGGAGGCCAAAATTTCAACATTAACTGTAGTTTAGAAGCAATTGATTCCAACCTTCATGGATGACTTTGGAGGGGTTCAAGACTTCAGTGGAGGAAGTCACTGCAAATGAGGTGGAAATAGCAAAAGAACTAGAATTAGAAGCAGAGCCTGAAGGTGTGACTGAACTGCTGTGATCTCATGATAAAATTTAAACAAATGAAAAGTTGTTCCTTATGGATGAGTAAAGAAAGTGGTTTCTTGAGATGGAATATGCTCCTGGTGAAAATGCTATGAACATTGTTGAAATGACAACAAAGTATTTAGAATATTACATAAAGTTAGTTGATAAGGCAGCAGCAGGGTTTGAGAGATTGATTCCAATTTTGAAAGAATTTTTGTGTGCATGTGGAGGTAAAATGCTACCAAACAGCATTGCATGCTACAGAGACTTAGTTCATGAAAGGAAGAATCAGTTAATGTAGCAAACATCATTGTGGTCTTATTTTAAGAAATTGTCACAGCCACCCCAACCTTCAGCAACCATTATCCTCATCAGTCAGCAGCCATCAACATCAAGGCAAAACCTCCCACCAGCAAAAAGATTACAACTTGCTGAAGGCTCAGATGATCCTTAGCATTTTTAGCCATAAAGTATTTTAAAATAAGGTATATACATTGTTTTTTAGACATAATGCTATTGCACACTCAATCAACTACAGTACAAACATAACTTTTATATGTGCTGGGAAACCAAAAAATTCATGTGACTTGCTTTATTTTGATATTTGCTTTATTGTGGTGGTCTGAAACTGAATGCACAGTATTTCTGAGGTATGCCTATAGTTGCATTAAAAAAAATTCTCCTGATGTTATTGTCAAGATTTTAATGGCTTCACTTTTACATTTAAATATTTGATTCATCTGGAATCTATGCTGATATAAGGTATGAGATAAAGATCTATAATTTGTTTTTACAGTTGATTATTCGACAATAATTCTTTTTTCCATTAACATACAATGTCATATTTATCAAATACTGAGAGACTGTTTCTGATCTGTGTTCTGTTCCATGGATCTGTCTCTTCATGCACAAAAATGAGAATGTTTTAATTATTATATATTTAAAATGTTTTGATATTGATTATTATGTATATTTGTCTTTTCCTTATTCTTGTTTATTTTGTTTTCCAAATGAACTTTAAAATCATCTTGCCTATGACTCCATGAAAAAATTATATTGCTGTTTTTGGATTCTTGAAAATTCATATACTAAAGTAAGAAGAATTGAATCTTTAAAATGACAAATTTCCCAATCAAAGACTGTGACATGCATGTTATTTCTTTAAAGGTCTTCATGCCCTGATAGTGTTTTAGAGTTTAGTTTATATAGCTCTTCCGCATGTCTCATTACATTTATTCCTAGGTATTTAAATAGTAGTCTTTTCTTCCTTTGAGACTTTCTGACTAGTGGTAATTTACAAATATTAAGGCTGCTGATTTCTAGATATGAGCTTCCCCCAGCCATCTAATTAAATGTTTTATTATTCTAATTTTCCAGGTGTGCAGTGATATCATCTTTAAATATGATGATTTTACTTCCCTTGCTTCAATTTTTGTAGTCCTTACGTCTTTCTCTTGTTTATTTTGGGTTGGCCTTCAGAACGATGCTGAGTAAAGGATAAAGGATGTCTTCATCTTATTCTTGATTTTAACAAAAATGCTTCTGTAGTCTCCCTACCGCAAATATTGAGTATCCATGATGTTCCAGGCACCAGGATGTAGCAAATACAACTGTCCTTCAGGACTCAACTCAAATCCACCTTCTTCCAAAGCCCCCTGTGATCATCTCAAACAGAAATTGTCTTTGCCTCCTCCAAACTTCATATTTTCCTTCCCTTTACTGTCCTACTTTTTATCTTGCTTTAGAATTATCTGTATACTTGTCTTAAATAGTCCACTAAAAATCGGTATGCTCAGAGAAGGCAGGATCTTTGACAAATCATCTAGTCATCCTCAGAACTCTGCCTTGCCCACAGCAAATGCTCAACACAGTCCTGCTTAATTAATTATAAATTAGTTAGTATGAAAATTTGTTCAAATATATTTGAGCAAATACTAAGTAAGCATCTGCTCAGATAAAAATGCAGGATTCTCATACAGAGCACTTGGCCATGAGTAATAAATGTAAGTCCGGCTCTCAAAATATACATGTATTCCTATTTGGCACTAGCCAAAAGGGGGTGCAATATTTACCTTTAAATTATTATAGAGAGAATGAGATAGAAAGGAAAAAGCCAGTTGGAGCCAGAAAGCTTGGAGTCTTTGAACCTCCCTCAGTTCTCTAAATCTAGATGAAATGATATGAATCATCAAGTCATTTCATGCCTTTTACACTTCACTTTAGGATCTTTTTCTCTAAAAAGCCTCTCTCAACAGGGATAATAGGGTGAGTGGCCTTAGTATCAGTGTTTGGTTTCTTTGCGATGTGTAATTGGTTTTAGCTAGTGTGGAATGTCCTCTTGATTTTAAATTCCTATTTTTAGCTCCTCTGTATATTGTGTTATGTGTTCACTGTTGCTCCCCACACCCCTCCTTGCAAGTCTATACAGAAGCATTTCATGTGGAACCGGAGCTGTCCTAGGGAAGCCTGTCATCAAGGCTGCCCTTTGCTCTGCACCTCCCCAGCATCCTCAGAGGTCAGAGCGAGGCTGGTGTACAGGGCAGTGGATGTGAGAGCTTGAATTTCTTGCCACCTTGTTACAAGCCAAAGTAGGAAGAAAGTGTATCCAGACCAGGAAACATGATTTGTAATCGTGGTTGCAGATCTAGCACCCTAAACCTAGCACACCATTTGGCACATACTCGGCTCTTAAATGTCCATTTAATGCATGAATGACTAAGCAGATAAGTGAGTGAGTGGATACATATGTGTCTTATTGGGAGACGGCTCATGAACTGACATTCACTATGGGCTTTTCTAAGTTTTTCAGTGGGATCAATGTTGGTAGTTTGTATATTTGCACTTGGTTTAGAAAACTTTCCTTAACCTAATCCTCAGGCGATACTGTGAACTTTGGGTTGCTTACTTGATAAATATAGTTTTATTATTAATTCATGCATTTGAAATAACACATGCATTGAAAGCAGCAGCAAATCCTTTTAAGCTCTGTGCTCTTTTAAATAGGTTCTTTCTCTCATGCTCAGGAAAAAATTCAGTGGAGATGATGGCAACAGACTGGTCCCTCAAATCTCTGGCCATAGCCCAAGGAGGAGAGAACCCACAACTGCAGGCCATATGTATTGCCCTGTATGATCAGTATTAAACTCAAAGTATGTCTTTGTAACTAGAGACATATTCTGGGTAGTGTGGCTGTTAGTTTGTCCCAATCTTTATTTTAAGGCACTATCCATATCTCTTTCTCTTTTCCTTTGCCCCTAACATTGATATCAACTGAGTTTTCAGGGTGCCAGCTGCCCATGTCCGCTCTTTGAGAGAGCAGCCTCTCCCCTCCTTCTGCCTCTCAATCCTTTCCTCTCCGCCAGCTCTTCTCGGCATGTTGGTCATTCATTATTGATGACCCTCCAGCACCTTCTCCACCCCGGTGTTCCCATAGCCCTGTGCACTGCTGAGCAGAGCCAGGTGCAGGATCTAGTCGGGGTCCAGGACTGCTGCTCCAAGGCCACCAAGACTCTTTCCCTTCCTGGCTGTCAGAGAGGATGCCTGGCACTAGAGATACAGCAGCAGCGGCGTCAGCCGCTGGTCTTGAGGAGGGTTTGTTTCTCTCCTCTGTCTTCTAGGAAGCAAAAGGTTAAACTGTTCATTTTAAGAGCCTCCCTGGGTATAAAATACTGAGCTTTGTCTTTCTGGAGTGAGCCGATTCCTAGGCCCCTTGACCTTTGCTCCAACATGTCTGCTGCCCATCCCTTAGAGTGTTTTTCTTTGCTTTCTATTTAGTCAGAAGGAATGAGGCTAGTGTCTGCCGTTAGCTTAATTATTGGGGAAAAGCGTTGGAAGAAAAGAAACTGATTCTCTCCATTTTTCTAATTGTTACTTAACCAAGTCTTGACAAGATACAATTTGGTGGCTAATTTGCATGGAGTGCCCTTTCTGAAGGCAGAGGCTCTGCTTGTGGATTCTGCAGTGAAGGCTGGAGTCACACCTTGGAAATGACTGTCCACCTTCACTTTTGCACACATCACTTACACACATGGAGCTCCTTCCACCACCAGCCTCCCCTTAGCCTTCATAAGGCACAGGCTGCTGCTTTAAGGAACATTAACAATCCAGACCCTTCCAGGGACCCATGTGACTCCAGCTTCTCCCACAATAGTCAGAAATCATAATTGAGAGTTCAGAATTCATAGGTACCAGGATAATATTGGAGAAAGATAATCAGGCACCTACTTCCCAGTTCCCTGAAATTAAAACAGGTATTCATCTTGTCAGAATAAGAAAACAGGGTCCTGCTGTGTTCCAGCCACCTGGCAACCTTGTTCTTAGAATACAGAAAGGGAGGGAAGCAATGTGTGCGATCACTCTAGCTGAAGAATGTAGAGAGAAGCGAAGACCATTTTTTTAGTCCTAATTGCCTACAAGGGACAATGCACCTAAAGTTTTTCAAGCCTTGCTCAGAATCGTCTCACAAAAGGAAAGGCCCTTTGCTTCACAAAATATTTTAATGAAAGCAAAACAGTGACTAAGAGCCTCATGTACTGCTGGTTCTGCCTGTTTCAAATCTTGAAAGGCCTTTAATAACCTCCATTATGTGACTATGTGATTTTTATCACACAATCTCAGATTCTTACATTTTTTAAATAACTCACCAGCAAGAACCAATGTCAGAACTAAATGCTAATAAGATTTGGCCTGGGAGAGTAACATAGTAAGATTGTTAATGTTTAATGCACTCTCATCAAAGTGGGATAATCCTACGGCTGAAGGTTAAGTGAGCCTTTTGTAAAAAAAAAAATAATAGGGAAGAAAACATTATTGTAGCTTTTCCATTTTACTCAGTCAAATGAATTCAACATAAACTTGTTATAGCCAAGCCCAGGCTAGACATTTCCTGGTGATCTGGTAATTTCCCTTGTATTGTTCATGTGGTTTGTCTCTTTCCTCTTCCTCTTTGTTTCTAATGATGATGATGAACAGCATCTCTGCAACAGGCCACATTCTCAAAGTGCTCCATTCATTGTCACTTGAAAAGAACACTGTTGGGTTTTATTGCCATCATTGATATACAAGGATAATTTACATACAAAATTGTGGTTTGGTTTTAGAGCCATGGCAACCAGAGTATCACTTCTGATGGGAAAAGGAAGAATGGCCTTCAGTGATGGAGTAGGCAATTGCAAAGAGTTCTGCTCCCAGTTCTCTTGCTAAATCAAAAGATTGCAAGGGTCAAGATCGATTTCTTCATTTTCTTTTGGCAGCAATCTGAAGAGGCCCCAGCAGAAAACTCCAGCCTTAGGATTTCTGGTAATCGAAAAAAGAAGCAACTGTTCTTGGGTAACATGTGGTGCCCATAAAAGGGCATCAGCTCTTGGGGGCAGCCTGAGGTTACCAGGTTCACCTTTGCTCATTCTGCGCAAGGATTGCTCCCCTCAGAGTTTCTGCAGGGGAATGTGTACTCTGGTGTTCGGTATTAAAGCTTCTACATGAATTTATAGAGTTGCTTACATTGGCTGAGAAATTGTTTTTTTTTTTTTTTTTTTTGGTACTCAGCCCTAATTGTCCCTGGCAAATATTGTTCTGTAACTTTGAGATGAATGTACCCATCAAAAACTCCAGAATAAATTCTCATGCAGTTCTATTATTGCTCATCATTTTGCCAAGGAACGTTAGTAAAGAGAGCTATGAAGTGGCTAAATAAGTTGTGTTTTTTGTTTGTGTGTTTGTTTTTCCTTTTCATCGTTTCATGTCTTAGTAGGAGAAGAATCCAAGATGAAAAGGACAGGCTCTGGTTTTAGCTTTGCCACTAATTTCGTGTGTTTCCTTATGCAAGTGTCCAGATCTTCTTGAGAATTAATTTCTTTATTTGTCAAAGGGAGCTAATAATACCTGCCCTGGCCAACCTGTAACATAGTTATGCGTAGGAGTAAAATCACAGATGTGAAAGTTTGCAAAATTCTAAGACCCTTACGTAGCTCATGCGTCGACAGGAGTAATGAATTATACACCCACCGCAAAAGGTGATTGTGAGGATCCAGTGTCAAAGGGCTTAGAAGAGAGTGTGACACATAAGTAGCATTTGGGGATGGTAGCTGGAAGACCAAGCAGCAAGGGTGTTACCATCAAATCCCTTCCATAACCCCTCTCCCATATAAAGCAAAGGGGTCTAAATAGCCCCAGTGCTCACTTCAATGCTCCTCATATTCTTTGGCTTTGGAGACTTTGCTTTCTTGGAGCCCCTCATTCCTACTTTCCAGACATTTGCAGAATTCAGCTGTGCTTTCTAAGAGATTCTCTGGCATTAACACAGAATGACCTTGCAGTAGGAATGACCTTGGAGCTGCAGCGACTTGAGTTTAAATTCTAGCTCTGCCCCTTACTAGCTGGGTGTGATTGATTCCAGGTAACTGTCAGTACCTTGTGTCTCAACATCTTCAGTTGGGGATAGCGTCCTACCATCTCCCTCATAGAGGAGTTAACGAGTTGAAATGACACAGATGCTACAGTCAGGAGATGCTACATAATTTTCTGGGCCCAGTGCAAAATGAAAATTCAGGGCCCCTTGTTCAAGCATATTAAGCACTTCAAGATGGCAACAGCAGAGCGTGAAACCAAGGTCTAGGCCTTCTGAGCTCAGGGTCTTGTGCAACTGCATAGGTCACATGCCCTTGAAGCCCACCCTGGCCACTGGTCCCATAGTGGCAGCTTGCCACTTAGTAGGCACTCAGTAGAGACCGCTTGCTTTTCTTTCTTCCTCTTTCTCTCTTCTTCTCTTGATAGCCTTAAATCCCTGG
Organism: Pan paniscus; assembly: GCF_029289425.2. Lineage (NCBI taxonomy): Eukaryota > Metazoa > Chordata > Mammalia > Primates > Hominidae > Pan > Pan paniscus. The sequence goes on from NC_073264.2 coordinate 73,423,527, forward strand.
GAGGGGGGGCTTGCATTTACTCTTACACTTCCTGCCACAGTTTCTCTCCTTATGATCGTTCCTTCTGCTGGTTAAATTGCCGCTTCTCTTTTGCCCCTGAAATCAGGGAGCCAAGTGATTAAGAGAAGCTAGCTTATCTACACAAGCCTCCCATCTCTATGTCTGTATTTCCCAAGTTCTTTCAAAGATAACCCAATAAAATAAAGAACTAACAGCATCATGATACATACAAAGGGGCTATGGTGTATGTGTGGCAGACTGGGGAGTAAGGATGGAGAAGGTATTTTGAGGCAAAGAAGAAAGAACAAAGGAAAACGAAGGTATTAGAAGATAAAAGCTTGCACTTCACAGAAGATATTATTTTGCTACCATGTATCTAAGCACAATTGAGGCAGATTAGTTGTAAAATCACCTCATTTACTTTTCCCAGCTTTTTTCAGCCACTTTCACTAAATAAACCAACCAAACCTTTTCTGTGCCCTTATGTCCCTTGTCTCTGAACTTCATCAACTAAATATTTGTTATGCATTATTTTATTCAGCATTCACAGTATCTGTGGGTTTGGGTATGCTACTTCTTTCTTCATTTTATAGAGAAGGAGATGATAGAGTAACCATCCATAGTTACTGTGTTCATTGGAAATGTTTTGTCTCTAAGTAGCAGAAAGCCCAACTTACAGTGTCTGTGTTCGGGGTTGGAAGTTGGGGAGAGGTTCCTCCTAACGAGATGCTTGGAGGCAGACCACCGCCTCAGGGGCTAGACAGCTCACTGACATCATGGCTCCTATCTGCTGCTCTCTTGGCTTTTCCCTCATAATCACAAGATGGCTGCTGTGGGTCCAGGCATCACAACATGGTCAAGAGAAGAAGAAATAAGGGAAGAAACAGTATCCAGCCTATTGTTTTCTTTTCTTGGGAAAGTTACACTTTCTCAGGCATCCACTGGCTTACAGACTTCTACTTATGTCTCATTGGCCAGAACTGTGGGAGTTTCTAGCTATAGAAATGGCGGAGAAGGTGAGTGTTTAGCTTTTCCCGCCTTTTTCCTGGTTGGGGGAGACAGCTCTAGAGTGAAGCACACAACAGTATATACTTTATAGTGACAGAGATAGCAAGGGGCAAAGACAGAACCTGAACCCAGGTCCTCTAATCTTGAGTTTAGAGATTTTGCCATTCTGCCACATTGCTCTTCTTTTAAAAATACTTTCAGCAGCATCCAGCTTGTCCACTTCCTGCTGAGACAAGCCAACAGGTATAACTCCAAGTTATGGAAATTTAAAACAGGAAATATGTTTATACTATGCCTTCCCTTAAGGTTCCTGAGAGAGAACTTTCTACAAGTTATGTAAAACAGAGATAATGTGGCTTATAGAAAATTTATTCCTCACATGATAAATTCTGTGCATGTGAAGTTTTGTAGAACTCACTGTAGCGCATTTAGAAACACACGACCAGAAATTGTGTGAAACATTGCTTTGGGATGGATGGTGCCCGTCTGACCTTAAGCTATCCTTCCCCCACTCTGCTGCTCTTCAAACCACAGCCAGTTTATTTTTTGGTAGAAACTATTTACGTATGAAGATCGTATTTGGATGCCTTTAGTAATTTATTAAACTCACTTTCCTAACGCAAGATCAGAGTTTAAAACATATGTAAATATCAGCCTGAGAGATTAGAAACAAAAGCCAAGAAGGAATTTCTCCACTGCAATTACCACATGCGGTTACCACGGCAGGGAAGCTGTGCTGGATAATTCAGTCCAAGGTAGAGAAATAACAGAGTCTGGAAATGTAAATATGTTTCTGTTAGAGATACTTGAAATAACGTTTACGCTGGCTTCTTCCTTTTTAGCTATGGGATATTGTGCAAGACTTTTTTGTTGTGTTTTCTTTAAATGCTCCGGGCAGTAAATTGGAAGTATATAGCACCTGCTACATGTTTAGTCAGTAGTCGAAACATTGAATAAATCATGAAATCTGTAGGTGAACTGAATAATAGCTGCCCTGGAGAGAACTATAATTCACTGTTGACAAAATAAATCCCCCTGCATTTTTCTGGGGAATCTTTTATTTTTAGCAAGAGTGTTTGATACTCCTAAGTTAATTAGTAGTTTTAACAGAGTGGAATGTTATTGAACCTACCAGTGTTGTTTAAGGGCTAATGTTTATGTGCCAGGCGCCAGATTAGGTAATTTTATAAGCATAGATCATTACATTCTCGCCCAGCCCTGTAGGGTTCCTAGCTCTGCTTTTCCAGATGAAGAGCCAAGACCCTTAGAGGTTGTAACTAGTCCAGAGCCACATGGGCTAGGAAGAAAGGAAGACCTTTCACCACTTATTTACACAAGTAAGTTCTTCCCAGGCAGTGTGGCAGACTCAGCAGATTGGCCCACTTAACTCTTGTTCCACCCCCACTCTATCTTGTCTACTTCTACCACAGAGGCCAGAAACCACAAATCCCCAGCCTCCTGTGGCTTGGCTTGGGGTAGCCCAAATACACAGTTCTGTCCAACCATGCATAGGCAGAATTCCCTGGGGAACATTTCTCTCTCCCCAAGTAAGTAAAGCTTCTTTGCCCTTTACCCTTTGTTGTTCCTTTTCTTCCTTCATGGAAAGAAGAGTCACTTTCAAGACATGCAGCAGCCACCTTCTAACAATCAGAAGGAAATACATGGTTAAGGTTGTTGAAACAAGAAGTAAAAGAAGTCAAGTTGCTTGACGATATTCTCTTTTGTCTTTTTATTTTTTTATTTTTTAAATTATACTTTAAGTTCTAGGGTACATGTGCACAATGTGCAGGTTTGTTACATATGTATACATGTGCCATGTTGGTTTGCTGCACCCATTAATTCATCATTTACATTAGGTATTTCTCCTAATGCTATCCCTCCCCCATGCACCCACCCCACAACAGGCCCCAGTGTGTGATGTTCCCCACCCTGTGTCCAAGTGTTCTCATCGTTCATTTCCCACCTATGAGTGAGAACATGCGGTGTTTGGTTTTCTGTCCTTGTGATAGTTTGCTGAGAATGATGGTTTCCAGCTTCATCCATGTCCCTACAAAGGGCATGAACTCATCCTTTTTTATGGCTGCGTAGTATTCCATGGTGTATATGTGCCACATTTTCTTAATCCAGTCTATCATTGATGGACATTTGGGTTGGTTCCATGAGCTTGATGATATTCTCAAATAGATTCCCTAGCCCTAGGCTGCCTGCCATTACATTCCTTATTACACAAGAATAATCATCTCTTATTGTATTCCAATCATTGATTGGCATTATTTTTTTTCTGCATAGCAAAATACATGGCCAAATCAGTAAACCTGAACTTCTCAAAGTGGCCATCTGGTAGCTACTAGCTTATAAACTGTTCCCTAGGTATAGAGAATTGAAAGCAGGTGAAGTGTGTGTGTGTGTGTGTGTGTGTGTGTGTGTGTGTGTATTTCACATATCACTCAGGTCAATGTTCCTTTGAAAATGGAGAATGCAACTCTATTAAAATAATAGTGTAAATTTGGTAACTTATCACTTACAGCAATTACAACAAAAGATGCAAAAGTCAGGCAGAACTGGGTTCTAATGCTGGCTGTAGCACTGGTTGGTTATGTGACCTTGAGCTCGTTAGTTAGCCTTGCATACATTTCCTCATGTATGATTGAGGATAAGAGTAGTTTTATCTCATAGAGATTTGAGGGGCATTTGGCACAGGATCAGGCACAAAGTAAGCACTCAGTGGTATTGCTGCCAATAATAATAATAATAATAATAATAGAATTATTTAAGACTTGCAGATTGAGGGAATTTGATGAAATATATAACAACTGAGGTTAAAGTGTTCTAATTTTCTGTCTAGATTCATCTTTTATGGTCCCTTTTTAATCTCACACCAGTGTCCTTCCAGAATTAAAAGGTCAATGATTTTACTTCCTAGAGAAGCTTCCTTAGGGGCTAATGAATGGTGAAAATGTGCACGTTTGCCTCGACTCTCTATTTCCATTGTCGAAGGCCTTCGCAAATTTACCTAGTGATTCTAGCCAAGTGCTTCCTGACATTCTTAGGGGCTTGAAGGTCAATACTTGATTTGGATTTTTTGTTGTTGTTTTTTTTTCCCCTCCAGCCTCCTGTGTTGTGTTGATTTGTAAAATGGCCATTGTAAATGTTAAAATGGAAAGAAAACCGAGTCTGTTATAAGCTTTGATGTAGTAAAAACAGCATGGAGCATCTTAAATTTTAAGATGTCATCAGAAAAGAAGCTCTTCCCAGTTTCCTCTTGAAAATCATTGTATTAGTCAGGGTTCTCTAGAGGGACAGAACTAAGAGGACAGATATATATAGAAAGGGGAGGTTATTAAGTAGTATTAACTTACACGATTACAAGGTCCCACAATAGGCTGTCTGCAAGCTGAGGGGCAAGGAAGCCAGTCCAAGTCCCAAACGATTTTATTTGACAAAAGACAAAAACAAAAGTTATTTACAATAGTTTTTGCTCAAATAATTCAGTGGGGGCAACTGTACTTTTCCTCCAGGTTTATCTTATAACCAAACCCAAGCAGAGGCTGCCCCACCCCAACACCCCATTTTACACAGCTGGGAATGCCAACCAGAATTCAGCAGCATGGCTCCCTCACCCCTCACCACCCTCTATTGCTCAGTGTACAGTGGGGAGGGAAAGATCCCACCTCAGCCCAAGAACTTGGAGCTGAAGAACTTGGAATCTGATATTCAAGGGCAGGAAGCATCCAGCACAGTAGAAAGATGTAAGGTGGGAGGCTCAGCCAGTCTAGCCTTTTCACATTTTTCTCCCTGGTTTACATGCTGGCCATGCTGGCAGCTGATTTGATGGTGCCCACCCAGATTAAGGATGGGTCTGCCTTTCCTAGCTCACTGACTCGAACGTTAATCTCCTTTGGCCACACCCTCACAGACACACCCAAGATCAATAATTTGCACCCTCCAATCCAATCAAGTTGACACTCAGTATTAGCCCTCACAATCATAAAACAGAAAAATGAGTGAAAAGCATAAATTTTGCTTTCAAAAAGCTGGGAGATTCTATATCCATGAACCACAATATATGACGTAAGGCTGGCCAAATGCAGTGGAACGAAAGCTCAGGAAGGGCTAAGAGACAATCACTATGATCAGGTTATAGATTTTGACAAAGCAAGCAAAAAACACATCTGCAAAACTGGTACTTCAGAGCAGGCATACCCTAAAGGATGATGCCAATAATCCTTTGTTGGGAAAATGGCAAGGGTATTGCAAGACTGGAAGTAGAAAACCTCCCTGGACCCTACCTGGTACCATGTAGTAGCAAATGAAACTGAAAGGGAAATGCACAGTCATCCTGTGTGTATAGGAAGCAGTCCATTGTTGTGGCACTACGGCAGCCTGTTGGCCGAGAAGAAGCAGTGGCTAAAATAACTCATAAGCACACAACCCTTTGTAATAAGACTTAACAGTAAATCAGGTAAATTTTTACCAACTCACAACATCCTGACTCCTATCCCACAAAAATGTCCTCTAAATATCTGAATCAAGAAGTTTCCACATTCAGAGGAAAGTAACAATAAAAAGGAACCAGCACAGGATATTGTAATATGCCATACATGACACTACAAAGATATTATAATATAAAAGGAGAAAAAACTGGAAAATAGATGGTAAATGCAGAACACTCACTATAGGTGATTCCAACAGACAAATCAAAAGATAACATTACCATGATCTTGACGACTTAAAGAAACCACCAAAGAGCTCAAAACAGAAATAAAGAGGTCAGGGGTAATATGGTGAAGTGAGAAGAGAAGAAACATACACTGATGTAGCTCTCCAGAGAACTGAAGGGGGAAAATATTTTTTTTTTTTTTTGAGATGGAGTCTTGCTCTGTTGCCCAGGCTGGAGTGCAGTGATGTGATCTCGGCTCACTGCAACCTCCGCCTCCCGGGTTCACGCCATTCTCCTGCCTCAGCCTCCCAAGTAGCTGGGACTACAGGGGCACCCGCCACCATGCCCAGCTAATTTTTTTGTATTTTTTAGTAGAGATGGGGTTTTACTATGGTCTCAATCTCCTGACCTCGTGATCCGCCTGCCTCAGCCTCCCAAAGTTCTGGGATTACAGGCGTGAGCCACCGCACCCGGCCTGAAGGGGGAAAATCATCACAGATATGAAGATGATTTTGAAGCAGCCAAAGTAAAATAGACACTGCCGAACATAGAATAGAGGATATGAAGGGCAGGATTATCAAAGCAAACAAAACGGAAACAACAGCTTAAAAGTATTAGAAAGAAAATAGTATATTTGGGTGACGAGGAAGATCCCACAGATGCATCACAAGATATCCCTGAAGAAGAGAATTAAACAAATGAAACATAAACAAAGATATAATTCTACGTAACTTTCAATAAATAAAAGATTTGAATTTATAGATTGAAGGAGTCTACTATGTTACAGGAAATTTGCTAAAGAACAATCAATACTACTCTGTATTATAGATGTATTGATAGATCTTGGAGATAAGAATGATTTGGTCACACCAGCAGGAATATCAAGTAACCTATACAAGACCACAGTTTAAAAAAAACCTCAGGCTAACTTACTAAGCCTTCCTTACAGCAACATTCCAAGATTGCAGAGAGTAATGCCCATGAAGCCCTCAGTGAAAGAAAAAGTATGTGGCCTAAGAGTTTTATGCACAGCCAAACTGTCATTCAAACGTAAAAACAATAAATAAAACGTGTCCAACATTTAAGAACCCAGAGAAGATGATTCCCATGAGTTATTCTTTAAAAAACTATTGGCTGGGCGTGGTGGCTAACACCTGTAATCCCAACACTTTGGGAGACCGAGGCAGGGGGATCACGAGGTCGGGAGATCGAGACCATCCTGGCTAACATGGTGAAACCATATCTCTACTAAAAAAGTAAAAAATTAGCTGGGCGTGGTGGCGGGCACCTGTAGTCCCAGCTACTTGGGAGGCTAAGGCAGGAGAATGGCATGAACCCGAGAGGCAGAGCTTGCAGTGAGCAGAGATCACACCACTACACTCCAGCCTGGGCAATAGAGCAAGACTCTGTCTCAAAAAAATAAATAAAATTAAAAAACAAAAACTAAAAAACTATTAAAGACTTTAAGAGATGAATGAAGAAACCATGACAAAAGGATTTTCAGTGAACACTGAGTCTGTTTTGCTTTTAGACTGGGTCTAAATAAGTGCAGAAACTTTTGTTATAGAAAAAAAAACTATAAGCTCTGAATGTTCATAAATATTTTAACTAATATAAGGATAAAGAAGGTGGAAGGTGGTATGTAGATTCATTCATCATCTCATTTAAACAAGATAAATCAAGTATATTTAAATATACTTAGCATACTTACTAAAGTATATTAGTAAATTAATATTATATTTACTGAAGTATATTAGTAAATTAATATATTTACTAAATATACAAAGTATATTTAAATATACAAAAATAAGTATAGGAATGAACATATATGTTAGTTTGAAATATATATGTAATATATAAGGTACATGTTTAATATGTAAACATATATATTAAACCAATGTTTAGTGCCTATTAACCAAATTCAAGTGATAGAAGGAAGAGAAAATAAAGAACAATTTGTATTGCTTTTAGTGGAAAGTAAAATGTCAGTGTTTCAAGAAACAGAGAAGTTAAATAGCTAAATAAGGGTTAGTTACAAAGGCGATCACTGGAAAAATTAACCATAATACAAACCTGCCCAAATAGCACAAGGAATACTCACAAAAAGAAAATATAGACCAAAGAGTAGAAGATTTTTTTTAAAAAGCAGTAGAAACAGAAATCAAAATACTATAAAGTAAGACCAAACCTGTTTCTCATATCAACAAATAAAAGTGGGCTAAACTCACATATTAAAAAAAAAGATTCTGAAATCGAGTAATAAAGTAAAACTTAACCATATGCTATACCCCATATATACCTAAAGCAAAGTGTCTCGCAAACTTGAAAATAGAAGGATGAGCAAAGGAATATTATCAAATGCCAACAAAAAGGAAAGTAGAGGCCAATAATCTTAGAATAAAACAAGGTTGAATTTAGAAAAAAAAGCATTAAACAAGAAAAATAAAGACAATTGTGTGATAAGATGTATCATTCACACGGAAGATCTAATAGTCATAAGTGTTTCTGTATCAATGTAGCCTGAAAAGTTAAGCAAAAACTACCAAAAAGATAAGGAAAAATAGAAAGACTTTAATTACAGGAGGCTTAACAGACAAAATAGACCCAAAAGATGACATAGATGGCCTAAATAACATAAGTAGTAAAGTTACATATATCAATCTATCCCTGAAAACTAAAAATATGTCATCCTTTTAGATGTCCATAAAACGTTTCCCAGAACTGACTATACTTTAGACCACACAGAAAACCTAAATAAACTCCCCAAATCAGAAAGCACACTGATATTGTCCTCTAATCACTCTGAGTCTAAAAGGAATCAATGTGAATGTATAGAATATTTAAAATTAATGATAATGATTATAACCACATTACATATCCTATGGGCTAAACTAAAGCATTTGCTCAAAAGAAAATGCGTATACGTAAGTACTTAAATTAATGAACAAAAAATAAAGGAAATCAGTGCATATGTCTTCTACTCACGAAATTAAGTATAAGAAAAATAAAGTTAACCTCAGGAAAATATAAGGTAGCTATGATAATAAAAGCAGAAAATAGGAAAAAAGAATAAATCTTTAAGTTAGCTCTTTATGAAAAATCAATAAATCATTAGTAAACAAACCAAAATGGTTGCCAATAAATTATTTTCTAGGAAAATATAAAATTACCAGGCATGACCCAGATGGAGAGAAAACAACAATCTAAGGAAATGAATTAGTATAGAAGAAATACAGAATGTGGAGAAAAAGCAAACCTCTTGAAAGAAAACACCAGTCCCGGAATGTTTCACAGATTACTTCTACCAAACCTATAAGGAAAAAATAGGTCCAATATTATTTAAACCAAGTGAAAGCATCCAGGTTATTTTTCTGAAGCTAGCATGCATCATGCATATTCTGATAAATAGAGCACACAAAAAAGCAAACTAAGGACCAATATTGCTTATGAATATCAGTGTAAATAATCCTAATTAAAATATTAGAAAACAAATCTAAGAGCTCACAAAGACAAGAATTTACTATGTTCAAATGGGATTTAGTCTTAAAAAAGTAAGACTACTTCAAAATTCACAACTGTATTAATTTAATTCATAAAATATTGTCAAAATTAAGAATCACTTTATCATCTCCATAAATACTTGAACAGGTGTTTGATAAAATTCTCTAATCTTGATGAAAAACTCATAATAAAATGCTATTTTATTATACAGACAGAGACATACACACATACATATACCAATACATACTTAGTAACATGGTCCCAAAGCTACTGATACAACTGCTGAAGAAAGTGTCATTAATGTCGGCTACAAGGAAAGATACCTTAATCAATAGCATTAATTAACATTATTGCTCCAGAGAGCCTAGCTTGCCTAAGTAAACAAAAGAAAAAAATAAGCAGAGTAATTTTAACCAGGAGTTAAAATTATCATATATGCAGATGATATGATTATGTACTGTAAAACACAAAGAATCACATGGAAAAAATAGTATAAACAATAAGGAAATACACTTAGGTGATTGAGTACAAAAATACTACTCCTGTTAACCTTTCCACAAACAGAAACTGGTTAGAAAATATAACTGAAGAGATCCCATTTACAATAAGAATAAATTTAACAAGAAATGTGCCCAAATTACACAAATAAAAATCTTAAATGCTACTCAGAAACATGAAAAATGACTTAAACAAATGGAAAGGCATACTCTGTTTAACATAAAGATGTCTTATCTAAATTAAGTTATACATGTAATGCAATGCAATAAAAAAAAACAATAGAATCTACAGGGGTAGATTCTAAAGTTCAAGAACAAATAAGCCCAACCCAAAAGTTTCTGACAAAGAAAATTAAGAAAGGGGGATTAGCCCTATCAAATATTAAAATGTATTGTAGTCCAGGTACCTGAGGTCAGGAGTTCGAGACCTGCCTGGCCAATAAGGTGAAACCCTGTCCCTACTAAATATACAAATATTAGCTGGGCGTGGTAGTGAGCACCTGTAATCCCAGCTACTTGGGAGGCTTAGGCAGGAGAATTGCTTGAACCTGGGAGGTGGAGGTTGCAGTGAGCCCAGCGGCGCCACTGCACTCCAGCCTGGGTGACAGAGTGAGACTCCATCTCAAAAAAAAAAAAAAAAAAAAAAATCTTGTAAAACTACAGAAGTTAAAATATATATGTCTCCATATCTTTTTTTATTTTTAATTTTTATGGCCACATAGTAGGTGTATATATTTATGGGGTACTTGAGATATTTTGATACAGACATACAACATGTAATCATCACATTAGGGTAAATAGAGTATCCATCACTTCAAGCACTCATTACCTCTTTGTGTTACAAACATTCCAACTGTACTCTCTCGTTATTCTAAAATGTATTACAAATTGTCACTGACTGCAGTCACCCTGTTGTGCTATCAAATACTAGATCTTATTCATTTATATCTCTATATCCTAACAACCAGGAAGCTCTATGTAAGTGTCTAGAAATAGACCAAACTACATATGACAAATTTTTTATTTACATATCAATAAAAAAATCAGTCTATTCAAAAATGTTATTGAAACAACTGAATACCTCTTTAGAAAAAAATTAACAAGCACAAACACCATAAACAAAATCAGAAAATGATATACTGAGAAAAATCATTTACAAAGGACTATTCTTCTTTTTTTTTTAATTTAAGTTCTAGGGTACATGTGCACAACATGCAGGTTTGTTACATATGTATACATGTGCCATGTTGGTGTGCTGCACACATTAACTCGCCATTTACATTAGGTAAATCTCCTAATGCTATCCCTCCCCCCACTCCCCACCCCACAACAGGCCCAGTGTGTGATGTTCCCCACCCTGTGTCCAAGTGTTCTCATTGTTCAGTTCCCACCTATGAGTGAGAACATGTGGTGTTTGGTTTTCTGTCCTTGCGATAGTTTGCTGAGAATGATGGTTTCCAGCTTCATCCATGTCCCTACAAAGGACATGAACTCATCCTTTTTTATGGCTGCGTAGTATTCCATGGTGTATATGTGCCACATTTTCTTAATCCAGTCTATCATTGATGGACATTTGGGTTGGTTCCAAGTCTTTGCTATTGTGAATAGTGCCGCAATAAACATACGTGTGCATGTGTCTTTATAGCAGCATGATTTATAATCCTTTGGGTATATATCCAGTAATGGGATGGCTGGGTCAAATGGTATTTCTAGTTCTAGATCCTTGAGGAATTACCACACTGTCTTCCACAATAGCTGAACTAGTTTACAGCCCCACAAACAGTGTAAAAGTGTTCCTATTTCTCCACATCCTCTCCAGCACCTGTTGTTTCCTGACTTTTTAATGGTCGCCATTTTAACTGGTGTGAGATGGTATCTCATTGTGGTTTTGATTTGCATTTCTCTGATGGCCAGTGATGAGCATTTTTTCATGTGTGTTGGCTGCATAAATGTCTTCTTTCGAGAAGTATCTGTTCATATCCTTCACCCACTTTTTGATGGGTTGTTTGATTTTTTCTTGTAAATTTGTTTAAGTTCTTTGTAGATTCTGGATATTAGCCCTTTGTCAGATGGGTAGATTGCAAAAATTTTCTCCCGTTCTGTAGGTTGCCTGTTCACTCTGATGGTAGTTTCTTTTGCTGTGCAGAAGCTCTTTAGTTTAATTAGATCCCATTTGTCAATTTTGGCTTTTGTTGCCGTTGCTTTTGGTGTTTTAGTCATGAAGTCCTTGCCCATGCCTATGTCCTGAATGGTATTGCCTAGGTTTTCTTCTAGGGTTTTTTTGGTTTTAGGTCTTACATTTAAGTCTTTAATCCATCTTGAATTAATTTTTGTATAAGGTGTAAGGAAGGGATCCAGTTTCAGCTTTCTACATATGGCTAGCCAGTTTTCCCAGCACCATCTATTAAATAGAGAATCCTTTCCCCATTTCTTATTTTTGTCAGTTTTGACAAAGGACTATTCTTCTTAACATGTTAAAAATCTCTTGAATAAAATTAAAAAACAACCCAGTGGAAATAGATAGGGCAAATAATATAAATAGGTACTTCCCAAAAAGAAAGAAACATGATGCAAACCATTGAAAAAATGCACAGTCTCACTCACAATAAATGTATATTAAGACTACTGAGAGATGCTGATTTAAAAAAAAAAAAGCCTGCCAGATTTCACATTGACAAGGATCAAAAAGTTTAATCACACATTGTTGGCAACACTGTAGGGAAATAAGGTACCCTCATACATCTTTGGTGGACCTATGAATTGGTACAATGTTGATTAGGAACAAATTGCCAGTATTTATCATGCAACTTGCATGTATCTCCTGACTCAGAAATTTCACTTCTAGGAATTCCTCCTACATTACACTTGTGCAATTGTGTGTACTTGCACTTGTGTGAATGATGTATGTACATGAATATGCTTTGTCATATTGTTTGTGAGAACCAAAGATTACAAACCACCAAATGCTGGCCAATATACATTCATTACCACAAAGGTCTGGTCAATTTAGAGAAAGAAATCCTATGTCCACGAAGGATATAATCTCTAAGAAAACAAAGTGCTGACAGCATCATAGAGTATGTTACCATTGTTGTAAAATGGCAATAGTAATAATTATTATATAAATGTATGCTTGTGTATGAATAAAATGCCCTGAAAGTATACTGATAGAGTGTGGATATTTGTCCCTGCGCAAATCACATGATGAAATGTAATTCCCAGTGTTGGAGGTGTTTGGGTCATGGGGGCAGACCCCTTATGTCTTGGTGCTGTCCTTGCAATAGTGAGTGAGTGCTCACAAGATCTGGTTGTTTAAGTGTGTGGTACCACACACCCCTCCTTGCTTCTGCTCCTACCACATGAAATAACTGCTACCCGTTTGCCTTCTGCCGTGACTGTAAGCTTCCTGAGGCCTCCCCAGAAGCAGATGCCAGCACTGTGCTTCCTGTACAGCCTGAAGAACCATGAACCAGTTAAACCTCTTTTCTTATAAATCTCCCAGTCTCAGGTGTTTTTTTCTTTTTTTTGAGATGGAGTCTCGCTCTGTCCCCCAGACTGGAGTGCAGTGACGTGATCTTGGTTCGGCTCACTGCAAGCTCTGCCTCCCGGGCTCACGCCATTGTCCTTCCTCAGCCTGCCGGGTCGCTGGGACTACAGGTGCCCGCCACCATGCCCGGCTAATTTTTTGTATTTTTAATAGAGATGGGGTTTCACTGTGTTAGCCAGGATGGTCTCAATCTCCTGACCTCGTGATCTGCCCGCCTCGGCCTCCCAAAGTGCTGGGATTACAGGTGTGAGCCGTTGCGTCCAGCCAGGTATTTCTTTATAGCAATGAAAGAGTGGCCTAACACGTATACATTAGAAACTGATTACAGTAGATGGCTCTTGGGAGGGGACTTAAATGGCCAGGGTTGGTGATAAAAAGTATTTTTTAATGTATCCCCTTTTTTATCTGTTAATTTTTTTATGTGTATATGTATTACCTATTCAAAAAGTTAATCAATTTTAAATTAACTTAGATCCCAATTCAAACTCCACATCTGCTACCTCCAGCTTTGTGACCTAGAGCAAACTGCAGGCCAGCTGCCTTCTCTGTGGAGCAGGGACTGTCAGAACTCCCTCATCCCAGGGTGTGATCAGAGCTACGTGAGATAATCATGGGAAAGTACCTGGAAATTACATGTAATTGCTTAGTAAATGCCCTCCGCTTCTTTCCCCCCAGAATTAAAGTAAGCTGCATCTAACTATTACAACTTAATAAGGTGCATAATTGTGCTTTGCTGTGTTTTTAATTTTCTTGTCATACCTGAATGGTTTAAACATCTGGCTTCCATAAGGCATAATTAAGTAAAAGAGAGAGCAGCGTACATCACCAGTCAGGTGTACTTCTTTCCCTGTTGTAAAAGTGGTGCTTTTTATTCAGAGCCAAGTCTAGATATTCACCAGTCCTTGGCACGACTAGAAAAAGATTTGAAGGACTAAAGCTGCTAGAGCATAATTATATATTGGCTGTGGACTTGAGATGCCTGGGTTCTGTCCCTCCTGACTGTGACTTAGCAGCCATTTGTCACTGGAGATGTTTTATGACTTCTGCAGGCTTCCACAGTATCACTTGTGAAATGGGAATAACTATTTAATACCTCACAGAGGTGCTGTATTAGGTTCTCCAGAGAAACAGAATAGGATTTACGTTATATATAACAATAGGATATAGCCTAGATATATAGATATATATATATAAGGATTTATTGTGGGAATTTGTTCACGTGATTGTAGAGGCTGAGAAGTGCCACATATGCCATCTCCAAGCTAGAGAAGCAGGAAAGCCAGTGGTAAAATTCAGCATGAGTCCACAGGCCCAAGAACCAGCAGCTCTGATGTCCCAGGGCAGGAGAAAAGCTGGATGTCCCAGGTCAAGGGAAGGAGGGAATTTACCCCTCCTCCATCTTTTTGTTCTATCTGAACCCTCAATGGATTGGAAGATGCTTGCCCACACCAGTGAGGGTAATCTTTACTCAGTCTACTGATTCAAATGCTGTTCTCTTTCAGAAACACACTCAGAGTCATACCCAGAAATAATGTTTTACCAGCTATCTGGGCACCCCATAACCCAGTCAAGTTGACACATAAAATTAACCATCACAGACACTGTCTAGAATGCATAAAGTCCATCTAGAAAAGCACCCAGTACATAATAAGCACTCAACAAATATTTTTGGAAAAGTATCAAACACTCTGTGCAAGGAGCAAGAAATGGTTCCTACTTTCACGGTCTACACAAATTAATAGGGAGATGAAACAATGGCCCAAATCACTAGATCACCAAGCCATTTAGGAGAAGAAACTGAAGTGAAGGGGGTAGGCATGACTCATAAAGAGTAATTTCCTTTCCCTCTCTAAGGCCCCACCAGTGAACTGGTGGCCACATTGACTAACTGGAGACAGGATACCAAGGAGGACAAACATCATTGTGAGGTCCCATTCTACATACCCCAAACCAACAGAGTCCTCTGGAAGGCCTGAGAGCTGTTAGGAACAAGATGAAATGGGTGTGAGATTGAAGAAGTCACAAAATGCAGACATTTTAAGCTATTCTCCCAAAATACATTAAAAATCTTACTGAGAAAAATGTGAAATATATACAATACTCACTTGCATATACTATTTCTTATTTTATTTTATTTATTTATTTTTTGAGACAGAGTTTCACTGTTGTTGCCCAGGCTAGAGTGCAATGGCACGATCTTGGCTCACTGCAACCTCTGCCACCCTAGTTCAAGCGATTCTCCTGCTTCAGCCTCCCAAGTTGCTGGGATTACAGGTGCCCACCACCACACCTGGCTAATTTTTTTTTTATTTTTTAGTAGAGATGGGGTTTCACCATGTTGGTCAGGCTGGTCTCAAACTCTTGACCTCAGGTGATCCACCCACCTCAGCCTCCCAAAGTGCTGGGATTACAGGCGTGAGCCACTGTGCCCAACCAACACTATTTGTTATTTTAGATGTTGGGAAGTTTTCATGAAAATTCTCTTGTCCATTCTCATTTACATGCACACACATACATATGCACATGCATGAACACATGCTTCACGGCGCTTCTTATTAATCCTTATTGGGTAAAATCTTATTGAGGGACAATAAACCAGATAAAATCTCCAACCACTCCCTCGTGCCAAGTCTCTTGGGCCCCTCACACTCCAGGTGGGCAAGGCAGCATGCCAGTGGACACAGCATCACCTGCTCAGAGGGAGTGGTTGTGGAAAGCACAGAGGCAGGCGGCCTGGTGGCCAAGGTCCACACCACGTCCTCCCAGGTGGACACTGTCCTGAGGAGGCTTAAACTGGCATTGTCTGTCCAGTAAGTCCTTTTCTAAGGAAAGCAGGTATCAACTAATTAGCAACATGCAAGTGTTTTCATTTTAGGAAAAGAGAAGAACTCTGGAATTATGGGGCCTGGTAAAGGTTCATTTAAGTGTCAAGATCAAGTTGGCTAAACCCATAGTGTGGAAGCACTCTTTGCATAGGGTGGGCCAGGTGGAGCAGCTGTGTGACAGATCTTGGAGGCAGTCTAAGGGCAATGAGCACCTGGAGAACAAAGAGGGAGGGGCTGCCCACCTGAGGAGGAAGGGACATGTGCAACTGTCTCCTAGATGGGGCCCTGAGAACTGCCGGGAGACATCACAGGGCAGCCCCTCTCCCCACCTCTGGCTACACAATCTACTGCCCTTCTCTACTCAGTGAATTCTGAGGTCAAAGGCTACTGTGCCAAACTTTCAAGTGGAGTGAAGCCTCCTCCGTGGTGAACTATAAACTTGGATGGCATCATGTCCATTTTTGTGTTCTTCACGGCACCCGACAGCAGGTTCACAGTCAACGTTAGTGAGGGACCGAGATTGTAGAAGCAAATATTTCTCCAGCATCAGGGGTATTGCCTCACTAGGATCTACCATTGGGATCCCAACCCAGGATGATGGTTTGAAACCTTCCAGTCCAGTTCTCCCCCATTTGTCAGTCTTTGTCCTTGACAATTAATGCTGTAAATGCATGTACTAAATGCCCACTGAGTGTGTGTAACACACAAGCCGGTGATATCAGAGTGGCACCAGACAGGGAGCAACACTTCTGCAAAGGAGCAGGTATTCCAAGTCCTTCTCATCTTTCCTGAGCATCTGTCATTTGGGTGGACCTCACTGCACCCTTCAGCTATTAGCAGTGACTGTAAATGGAGAAGAAGTTCTCGAGAACCAGCAGCACCCTGAACACTCATTAACTGAGAAAAATTGGAGACTCAAGGAGGCCCAATACCCTCTTACTGTATACGCACCTTCCTTGTGCCAGGGAGGTCATAGGGAGGTTGAAAAATCAAGGGTTTTGCCATGTGTCTGAGTTTGATTCCTCCAAAAGGGCATTAACTTTTCATATTACCTCTGCAGAGTGGGATTTAAAATCTGTGTTAGTGACAGGATATTTCATTTCAGATCCACAGGGCCCACATTTAAAATTAATATTGCATGCTTGTCAGAATGAATTCCAAACCCTCTCACAGCAGGCCCCTTATGGGACCTAGAGAAGGAGTGGCCAATTCATTATCGTAACACTGGGATGAGGGTTCCATCCCAGCTTTCGACTGACACCTGCAGAGATTTTTTTTTTTCTGAGACATTTTAAGTTTTTGGTGTGCCCCATCTTCCCAGACAAGCTGCAAGTTTCTGTCACTCTGTGCTGTTTCCAAAGCCCAGTGGTCTGCAGGGTACCTTTGAGGGGCCTCCTCTGATCCAGTTAATCAGTTCCTCATTGACAACATAGACAGAGCATCTGGCCCAGGCCAGAGAGGGCTTTCGGCCGAGTCCCTCTGGAGGATCAGTCTGTAGAGGGATGTGACTAAGGCAGCAGATTCCCCCAGGATTCTGTTAGACACAGAGGACACAAGGTCACCTGGCCAAAAGTGGAGGTCAGGAAGACTCAAGATCTGGGTCCACCTGTTTCATTTTCCCTTAGCATCTGCCCTGGCCTGCTGTCGTAAATCATCATCACCGAGCTTAAAACCACCCTGTCGTTCAAAAAAAAAAAAAAAATGAGCTATTTGGAGTTTGAACACTTTCCTTACAGTGCGTAGCAGTTTGTTAGAGAGGTGGGCAGGCATTAGGATTTTGTTTATAACCTTGGAATAAACTAAGCCAACAGACTGTATTCTTGCAGGGTTAATGTCCCCTGCTTTACAGTATGGGAATGCCCAACGAAGTTTTTATTATAGAGGGTGGAATATGGTGCAGTATTCAGTGGAGACAATTGCCCCGGGAGTGCAGCGCAGAAAGCCACAGCTGCATCTCCACTTGGTGTCGGCCGGGAGCTGCCTCACCTGGGGCTCCAGGGTCCCTTTGAGACCGCAGTTCCATAGCCCGTGGGTACTGTCCTTGTGTCATCATCCTCTCTCTCTCTCTCTCCATTCCAGTCATTCACTCTCTCCCCCTCTTTTTCTCTGACTGCCTCCAGGCACTTTCTTTAGCACAGAGCTCCGGTGATACCTCCCACTGGCCTTGGGCACCCTTCTTCAAGGCCACTCACCCTGCATGGAGGAGAGGAAGGGAAGGAGTGGCCAATTCATTATCGTAAAAAACACCCGATTTTGTTTTTCTCCGTGGACTATCCAGATGCATGCTTCTTTTACAGTTCATGTCTGCGATACTTTGTCCCTTAGAGAAAAAAGCTGTATACAAATGTGAAATTATTCCAATTATCTAATCTCTGTTGCATTCCTCAGCCCTGCAAAGAGTTAAATGATGTGTAAAATCACCTGTTAGCCCGCATTAGACAGGGCTGTATTTACACACCCAGAGGTGGCCTGTGAATTATTTAACCGAAGGGACTCTTGGCTCAGCATCTGGCTAGACACTGTTGAGCCCAAGTTCCTTAGGAGGTGCAGCCTGTGGCCCCAGAGCTTCCTCTTGGCTGGGGAAACCATCTGACAGACATGGTGGGCTGCTGCCAGAACCAGGTCTCCTTGAGAACAACTTGAACTAAGCTCCTCCCAGCTCCAGATGGTTCACAAACTAGAGAGGAGTTTTGCAGAGTCCTGAGCGCTTTGCCAAAAAAGAGCGTTGGCAATCTTCCAGGCCAGGCGGTAGGTTTGCCTGCATGCTGTGAATGCCAGGATTATTGTTGGGGTTTTAGAGAGTCCATTTAATAACACCCCCAGTTCCCATCTGAATTTGGAACCAATGAGAGAAAAAGGGAAAGCAGTGAGATGGATGGAGATCAAAACATCACTTTTGTTACCAACTGACCTCTCAGAGAACAGGGGGACAGTGACACTGGATGTCCCAACTAGGAACCCCAGAGTAGAGACACACTTCCACGACCAGTGCTGGAAACCCATCTGCCTCATGCCAGGAGGCAGGATCTTGGGTCCCTGTACCCTGGGGCAGGGAACGGAAAGGAGTCATACCTTCTGCAAGCACCCAGCTCCTCACAGGAAGAAGCCAGGGCCAATTCTTCCACCTCTCCTTGTCTCATCTCACTTTTCAGGTGAGCTTCCTTTCTCTCCTACCAAGGAGAGGGTGGGGGCTGTGGCAAGAGATGGAGGCATCTGGGGAAAAGCCCTCCTCGGGGAAAACAGCATTCCATATATCTCCCAGGGAGATGGGACCTGCATTATATTTGGAGGAAGAAGTCATAGAGATTGCAAGAGCTGGAGAGGATTTTAGAAGCCACTGGAATCCTCTCATTTTACTGAAGGAAACAGAGGCACGCGGGTGCAGTGAAACCCTCATGGTTATATAGCTAGTCAGGGGCAGGGCTGAATTTGTGTGGCAGTCTGCAGTTTAAAGCCGGTCCCTCATGGTATGGAGAACACAGCAGTGGGCATTTCACACGCATAGTCTCACCACAGGGGGCCAGGCTGCCTCTTGGTCTATGGGACTCCACCCCACTGTGGGTTTCAGGGCAGGTTCCCACTCCTACCTCATCTATCCCTTCTTGGGAATGGGAGATGCTTGGAGGATGCACAGTAATTGAAAATGCTATTCATGGCAAATGATCATTTCCGGGGGAAAATGTGAATATCATGATATCAAGTCAAATAAAGCTGTTAGGTTGAGGCTTTGTCCTTGAGCTTTTTAGACTCTGAACAGGCAGTTGGGAAGGCAGTCAGCTCCTGCCTGAGTCATTGGGAAGGACAGCCAGCCCAGGGAAAGATGAGGGAAGTGGGGGACCTGCATTGGTATCTCACTGGGAGGATGCTGTGGCCTCCCCATTCGATGGAGATCCTTGTCAGGCCTGCTTTTGCAAATGCTCAGAACTCCAGGCAGCTCTCTGGCCCTCTTCTTTCTGTCCTCTCCATGCAGCTCCCACTGCTGTATTTACTCGGTTGGTACTTTCCGCTGTCAGAATCACATTTCTCCCAGCCACTCACTGTGTTGCAGAATCTGTGTATTGTCTTTTCTTCAGCTGGTGTTTTGGGCTTAAGCCCTGAAATGCTTTGTTCTGGGCCCCACTACAGCACCCATACTGTGTGCTAGAGAAAACAGGAAAGGGCCCTCACCATCACACCCATGACCTTGGGGAGGCCAGCACCTTTGTTGTCATACTTCCCAAAACCCTCCATCCCCTCACTGCCAGAGGAGCTAGCACAATCTAGATGCCCACTGGCTGAGGTTTATTTCCAGCACTGCAAGGTAACAGGTACACACATACGCACACCAGATTTCCATTCCCATTAAATCTCTGCATCCCCAGATGACCTACCTGTTGGCAAAAGCTTTTTATCTGTCAGAAGTTCTCAAGTGGAAGTTGTCTCTCTCTCTTTGCTGCACGTGTGTTACCACAAATGCGGATTGTGCCGGCCTTTCTCCATCTCACCCACAACCTCCCCTTAAACCTCCATCTCCAACACCCCCGAGTCTTCAATGCCTCAGGAGAATTCTGAAGCCAGCATATAATTGCTGTCCAGAAAGAGGCCCCGTGGGAACGGAAAGGATTTTGTGTGTGCTCACCCCTACATTTAATGGGGCCATCCTTCCCCATAAGGCTCAGTGCTGCAAAGCCAGGAGCCCACCCCCAAGGCTCATGCCAAACCCCAATTATCTGGAGGGCAACTGGCCCTGGGAGCTGGGCCAAGCACAGCCCCTCCTAGCTGCGGAAAGAGCCTTCCTATATGTCTCGTTTGACGCCTACAAAAACCTGGGGAAGCTGGCAGGGCAGGGGGTGGGGAGGTTAAGCCCATAGGGTGGACAAGCCACAGGGCTCTGCTCCCTCCCTTCCCCCTCATTTCTTCACCCCTCCCCCATGAAACGATCAATCACCTTGATGGCAGGAGGGAGGGGTGCTTGGCTGAATTGACTTGAAAACACTCAGAAACCCAAAGTGCACCCACAGAGGCACTCAGAATTCAGGGAGATGAGGGATGTCCGCCTGAAACACTTTTTTGCAGTAATGTGTTCCGTGATGGAAGTCATCTAATTCATTCATGAGGGGACTGAGACCTCAGAGGAAAGTAGTGTCCCTGAAACTAGCAAGGGTCAGAACTTGCAGAGAAGCCACTAGGAAGGCTTTCCAGATGAGACTCTCCCCCTACTCCCACTAACACTAGAGGGACTCCCCTCCCTCCAGCATCTCCCCACAGGGTCTGGCTGCCTCAGGCTTCCCTTGGCTCTGAGAGATGTCCTTCCACTCAACTGCTACCCACATGCTTCTACCTGCTGCACACACCCTTTCTATCTGCAGCCTCTGATATGGTTTGGCTGTGTCCACACCCAAATCTCATCTTGAATTGTACCTCCTATAATTCCCTTGTGTCGTGAAAGGGACCCAGTGGGAGGTAATTGAATCATGGGGGGGCAGGTCTTTCCTGTACTGTTCTCATGATAGAGAATAAGTCTTAGGAGGTCTGATGGTTTTATAAAGGGGAGTTCTTCTGCACAAGCTCTCTCTTGCCTGCCACCATGTGACTTTGCTCCTCATTCGCCTTCCTCCATGATTGTGAGGCTTCCCCAGCCATATGGAACTGTGAGTCAATTAAACTTCTTTCTTTTGTAAATTATCCAGTCTCAGGTATGTCTTTCTTAGCAGCGTGAGAACAGACTAATACAGCCCCTCCCCTAGGCTTTCCCTCCTTAGAGTTCATGTTGCAGACCACTTTTCCTTCCTTCTCTGCTACTGACTGCCCCCATCCCTGTTTGTCCAGGGTTCTCCTGTTTTCTGGGTTCCCTGATGAGAGTTAGCTCCTTTTAGGGACTAAATCGTCCTAGGGAGGACTAGATTAATAGACTACCAAGTCCCTTTCCAAACTGACTTGCATTTTAAGATGGAAAAGTGACTCCCAGGGACAGGGCATTGGCTCAACAGGTGCTTCTACAGCTTGGCCATGACAGCCTGTCTCTACATAGAAAGGGCCAAGGGCTGCAGTCTTTGCTTGGAGCTGCATTTGTAGAACAAGCACACTGTTTTTAACGTGGTTTATGGTTTTGTTTAAATCAGGAGTGTCGAATCTTTTGTATTCCCTGGGCCACAATGGAAGAAGAAGAATTGTCTTGGGCCACACATAAAATATACTAACACTAACGACAGCTGATGAGCTTAATGTTTTAAGAATGTTTACAAACTTGTATTGGGCCACATGTGGCCTGTGGGCCACTGGCTGGACAAGCTCGGTTTAAATTGATAAGATATTCGGGAAGAAGATCTAATCACTCTCCTGCCAACCTCTACCCTGCTGCTAAAATGCTTTCACAGGATCTAGGCCACTGGCTCTGATAATCACCACAGCTTGTGGATGTCCTCCTAAGTCTAGTGCCAGAAGGGAACTCGGTATTCCTCAGTGTGAACTGGAAGCAGATGAAGGAACTCCACCTCTCACTCAGGTCACCATGTTTCTGTTAATGCATCCTGAGATCAAATTCACCTTTTTCTTTTGCTGCCATAGTATATTACAATTTTTCAGTTGACTCAATTGCAAAGTATCTTCTATTTGGGCTACTGAGTCACTTATCTCTCAAATTGTGTGTTGTTCTAACTATATATCTATGCCATAAGTATAAGGGTTTACATTTATTCCTTACTTTATGTCATCTTAAAACAAATGAAAGACCACTCTAATCATGCCACTTCTCACTCCTGATTCTAGAAAACAGTGTCTTTCTTGACCCTCCTAGTTTTAAATCTGGACTATGAATCTGGCATTCATTCTTATCCCCTAACATTAGACAGAGTATTGGCTTTCAGAAAGCTAAGCTTTGAAGTACTATATGTTGTGTGGCTTACTGGAGATCAGACAATATGCAAGAAGTCAAATTAGTCAGTTTGGCTCATGGAAAGCTGTCTAATTTGGAAATAATTAGGTGTCCTCTCCTGAGAGAGAGAGAGAGAGAGAGAGCGCGTAGGGAGAGGCAGTGGGGAAGAGGAAGAGAGAGAGGACAGAAAGGGAAGATGAGAGAAAATAGTTTTCATTACATGTTAAGCAGAAAGAGTTGGAAAAAAATAATTTCTATGATCTGCAAAGTCATTTCAGGAGTACATTAGCTTGCTAGGGCTGCCATAGTTAAGTATCACAAAGTGGGTGGGCTAAGTAACAGACACTTATTAACTACAGTTCTGGAGACCAGAAGTCTAAGATCAAGACAGGGTTGGTTCCTTCTCGGGGCTGCCAGGAAAGGGTCTGTTCCTAGCCTCTCTCCCTGGCCTGTAGATGACTTTGCCCCCTGTGTTTCTTCACAGTATCTTCCCTCTGTGTGTGCCTGTCTGTGTCTAAATTTCCCCTTTTTATAAGGACATCAGTCATTTTGGATTAAGATCCACACTAACAACCTCATTTTAACTCGATTACCTCTGTAAAGGCCCTATTTCCAAATGAGATCACATTCTGAGGTACTGAAAGTTAGGACTTCAATGTCTCGATTTGGAGTGGGGCACAATTCAGTCCATAACAAGGGGATTCCCAAAGAGTTGTCATAGGAATATCACCCATCAGGCAAAGCTCCTGGAAGCAGATGGAGCCACCATTAGGAAAGTTGCCCATGAGACTGTGGTGCTTCTGATGTGGCTCAGCTCTGGAACTGACTCCCACCCCCATCACCCATTTCAACCTCTAACCCCCACCACCTAACCAACACCCCCTCCCCTGTAAAAGCCTTTCTTCTTAAGTCAGGGGTAAACTTTCCACATTATTATGGTCCGTGTTTCCAATGCAGTGGTTTCTCAGATCTGCATCGCTCCTCTCTACCTCCTGGTTCCCTGCAACTCCTTAACCCACAAGTAGAGGAAGGAGAAGAGAAGGACCCTATTGTTAAGAGCAGAGGTGCTGGGTTCTCCCTCTACTTACAACCTTGCCCTCTCTCATTTCTCCTGATGACCGGGTAGGGTAGACAGCAACATCCCCATCCAAACATGAGCAGTGAGGTGACCTGGCCAGTTCGATGAGTGGTAGGCAGCACAGCCACAGGCCATCTCCCTCCTAAATGGGGCTGGGCCCAGGGGTTTTCCTAGGCCCTGCCTGACTATGCTGCAGGCTCTGCCTTAAACTTGCTCATCCTCCTGTTGCAGAAGAGCTACAGGGAGACAAGCTACAAAAACCTTTTAATCTGTATGATTAACAGAAGCAATTGGCAAATGACCCTGCTGCTCTCCCAAGGGGAATAAGGGGTTTATTTTCAGATGCTGGTATTTACCCCACTGAATTTCATTGTGCAGCCTACAGTCCATCAAATGCTTCCCAGAGTCACCCAGGGTTTCTTCTTAGATTAAAATCAGAATTAAATCAGATAGATACATGCTTTATCAAATCTCATTTTCTTGGGGATAAAAAATAAGTTTCTCTTTCAGTCTGTGATTTCAGGAACAGGAAGCAAAGAATTTGGAAGTTTAAAAACACCTTTGCCTGAGCCTGCATAGCTTATTTTTTCTCCAGGCAGATATGGGCCTCCCCTTGACAAGGTGCTACCTGTAGGCAGGAAAGTCCTGCTGCTTGTCCTGCCATGTAATGGAACTTGGGACATAAGGTGGATAAAGATAAGGCTGCTCTGAGAAGCTGTATTAGTTTTCACAATGCTGATAAAGACATACCCAAGACTGGGTAATTTATAAAGAAAAAGAGGTTTAACAGACTCACAGTTCCACATGGTTGGGGAGGCCTCACAATCATGGCAGAAGGCGAAAGGCACATCTTACATGGTGGCAGGCAAGAGAAAATGAGAGCCAAGAGAGTGAGAGCCAAGCAAAAGAGGAAACCCCTTTAAAATAATCAGATCTCATGAGACTTATTCACTACCATGAGAACAGTAGGGGGGAAACCCATGATTCAATTATCTCTCCACTAGGTCCTCCCGTAAGACGTGGGAATTAAGGGAGATACAATTCAAGATAAGATTTGGATGGGGACACAGCCAAACCATATCAGAAGCACAGAATTAGTGCAGAGTTGGTTAATGAAATAATCATTTTCCACATAGGTAGGGGAGTTAAATGATCATATTTTCCCTTTTAAGAGTATCATATAGGAACTCTTACAAACCTATACAAACTGGGGCTTGTTACGTGAGAAGTGACGTTGGTGATACCTGCTTGGAAAGCATGGGTCTCCAATCCCAGCTGCTGTCCTCTGGGGCTTTGTCAGGGAGCTGCACAAAAGAAGGTCCATCACATGCTTCTGAAGGGAACTGTAGAAGCTTCTGTGGTTATTCATTTGCTACAGATAGAAGAAGAAATTAAAACCAATTGTGAAGGAAAGGGAAATGAACATTATTGAGGAGTGAGTAACTGTGTGGCAGGCACTGCCCTGAGAGATTTTGCCTGCATGCTCACTTAAATTTTAGAAATAGGACTAGCTTTAAAAAAATAAAAAATAAATTTGAGAAATAAACTATTATTCTTTAGAATTGATAAAAAGTAGTTCATGGATATTAGAGATATTTTGGTAAATATCACTGTAAAGCATAAAGAAAATAGTAAAAAGTACCCATTTGCTATGATCAGAACGTTGTGTCCCACCAAAATTCATATGTTGAAACCCAGCCCCCAATGTGATACTGTTAAGGGGTGGGGCCCTTGGAGGTGATTAGGTCATTAGTGTTCTACCTCCATGAATGAAATTAGATTTGAGGAAGCCTGTTTGGCTCTGCTGGCTTATCCGGACACATGGAAAGTGCCGTTTAAGAAAGCAGAACAAGCCCTCACCAGACACCGAATCTGTCAGTGACTTGATCTTGAACTTTCCAGCCTCCTGAACTGTGAGTAATAAATTTCTATTGTTTATAAGTTAGCCAGGCAAAGATATTTTGCTGATAGTAGTCCAAAAGAACTAAAGAACTAAAATGCCATTGTACCTTAGCCCATTCTGTTGAATCCTTTGGTGGCTGGATTGAAGAGCTGGGCAGTGGAGAGACCAGCCAATTTAGAAAGACTAGGGGGTACCTGGTGATGCTTCCTTCTATGTAAAGAGTGGGAAGTGGGGCAATGCAGAGGACATTTTTTTGGTGCAGGAACACCATGAGGGGAAGGACTCCAAGTCTTCAGATGAGATGATGGTCTGTGGGCAGTCAGTTACAGAGCAGGAACAGCACTCTGATGTCACTTGGAAAGGCACTCCTGAAAGCAGCAGAGCCTGAGCTGGTGTGTTCAGAGGCAGCATTAAAAATCAGCCGGAAAGGCATGAGACATGAAACCAAAAAAGGGATCTTTGCTGCTGGGTCTCAGGCAACACAAGGAAGAGGTTTGTCCTGGGACCCCCTGTGAGGTTCTAGGACCTCAGGTGCTGTTGGGATCAGGCAGGAATTTCCTGAAGTCAGCCTTGTGGTTGCACCTCCTTCTTTGTGGCTCTCCTGGGGACTGTTTTTCTTTTTTAGACTCATTTAAAATCCTCAAGGGGCCCCTCTGCTATAAGAAAGCACCAAGGGAAGGGCCCTGCCTTTCCAGTTTCCCAGCACCTAGCATGCAGTGAGTGCTCAAATATAATTTATATTTGGAATGAGTGATGATTCTCCCTGCTTCCCCTTTGGGACTGACCTTGATGCTCATTTCTACCTGATTTTGCTTATAAATTGTGAGGAGAGTTCTCTACACTACAATTTATCTCAGTATCCCTCCCCAACTGGTGGCTCTCATGTGCTCACTGGAGCAGTCTGGGACATCAAACATGAACAATGACATAGTGAAAGAAGAAAATGCCTGGGGAAGACAATGGCACTATCTGGAGCAGGGAGCCTGCCATCTAAGGAAATGGTAGAAAGAAGGAGGCTCCTTAGGGCAGGTTTCAAGGGGCCAGAGGAAGCCCCAAATGCATAGAATCACAGCCAGGTGCTCAGGAGGGGCAGCAGAAGCAGCCCTCAGGAGGAAGGGTAGTGGTCATTGTGCAAGGCAGTCAAGGGCCCTAGGGTGCAGGCAGGCTGGGAAGATCTCCAGAGAATGAGATGGGCCATCTGGGGGCACCACTTTGACCTGTAGACAAAGTGAAGGGAGAGGGGAGGGTCTGGTGATGACAGCCTCAGATGCAGACTCTTTAAGCCTTCTCAAGGCTTTCCAGTTTTTGCAGCTGCTGAGGAAACTTCATTCTCACCCTTCTTGTTCCATCTGAAAATGCACTTCTCTCCAGAGCTCTGGGAGACTGTGAAAGGCTCTCTCATTGCCCTGAAATATTTTTTTAAGGAATGAGTATGATCTTTTCTATTCTCTACTTCTGTCCCATGCAGAGCAGATGTAGAGGACCAGGGGTGATTCAGAGATGAGAACTGAATCTTCCCTCCAGAAAGTTATGTTCCAGAGGGAAAGAAGCAGAACTTCAGTAAAAGAGAATATGAAATTGGTCCTAAGTAGGGGTATGTGGCTCTTGTGATTGGAGCAGAGGGAGAAAGACTTGATTCAGATTCTTGCCTCGCAGCCTTGGAATGGGAAAAGGGAATTAAAAATACAGAACATGGGTATTAGTTCATTCTCACACTACTATAAAGACATACCTGGGAATGTGTAATTTATAAAGAAAAGAGGTTTAATTGACTCGCAGTTCCACAGGCTGTACAGGAAGCATGGCTGGGGAGGCCTCAGGAAACTTACAGTCATAGTGGAAGGCAAAGAGGACGAAGTCATGTCTTACATATCTGCAGAAGGAGGAAAAGAGCACAAAGATGGAAGTGCTACACACTTTTAAACAACCAGATTTCATGAAAACTGACTCACTTTCATGAGAACAGCAAAGGGGAGGTCTGCCTTCATGATTCACTCACCTCCCACCAGGCCCCTCCTCTAACACTGGGGATTACAATTCAACATGAGATTTGGGTGGGGACACAGGGCCAAACCATAGTAACATGTATAATACATATGGATGCAAGTACTGGAATATCAAGTTTCCTGGAGGAAGTAGCTTTTGAGCAGGGCCTAGAAGCATGCCAAGGATTTGGATGTGTTTGTTGTGGGTGGATGAAGTCCATGACCAGCAAGCAGACTCAGGAGAGTTTTGCAGATAAGTGTGTCCAGAAGCAAAACAGGCTGGGAGGAGTGGTGGTGCTGGAAAGGTGGCAGATGCCGAATGATGGAGGACCTTGAATTCCATAGTAGGGAATTTGGCATTTATTTTGTAGCTGTAGGAAGCCATAGCAGTTTTTCACCAAAGAGATAATTTACATCAATTATTCCAAGCCCTCAGATTCACTCCAGTTGCTAGTTCAGTTGTTTGGTTCAAGGAAGGGTAAGAAAGGAAATGAACCAGAAAGGATGAGTGATCCCAGAGTCCAGGGTGTCCTTGGGGTCAGAGGGAGGACAAGGCCTTATGTTCCCTGCTCTTTTCCAGGAGGAAGAAATTGTAGTAATATTCCAGGACACTGGATGGACTTGTTTTTCTTTGGAAACAAGGTTATTGACCTCTCTGCAGCAGTAAGAGAAAAATGATATATATGTTAGAACTTGAATATTTTTGTAGAAACTTAATATTAAAGGCCTTATGTTCAAATGTGCAGCATTTCACAGTGCTGGTTGAATTATTTGGGCTAGGTTGCCACATGGTATTCCGTGTACAATTCTCCTTGGTAGGCTGGGTTAAAAAATGTGGCTAGGTAAAATGTGAGATGAGAAATAAAAAAGGATCTTTGTTTTTTCATGCTTGTGATACTTAAATAGGCTACTGTGACCCAATTAAGAAGCTCCCACAGGCCGGGTGTGGTGGCTTATGTCTATAATCCCAGCACTTTGGGAGGCCGAGGCAGGCAAATCACTTGAGTTCAGGAGTTTGAGACCAGCCTGGCCATCATGGCAAAACTCCATATCTCCCAAAAATACAAAACTTAGTCGGGCATGGTGGCACACACATGTAATCCCAGCTACTTGGAAAGCTGAGGCAGGAGAATCACTTGAACCCAGGAGGTTGCAGTGAGCCAAGATCAGGCCACTGTACTCTAGCCTGGGTGACAAAGTGAGACTGAGACTCTGTCTTAAAAAAAAAAAAAACTACCCAGGCGTGGTGGTGGATGCCTGTAATCCCAGCTACTTGGGATGCTGAGGTGGGAGAATTGCTTGTACATGGGAGGTGAAAGTTGCAGTGAGCCGAGGTCAGGCCACTGCACTCTAGCCTGGGCAACAGAGGCTTTGTCTCAAAAAAAAAAAAAAAAAAAAAAAAGTTCCCAGAAATAACCTCTAAGCCACCCATCTAATTGGTCCCAGAGAGATAAAAAAAAATGCAGCATTGAAAATGGCGTGGAGGCAATGACTTAGGGTTTATAGACAGGCATCTTCCCTGTCGTCATCCCTGACATCTTCCCCAAGTGGGCTACCACAGGTCCTAGGTGATGACTGGTTAGGCCATGAAGCTGTTCAGAGGGACAGAGAGCTGCAGAGTTTAGGGAAATCCACCCCCTGCTTCCCCAGAAGGAGAAGATGCATACTAATCTGTTTTGGAGACAATGCAGAATACTGATTAGCCAAATATTTGCTGGTGATGGGGATCACTGTGTGTATTCGTTTTCTATTGCTGCTATAACAAATTACCATACACTTAATGGTTTAGAACAACATAAATCCATTATCTTACAGTTCTGAAGGTCAGGAATCTGAAAAGATCTCACTGGGCTAAAATCAAGTTGCTAGCAGGACTGTGTTTCTTTCTGGAGGCTCTAAGGGATCATCTTTTTTCTTGCCTTTTCCAGCTTCCAGGAGCCGCCTGCATTCCTTGGCTTGTGGCCCCTTCCTCTGTCTTCAAAATCAGTAAAGTCCCATCTATCTGACCCCTTTTCCATCATCACATCTGTCTCTAACCAACTATAGCTGGGAAAGGTCTTCTGCTTTCAAGGATTCATGTGATTCACTGAGCATACCTGGATAACCAGGGTCATCTCCCATCTTAAGATCCTTAGCCTTAATCACATCTTCAAAGTCCCTTTTGCCATATGAAGTCACATATTCACAGATTCCAGGGATTAGGACATGGATCTCTTTTGGGGGAACATTTTTCTGCCTTTTATAGTGTGTATTAAACTTTGATGCTTATGGCATGGCCCCGTTTTCTGTATCTTCTTCCACTCAGCTAAAGCCTTAGGTGAGCCGGGGCCACCCTGGCAGCTGCCCTGGCCAGCTGATGTGGTGATCCATGGAGCCAGCTCTGGTTCGTGCCAATAATCTCATTTATCCAGCAGTCTCACTTGGCCTTGAACAATTTACCGTTCCCAAATATCAGCATGTTTTTCTGTAAAGGAGTGATGGTTCCCAACAAGAAGAGGTTGACACACTCAAATTCAGGTAATTTGAGGAGATTAGAATAAAAGGATTTTAGGTCTTCTGCAGTTGCTAGAATATTTCATTGGCCAGTATCTATTGTCTTCATCTGCACTGTTGCTGGCCGTCTGCAGTCAGAGATTCCTCAGTCCAGGGCCTGACCACAAGGACTTGCTCCACTTACATTGCAAAGCAAACAACAGATTCTTAAACAAGAAAGATGATGCCTTCTAAAGCTTGGCTATTCCAGCCAAGCTCAGGGGAAAGACGTTTTCCCTAAAGTATCAACAAGCCATTTGATCTCAGACTTAGAAGGTCATTCTTGTCTGCTTTTTTCTCCCGTTAAATGAAAGAAAATGAAATGTTTTCCGTAAAAGTAATTTATGAAGCACTCCATATGGCAATATTAAAACTGCAAAAGTAAGCCTCCAGGGGACAAAACAAATAATGCTGTGTCATCCGTCTGCCCTGGTACTGTCCCTGGGTAATGTCAGGCACAGAACGTTGGGGAACTGGCTCCCCACTCAACTGGTACTTGGATGCCTTTGGAGCTTTTCCTTGAACATTGTTGCTAAGGTTCATGAAATCTTCAGATTTTTGTTATGGAATCCATTCCCAGAGCAAAATGATCTTAAGTGTAAATGCTAAATTTACTGTAAATTGCAGACATCACTACCTCCAAGACCCTTTTAATATATTGAGTCCCACTGAATGCTGGAATCCAAGATAAAGTTCTTTAAGAATATAGCACTCATGTCATTCATGTATTCATTCATTCATTGATGTAGTCATTCAAGAAATATTTACTGAGTACCTATTAGGATTCAGTGGTGAGCAAACCACTCTAACGGGTGATACAAATGCAAATTAGAGCGATCGTTGATATGGAGAAAAGATAGAGGGTTTAATAAGAGCTTATAACAGGATAAGCACTGGGACACTATGGACAGATTTTAGGTAGGGGAGTTAAATGATCATATTTTCCCTTTTAAGAGTATCATATAGGCTGCAGTGTGGGAAACAGATCAGAGAGGCTTCAGGGCCTGCCCAACCATCCTTTATGAGTGTTGTTTAACGCAAG
Source organism: Pan paniscus (assembly GCF_029289425.2). Classification (NCBI taxonomy): domain Eukaryota; kingdom Metazoa; phylum Chordata; class Mammalia; order Primates; family Hominidae; genus Pan; species Pan paniscus. The sequence continues at coordinate 73,454,958 of NC_073264.2, forward strand.
GTCTCGTGGTAGACAGTGTTACATGGTTAACCCCATTTCCATTCTCCTCTTGCCCTGCTTCCATGTGGTATAGAGGCTGGAAAAGTTAAATACCTTCTTCCCCACCTCCTGTGCAGCTCAGTGTAGTCATGTGACCCTGCTCTGGCCTGAGACTTGAGCAGTGATCTGTTAAGGTCTTCTGGGAAGGAATATGCTTTTCCTGATAAAAGGAATGAGTGCAGCTGTTCCCCCTCCCCCTCCTTCCCACCTTTCACAGAGAAGGGATGACTAGAGCTGGGCAGCCATCAGGCAACCACAAGGGAAAGACCAAGATGTTGGTGTTCATAGAGTAGAGCCTCTGCAGCAATGTCAGCACCACGCACATATGGACTGCTTGTTATGTGGAAAATATCAGCCCCCATCTTTGGAGATTGGATTTTTTGTTGTGGTTACTTTCCATGAAAAGCATTCTAAACAGATACAGTGATTCAAACATAGGCTTAGCCGGAAACAAATTAATAGGCATTTTGATCATTGTCATAGTTAGCAGGTGGAATCCCCAAATTCCCCTTGTGCCATTGAAATTGCAGCCTTTGAATGGGATGATAAAAGAGGGAAGGAAAGAAGAAGGGAGCCATGATGGTTTTCTTCCACAGGCCTATGGTGGCATTCCTCAGTGTTTCACTGCCAACCTCCTTGGAACCCATGCTTAGCTTAGCTTCAGCCTCCAACACAGCCTTAACTGTAAGCCTAGTTCCCTGAGTCACTCTGAAATGTATTAGTCCATGAGGAAGGAGAACAGATTCTGTCTTCTACCTGTTTTCATAACTGTAGAAATGAACACAGTGCATGGCACTTGGTAGGTGCTCAGTGAATGTCCACTAAGCCAGTACGTACACACAAATACATGCAAAAGTTGAAAATCGCAATGCATTGTGTCTTTAAAAATAAAAAAGAGAAATAGCCTGATCTTTTGGAACACATATGGGGCAGAGCCTGCTCAATGAAGCGTGCACATTTTGGATTAAGAAATATGATTATCATTTGTCAGCTCTGATTTCTGCCTCTGGGCTGATAAGATGGTGTCCGAGGAGTCATTTGCACTCCTTCACAGACACCAAAACAGAAGGGGTCTTTGCTGAAAGGTAGACTCTGACGTGACAGTCATTAGTAGCTAGAAACAGGCAACTGATTGCAAAGTCAAGATGAAGTGCTTCAGTAAAAAGAACCTTCATGCTTGAGGCATACTCTTTGCGTCTTTGTTGAAGTTGTGGTAGATTTTTTTAAAAAACAATCACAATATAGTTTGCTATACTTTAAGTTTTTAACATCTCCACTGGGGAAAAATTGAAGGAGCTAAGTAAATTAGCTCATTGGATCATGAATTTATAGAAAAAAATTAATATTGCCCTTTGTCGTTTCTGTTAGGAGTGTCACAGGTCAAAGCAGAGACAAGAGGCATGGAGAAGGAGCAGTGTGAGGGCCTCTCCGGGTCATTTCTCTGTCTGGCTTCTGATGCTATCTGCCCAACACAGTTTCTGAAAACATCAGAAACTCCCCAGTTTTGCCCAACATGCTTCCCCTACCTTGCACCTCTTAGTGCAGAGACATGTTCTGTGAGAATCCGCCTGGTAAGACAGACAACATGGAGAGGAAGATCTCAGAGACCTGGCTTCCTTTCCTGCCCTTCCCTCGCAGACAGAGTTTTACTTTGTGAAGTCTCCAGTTTCAGAATGAGAAACCTCAGTTTAGCAACCAGGCCTATCACTGTAGGGATGAGAAAAGTGAAGTCCAGATAGGTGAAGCAACTTGTCCCAGGTCAACACAGCATGTCAGAGAAGCTGAGGCCAGCCAGTCTCCTGGGTTCTCCACCATGTTCTTCCTACTGCCCCTCTGCGGCTTCCATTTATAAAGAGAGGATTGCTTCTCCTCACTCCTCTCGCACACTCTTGGGGCTATTTCAGTGAATTGTGTCTACCTTTTTATATTTCCCATTTAAAAGAAAACCCACTCTATGGCATAATGGTTTCCAGTGTCCTGCTGTTTGGAAGAATGTTTTACCTGCCTGTCAGTGCTGAGCTTTGAGCTCCTTGAAGAAGGACATTCCCGTGGCTGTGGCCCATCCAGGCAGAACCAGCCTAGCTGGCCAAGTGGTTTCTCTGCATCGTTTGGCTGTCAGATAAGGGCCACCTGCTTATTGATTGGCACAGTGACGCTTAAGTCCAAACATCCTCCCTAATGACACAGAACTTCATATTAAAGGATGTCAGGGAATTGATTTTGCTCTTCTTTAGGAACAAAAGATGTCAGAAGTTAGAAGGAACTGAACAGTCAGGAAAACGTAAGTCTCTATACCTTCCCATCACCCCATCCCCGACCCACAAGCCGTGATCGGCCAGTGGAAGATAAATCTAACCAATCCCATGGGACAAAGGGAGAGAGCCCTGCACAGCAAGACAGCAGCAGTCATTGGGCAGAAATAAATCATGAGATGGTTGAGAATCTGATTATCTGGATCAATTTCTCTGCATCCTCCTCTGCCCTTTTAGGCCTGTGCTAAACTTTCCCTTCGATGCAAATGGTATTAAGTGCCTTGTGTCTGAAAAGGTTGTTGGCAGGCTTTGGTTGAGAACACAAAGATGAATCTTTGTTCTCTTGTCTATAAAATGGGGATATAATAATCTACCTCCTGTGAGAATTCAATAATTTTATAAGATAAAGCTCTTAGAGCAGTGCCTGGCCCAGAGTGGATACTCAACTAATGTTAACTAAGAAAATGAAAATGAAAATCCAGGAATAGTCTCTGCCTGCAAAATGTTTTGAATGCAAGGAGGGAGATGAGACGCTGTGTATATATGCCTCTGTTCTGTATTTTTAATCAACTACTAAGGCCATAGAGAACAAAGAGTTACCCCTTTTTAAGGTAAAATAAATTATACTCATTGTCCAGCAAGGAAGAAATGAATTGAAAATCCTAGAGGCAGAAAAGTGCAGAGTTTGGAGACTACCAGGTGGCACCGAGACTAAAAGCTTTATTTGCCATGTTGAGCTCAAGATTTAATGGGTTGTATAGTGTAAGGGGCTAACTCCAGGCTCTGCTGGAACTCACTCTGGGATCCACAGCAAACAAAGCACTAACCTTGGCATATGGCGCTGCGAGAAGTTTCCTAGGATCAGCCAGGCTCTGGGCCACTCACTGGGTTCATGCCTCTGAACATTACCTTCCAGGAGCTGCCCCCATTGCTGAACCTAATACGCTACTCAGAGAAGTTTTGTAACCAAGGTTTTCTAAAAGTCTGAGAAATAGAAGATGAACTTTAGATTTGGTAAACAGGGGCTGTACATTGGAGTCAGGTAGAGGTGAGTAGGAATCCTGGCCTTGCCACTTACTAGCTGTTTGACCTTGGATAAATTGCTTAACCTTTCTAAGCCTCAATTTCAATGTCTTTATTAAATAACTTTTATGACCGGGAAATCAATTAAATAATTTATTTAAAATACTTAGGGCAGTATTGATCATGAAATAGATGTTCTGAAAATACTTATAATGATTTTGATCAGTTCCTGAGAGCCCACTTGTAATTTTCATTGGGTCTTTACTCTTGGGACTTCTCCAGAAACCATGACAAGGAATTTTAGAGAGTATTACCCGATATTGTAGTGGACTGTGCTCAAGAATCAAATACAACAATGTCAAAAATTTGTCTGACACAACAAAGAAATGGACTACCTGAAATAGTATATAGAGTCCCTAAGAGTTTTAAAATAGATGGTGGATGGTAATAAATTGAATGTCTGCGTTCTTAGAAAGGGTGATTCAGAGATACCCCAATTCTAAGAGTCACTGACACTGAATGTCAAGTATTTTTTGTGGCTTCAGAAATTTCTGATAAATGCATTTTTTCAGAGCCTTGTTGTATCATAACTTTGCTGTAGAGCAAACCACTTCAAACTTAGTGATCTATAAAAATAAACATTTACGGCCGGGCGCGGTGGCTCACGCCTGTAATCCCAGCACTTTGGGAGGCCGAGGTGGGCAGATCACAAGGTCAGGAGATTGAGACCATCCTGGCTAACACGGTGAAACCTGTCTCTACTAAAAATACAAAAAATTAGCCAGGCGTGGTGGCAGGCGCCTGTAGTCCCCAGCTACTCGGGAAGCTGAGGCAGGAGAATGGCATGAACCTGGGAGGTGGAGCTTGCAGTGAGCCGAGATCACGCCACTGCACTCCAGCCTGGGCGAAGAGTGAGACTCCGTCTCAAAAAATATATATAAAATAAAAAATAAATAAACTTTTATTGCTTGCTCATGAGTCTGTAGGCCAGCTGAGGTTTGGCTGATCTAGCAATGGGTTCGGTACCATTTGCTCCAGATGTCTCTCATCTTCCTTGAAATAACAACTATCTGAGGCATGTTCTTCTCATGGTAAGAGGGCAAGAGAAGGGAGTAACTACAGCCATGCAGGTACATAGCAAGTCCCTGTTCATATCACATTCAATAGCACCCCAGTAGCCAGGCAAATCATATGGCCAAACCCAAAAGGGAAAAGGTAGACGCTGCTCACTATGGGGCCAAGGCAAGTATTCAGGTGTATATTAATACCATGGGGGAGTCAGGAACTGGGGGGCAATAATTCCTTCTTCCACACCTGTGATGTTGCAGACTATTGCTGGAGTGTAGTCTTCTTTCTGTTAGTTGAGGGGATTGTTTTTTTGATCTAGCTGTAACCCCTGATGAGTGATGTACCTCTTAGTAAATTGTGGGCCAACATAAGGAGATAGGACCTCTTTAGTAAATGAGCCTTCTAAGATTCAGTCGTGTGGCGAAATAACTAAACTGAGTGGAGGACAAAGAAGTCACAGAACCAGTCCTTCAAATCCAGCCCGCAGCAGCAGAGGTGTAAACAATTACTATCTAATGTCCACTCAGGGGTCTACCTGAATTGAATTGTTGGTTTCCTTCCAATTCTCAATGATTTTCTGGCCATTTTCATAGAAACCATCAATGTAACTGATACTTCTGGTTTCAAATAATATGCTAGATCAAAAGCATAAATTACCTTGAAAATGTGACCATTTTTCTAGCTCTCCTTGGCTATCAATAAATAATACTCAAATTGCTCTAAATTGTTGGATTGAGTTTAGGAGACAAAGGCCAGCAGTAACTGAGATGATTAACATGAATTGGGATAAAACTCCCTCTTCAGTTTTCATCTAACAGAATGCAGGTCTTCAGAGAATGACTGTCTTTTCTAGCATAACACTCGTCTACCTCCTGAAGGGCTGGGAGCTTAGAATTCTTTCTCACCCTCAGTACTTCTTAGAGAAACCCAGAAGAGTCCAGTGAGAATGGTTTCCCTGTTTGGCTGATTTTCTGGGAGGCAGAATGGCTCAGGGGTTAGACGCCATTCTGGGATCTATGGCTGGATTCAAACTTGGCTGCACACCTGGGTAGCTGTGTGACCCTGCGAAAGTTGCAAAGGTTGCTTAACCTCTGCAGTTGTCCCTGATGTTGATCACAGATCTTCAGTTCCCCTTTCCTCCTGGCACCCAGAGGATTGAGTCCCTGGCTCCTTTGTGGTTGGGTGGTGCTATGTGACCAGTTCTGGCCAAGGATTGTGAGCAAACATGCTCTATGTAACTTCTGGATTACACTATTTAATACCCAGTGAGAAACTCTCCAGAATTCTCTCTTGTCCCCCTGGCACATTGACCAGCAACATGCAAAGTGATGTAACTCCAGTGAGTAGGGTTCCCTTGTTGACCTACACTAGACATGTAGCATGACAGAGAAATAACCTTTATGCTAAGCCACTGACATTTGGGGGGTTATTTGCTGCCATAACTTAATCCACCCTACCCTGATTGATGCACCTCACTAAATCTTTGTTTCTTTATATGAAAAAATAGAGATAATAGTAGAATCTATTTCATCAAGTAATTATGAGGACTAAACAGGATAATGTGTGTATAATACTTAGAATAGTACCTAGCACATAATAAATTTTTAATATATTTTAGCTATTTATGATGATGATGATGATGTTATGCCGTGCTCTAACTTTGCCTCTAACAAGTTATCTATTTCTATCAAGTTATTAGTCATGTGTCTTCAAGAAAATCACTTATCATCAAGTTGCAATCATAGTATGTTAGAATAAATGAGCTGTAAGACTAATTTCTAGCCTTATGATGTGAGCCTCTATTAAGAACTCACTCAGAGACTCCATCCTGGTGTTTCAAAGATATTTCTATTGGTTAGGAAAATAAAACGTGATAATACTAAACATTATTTTCTCCCCTTCAGTTGCTCTCCCTTCCCCAAACAAAAAGATGTATCCTTATTACAGAATTCTTTCTGTATCCTGTTCTGAAGATTTCTGCTCAGGAAATTACTCTGGCTCGTAAATTATTAGCTACAAATTGGTTTTCCGGTTTAGGCACCTACACCCTCATCAGTCCATCCCCATTCTCTGTTCTGTTTTCACCAGTAGGATGTCAACAGTCCACTGTGATCTTTTTTCCTGATAGCATGGTCTTACCAAAAGGAGAAGTTCCTGTCCTTGACCACCTTAGTCCAGGCTAAAATAGCTATCCACACACCACCACTCATGACCACTGAGACCTGTTTTCCAACTTCTTCAGATAAGAGCTTTCCATATCTGGTTTTTCTCTCATGTTACTCTAGATGTATCCTTCTCTAGTCCCAAAGGTAGCCCTGTCTGCAATTCCCAATAGCAGCATGTTAATCTATGTTAACATATTATATTGAACCATAAGAAATTGCCTTTGTGGAAGGGGTGGGGGTTGAATATAGAAATTTCATATGGTTCAACCTATACGTAAACCCAATTTGGAAAAGAAGGAGACTGTGATCATATACCTATTAAATTACATGTTGGATCCCATCAAGAATCCTAATGTATTTCTTCCTCCATACCTTGTTGAACTGGGATCTTTTTCCAGGACATGACTTATGCTCTATATATAACCTTCAGACCTCCCTATACCCAGCGCTTGGTAGATAGCAGATACTGATGCTGTATTTATTGACCAACTAGATGGGAGCTTTTTGTGATATCTATTGTTGACATCCATGTTTACACATTTGGGCTGTTTAAAAAGGTACCATTTATAATTTACATTATGGGAGAAAATAACACTTCTTTTCTTTAACCTCTTTCAGATTGAAGACATCATTACAAAGATGCAAGATGACAAGACAGGGGGTGTGCCCATCAGAACAGTCAAGAGCTTTCTCTCCAAAATCCCCAGTGTCGTCACAGGTAACACCCTCCTTGCAAGGTGTTGGTAACAGTCAGAACTACCAAAGAGTTATAAGTCTAGATTGCGGCCTGAGGGGTGTCTGAAGATCTGTGAACAGTAAAAATGAAACATTCAGTGTGTTTCTTGACTCAGGTCCCATCCTAGTCTTAGTTTCCAGGAAGAAGCTACTTGTTGCCCATCATTAAGAATGACCTTACCATGACCAGCCCTTCAAGTGCATGTAGATTGAGGCCGCTGGGAATAAATAAACCCATTAATAAAGTGGCCCATCAGCAGCTTTGCCTGTGGGATACACACAAGCACAGAAATATTAAAGAAATTAAGTTTAAACAGGTTTTTAAGAAAGTGTTATATTCAAATTCTACAAAATGCTTTTATTTTCAGTTTTTTAACTCAGTGTACTTGACCTCCTGAAAGAGAGGTTTTAAACTATTTTTCTTCATTCCTTTTATTGTGCTTTGTGTGCTCATCTTTCTTTTAAAATATTTTATTGTGAAATATATTAAAACACATGGGTAGTTCAAAAATAATAAAACACAGTACATGTACCTACCATCCTGCCTTATAAAGAACGTTATTATCAATATCTTAGAGCCCCCTTGGGTACCTACTGTATTGCATCCACTTCCCTAAACACTATCTGCTTGTATACTAATCAATTCATTGTTTTTCTTCATAGTTTTACTACCTAGGTATGTATCTTTTGCTATCCAAACAAGTAACCAAATAAATTAAGATAACATTTTAGATGATTCTCTTAATCTGCCTATATGCTTTTCAAAATTCAGGAACCAAAGGACTTAGTTTTCACTATATACCTTTTAGAATGGCTAAAAATAAAAATATTGACGGTACCAAGTGGTGGTGAGCATGTGAAGCAACTGGAACTCTCACATATTGGTGATATGAATGGAAAATTGTGCAGCCACTTTGGGAACTAGTTTGGCAGTTTCTTACACAGTTAAACAATGCTTACCATATGAACCAGCAATCCCACTCCTGGGTATTCACCCAAGAGCAATGAAAACTTGTGTTTATACAAAAACTTGTATGTAAGGGTTTATAGCAACTTTTTTTGAAGTATACTGAAGAATATAGCAACTTTATTCATCATCTCCAAAGACTGGAAACAACCCAAATGTCCTTCAGTGAACGGGTAAATGGATAAACAAACTGTAGTCTCTCCACACTCAGCAACAAAAACCAGGGAACTATTGATACTGGTAGCAACTTGGATTAATCTCTAGGTCATTTTTCTGAGTGAAAGAAGCAGTCTCAAAGGTTACATGCTATGTGATTTCAGGTATACAGCATTGTATACATCACAAAACCGTAGTGATAAAGATTAGATCAGTGGTTTCCAGCAACTGGCATTTGCAGGGCGAGTGTGACTGCAAAAGACAACAGGAGGGAGTTTTATGAGATGATGATGATGAACAGATGAACAGTTCTGTATACTGATTGTGGTGATGGTAACATGACTCTATACATAGGCCAAAATTCATGGAACAGGCCAGGCATGATGGCTCATGCCTGTAATCCCAGCACTTTAGGAGGCTGAGGTAGGGGGATCACCTGAGGTCAGGGGGTTGAGACCACCTTGGCCAACATGGCAAAACCCCATCTTTACTAAAAAATACAAAAATTAGCCGGGCGTAGTGGTGCGTGCCTGTAGTCCCAGCTACTTGGGAGACTGAGGCAGGAGAATCACTTGAACCTGGGAGGTAGAGGTTGCAGTGAGCTGAGATCGTGCCACTGCACTCCAGCCTGGGTAACAGAGTGAGACTCTGTCTCAACAACAACAACAACAACAACAAAATTCATGGAACAGCACACACACACACGCACACACAGGGTCAATATTACTGTATATTAACTTAAAAAATAAGTAGACCCAGTTGAAGTAAGTATCCCAGCTCATTATTGAGACTGTCACTGTTTGAACTCAGGTACTGTCTTACTCAGCTCAGGCTGCTAGAACAAAGCACCCTACACTGGGTGGCTTATAAAGAACAGAAATTCATGTCTCACAGTTCTGGAGGCTGGAAGTCTGAGATCAGGTACCATCATAGGTTCTGGTAAGAGCCCATTCCAGGTTGTAGACTGCTGACTTCTTCTTGTATCCTTGTTTGGTGGAAAGAAAGCTAGATAGGGGGCCGGGTGCCGTGACTCATGCCTATAATCCCAGCACTTTGGGAGGCTGAGGTGGGTGGATCACCTGAGGTCAGGAGTTTGAGAGCAGCCTGGCCAACATGGCGAAACCCTGTCTCTACTAAAAATACAAAAAAAAAAAAAAATAGCTGGCTGTGGTGGCACGTGTTTGTAGTCCCAGCTACTTGGGAGGCTGAGGCAGGAAAATCACTTGAACTGTGGAGGTTGCAGTGAGCAGAGGTCACACCACTGCACTCCAGCATGGGCGACAGAGTGAGACTCCATCTCAAAAAAAAAGTAAGCTAAATAGCTCTCTGGCCTCTCTGTAAAGGGTAATAATTCCATTTGTGAGGGGCCCTCCTTCATAAACTCCCCCAAAGGACTCCTAATGCCATCATGTTGGGGATTAGATTTCAACATATGAATTTGGAGGAGACACGTTCAGTCCAAAATAGAGCCCAGATAGATTTGGGTAATGAAGGATACTTGTATTGTTAGTGTTCTCTAATTTTAAAATTTACGTAAATGAAATTTTACTATATATATTATTCATGTATAATATATAGTATAATATAGACTATGTATGTAATTTTACTATATTATTTTTCACATTCCTGGATTTTGTTCAATGATGTTTAAGATGTTTGTATCTATTTCACGGGCCACACTGATCTGTTGTTTTTCTTACCATTGTTGCTGGTTTGGGTATCAAATTTAGGCTAGCCTCATAAATGAGCCATGAAGTATCTCTCTTTTCTTGATATCCTGCTTTTCTTTGGAAAATAATTGTCCCTTTAATCCAGGTTTTAAGTATGTAATTTCAATTATTTTTTATTTTTAAAATTTCCTCTGGTTCTTTTTTTTTTTAGACGGAGTCTTGCTCTTGTCACCCAGGCTGGAGTGCAGTGGCATGATCTCAGCTCACTGAAACCCCTACCTCCTGGGTTCAAGCGATTCTCCTGTCTCAGCCTCCTGAGTAGCTGGGATTACAGGCGTCTGCCACCACACCTGGCTAATTTTTTGTATTTTTAGTAGAGACAGGGTTTCACCATGTTGCCCAGGCTGGTCTCGAACTCTTGACCTTAGGTGATCCGCCCACCTTGGCCTCCCAAAGTACTCTGGTTCTTTTTACAATATACTTGGTCATTCATTTTTTTAAATTTATTCATTTAGATATTTATTGAGTGTTCACTATTTTCTAAGCATTGTTAAGGACTTGAGATTCAGAAGTAAATGAAACAGATAAAAAGTTCTACCCTCATGGAATTTATATTCTAGTAGAGGAGGAAATAAGTAAGGAAAACTTACAGAATTTTAGATTGTGATAAAGGCCAAGGAGAAAAATAAAATACACAAAAGGATGGGAAGTGTTGGAGTGTTGCAGCTTTGGAATAGGTGCTCAAGAAAGAGCTCCTCAAGAAGATGACATTTGAGTAAAGACGGAAAGGAGATGAGAGATTGAATCATATGGATATTGAGGGAAAGAGCATGCCAGACAGCCAGAGCTCAGTGCCCAAGGCAGGAGAGTTCCTGGAACATTGAATATCTGTGAGGAGGAGCCAGGGCAGCTATAGTAGAGTCAAGAAAATAAGGAGAGTGGGGATGAAGCCACGTGAGAATGGTGAGCTTGATCACTTAGCCTCTTATCACTGCAGGATTTTGCACATGGCCTGACATGCTCTGACTTACCTTTCAATGAGATCACTCTATTATATTCAGAATTCCCTGGGGGATTGAGGGGTTAGTTGCCAGATAGGAGGCTATTATTAAAATGGTGCCTCAGACTAGGTGATATGGTTTCACTCTGTGTCCCTACCCAAATCGCATCTCAAATTATAATCCCCACATGGCAAGGGAGGGACCTGGTGGTAGGTGATTAGCTCATGGGGAAGGTTCTCCCATGCTGTTCTCATAATAGCGAGTGAGTTCTCACAAGATCTGATGGTTTAAAAGTGTGGCACTTTCCCTTGCTCTCTCTCTCTCCTGCCGCCATGTAAGACATGCCTTTTTTCCCCTTTACCTTCTGCCAGGATTGTAAGTTTCCTGAGGCCTCCGCAGCCATGTAATTAACTGTGAGTCAATTAAGCTTCCTTCCTTTATAAATTACCCAGTCTCAGATCGTTCTTTATAACAGTGTGAAAATGGACTAATACACTAAGCTATCAGCACTGGAGATGTGTGAAGTAGTCAGATTCGGATTCAAGTCTGAAGGTAGATGATATGGTTTGGCCAAGTCCCCACCCAAATCTAATCTTGAATTATATAATAGTTCCCATAATTCCCACATATCATGGAAGGGACCCGGTGGGAGGTAATTGAATCATGGGGGCAGTTACCTCTATGCTGTTCTCATGATAGTGAGTGAGTTCTAATGAGATCTGATGATTTCATAAGGGGCTTTCCCCTGTCTTTGCTCTGCACTTCTCCTTGCTGCTTCCATGTGAAGACAATGTATTTGCTTCACTTTCTGCCATGATTGTAAGTTTCCTCAGCCATGCTGAACTGTGAGTCAATTAAACATCTGTCCTTTATAAATTACCCAATCTTGGGTATGTCTTTATTAGCAGCATGAGAATGGACTAATACCGTAAATTGTTACTAGGTAGTGGGGCACTGCTGTAAAGATACTTGAAAATGTGGAAGCAGCCAGGCGCGGTGGCTCATGCCTGTAATCCCAGCACTTTGGGAGGCCATGGCAGATGGATCATTTGAGGTCGGGAGTTCAAGACCAGCCTGGCCAACATGGTGAAGCCCTGTCTCTACTAAAAGTACAAAAATTAGCTCAGTGGTAGTGGCACGCACCTGTAATCCCAGCTACTTGGGAGGCTGAGGCAGGAGAATCACTTGAGCCCAGGCAGCAGAGGTTGTGGTGAGCTGAGATCACACCACTGCATTCCAGTCTGTGAGACCCTGTCTCAGAAAAAAAAAAAATAGAAAATATGGAAGTGACTTTGGAACATGGGTGACAGGCAGAGGAAGGAACAGTTTGAAGGGCTCAGAAGAAGACAAGAATATAGGGGAAAGTTTGGAACTTCCTAGAGACTTGGAGGGCTTAGAAGACAGGAAGATGTGGGAAAGTTTAGAACTTCCTAGAGACCTGTTGAATGACTTTGACCAAAATACTGATAGTGATATGGACAATAAAGTCCAGGCTGAGGTAGTCTCAGATGGAGATGAGAAACTTGTTAGGAACTGGAGCAAAGATAACCCTCGTTATGCTGTAGCAAAGTCAGGTGGCATTTTGGCCCTGCCCTAGAGATTTGTGAAACTTTGAACTTGAGAGAGATGATTTAGGATATCTGGCAGAAAGACATTTCTAAGTGCAGAGTGTTCAAGAGGTGACATTTGACATCTCTGGACACAAGACAGCATAAAAGTTTGGAAAATTTGCAGCCTGACGAACCAGTAGAAAAGAAAAACCCATTTTCTGGGGAGAAATTCAAGCTGGCTGCAGAAATTTGCATAAGTAAGCAGGAACCAAATGTTAATTGCCAAGACAGTGGGGAAAATGTCTCCAGGGCATGTCACAGACCTTCAAGGCAGCACCTCCCACCACAGGCCCAGAGGCCTAAGAGGAAAAAATGTTTATTTTTCCTCTTAGGTCCAGGGCCCCACTGCTGTGTGCAGCCTAGGGACTTAGTGCCCTGTGTCCCAGCTGCTCCAGCTATAGTTAAAAGGGGTCAAGGTACAGCTCGGGCCATGGCTTCAGAGGGTGCAAGCCTCCAGCCTTGGCAGCTTCCACATGGTGTTTGTCTTCTGGGTGTGCAGAAGACAAGAACTGAGGTTTGGGAACCTCCATCTTGATTTCAAAGGATGTATAGAAACACCTGGATGTCCAGGCAGAGGTGTGCTGCAGGGGCAGAGCCCTCATGGAGAGCCTCTGCTAGAACAGTGCAGAAGGGAAATGTGGGGTTGGAGCCCCCACACAGAGTCCCCACTGGGGCACTGCCTAGAGGAGCTGTAAGAAGAGGGCCACTGTCCTCCAGACCCCAGAATGGTAGGTCCACCCCCAGCTTGCACTGTGCAACTGGAAAAGCTGCAGACACTAAACACCAGCTGTGCAAGCAGCCAGGAAGGAGGCTGTACCCTGCAAAGCTACAGGGTCAGAGCTGCCCAAGATAGTGGGAGCCCACCTCTTGCATCAGCATAACATGGATGTGAGACATGAAGTAAAAGGAGATTATTTCATAACTTTAAGATTTAATTAGTGACCTGTTGGATTTCAGACTTGCATGGGGCCTGTAGCCCCTTTGTTTTGGTGAATTTCTCCCATTTAGAACAGGTATATTTACCCAATGCCTGTACCCACATTGCATTTAGGAAGTAACTAGCTTGCTTTTGATTTTACACGCTCATAGGTGGAAGGCACTTGCTTAGTCTCAGATGAGATTTTGGACTTGGACTTTTGGGTTAATGCTGGAATGAATTAAGATTTTGGGGGACTGTTGGGAAGGCATCATTGTGTTTTGAAATGTGAGGATATGAGATTTGGGAGGGGCTGGGGTAGAATGATATGGTTTGGACATGTCCCCACCCAAATCTCATCTTGAATTGTAATTCCCATAGTCCCCATGAGTCTTGAGAAGGATGCAGTGGGAGGTAATTGAATCACGGGTTGGTTACCTCCATGCTTTCCTCATGATAGTGAGTGAGTTCTCATGAGATCTGATAGTTTTATAAGGGGCTTTTCCTCTACCTCACTCTTCACATCTCCTTGCTGCTGCCATGTGAAGAAGGATGTGTTTGCTTTCCTTTCTGCCATGATTGTAAGTTTCCTGAGGCCTTTCCAGCCATGCTGTACTGTCTGTCAATTAAACCTCTTTTCTTTATTTCCCAGTTTCATGTATGTCTTTATTAGCAGCGTGAGAACAGACTAATAGAGTAGAACAGATATTATTAGCGGATAGATCAGATATGGAATGTGAGAGGAAAAAAAGGAATTAGCCATGATCCACACTTTTTGGCTTCAGCAACTGGAAAAATGGAGTTGCTATTAATTTCAATGAGGAATACTATGATAGGGGTGCCAGGGGTTGGGGTGGGGGGCAGTTGTTAGCTGAAGGGTAAGAAATCAAAACACAAATTTTAGGTCAAGTTTTAGCGACCTATTAGACATTCAGTTGGAGATGACAAGTAAGTATTCCAGTATGTGGATTTGGATTTTAAGGGAGTGTCTGTGCTGGGTTCATAAGCCATCAGCATGTAGACAGTATTTAGAGCCATAGGAATAATGAGGTCACCAAGGGAGTGAGTGTAGATAGAACACACAGTCCATTCCTAAAACACAGGGTACTCCAATCTATAGATGTGAGGGAGAGAATAAGAAAACAGCAAAAGAAATAGAACAAGTGGCTGGAGACAAGGAGGAAAAATCAAGAGGATATAATTTCTTGGACACCAATTTTTCTAGAAAGTGTTTTAAGGAAGAGTAGAGTGACCTACTATAGCTGTGCTGAGAAGCTAAGGGCTGAGAATTGATCATTGCCTTTAGCAATGCTGAATTCATTGCTGACCTTGGTAAGTGCACATTCTGTGAAACATTGGGAGCAAAAATCTTATTGGGTGTGTTCCAACCTGAGATGAGGAGAGTGATTCGAGGTGCGAAGACAGTTAATCTTGGAAGGAGTTTCCCTTGTAAAATGAAGAAATGCAGTCATATCTAGAGGGGTACGTTAGGTCAGAACAGGTAGATTTTTAATTTAATAAAAAGATAATATGTTTGTATTATAGAAATGACTCAGTGGGGGTGGGGGAGATGATGTAGGAGAATGGGAAAACTTCAAGGAGTTATATCAAAGAATAGGTAAGAGAGGATTGAATTTAACATGCATATTGGTGAGTAGTTTCCGCTAGAAACACATACAATTTATTCATAGAAAGAAGAAAGGAGGCGGCCGGGCACAGTGGCTCATGCCTCTAATCCCAGCACTTTGGGAGGCTGAGGTAGGCAGATCACAAGGTCAGGAAATCAAGACCATCCTGGCTAACACGGTGAAACCCCGTCTCTACTAAAAATACAAAAAAATTAGCTTGGTGTGGTGGCGGGCACCTGTAGTCCCAGCTACTTGGGAAGCTGAGGCAGGAGAATGGCATGAACCCAGGAGGCAGAGCTTGCAGTGAGCCAAGATCACGCCACTGCACTCCAGCCTGGGCGACAGAGTGAGACTCTGTCTCAAACAAACAGACAAAACAAAACAAAAAAAGAAGAAAGGAGGCATAATAGATGCACAGAGGTACAAATAAGTGGGCAGATGTGATGGGAGGTGGTGGAAGCTTATAGATCTTCTCATTGTCTCTATGTTCCTAGTAATCTGGAAACGAAAAATGGTAGAGATTTTGCAAGTTCAAGGAGAGATCATAAGTTATAAATTAGTCAACTAGGAAAGTAGAGATTGACTGGACTAGGGAAGTAGAACTTTGATTGTGACTGATATGGTTTGGCTCTGTGTCCCCACTCTGATTTCATCTCAAATTGTAATCCCCATAATCCGCACATGTCGAGGGAGACACCTGGTAAGAGGTGATTGGATCATGGGGGTGGTTTCCTCCATGCTATTCTCATGATAGTGAGCAAGCTCTCACGAGGTCTGATGGTTTTTATAAGTGTTTGACAGTGTTTCTTCTTCACAGACTCTCTTGCCTGCTGCCATTTAAGACATGCCTGCTTCCCTTTTCGCCATGATTGTAAGTTTCCTGAGGTCTCCCTAGCCATACGGAACTGTGATTCAATCAAACCTCTTTTTTTTTTTTCATAAATTACCCAGTCTTGGGTATATCTTTATAGCAGTGTGAGAATGTACTAATACAGTGACCTTCTTAGGATGATTAATATTTTTGAATTTAAAGACAGATAATTTTTTCCCCATCCACATTTAGCTCTGTGGATTTGGGCATGCCTCAGGTAGAAAGTGGACTTAATTGATGTTATAGCAAGTTTGAGGGTATAATAGATCAAGACAGAGGCACAGTAACTAAAATGATTGGCCGTTACATTTAATTGAGTAAGGATGAAAACAAGAACATGAGATGGATGAGGAACCATGAAAAGTAGTAATTACAACAAATTGTAAGTCAAGTGGCAAAGAAATTTTGGAGTTTTCAGAGGCAAGAGTAAGAGAGCTGAAAATATAGTAGATGGTGATTAGATGGTGGCATGTTTGAAATTGAGATTCTGGAAAGATTGTGATTATTGGCAGGGACAATAATATAAGGTATAACCATAGGAACAAGGGATTGAAATGGGATAAAGTGTAAGATTTTTGGAGGAGAGGAGGTTAAGGAACTGAGAGGCCATGATACTGGAAGACTGAGCTGTGTGAATATTGAAATCACTACTGGGGGAGTGTTAGAGAAGGTGGTTGTGAGTTAAAATCTTTATGGAATGAGAAGCAAAGGACCAGGGATCAGCAGATGACTTTCACAATAAGAGGTACAGGTGGTTTAATCAGATGGTATGGGAGTCAAAGCTGAGTGTGTTTTAGAGAAGAGGGAGGGGATGAAGGTGATCTGAAAGCAGCAGTTAGTAGCAGGACAGTCACTTATCTACCTGTAAACCCCATGGTATATAAAGTGTGGGAGGGAAAATAGCCACCACCTAAGAGGGCTGCAGGGAAGCAGGACCACTGGGGAAGAATGAGAAGATGAAAGGAATATTAACTGATTTTATTTATGATTCATCATGAGTCCAAGAGGGCGAGTGGAAGGGTTTCAGGAGGAGATGGTGAGTTTATGACTTGAGTAATAAATGCCTGCTGTTGCTATGTGCCAGGCTCTAGAGTAGTCACAGATGATATAAAGATGAACAAAGACTTGACCCCTGCTCTTAAAAAGCTATTAATCTAGTGAGAGAAACAGACACAGGTAGATCAATGATTTATATGAGCTATGTGCTGTAATAGAAGAATGGACAAAATGCCGTTTGAGTCCAGGAGAGAGAATCATGATTTTTATTGGGTATGTCTAGAATATTTCTCTGAGAAGGTATATCAGTTATCTATTTCTGTATAACAAACCCACAAACTATAATTGCTTACAACTACAGTGATTTATTGTTTCTTATGATTATGATTCCATGAACCGGCAATCTGGGCAGTTCTGCTGGTCTCAGCCATGAGGCCATAGTCATCTGATGGCTCATCTGAGGCTGGAGGGTCTACAGTGGCCTCACTCATTTGTTTGGCCTTGGTGCTTACTCTTAAACTCTTAACTGGGGTCTCAGTTCTTCTCCATGTCACCTTGTATCTGCCAATAGGTTAGATTGGGCTTCTTCACAGCCTCTTGGTCTTAGGGTTCCAAGCAGGACAGGATAAAAACTGCAAGACCTCTTAGGGCCTAGGCTCCAGAACTCATACAATGTCAAGTGAGCCACGTCACGTTCTTCAAGGCAAATCACAAGGCAAAGTCTGGATTGAAGAGGATGGAGAAACCAACTCCACCTCCTGGTGTAGGAGTGGCAACATCATGTTGACATTGGGAGACACGATTCATTGGAGGGCATTACCATAACAATCTACCACAGACAATAATTTAGAACCAGACCTTAAATATAAGTGGAAACCCAGGAAAAGTCATTCCACGTAGAGAAAATAGAATTTTCATAGCCTCAAATACATGACAAACATGCCAGGTTTCAGTAAGTATAAGCTTGTTTGTGTGGTTGGAGTTTAAAACACATTTATGTGTGTATGTGTTTGAGAAGAGGAGCATATTGGCAGAACAGCCACAGGAATGAAAAGGATACAAGAATTACACCTAATAATATATTATAAAGGAAAGCTGACTTGTAGACTTTGTTCCAAAGGTGGGGCTACTTTTATCTCAAAGGTAACCCATCTACCCTGCTCAGATGGACTGCCGTCAGAGGTTTTAAATATGAGGGAAATCACATCCATGAAGTGGATGGAAGTTTAAGCAGGAAGAAATGAGGAGTGTGGAGACTAGTTATGGAGTCTAGATGAGGGAATGTATGTGAGAAATAAGGCCATATTAACGACAACCACAGCATCAACTGAAACCATGGCTGTACAGCCATGCATCATTAAATACTTATAAAAACCCCATGAGATAGAAACCATTATTATCTCTACCAAGTAATGGAGGAAACTGCTAATTCAAGAGTAACTTTTCCAAGGTCACACTGCTAGTAAATAGCAGGATCTGTTCCTCTGGGCCACCCGTGTAAGGATGGTAGCAGTAGGGTTCAAAAGATCAGAGGAAACAGTAGAAGGTATGATTGACACAACCTGCTGACTTGAAATAGAGCAGAGGGTAACTCATCCAAAATGGATACACCTTAATATCATGGATTGAATACATTAATTTAACTTTTTCTCTTCTGAAACCCCACAAAAATTATAGTAAAAGATTTTTATTTTAAAAGCATGATCTAAAAGTTGGAGGCCTCTATTACAGTGATCTACCATGGGAAATAAACACCCTTAAAAATCTTGAAAAGATAGTCCAGTACAAACGGCAGTCAGTGCCTCACTCTCAAGATGTGCAGATGTGTGAAAGAGTCATGGAGAATAGTCTTCCAACACAGGAGACAATAGCAACAAAACTCAAGAATCTGAAAAACAAATGGATGAGTGGTAACTGACAATAGCCCTGAAACAATCTAACCATCACTTGTCAGTGGACAAAGCTAAAAAAAAAAAAAAAAAAAAAAAAAAAAAAAAAAAAAAAAAAAAAAAAAAAAACAACTCTATATTTATATGATGGAGTTCTCAATGGGCTCAGAAACTGGTAACATCAGCAGACTTTTCTATCTAGTTAGAATACATTTTGCCAACACTCTCACCTACTTAACTACTGCACAGACCAATCACTAGTTAGTGTCTATTGTTTAGCAATATCAGATCCTGCACTTGGCCAGCACAGCTCAGGCTGGTGTTGAGGTGGTTCCTAAGACCAGTCAAGCCCCAGGACAGAAGACAAATCTCATGCTTACCTCTAGTTGCTGGCACTAGAGTAGAGAATTACATAGAGAAAAAATCCAGGTCACTGAGACCCATGGGTACCAAACTTAAAGTGGAAACGCATTAATACATGGCCACCCTGTTACTGTGGCAAGAGAAGCTGTATCTACATGGGACAGTAATCAGCCCACACTTCAGCCTTTCCACCAGCTCAGCAGCCTCCATCAGACTTTCTAGCCATTTGAGAAATAGCCAGTTTCCCATCACAAACCAGCAGATACCAGCAGATACTCTAACATTGGAGCTTCCATTTCAACAGCAACAGCTGGGGGAATAACTTTTTCTCTTCTGTATTGGGACCCCAGTTCTTTAATAAAAATTGAAAGTAAAGATGAAAGAATAATGGACATTATAAGGCTGGTTAATCAGCAGTGTCTTTATTTCTTGCACTGCTACATAACGTACTGTCCATACCTACATGTGACTTTGCTAAATAAACAGCAAGTGATTTCAATGGAAGAAGGCAAGAAGATAGAGACCAATGGCACGATGAAGACAGTCTGCTGGTGAAAGCTTCTTTCCAAAGATGATATTGATGAGGAACGCATGAGCATGTCCCAGCGCATCCAAGACTCTGTCACTCTCAGAAGCTCTGGGAAGCTGCTTGTCACCACTTTCTCAGCAACACAGTGAAAGTCAGAGAATAATGTTGATAAAAAGTAGTATCTTGCTGCAAGGCCCATCTCTACGCTGTCAAGTTACCACATTGAGTTGAAAATTTTGCCAACATATCCAGGTCATCCCAAAGGCAAAAAGAGAAGCAACTGTTAATGACCTACACCAAATAAATCAACAAACACATAGCAATATGCGGATGTGTACCTTTGTAGTGGATCAAATGAGCCTGGACAAGAAACTCTAAATGGAAAGTTTTAGAGCATAAAGAGAACATTCTAGAAAAAGAATGTACTTGCCAAAAAAGTCAAAACTGAGATAAAGGAAAAATTGTAGACCTGGGGAATATGAATTTGGAAAAATAATTTATGGGTACTGAGGATAGAGATAACAGGGGAGGTATGGTTATAAGCAGAGCAGAAAATTGATATACAGTTTTCCAGAATTCACAGGTGACATAGAAGGGAACCATTGTACCAAGTGATACAAAAAGATCAGAGTTGAAGAGATGTGATTTCATCCACGAGTCCCTTTAAAGCAGGCTTTGTGGTGTGTTTGTTTACAACCTTCCTAAGGTGTCGATGTCTACCAGTTGGAACAGTGACACAAGAGATGGTAGGCATTTCTTGACCTTCCATCTCACAAATTAAATTTGTTTGGTGAATTCCTGAAGGATCCATACAGAGCCTGGACTGAAAGCACCTGTTTCGATCTTATGTGCTGAAAGCAAAACCTTTTCTCATCAAATGTTTCTCTTCTTTGTCTTTCTGGCTTTCATATGTGTGATCTAACTTCATTGGTTACATCTTTATTAATAATAAATAATAAAAATGTTAATAAATTTAAATAAATACATTGAATAAAAATAACCTATATTCATCTAACCTGTTTTGGGTAAAGGAGGTTCCTATACCCAAGGTAAGGACTTGAGGAAGTTATGGGTTTGGGAGAGAAGACACAAGATCAGTCTTGATTATGCTAAGCTTGAGGTTTTGAAGGGTTATTCGGGTAGCACTGTTTAGGAGAAGCTTGGAAGTGAGGAGCCAAAGTCCTGGAGAACATTTTATGTAAGAGATATGTATGGATTTGGGAGTCATCAGAGTCTGAGTGACCCGGGACTCCAGGGTCATGACTGGGAACTACAATTTTCACATCTTCTTCTATAAGCCATGTATTAGTCTATCTGCTACCCAGCCTTGAGATAACATGCTCACCCACCCCACATCTTCTATGATTTTGAGTTTGAAATTTGCCCACCAATATGTAAGGGAAATTATCTTCCCTGCTCAGATCAGGACAAACTCATAGGTGAATTCACAGGTATTACTGGGATGAAGAGGGAGAAGGAATGCCTGTTGGTTCACCTGTGGGTTTGAAATGTTGGGATTGGGAAGGTTGGCCCAGGGAGTAAATGCACTGAGTTAGGGGATAGATATGTTTGGGAGAAGGCCAAACACAAGAGATAACCATTAGAATATAATCTCTCTCTTAGAAAGTGAAAAATTAAGAGCTGTAAGGGGTGAGGTTTAGCAAATAAATATTTCTGAGCAAAAATAGAGAATTGGAGAGAGAAGGAAATACGGAAGAAAGAAGAACCCAACATCAGATCAAAGTCCAAGGCTCATTGGCTTTTTGCAGGGGAAGTCACATACAAACCATCTCATCTTCCAGAAGCTTAAGATTTCTGAGCAAGGTGCCCACAGAAAGGGTAGTTCAGAGCCACCCTACCAGTCCCTTTTCAGGACCACAGACCAACCTCCTCAGACCCTCTTTGAATAGTAAGTAGGTAACAAAGATGATCACTGGAGCCAAGATGGTGAGTCTTCGGAGTTTCCAACCTCAGCGTGCCAGCTCTATCCATGCCCCACCTGCCCTGCAGGTGATAGACATATCCTGGGCAGAATGCCTGCCAGCCCCAGGAAAGCAGCCAGATTGTGCAGCTTTGCCCAGCTGTCATAGACAGTCGTTCCAGGATAATTCTCCATCACCTGAATGTCATGAAGAATTTTCCAGGGACTTTGGAGATTTATTTCTTCCAGACCACCCTCAGAAACACAAATTCCTAGCATGTAAGAGCCATAAGATACATCTAGTCTCACTTATTCTTGCAGTCAGGAAGATTGAGTACCAGAGACATGATGTAATGTCCTCAAAAATCACAGTTAAGGACAGAACCAAGACTGGAATCTGGATTCCTCACTACCATTGCAAACTGTTCCCATGATCTCATGCACAAAATTATAGACTCTTGGATTGCAGCAGTTTCTTAAAGGTGTTTGATGCATTCTCCCTGAACATGAGAATCACTTGTGTAACTTGTTAAAAATAGATTTCCAGGACATCCCCGTGGGTCTGGACTCAGGATCCTCTATTTTCAGCAGCTTCTCATATTTATCTCCTACAGCCTGTATGAATTTGGGAATGTGTAAGACCCCTACAGAGTGCTCTCTAGCCTCTGTTTTAACAATCTGCAATGATGGATGTCATCTCTCCTTCCATCTTTGGACAACTTTGACCTTGAGAAACTTTTTTTTTTGTAATAAACCTACCAGCCTCCTCTTGCTTCACTGCATTAGTCCCAATTCTACCTCTGTATCACAAAGAATAGAGGAATGGATTTGATTAAAATTATGCCCACCTAGCTCTTCCTTATGAAATTTTCTTGCACAAATAATTTTCAGAAAATATCCAAGGTATATACATGCATTTTTATTTTACTTAACACATTTTTTTATGAATACATTTCTGTCTTTTCATTATCCACAAATTTATTTTTAATAGCTTTATGTTTACCTAAACATTTAAAAGTATTTTTCTTACAGCTTCTTGGCAATACAGTTTGGAGTCTAGGCTCCAAACAGCCTATGTGACCTGGGTTGGTCACTGCGTGACCTTGAGCTAGTCACCAACCTCTTTGGGCCTTAGTTTTCTCATCTGTTAATTGATAGGTTTGGATTAAATGATATTTGTAGTCCATTCTGACTCTGATCTTCTGAGATTCTTCACAGGATATGTATAAAGGCCTGTCTGAAGTTAATTCTTTTCACTTTTTCTCACGATGTTCTAACTGAATCTACCTCTGAGTTAATTTAGGCCACCAGTTTTGTCTTAAGATGTGTGTCTCAGTCTGTCTTCTGCTGTTGTAACAGAATGCCACAGACTGGGCAAAGAAGAGAGAAATGTATTTCTCACAGTTCTAGGGTCTGGGAAGTCCAAAAGCATGGTGCCAGCATCTAATGAGGGATATCCCATGGCAGTAGGCAGAAAATGGAAGGTGGAAGCATGTGTGTGAACTGGGGATGAGGGGTGCGAACTCAGCCTTTTTATTGGGAACCCACTCCTTGGATAGCTAACCCACTCCTAGGATAACTGCATTAATTCATTCTGTAGTTAATGCTTCTCACTTTTTCTCAAGATGTTCTAACTGAATCTACCTCATGGAACCCTCATGATCTAGTCATTCATTAATGATCCCATCTGTTAATATTGTTACTGTGGTAATTAAATTTCAAGATGAGTTTTGGAGGGGACATCCAAACCATTGCACTGTGGTACTTCCAGATTAGAAAACCAAAGAACAAGAAACAGCCTCTGTTTTAATAACTTGCGATGATGGATGGCATCATCACTCATTCCATCTTTGGACAACTTTGACCTTTAGAAACTTTTTTTATAATGAACTTCCCTGCCTCCCTCTTGCTTCAATTCATTCATCCCAATTCTATCTCTTTCTCACAAATAGAGAAATAGATTTCCCAAATTAGTAATTCCCTGAGAATTGCCCAAAGTTAATCAGTATTCTTAGTCTTTGTTACTCTTCTTCTGCTTCTGTATCACTGGAAGGAAGAACTTTAAAAATGCCTCAAAATAGAGATAATTTGTTGGATGCATGTAGAGGGCTGAATAATGGCCCCCCAAAATATCAGCTTCTAGTTCTTTACATCTGTAAACATTTGTTGGTAAAGGGTCTTTGAAGGTATGGTTACATTAAGTATCTTGATATGGGTAGGTTATTCTAGATCAGGGTGTCTAATCTTTTGACTTCCCTGGGCCACACTGGAAGAAGAATTCTCTTGGGCCACGCATAAAATGCACTAACACTAAAGATAGCTGATGAGCTAGAAAAAAAAATCACACACACACACACAAAAATCTCATAATGTTTTAAGAAAATTGACTAATTTGTGTTAGGCTACATCCAAAGCCATCCTGAGCCACATGTGGCCCATGGGCCATGGGTTGGACAAGCTTGTCCTAGATTATCTGGGTGTGCCCTAAATACAATGACATGTATCCTTACAAATGAGAGTCTGAGGAAAATTTAGTATAGAAAGAAGAGGAGAAGGCCATATGGCCTCAGAGGCAGAGATTAGAGTGATGTGGCCAGAAGCCAAGGATGCCAGCAGCCACCAGAAGATTCCTTAGCACCTCCAGAGCAAGTATGGCCCTGCCAACACCTTGATTATGGCCTGGTGAAACCAACTGTGGACTTCTGGCCTCCAGAACTGTGAGATAATAAATTTCTCTTGTTTTAAGCCACAAAGTTTGTGGTGATTTGTTGCAGCAGCCATAGAAAACTAATACAGTGCCAAAATTACACTAAAAACATTATAGTTTAAAGTAAATGACACAATGATTTTTTTTAGAAAAATTGAGATTCATTAACTGAAAAAAGAAACAAGCAAAAGTTTAGTTTTCTTCCAGTTTTATTTGAAAAAATATAGATTATAATATTAATTTTGAAAGCAAATTATACTAACATGAACTTATGTAGTAGAATTATTTAATAAGCATTCAGCTTAAATTGCTTAATAAAGTTATAAATTGTATTTGTCCAGGTCTAATGTAGTTTAAAATATCTTTTGGATATCATAACTAATCATATTATTTCCACGTTTGTGATGGAATTAAATCAATTAGTTATAAAATAAAATTTATTCTTAATTAGTATGCCAGAATTTATACATACATAAAATAATTTCTTCAAATATTCACTTCGAAAAGTGGTATATTTATTTCAGTAATGCTTCCATTGCTTTGATTTTTTCAGATTTTTTTCTCCAGTAAGAGCTTTTAGAACTTGTTTAAATATCCTCAACAGAAGCAAAGCCATGAATTCATAACCATGTATACATTTATATAATCAAAATTGATTTGGAGATTCTGCTTTGGAGAATGGTAGACTAGCCTACTCAGACCAACTGTCTTAATGAGAACAATTACAAAATCTGGTAAAAAAAAAAAAATTCACTTGATGTCACTGGAGAGTTAACAAGAGAATAAAGAGTTACTGGGCCAAGATTCATGCTAACATAAACATCCATACATATGATGGTGGCCTTGGGTGCTGTTTTTGCCCTGGGGACATTTGGTAATCCAAGAGAGCACCTGTCAGACGATGCCTTTATTAAGGCCCATGGACGTTATCCCCTATGCCATAGGGGTTGTGGATTTGCTAGTTTAAAGAAAACACATGCAAAGATGAGAGCTTATTTACCTGACTCTGGTATTGACTATTAGGTTTTACCATGGTCAGCAGCTGTGGGCTGTGTCGGGTTTGGGTCAGGGAGATGAACAAGGAGGCTACATCTTAACCGCACAGGGAGGGGACGTTTTAACAAGGCCAAAGGTGATGAGGTACATCAGGGTTAACATGTGTTAGGCCTAAAAATGGATGTCAAGGCAGCAACTATATTAAACAAATTTATGATGGGCAGTGATTACTGTTTACCTCTAAGGGGCAGGGAGTATATTGTGATTGGGACAGTACCTGCAAGAGACTACCAGAGTGTTGAAAAAAAATTTTTTTAACATCAATCATGGTAACATGATTAAAATAATGTAAACTGTTCCCACAGTATTTCTTCTTAGCACTTTTCTGTTTGTATAATATTTCACAATAAAAATAGCTTTCCTTTTCCTTTTTCCTTTTGTTTTACAAAAAGTAATTGGAAGTCAGTTTGGTGAATAAAGTCTGTAATTAAAGAGGGAAATGCCAATTGTGGTTTAAATAAGGTGTGACTCTGGGTAAATGAAGTCAGTTTTCTTGTTGTCCTTAAAAGCTGTTTCATAAGTTTATTTCCAAAGAGGATTTCCAAAAACATTTGTAGCACAGCCAATACTGATGGAAAGAAGGGTGTGGCTTTTTTAGGGCCACCTCTGAAAATGACAATGCTTAATTAAATATTGATTATGCTGTGGTTGCCTTAACAAATGTAACTTCACTGTAACATGTTTTATTTAAATGTATGAATTTTTCTCCTTATGGGATTCACTTTAGTAACAACCTCTTAAAATCCTGTCAACTTATAACCGTGAAAGCAAAGGCATATCTCTGATGTTCCTGGCCTTTGTGTCATTAAAATCTTACTCTAAATGTCACATTAATTCATCTTTTCAACATTTTTCCTTGTTTGATTTTTTTCTCCTGGAAGAAAAAATGCTAAGTGGAATGGAGGAAGGAAAAGACAGGTAGTTTATTAAAAGTCAAAATATACCATACAAACCCCTAATTGTACTCTAAAATTTCTTTTTAAACATTTCTATTAAAAAATTCTGGGCCGGGCATGGTGGCTCATGCCTATAATCCCAACACTTTTGGAGGCCAAGGCGGGCGGATCACCTGAGGTTGGGTGTTCGAGACCAGCCTGACTAACATGGAGAAACCCCGTCTCTACTAAAGATACAAAATTAGCTGGGCATGGTGGCGCATGCCTGTAATCCTAGCTGCTCAGGAGGCTGAAGCAGGAGAATTGCTTGAACCTGGGAGGCTGAAGCAGGAGAATTGCTTGAACCTGGGAGGCAGAGGTTGCAGTGAGCCGAGATCGCACCATTGCACTCCAGCCTGGGCAACAAGAGTGAAACTCCATCTCAAAAGAAATTAATTAAATAAAACATTCTGTTTCCAGTAAGATAAAATTTGAGAAGAGAATGAAATCCAGATGTAGTGTAGCTGACCCGGGATCACTGACTCCTTTTTAGAGAAGGAACTGGGAAACTGCAGTGGACATGATGCTCTGGAGCAACAATGACTATGGATTTCACTGCATCATCGGTCGCAGCACCGAATTCTATACACTAAAATCTCTGGATGAGATGCTGGTGGGAAGACCCTAACAAAATCATGTTTCTGACAGAAAGTCTGTACACATTATGAGCAAGGAGAACATTAGTTTTCAGCTTAGCTCCTTGTGCAGTTGAATTTGCTACTCTGTTCTGAAGACATTGGTGCCAGATAAAAGCTTTAAACACAAAACGTTGTTACTGACATGTTAAAATAATTATGCCATGTATTATATATACAAAAATTTAAAAGCTAAATTGAGAAGTTATTGTTGTATCATTTATATAGGCTTTGTTCTCCTTAAACACGTTGACTTTAATAAGGCATGTTTTGTACAAATAAAGTCTAATTCTACCATCAGTTGCAGCCACAGGAAATTTGAAGTCATTTTTATATAAAATTTGAATTCCAACACTTAATGCAGGTTCTGTGACACCATTTTCTAGATCCAAGAAGGAAATCATTGGCTCAGGATTTTCTACAGCAATCTATCCTGTATGTTCCTCAGATAATATGCCCCTAGAATATTATTTTTTATGAGAATTAATGACAGAAACATTTGAGCTTATCATTGATGACATTTGTTGACTATCAAAATTGTCTAAAACCTCTCACATTTATCCAGGTATAAAAGTAAACTTCTAGGTTGGGCGTAGGGTAGGTTGGGAGTCAAAAGAGGACACTCTATAGAGTCACAGTTCATAGGTTTTCCTAAAGAACACTTTCTAAATCTAAATTTTTCCTCCCACCAAGCCAAATGAGGAGGGCTCCAGGGAAATCACTGGTGATGATTAGGGGTCCTACAAGAAGCAGGGTGTTAACCTTCTCACTGATTGGATTCTTGCTGAGCTGTTGAACCCATAGCTCATCCTTGCTTCTGCTGCCAGAGAGGAAAATATGGAAAAGTTCATGGGCCATTTGCCAGGTCCCTCTTAGAGTTTGTGGATGTATATGAACTGAGACTCTTGAGGCTAAGAGGCTGCATGGGGCAGCCCACACCAAAAGGCAAATAGGGCACATATTGTAGTGTGATGCTTAAGGAGAAATATATGGAGCACTGGCCTCCCCACCCCCAGGATCCCTGTGACTCTTGGAGGGTCAAGGGAGCATCATCATGGAGACAGAAGACAGAGAAAGAGAGGAAAAGAGGAAGCCGAGCCCACCCTTTTCCTTTCTAGGTCCTCTAGACAAAGCTGTGAAGGGAAAAAAAATAGAAGATAAAATGGGATTTAAATTTTAAACTGGACTAAATTGCAAGTGACCAGAAAGCTAAAGGGTCTGCTCAAGATGTCATAAGGGAAAAGTAAAATTATTTCCCATTGGTACCTCATTGAGTTCATATTGTTCAAGAAACTGGATATAATACCTAGTGACAAAGAGACTAGGACTTCTGTTTTGTTCTTGTCATACAGCCAAATATTGTTCTGGTCACACAGCCATAACAATACCCATTGGGGCAGGACACTGAACTGGTAAGAAAGTAAGGGAAATTTTTAGAGGCCTTAAAATAGAAAGTGAGAATTCAGGAAAGTAGACTCATTTTAGATTAGTCTTTTCTCAGAGGACATCTGTCCATCCTGGGTAGTCTAGGGCATGAATTTTAAAAGCCTATGTATATGAGTATCAAGTAAAAAATTGAGTAGGGTGGCAGTCAGTTCAGAGACTCCTGAAGAGCAATACGATTATTAGATGAGTAGGGGGAAAAGGCTTTAGAGAAGGAGATGACGGAAATAATTGTTTTGTCTTTGGCTATTAACAGGTGAAAGACAGGAGAAAAAGTCTCCCTAGAAAATTCCTAAGTCCAAATTCTAAGTCTGTTCTTGTTGGTGTGTCTCACTAAACCCCATGTGGCCCAAAAATTCAAGCAAAAATTTAAACTTTCTTTTTTTTTTTCTTTTATTATTATACTTTAAGTTTTAGGGTACATGTGCACATTGTGCAGGTTAGTTACATATGTATACATGTGCCATGCTGGTGCGCTGCACCCACTAACTCATCATCCAGCATTAGGTATATCTCCCAAAGCTATCCCTCCCCCCTCCCCCCACCCCACAACAGTCCCCAGAGTGTGATGTTCCCCTTCCTGTGTCCATGTGATCTCATTGTTCAATTCCCACCTATGAGTGAGAATATGCGGTGTTTGGTTTTTTGTTCTTGCGATAGTTTACTGAGAATGATGATTTCCAATTTCATCCATGTCCCTACAAAGGACATGAACTCATCCTTTTTTATGGCTGCATAGTATTCCATGGTGTATATGTGCCACATTTTCTTAATCCAGTCTATCATTGTTGGACATTTGGGTTGGTTCCAAGTCTTTGCTCTTGTGAATAGTGCCGCAATAAACATACGTGTGCATGTGTCTTTATAGCAGCATGATTTATAGTCCTTTGGGTATATACCCAGTAATGGGATGGCTGGGTCAAATGGTATTTCTAGTTCTACATCCCTGAGGAATCGCCACACCAACTTCCACAATGGTTGAACTAGTTTACAGTCCCACCAACAGTGTAAAAGTGTTCCTATTTCTCCACATCCTCTCCAGCACCTGTTGTTTCCTGACTTTTTAATGATTGCCATTCTAACTGGTGTGAGATGGTATCTCATTGTGGTTTTGATTTGCATTTCTCTGATGGCCAGTGATGATGAGCATTTTTTCATGTGTTTTTTGGCTGCATAAATGTCTTCTTTTGAGAAGTGTCTGTTCATGTCCTTTGCCCACTTTTTGATGGGGTGGTTTGTTTTTTTCTTGTAAATTTGTTTAAGTTCATTGTAGATTCTGGATATTAGCCCTTTGTCAGATGAGTAGGTTGTGAAAATTTTCTCCCATTTTGTAGGTTGCCTGTTCACTCTGATGGTAGTTTCTTTTGCTGTACAGAAGCTCTTTAGTTTAATTAGACCCGATTTGTCAATTTTGGGTTTTGTTGCCATTGCTTTTGGTGTTTTAGACATGAAGTCCTTGCCCATGCCTATGTCCTGAATGGTATTGCCTAGGTTTTCTTCTAGGGTTTTTATGGTTTTAGGTCTAACGTTTTTTCCCCCCACTCAGTAAATATTTAATGATGAAAAAACGCAAGTTTTATAATACAAATATATAAAATTATGAAAACAATTTTTATAACAATCATGTGATAGTCTTTAAAAGACTACAGAAAGTTTAAAATATAATTTTGTAATTATAGATATACTTATAAACAATGAAGTTTTATAAAATTAATCATTTGATATTTTTAAAAAGGCTATCCAAAGGAATTTAAAATCAGAGAATGTTGTTGAAACTGAACACCAACTGTATCTACATTTATTTCTTTTTTTTAAATACTTTAAGTTCTAGGGTACATGTGCACAACATGCAGGTTTGTTACATATGTATACATGTGCCATGTTGGTGTGCTGCACCCATTAACTCGTCATTTATATTAGGTATTTCACCTAATGCTATCCCTCCCCCCTCCCCCCACCCCACGACAGGCCCTGGTGTGGGATGTTCCCCTTCCTGTGTCCAAGTGTTCTCATTGTTCAATTCCCACCTATGAGTGAGAACATGCGGTGTTTGGTTTTTTGTCCCTGCGATAGTTTGCTGAGAATGATGGTTTCCAGCTTCATCCATGTCCCTACAAAGGATGGCACTATTCACAATAGCAAAGAGTTGGAGCCAACCCAAATGTCCATCAGTTATAGACTGGATTAAGAAAATGTGGCACATATACACCATGGAATACTATGCAGCCATAAAAACTTTAAACTTTCTCTATTTCAGTACTGCCCCCAGCTACCAGGAAGAAGCAAACACATCTCCTCTCTGGAGAAGCACACATTAAATACAGAACAAAAAAAATTCCAGATAAAAACAAAAGTCACTGGAAACATAAGAAAACAAAACAACATAAGGATAAGTCAGCAAAGAGCACAAATGGCAGAATCCAACACATAAAGATTGCAGACATTTTAATTATATTCAGATTATAGAATAATTATTAGATCATATGAAATTGCCATTTTTATAGGTCAAAGCTGGTAACTATCTGCAGTTCCATATGCTTAACATAATGTTTTTAAAGAAATAAGAGAGTATTGGAAGTATGTTGAAGACAAGAGGATTAAGGATTCTCAAAAAGGACTAGAAGCTTTGATAAGTAGCCAAATGGAATCTCTGCAAATGAAAAATATAATTGAAATTAGAGACTTAATAGAAACATTAAACAGCAGATATGACACAGCTAAACAAAGAGTTGATAAACTAGAAGATAAAGCAGATAAAAGTACTCAGAATGTATCACGGAAAGGCAGAAACATAAATAATATGAAAGAGAGGTTAAAAGACTTGAAGAAGAGAGTGATAAATTCTAACATCTAATCAAATTTTGAGAAGTAAATAACAGAGAAAATGGGAAGAACAATTCTTCCCCATTGTCTTTATTATTTCCTTCCAAATATAAAGATCTAATAGTTGACAGTTTTTCAGAGTGGATTAAAAGCATCGGGTTCCAAAAGCCAAAAAAATTCCAAGCAGGATAAAATGAAAACAAATCTATATCTAGCTACATTGATGTCAAATTTCAGAACACTAAACACAAAAAGAATCTTCAAAATGACTAGAGAGGGCCAGCCAAGCAGACTTCGCCTGTGTTCCAAGCCTGAGAAACAGCACCATGGGCCACCCCTGGCAGACACGTCCCTAGGCTGGCTGAGCAGCTGTGCACCCATGTCCTGGGCCTGAGAAAGAGCCCCACAGACTGCTCCTGGCAGGCATGCCCCCAGGCCAGCTGAGAAACCATGTGCCCCTAGACAGAGTAACAGCTCTGTGGTCCCAACCCCAGTGAGCCAGACCCCAAGAAAGCTGACCCACTGTGTGCAGACATATGCCTCCAATCTGAGCAACAGCTCAGCAAGCCCACCTCTGGAAAAGTTGCACCACTACCACCACAAACTGTCTAAGCCTAGGCCACTGAGACATTCATAAATGTCGCTAGTATGGATTACAGCTTAAGAAACTACTGGAGACTATACTACTGTGTCTACCCAGAAGCAAAGCCAATGCACTGCAGTGAGCCCACACCCCAACACCCACATAAATGAATAAATCTTTTCCTATTAAACCTACTCCATAAAATTGGAAGAGGTGACTGTTTCATCAGATGTGTAGAAATCAATGTAGGGACACAATAAACATGAAAAAGCAAGGAAACAGACCTCCAAAGGAACACAATAATTCCCTAGTAATAAACCCCAATCATAAGGAAATAAATGAAATGACAGAAAAAGAATTCAAAATAATAATTCTAAACAAATTCAGTGAAATATAAGAAAATATATTCAATGAAATCATGAAAACAATAATTCATTATTTTAATGAGAAATTCAACAGAGATAGATATCATTTAAAATGAACCAAATTCTACGGCTGAAGAACTCAGTGAGTGAAATAAAAAATACAATTGAGAACTTCAACACCAGACTAGACCAAGCAGAAGAATTTGTTCTTACTTGAAGACAGGTATTTTGAAATAATACAGGCAAACAAATAGATGAAATTAAATAAATAATAAAAAGGAATTAAGTCAAAGGATTTATGGGATATCATTAAGTGAACAAATATTTGCATTGTGGACATTCTGGAAGAAGAGAAGGGAAAATGTGCAGAAAACATATTTAATGAAATAATATGTGAAAACTTTCCAAGTCTTGGGAGAAAGATCCAGGAAGCTCAAAGAACCCCAAATAGATATAATCCCCACAGGTCCTCTCTGAGGCACATTTTAGTCAAATTGTCGAAAGTCAAAGACAAACAGCAAAAGAAAAGCTTCAAGTCACATATAAGGTAATCTCCATCAGATTGATAGCAGATTTCTCATCAGAAACTATGTAGGCCAGGAAAGAATAGAATGATAAAGTCAAAGTAGTGAAAGAAAAAAAAAATAAAACTTGCCATTCAATATTATGCCCAGCAAAGCCATTCTTTAGAAATGAAGGAGAAATAAAATTTTTCGCAGACAAGCAAAAATTAAGAAAATTCATCACCACTAGACCAACCTTACAAGAAACGCTTAAAAGAGTCTTACATCTAGAAGTGAAAAGACAATAACCACTGTCATGAAAGCATGCAGAACTATAAAACTTATTGATGGAGCCAATACACAAAGGAGAAAGAAAAAGGAATCAGACCATATCACTACAGAAAAACACCCAACTGCAAAAATAAGAGAGGAAGTAAGGAACAAAAGATATACAAAACAAGTTAAAAAAAATCGATAGGATGATAAAAGTCCTCACCTATCAATAATAACCTTGAATGTAAATAGATTAAAATCTCCATTTAGATATAGACTGACTGAACAGATTAAAAATACAAGATACAATATACAGCCCACAAGAAACTCATCTCACCTATAAAGACACAAATAGACTGAAAGTGAAGTGATGGAAAAAGATACTCCATGCAAACAGAAACCAAAAGCAAGCAGAGCAGCTGTACTTATATCAGACAAAACACACTTCAAGACAAAAGCTACAAAAAGAGACAAGGGCATTATATGATGACGAAGAGATTAATTCAGCAAGAGAATATAACAATTGTAAACATATGCACTTAACACTAGGGCACCTAGATATATAAAGCAAATATTATTAGATCTAAAGGGAGAGATAGACTACAATACAATAATAGTTGGGGACTTTAACACCCCACTCTCAGCCTTCGACAGATCATCTACACAGAAAATCAACAAAGAAACATCAGATTTAAACTGCACTATAGACCAAATAATATGAACCTAACGACATTTACAGAATATTTCACCCAATAGCTGCAGAATATGCATTTTTTTTCATCAGCACGTGGAACATTCTCCAGGCTTGACCATATATTAGGACACAAAACAAATCTCAAAAAGCTTTTCAAAATCAAAATTATGGCCAGGCATGGTGTAATCCCAGCACTTTGGGAAGACAATGCAGGAGGATTGTTTGAGCCCGAGTTTGAGACCAGCCTGGACAACATACTGAGGCTTTGTCTCTACAAAAGATTAAAAAATTAACCGCCCGTGCTGCTGCACACCTGTGGTCCCAGCTACTCAGGTGGCTGAGGTGGGAGGATCTCTTGAGCCCAAGAGGGTTGCAGTAAGGATGCAGTGAGCCATGATCATGCCTCTGCACTCCATCCTGGGCAATAGAGTGAGACTCTATCTCCAAAAAAAATATTGAAATTTTATCAAGTATTTAATCTGACCACAATGGAATAAAACTGGGTATTAGTAACAAGAGGAACATTTGAAACTATACAAATACACAAAAATTAACCTGCTCCTGAGTGACCAATGAGTGAAGGAAAAAATTTAAAGTGAAATTTAAAAATTCCTTGAAACAAATGTAAATAGAAGCACAACATACCAAAACGTACGGGACACAGCAAAAGCTATATTACAGGCAAGTTTATAACAATAAATTCCTAGGTTGAAAAACTAAAAAGATTTCAAATCATCAACTTGAGATGCATCTCCAGAAACTAGAAAACTGAGAACAAACCAATCCAAAGTTAGTAGGAAAGAAATGATAAAGATCAGAGCAGAAATGAACAATATTGAAACTGAAGGAAAAAATACAAAAGATCAATGAAATAGAAAGTTGGTTTTTGAAAAGATAAACAAAATTTTAAAAACCTTCAGCTACACAATGAAAAAAAGAGAAGACCCAAATAAATCAGAAATGAAAAAGGAAACATCACAACGAATACCACAGAAATAACAAAGGATCGTTAGAGACTATAATGAACAACTCTATGCCAGTAAATTTAAAAACCTAGAGGAAATAAATTCCTGAACACATACAACCTATCAAGATTGAACCAAGAAGAAATAGAAAACCTGAATAGGTCAATAACAAGTAATAAGATTAAATCAGTAATAAAAAGTTTCCCAAAAAAGAAAAGCCCAGAATTGGATGGCTTCACTGCTGAAATCTACCAAACCCTTGAAGAAAATTAATGCTAATTTTTCTTAAACTATTCCAAAAATTTGAAGTAGAGGAAATTTTTCCTAACTCATTCTGTGAGACCAGTGTAACTAACTAGATAAGGACACAACCAAAAAATGAAAAAGGCTATACAAGTTAATATCCTTAATGAACATAGACACAAAAATCCTCAACAAAATACAAACCAAATCCAACAACACATCAAAAAGATAATACACCATGATCAAGTAGGATTTATCTCATGAATGCAAGGATGATTCAACATATGCAAATCAATAAATATAATACATCACATCAATAGAATGAAACACAAAAGTTATGTGATTTTCTCCAAAGATGCAGAAAAAGCATTCAATACAATTCAACATCCCATCATGATAAAAACTCTCAATTAAGATGGTATAGAAGGAAAGTACCTTAACATAATAAAGGCCACATAAGATAAACCCACAGCTAACATGGTACTGAATGGGGAAATCTTAAAAGCTTTTTCACTAAGAACTGGAAAAAGACAAGGATGCCCACTCTTACCATTCTTATTCAACATAGTAATGGAAGCCCTAGCCAGAGCAATTGGCAAAAAAATAAATAAAGGGCATCCAAATTGGAAAGAAGGAAATCAAATTGTCTCTGTTTGCAGACACATGAACTTATATGTAGAAAAACCTAAAGGCTATATCAAAAAACTCTTAGAACTGATAAGTGAATTCAGTAAAGTTGCAGGTTACAAAATCAACATACAAAGATCAGTAGTGTTTCTGTACTTGAACAATGAACTAATGAAAAAGAAATCAAAAAGGCAATCCTACTTACAATAGCTACATTTAAAAAAAACCTAGGAATAAACTTAACCACAGAAATGAAAGACCTTTGTAAGGAAGACTACAAAACACTGATGAAAGAAGTTGAAGAGGATACAAATGGAAAGACATCTCATGCTCATGGATAAGAAGAATTAACATTGTTAAAATGACCATACTACCCAAAACAAACTATGGATTCAATGCAATCTCTACCAAAATAATAATGATATTCTTCACAGAAATAGAAAGAATCATAAAAATGTACATGGAACCACAAAAGACCATGAATAGCCAAGGCAATCCTCAGCAAAAAGAACATAGTTAGAGGTATCACACTGCTAGACTTCAAAATATACTACAAAGCTGTAGTAACCAAAACAGCATGGTACTGTTATAAGAATAGACACAGAGACCAATAGAGCAGAAGAGAACCCAGAAATTAATCCACATATCTATAGCCAACTGATTTTTGACAAAGATGTGAAGAACACTCACTGAGGCAAAACAAAACAAAACAGTATCTTAAATAAATGGTCCCGAAAAAATCAGATATCCATATACAGAAGAATGAAACTAGAGCTCATCTCTCATCCTATACTAAAGCCAACTCAAAATGGATCAAAGACCTAAATGCAAAATCTGAAAATATAAAACTAGTACAAGAAAACATAGGAGAAATGTTTCAGGACATTGGCCTGGGAAAAGATTTTATGAATAAGACCCCACTGGCACAGACTACAAAAGCAAAAATAAACAAATGGGATTATATCAAACTAAAAAGCTTCTGTACAGTAAAGGAAACAAGAATGAGAAGACAACTTGCAGAATGAGAGAAAATATATTCAAACTTTTCATCTGATAGGAGGTCAATATCCAGAATATGCAAGGAACTCAAATATCTCGACAGCAAAAAAAAAATGAACAATCCAATTTTAAAATGGGCAAATAATCTAAACAGGCATTTCTCAAAAGAAGACATATAAGTGACCAAAAAATACATGAAACAAGTGTTCAACATCATGAATCATCAGGGAAATGCCAATCAAAACCACAATGAGGTATCATTTTACCCCAGTCAGGATGGCTATTATCGTAAAGACAAAAATAACAAATGCTGGCAAGAATGCAGAGAAAAGGGAACTTATGCACTGTTGATGGGGATGTAAACTAGTAGAGCCACTATGGAGAACAGTATGGAGGTTCCTCAAAACACTAAAAATAGAACTACTATAGCATCCAGCAATTCCATTACTGGACATTTATGCAAAGGGAAGGAAATCAGTATATCAAAGGGACATCTACACCCCCATGCTTATTGCAGCACTATTATATAGCCAAGATATGGAATCAACCTAGGGTGTCCAACAATAGATGGATGAACAAAGAAAATGTGGTATTAATATATAGGTATATGTGACGGAATACTATCAGGCTAAGGAAAAGAATAAAATCCTGTCATTTGTGGCAACATGGATGGAACTGGAGGATATTATGCTAAGTGAAATAAGGCAGATACCACATGTTGTCACTCATATGTGGAAGCTAAAAAATATTGATCTCATAGAAGTAGAAAGTAGAGCAGAGGATACTAGAGGTTGAGAAGGGTAGAGAGGGGGAGAGACTTGTTAAAGGATACAAAATTACAGATAGGAGTAAGTTCTAGTGTTCTATAGCACTGTAGAATAACTCTAATTAGCAATAATATATAGTTTCAAATAGCTAGATGGAGAATATTGAATGTTTTCAACACAAAAAAAGATAAATGTTTGAGATGATAGACTATGCTAATTACTCCGATCTGATCACTATGCATTATATGTATCAAAACATCACTATGTACCCCATAAATATGTACAATTTGTACATCAATTTTTTAAATAAAACAACTAGAAATAAAAGACAGATTGCCTATCAAAAATTGACTGGCAGATAGCTTCTATGTAAAAATGGATGCTACAAGGCAGTAGAAGACCATCTTTCATGTGTTCTGATAAAATAACAATTAGAATTCTACCTGTAATGAAACTATCTTTCAACAAGAGCAAAATTATCATGCAAAAGAAGTGAAAGGAATGTATCACTACCCTATCTTTACCAAAGAAATGTCTACAAAATATATTTGAGGAAGAAGAAAAATTATCTCAGGATGAAAGTTTGAGATATCAAAAGGAATGATAAATACTGTGGTAAGTGGGGCTTAATCTAAACAATCATGGACTGTATAAAGAAAAAGCAATAACATCCACTATGAGGAGTTAATAAAAACCCAAATGACTTCTAACTACTGGAAAATAAGAGCATGCAAATTGGGAAAGGATATAAACGTCCTCTATTGTGTGGAAAAATGGTAAAGCTACTTAGTAGTTTTAGACTGGTAAGAACACTCACTGGAGCAAAAAAACAGTGTCTTAAAATAAATGTTGCTGGGAAAACTGGATATCCAGATGCAGAAGAATGGCTTCTTAAAAAGCCATTCTTCTGCATAGCTTTTTAAGTTGAAATTAATTAAAGTCATGTAGAATATTAAAATTTAGTCACCTGTATTAATAAAATTTAAAACTTATGCTCATCAAAAGATCTATTAAAGTAAAAAGAAGCCACAATTGGAAGAAGATATTTGCAGCACACACCAACAAAGCATTAGAATCATGAATATATAAAAGACTTCTAAAAATTGAGAAAACAACAAACAATGCCATAGAAAAATGAGCAAAACCATGAACAAACATTTCATAGAAGAGAAAATATACATGACCAATAAACATACAACAGTTGCTCAATGTCATTAATAATCATGAAAATGCAAATTAATTAAAACTACAGTGAGATATCATTTTAATTCACTAAACTGGAAAAAATCAAGGACTCTGACCATGCCAGGTATGCACAAGTGTGTGGAACAAAGGGAATGCTAATCTAATGCTGGTGGAAGTGTGCATTCGCAAACCACATTGGAAAACGTTGTGGTGATGCCTATTGAAGTTGAACTCTTACATATTTATGACTTGGCATCTCCACTCCAAGGAATATATTATAGACTAGAGAAACAATTGTGCAAGTGATTGAAGACACTCATCTTAGCAGCATTGTTCATAGCAGCAAAATTCTGGAATAATCCAGGCATGGCATTTGGCTCTAGAATGGAAAGAGAAAGCACATTATAGTCATATGGTAGAATAATACAAATGAATTAGCTATAGGCTTTAACAAGGATACAATTCAAAAACAATATTCATGAGAATAAGCACAGGATATCTCATGATCCCAATTATATAAAGTTTAAAATCAGGCAAAAGTAAGCATTGTATTATTTAGTGATTCATGCATATTTGGTTAAATGGTAAAAATACATACTTGGAAAGGAGGACTAACTTTTGTGGGGAAAGTAGACAACAAGAAATGTTTAGGCATGGAGGTACTCGGTATCAATCTCAAAGTATACTCATAATGTTTTCTTCTTTTTACTGGGTGGTGGGTACCTGTATTATTTTAGAATACATCTTTATACTTTTACATATATGCTTATGTTGCATTTTGCAATTAAAATTTTTTCAAGAGTTTACAGTTATATAAACATATATACTATGTTTACAGCCATGAAAAAATTGTACATATATATATATATACACACACTAGTATGTGTGTGGATGGGAGAGGGAGAAAGAAAGATTGATTTTAAAGGAATATAAAATAAAGGTGTATCACGAGGTGGGACTAAATGAACACATTTACTTGCAGAAGATGAATTTGACTTTACTGTGCTTTTTTGGATTGTGCCGACTCATAAATCTAACTGGGCTTTTAGTAGACAGGAGACGATTGAACATTATTCCATCTTATGTATTTTCAAACAGACTATATTATTTTGGATGTTGTGTGTCTCACCCACACTGTCAAGATTCTGTAAACCTGCAACGTGATCCATTTGGCTGCGCTCTAGTTATTATCCAATTATCATCCATTCTGCTTATTAACAGGCATAAACAGACAGTATTTCTGCATGGAGCTGATACCCTCCATTATGGGTCACCGGTCCAGTTCTTAAGTAGGATTGTGAAAGAAAAAAGCAGAGAACTTCATCTTCAGTACTAATTTCTCTCACTTAATTCCTTCTGTTTTACTCTTTCTCAAGAATGGGCATTTATCCTCTACTGGTGAAGAAAGGGCAGGGTTGTAGGAGCCATCTACGGTAAATGCAGGCTTTCAAAGGGTGGGGGAAGGACGGTAGAGATTTTAAACGTAATAATAAAACTGAACAAAATTTGATCTGCTGTATGTTATCACTATGCAATTCTAAACAGTGTTAGCATGAAAATATTCCTCCCCTAGAAATTATTTTGTTGATCTAAGAGTACTGAATTGCTACAGTTACTTTTGCATTGTAATAATATATCTGTAAGCTTCAAATCAGCATATTATATTCTACATGGACGTTAACTCAGAGAACCAAGAGTTGCACAGGGACTGCCAGCACACTCAGTGACACACACACGTTTTGATCGTATAATAAGTGCCTAACAGGGTGGAACTGGGCACAGGGCATGTCTCAGACCTGTATGGTACTTTTAAAAAAATAAAATAAACACTGGGGCATGGTGATGGAAAAGATGAAAAAACAGAATGTAAGTTATTTCAATGTTGTCACTCTGTGTGGCCACTTGGAGTTTATATTTGCATTTTACTGTTGCATTTGAAAATTGTTAAAGTGAAAGTGACAAGTGCAAGACACACTCTTTTTGTTTGGTAAATGTACATTACAGTCCACACATGAGAATAGTTATTGGATGTTAGAAGTATCTTTTAAAATGAAATGTATGTTTTTTCCTATCTTTTGGTTTTAAAAGTGAAAGAAAAAGAAATTTTAGAAAATTTAACCTTATGTTACTTACTAGTATAATTTAGTGGTTGCCTAAATTGTACTGTTTGCATACGTTTCAGTTTTATTAAAGATCACTTATTGGCTGTTGTCAGTAAAGAGAGGATGTTAAAAATGATGTGTTCTGAGTGTCAAATCCATAGGTGTACTCTGCCCACATAGGTGGGCAGATCCTCTTTTCCGATCAGCTCCCCGAGTGTCAGTAGCAAATCTAAACAGCTAAGGACCAAGCACAGGAGGAGATATAACCAATGGACTTTTAACGGTTTGCACAGTTTACATATTTTTTTATTTTTATTTTTTATTTTTTGAGACAGAGTCTCACTCTGTCACCCAGGCTGGAGTGCAATGGTGCAATCTTGTCTCACTGCAATCTCTGCCTCCCGGATTCAAGTAATTCTCCTGCCTCAGCCTCCTGACTAGCTGGGATTACAGGCTTCCGCCACCACACCCAGCTAATTTTTGTATTTTTTAGTAGAGACGGGGTTTCACCATCTTGGCCAGGCTGGTCTCGAACTCCTGACCTCCTGATCCACCCATCTCAGCCTCCCAAAGTGCTGGGATTACAGGCGTGAGCCATGGTGCCTGGCTGGTTTGCATATTTGTAACGGTGTCTTTAGCACCTGCACATCATCTTTCCTAAACTTGGTCTGCTTGAGAACACACCTTGCTTGCCATGTCGTTTATAGGATAATTTTCCATGAATGGAATTATTTGAATCTCAAAGATTTTGTCAAAAAATATATTCAAAGCTTGGGTATAATAGACATTACACCTGAAATTACATCCTTTGCGGTTATCTCAATGTACTTTAAAATGTTTAGACATTATGCTAAAAATATGTTAAGAGGGGGCATCATTTTTTCAATTTCTCTTAGGGATCACACAAGGAAGAAAAGTTTTTCAAGACTGCTGATGTAAAATAGTGTTATCAGACAGTGTGCACATTTGGAGGGATTGTTGGTAGCCAAGTCTCCTTGGTGTTTCTTGAGAAAGAAATATCAGGCAATTGGGGTATATTCCTTAAACATATAGTAGGGAATGGGGCTGGTGAATCAGTTCTGAATGCCTGTTTTCTTCTTTAAAATTCCAGCCAATGATATGAAGCCCAGGTATGTGGGGGCCTTTTGATGACAGTGAGGGTGAGACTAAGGAAGCTGACCTGCCCTGCCCAGGGACACAAGGCTGGCTAGCAACAGAGCCAGGACATTAGTCAGTGTGTCTGGCTCTGAAGCCCCCATGGGGGACACTGTCTCCCATCTCCTTTCTCCTGTGTTTAGCCTTGACTTTCACCTTCGATGTCATGCCAGACAAAGAGTTGCTATGGGGCAAGTGGGAAAGGCAAAACTTTTTCTGAACTGCTCTTTAATTTGTCAATATAGCCCAAATCTAGTTTCAATCTGGTACACTTTTAGTCATGAACGAGGGTGGAAGAAAGCTAATATCACATGTTGACCTTTCATTTTGCCACCAAGAAGCTCTCCTTGAATATTCTGAAGGAGAACACGTTCTTGCTGGGGGTTGGATAAACCTTAAAAATTTCAGGCTCCTGAATGAGCATTACCCCTCATCACAGACTTGTCCCTGGGGCTTTCTTAGGCATGGGCAGGATGTGGATTGAAGGAAGAAACCCAGTGTCGTGGGCAGCAAAGGTTGCATGTCTTCCGTGTCTAGTCCTAACACTGACTTGGAGCCCATTCCTCATCATTGTATCTTACTTTCTCCCATCTGAAAATATTTACAAAATCATGTTTGATGTCAAAATAGTAAATATTATTTGGGGGGCCGGGTGTGGTGGCTCACATCTGTAATCCTAGAAATTTGGGAGGCTGAGGCGGGCAGACTGCCAGAGCTCAGGAGTTCGAGACCAGCCTGGACAACACGGTGAAACCCTCTCTCTACTAAAATACAAAAAATTAGCCAGGCATGGTTTTGCATGCTTGTAGTCCCAGTTACTCAGGAGGCTGAGGCAGGGGAATCACTTAAACCCTGAAGGCGGATGTTGCAGTGAGCCAAGATTGTGCCACTGCACTCCAGCCTGAGTGACAGAGTGAGACTCCATCTCAAAATAATAATAATAATATTTGGGGGATTTTCCCAGAGCATTTGGGAAGCATTTGTACACAAATGAGTCTGTGAGCAAAGGGCCAAGGCAAGGGGCAGGAGCTCAGATGCAGGCATGTTGATGGGGCTCAAATCCAGAGCCCCATGATCCCTATCCCATGCTCCACTGCACCATCCTATTATCCTATTTTGCATTTTATTTTTACATTCCTATAAATAAAAAGTGCAATCAAATAACTTGAAATATGGTATTGCTTTTGTGCTTAAAAATAATCTCAGAAATACAGCAAACATGCCATTCACTTGAAATTCTAAAAAAGGGCAAAACTATGTTGACAGAAAACAGATCAATGATTTCCTGGTGTGCTGGGGGTAGCAGTGGGTAGGAAGAGAATTAGCTGTGAAAGGGCACTTGGAAACTTTTTCAGGTTAGAGAACTGCTGTATCCTGATGGTGAGGGTGGTTTACACAGCTGTATACGGTTACCAACACTCATCAAACTGTGTGCTTAAAACACTGACTATGCAATACCTTTATGC
Source organism: Pan paniscus (assembly GCF_029289425.2). Classification (NCBI taxonomy): domain Eukaryota; kingdom Metazoa; phylum Chordata; class Mammalia; order Primates; family Hominidae; genus Pan; species Pan paniscus. The sequence continues at coordinate 73,498,283 of NC_073264.2, forward strand.
TTATGTCTTTTTATAATTTAAATAGGGAGAAAAAATATGTATTTTGTAATATACATATTAATACACATTATAAGATATATATAAATATCAATAAATAATACCTTATTTGGAAATAGGGTTTTTGCAGATGTATATAATTAGGCCCACCCTAAATCCAATGGCTGGTTTCCTTATAAAAAAGGGAGAGGGGGCTGGGCACAGTGGCTCACGCGCCTAATCCCAGCACTTTGGGAGGCCAAGGTGGGCGGATCACCAGGTCAGGAGATGGAGACCATCCTGGCTAACACAGCAAAACCCCATCTCTACTAAAAATACAAAAAATTAGCCAGGTATGGTGGCGGGCGCCTGTAGTCCCAGCTACTCGGGAGGCTGAGGCAGGAGAATGGCATGAACCCAGGAGGCAGAACTTGCAGTGAGCCGAGATCGCACCACTGGACTCCAGCCTGGGTGACAGAGCGAGACTCTGTCTCAAAAAAAAAAAAAAGGAATATTTGAGATACACAGACACAGAGGTATATATTGTACATTTTACAAAGAAAAAAATGTACATATATATGTATACATATATATGTATGACATCCCTTTCTATTCTGTCTTCCACAAATGTGAGTATAAGTCTTCACAGTGGGAAGTAGGAATGATCAGAGATGGAGTATTAGTTTGCCAGCACTGCCGTAACGAGATCCCACAGACCAGATGGTTTAAACAACAGGAATTTATTATCTCACAGTTCTGGAGGCTCAAAATCCAAGATCATGGTGGGGGCAGGGTTGGTTTCTTCGGAGACTTCTCTCCTTGGCTTGTAGATGGCCGCCTTCTCACTGAGTCTCCACATCCTCTTCCTTCTGTGTGTGTCTGCATCCAAACTTCCTCTTCTTGTGGGGACACCAGTCATACTGGATTCAGGCATGCCCTGATGACCTCATTTTAACTTATTTTCTTCTTTGAGGACCCTATCTCTAAATCCAGTCACATTCTGAGGTACATGGGATTAGGACTCCACATATGAATTTTTGGGGGGACACAATTCCACCCATAACAGATGGAGAATAGTGCTTGAGGTCTTTACTAATTTACTCACCTTGGCTCTATTTGAGGTTTTCTGCCAGGAGCTGGTATTTTATAATTTAAAGTATACATATGGGAAAACACACACACATACACATATATATACACACATATACACATATATATACACATATATGTGTGCATATTTCAAACAAGGCAGAGATCATCTGTGACCCAAATATGTGCTGATGAGATCAACGGACTGTGCTACTTATTGGTCCCATAACGTATCACTTGTAACCTATATCTATGACCTTCCATGTCAGTGCAATAACTAATACAGCCATCATACACAGCTGTGCAACAGTTAACATTTTATTCTTCTGTGACTGAACTTCTGTTTCGAGTCCCCCTTTTCTCAGAGTTGCATCTCAGTTGGTGGGGCTGGGGGTGTCTGTGGTCTCAGGCAGGGAAGGCAGGCAGCTCTTCTGGACCTGGCCAGAGTACATGGTCATTTCTCCAGGATGGTCTCCCTTAGACAGTCTCATTCCCTACCTGGCCACTCACATGTGTTATTGCTGCACCCTCTGTCCTGACCCTCAGGCCTCTTAAGTTTGACTCTGAAGCCGCACTCTCTGGGTTTGAATCCCAGCTCTACTCACTATGGGCTCTGTACCTTGGCCACTTCACTTCACTTTACTTCTTTGTGCTTTGATTACCTCATCTATAAATTAGAGCTATTCATAATAGTATCTACTTCATGTGGCTGTTGGGAGGATTAAATGAGTTAGTATGTGAAAACATTTGAAAGCATGTCTGCCCCATAGTAAAAGCTGTATACTGTAAGTGATTCCCATTATTATTAGTAGTAGTAGTATTGTTACTGTGATGTCATATGCCTCATTGGTGTTTTATTTTGGGGAGCACATAAAGTACTCCATTTGCCTCTCTTAGCTGCGAGAGAGAAATTCTCCTGGGTTGTCTTGGGCCCATGTGCTGGACCCATATTTCTGCTCCTGCATCATGCTGAGAATACAGATTGTGGAGCTGGGGTGCAGGGAGGTGTATGACTTTGCCAGCTTCCTATATTTCCCTTGAGAAGTGGAGCGGTGCTAATTGTCTCTGTCCCGGATGTTCTATCAACTGTGTGGTCCCATACCAACCCCTCAGGGGTGTCTGCCCAACCCCCACCCCAGCTTTCTTTCCTTCTTTACTTAGCATCTACTCCTCAGGAGACTGCTTTGCCCAGTATGCCCTAAGATAATAAATGACCTTCTGAGAGTCAAATGCTAGGACTCATTCTTGGTCTGTTTGTCCTCACCCGGCTGCTCCCTTGGGGGAAGGCCAGGACACACACTGGGTGAGAAGCGTGGTGGAGGAAAATTATCTGAGTTAATTTATCAAAATACATTATTCCCCAGTGACACTAGGGAAACCTTACAAAGGCCCCGCCAGCATCAAAGAGCAAGGTTCTGTTTCCCATGTTCTGTTACCCGATCCCCAGGGCCTGAAACACAGTCCAGGGAATATTTGGAAACTAATCGTCATGAGTGGTAGCATCCTAAGCAGTACCATTGTTTACCTCCTAAGATCCCCCAATAATTGTGGTTGGCTATTTGTTTTCTAGTCATTTAGACACACACACAAAAATTGTTTTTCAAATGAGAAGGGGAATCCACAACAAAAAACTGTGGCTAGCTTATTTTCGAGTTTGAATGCTTTGTGTAAATTAATAAAGTTGAAGTCTATCCCATGTGTATAAAAATCTTGGAGTTATGTTCATTAATGAGTCTATTGAATTAGTTTTCATAAATTCTTCTGATTCAATTGCATATTCTTAAATTAACAACAAAAGTCCAACTTGTATCATTAAAGACTCAAAACAGATGGTGGGAACAGTAAAGTGTAGGAAAGTGGGAGAAATCCTTAAAAAATAAACGGTTCTTTAAAATAAATGAATACCAAATAAAACAGAAAAGTATAAAGAGCCATAGTTCTTTTTTTTTTTTTTTTTTTTTTTTTTTTTTTAACTGAGACAGAGTCTCGCTCTGTCACCCAGGATGGAGTGCAGTGGTGCGATCTCAGCTCACTGCAACCTCCGCTTCCCGGGTTGAAGCGATTTTCCTGTCTCAGCCTCCTGAGTAGCTGGGATTACAGGTGCATGCCACCACGCCCAGTTAATTTTTGTATTTTTAGTAGAGACGGGGTTTTGCCATGTTGGCCAGGCTGGTCTTGAACTCCTGACCTCAGGTGATCTGCCCACCTCGGCCTCCCAAAGTGCTGGGATTACAGGCATGAGCCACTGCACCCGGCCGGGAGCCATAGTTCTTGGTGGAAAGCAAAGCTTTTCACATCAGCTAGTGTAGTGTCTGAAAAAGTCCTCATTATAGATGGGACAAAAAGATTTAGTGGGAAGAAGAAAGAGAACATTGAGACAGTTATGAAAAATTTTAATTGTAAATTTTAATTCTCATGTGAAATGAAAATTTTGGGATACTTTCACACACACACACACACACACACACACACACACACACACACACAAATGTTATCCTCAGATTAAAATATTTATGTGGGAAATGTTTAGAGGTAAAATGTTTAGAGGGGAAAAAACCACTTACCATGATTGCTGCCAGAAAGGGTAAACCTTAGAATCATAATATTGCAGAATTTAATGATCCTTTGTGAGCTTCTGGTTCAACACTCGTTTTACAAGCAAAGAAATGGAGGCTCAGAGAGATTGGTTAGGTGAGCCCTGCAAGGACTCATGGCTAAATAGTGGTGAAATCAGAAGCTAAAGCCAGGTTTTCTGGCTTTTATTCCAGGACTGAGATGTAGTGACCTGACTCTCGTAAGTTTCTGGCTTCTTCCTTTTGGAGCCACAGATAAGCACCAGTCTAGAACCTTCCACTCAGACTTCATGCTCCAGGGTTGTGACCAGAGCTTACGAGGGTGTTGTCCTGGGCTGGAAGCAGAGACTGTGAAACTCAAATATACTTAGGCAAATGCAAGCATATGAATAAATCACCGAAATCAGGACAAACAGCTTTTCTTAGATAAATTGCCCTTGGAAAGAAAGGTGAAAACTAAGCCATAATGCATGAATGTGTTAATTGTTTTTCTCTTCTACAGACACTAATTTATTCTGAAGGGAATGCTTCATTTCCAAATTCTCCTTCTACTTTAAAGAAATTCAAACTTCAAGAAAAAAAATTCAACACCATATTGTGATTGCTTCAATAGTTAAGAATTTCGGCTGTCACGACTGAAAAAAATCATTAGCAAAAACTGGCCGTGGAAAAGGGAAGTCTGTCTAGTTCATGACAAGCATCCATCATCGTATGTGAGTTAGTAATTTCTCACCTCTCATTTGAGAAAGGCAAGGTACCTGTGTGCCATTGGGGTGGGCTTTCCCCGCAGTGACAGATCCGGATAGATCACCAGCCTGGCTAAGCTCCAAGCCTTAAATTCCTTTACTTCTCACCCCTGGGCCATTTCCGCCACTTTTCCTCCATCTCCTTTATCCATTTAACATCTGTTACATATATATATATACACACACACTTTAAGTTCTAGGGTACACATGCACAACGTGCAGGTTTGTTACATAGGTTTATATGTGCCATGTTGGTTTGCTGCACCCATCAACTCGTCATTTACATTAGTTATTTCTCTTAATACTATCTCTCCCCTAGGCCTCCACCCCCTGACAGGCCCTGGTGTGTGATGTTCCCCTCTCTGTGTCCTTCTGTTCTCATTGTTCAACTCCCACTTATGAGTGAGAACATGTGGTGTTTCGTTTTCTGTCCTTGTGATAGTTTGCTGAGAATGATAGTTTCCAGCTTCATCCATGTCCCTGCAAAGGGAATGAACTCATCCTTTTTTATGGCTGCATAGTATTCCATGGTGTATATGTGCCACATTTTCTTTATCCAGTCTATTATTGACGTTTAACATCTTTTATTTATTTTTATGTTTTACTTTTTGAGACAGGGTCTCTGTCACCCAGACTGGAGTACAGTGGTGCAATCTCAGCTCACTGTAGCCTCTGTCTCCTAGGTTCAAGTGATTCTTGTGCCTCAGCCTCTCCAGAGGAGACTTTGACAAATATATATATATACACATACATACACAAATATATATATATTTGTCACAAGGATTTGACCTTATGCAATTATGTTTGCTGGTTAAGCAGCCTCTGTAAGGCTGTTGTCTTTACATCTGACCATGAGATGTTGGAGCTTGAAGTCCAAGAGGCAGGTGGTCAGCAGAGGAAGATGGATATGAAGTCGGGAGAGCAGGGATGGGCTGGGACCCACAGGCACACACAGAACCCATGAAGACCCACCGGAACTCAGGTCAGTTATCGCTGCCTCTCTGGGTGCTATAGTTGTCCTACAGGATATGCTGGCTCCCATCATCACAGACATACACACGCGCCTGGCCCAAGAGTCACAGAAGCTGAAGGAAAATTCAGGGAAGGTAGAGCAGTTGTGACTTGGCTACTGCCCCACCCAGCAACATGAGCCACAGATAAAACAGGTGTGAGCTACAGAATGGCTGCCGCTTCCCTGCCTCCTCTGAATCTCACATGTAAGCATCTCTTGTGGCCCACTCTAACACGAAACATTCAGGAAAGGAGATCTGGGGGAGGGGGAGCCTCTCCAAGCTGACACTTTGCAAGCCACCCAGTCTACAATGTGGAGAATGGTTGCAAAGCCTTCCACACTTCTTCCTGCCAATCCTCACCCTGGTCTCCAGGGTCAAGTGTGCACTTTCTGGGGATGCAGCCTCTCCACCCCACACACAAGTTGTACCGGGAAAAACTGAGATTTCCAGCAGGCAGAGATTGAGAAGCAGCAGCTAATAACATTACAAGGCCATTTGGCAGCAGCGCAAACCTTCACCATTACAATTAGAGCAAGTGGAGGTAAAAGAGACTCTCTTAATGGCCAAATCAAATAAAAAGTGACAGGCTTCTGAAGATTATGTTGAACCCTACATGGCATGTTAATGAAACAAAGGGTCAGATACCATTTCATCTGTGGCTTATCTGCTTAGATAGAAGGGATGTTTTTCTGCCTAGTCCTACCTGAGTATTTCCAAGCCACCCCTATGCATGAAGATCTGACACATTTTTGTCCGCACTTTTCTCAGAGTGTTGGGGAACCAGGACTGAGCCAGCAGCGAAATATTCTGTGATGTAAGGTGGAATTTAGAGTAAAGGTATTTTGGTGATCAAGCAGCTCAATGGTCCTTAACCTTGACTGTAACCTTGACTGAATCACATGCAAAGCTTTATAGCCTTTCTGATGTCCAAGCTGCCCAGAGATTTTTAGGGTGCACCCAAGGCATCACCAGTTAGTAACGCATCCCAGGTGATTCCAAGGTACAACCAGAGTCTAGAACCAGGGATCTAGTCTAATCCTTTTTTCAGATAATGAAGCTAAGTCATAGAGAAGTTAGGTGTGTTGGCCAGTAGTAAATACAAACAGTAGAACCCAAGTCTCCCAACTCTTAAACTTATCACCTTCCACTATATGCCCTGCCATATCTGCTATTGAGAAGAGTGAGAAACACACATTAAAACTGCATACTCTACTGTGTTCCAAGAATGGGATGACTTTGAAATGCATGCTATTTGTAGAATATAGGTAGTGAGACTGATGCCTGGTCATTCGCCTACAGCCTTAACACCTCCTGGAAGTCTGATTCTTTCAGTTTACCTTGCCCATAGTGTGAGACAGAGAAGGAAAATAGACAAGTCTTAGAATGCATTGTTCAGTGGAATGCATTTTGGAATGATCCTACAAATTACAGGAAAGCTTTAATCGTCAATAATTAGGTGTCTTAAAAATGGAGTTGTCTTCTGGCATATGCTGACATTATCAGTCCAAGATAGACTTGAGCCAGGAGCCTCTGTGACAGTATGCTTTAGAAAGAGTGAGAGAGGGAGCATGTGTAAGCTAAGAAAACCTTTGTAAATAAGCAAAGTCTTATTCAACCTACAGTCTGTCCTCAGAGCTATCATTTATCAGGGGAACCCACCCCCAATAATTCAACGTGAGTCCTTTTCTATTTTCCGTAAGCGTCGGCCGGTCTGAGAAATAAAGGGAAAGAGTACAAAGAGATAAAATTTTAAAGCTGGGTATCCGGGGGAGACATCACATGTCGGCAGGTTCTGTGATGCCCCCTAAGCCACAAAACCAGCAGGTTTTTACTAGTGATTTTCAAAAGGGGAGGGAGTGTACAAATAGGGTGTGGGTCACAGAGATCACATGCTTCACAAGGTAATAAAATATGACAAGGCAAATGGAGGCAGGGCCAGATCACAGGCCCGGGGCGAAATTAAAATTGCTAATGAAGTTTCAGGCACGCTTTGTCATTGATAACATCTTATCAACCGTAAAAGACAGACATTCCTAGAGCGGCCATTTTAGAGACCTCCCACTGAGAATGCACTCTCTTTCTCAGGGATGTTCCTTGCTGAGAAAAAGAATTCAGCAATATTTCTCCTATTTGCTCTTGAAAGAAGAGAAAGATGGCTCTGTTCCGCCTGGCTCTCAGGCTGCCAGACCTAATGGTTATCTCCCTTGTTCCTTGAACATTGCTGTTATCCTGTTCTTTTTTCAAGGTTCCCAGATTTCCTATTGTTTAAACAATTTGTGCGGTTAACGCAATCATTACAGGGTCCTGAGGCGACATACATCCTCAGCTTACGAAGATGACAGGATTAAGAGATTAAAGTAAAGACAGGCATAAGAAATCACAAGAATATTGATTGGGGAAGTGATAAGTGTCCATGAAATCTTCACAGTTTATGTTCAGAGATTGCAGTAAAGACAGGCATAAGAAATTATAAAAGTATTAATTTGGGGAACTAATTAGCGTCCATGAAATCTTCACAATTTATGTTCTTCTGCCATGGCTTCAACCAGTCCCTCCGTTTGGGGTCCCTGACTTCCTGCAACAATAATTATTTATTTTAAAAGAAACAAAATCAAATTATTAGACATTTCAATCTGTGGTAGTAACATGATATTCCGGCATCTACTTTCATTATCACCTTTATTAAAATAAATTTAAAGAAAAATGGCAGTATGTTTCTGTGAAGACCACGAGTGCTCATTTTAAAGGACTCAAGAGTTGCAGAAAAGTAAAAAGAAAAGAGTAAAATCATTTTCTAAATCTCACCTTCCAGAAATAACGATGTTGAGCATTAAGTGGACATCATTTCATACTCTTTCAAAGATTATGTAGGCATATATATGTGTGTGTATATACATATATATAGATACATCCTTATGAGAGAGAAGTTGGCTGGCTAGATAGACACACTATAAAAATGGAATCATACTCTAATGCCATTTTTAATTTAAAAAATACATATTCAGATCCACTGTACTTATATACAGAAGTAAATGAAACTAACATGAGAGGAATTCTGACCCTCATATAATTTTTTCTTACTATCCAACATAATGATTTTTTTTTATTATACTTTAAGTTTTAGGGTACATGTGCACAACATGCAGGTTTGTTACATATGTATACATGTGCCATGTTGGTGTGCTGCACCCATTAACTCGTCATTTAACATTAGGTATATCTCCTAATGCTATCCCTCCCCTTCCCCCTACCCCACAACAGGCCCTGGTGTGTGATGTTCCCCGTCCTGTGTCCATGTGTTCTCATTGTTCAATTCCCACCTATGAGTGAGAACATGTGGTGTTTGGTTTTTTTTCCTTGCGATAGTTTGCTGAGAATGATGGTTTCCAGCTTCATCCATGTCCCTACAAAGGACATGAGCTCATCGTTTTTTATGGCTGCATAGTATTCCATGGTGTATATGTGCCACATTTTCTTAATCCAGTCTATCATTGTTGGACATTTGGGTTGGTTCCAAGTCTTTGCTATTGTGAATAGTGCCGCAATAAACATACGTGAGCATGTGTCTTTATAGCAGCATGATTTATAATCCTTTGGGTATATGGGATGGCTGGGTCAAATGGTATTTCCAGTTCTAGATCCCTGAGGAATCGCCACACCAACTTCCACAATGGTTGAACTAGTTTACAGTCCCACCAACAGTGTAAAAGTGTTCCTATTTCTCCACATCCTCTCCAGCACCTGTTGTTTCCTGACTTTTTAATGATTGCCATTCTAACTGGTGTGAGATGGTATCTCATTGTGGTTTTGATTTGCATTTCTCTGATGGCCAGTGATGATGAGCATTTTTCCCATGTGTTTTTTGGCTGCATAAATGTCTTCTTTTGAGAAGTGTCTGTTCATATCCTTCACCTGCTTTTTGATGGGGTTGTTTGTTTTTTTCTTGTAAATTAGTTGGAGTTCATTGTAGATTCTGGATATTAGCCCTAGCCCTTTGTCAGATGAGTAGGTTGCAAAATTTTTCTCTCATTCTGTAGGTTGCCTGTTCACTCTGATGGTGGTTTCTTTTGCTGTGCAGAAGCTCTTTAGTTTAATTAGATCCCATTTGTCAATTTTGGCTTTTGTTGCCATTGCTTTTGGTGTTTTAGACATGAAGTCCTTGCCCACGCCTATGTCCTGAATGGTATTGCCTAGGTTTTCTTCTAGGGTTTTTATGGTTTTAGGTCTAACATGTAAGTCTTTAATCCATCTTGAATTAATTTTTGTATAAGGTGTAAGGGAGGGATCCAGTTTCAGCTTTCTACATATGGCTAGCCAGTTTTCCCAGCACCATTTATTAAATAGGGAATCCTTTCCCCATTTCTTCTTTTTGTCAGGTTTGTCAAAGATCAGATAGTTGTAGATGTGCGGCATTATTTCTAAGGGCTCTGTTCTTTTCCATTGGTCTATATCTCTGTTTTGGTACCAGTACCATGCTGTTTTGGTTACTGTGGCCTTGTAGTATAGTTTGAAGTCAGGTAGCATGATGCCTCCAGCTTTGTTCTTTTGGCTTAGGATTGACTTGGCAATGCAGGCTCTTTTTTTGGTTCCATATGAACCTTAAAGTAGTTTTTTCCAATTCTGTGAAGAAAGTCATTGGTAGCTTGATGGGGATGGCATTGAATCTATAAATTACCTTGGGCATAAATTACCTTGGCCATTTTCACGATATCGATTCTTCCTAGCCTTGAGCATGGAAAGTTCTTCCATTTGTATCCTCTTTTATTTCATTGAGTAGTGGTTTGTAGTTCTCCTTGAAGAGGTCCTTCACATCCCTTGTCAGTTGGATTCCTAGGTATTTTATTCTCTTTGAAGCAATTGTGAATGGGAGTTCACTCATGATTTGGCTCTCTGTTTGTTATTGGTGTATAAGAGTGCTTGTGATTTTTGCACATTGATTTTGTATCCTGAGACTTTGCTGAAGTTGCTTATCAGCTTAAGGAGATTTTGGGCTGAGATGATGGGGTTTTCTAGATATACAATTATGTCGTCTGCAAACAGGGACAATTTGACTTCCTCTTTTCCTAATTGAATACCCTTTATTTCCTTCTCCTGCCTGATTGCCCTGGCCAGAACTTCCAACACTATGTTGAATAGGAGTGGTGAGAGAGGGCATCCCTGTCTTGTGCCCGTTTCCAAAGGGAATGCTTCCAGTTTTTGTCCATTCAGTATGATATTGGCTGTGGGTTTGTCATAGATAGCTCTTATTATTTTGAGATACGTCCCATCAATACCTAATTTATTGAGAGTTTTTAGTATGAAGCGTTGTTGAATTTTGTCAAAGGCCTTTTCTGCATCTTTTGAGATAATCATGTGGTTTTTGTCTTTGGTTCTGTTTATATGCTGGATTACGTTTACTGATTTTCGTATGTTGAACCAGCCTTGCATCCCAGGGATGAAGCCCACTTGATCATGGTGGATAAGCTTTTTGATGTGCTGCTGGATTCGGTTTGCCAGTATTTAACTGAGAATTTTTGCATCAGTGTTCATCAAGGATATTGGTCTAATATTCTCTTTTTATGTGGTGTCTCTGCCAGGCTTTGGTATCAGGATGATGCTGGCCTCATAAAATGAGTTAGGGAGGATTCCTTCTTTTTCTATTGATTGGAATAGTTTCAGAAGGAATGGTACCAGCTCCTCCTTGTACCTCTGGTAGAATTCGGCTGTGAATCCATCTGGTCCTGGACTTTTTTTGGTTGGTAAGCTATTAATTATTGCCTCAATTTGAGAGCCTGTTATTGGTCTATTCAGAGATTCAACTTCTTCCTGGTTTAGTCTTGGGAGAGTGTATGTGTTGAGGAATTTATCCATTTCTTCTTGATTTTCTAGTTTATTTGCATAGAGGTGTTTATAGTATTCTCTGATGGTAGTTTGTATTTCTGTGGGATCAGTGGTGATATCCCCTTTATCATTTTTTATTACATCTATTTGATTCTTCTCTCTTTTCTTCTTTATTAGTCTTGGTAGCAGTCTATCAATTTTGTTGATCTTTTCAAAAAACCAGCTCCTGGATTCATTGATTTTTTTGAAGAGTTTTTTGTGTCTCTATTTCCTTCAGTTCTGTTCTGATCTTAGTCATTTCTTGCCTTCTGCTAGCTTTTGAATGTGTTCACTCTTGCTTCTCTAGTTCTTTTAATTGTGATGTTAGGGTGTCAGTTTTAGATCTTTCCTGCTTTCTCTTGTGGGCATTTAGTGCTATAAATTTCCCTCTACACACTGCTTTGAATGTGTCCCAGAGATTGTGGTATGTTGTGTCTTTGTTCTTGTTGGTTTCAAAAAACATCTTTATTTCTGCCTTCATTTTGTTATGTACCCAGTAGTCATTCAGGAGCAGGTTGTTCAGTTTCCATGTAGTTGAGCGGTTTTGAGTGAATTTCTTAATCCTGAGTTCTAGTTTGATTGCGCTGTGGTGTGAGAGACAGTTTGTTATAATTTCTGTTCTTTTACATTTGCTGAGGAGTGCTTTACTTCCAACTATGTGGTCAATTTTGGAATAGGTGTGGTGTGGTGCTGAAAAGAATGTATATTCTGTTGATTTGGGGTGGAGAGTTCTGTAGATGTCTATTAGGTCCACTTGGTGCAGACCTGAGTTCAATTCCTGGATATCCTTGTTAACTTTCTATCTCGTTGATCTGTCTAATGTTGACAGTGGGGTGTTAAAGTCTCCCATTATTATTGTGTGGGAGTCTAAGTCTCTTTGTAGGTCACTAAGGGCTTGCTTTATGAATCTGGGTGCTCCTGTATTGGGTGCATATATATTTAGGATAGTTAGTTCTTCTTGTTGTATTGATCCCCTTTACCATTATGTAATGGCCTTCTTTGTCTCTTTTGATCTTTGTTGATTTAAAGTCTGTTTTATCAGAGACTAGGATTGCAACACCTGCCTTTTTTTGTTTCCATTTGCTTGGTAGATCTTCCTCCATCCTTTTATTTTGAGCCTATGTGTGTCTCTGCACGTGAGATGGGTTTCCTGAATACAGCACACTGATGGGTCTTGACTCTATCCAATTTGGCAGTCTGTGTCTTTTAATTGGAGCATTTAGCCCATTTACATTTAAGGTTAGTATTGTTATGTGTGAATTTGATCCTGTCCTTATGATGTTAGCTGGTTATTTTGCTCGTTAGTTGATGCAGTTTCTTCCTAGCATCAATGGTCTTTACAATTTGGCATGTTTTTGCAGTGGCTGGTACCAGTTGTTCCTTTCCATGTTTAGTGCTTCCTTCAGGAGCTCTTTTAGGGCAGGCCTGGTGGTGACAAAATCTCTCAGCATTTGCTTGTCTGTAAAGTATTTTATTTCTCCTTCACTTATGAAGCTTAGTTTGAAATGAATGAAATGAAGCATGAAGAGAAGTTTAGAGAAAAAAGAATAAAAAGAAACAAACAAAGCCTCCAAGAAATATGGGACTATGTGAAAAGCCCAAATCTACATCTAATTGGTGTACCTGAAAGTGACGGGGAGAATGGAACCAAGTTAGAAAACTCTCTGCAGGATATTATCTAAGAGAACTTCCCCAATCTAGCAAGGCAGGCCAGCATTCAAATTCAGGCAATACAGAGAATGCCACAAAGATACTCCTCGAGAAGAGCAACTCCAAGACACATCATTGTCTGATTCACCGAAGTTGAAATGAAGGAAAAAATGTTAAGGCAGCCAGAGAGAAAGGTCTGGTTACCCACAAAGGGAAGCACATCAGACTAACAGCTGATCTCTTGGCAGAAACTCTCTAAGCCGGAAGAGAGTGGGGGCCAATATTCAACATTCTTAAAGAAAAGAATTTTCAACATTCTGATTTTTTACAGATGCCTTATCAAAAGAGATTATAAAAGCTACTGGAATTGTAATACTTTTATTAATTAATGGTTCACTTTTATATAGTATCAGTGAACTTTGAGCAATGAAAGAAGATGATTTTAATGCTTCCTTCATTTCTCTATCACCCACCTCCTGATTTTTATAGATCATTATCATTCATTCATTCAACCAGTGTTTATTTAGAGAATACTTTGTGTAAGGCACCTTCAAGGTGCTGGGCCTAGAGCTATAAGCTATCGATGGAACAGACAAGATGCTCACACATAATGGGACTTGCATTTTAATAGAAAGAAAAAATAAATCACTATTTTGACATTGCGCTGATTCTGTTCACTAACCATAAGCCTCATAATTGTTCAGTATTGTTTCTATATTTGAATTCTTTCTATGCATATACATAAGTAGAAGTCTGGCAGACTAGAGAGATAGCCAGACTCACTTTTATAAAAATGGGATGATACTATAAATTCACTTCCGTCGCTGACAGCCCATCCTCCACCTACCTTCTTATCTCTGATCCTCCCTAGCAGCCCTATCCAGGTTTCCCTGGTTAGAAGGAGAAGCTCGGTCTTTTCCAGATTCACAGGGAAAGGTTCCCAAGCAGGAGGAGTGAGGAGGAGCCAGGCGGCAGGGCCAGGTCAGGCCAAGCCTTTCTCCACTGCTTCTCTGCAGAATTTCCTTGGCTGCTGGTTTTGGAAGTGTGTGACATTAGGTTATGTCCATTTCCTTGGTTGGTGGCTGCTGATAAAAATTTTGACTGGTTTCACTATTTTGATGCTATAAGTCTTCATTGTTTTTTAGGCATTGCTAAGTTAGATAAATCTTATGTTCAGTCTTTTCTATCTTATCTTTACCCCAAGTCTACCTCCTTAAAATACTTTTATGAGCACAAATCCCTGATGTAAAATCAAGCCATAATGTGTTTCCTGGAGTAGGGGCGGACAAATATGTTAACTAAATTCTTTTTGCGTGCTTCATGTTGGATCAATTCTTAAGGAATAATTTTGACTGAGCCTCTTTTAAGCTTTTCCAGGCCTGGCTTGTTTTCCTGAAAAGCTTCAAAGCAGAGAGGAGAATCTTTGTCAATTAGCTGGTTGAGTGGTTCACAAGCCTCACTGTTGTGACACACTCCATCATTTGTGAGGGCATCACAGCCATTTTGTTAATAGAAATACAGAGCCAAAAGTCAAACATGGTTTTATATGTGTGAGATGTTGCCCGAGGGAAAGGGCAAAGAATGAGAAGAGCTGGACTGGGCAACTCTCATGTGACCCCAGGTCCCTTTCAAACTTGAGTTTCTCTAGCAAGTTTGGGATTTCCAAATGTTTCTACTGAGAAAAAAAAAAAAAGGAAACATGTGCAATTAAATTAGAAAACTACACAGCTCTTACTGAAGAGCTGAAATTTTAAAAAGATGCTTAAAATAAAGCAAGGAAGATAAGGAGAAAGAAACATAAAGCATCCAAACCTGAAAGAATAACATTCAGATAGGCTAACACTCAGAAAAGATTGGAGTCTTGCCAAACATCCTGAGGTCAGCCGCCACCACAGCAAAAAGACCGTTTGATTTTGAGTGACAAGAAAGATGATGTGATCTCAGAGGAAACAGATGGCTCACTAAAGATATTTGAGGATATTTTAATAAAAAGAAGATTTTAAAAGGTGTGAGTAGGATACAGGGAAAGTGAGAAAAGATGGAGCAAGTTGGAACCTGATGGGAGTAATCTGGGGGGAAGGAACCCATAGCAGAAGTGGTGGCTCTCAGTGGTGGAGCCCAGCCAACCCGTGGGATCGGGCAGGAAGGGAGCTGACCCACTGTCTGCTCCACTACCTCCTGGTGCTGCCTCCCCTTGGCTGAACCCAGCCAGAAGGCAAAGAGAGACCCATTGGTCCATTCCGTCCAAGATCTCTCTCAGGGCTCAGAGCAGCGTACAGAAAGGTAGTGTTTCTGGAGGAACAAATAGAAGATATCCAGCAGTAAGGGCAAGGAGGCACAGAAGTACTTCCTGCTTCAGGGGGTTGAGTGGCTGTGGTAGTTGATGTTGAGAAGGCAGATGAAGTAAAAGCAACTTCGCATATATCTTTCCTATCAAAGACAATGGTCTAACTGGAAAGAAAACAGTAAACAGGGTTGTGACTAAAAACTGGGCAAATGATCTAAACAGACATTTCTCAAAAGAAAACATACAAATGGCCAAGAGGTATATGAAAAAAATGTTCAACATCACCATCATCAGGGAAATGCAAATAAAAACCACAGTGAGATATTATCTCACCCCAGTTAGAACGGCTATGATCAAAAAGACAAAAAATAACAAATGCTGACAAGGATGCAAAAAAACCCCACTTATACTGTGTTGGTAGGAACGTAAGTTAGTACAGCCACTATGGAGAATAGTATGGCGGTTCCTCCAAAAAACTAAAATAGAACTACCATACAACCCAGCAATCCTACTACTAGGTTTCTGTATTGTTTTGTTTTATATTTTTTGTTTTTTGGGGTTTTTTTTGCTTTTTTTTTTGAGAAGGAGTCTTGCTCTGTTGCCTAGTCTAGAGTGCAATGGCATGATCTTGGCTCACTGCAACCTCCATCTCCTGGGTTCAAGTGATTCTCCTGCCTCAGCCTCCCAAGTAGTGGGGATTGCAGGTGTGTGCCACCACACCCAGCTAATCTTTTTAGTTGAGATGGGGTTTTGCCATGTTAGCCAGGCTAGTCTTGAACCCCTGATCTCAAGTCATCTGCCCACCTTGGCCTCCCAAAGTGCTAGGATTACAGATAAGAGCTACCATGCCCAGCCCCATTACTAGGCATTTATCCAAAGGAAAGGAAACCAGCATATCAGAGGAATACCTGCACCCCATGTTTATCACAGCACTATTCACAATCGCTAAGATATGGAATCAACCTAAGTGTCCATCGACAGATGAATGGATAAAGAAAGTGTGGTATATTTATACAATGGAATACTATTCAGCCATTTAAAAATAAAACTCTGTCATTCATGGCAACATGGATGAGCCTGGAGGACATTACGTTAAGTGAAGTAACCCAGGCACAGAAAGACAAATACCATATGATCTCATTCACATACAGAAGCTGAAAAACAGTTGATCTCATAGAAGTAGAGAGTATAATTGTAGTTATTAGAAACTGAGAAGGGTAGGAGGGGAGGAGATGGAGAGGTTGGTTCAAGGATACAAAATTATAGCCAGATCAGAGGAATATGTTCTAGTGTTCTATAGCACTGTTGGGTGACTACAGTTAAAAATTTTTGTATATTTTCAAATAGCTAGAATAGAAGATTTTGAATGTTCCCAACGTAAAGAAACGAAAACTCTTTGAGGTGATGGATGTGTTAACTACCGTGATTTATCATTACACATTGTATCTATCAAAATACCACTCTATACCCTATAAAGATGTATAATTATTATGTTCAATTAAAAATAATGTAAGGAATAAACAATATTGAAAGCAAAAGAAAAAATCCCAAAGTGGTCAAAACAATAAGCCAATACTTAACTCCTTTAAGCCCATCTGCAGGCCTAAATGAATCTTACCTGAGAGTGCTGAAAGAAAATTATGTTTAATTTCCAGAAAGGGTCAAAAGAGTACATTATTGAACCTGTAATAAAGTTACTGAAATTAAAAGGAATGTTAAAGATCTCAGGTTTCTTCATTTCAGGAAGCTATTTGATGGAGCCTCTCAAAGTTTGGTTGGTAATGAATATGCTGGAGAAACACCGGCCATACAAGAAGGTTTCCCTGACCTGGGATGGACTGTCATGGACAGTGTTTATTAGTGATGCTCGCATGGCATGAGGAGGAAAGGGCACAGGACCCTTCTTTTTGACCCACTCCTATTCAAGTTTCTATGAAGGTCTTGAATGAAGATAGGAGGTGTAGGTCAAAGTCGTGGTTATGACTGTTTCAAAGTCAGAAAGGAGAATCGGTTCTGTGGATCTTACAAGCTCCTTTAAGATGCCTCAGGCTATGAAGCTGTGGGAGAGCTGGAAATTCTGGATGGATGGGTTAATATTTCCTGAAGCTTGAGGGAAGGTGTTTGCTGAAGTTTGTCCAATGTGCTCTGTATGAAGCCAGAACCCAATGTCCCATCTGCCTTGTTCCAGCGCTGCCTCGGATTCCAGATCCTGAGAACCACCCTTTACCCCAGGGAAACCCCTGATGCCACCTTCTCTGCTGCCAGCCATTATGTGGTGTGAACTGTCCCCAGGATGCAAGTCTCTGCCAGCAGCCCTGCATGCTTCAAGACTCTCTGTGTGGCCCCACAGGGCAAGCACAACAAAGAGGTCAAATGACAGAATTTCAAAAGATTTCAACTGATGAACCAAATTAAAGGACATGTTAGGTATTGGAATTTTCCAATTTACAGAGCTAGTTTGTCCTAGCATTGGCCAGAATGAAGGCTGAAAGAGTGGCAGGGCTGCCACCATGGTTACTGCAGCAGGTGGAATTCGAGTGCCTGAATTGAGGGAAGTGGGGGTCCTCCTGCATCCCGAGATAGCGAGAGCACCTCAGAAGTGCTGGCTTAGGTGGTGGCACCCACTGTAAGAGAACGATGACAAATCTCAGTTTCTCCCTAGGAGAGTGCCCAGCAGGGTGATGAGCCAGGAAGATCTGTCAGGATGAAGAGTAGTGAGAGGAAGGGGGAACCCTGGAGAAGAGAAGAACTTAAAGGGATTCACAAGAAGTTGAGGAGGGCAGAGCTGAATGAGACAAGGTTGCAGGGAAACAGACTTTTTAAGATCCGTGTAAGGGAAAAAAAAAATCCTTGACAATCAGAATTGTTTCAAAACACAGTCAGCAGCTTCTTGAGACTGGGTCGCTGTACTAAGAATGTAAAGGGGGAGCTGGGTGGCACCAGCAAAGTGGCAGGAATGTGTCTCTGCAGGGTCTTTGCTGCCTTCCGAATCCACTCCTTTGTGATCCTGTAATTTGTGAGAGAGCCTGGAGGGTAGCATGGAAAAGAGAGAGGAGAGGACCTCACAGCAGTATTTCCATCTTGTCGCCTAACAATTGCCTAGGCAGTCTCCTCTCAGCAGGGAAGCAAACTGGTCACCAAATAATAATAATTATCCCCCTACATTTCCTTAATTATTTAAACTTCTGAAAGGACATCAAACACAGCAAAGAGTCAATGACTTGCTTTCAGAAGTGATTCAGACTGTAGCTCCACCCCTAACAGTGTCACCTTGAGCAGTCACATATGCCTTAACATCCTTCTTTCTAAAGCAGTTCCATCTACCCAGGTTGATTGTTGAGCGTTTAGACATGATGACATATATAATCTTTATATATGTATATATACAAGTATATGTTTATGGATAAATTTTGACTGCCTCTAACCCATGTGGCCTTGTGTCATCACACATAAGTTCATTGAAGCTCCCAACAACCAGACTTTTGGGGAAGTACAAACCTCCCCATTAGCACTAGGTCTCCTTGCCTGCCCCTCTGCTGGAAGAATCCCTGGCAGGGGCCTTCTTTGGTGATGGGATTGAATTTTCTATTTCCTGAAATGTAATCAGCTTTCAGTTTCAATGGTGGTCACCCCCTTGTACCTTCTTTTAAAGATTGGAATGCTGTATTGGTTTCTCAGGGCTGCTGTGGTCTTCATAGAAGATGACCCGCGTATTTCCAAGGTTTCCTCCAGGATTGCTGGGGCTGTCTGCGTCCAGATGTTAAGGTTACTGTAGACAATAAATGGGAGAGGGTGATGGAAGGAGGATGTTTAGAGAAAATTATCCAGTCACCTGGAGGAAAGGCTCTTAGCTACAAAAGAGGAAATAAGGGCCAGGCACAGTGGTTCATGCCTGTAATCCCAGCACTTTGGGAGGCTGAGGCAGGCGGATCATGAGGTCAGGAGATCAAGACCATCCTGGCCAACATAGTGAAACCCATCTCTACTAAAAATACAAAAATCAGCCGGGCGCAGTGGCACACGCCTGTAGTCCCAGCTACTTGGGAGGCTGAGGCAGGAGAATTGCTTGAACCCGGGAGGCAGAGGTTGCAGTGAGATGAGATCGTGCCACTGCACTGCAGCCTGGTGACAGAGCGAGACTCCATCTCAAAAAAAAAAAAAAAATAAGAAACTGCTATTTAGCAAAACATCAAATAAGCAGTTTGTTGCTTATGTCTGAACACTTCTGTGAAAACTGAGGCAAAGGCAGTCGTGTGTAGGTTCTGGTGACCAGGAACTGGAGCTGCACAGAGGTGTAGAGGCTCCCAAAGCTCGTCAATTGTTTATGAAGGGAGTAAAGGCTGGAAGTCAGGGGGTGGGTGTCAATTTCTGCCACTAGCTACCAGATTTCTCCTAAAGATGGGAAAGCTCCCTTTATAGAGCTGGAGTGCAATTTTGTGTTTTCTTTGTGTTTGGCAATGTCTGTTATTGACTTGCAATAGATATGCAACAGTATAGGTATGTTCATCTTAGTATTTTGGGGACAAAACTCCCAAACCAGCCACCACACAAAGGTATTTACAGGTACCAGTAGGCACCTTTGGACTCAGAGGGAAGTCGGCCTCCTTAAAGCTGTATTCAGTAAGGACAATGAAGGGTAGGCATGGCTGCAGCTTGGGTTGTGCCCACCATGTGGATATCCAGCCATGATCTCAATAGTCAGGTTGGTCCACATTGTCCAGATATCTCCATGTAACATTAACTCAGAGTTTATGAAAATAACCAGTGAGAATAACCAAAGCCACATTGGGTAATGAAAACTGTATGTACAATTTTCTTTAGTTACATTGATGTTGTTACATACTGTTCATAATTAATTACATTGGTTTGTAATGTATCATGTCCTATTGTATTGTAGGTTCTAATACCAAGACCCTAGGTGTTCCTCTCTTAAAATCTGGTGACCACCTTTAACTCATGTGGTAAAAGAATGATAGTTCTGGGAGGATCTGCATTCTCTCTGTGTCCATGCAGCATTGCCCCACACTGCCTGTGCTGAGCTGCATGACCCTCATAGCTACATCATAGTCTTTGCTTGTAGGCTTGTCGTTTGGAGAACCGTCTTGGAGTCTTTATTGGTTGATGTCAATGGAAAGCTCTGCTTCCCTCTGGATGTCCTATGGTATTGCTGTTCCTAATGTCTTTCTAATAGTGCTACGTGTCTGTATGTGTGTATAAAGAGATTTATGTAAAGAATTGGCTCATGTGATTACGGAGGCTGAGAAACCCCAAGATCTGAATTTGCCACTAAGTACTCAGATATTTGGTCAAACATGATTGTGAGCGCTGTTGAGTTCTGTATTTTTTAACTGCCATGTAATCCCCTCAAGGTCTGTGTTATTCTAGACAGTAAACCGGGAGAGGCTTCTAAAGCCCCCTCTGTCAGGAAATGTTACTTTAGAATCTGACCTTGTGTGAAACACAGATGACAGGACCGTTCTAGTGCAGTGACATTAAAATCCTCCCCCAGTAATTGAAGTGCAAGGGAAATAGCTCATTGCTATTATGGCTGGATCATCTCATGGCCTCTCAACAGATCAAGAGCACCGTTACTACTGTTGCTTTCTTGACTTGTGTTTTACTTTTATTGTAACATTTGCTGCAGTCTGTGTTAAATAGGGAGGTAGACCCAACTATGAGAAGGAGCCCTATATTGGAAACTGTATAGCCAACTATGAAACCTCCAGGCTTACTTTGCTTTCTCATTACAGGCGGCCTTCCCCTCTGCTCCACTGGAGAGAGCTAGAGTAATTGGCTCTTGCTTTATATGAAGGATATGCTCCCAAAAAAGTTGTATTTAAATCAAGTTTTAACAAATCTACTCATGCTTGTTTATCCACTTATAACACTTACTATTTAAAGGAAATGATAAAGAGTCCTTTTCTGTTGTTACAGCGTAGTTGGCAAAGCTGTATCTTCTGAAGACTGACTTGCACTCAGCAGTTTTAGATCAACTCGAGTCTGTTTATACTAAGATCCACAGACCCCTGGTGGTTCTCAGATGACTTGCAAATTATACTAGTTTTTCCAATTGTGTGTTTTTTGATGATAACTTAAAAATTTTTTATGATAATCTTTTCAATGTTTAGTATAATAATGTACAGATAAACCCTAGATGATCACCTTATAACTGAGTGCTGTCATGAGATTTCAGTGCCTTTGTTCTCAGTCCTGTAGGTAACCAAGACATCATCTAAAATCACATCACTTCACTTTAAATGTTTGCAAGACATATCTGACTGTCATTGGGTTGATAAAATCTGTCTTGTCCTCATTTTGTGCTGTGTGGGACTCTATCATCAGGTACAAAAGCAAAACTCCTTTGCCATGAGCGTTCACAGTTGAATGACTTTTTTATAGACCAAGAGTTTAGTTTCTTAGAGTAGATATTGAATCAATTTGGCATCATGGAAATGGCATAGTACATTAGAGGCACATACTATGTTAAGTGTCACAATCTAATGATAAAGAACAGAAAAGGACATATTAGATAATCGGTGCATTTCTGTTAAAGTCATGGCAAGCTTATTGAACTAGTTTTATAGCAATTTGGCAGGATAAAAGTGATGGGAGGATGGAGTCATCATAGGGCGCCTGCCCTGTAGCATGGACACCTGGGACACCTTGCTGGATGATGTCTTCTTTGGGTTCCATCTTAATACATGACAACTGGGAATAATTCTGTAGCAGAAAGTAGAGTGTAAAATACAAAATGACTCTTATTCTGATGAATCAAAGTTTTTAAGCCATATATGTCGGAGTACACTTGAATTACTTCTGTAAAAACTAGCACATTATATAAAAATCATAATAAAAACAGAGATTCCAGTGAGGAGTCCCTCTTGTTCAGAGTCAAAAGATTCAAGTCAACAAAAATGGAACCTGTAAGTTAGTCTTTTTGCCACTGTTAAAAGAAAAACACTGGACACAATACTTTTAACAGAGTTTATGTGAGCATTAGAGGATTCATGAATCGGGCAGCACCCAGAACCAGAAAAGGTTCAGAGACCTCTACCCAGCAGCATGGGTAGTGAGCTTTAATAGGCAGAACGTGGAAGTAAGACAAAGAAAACATATTTGATTTGTTAGAGTAGAAAGTCCCTAGTTAGAGGTTAGTTGGAGGTTTCTGATGGTAACTTCTCTAGTTTCATTTTACTGTTCACATTGGGCTTTGGTTTGCTTACCTAGGAACTTAAAGTGCTGGGAATGCTTTGGCTTAATGACCTCCCAATTAAAAATTTTTTAACATCACTTTTATTTATGATCTACAAAGTGGCAACTGCCTATTTTTTTTTAATTTTATTATTATTATACTTTAAGTTTTAGGGTACATGTGCACAATGTGCAGGTTTGTTACATATGTATACATGGCCATGTTGGTGTGCTGTACCCATTAACTCATCATTTAGCATTAGGTATATCTCTCAGTGCTATCCCTCCCCTCTCCCCCAACCCCACAACAGTCCTCGGTGTGTGATGTTCCCCTTCCTGTGTCCATGTGTTCTCATTGTTCAATTCCCACCTGTGAGTGAGAACATGCAGTGTTTGGTTTTTTGTTCTTGCAATAGTTTGCTGAGAATGATGGTTTCCAGCTTCATCCATGTCCCTACAAAGCACATGAACTCATCCTTTTTTATGGCTGCATAGTATTCCATGTTGTATATGTGCCACATTTTCTTAATCCAGTCTATCATTGTTGGACATTTGGGTTGGTTCCAAGTCTTTGCTATTGTGAATAGTGCCGCAATAAACATACATGTGCATGTGTCTTTATAGCAGCATGATTTATAATCCTTTGAGTATAAACCCAGTAATGGGATGGCTGGGTCAAATGGTATTTCTAGTTCTACATCCCTGAGGAATCGCCACACCAACTTCCACAATGGTTGAACTAGTTTACAGTCCCACCAACAGTGTAAAAGTGTTCCTATTTCTCCACATCCTCTCCAGCACCTGTGGTTTCCTGACTTTTTAATGATTGCCATTCTAACTGGTGTGGGATGGTATCTCATTGTGGTTTTGATTTGCATTTCTCTGATGGCCAGTGATGATGAGCATTTTTTCATGTGTTCTTTGGCTGCATAAATGTCTTCTTTTGAGAAGTGTCTGTTCATATCCTTTGCCCACTTGTTGATGGGGTTGTTTGTTTTTTCTTGTAAATTTGTTGGAGTTCATTGTAGAATCTGGATATTAGCCCTTTGTCAGTTGAGTAGGTTGCAAAAATTTTCTCCCATTTTGTAGGTTGCCTGTTCACTCTGATGGTAGTTTCTTTTGCTGTGCAGAAGCTCTTTAGTTTAATTAGATCCCATTTGTCAATTTTGGCTTTTGTTGCCATTGCTTTTGGTGTTTTAGACATGAAGTCCTTGCCCACGCCTATGTCCTGAATGGTATTGCCTAGGTTTTCTTCTAGGGTTTTTATGGTTTTAGGTCTAACATGTAAGTCTTTAATCCATCTTGAATTAATTTTTGTATAAGGTGTAAAGGAGGGATCCAGTTTCAGCTTTCTACATATGGCTAGCCAGTTTTCCCAACACCATTTATTAAATAGGGAATCCTTTCCCCATTTCTTCTTTTTGTCAGGTTTGTCAAAGATCAGATAGTTGTAGATATGCAGCATTATTTCTGAGGGCTCTGTTCTGTTCCGTTGGTCTATATCTCTGTCTTGGTACCAGTACCATGCTGTTTTGGTTACTGTAGCCTTGTAGTATAGTTTGAAGTCAGGTAGCGTGATGCCTCCAGCTTTGTTCTTTTGGCTTAGGATTGACTTGGTAATGCGGGCTCTTTTTTGGTTCCATATGAACTTTAAAGTAGTTTTTTCCAATTCTGTGAAGAAAGTCATTGGTAGCTTGATGGGGATGGCATTGAATCTATAAATCACCTTGGGCAGTATGGCCATTTTCACGATATTGATTCTTCCTACCTATGAGCATGGAATGTTCTTGCATTTGTTTGTATCCTCTTTTATTTCATTGAGTAGTGGTTTGTAGTTCTCCTTGAAGAGGTCATTCATATCCCTTGTCAGTTGGATTCCTAGGTATTTTATTCTCTTTGAAGCAATTGTGAATGGGAGTTCACTCATGATTTGGCTCTCTGTTTGTCTGTTATTGGTGTATAAGAATGCTTGTGATTTTTGCACATTGATTTTGTATCCTGAGACTTTGCTGAAGTTGCTTATCAGCTTAAGGAGATTTGGAGCGGAGATGATGGGGTTTTCTAGATATACAATCATGTCATCTGCAAACAGGGACAATTTGACTTCCTCTTTTCCTAAATGAATACCCTTTATTTCCTTCTCCTGCCTGATTGCCCTGGCCAGAACTTCCAACACTATGTTGAATAGGAGTGGTGAGAGAGGGCATCCCTGTCTTGTGCCAGTTTTCAAAGGTAATGCTTCCAGTTTTTGTCCATTCAGTATGATATTGGCTGTGGGTTTGTCATAGATAGCTCTTATTATTTTGAGATACATCCCATCAATACCTAATTTATTGAAAGTTTTTAGCATGAAGCATTGTTGAATTTTGTCAAAGGCCTTTTCTGCATCTATTGAGATAATCATGTGGTTTTTGTCTTTGGTTCTGTTTATATGCTGGATTACATTTATTGATTTTCGTATGTTGAACCAGCCTTGCATCCCAGTGATGAAGCCCACCTGATCATGGTGGATAAGCTTTTTGATGTGTTGCTGGATTTGGTTTGCCAGTATTTTCTTGAGAATTTTTGCATCAGTGTTCATCAAGGATATTGGTCTAAAATTCTCTTTTTTTGTTGTGTCTCTGCCAGGCTTTGGTATCAGGATGACGCTGGCCTCATAAAATGAGTTAGGGAGGATTCCCTCTTTTTCTATTGACTGGAATAGTTTCAGAAGGAATGGTACCAGCTCCTCCTTGTACCTCTGGTAGAATTCGGCTGTGAATCCATCTGGTCCTGGACTTTTTTTGGTTGGTAAGCTATTAATTATTGCCTCAATTTGAGAGCCTGTTATTGGTCTATTCAGAGATTCAACTTCTTCCTGGTTTAGTCTTGGGAGGGTGCATGTGTCCAGGAATTTATCCATTTCTTCTAGAGTTTCTATTTATTTGCATAGAGGCGTTTATAGTATTCTCTGATGGTAGTTTGTATTTCTGTGGGATCAGTGGTGATATCCCCTTTGTCATTTTTTATTGCGTCTATTTGATTCTTCTCTCTTTTCTTCTTTATTAGTCTTGGTAGCAGTCTATCAATTTTGTTGATCTTTTCAAAAAACCAGCTCCTGGATTCATTGATTTTTTTGAAGGGTTTTTTGTGTCTCTATCTCCTTCAGTTCTCCTCTGATCTTAGTTTTTTCTTGCCTTCTGCTAGCTTTTGAATGTGTTTGCTCTTGCTTCTCTAGTTCTTTTAATTGTGATGTTAGAGTGTCAATTTTAGACCTTTCCTGCTTTCTCTTGTGGGCATTTAGTGCTATAAATTTCCCTCTACACACTGCTTTGAATGTGTCCCAGAGATTCTGATATGTTGTGTCTTTGTTCTCGTTGGTTTCAAAGAACATCTTTATGTCTGCCTTCATTTCGTTATGTACCCAGTAGTCATTCAGGAGCAGGTTGTTCAGTTTCCATGTAGTTGAGCAGTTTTGAGTGAGTTTCTTAATCCTGAGTTCTAGTTTGATTGCACTATGGTCTGAGAGACAGTTTGTTATAATTTCTATTCTTTTACATTTGCTGAGGAGTGCTTTACTTCCAACTATGTGGTCAATTTTGAAATAGGTGTGGTGTGGTGCTGAAAAGAATGTATATTCTGTTGATTTGGGGTGGAGAGTTCTGTAGATGTCTATTAGGTCCACTTGGTGCAGACCTGAGTTCAATTCCTGGATATCCTTGTTAACTTTCTATCTCGTTGATCTGTCTAATGTTGACAGTGGGGTGTTAAAGTCTCCCGTTATTATTGTGTGGGAGTCTAAGTCTCTTTGTAGGTCACTAAGGGCTTGCTTTATGAATCTGGGTGCTCCTGTATTGGGTGCATATATATTTAGGATAGTTAGTTCTTCTTGTTGAATTGATCCCTTTAGCATTATGTAATAGCCTTCTTTGTCTCTTTTGATCTTTGTTGGTTTAAAGTCTGTTTTATCAGAGACTAGGATTGCAACACCTGCCTTTTTTTGTTTTCCATTTGCTTGGTAGATCTTCCTCCATCCCTTTATTTTGAGTCTATGTGTGTCTCTGCACGTGAGATGGGTTTCCTGAATACAGCACACTGCTGGGTCTTGACTCTATCCAGTTTGCCAGTCTGTGTCTTTTAACTGGAGCATTTAGCCTATTTACATTTAAGGTTAATATTGTTATGTGTGAATTTGATCCTGTTATTATGATGTTAGCTGGTTGTTTTGCTCATTGGTTGATGCAGTTTCTTCGTAGCCTTGATGGTCTTTACAATTTGGCATGTTTTTGCAGTGGCTGGTACTGCGGTTGTTCCTTTCCATGTTTAGTGCTTCCTTCAGGAGCTCTTTTAGGGCAGGCCTGGTGGTGACAAAATCTCTCAGCATTTGCTTGTCTGTAAAGTATTTTATTTCTCCTTCATTTATGAAGCTTAGTTTGGCTGGATATGAAATACTGGGTTGAAAATTCTTTTCTTTAAGAATGTTGAATATTGGTCCCTACTCTCTTCTGGCTTGTAGAGTTTCTGCTGAGAGATCAGCTGTTAGTCTGATGGGCTTTCCTTTGTGGCTAACCCGACCTTTCTCTCTTGCTGCTCTTAACATTTTTTCCTTCATTTCAACTTTGGTGAATCTGACAATTATGTGTCTTGGAGTTGCTCTTCTCAAGGAGTATCTTTGTGGCGTTCTCTGTATTTCCTGAATTTGAATGTTGGCCTGCCTTGCTAGATTGTGGAAGTTCTCCTGGATAATATCCTGCAGAGTGTTTTCTAACTTGGTTCCATTCTCCCCGTCACTTTCAGGTACACCAATCAGACGTAGATTTGGGCTTTTCACATACTCCCGTATTTCTTGGAGACTTTGTTTGTTTCTTTTTATTCTTTTTTCTCTAAACTTCTCTTCTCACTTCATTTCATTCATTCCATCTTTCATTGATGATACCCTTTCTTCCAGTTGATCGCATCGACTACTGAGGCTTGTGCATTCGTCACATAGTTCTTGTGCCGTGATTTTCAGCTCCATCAGGTCCTTTAAGGACTTCTTTGCATTGGTTATTCTAGTTAGTCATTCTTTTAATTTTTTTTCAAGGTTTTTAACTTCTTTGCCATTGGTTCGAACTTCCTCCTTTAGTTCGTAGTTTGATCTTCTGAAGCCTCCTTCTCTCAACTCGTCAAAGTCATTCTCCGTCCACCTGTGTTCCGTTGCTGGTGAGGAGCTGCATTCCTTTGTAGGAGGAGAGGTGCTCTGATTTTTAGAGTTTCCATTTTTTCTGCTCTTTTTTTTCCCCATCTTTGTGGTTTTGTCTACCTTTGGTCTTTGATGATGGTGATGTTTTTGGTGTGGATGTCCTTTCTGTTTGTTAGTTTTTCTTCTATCAGTCAGGACCCTCAGCTGCAGTTCTGTTGGAGTTTGCTGGAGGTCCACTCCAGAACCTGTTTACCTGGGTATCAGCAGTGGTGGCTGCAGAACAGCAGATATTGGTGAACCGCAAGTGCTGCTGCCTGATCGTTCCTCTGGAAGTTTTGTCTCAGGGGAGTACCTGGTTGTGTGAGGTGTCAGTCTGCCCCTACTGGGGGGGTGCCTCCCAGTTAGGCTACTCGAGGGGTCAGGGACCCACTTGAGGAGGCAGTCTGCCCATTCTCAGATCTCAAGCTGCGTGCTGAGAGAACCACTGCTTTCTTCAAAGCTGTCAGACAGGGACATTTAAGTCTGCAGAGGTTACTGCTGCCTTTTGTTAGTCTGTACCCTGCCCCCAGAGGTGGAGCCTGCAGAGGCAGGCAGGCCTCCTTGAGCTGTGGTGGGTTCCACCCAGTTTGAGCTTCCTGGCCACTTTGTTTACCTCCTAAAGCCTGGGCAATGGTGGGTGCCCCTCCTCCAGCCTCACTGCCACCTTGCAGTTTGATCTCAGACTGCTGTGCTAGCAATGAGCGAAGCTCCGTGGGCATAGGACTCTCCAAGCCAGGTGCAGGATATAATCTCCTGGTGTGCTGTTTGTTAAGCCGGTTGGAAAAGGGCAGTATTAGGGTGGAAGTGACCCAATTTTCTGGGTTCCGTCTGTCACCCCTTTCTTTGACTAGGAAGGGAATTTCCTGACCCCTTGCGCTTCCTGGATGAGGCGATGCCTTGCCCTGCTTTGGCTCACTCACGGTGCGCTGCACCCACTGTCCTGCACCCACTGTCCAGCACTACCCAGTGAGATGAACCTGGTACCTCAGTTGGAAATGCACAAATCACCCATCTTTTGCGTTGGTCATGCTGGGAGCTGTAGACTGGAGCTGTTCCTATTCGGCCATCTTGGTTCCACCCCCCCGGCAACTGCCTATTGTTTTACCTGACATGTACAACATTGGCCATTAGTGTTACCAAAGCAACATCCATCACAAGAATTAATGCTTCTTGATTTGAATTTTACTCCTCTCTGTCTCTGTTTATGTGCATTCATTTGATTGTACACTTGTATAAGAACTAAAAGCATAAAAAGTTTATTCCTACATCTGGCACGGCTCACGTCTGTAATCCCAGCACTTCGGGAGGCCAAGGCGGGCAGATCATGAGGTCAGGAATTCAAGACCAGCCTGACCAACGTGGTGAAACCCCAACTCTACTAAAAATACAGAAATTAGCCGGGTGGGGTGTTGCGTGCCTGTAATCCCAGCTTCTCAGGAGGCTGAGGCAAGAGAATTGCTTGAACCCAGGAGGCGGAGGTTGCAGTGAGCCAAGATCGCACCACTGCACCCCAGCCTGGGTGACAGAATGAGACTCTGTCTCAAAAAAAAAAAAAAAAAAAAAGTTTATTCCTAGTTTTACATTTGTAGCATTGAAATTAAAAGAATCTAAATAAATAACAGAGCATTGTGAGAATTTGTTGTTTAACAGAGCTCTATATGCATTACACAATTTCAAGGAACATTGATCTGAATGTTCCTATCCCTCATGGACCTTGAGCCCTGGCAAAAGATAATAAAGATGGGTCTCCTTTTCTCCTTGTCCCCTGCTCTCAGCTCTGAATGAGAAAACTTTTGCAAATATGCCAGTACTTTATATTAAGCCTAAAACTTAGAAAGTATCAGATTTGTAAGTTGACTGTATTAACTTTAATTTCTCAAAGTGTTCTCAGTTAATTAGGTTAACCTAAAACTAAAACTATAAAGTGATTCCTCCCCTACCAAGAAAAAAAAAAATAAGCTGAAGTCCTCTGTTTAGAGTTTCAGGCCTTTGGGCTGGACTCCACAACCCTTCTCAGGAAGTAGCAGTAGACACCTGACCTTAGGCTGTAGTGCTAATATAACCTGTGTCAGTAGCTGCCCATTGCAAACAAGGAAATGATCCCCTGAAGTCAAATTCAAGAAGGAACAAGAACCTGTCTCTTTGAGCTCTCTAAAGAGTGTGGTTAAGAGTATGAGCATTGACAACAGACTGCCTAGGTTCAGATACCACCTCTGATGCCAGTTATGTGATTTTGGGCCAGTTTCTTAATCTCTCAATGTCTCAACAACATGAGTCTAATAATAACATATATACCCCTATAACCATGGCATGAGGATTAGACAGGTTGATTGGTGTGTATAAAACACTTGGAACAGGGCCTGGCACAGGGTATGCCTTAGTAGATGTTAGCACTGCATCACGACTGCTACTATGATTACCGTCCCTGTCACTGTTGCTGCTGCCACCACAGGCAGGTCAGTGGAACGTCACCCTTCAGGGATTTATCAGCGTCACTCCCTAAGCATGCCACCTGCATGAAGGGCAGACATGGAATTGTGCCGCCAGCATTCTGGTTTCTTCAACGCTCCCTGCCAGCTGAGCTGTGTGAAAAGCACTCAGCTATGAAAAAATGAGAAAGATTGATTGAAATGTTGGTGAGGTCATTGTCAAATATTCTCTGTCAACTGAATGACTGCAAATAGGGAGATGACTGCCTCCCCCCAAGTCAGCCTAGGAGGGTTCAGTCCTTCATTTATTCATTCACACATCACCCCTTCACTGTGCCAGCCAGCCATGACAATTAAGTGCATTTGGGAGGAGGTGGCAGCTGAGCTGGAAAGGGGGTTTGGCATTATGCCGGGAAGGTGTAAAAAGCCAGGCTGAAGATTTGGGCCTTCTTATTTTTCCTCCAGACAATGGGCAGCTGGATTTGGAGACAAGAAACCTTCGTAGACCCTCTGGCACTCTCTATTGACAGATCACTGCTAGGAGGCAGCGTGACTCGGAGAACCGCATGGGCTCCACCACCAGCTCCGGGTTTGACTCCCAGTTCCACACTCATTAGCCAGATGACCTTGGGCTCATTACTTAGCAAGCCTGCACTTCTGTTTCCTCACCTACAAAATATGCATAAAATAGCAGTACATACCTCACGGAGGTGTTCTGGGGCTTAAATGAGTTCATCTGTGCAAACATTTAGACGAAGTGCTTGACATAATCAGAGCTATGTAGGTGCTGTTAATTCTTCTTTGCCCCACTGGTCCCCAGGTCCCATATCTGTAACAAGAAGCAACTGGACCACATAATTTCACATCCTTTTATACCCAAGTTTTTGATCAAGAGAGCTCAGGCTGTACTTTAAGCTTAATGTGACAGTGATTTATAGTATAGCTTGGGGGCGATCTGAACACTTGGGGGCAGAAAAACAAGTTAGGCTCTCCCCATTTCCATCATTCTTCCACCTTTCCTCCATCTGCCTGTCCCCACCTGGACATACATGCCAAAAGCCACGGCCCATTTTACTAGATCTAGGTAGTATGGGAAAAGACCATGAAGCAGACACATCATCTGTACTGCCAGTGTCTCTCTTCAAAATAAACTTTTTTTTTTTTTTTTTGAGCCTGAATCTCACTCTGTTGCCCAGGTTGGAGTACAATGGCATGATCTCAACTCACTGCAACCTCCACCTCCCGGGTTCAAGCAATTCTCCTGCCTCAGCTTCCCAAGTAGCTGGGATAACAGGCACCTGCCACTACAGCCGGCTAATTTTTGTATTTTTAGTAGAGATGGGGTTTCACCATGCTAGCCAGACTGGTCTCGAACTCCTGACCTCAGGCAATCCACTTACCTTGGCCTCCCAAAGTGCTGGGATTACAGGCATGAGCCACCGCGCCCGGCCCGCTTCAAAATAAACTTCTTTACCAGGAAATAGGATTAAGAGGAGGTAGAAGGAAATTAGAGTAGGATCAGAAAGATAGAAAAAGGAGTTTTCTCTGAAACAGTACGACAGCCAGATATAGGCTGAGCAGGCCCAATGATGGATAGAGAGGCACATCCACTGCTGAGCTCCAACCAGGAGAGAGAATGTCTCGAAACTCCTTGCATGGAAGGCGCCTGGAAATGTATTTATTCTCCTGTTGTTTATTCTCAGCTCTCTTCATTCCTTTTTCTTTCTTCTGTCCTTGAATCACAGCAGATAAAAAGACAAATCTGCTGAGAGGATGCATGTCACAAGTGGTCAGATGAATTACAGCCATAGCACCATATAGATAAGAGGCAAGCCTGGCGCCTGGGCAGGTCTGAGAGGGGCCAGGAGGACACACACCATATCAAATTGTGCAATTTAGCAAATGGCTGGTGGCAGACTGAAATGATAGTGAGTTAATCTGTTTTCCATGCACTAAAGGCTTTTGCCAAACTAAGATTTGCTGTGAAGACCCAAAGCTGGAGCCCACCCAGGGAGCGGGCTGCCTTGGATGCGTTTCCCAGCCTTCTACAGTGGATGCCAGTAAAACTAACTAGAGACATGAATGGGCACCAGGATAAACACAAGGGGATATTTTGTTCTTACCATTAGAGAAGGATACTGCTAACTGGCAAGAAGTCCCGTGGTTGTTATCTTTTGATTAGTAGTAGTAAAAATACTATTTAAAGCTAGTAGCATTTTTTGAGAGCTTGCTTTACACTGGGTACTTTTTCAAGTGTCTTACAAGTATTCGCTCATTTTATCTGCACGGCAGCTGTATGAAGAGAATACTGTCATTATCTTCACTGCATAGGTGAGCAGTGGAGGCACAGAGAAGTTCAGCAACTTGTCCAAGCTCTCATAGCTGGGAAGTGGCAGAGCCAGGCTTTGAACTCAGGCAGTCTGACTCAGAGTCCAAGAGTGCCGGCCTGAATTGTAGGAGAGAGACAGTGCGGGTATACCAGGAACCAAATCCTGTCGGCTGAACATCAGTGTTTAAGTCGAGCCCAGATGCTCTGCACAAAATACAATGTGTCCGTGCACATGTGACTGTTAATCAGCCATTTCCTTGGTTCCTGCTTTGTGCTGGCCACTGAGCTGGACCCTGTGGGATGGATAAATCAATGTCAGTCATGCCCCTGGAGACCTGGCTGTTGCAAAAAGGCTCCTGAAATCATCATAACCCAAAAGAGAAAAGGGCAGGTGCTGAAGAGAAGTGTAGGTAAAGAGCAGCAAAATCATAAAGGAGGGGAGACTCTTTGCCTCTGTGGTATCAGGGAATGCTTCTCAGAGCGGGTGGCTTTTGCCCTGAGACTTGAAGTAGGAATTTAAAAACATAGAAATGCAGTGGAACGGGAAGAAGGACATTCTAGGTGGAGAGAAGTAGAGCAAAATGGTCCAATCTGCCCCCCTAAGGATGTGAGACAGAGAAGTGGATGGGAAGGCCAGGAAGGCTGTCGCCATGTGGGCCGAACACGGGGAGGGAGGTGTTTGTCAGAATCAGAATGGACTCAGAGGGAAGCTGAGCTAAAAGCTTCAATTTACAGATGAAAGAAGAAAGAATTTGGATATGTGACTCACTCAGTGTACCAAGTTCGTGGCAGAAGTAAGTCTCAAACCCCAGGCTTGCCTCCAATTTTCTTTGCACTGCTCTCCTGGCACAAACGTGTGGCTAACAAGGGTCTCACAATGCCAGGAGGGTGTTACGTTTTTATAACCTGTTCTATTTGAGGGTCTCCAAAATTACATATTTGAAGTTAATATTAGCCAGATGCTAACTGTCTGCAGGCAAGCATAAGCACCCACTTTACATTGGGAGAAGCTAGAGATTTGGGAATCAGGATTTGCTGCAGATACTTTGAGGAATCTAGGCCTCTAATCCACAGTCTCCTAAATTCTGGAACTTCTGGCTTAATTACACTTTTTAATAACCAGTCATCATTGCTGCATAATTTGTGAGGTCTGGTATAGTATGATTCCTGTTCCCTTCAGCTAACCCTGCCCCCACCCCCATCCTTTAATAAACCTAAAACTTTTCTTTCCTGTGAATTCATTTTTTTCCCTTTTATCTTTTGGACCTTTGCAATTAACATATTAATTATTTAATTCATATTACCTGAAGATCCAAGAACACTTTTAAACTCATGAAAAACCTTCACTAGTAATTTAGCTGCTACCAAGGTATCCCTGAGCCCTCATTATTTGCCTCTGGAAAATGCCGTAAACGACATCTAACAGGCTTCAGCTCTGTACCTCTACAAATAAGAAATTAAGCAGTATTCAGAACGCCAATGATTATTAATTTAAAAGAAGTAAAAAATCAATATCGCATTCCTGTAACCTGGCAGTTTTTCTTAACTGAAGGCAGTTGCCTGCAGAAGCCTTGTGGCTTTCCAGAGCAACAGCGCCGCTTCGTGGTGATAATGTGAACTGCACCCCAGGCGTGATCGAAAATAAGGCAGAAAGGAATGCCGGCCTCGAGCAAGGACACCTGTTCATGCCCAGATCACTTCTGCATTCAGCCAACAGACTGTTTCTCCCAAAAGATGGATGCAGCTAGATTTTTTTTTTTTGTACCGATAATCTGTCTTAAAACTTGGAGAGGATCTCTTTTCCCCTGTGAAGTCAGGAAAATGACAGCAAGCAGCATGGACTGGTTCGAATAATTTTCACCAGAAATGTGGGGTGAGGGGAAGGGATGGGACTGGAGTCAGAGCAGTGATCTGGCGGGATGGGGTGATGAGCCATATGGAGATGAGGTGTGGCGCCACGGGCTGGGAGGCAGGGATTATAGAGTGAGGGTGGGGTAGGATCTTCCTGGTCATCAAAACTATGAGAAATGTAATTATTTACATTTTAAACTAAGCCAAAGACTGTATTGAAATGTCTTACACCCAGAACAGAGAAGTGGTATCACCAAAGTTCAGAATTCCCAGCTCTAACGTGATGCCTTTGGGGACTGCCTCCCCACCCCAGGCTGACCTAACACACCCCTTTGAGAAAAGAGGATTTAGTTTCTCCTGACTGTGAATTGAATATGTGGATGTGCCCCTCCAGGAGCTTCTAAAATCACCTCTGCTTTGACCTTGAGGGCCCGTGCTAGAGGGGAGACAGCACCGGCTTAGAAACCCCACGGCTGGGCTCTAGTCCCAGCATCAGTGGAGCACCAAGGGGAGAAAGTGTTCATCACTGATGTATTTTATGATATGTATATTGTTCCTGGGCAGTTGCACCCCTTATCGCCTGCACCCTGTGTACAGCTCCCCATTCCTCCTCCCTTGGAGGCCACTGTGCTATGTAACTTGCCGTGGGCTGCAAGAAAGACTGGGCTCCCGTTTCCTCTTCTGAAAGGCAGGAATCATGCTCCCCGCTGACCTCACAGAATCATTCCATAGATTAAATGGCGATATGGCTTGTCTGTGTTCACACTCAAATCCACATGTTGTGGGAGGGACCTGGTGGGTGGTAACTGAGTCATGCGGGCAGGTCTTTCCCATGCTGTTCTTGTGATACAGAACAAACCTCATGAGATATGATGGTATCATAATGGGGGGAGGTTCCCCTGCACAAGCTCTCCCTTTGCCTGCTGCCATCTATGTAAGACATGACTTGCACCTCCTTGCCTTCTGCCATGATTGTGAGGCCTCCCCAGCCACGTGGAACTGTAAGTCCATTAAACCTCTTTCTTTTGTAAATTGCCCAGTCTTAGGTATGTCTTTATCAGCAGCATGAAAATGGACTAATACAAATGGGATGTAAAAATAAAATTCTTATATACTTAGAACGGCAATATGAGCTTTACATCTGAGTTATGCTATAATATCAATCAACATATATAATAATATAAAGTAGTATATTTATTATAAGTTATAATAACAGAGTGAGATAGCTTAGTAATTTCTTGTTAGTATCTGCAATCTTGGGGAAAACAAATCTAGAGAAATAAGTCCAAACTGGAGCTGCAGAGTCAAGTGGGCGAGAGAAAGAAGTCTCGCTTTTTTTGTTTTCCAGGAAAGCTCAGGTCCAGTTCAGCAGGCCAGCCCAAGAGACTGGGAGAGCCCTATGTACTCAGGAGAGCAGCCTCACCCCTCATCCTTGTCCAAGATTGGGGAGTGGGTGCCCACAGCTTGTGTGTGTCCCCATGAGAGTGGGTGTCATTATGAGGAGCATCAAAGGGCCAAGCACACTGGTGACAGATGTGGGGGAATTTGCCATTCTGAAGGCAGAGGAGGTCAAACACAAGTGGACTCGCTTATTAAGCCCAGAAAGAGAACTGGGAGAGGAGGGCCAAGTGAGGATGGAGGCGGAGATCCGGGGCCCATCTGCAAGTCAAGGAGCACCGAGGATGCTCAGCAGCAGAGCCAGGAGAGGGCATGGAGCGGACTCGCTTGCAGAGCCTGTAGAAAGAACCAACTCTGCCGACACTTTGATTTTTAACTTCTGGCCTTCAGAACTGGGAGAGAATAAATTTCCATTGTTTTAACCCACAAAGGAAGAAAAAGACTATCAAGAGTAGAAGGGCCTGAGAGGTGGCCACACGGCAGGCGAGTCAGAGAGTTGAGTCACGTGGGAGGTAGTTTAGAAAAGGATTTGTGAAGAGGGCCATCCCCTAGCAGCGTGTTGAATATAGTGAGGAATAT
Source organism: Pan paniscus (assembly GCF_029289425.2). Lineage (NCBI taxonomy): Eukaryota > Metazoa > Chordata > Mammalia > Primates > Hominidae > Pan > Pan paniscus. The sequence continues at coordinate 73,534,453 of NC_073264.2, forward strand.
GAGATGGAAAAGAATCTTTTTAGAGAACATGGGTGCCAGACATAGCCACAGATAAAGTCGTGAAATAGACAGAAATTTGTCCCATTTATGGAGACTGTGGTTTTCCACCCATATGTCCCCCCACCCCATGTCATGTTTACCTGGCCCTCAGGCTCACGCTGATGGCCCTGGGCTCCTTTTTTCCCCTCAAAAGCTGATGCCTGGTCTCTAATTATAAGATACAAGATGAGATGGAAATAATTGTTAACAATGTATTCATTCAACAATGGATTGGGTAAAAAAAAATGTGGTACACATACACCATGGAATACTACACAGCCATGAAAAGGATAAAGTCGTGTTCTTCGCAGCAACGGGAATGGAGCTGGAGGCCATTATCCTAAGCATATTAAAGCAGAGGCACAAAACTCAATACTATGTGTTCTCACTTATAAGTGGGAGCTAAACATTGGGTCCTCATGGACACGAAGATAATAGTAACTGACACTGAAGACTACTAGAGGGGGTAGGGTGGGAGGGGGACGAGGGGTGAAAAACTACCAGCAGGTCCTTTGCTCAGTACTTGAGTGACGGGATCATTTGTCTATCAGACCTCAGCGACATGCAATTTATACATATAACAAACCTGCACATGTACCCCCGAGCCTAAAATAAAAGTCAAAAAAAAAATATTCATTCCCAAATCATTTACTACATACAAATCGTTAAGTCAGGATCCCTGCTCTGACACTAGGGATTTTAGAAGTGTTGAAAGCTTCATTCTCATCCAGTCATTCATTCAGTGCCTGGCTGGGGTTGTGATAAGCAAAAGCAAACCCATCCCTCTCCACATGTAGCTTCCAGTCTCGTGGTGGCATTTCCTCAGAGGATGAAGCCATCCAGGTAGCATAGCAGGCATGAGGTGGTTCCAGTAAATGGAGGTGGGACAGTCTCCTTGGGCTGCCACCCTGTTTGGGGCTATTCCTGGTAGGGCCTGGAGCTCTGCCTAGAGAAGCCCACATGCCCTCTCCTGGAGTCACAAGGGCAGGCCAAGTATTCTGTCCTATTCCAGTCTTTGCTAGAATGTGTCAAGTGCTGTGGGCTTGAGTCCTTGGCAATTTTTGCATGGGACTTAGTTTGGGGGTAAGTTTTCTGGAAACTTGAAATGTTTCACTTAAAAAGAAAAATGCAGGATTCAAAGAAGTAAAGTGTAACAAATAAATAGAGGCTTTTTTAGTTCAGGGGTCAGCAAACTGAGGGCATTGTAGCTGTTCTGGAATTAATGCGTGTCCGGGCAAGGGTCAGTAATTCTGAGATGCCGTTCTGTTGCTTTCAGGCCTTTTTTGGTGAAAACTCTTAAAGGAGGTATAATTCTTCCCTTGCTTGGAGTCTTTGTTTCAGAGGGGTTGTAAAAAAAGATTCCCAGAGGATAAATCATATCTGTATTAACTTCCTAATGAAATGAAAAATTATATCATTGCTGATTATTCCTCCTTCGCTGATATGGAAAAAAATACTTTTAATACTTTTTAGTGTGATTTTAATCCTTTGCATTCACGGATATTTGCATTAGTATTTTCTGGACATCATCTTGTTTATATGGATTTTATTCATTGTAAAATGCCATCAGATCCAGGAATCTGAGTTCTGGGGGGGCAATGCTATGATCTCTGCCCAGAACCAAAACTTTCCCTGTGCAGATGGTCTTTCAATAGAGTGGAATGTGTTTGGGGTTTCTGCGTATTTCAGTTTACAAACCCTTCAGTGATGGTTGTCTTCATTCTGAGTTTGGCTCCATGCTTCAGAAGATGCAACAGTGCTGAGAACGGTGCCTGACATGCAGGAAACATTCAGTAAGTGTTTGCTGAATGAATGAATAAATTAATTCAACAACAGCTAATGAAAGCACATCCCTTAAAAAGTCTCGGCAATATTGCGAGCATAATACCAAAGGCAGAAACCATAAAAGAAAGAATTGATGGATTGGAAGGGGAAAATCTTTTTTTTTTTTTTTTTTTTTTTTTGAGACAGAGTCTCACTGTGTCACCCAGGCTAGAGTGTAGTGGTACAATCTTGACTCACTGCAACCTCCACCTCCCGAGTTCAGGCAGTTCTCATGCCTCAGCCTCCCAAGTAGCTGGGACTACAGATACACATTGCCACACCCAGCTAATTTTTGTAATTTTAGTAGAGATGGGGTTTCACCATGTTGCCCAGGCTGGTCTCAAATTCCTGACCTCAAATGACCCACCCACCTCGGCCTCCCAAAGTGCTGGGATTATAGGCGTGAGCCACCGCAGCCGGCCAGAAGGGGAAAATCTTATAACATGAATTTCAGATAAACTGTTACATCCTTAATACTTAACGAATTCCTGTTAATCAGTATACAAATATTAGTACCCAAATAGAATAAATACTGATGGCCAATAAATGTACTAGAAACATTTGAATCTCACTTATAAAAACATAGTTATTTTCCTAAATAGGGTATCATTTTTTCCCAATCAGATTGGCAAAAATAAACAAGAATACAAATCCAGCCTAGCACATGTATGTACTTTCAAAGGGAGGATAATTTGGTTCAACATGTTTTGAAAGCTGGTTGTATGGTATGTTTCGAAACCTTGAAAATGACCCAGAAATTTCCCTTCTAGAGATTTATCTTAAGGAAATTATAGGAGGCATAAAAAGTTTCACCTGCTTATTGCTTTGTGGCTTATCATTGCAAAAAGAAAATGGAAAACTACTTCTTCAGCTAAAGGAAGTGATACGCTATCGTACTAGAATATTAAAAATGAAGAGGGTAGGGAAAAGAGAAAGAGAATCTAAGCGGTAAAATTGTTTGACCTTTATTTTCTTCTTTTTGCTTAGCTATATTTTCTAAAGTTTTTGTTAAAATAAACTCTTTTAACAAAAAAATTCTAAAAACTCATAGCTGCTTAGATGATAATATAATTATAATATTTATGTTAATTTTTGTTGTGAACGTATGTTTATGTTGAACTTACCAAGTGATCTAACCTATATTACTAAGTTCTTTTCATAAGCCTCTGAGTTCATGTATATTAAGCCCTTACCATAATTCTTAGAGTTAAGCAGAGCAGGTGGCATTATTCTTCCATGACCACACTGAGACTCAGAAAAGTTACATGACTTATTCAATATCACATAATTAATAAAGAGTAAGACTGGCCACAAAGTCCAGGATGCCACACCCGTAGCTGAGTGCTTCTTCCTCTATCATAGAAACAAAAATCCGAATGACCATTAGACCGTTGTTGGCCTGCAAAGGTGTAGAGCAAACTATTTTATGGTATTGAGAGCACTTATCTTGGCATTACTCCATCTGATTGTTTGTGTCAAGTAGGAAAGATACATTTATTATTCCCATTTTGTAGATGGAGAAGCTGAGGCTCAGAGAGGTTGAGTGACATTCCCAAGGTTGTACACAGTAAGTGGTAAAGTTAGGATTTAAACACTTTTAGTCCGAATCCCTTGCTCTGTCTACTTCAGTTTGGCGTAATAAATTCTTAACTTCCTTAACAGTTTGTCCCATCATATTCCTAAAGTTTTATGATTTGATGAAGTCTCTCTTAAGCTCCTTTTCCACATGGGTGGCATGGGTTAGCAAGATTTTGAGGGCTGATCTTGTGTGACAGATTGTATTTCCAAAGATGTCTGGAATAATATCTTGTGTCCCACATACTGTTGTGGAACTATCACCTCTCCATCCCAAAAGGTGGAACAGAAGCAACACTATGAAACTGCCAAGCCTAAATCATAAACATTCAACGCACTTCTACCTTGCTCTCTTGGGATGTTTGTGCTTAGAATCCAGCTGCCATGCTGTGAGGAAGCCCAAGCAACTCTGTGGAAAGGACCACATGGAAAGAAACAGAAGTGCCCAGCTCACATCCCTGGCTGAGCTCCTGGCCATCAGCCTAATTTGCCGGCCATGTGAGTCATCTTGAAAGTACCGTAGGTTCAAGGTTTACTTTCTGAGGTTTCAGTTATCCATGGTCAACCGTGGCCCAAAAATAGGTGAATATAGCACAATAAGATATTGTAAGAGAGAGACTATATAACTTTTATTTACATAACTTTTATTACAGTATATTGCTATGATTTTTCTCTTATTAGTTGTTGTTAATCTCTTATGACTAAGTTATAAATAAAACTTTATCATAGGTATGTATGTATAGAAAAAACATAGTATATGTAGGATTCAGTACTATCCGCTGTTGTAGGTATCCACTGGGAGTCTTGGAACATATCCCTTGTGGGTAAACAGAGACTACTGTAGATCCTCCTGCTCCTAATTAGCCTACCCTAACTGATGTTGCATTGAGCAAAGTGAGGTGAGCCGACCAACCTCTGCCCAAATTGCAGATTTCTGAGTAAGATAAGTGATTATTCTGTTGGGGGTAGTTTGTTATACTCATTTTCCCTCCTAACCCCAAATTAGGTGGCAGGGATGGAGGAGTCTTGCTTATCATCTCTCTATTTTTGTTAACTCCTCCTCGTTCAGGGTAGACTTTGGCACCTGGATCGCAACCTTATTCTCCACCCCAAACCTGCCATTATCCTTGGTGACACCATTATCCATGAAGGGGACCCATTTGATATGTTAGCTTCTCAGTTCCCTGTCTTCTACCCCAAAGTCCTTCAAATTCAAACTATCTTACTCTTTTTGTTTTAAAATTGCTTGGAGTAGTAGAGAGGACTCTAGTGGAATATACAAGCCAAAATAATCAGGAATTTTTACATGAGAGAAAGGAGGAATGTCGTGAAGGGCATCAAAAAGCAAGAAAGATGCTCATTTTCCCTTCCAACCCCAATTTAGGTGGCAGAGGTGGGAGCAGGTGAAAAGAACAAAGGGCACTGGAAAAGACCACCTGGAAGTCAGTGAAGACCAAGCGGTAAAGGGATCCTTAGCTTAGGCAAAGGCTAGGTGGGGACTTATCTCACCAATGGAGCCAGAGAACAGATGTTCCAGATGTGTGTGTGGAAGTGGGAAGAGGACTGATTAAGGAAAGAAGAAGTTCAAACAATATAGAGATGAGACAGAGAAATAACAGGATTCCAGAGGCACTTGGATTTTACTCACCAAGGATGAGGGGGAATTAGTTGGTCTCAACATTTCTAACGGCAAAGTTACAGGTCATCTAATACATATTTATGTATTAGTTGGATCAGAGGATGGATGGATGGATGAGTGGGCGGGTGGATGGTAGATGGCAGTGGATGAACAGATGAATGAATGGACGGATGTGAGGATTTCTCTGTGGGAGATTCAGTTCGCCCAGGAGTGTTGGTGTTTCTGAGAGAGCCCTAGCAGCATTTGTTATCTCCTAGGCTCTCTCTGAATGTTCGAAGCAGTGAGTGGCAAAGAGGAGGCTCAGCCCTCTCTGGATTGATCTGTTACTGGGGTGTACAGGCATTCAGTGCAGAGTTCTCTTCATCAATGGTCAAATAACTTCTGTTACCCACTTGTGATGGCTCCTGTAGCCTCTGGTTCGACTCCATGTAACAACTGAAGAGCAGCCTTGCTGCAACAGATAGGAAGCAGGTCTTATCTCTGATTTGAGAACAGAAGGCCCAGTGGGCACAACCTGTAGCACTTTCAATCATGTAGAAATATAGGTAGTGATGCTGTTGGTAAAAAGGAATCCACCCTTTCCAAACTTTTTCCTAAGTCAGTGGTTGTCAACTGGATGAGGTCTTGTTCAAGCACAAGTGTCTGGACCCCTCCTCTAGAAGGAGTGATTCTGCAAGGCTGAGCAAGCCTGAGAATGTGCATTTCTCACCTGTAATCCTAGCACTTTGGGAGGCCAAGGCGGGTGAATTGTCTGAGCTCAGGAGTTCAAGACCAGCCTAGGCAACATGGTGAAACCCTGTCTCTACTAAAATACAAAAAATTTTCCAGGTGTAGTGGCACACACTTATAGTCCCAGCTACTCAGGAGGCTGAGGCACAAGAATTGCTTGAACCCAGGAGGCAGAGGTTGTAGTGAGCCAAGATCATGCCACTGCACTCAAGCCTGGGTGGTAGAGCAAGACTCTGTCTCAGAAAAAAAAAGGAATATGCATTTCTAATAAATTCCCAAGTGATATTGATACTGCTCTAGGACCACACTTTGGGAATAACTTCCATCCTGCATGGCTAGGTTTAAATTAGGCATTCTTAACTTCATATGTGGCAGGGTGAGTGGATGTTGAGGGCCCCAGGTATATTCTTGAAAAACAAAAAGAAGTCAGTGATGAGTTAATTCATTCTAGTCTCCTGCTGAGACTGTTGTCTGGCTTATGAAGGCCAGGATTTTTGCCACCTGAGGCATTTGGAGAAGTCTGTGAAGGAGAGTAGAGGAGAGGTTGGGGACAACAGAATGAAGCCAGCCAGAAAAAGAGACTGGACATAGGGGGAATGGGAATTTGAGGAGAAACATATCATTCATCAGAACTTAAATCTGCATTTTTAGAGAAGATATTATAATGTGCTTACGTGGCCTCCAGATGTGCACAGGTGCCATAGGATAGAAGTAGCCCAGGGAAGCCTTGTCATAGATGGGCTACATAAATAGGAAGGCTTGCAGCAGTGTTAAAAGACAACTGATATGATTAGGCTTTGTGTCCCCACCCAAATCTCATCTTGGCTTATAATCCCTGTAATCCCGTTGTGACAAGGGAGAGACCAGGAGGTAACTGAATCATGAGAGCGCTTTCCTCCATGCTGTTCTCATGATAGTGAGTTCTCATGAGATCTGATGGTTTTACAAAGGGCTCTTCCCCACTTTGCTCAGCACTTCTCCTTCCTGCCGCCTTGTGAAGAAGGTACCTTTCTTCTCTTTCACCTTCTGCCACGATTGTAAGTTTCCTGAGGCCTCCGCAGCCATGCTGAACTGTGAGTCAATTAAACCTTTTCCTTTATAAATTAACCAATCTCTGGCAGTTCTTTACAGCAGTATGAAAATGGACTAATACAACACCCTCCATGCGACCTGGAGAAAACGCAAAGTACATATAGCTCTCAAACTTCAGGAAGGGGATCCATATATGCAGACAGCCATTCTTTAAAATAACCTTTCCATTCTCCCATCCACTTCACTCACACGTGATAGATAGTCTGTATTATCTCTTCTCTAACATCTCCACCCAAAACTAAACAAAACATTAAAACCCTCCAGTCATTATTTAAACTTGCCTCTTTCTTCACCTCACTTCCAGTTTCTCCCCGATTCACATTCACAAAAGCCCAAGAATGTTATGACTGATCAAGGACTCTCCTTTGAGGGTGGGAAGAAACTGCAGGGGTCAGGCCAGAATTCTCTTCTGCAGACAGAGGAGGGGGAAAGACAGGAAATAAGCATGCACAACGTTCACCTTTGTTGGCTGGACAACAGCTTGGGATGTGCACCCAGCCCTAGGTCTCCGGCTGAGATGTCCTCAGTTGTACTCAGCAAAATTGCCACCTTTTCTGAGTTATGAAACCCTTCTCTCCTAGAGTCCCAGTATGTTCCTGGCACCTGCAGGCTTTTGGGTTTTGGTTTTGGGGTTTTTTTCTGTGTGTTGTTGTTGTTGTTGTGTTTCTTCACCAGGGCATGAGTAGACAGATCCTATGCAGGCACTTTCTTTGTGATCTTCAGGATCATTTGTTTTATCTTGCCTCCCAAATGCTGATCACCCATGGGCATGCTTCTTGAGGGTTGCAACCATGGCTTTAAAACCCACAACAGCTGGTGTCTGTGGTCTGCAGGGCCCAGAAAATATTATTTAATCCAGAAAACATTCCTTTGTTCTGCTCTGCTTCATTCAGACCTCTCCTGGGTCTTTTCCTTCCCCTGCTGGCTATCGATTTCCATCCAACTGAAGGGGTGAAGTTCAGAAGTCCAGGAGACAGCCTGAATAATGGGTATGCAAGTGTTGCATCACGCATGCAGCAAACATTTATTAAGCATGTATACTATACAGGGCTACAAAAGTCCATATGTACTAGGATCTTACAGTACAGTTGGAAACAACAAGGAATCTGGGTATGAGGATTCTTTAGGTGGACCAGATGCCTGCTCTGTGTAGCAGCAGAACTCTTCAATATGGACCGTAACCACCTGCTCCAAAATCACCCTGGGTAATTGTGAAAAAAATGCAGACTTCAAGGCTCATCCTACACTTGATGAGATAGGGCCCTGAAATCTGCTATCTTAACAAGCACCCAGTTGGTTTGGCTCTTCTTTTTTCTTTTTGAGACAGAGTCTCATTCCGTTGTCCAGGCTGGAATGCAGTGGTGCAATCTTGGCTCACTGCAACCTCTGCCTCCTATATTCAAGTGATTCTCATGCCTCAGCCTCCCAAGTAGCTGGGATTACATGCATGCGCCACCACACTTTATTTTGTTTTATTTATTTTATTTTATTTTAGTAGACACGGGATTTCACAGTGTTTCCCAGGCCGGTCTCAGCTCTTGGCCTCAAGTGAAGTGCCTGCCTCAGGGACATATATTGTATGGTACTGTACAGTGCTTTATACTTATCTTTCTCCTAACCAGATGTTAGCTCTTACAATCTCATCCTCCTATTTTCCAAGGTCCCTGCACCCATCACCAGACCCCCAAGGGATATGGACAGGGAGAGCCCTCTGGCCAAATTCTCGCTGGATCTCCCAGTGGCCGTTCAGCTTGGACCGCCTTTTCTCCTCCTATTCCAGTGATAGTCCAGGATATCTTTTTGCCTTTTTTCCCTTAAGACTTCCCTGGTCTTGGTATTTGGGATTTTCTCATTTTGAATCTGGGGGTGAAGAGGGGAATTTAGGGGATATTGGTCACTTGTCTTCTGTGTCCAAATGTGAGTGTCTTGCTTTGGATTAGGAAACCCCTAACTAATGAATGTTGTTAGGGGCAAAGACCACTCCAACAGTAGAAGCTAGAAATATTAGATACTACCTTGCCCATCTCTGGGTGCAGCCAGGACATTGAATGTGATTCAGGCTCTGCTGATTAGATGTGTCCCTGTTAGACATTGACATAGACCCCAGGAGCCAGGGATATAAGGGACAGAAGTCCTTTGTCCTCTGGCAAGAGTAATTTCCTCCTCAGAACCAGTCCTGGGCCATGTTGATGGGCGTGGCCCAGTTGCCTTGTACCAAGTCAGTTTTCTAGTCCTGACTAGAAATTGTTAGTTCTGGCAGCTACCAATTCTACATGATCCAAAAAAGTGAGGGATATCGTTTAAGGAGGGAGGGAGACAGCCTCTGCCTTGGTGTCTCACCTTCCAGGAGTAAAGACATGTCCCAAGTAATGGGTAGCTCCATGCACAAGAGAAGAGACAGCGGAGAAGATAAGACATGCAAGAGGAAGGATCATGGAAGAGAGACCCAGAACATTTGCTTAACCAGATCTATTTATAAGTTTTAGTCCTTAATCAGAAAGCAATGTATCTTTCTTAGTACAGTAACCTCATAATGCATTCCTGAGGAGCCCAGTTAGTCCTTGCCCCTGTCCATCCCACCTCCTTCAGGCGGTAGAACAGAAGAAGGGTCTTCATCTCACCCCAGCTAAAACATCTCTGCTTCCAGAAAGTGTGGATGAGTGGGAGCCATAAACCTGGGAAATAAGCCACATGCTACCCTTTTGGTTGTTGTTTATTTTAACAAAATTCTATGACCCCAGGACCATGTTTCTAAGAGTAGCCACTTGAAGCAGAAGGAAATATTTAGTCAAATTCTACAATCACAACCAAATACAGTCTAATGGCAGCCAGCAGACACTGTGGAAAGAGAGTGTCACACGCCATTCTAATGCGGGGAGTAAGGATGATGAAGAATCAGTCATAGGTCCCTGTTGTAGCTCCGTCTGGGGAGTGGAACTCATAGGGTATAAGTGATTATTTCCTATTCATTTCCTTAGCCCTGAACCGTCCAATGACCACACACAACTTGACTGGCAAGAGGTGTTTAGACTGTTGAGACACGGTCAGAAATGATTGGTGGTTTCATGTGATGCAAAGAATTTCCCATACTCCACCTGTTTTCTGGATCACCTGTCCCCAGAAATTGCCTGAAAACAAATCACAGGTTGAAACTAGAAATAACTTCCCTCTCCTAGGCGGCTTGGAGACTGGCCACCCTGTTTCTTGGTGTGGTAAGAATGTTCCAGACACAAGGAGGGGAGCAACACACACTGGGGCCTGTCGGGGGGTGGGGTATGGGGAGGGAGAGCATTAGGAAAAATAACTAATGCATGCTGGGCTTAATACCTAGGTGATGGGTTGATAGGTGCAGCAAACCACCGTGGCACACATTTACCTAAGTAACGAAGCTGCACATCCTGCACATGTTACCCCAGAACTTAAAATGAAAATAAAAATTAAAAAAAAAAAAGAATAATCCAGAAAGTCAAGAAAAGCCTAACTAAAAAAGTCTTTTTAGGCAAGAGAGCATCGTAAGTAGGATGTAGAGGAAGCTCCCCTGCTTAAAACCTGTTCATGGTCTTCTGTAGTTTTCAAGTTCTAGCTCCTCTTGCCTCCACGACTCAACTCCCCAGCCCTCCTTCCGAGTGTACAAGATGACTCACCCTAAGTACTGAGTCCAGAGCCAAACTCTCGGTTTGCATCCCAGCTCTTTGCCACTTACTACAGACCATGTGACCTTGGGCAAGTCACCTAACCTCTCTCTGCCTCACTTTCTTAATCTGAAAAGGGGGGGATGATGACCACCCGTTTCATCAGGTTGCTGTGCATACAAATGGGCGAATATGTGTAAACTGCTGAGAACAGTGCCTAGCAAATAGTAAGCCCTATGTAAATGTTTGCTGATGTTGTGTTCCACGATTCCGTGGCTTTGAAGATGCTGCTCTCTCATCCTGCAATGCCACCTTACCTTACCTAGCAAATTCCAACGTGTCCGTTAACATTCAGCTCAAGGCTGGGCACAGTGACTGACATCTGTCATCCCCAAACTTTGGGAAACTGAGGCAGGAGGATCTCTTGAGCCCAGGAGTTTGAGATCAGCCTGGGCAAGGTAGCAAGCTCTCATCTCCACAAAAAAATTAAAAAATTATCCAGAGGTGGTGGCATGCACCTATAGTCTCAGCTACTCCAAACACTGAGGCAGGAGGATCGCTTGACACCAGGAATTTGAGGCTACGGTGAGCTCTGCTCTCACCTCTGCACTACAGCCTGGGTGACAGAGCGAGACCCTGTCTCTAAAAAGTTTTAATTTTTAATATTTTAAAAAATGTTTTTAATGTATCTCAAGCCCTACCTCCTGCAGCAAAGTGTTCTGGGCACCCAGGTCTGATGTAGGGCCTTGTCCATGCTTCCTGAAAATATATCTTCTGTAGCATTCAATGCACTGGAATGCCTACGTTAGCTGAAAGTTACTGATCACAATTGCGGTGGCCTGGAGGATTGGTGAGCCCAGCTGTAAAGTTTAGAGGCTTGCTATCTTGCCCAGGCTGATCTCAACAAGTAAACATTAGTTTATTCATTTGTCTTCTCCCTGGTTTCAAGCCCCTGGAGCGTAGGGCCACATCTTACTTGGCGTTGTATCCAGCAGTCAACATAGTCCTAGAATATAGAAGGCCCTCATGTTGAATGAATAGTAAAACCCTCCTGAAATACATTAAATTCATATGTTTATTTACTCACTGATTCTCTTCCTTTGTTCAAAAAACATCTCTTGAGCCTCCGTGATGTAAACCAAGTGCTTTTTTACCAGCAGCTTCTCTCTGATGATCTATCTGCAATCTGTGTCAGTCCTCACATTTAACTAGGACAAAAAGAGAACATAGATTCTTAGTAGCTTTGCTCATGACCTGACTTTAACAAGAAAAATTTTAGAGACCAAAAGTCTGACTGATAGCTGAGTGAGTTCTTTCTTTCAAACTCAAAGCCCTGTTTGAGCCTCTAAACTTCACAGCTGGGCTTGCAAATCCTCCAGGCCACCGCATTTGTGATCAGTATCTTTCAGCTAACATAGGCGTTCCAGAAAATGTTCTGCCCTAAACGTAATTGGAATCCTTTTTGAATCAGTTGCCACAGTACTTGTGAAGTTTTTTATGCTAACTTCTTAGGTATATTTCCTCAAGATGGATTCAAGATGTGGCCAGTTCTCTTGTGAGAAGAATACATTTCTGTTGTCCTAAGTGTAGAGACCCTCTAGTTCATGTAATAGCCCTGCAAAGCAATCTGCTATTACCAGCCCCAGCATCCATTTCTCCTTCCTTCCTTAGTAATAAAACCCCGCTTTGGCTGAGCACCTTGTTGCCCAGAATTAAACACTGTTTTACCAGCTTCCCTGATGGGTGTGATCAGGTTACTAAGATCTGGCCAAAGATGTGTGTATGAGTTTTCTATGCTGCTGCAAATTACTACAAACTTAGTGGCTTAAAACAACACACATTTATCTTATAGGTCTGGAGGCCAGAAATCTGAAATGGATCTTAGAGACTAAAATCCAGGTATTGGCAACAGAGCTGTATTCCTCCTGGAAGTTATTGCTTTTTCTAGCTTCTCGAGGTCACCTGCATTTCTTGTCTCGTGGCCCTTTCCTCTGTCTTCAAAGCCAGCAGCTCTCTGGCATGTTTGTGCTTCTCATTCTCATTCTCTCTCTCTCTCCCCCCTCCTCTGCTGTGTTATCACATCTCCTCTCTCTGATCCTTCTACCTCTCTTTCGTAAGAACCCTTTTGATTAGATAGAACCCACATGGATAATCTCTCTATCTTGAGGTCCTTAATCACATCTGTAAAGTCCCTTTTGCCATGTAAGGTATCATATTCACAGTTCTGGGGATCAGGACATGGACATCGGGGGGACATTATTCTATCGTCATGTATAAGTAGAGTAAGTAAGTAGAGTATGGCATTTTCAGAAATGTGCTCAAAGGGAGGTGTCTCAACTGGGAAGGACCCTCTTTGACCCTTCTGCCTTTCCTTTCTAAAGCTGAGATATGATGGCTGATGCTTTAGCAGCCATTGTGAACCATGAGGTGGCCTTGCGGATGGAAGTCAAGCACTAGGATGGTGGAAGAGAAACATTAAGACATAAATTCCTGATGACGCCACGGAGCCACCTTTTACCAAATACACTTCTATCTTGTTTAAGCTACTGCTATCTTATTTGTTTTTTGTTTTTCTGGAACATACAGCTGGACCTAATCTCAGTCCCTTAAAACTATACATGACTCTCTTCTTAATAAACTGCAAGGCTGGTTCTCTCAGCCTACTACCCTGCCTAAGGAACAGACAGGTAGTAAGCATGGATATGACCATTGCTCAGAAAATGTGTTCCAAAAACAGACAGTGTGTTTATCATTTATTGATCAGTTCAGCCTCTGGCTCTGCCTATACACTGAGCCGTACAACCTCAATATTAATCTGGGCTGTTAACATTCTTCCAGAGCTTTGATCATGGTCTACATCTTACTCCCCGGAGAATCAGGTGGGCAGAAATGGGCTACTGACCTATCAATTTCTAGTCCTGATTAGCTCAAAATGTGGTCATTTCCTCTTAACATAAATGTATTTAACAACCTGAAGTAGCAAATAGCAAGGTAACTTTCCACTGACCTGTCTTACTATTAATATCAGAAGTCAGAGGTGGACCTAAAAAGTAACCAAACAATCAAAACCAATGTCTGTAAGGAAAACCAGCATCGTTATTAGTGACACCAAGATTCAAATCAGTGATTTAGCAACACTCCTTAGTGTATTCATCAGATGTTTATTGGAAATCTATGGTGTGGCCTCTGCAGTGAGTCAGAGTGCAAAGTTGAAGAGATGAGGGTCCCTCACCTTAAGAACCCTCACTGCATTAATGGAGAGACAGACCAAGAAATGCCTTTGTGGTTTCAAGAAGTGCCTTTGTTCTGTTTCATTTTTTTATTGTCAACAATCATGGCCAGGCATGGTGGCTCATGCCTGTAATCCCAGCACTTTGGGAGGCCAAGGTGGGGGGAATCACCTGAGGTCAGGAGTTCCAGACCAGCTTGGCCATCATGGTGAAACCTCGTCTTTACTAAAAATACAAAAAAAAAAAAAAAATTAGCCAGGCATGGTGGCGGGTGCCTGTAATCCCATCTACTCGGGAGGCTGAGACCGGAGAATCGCTTGAACCCAGGAGGCGGGGGTTGCAGTGAGCCGAGATCATGCCACTGCACTCCAGCCTGGACTACAGAGTGAGACTCCATCTCAAAAAAAAAAAAAAAAAAAAAAAAGGAAAAAAAAATCACAACCTAGATTCTGTAAGCACTTACAGCAGCTATCCTTTGCTGGGGTTTCCTCATTCAGCTCTCTCCTCATTCATTATCTGGGTCCTATTGTATTCCCTTTATTAGTTTTAGCAATGTTTAAAATTATTTGCTGCTTCAAATCTAATCCATTTTGCAGGTAACCAGCACCTGGGGGCAGGGGTAGTGATGAGAAAACAGGGCTAAAAGGAATAAATTCACGATGAGTTTTATATTTACGCCATCCTTTTCCCATTCACAGGGTTTTCCCATTTGGGAACATTCTTAGTGTGTTCTCTGAACAGAAGACCGTTTCTCTTGGTCTGGAGTTGATCGATCTGAGAGGAAGATGGCACATTAGAAAGATGCCTGGCTCTGATGACATTCCACCCCACAGTCTTCCAGCACACTGGGATCTGGGGCTTGAAGTCACTTGTCTGGCTGTGTGACTGTATCCACTTGGAAGCAGCGTCCCCTACTCCTAAGCTGCACAAGATACTTCAGGGAGTCTGCTGTGATTTAGTGATAGACAAGTCAGAAAACAAGTTTAAACTTGTTATTAATCAGAAGAGAACACAGACATTTTTAGCTGTCTGTCTGACTTGGTCATAGGGCAGAGCCATCAGATGCCATCAGTGGTGGTCGGTATAGATTTTTTTGTGAATCAAGACAGGAGTAGGAAAAAGGGGGGTAGAAATAACAGACAGGTTCCAGGAGGGCCTGGTGGAGGGTTCAGCTGCTGGAGCTCATTTTTCTTGCTTTTTCCCGAGAGAGGGGAATGGACTGCCATTGTCACAGGTTAAGTCACAGAAGAGTGAAGCTCAGGTGACAGGAGACATTCCAAATTGAGAACAGACATGCCAGGGGTCCCTGTTGCCACCTGCTCACAAGCCAAGGCCTTGGTTCCGAGCCCCTCTTCTCTCTCTGCATTTTCTCCTTGGGTGACCTCATCCAGCCTCGCTGCCTGAAGTGCATTCCTACACACCAGTGACTCTCAAATACTATCTCCAGCCAGCTCTCTCCCCACAAATCCAGATTCAACAGCCGCTCCATGTCCCTACTCAGATGGCTCCTACAGACCTCAGGCGAAACATGGCTAGCACGCAAGCCCAGGTGTCCTCCCCACCCTGTTTTCTCATCTCAGTTGATGTAAGCTCCACTGTGCACCCAACTAGTTAAGCTAGAAACCTGGAGTCACTCGGGACTCCTCTTTTTCTCATGGGCAAGCCCCATCCATCAGAGAGGACCAGGAGCCTTGCCTCCAAACCCATTTGCTTCTCTTGATTTCACCATATCTCCTGTGCCCAACCAGCCTTCCATTTCTCTAACCCAGTGGACACCGTTCCAAACTGGTCTCCTTGCTTCTACTCCTGTCCCTTTACAATCCATTCTGCACTCAGCAGCTAACATCTTTTAAAAACATAAACTGGACCCCTTCCCACTTGAAGCCTTCCAGGACTTTCTATTTCTTTTAAAACCTGACACGGCCCCTGCCTTCCTGGTCTTCTCTCCACTGTGTTCTGTGTGGCCAACCTCCAGGCATACGAGCCTGCCTCTTGCCCTCTGGATGGATCAAGGTTGCTTCCTGCCTTGGAGATTTGGCCTTGGCTGTTCCTCTGATGGGGAGGCTATTCCTCCAAAGAGTCACACGACCATCTCCTTCTTGTCCCTCAGTTCTTTATTCTCAATGAATGAAGTTTATTGCACTCCCCTCCCCAATCTCAGTGGTCCCCAGTGATCCTCTCTCCCACCTCCCATTCTAGCTTCATTATTGCACTGTTTTTCCTTGGTTTCATGCCCTTTGCTTGTTCATTGACTCCTCTATTACAGAGTAAGCTTAGAGAGGGCAGGGACCACATCCGTTTCTGTCTCATTCCCCACTTCAGCACAGAGAATGATATGGGGCACAGTAGGAGCTTGATAAATGCTTTAGTGAATGCATAAAGTAAGAAACCATGAGGTGACCCAAACCTTGGTTTCTTCAGCTACAAAATGGGCACATGGGTGCAAAGGCTCAGGTGTATTGTAAGGGTGAAATGAGAGGTGATGCATGTGAGGCCTTTGTGAGCTCTAGATCTCCTTGTAGATGCAAAGTATCAGTGTAGATTGCAGTAACCAGGACATCAGAAAAAAACCCTGCTCTTTGGAAGCAAAGTGTGCCAAATAACAAAGCTTAGCTCTACAAGGCTATCGCTAAGCCTATGCAATAAATATTTTCTCTCCTCCACATCTGAGCTGGACATTCTCCACTTGTCCCTACAGAGCCACTCTCCACCCTTCTTACCTGCCTCTGTGCCTCATGGGCTGTCACTACAGCTGCCTCAGTAAGCTCCCTTGCCCTCTGGGTACAATGGCTTCAACTGATGGGTGACACCAACAGGAGATCAGAGGGGAGGAGAGGGAGACCACGTAACTTATTCCCTGGCAGACCTTCATCAGAGAGTAGCTGTGTTCTGCTGAAGGCTGTGGCTCCTGTCTGTCCACCTTCTCCTAGAAAGACCACATCCTGTGGGTTCCTGTAACTGTTCCTCCTTGCTACCCCATTCGACCTGAGGTTGGAAACTTCCTCTAGTTGTTGCTCTAGCCGCAGGCTGCTCCACAATCCCTAACCCACCCAAACCTTTGTCTAAAGCACCTTCCTTACACCCTCCCCAGCTGTGGCGTTTCGGGGCCCTGTTAGCATCCACGTGATGCTGCTTTCTACAAATGTGTCTATTTGTGCTGACAGCACTTGCGCTTTGCTTTCTTCCCTTTCTTATCCTACCTGATATCCCAGCCTTCTGCCCCTCAGCTACAAGACCACTCCATAACCATAGAGGACCAAAATCACCTAGGAGCTTGAGAGAGAAAATGTATTTGACATCTTGAAAATAATGCAGTTTGCTCAGGGGATTTATTTCTCCCTCCCCTGGGCTCTGAGCTCAGACCCTCTTTGCTTCTGTCCAACTACTGCAAGCAGGCAGTTAAGATTATTTCTAGCAAATGGACTCAGAGAAGCTGAGCATATGAATGATGTTGAAATTTGACCTACACTTCTTTTTTTTTTTTTTTTTTGAGATGGAGTCTCGCTCTGTTGCCCAGGTTGGAGTGCAGTGGCATGATCTCGGCTCACTGCAGTCTGCCTCCCGGGTTCAAGCGATTCTCCTGCCTCAGCCTCCCGTGTAGCTGGGATTACAGGTACATGCCACCACGCCTGGCTAATTTTTGTATTTTTAGTATAGACGGGGTTTCACCATGTTGGCCAGGCTGGTCTCAAACTCCTGACCTCAGGTGATCTGCCTGCCTCGGCCTCCCAAAGTGCTGGGATTATAAACGTGAACCACCGCGCCTGGTGAGCTATGCTTATTACTTAGATTTCTAGCAGATAACATATAGTTATTTCCTAAAACTTTGTTCTTAACCTGAGCTGTTTTTGTCATTTTTCAGGGTTTTAGGGGGTGGGAACATATTACAGGAGCTATTAGGTGCATGAGTGTGAGTTGCGGGCATATGTGAGGGTTGTGTGTCTTGCATCTATGCACATGTGCAGGTGTGTAAGTGGGTGTGAATATGTGTGAGCATTGCATGCATGCATGAGTTGTATGTGTGTTGCATCTGTGCATGTGTGCAGGTGGGTATGAGTTAGTGTGAGTGTTGCCTGCATGCGAGTTGGGTGTCTGTTGCATCTATGCATGTGTGCAGGTATGTATGACTGTGTGAGTGTGTGCAGGTACAGCTTCTGTATTAATAAGAGACGGGCAATCACTGTGCACTGATATTGAGGGGTAGGGATTAGAGGGCACCTTGTCTATTTGGGAGGTGAAGGAGGGCTGGAATGAGAGGCTGAAGGGGTACAGAAGAGGAAGGCAGACCCCTGCAGGCCTCAGGGACCTAGCCTCCCTCCCTTTGGTGTCCCTTCCTCTCCCTGCCGGAACCAGAAAAAGTGTGGAGGTCTGAATTACAGTCTCTAAAATCTCTCCTCAGTCTCACATGACTGGCTTCAGTTTTCTCACCAGTCCTCCAAAGCCAGGCCTTGACCCCTTATCTAAACGTCCAAACAAAAAAAATGGAATTAGGGATCTTAGAAGGAACGAGTGGGGCAGGAAATGCACCACCAGGGCAGTGCAGCTTGGTCACTGCCAGCTCCCCTCATGGGCAGAGGGCTGGCCTCTTGCAGCTGACCAGGCACTGAGCGCCATCCCAGGGCCCTCGCCAGCCCTCAGCAGGGCCAGGACACACAAGCCTTTGACTTCCTCCTGTCACTGCTGCTGCCATTCCTGTTTTGTGGTCATCACTCCTTCCCTGTCCTCAGACTGTCCAGCACTCAAGGATGTCCTGTGGTGGCATCAGAGCAGAGGGCCCTGAAGAGGAGTGAGTTGGGTGTTTTTTGCCGCGCCCAAAGCAGCTGGCTGTCCCCTGAAAGATGGCAAGTGGGGAATGATGATGGTGCACCATCGTTCTGCACACCAAGCCCTTCTGGATAGGAGGCCCCCAGCAGTGGAGGGATGGGGGCTGCCAAACGGCATTGCCCAGAGGCCCAGCTCCTGGTCACATAGACTGACCTAGCAGTGCACCAGCTACCCGAGGCAGCCTGCAGGAAAGGTTCACTCATAGCGATGCTGGAATGCCATGAGGCCCAGCCATGAGGTTGAGAACTGGAATGGAGGGAAATGTTTGCATCCTGATGCTGGGAAACAGGAGATCAGTCCTCACCAACGCTGAGATGATTTCCCTCTGGTTCTTAAGCTTGGTTCTCTTTCTGCTTGACGCTTGAATCTCTGGTGTCTGGCAGAGAGTCTGGTGTCTGGCATAGTGCTTTGTATATAGGTCATGCCAGAGCATGCTGGTGACTTTGCCCTTCTAGGACTCTTTTCCATTTCATAGGGACTTGCTGTGAAACCCCGTTTGACCTGGATATAAATGTTAGATGTCATGGAGTCCTGTTAGCATGGTGAGCTGCAGGCTGTTCTGCATGAGTCCTCCTTGAGCCTGCATCCAATACCCACTGCTCAATCAGTCTCTTCTCACTGTTTCCCATTGATCCCAAGTGTGTCCTCTGTGAGCCTTTTCTTGACACTGGGTCACCCAGAATTACTCCCCTGTCTGTGTCCCCATAGCACCCCACAAATAGTTCAATCATAGCCCTTGTAACATTCTGGTGCACCAGTTTAAGGACAGAGCCCTGTCTTATTCATCATTGCGGGTGGATGAATAAAAATGTTCAAGTCGTAATAATGGCAATGACAACAATGATAAACTCACCACTTACTGACCATTGGCTGTGTGCCACAGGACATAGGACTGAACATCTTACAGGTGTTATCCTCACGTCCACTCTCTCAGACTGCACATCTATCATATTCTACAGAAACTGAAGGATAGAAGGTCACAGAGCTGGTGGAAGGGGAGCCTGGATTCATACCCAAGGTCACAGAGCTGGTGGGAGGGGAGCCTGGATTCATACCCAAGCCGTGTGCCTCCTGGCCACTCCTATGGGTGAAGGAAAGCAAAAGGCTTAGCTGTAGCTGGGATGGAGAAAGAGGAATCTCAGGCTTCTCGTGATATTTTGCCTCAAGAACTGGAAATTGATCTGGGAGTAGATCCCACACTGAGGGAGAAGCCCCCAGACCAAGAAAGGTTGGGCTCATCTATTTGAATGAAAACAGAGAAGCTTGGAAGACCCAAGGTAGGGCAATTCCTGAACCGTCCAGGGCTAGAAAACCTGTAGCAAAGGCCTGGGAAGATGGGGCAGAAAGCCTAAATTATAACTTAGGAATCTCCACCAGGAGATCAGCTCCAAGACAGCTTCTGGTTTCGGCAGATGGAAGGGATACTTGATGGAAAAGGAGGGAGGGTAAGTGTCAGAGACTGTGCTAAATGTCTTTACCTACATTTCCTCATTTCAAACTCTCACAGAACAGAGTCTGAGGTAGATTCTAGGGCTGGCCCAATTTTGCAGATGGGTAAACTGAGGTTCAGAGCACTATACCCGTGAGATCTTTGCTCAAGAACATGTATGTCCCAGACCATGCTTGAAACCTGGTTTACTCACACACCCTGCTGTGCAGACCTCCTCTGTTCCAAGGTGGTGGCAGACTTCAGTGTGCTTTGCAGACTTTCAATCTCAGCACATGCTGTGGAAGTGCTAGCAGTGTTGCTGTGCTAACCCTGTGGTTAGGCTGATCACAGTCCTGGTGAGTAACTATGGCCTGCAGCCCTGGCATCTGAAAGATGACCCCTTGCCTCTCCTGCTGTCCTCAAGAAAGCCTTAGCCCCCTAGATTATTTTCAATATAAAATGTTCATAAACTACTTTTCAGATTCAAATTTGCACAAATGAAGTGACCGTTAGACACCACTGGAAGGTAATAAAACCCCCAAGCCTGCCAGCCATCAGGTCCCTCCCAGCCATCCCAGAAATATGCTCAGCTGCCCTCGAAACATCTGTCATGCTCTCTGGTGGGTGCTACTGGGCACCTGACATTAGATCACTTCTCTCCCAAAGCTGCAGCTCTGCTTATTCGATTCTTATTTCTGCCTTTGGATTGAGTGGAAGGCAGTCATCAGTGACAGCCACCCTCGGGGAACAGAAACGATGTCCACAGTGGCAACGATCCTCCGTCTTCCTGCACTGAGGCCTAATCAATGTAGCCCATACCCAGCCTCCATTTAATAAGCTGATTGTTGAGCTAAATCCCGCACACTCTCCCCTTGCCCTGGACGCTTTTGATTGACAAAACTAATCTCTCCTCCACCCCCACGTCTGCTGCTGCCCGCATCCTCTTGCAAATCATGTACTCGGCTGCTGACAATTAGATATAAGACTTGGGATTCGGACGTGGGAGGGTTATGAGGTTATGAATCAATTGTGGGGGCTCAGGTGAGATAACAAACCAGGGGAACCCATTTCAGACACCTCGCCACAGCCCTCAGAGCCTCCTGGTTGATTTATGAGTTGGTAATAACCTCGCTGGGTCTCCTGGCCCCTATTATTTTTCATAATGCACAGGGAAGTTTTAAATATCAGAGAATGGGGAAGTGCACAGTCTGAGTTGGAGGGAGGTGAGGGGGGATGGGGCTTGGGGGAGAACAGTGGCCAAGGGCTTCCCCGCAGCTGATTGTCTCTCCTGCCCCATCTCCCCAGGCCTTCGCTGCAGGTCTTCTAGTCCTGGACGGTTCAGGAATTGCTTTATCTTGGCTGTTTCAAGCTTCTCTGTTTCATTCAAATAGATGAGCCCATCCTTTCTCGGTCTGGGGACTTCTCCCTGAGCGTGGGATCTACTCCCAGATCAGTTTCCAGTTCTTGAGGCAAAATATCAGGAGAAACCTGAGATTCCTCCTTCTCCATCCCAGCTACAGCTAAGTCCTTCGCTTTCCTTCTGTGGGTCACCATGGGGTGCCGTTGTCATATACCCATGGAGGCCAGCAAGCTGATTTGGCCAACCTGGGAGAAGACCCCAGGTTGATGACCCCTGGTTTAGGAGTGCATATGGCAGGATGCTTGAGGGATCACTGGGCCCCAAATCGTATTTGCTGTGTCTGGATGTAATGCCTCCCACCTGTTCAAGACCACGTCAGAATGACTCAGAGACCTGCCTGTTAAGAAGGGAAAATTATCCGCTGGACAAAAGCCAGTCAAAAAGCAGGCTCACCCTGCAGTCTGGAAGCCAGTTGAGCAGTGAGGACAGGCCAAAAAGGTGGGAGGGGGCCAGTGAGTGTCTCTCAGCCTGGAGGTAAAGAGCTGAAGACTTTACCTTTCCTTCTGCCTGCTGTCCTCTTCCCAGTGACAGCCAGTTTTTAATAAGGAAAAGGAGGAGGCTTTGAATTGCTACCTAATATTTGTTTAAGTAGTAATTTGTTGAGATTTCTCTGTTTTTTTTGAGACGGAGTCTCATGCTGTCACCCAGGCTGGAGTGTAGTGGTGCAGTCGGCTTACTACAACCTCCGCCTCCCAGGTTCAAGCACTTCTCCTGCCTTAGTCATCCAAGTAGCTGGGACTACAGGCACCTGCCACCATGCCCAGCTAATTTTTGTATTTTTAGTAAAGACAGGGTTTCACCATGTTGGCCAGGCTGGTCTCGAACTCCTGACCTCAGGCAATCCACCTGTCTTGGCCTCCCAAAGTGCTGGGATTACAGACAAAAAGATGTGATTTTTTTTTTTTTAACAGTATCAGTGGGTGAAAGACCCTGAACCTTTCCTCTAAAGCAGTGTTTGTAAACTGCCTATATGATGTCTGGTACTAGATTGTGATGATGTTTTCAAGGGCCACAAAACAATTGAGGAAAAATTTAAAACATACTGAATATACATGTGTGGGTGTTTATGTATTATGATGTGTATTTGAATACAACTATCAACGAATAAGCATTCATTAGACCCCAACTCTGTACCAGATGTTTGTTTACTCCATGCCAGGGATAGAACTAACAGGGTCCCTGCTCTCTTGGAGCTACAGTTTAGTGGGCGTTATGGGTTGAATTATGTTCTCTCAAAAATTCATATATTGAAGTTCTAAACACTAGAACTCCAAAATGTGACCTTATTTGGAAATAGAGTCATTGCAGATGTAATTAGTTAAGGTGAGATAATTAGGGTGGGCCCTAATCTGGTATGACTGGTAGTCTTATTAAAGGGAAATTTGGGCCAGTCATCGTGGTTCACACCTGTAATCCCAGCACTTTGGGAGGCCGAGGCAGGAGGATCACTTCAGCCCAGAAGTTAGAGACCGGCCTGAGTAACATAAGGAGACCCTGTCTCTACAAAAAATTTAAAAATTAGCCAGCATGGTGGTACATGCCTGTGGTCCCAGCCACTTGGGAAGATCGGGAGAGGCCTGGGACAGATTCTCCCTCACAGCCCTCAGGAAGAACCAACCCGTTCGACACCTGGATCTTAGCTGTCTGGCCTCCAGAACCATAGACAATAAATTGCTGTTGTCTAAGCCACTCAGTTTGTGATACCTTGTCATGGAAGTCATAGCAAACTAATATAGAAGAGGAAACAGACATCGATCAAATAATTACATTGTGGCTAATTCCAAACTGAGATAAATGCTTCAAGGAGAAAGAACCTTGTTCTCTTGACGTTGAAAGCCAAAGGACCTTGAGCCAGTTTGGAGGGCAATGAAGGCCTTCCCGAGGGAGTTAGGGCTGAAGGATGTGTTAGAGTCAGCTAGAGCTGTGTTCCCCAGCCTTTTTGGCACCAGGGACCAGTTTCATGGAAGACAGTTTTTCCATGGACCAGGGTTTTGGGGGATGGTTTCAGGATGATTCAAGTGCATTACATTTATTGTGCACTTTATTTCTATTATTACATTATAACATATAAGGAAATAATTATACAACTCACCACAATGTAGAATTAGTGGGAGCCCTGAGCTTGTTTTCCTAGACAGTCGCACCTGGGGGTGATGGGAAACAGGAACAGATCATCAGGCATTAGATTCTCATAAGGAGCGTGCAACCTACCTGGCATGCACAGTTCACAATAGGGTTCACGCTCCTGTGAGAATCTAATGCCACTGCTGATCTGACAGGAGGCAGAGCTCAGGCAGTAATGTGAGTGATGGGGAGGGGCTGTAAATACAGATGAAGCTTCACTTGCTCACCCGCCACTCACCTCCTGTTGTGAGGCCTGGTTCCTAACAGGCCAGGGACCATTACCTGTTGGGAGGCTGAGGACCCCTGAGCTAGAGGAAGAGGTGGGAGGAGGAAGGGAAGGCACGACAGGCCCAGGGAGTAGCAGATGCAAAGATCCTGTGGTGCAATGGAGACTGTTGCATTCTGGGAAGGGAAAGGCAGTCCCAAGGCAGGAGAGGTGGGGGAAGAAGAAGAGGGTGTTGGGATGGATGCAACCAGAGCACCCCAAACCAGAAAGATGTTTACTCCATTACCTTCAACTGAATTACAGTGGGGTGAGGGCACCTATTTTGCTTTCTGCCCTCACTTCTGGGAAATGCGCATCCTGGATCACAGAAAAGCTGCTGGGCAGAGGTCCCAGTCTCTCAGTGAGGCCTCACCAGACTAGTAGAGTTGTCCAGCCACAATGCCCTCCTCATTTCCCCTTCTGTCCAACAAGCTGTCTATCGGAAGATCCCAGCCTAAAAGCACCAGAAGACATTTTGAGTTTCTCTAAGGCCTAAAATTTAAAAGCTGATAAGTAACACAAGGATTCCAAGTTACTGCTGTCTCTCCCAGCCACGCAGATGACTGGGTTAGACACTTGGCTGGTATGAGGTCCCTGAAACATGGACTCTGTGAGTAGCCAATGTGTATTAATATTAATGCTTATGATATGTCAGGCACTCTGCATGGGTTCATTACCCCTCACAGTCAAGATGATGGGTCCCATTATTACTGTCCTGTTTTCTTTATTTTTGAGATGGAGTTTCGCTCTTGTTTCCCAGGCCGCAGTGCAGTGGCGCGATCTCAGCTCACTACAACCTCCACCTCGCAGGTTGAAGCAATTCTGCCTGCCTCAGCCTCCCAAGTAGCTGGGATTACAAGTGCCCGCCACCACACCAAGCTAATTTTTGTGTTTTTAGTAGAGTCAGGGTTTCACCATGTTGGCCAGGCTGGTCTCAAAATCATGACCTCAGGTGATCCACCCACCTCGGCCTCCCAGTGTACTGTTCTCTTTTCATGTGAGGAAATAAACGCACAGGGCCAGCAGATGACTTGCTAACAACCAAATCATTTCAGCAAAACCATGAACCAGGCATTGTGAAGAGAGTTTTGTACACCTGGCCTTATTCTTAACTAGACAGCACTTCACCCTAGTTGACGTATGAAGAAATGGAGATCAGGGCAGGTGGTGGGTAAGGGACCTGCCCAGGTTCCCACCGTTTGTAAGTGATGTACCATGAGTTGCTCTCAAGTGTGTCTGACTTTATAAATGCTGTACCTTATCATTTCCTATGCTTGGTAAGCAAGTGAGTGTGAAATTTGCCACGGTTTTCCTTGGAAAAACTCAAGCCCATTGACCAAACAATACTACTTGAAAATGACACTGAACTTTTTCATCACTGTGTTTCTCCACATGTGTTCCCTTCCGTCTTACTGCCAGCTACTCATTGTGCTCACCCTCCAAAGCCCAGTTTAACATTTCCTCTTAGTTAAGCTTTCTCTGCTAGCTGATCATTGCATTTTTTTTCAACTAAGGCATAAAAGAAAAAAAAAAAAAGACGGTAAAGATTGCCCTACTTAGAATATCCTTCCATTCATTTGCAAAATGGAGATAATAATATGCTATTTACAACATAGGATTAGTATAGCAGGATTATTCCAGAGCCTGGAATATAGAAAGTACTCAGTAAATTATTAGTTCAACAGCTAATAATAGTACCAATTATTATTATCACTAAATTAATGCCTCTGTTTCAGGAAAAAAACTGAATACATACAGAATATCGGTTTTCTAATTGTTTTTTCTTTATACTACTTGGAAAGTTATACAGAGTTAAGAGACACAGAATAGTATAGTGGAAATAATATTTGGCATGAAATTGCCTGGATTCCAACCTTGGCTCTACATCAGTAGTAGCCTGTGGTCTTGAGCCTCTCTGGGCCTAATCTTTAAAATGGATATAATAATTATCATATTGGACATAATTATTGTCAAGATGACATACGATAACAGGGTCAAGTGCCCAGCTCTGGCCTGGTACACCATGGGCACTCAGGAAATGTCACTCCGCCTTCATAAGCATTGGCCTGTGCATGACATCTATGTGATAAGGTGGCCTGAAGCTGTCCTCCCCACCCAGAGGGGCAGCAGAGGCCTGGCAGGAATGTGAAAATCCAATGGATCAAGTCATAACCTTGACTGAAGAGTATGGTGAGTTCACTCATGGCAGGAACCATCTGATCATTCATACGGCTCCAGAAACATTTTACTCAAAAGAAAGTGTCTTTCCCCAACAGTCAAGGTTGATAATTAGTTTATGAATTGCTTCATTTATCAGTACTATGATGTACTGTATAATCCACCAGGTTTCAAGTTACTGGAAAGTTGCAGGTGATGGGAACCAGTCTTTTTATCAACTTTGCATAATCTGATCTGGGCTCGGATTGATAGAATGCTTTGGGAAGAATCAGGGGAGTGTTTCATACTAGGATCTCCTGCGGTTCTGATGCGTTAATGGGAGGAAGGTATCCCTGTCAAATGCTACAATTTTGGAGGAGCTTAAAACACCTGAAGACAAAGCCCTAAATTTTATGAGTGTCTGCCTGAAACCAGAAACAGAAACCCCTTACAGCTTACTCAATAGAGTTAATTCAGCATGGAAAGGCACCAGGAAAAGATCACTGCGTCCTACTCCCACCAAGTAAACAAGCTAACAAACACAGAGGAGAGGTGCAGGTTGTCACCCTTCGGCCAGGACT
Organism: Pan paniscus; assembly: GCF_029289425.2. NCBI lineage: Eukaryota > Metazoa > Chordata > Mammalia > Primates > Hominidae > Pan > Pan paniscus. Next base: position 73,561,013 of record NC_073264.2, read on the forward strand.
CTGGGTGGACAGCCCTGTCAGAGTCTATAAAGGGTCGCTCTGAGGCTCCAGGAGTGGCAGATGGCCAGAGAGTGGCCAATTGGAGGCACACTATTGAGCCTCAGGATTGAGCCTCCCACTGTTTACCCCTCAGGAAAAAGAGAGCTTTGAGTCTCCTGGCCCTTTCCCCAGAGAGCAGGAAATGGCCAGGGCTTGAGGATAGCCAGAGGCCGTCCAAAGTTACCCATACCATCTCCACTTTGGCCTCAGAGGCCAGCTCTTTCTTCTCTCTGTGCTTTTTAAAATAAAAACTTATTTTTCTAGTGTAAAAGTATTATATGAATGTTCTATGAACTTCAAATAATACAGAAATGTAAAGAATAGAAATTTCCCATTATTTGATGCCTCCCGCTCCCCAAAATAACCTAAAGTTAACAATTTAAATATATATCCAGAATTTTTCCTGGCCATATTTATATATATCTATACATATATAATTAATAGAACATAAATATTTTACAGTAACCCTGTTCTCAAGATGCTTTTCCACTGTAGATGTTTAATAAATATTTATTGCATGAATGAGCCATAATTTATTTATTCAATCCTCTATTAGAGGCCTTTGGTTTGTTCCCAGTCATCTAATAAACATGATTTTAGATATAAAAGACATAATTGAAATACATATAACACATACAGAAACATAACCCATAACTGCATATCATAAATATATCCTTAAATATACTAATAAAACACGCATGCAATGGAGAGGTGTTTTGAGTGCCCTCTGGTGTATTTCCTGGATATCCCTGGAATATATATTGATAAATCAGCCTCAAAAAGAATGCTTTCAGACAGTGTTTTAGGATCTGTGGGAATAAAGGGTGGCCATCCTGCATTTGTTATGTTGTTTCAACATAGCATTTGTTATGTTGTTTTATTAACTTTAAGTCCTTGGCAAAGCAGCTTGACTAAGATAAGATCCAGAAACCAGTCGTGGTAACAAGGCAACAATTAATTTTAGATAGAACAGAAAAGGAATCCGCTTCAAATTCTGTTTAGAACAGGAAGGAAAGGGTGATCGTGGGTTAGCAGGAAGGAAGGAAAGAGGCAAGAAAGGAAAGTGAAAAAAGAATGGAAATGCTTTCTCCTGCTGGTGATTTGGATGTTTGGACTACTCTTGTCAGATGCTACAGCGTAATCACTGTAAATGTTTTAAAGGACGCGATATTATGACAGATTTCCCTTTCTGACTTGTTCCTGGGGCTGCACACACAATGATTTACTCCCTGCCACGGGCTGGAGGCTTGGCCACTCCTGGGTTGGTCCAAGGAAGCCTGGAATACCCAATGCCTGTGAGAGTGAGCACGTCCCCCTGTCTCTAGGTGTTGTTGCTTGTGCTGAAATGGAGTCTACCAAGCATTGCCATGGCATGGAAGGGATGGTGGCGGAGTAGATGCCACTGCAGATCGAGTGCAGTGTCCCAGGCAGCCAGGGGCAGCCGCTCAGCCCTTGCCTGGACCTGAGGACTGTTGCATCAGCCCCCAGATGAGATAGCAGCTGTCATGGTGGCTGAACCAGGGAAAAGAAACTCCACTCTGTGGTCTCCATGGGGCTAGGGAAAAAAGGAAATGGGTTTTTGTGATTTTCCCTTCTTTAGAAACAAAAGTGCTTAAATGTGATTCTTTAGCTCTGTAAATGCAAACCACGGCCTGGTGGACTGGGGAGAACAATTAGGCCAAAGGCTGAGCACAGGAAGCCAAAAGTGGGTGGAAACCCAGACAACGGTGCTGAGCCGGGGGTTGGGGTGGTAGGGGGAGCGGATATGATAGCAAGGAAGGAGTTTCAATGTGAATGAATACTAATTAGTGACATGGATATTAATGATGACAGTAATTAACAGGGGAAAGGAAGGGCTGTCATTGTCCCAGGGTGAGTAATCAATCTTGGCAGGTGATAAATAATGGTTCAGCAAGCTCAGCAGAAAGATAATCCGCAGGCCTGGGGGAGAGCTCAGCTAATGCAGGAAACCTCACAGTTTCTAGGCAACCCACAGAAAAGAACTATTTTTTTTTCTTTTTTGAGACAGCGTCTCACTCTGTGGCCAGGCTGGAGTGTAGTGGCGCGATCTCGGCTCACTGCAACCTCCACCTCCCGTGTTCAAGCAATTCCCCTGCCTGAGCCTCCCGAGTAGCTGGGACTCAGGCACGTGGCACCACGCCTGGCTAATGTTTTGTATTTTAATAGAGACAGGGTTTCACCATGTTGGCCAGGATGGTCTCAAACTCCTGACCTCGTGATCCGCCCTCCTCAGTCTCCCAAAGTGCTGGGATTATAGGCATGAGCCACTGCGCCTGGCCAGAACTATTTTTCTTTTGAGGAAAAAACAGATTAGAGTATCTCTCCCACCCCCAGCTCGGGACTACAGTTCTTATTTGATTTCTGCTTTGTTCTTCATTTCCTGGGACAAATGTTAAACTTGTATAACTTGGAGGAAAGGGACACACAGGCACATGTACACACACACATATTCATTCTCTCTCTCTCTCTCTCTCTCTCCAAGAATACGAATGAATAGGAGTGTTTTTGATCTAAAGTTTGACTCACAGATGCCGTCCAGGAGTAGCAAGAGTGAGGAGAAGCCTAGAAGTGCTGCCTTTGAGGTTGGCGCGGGGAAACTGCAAAATTGCAAGGCTGTGTCGGCAAAACTGGGGCACACAGGAGGATGAGGATGGCCCTGGGGGTCCCACTGTGCAGGGTTACTTCACCTGCCATGGACCCAGAGAGAAACAAAATGTCTAGGCTTTCTGTCCTGTACCAGTCCCACTTCTGGCCACCAGTCACATATCTAAGAAAACTGATTTCTGGGAAGAGGGCAATCCTCATGAAGCCCCTCTGCTGGATCCCCAGGCCTTCAGCCAGGAATCCAGCCCAGGAGAGTTCTTGGCACATCCCCTCCCTCTCACCAAAGCCTCAGACCCACGGTAGGACTCTGATATCTAAAATGTCTCCCCTTGCAGGCTGTGTTCCATCAAACAATTTGGAGGTGACAAAGCCACACCTTCAATGGTCTGCACTGGTTTAAAGTGAGATCTTTGGGTGGCAAAGGTAGATTGACCAGAAATTCAGAACCTTCCAGAAAACTGAACTCCTCTACTGCCATGTACACAGTGCTGCTCTCAGAACATTGTTTGCGGGTCGCATTTTCAAAGAGAGGCAGACAGAAGGGAACATACTCAGAGGATTGGGAATATATGGTGAGGAACTCCAGGCCACACCCTGCAAGGAAGCAGCTGAGGGACCCAGGCCTGTTGCACTTGGAGGGAGGACGTCGCTGGTATGCCGCAGGGCTGTCTGAATAGCTGAAGGGCTGTCGCACAGAGTGGTTAGGTTGGGGTTTGTTTTTCTATCATCAAATGGCAAAACTGAGGCCAAAGGGAGGGAGTCAGAGAGGGGCAAGTTTCTGTTCAGATAAATCAAGGCTGATTTAACTGGGTCAGGCTGGGTAGGGGGGAGTTTGTGAGTTTCCAGGTACTAGGGATTCTAAACACAGGTTACAGCACCTCTTGTCCAGGGTGTTGTGAATGGGACATGTATTGGCTAGGGTTGGAGTAGACAAGCTTTAAAAGTTCCTTCAGACTCTTAAGATTTATATTCGTTAAGGTAATACTAGATACCAAAACAGCTAAGTCCCAAATTTCAGGGGCTTAACACAACAAAGTTCAGTCCTCAATCAAGTCAGAGCCCCACATGGGCATAATGTCCATGGTTGGAACCATGGCTCCCTCCCTATTGTGGCTCTGCATTCCCCCAGGTCTTTGGAGTCCCCCACATCCAGCCAGTAGATGGGATTGAAAGGGGCAGAGCTAAGGAGAGCCATGTAGGAGGTTTTATGGTCCAGGTCTGGAAGTGGCATATGCCATTTCTACCCATATTCTATTGGCAGAACTCAGTCCATATCTAAGTGCAGGGGAGTCTGGAAATGTAATCTAGCTATGGCACAGTGAGGAGAGGAAAGAGGTCTTGGTGAATACATAGACGTTTCTGCCACAAATGCAGGGACACGTTCATTCAGGATAGGCCTGTGCCGGAAGAGATGAGAGTTTTGCAAGAACCTATGAGGTCACCTGTGTTGGTCAGCCCTTGTAATTGATGGTAGGGAGCTGATGAGGCCTCCTTCTTCAAGAAATGGTCTGGGGGCCAGGCATGATAAAGCTTCACCTAGCACGTCTCGGGGAAGTCCTCTATAGACACTTCCTAGAAACATGAATATAAGCTCATCCTGCATCATCAGAAGTGAGTGTTTTTTGGACAAGAATGGAATTGTAACTATGGAAGTGTACTGAAGAATGGAAAGAGTTGGTTAGGACAAAAAAAAGTGCCCATATTATCCTGCTCTACAGTGTGGACTGTTTGGAATTAGGATTCTCTTAGGTAAACATGTTTCTTCTGCCACAGTGTTAAACACCCAGGAGGTCTTCAGCTGAAATTGCTTTATCGTTGCAGGTACTGACATTGTGCAGTGGCTTATGAAGAACCTTTCCATTGAGGACCCAGGTACTTGACCTTTGACCCCACCCTTATCTCCCCTGGTATCAGTAAACATCCCATAACCAAGTTCCAAACTAGATTCCCCTGCCCTCCTGAGAACTGGTCTTGTAAATGTGAATTCCAAGACGTGGAATCACTCTATTTACAAATAAAATTAATTTATTTTCTCCACTGAATATTTGTCTTTAAATTTAAATCATGCTTTGAGGAAATGAGCAACTATTTAGAATGCCAAAGAGCCCAATAGAATAATGTGTGAAATGAGTTGAATTCTCGTTAGCTGCAGCAATTAAAGATAAGTTGTAGCACTGTCACTGAACAGCCTTCTAGAGCCAGCTCTTAAAATTAGATTGCCTGATCCACAATTAAGATGTTTAATTATTTGCTAAGACTCCCTCTGTTTTCTGCTTCTGCAAGAAGTGAAGGAATGATTTTTTTTCAACTTTAATTGCTCATTTCAATTAGGAAGACCTTACCAGGAAAACAACAACAAAACCCTGGCCAATAAAACAATTTCCCAGTCTGTCCTCCCACCAGAAAATAGGCAGTAAAATTTATTTTCACAGCGTAATTAGGAAATGGGGGGGTGTTCCAGAAAAATAAAAATTCAAGATAAGTAAAGCTTATTCCCATGTGCTGTCAGTTAATACTTTTCTGAATGTATTACATACTCCTTTGCCTTGATTAACTGAGTATTCTTGATGCCTGAAGGTCACATTTATAAAGATCCACTAATACACTCTGATGTTCTTAATGGACATTGGCGTGATTAGACTTACCTGCCCCAAATTAAATGGCCCTGAACCACAATGCTTTTTGAAGATTTTTTTCAAGTGCCCATTCTGCATCCGTGACCTTCAGCTGTGATTCCCTGCTGGAATCGGTGTGTCAGCTTGGCACTCCTGTATTTTAACCCAACATTTCTAATCTGTTGACTGCAAAACAATACAGTTTCTATGCAGTTTAATTATATACAGTTGTTAGAACTCTGAGTGCCAGAAAAGCAGATCATTCATAGAAGTGGCCCGAGTCTTTTCACCCCCTTGATTAGTGGCTACTCTCACAACTAGTGAAAATTCTTAATTCTAGTCAAGTTCTTGATTCACAGGGAAAAAACTATAAATGCTAACCCTTTGTAAAGGATAGAACCCAAAGCAACTCACTATGTGTTGTCCCTGATGCAGCCTGTACTTCTGAGTGTCCGCTTGGAAAGCCTGGACTGGATCAGCATCTACCTGTTTAGTTACATTTATCTAAAGTCAGTATTTCTTGTGATTATAATGCTAAACTAAGGAACGTGTTTCCTCATGGCCACCTTTTCTCTTCCAAGAGCACTGGTTTCTTTGCCTCCTAAAATAATCGTCGTATTTCTGACATATATTTTATTATTACTATTATGAGAACCCTAAATTGGCGAGCAGTATGTGAGAATGAGCTTCAGGAATCCTCCAGCCCTGGCGTGAGAAGCTTCTGTGAAGGGTCCTGAATGATGAGAGTTATTTCTATGAAAATCTGTTATACTCTGATGCCCTTGGGAAGACATCATGGTATAGGGGCCTGTTTGGGCTTCTGAGAAGTGGCTGAGGAGAAGCTAAGAACAATTTGTCAGCTGGGAATAGTCTAAGGGGGGAGATGAGGCAAACCAAGGCCTTGGGAAACAGTCAGATCCAGCATCTGCCCCTCTCTCCTTTCTTTTTCCCATCAGTCAATTTCCTGTGGTTATTTTTTGGTTTTTGAGGCAAGGTCTCACTCTGTCACCCAGGCTAGAGTGCAGTGGCACGAGCATAGCTCACTGCAGCCTTGACCCCCCTGGCCCAAGCTATCTTCCACCTCAGTCTCCCGAGTAGCTGGGACTACAGGCTCTTAGCACCACACCCAGCTAATTTTTTGTTTTATTTTTTGTAGAGATGGGGATCTCACTGTGTTATCCAGGCTGGTCTTGAACTCCTGACCTCAAACAATTCTTCTGCTTTGGCCTCCCACAATGCTTGGATTACAGGTGTGAGACACTGCACCTGGCCCCATTGGCCAATGTCTAAGCAAAAACATTTTTGCTCAGGGAATGAAGTTAGAGTCTTAGCTCCAAGACTGGTGGCATGAAAGTCACCATCCTACAGGATTTTGTTCTTTCTTCTCTGGGGAAGGAGCAAAAGCTGATGATGAAACTTCTGTTCTAGCTGGACTCATGGTTCTTGAAGCATATAGACTTTAAAAAGCAAACCGGCCAGACATGGTAGCTCATGCCTGTAATCCCAGCTCTTTGGGAGGCTCAGCTGGGAGGATTGCTTGAGCCCAGGAATTCAAGACCAGCCTGAGCAAGATAGCAAAACCCTACCTCTACCAAAAAAAATATAAAAAAAATTAGACAGACATGGTGGCATGTGCCTGTGTTTCCAGCTACTTGGGAGGCTGGGGCAGAAGTATCACTTGAGCCCAGGGGTTCAAGTCTGCAATGAGCTGTGATCATGCCACTGCACTCCAGCCTGGGTGACAAGAGTCAGACCTGTCTCTAAAAAAAAAAAAAAAAAAAAAAAAGCAAATTGGTCATCACTAAGCAAGTAAAATAAAACTCTATTCATTCCAATTCCACAAGTTACATGTATGTTTCTTTCAAAGGAGAATAGGTGGTTCTTAATACGCAAAACATTGTATTGTATTCAACTTCTTGAAAAGTTTGCAAGTAAAGCCAAAACAAACTACTTTAAAAAGTCAGAGCTCGTGAAATTAATAATTGCTAGAGGCTCCCTGAGCACATTAACAATTTCCATGTCCAAAAATTAGTTTTAACCTGTAACAGTACTTTTGGATTTGTGAAAGATTGTGTGTGGTAGAAGCATTGAGGTTTGTTATTTTTTCTTAGCTCTGCTCAGGATAAATCTAAATTCTTAACTTTTTTTTTTTTAATTGAGACAGGGTCTCGCTATGTTGCTCAGGCTGGTCTCAAACTCCTGAGCTCAAGCGATCCGCCTGCCTCTGGATTACAGGCGTGAGCCACCATGCCCGACCTATATTCTCAACTTTCTATGTGCATCTATTTATGGCTGGTGCTAAAGGAACGAAGGAACAGATTGATTGTGGCAAAAATATAAGTATTTCTATCAGGTTAGCCTCTCTCTGTCACTGCCCACTTCAGTGTCCTTCCTCTAATTTTCAAAGGAAGTGAGGTTTTCCTCTCTGTCCATAAGAGAAGGGTGACACCCTTCTCATTCCTGATGGGACTGTCATATTGGGGAACGCACTGGGAGTCCTACGTCTCTATGGGCAGTGAGGCTGCATTCTTACTGCTGGGGATGATGAAACTGGTATGAATCAGAGCTGCCCGCACTTATGGAGTATTTGACCTGTACCAGACAATCACTTCATGTGAAATATCTCACTTAGTTAAATACAGGTTCTTCTATGCCAGAACTTATGCCCTTGACCCTGAAGCCAGACTTTCTTCTGAAGGTCAGGGTGAGGAGGGGTTAAGCCATGTCGGACTCTCAGAGGTGGGATTCAGACAAGTCCCTGACACATAGTTTCCCTTTCCAGCCATTGGCATCTCCCCTCCTCACCCCCACACTGAGCAAGGGCAATTGTATCATCAACACAGACATCTGGGGGTGATGACAGCTGACTTCTGGTCTCCCAGCTTAATTTTCAGCCAAATAACCTGCTTTCTAATTCCTTCTCTCTCTATGCACTGTTCTTACAGTTGAAGCAATACACTTGGGGAGCCTTATCGCTGCCCAGGGCTACATCTTTCCAATCTCAGACCACGTTCTCACCATGAAGGATGATGGCACCTTTTATCGTTTCCAGGTAAGCCTGCTGGCTCCTCCTCCTGAAGAACCTTTTCTTCACAACATCATCTGATCTTAGGTTAGAACTACAAAGAAAACCTAGGGATATCTGAGGGAGTAGCCCTCACTCCTCATCAGCACTGGGAAAGCCAAGAGAACTTTTCTCTGGGCCACTGGGTGACCCACTTAGAGAATAGTAAAAGGCTGTCATTGAGAGCCTACCATGCCCTGGGCACTGCCTTAGTCCCTTGGGCTGCTACAACAAAATACCTGAACTGGTTATCTTATAAACAAACAAACAAAAAATTTACTTCTCATGGATGTGGAGGCTGGCAAGTCCAAGACCAAGGTGCCAGCAGATTCGGTGTCTGGTGAGGGCCTGCTCTCTGGCTCATAGATGGCACCTTCTAGCTATATCCCCACATGGGAGACAGGACCTGAGGCTTATATCAGACCTCTTTTATAAAGGCACTAATCTCATCTGTGAGGGCTTCAAAGGCCCCACCTCCCAATACCATCACCTTGGGGATTAGGATTTCAACATGTGAATTTGAGGAGGATGCAGACATTCAGACCATGGTAGACACTTTGTACAGATTTCCTCATTTATTCTGAAGAGCACACTTTAGGGGGTAAATAGTACCCATTTTACAGAGGAGAAAACTGAAGTGCTCAAAGAATTAAAGTGTCATTTAGTAAATCCAGGAACAGCCTTCATCTGAACCTAAGTGAGCCTGATAGCACAGACCTTGATCTTTCTACCATCTCATGTTGCCTTCTCGGAGTGAAGTTTCTATTTGCGACCTAATCACCCTCCCCACCCATTTCACACTCCTTCTCCCAGATCCTTCCGTAGAGGGAATGAGGGCAGAGGATATGGGCTTGAATCAAGGTCTAACCAAAGGGTTTGGGAGAAGAGTTCTTCAGACTAGGTTAAAGGGAGGAAAGGAACATGGGCTTAGGTTCCCAGTAAGTTATGCCAGCCTGACTTTTGTACTTAGACTTCTGTTGTCTCAGGATAAGAATATATTGCCCTGTGAACAAAACTTATCATTTTTGCATTTGCTTTGCTTACTTACATTTTGCTTCTCAATGCCTAGGTTAAAATGTTGACTCACCTTAGCTGAATTAGAGAAGAGGAGAGAATTGTGGGGTAGCATCAGCAAGAAGGAGGTGGGGGAGAGCCTGCCATCAGGGAGGCTCCTCCCTGGGTGTGGGAGGGAAGCACAGGCATGGCGCGCCTCTGAGCACTAACACCCATGCTCCTTTGCAGGCTCCGTACTTCTGGCCTTCGAACTGCTGGGAACCTGAAAACACTGACTATGGTGAGAACTGAAGCCACTGGGAACTCTCAACTTCAACACTGTGTGTCACTTCTGGGGGTGCAGAAGACAAATGCTTGGTGTGGGCCATGGTGGTACATGGGGAGGAGGGTCCTTTCTGCTTAGTCCTTTCTCATATTGTTGCTATATAACAAATCTCCTGTTCCACATAACAGAGGAAGGCCCAGCTTACTGAAAGATGTAGTCCTTGGAGGGGAAGCAGGAGAGGGAAGAAAAATCTTATCAAGGGTGGTCAGTATGTTCATCTTGGGGCCATGGAGAACCAGGATCCCACAGCAACACTATGGGATGGTGACTTTTAATTGTTCTTTCCAGGGATAGGGCTTCAGGGAGGGCTGGATCAAGGGGCTACCTCCTCCTGGCCCTTTCTGTTCTCATAGACTTGTCAAAACTTACTAAGAACCTTTTGGTGTTCTTGACAGTTGCAATTTAGAAAAGAGACAGAGACCAGGGAGGAGTATACAGAAGTCACTCTGGACTAGGAAAATAGAGTGGGTGAAGTTGAGAGTTCTGTCTCTCTAGACAGGGACCTACAAGACTTCTGCCAGATATTCTCAGTGGAGATTATTTAATATTCCTATATGCCAATTCTCTGAAGAAGTTTTATTATCGCTATGCTTAAGAGAAAGAACCTGAGGCCCAGAGGGGCCACACCCTCACACTACCACATTGTCTGAATGCTCCCTTGATTATAAGCCTCATGAGGGCAGAGGCTGGTCCAGCTTATGCATTCTCATATCTCCAGGGCATAGCCTATGTCTGAGGCAGAATTAGTGCTCAGTAAATATCCACTGACAGTTCTGGTTCTTTATTGAAGGTGATCAACAGACACTCACTAGAGGGAGCAGAACTTGAACTCAGATCTGAGCGGCTCCAAAACCCATATTTCTTTCATGGTCCCATGTGTGACATGCCTGAAGGTTGTAGCTGCAGCACTGCCCCTTTGCATGCATCCTTGCTGCTGACTCAGCTGCTGTGGCAGTCTGATCTGTGGCTCTCCTTGGGACTGGGACACTCAATGAGACCTGCAGCTTCTTTGCAGAATTGTTTAAGACAAGAAGGCAGATGCAGCTGCGGTGAGTGGGAGGGAGATGTGCAGCTGGGTGGTGATCAGGGGAGCCTGTCTGGGAGACCCCTGGGATAAGATACAACCTTGGAGTCACACGTTTGAGCAAGAGGAAACCAACAACAGGGAGCCAAGCTGAGGCTGGAATACAAGCGAGTTGTACCTACTAAGGCTGGAGTTGTTCCATGGTCAAGTGTGGAAGACGTCAGTCATGCAGAAGGGCAGGCTCTGGGGCTGTCTGCTTGCTATCCACAGGCACCACTGTGGGCCCTCTGACACTGTGCTGCACCCTAACCAATGTGATAAGTGGATCCAGGAAGGCTTCCGACTGCAAGTGAGAGCTGCATTTGACCGCTCATAAAACTAGTGCTTCTGGGGCTGAAAAGACTGCTCATGAAAGCCCAACTCGGAATTTGAATAATTATAGCTCAGTTCCATGCAGCAACGTGTGCCCTTGTGAATGTGAAAACCAGTATTTTTCCAGGCAGTGGAGAGGGTGGGAGGATGGTAAGACCAGATACCTGGGCCCAAGTAAGATTAAAATATTTACTTCCATAAAGCTTAGGGCATCTTATGCTGCATACTAAAGGGCATCATCTCCCTGTTCTACAGGTGTTCTTCATTTTATAATTTTAATTGTGCATCATGAACAGGGAGAGAAATAATAGTTTGTTTCAGGCTCTCATTAAACAAAAATTATTTTAAATTCCTGTGCCTCAATTTATGGCAAATCAGAGGGAGAAATCAAGGTTCAGGATGCACAAGTGTTCACCAGGGACCAGGCATGGTGGTGCATACCTGTAATCCCAGTGACTCGGGAGGCTGAGATGGGAGGATCACTTGAGCCCAGGAGCTCAAAGCTGCAGTGAGCTATGATTGTGCCACTGCCCTCCAGCCTGGGTGATAGAGGAAGACCCTGTCTCTAAAACAAAGAAAAACCAGTACTCCCCAGGGTTTCCAAAGCAGTTTAGTTAGAAAATCAGGATGTATTTATGAAGAGAGAATCCAGCACAATGAGCCCCCAGGATCAACCCGTTCCACTAGCTGGGTGATCTTGGCAAATTACTTAACCTCTCTGTGCCTCAGAGACCTCATATTAAAATTAGAGTAGTAATGGCACTTGTCTCCTAGTGTTTTGTTAGGATTAAATGAAATGCATGTAAGGTTCTCTGAGTTAATACGGGGTGGTTGTTGGTATCACTACTGGGGTGGGGTCGGTATTATTGCCACTGGGATGTTGGTTGATATTATTATGACTGAGGTGACCGTCTCACCAGGAAGCATGTGAAACTGAAGCTAAGAATTCAATATAGTATGATTTGGACTGATGAAGTACCAGAAACTTTCATTCAATCGACAAACGTTTACTGGTCCCTACTCTGTCAAATTCTATGTCGGAGATTTGAATAAGTCACAGCCTTTCCCCCGAAGCATTCCAGGCTGGGAGAGGCAGCATGATGCAGGGAAGAAAGGCATGGTGAGGATCTGGCTTGAGTATTCAAAGGTTTTATGTGATGAATGACTGAGAAGGCTGAATAGCTTGGGAGGGGCAGGTTTATAAAAAGGCCTTGGCAGTCAAGTAGAGACATTTAGAATGGATTCAGCAGTTTGGGGAAGCTATTGTGGGTCCCCAACAATGAACACACTTTCCCAAGTTTTTTCCCTACTTGGGAAAAAATTGGTTCATCTATAAGATGGGGGTAATAACAGAACCCACCTAGTAGGGTTATTATGAGGATTAAGTAAGTGGACTGTGGAAGATTAAGTAAGGGCTGTGACTTAGTCAAATAGTTCCTGATATTCAGTGGGCTCAATGGAAGCAGTAGCTGCTACGATGGTGATTTTTCCAGCACCTAAAATGGTACTTGGCCTATAGGAGACACTCAGTACATTTTTGAATGAGTGACTGAATTAGTAAATGGATCGGTGAATGTCATAGAGGAAACTCTGCACTGGTCCTCGATTCTAATTCCATCTCCATCACTAACTAGCCCTTGGGTCCATCACTTCATTTCTCTGGGCCTTTAGTTTCCCCATCTGTAAATGAGGGGCCTGTACTTGATGGTTGCCAAGGTTACCTCCAGTCTAAAATTCTTTGGTTCTAAAAAGTCATCAGAAAGTATGAGGAAAATAGAGAAATAAGTGAGTTATAGGTTCCCTAGTTTAGGAGATTGAGGTACATAATGATGTTGCTAGTAAAGGCAGAAAGTAAAGAAAGGGGTCAGTTTCTTCAGTACATTGAAATTCGATAAGCTCAATATTTTTTAAGAAATTTAATTGCACATATAGTACATGAATGTGTTCCCTTTATACAATTTTTAAATATGTCCCAGTTTTGTGTGGTGACACATGGTGAACTTGAGATGGCAGTGGATTTATCTGAGTGAGATGTGAGATATAGGTAAGGGTGGAATGCCAGATGTAAGGACAAGGAAATAGAAATTTTTCGGTAAGAAATTAAATATCCAAGAGAAACCAATATCTGAGCTTAAGACAGTTCTTCCAGATGCCCTCTTGTAGGGCTGGCTATTGTCACCAGTAGTCACTAGAGTCGGTTGGAAGTTAGAGCAAGCCCTGGTGAGGGCACTCTGGGATGCAGACAAGCCCCAGGGAGTTCTGTGCCAAGAACAGCCACATCCCACCTTCCTCTTTGTGGTGAAAAGATTCCTTGTGTGACTTTAGGCACAGGGACATTAGTTAGTAGCATGTGACCCTGTGACTCATGGCCATCAGGAGTGGCCCCAGCTCTGCATTCCATGCATGATACCTCACTTCACAACCCCGCTGTCCCATTTTGACCCCGCTGTCCCATTTGGACATTTCTTGGGATGACTCTGCCTGCGTAAAACCCATAGTCAAATCCAGGTTAGCCTTTTCTGAGTTTTACATTTGGCCAATGCAAAATCCTGTCCAGGGCAGCATTGTCAAAGCAGCTGCCACCTCCACTGACCTGCACTGCTCAAAGGTAATCATGACCTGGCCCAGTCGAGCTGGTGACATGTCAAGCTTCCTGCCTGAGGTTGTCCCTAATTCTGCCAGGGGTCCAAGAGACTGAAGGAGGTACTTTGTGATAGATCGGACACCTCTTTATCAGACACAGTGAAGCACTATAGCTGCTTGGTTCATTGGAAAAGTTGGTAAGTAGAAAATCATTTTTAAAACGACATATGCACACCTTAAGCACCTCATGTAAAGGTAAGATATACAAAGGAACACTCATTTGACAGCCTTGTGAAGTAGGACCAAAGTGTTCTCTTTGATAATGAGCTGAATAATTTTAGTTTCTTAAATCAACCACACTCAAAATAAACTACCCTGTTTTGGTGTCTTTAAAGTGCATCAAGAATGTAAAGACATTTTTGTAGTCTTTTGTATATTGGCCCCTCCTAGATTTTTATTATTTTTCTTACTTTTTTCCTGTTATCTCACCTCTATCAAATTCACCAGCAATTGCCTTAGCTGACTCTCCTTCATTAAATTGTTCCAAACCATTCAATTGAGTTTTCATAGAAGCAACACTCTCTCTCTCTTTTCACATTAATTTCATTGAGACGTGTAATATTTAGTGAACTTGTGTGATTAAAATAACAGATGTGCCTGATATAAGCAGATTTGGGAACAACCACAACTGACTCTTATGAGCACACAATTCGCCGGGTGGAAGCAGAAGTGTGGGCATGCCAGAGGGTAGGCTGCTAGCTTCCAGGCTCCAAAATGTCATAGGTATCAGTAAATTTTTCAGAACAAATGAAGGAAGTTGGTTGATCCAGCAAAGAGTTGACTAGAGATCTCTTAGTAAAGAGATCTTGTTATCCAACAACAAAATGATCACAGGTTCTCTCTGGCCCTCCCTCTTGATCATTCTGTTGTTCATTTATTTATGCCATTCATCTACTGTTTTCCCTGGATTGTTCCACTTGGCTCTGGAGAAGGAGGAAGACATTGAAGAAGGAAAGGTAGGGAGAAGAAGTGATGATGAAGGCCATGTTTGAGGAAGAAACAGGGAAACCAGGGGCCAAGAACCTTTCCTTAGCCTGAGTTGAGAGACCTAAATTGTCTTCCCTTTCCATAGCCTTTTTACTGCACCTGGCAAGACAGGCTATGGTGCTAGCAACAGGGATGAAAGCTGAGCAGGACATAGCCTCTGCCCTTAAAGAGACTTCAGCCTAGAGCAGGGGACAGTCTAGTAAATACAGGATTTCAGTGTAATGGAATTTAGTTCCATGGTCAAGGACATGTAGATGCTATCTGAAACACCAACTTGGGTCTTCAAAGATTAGTAAGAGGTTGCCAGAGACAGAGGGAAGGAGAGAAGAGAGAAAGACTTTCCTCAAAAAGGACACATATGCAAAAGAATGAAGCTGAAAAGAGTTTGGTGGCCTCACAGTGCCTGCATGAGGGAGAAGAAGTTGATGAGATAAGCAGTGAGCAGATCATAAAGAACCATATTTGCCACCCTAATGAGCCCAACCTTACTTCTGAGGCCATTGAGGACTCAAGGCAGAGCTTTTAGGCACTGGAGTAATGTGGTCATGTTTGTGAAATATCACTCTGAGTGTAGGATGTCCAGGGTGAAGCAGAGTGAGGAGGAAGAAGGGGAGTTGTCAGGATTGGAATATGGAGGAGTCCTCATTTGATCATGACTACGAAAGGATTTATAGAGGTCAGGGGTCATGAGGTCCACTTAGGAAACATATTTTTCCCAGGACAGTGCTGGGCACATAGCAAGGGTGGGTGGGCGGGCTGTCTGGATGGATGGATGGATGGATGGATGGATGGATGGATGGATGGGTGAATGGGTGGATGGGTAGATGGATGGATGGATGGATGGATGGGTGGGTGGATGGGTGGATGGATGGATGGATGGATGGATGGATGGATGGATGGATGGATGGGTGGGTGGATGGGTGGATGGATGGATGGGTGAATGGGTGAATGGATGGACAGATGGATGGATGGGCTTATAATTCCATTGTGCTGCTGGTTTTGTACATGTCATTTCCTTTCTTCCCTCAGCCATCTATCTCTGTAAGAGGACAATGCAAAATAAAGCAAGGCTGGAACTGGCAGATTATGAAGCAGTAAGTATGATTATTTTCCAGGATAGATATGAGAAGAGAGTAAAATCATGTCTGCAGCTCCGTCTAAGTTTATTTATTTTTCTTTTGTCCCCCTTTCATCCCTTTCAGACAGTGGAAGGGAAGTATCTTCTATTTCTCCTCTTTTGTTCTCAGCTCCTCTGACCATCACAATAAGATGGTATTTTTACATAAATAACTCTTAAAACTCAACAATAAAAAAATAAGCAACTCAACTTAAAAATAGGCAAATGACTTAACAGATATTTTACCAAAGAGGACACAAGGATGATAAATAAACCCATGAAAAGATGTCCAATATTATTAGCCATTTAGGAAATGCAGATTAAATCCGTGGTGAGATACCATTACATACCTATTAGAATGGCCAAAATAAAAAATACTGATGATACCAAGTGATGGTGAGGAAGTAGAACAACTGGAACTCTCCGCTTTGCTAGTGGTAATGCAAAATGGTACAGTCACTCTAGAAAATAGCTTGGCAGTTTCTTATAAAGTTAAATATACACTTACCATATAACCAAGCAATCCCACTTGTATATACATACCCTAGAGAAATCAGAACTCATGTTCACACAAACACCTATAAACTAATGTTCATACAAGCTTAATCTGTGATAACCAAAAGCTGAAAACAACCCAAATGCACTTTAACAGTTGAATGGTTAAACTAACTGTGGTACATCCATACAATAGAATACTACTATGCAGTAAAAAGGAATGAACTGTTGATACACACAACCACTTGAATGAGTACCAAGAACATTATGTTGGGTGAAAGAAACCAATCTCAGGCCAGCCATTCCATTTATAGGACATTCTTGAAAAGATAAAACTATCATGATGAAAAGCAGATCAATGTGATTGCTAGCGGTTATGGATGGGGTAGGGAATTTTTGGAAGGTGATGGAACTGTTCTGTATCCTGATCGTGGTGGTGGTTGTATGAATCTATACATGTGTTAAAATTTACAGAATTGTACAAAAGGAAAAAAGTCAAATTTACTACATAATAACATTTTAAATTAAAATTTTAAATTGCACCTTTATACCCACTCTCCTGTGCTTAGTAACAGAGGCAGAATCTAAGGGTAAAATTCAATTCAGAAAATAAGACAAGATGTGTGTCACATGAGGTATCTACTTCCCAGCTTTCTTACCTTCCTCCTCTATCTTTCTTCATAAGATGAGACTTCTTGCAAAAATTAGAGGCCCCACCACCAAACTTGGGTCCATTCCCATTTGACAGAGCCCAGAAACCAAAGCACTTGAAAACTCATAGTTCATTTAATTTTTTTTTTAACTTTTGGTTGCAAAATTTTTCCCCCAAACTGAACTTTACATGGGTCACAGAGAATGGGAGAAACTGGCTAAACTTTCTTATACCTTCCACTTCCCTCTCCCTATATGTCTTCCAAAGGATGTGCTGCTGAGCCATGAATGACTGAAGGGCCAGCAGCTATGGAAGGAGGGGCAACATTAAGGGCGGCAGAGAATCCTTCCCTGGATAGTCCAGCATTAACAGCATCTTCAGACCCACCCACCTCCAAAGCCCTTCCTGCTTTTACTGCCTCAGTCTTTCAAAACAAGCGTGAGGCCCCACTCTGCCAGGCCTTACCTCTCCTAGGTTCATGTTCCCAAGCCTACCAAGCCTACCAAGCCAGCTGGGCCATCGCTCCCCTCTCTACAGCCCAAGTGTGAATGCGCATGCCATTGGGGAGCAGGACGTGTGCATGGTCCTTCACCTCTTTGATCCCACTGGCATTGTGGACCTGTGAATGGGGTGCAGGGGGCCAGAAGAGGAAGAAGCAGTGCAGCAGTTTGTCCAGAGCCCTCGGGACCTGGCTAGAGTTTGCATTATCAGATGATCATATGTTGGAATATTATGATCTCCCCAGATAAACCTTGGCCTGGTTGTTCTGTGGCTCTGGACATCCTGGGAGCCCAGTCATGCCCCTGTCTGCCCCAATGCCCAGCATTCACAGCACCCCTCCTTCAAAAGACTGCTGTTGTACTCTTTGTGCGCCCAGTGCAAGTAGCTTTGACATGATGACATTACCTCCTTAACACAACCTTGAGGAAAGGCCCAGACAGTAGAAGCCTGGGGCCCCTCCCTCCTGTGTGTCTCTTCCCCATATTTTCAATGTTTTAGAAAAAGGTCCCATACAGAAATCAGACAGCATCAACTCCTGCTGTATTTGATTCAATTTATCTTCTCTTGTCCCTTAATGTTCTGCTCTGGTATTTGTAAAGAATATGGCATTGAGGCCAGGTATGGTGGCTCATGCCTGTAATCCCCAAGGTGGGCAGATCACGAGTTCAGGAGATCAAGACCATCCTGGCTAACATGCTGAAACCCGCCTGTACTAAAAATACAAAAAATTAGCCAGGCCTAGTGGCACACGCCTGTAGATCCAGCTACTCAGGAGGCTGAGGCAGGAGAATCCCTTGAACCTGGGAGGCGGAGGTTGTGAGCCAAGATCGTGCCACTGCACTCCAGCCTGGGCAACAGAGCGAGACTCCGTCTCAAAAAAAAAAAAAAAAAAAAAAAGAATATGGCATTGAGATGTGCTCTCAAGTTGAAGTTCTGCACAAAAATGATTCAAAACCAAAAAAGCATTTTGCTTCCAAAATGCAATAATTTTTTAATGAATTTTCTGATTACATATTCTTTTTACAAAAACAAAAATTCAAACAGCAAAGAAAGGAGAGAATATAACCTGTGACTCCCCCCCACCTAAGTTTTTTCTATGCATACATTTTTTTCTTGACAAAACTATATCAGAATCATAACATAAACATTCTTGTGGCAGCTGCTTCTCTTTCCCCAGTCATTATACTGTAGGTATCTCGGGGTCTTTACCATGTCAGTAACTATAATCTACGTTATTGTGTTTAATGGCTGCCTAGAATTCTATGCTATGACTGTGTCACAGTTGATTGACATTTAGGCATTACCAGTTTTGCTTCCTATGAGCAGTGGAAGAGTCAAAAAGACAGTTTTTAGAAGTACTTGCACACCAAGCCTGGGTGATAACTGTGAGCTCATGTGTGGTACTCTCCAACTGAAGCTCCTTTTATATTAATAATCCATTAATGAGGGTAATCAATTCGTGTTGGCATGAGCTCTATGAAAATACATAGCATAATATGGGCTCCAGCCTTGCATTCATCAGAATTAGGAGGATCATTAGGGTGCCTGTCAAACTCCCCTCCTTGCCGCCCATCCTCATGTTCCATTAGGTAACTCTACAGACTTAGAGAAAATACTTTTCTTTTTCTCTAACGGCAGCCCTCAATGACTTTTCTTTCTGTTTTGGGCTTTTTCTTTCATGAACATCACAAACGTAGACACTCCGTTTGGGGCACTTTTTTTTTTTTTGAAGCAGTTTCATTCTTGTTGCCCAGGCTGCAGTGCAGTGGTAGGATCTCGGCTCACTGCAACCTCCCCACCTCCCGGGTTCAAGCGACTCTCCTTCCTCAGTCTCCCAAATAGTTGGGATTACAGGCACCTGCCACCATGCCCAGCTAATTTCTGTAATTTTAGTAGAGATGGGGTTTCACCCTGTTGACCAGGCTGGTCTGGAACTCCTGACCTCAGGTGATCCACCTGCCTTGGCCTTCCAAAATGCTGCGATTACAGGTGTGAGTCACCACACTCAGCCTCGGCCACTTTGAATCCTGACATTAGAAAAAGCATGAAAGCCAGGTCCCTTTGGTTTTCCTTTCCTGTGTCCTTCCCAGCTCCCCACTGGAAGAGGAGTCCTGAGAAATCCAGCCTTTGGTTTTGCTCCTGGAGATACCAGCAGGTGGCAAAGACTCGTTAATTCCCCAATAGCCACAGACAATTTTCCCTATTTTCAGCAACCTTTGAAACAAGTGCTGTGTGAGTTGCATTCTTGTAAAACACATATGAAGATAGGAATCAGGTGAACCATAGAGACTTCAGACTTAATGGGTGTGTAAATGAATATTAATAGTTCAGCTCTGTACAGCAGAGTCTGGTGCAAAGTCAAATTGGATACATGTCCAGGGGATTTAAAGCAGGTCTTGCTATTTTGTTGGAAGTAACCAAAATTGATGGATGCCTTATAATAAGCATAGGTGTCGATGTGCTAATTTACGATGATTAATGCCTTCTTGTTGATTTTCATTTCTCATTAGGAAAACTTAGCAAGACTCCAGAGGGCCTTTGCAAGGAAGTGGGAATTCATCTTTATGCAAGCAGAAGCACAAGTCAAGTAGGTGAACTTGATAGAGACCTTTTCAGAGAGGAAAAGACTCTGGAATTTGGAAATGGTGTGAAGGTGGGATTGTCAAAGTGAAGTTTCCAGATGGCGTTAGTATTTCTAATAGGGCCTGAGAGCAACTGAGTAGAAATTAAAGTCAGGATGGATAAGTTTCATCTTCATAATCAATGCTTCTCTAGAGCAATTTCAGAAATGTGTGTTTCAGCAGACAAGGGAGATCCTCCCAAAGGTAGAACTCTGGTTATAAGAAGGTGTACCTATTTCCCCAAGAGATTTCCAGTTATTTTCTGTGTTCAAAGGCTGAAATCCCATTTTACCCGTTGGACTGGAGATTTTGTCTTCATGGGAAAACAGGTTGGAGTTTTAGGAAGAACAACAAGTAGCCCCTGTCTTCTTTTCCCTGAAAGGGGAGGAGTTTAGAACCAACAGAAAAAGAAGGCACAGAAGTCAGACAGTTGGAGTCCAAAATATCAGATTATTACATTAATTAAAAGCAAGAGTAAGGCTGGGCATGGTGGCTCATGCCTGTAATCCCAGCACTTTGTGAGACCGAGGGGGTGTGGATCACCTGAGGTCAGGAGTTCGAGACCAACCTGACTAACATGGTGAAACCCCATCTCTACTAAAAATACAAAATTAGCTGGGCATAGTGGTACATGCCTGTAATCCCAGCTACTCAGGAGGCTGAGGCAGGAGAATTGCTTGAACCCGGGAAGTGGAGGTTGCAGTGAGCTGAGATCATGACATTGCACTCCAGCCTGGGCAACAAGAGCAAAACTCCATCTCAAAAAAAAAAAAAAACAAGATTATAGGGCATGACATTGGATATGTGGCCCCAGGTGCAAATTATACCTGCCCTTCCTGTACAGACGTGTGTATCTATAGGCCTCCTCTCCCCAGCATCTCCACCCCACCCCACCAGGGCAGAGGTGACTCCTGTAAGTTTTCTGCATGCAGAGAGCAGCTATCCTGAGCACAGGCTGACCCAGATGGGGGCCCAGAGAGGGAGAGTCTGAACTTCCTCAATTTCTTCTTTCAAGTCTACCAATTAGTTAAGTCATTTTTCCTCCACAAAGGACAAGAGATGAAAGGAAGAAAAAAGTTGGAAGGGTTTTTCCCAGATTTTTTTCTCCTGGATACATAGTGGACATTTCTTCCTCTCTAAGGAAACATGAGGAATGGGTACTCTATGTTCCCCACCCCACAAACATGGTTGTCAACCAGATCCATTTAATTCTGGGAAACAGAATGATTGGATCTGGATCTCCCCTGTCCTTCCCAGGGATGATGTCTAGGTTAGCCAGGATGGTTAGTTAACAGGAGAAGTGGGACAGGAGCAGGAAAGGGATGCTAAGCTGGGAGAATGGGACTGTTTCCTCTGGGTACCACCTGCATGTGAGCAGCCACTTAGTCTTCAGAGCAACATTCCTGGGCGGTGTTGCAGCCCATGGCCTGGAGCCGGGTCTCAGGCTGTGTGGGTGTAGACTCATCACAGCTATGGTCACAATTGGAAGTGACCTGAGGCCATCTGGTCCAGTGGCCTGTACACTGCCATTGCTGTGAACCTCCCCCCACAGTCTCTGCCTTTCTCCTGTCCATGATGCCAGCCACCTCCTGACCACCCAGCAGCCCCCCGGGGATAGGCGGGTACCAGGCACTGGGTGCCCCCGAAGAGGTGCAGGTGGGAGAGTAGGTAGGATGGAGGCTGGGATTCAACTGGACTAAGGCAGAATTATGCCTGTGTACTCAGAAGCCACTGGAAAGCAAAGAGGAACGCTAATTTGTTCTTCCAGAATCAAACAGCATCACAAGTTATAAACAGAGGGGAAATTGTTACTTCATAAATACATGGTATTTCTCGATTAACTTTTTTGATTAACTCTGTGATTACATTATAATTGTGGGCCACCTAAGTACACAGTAATTAGCACAAAAATCGCAGGGTGATTATGGGTTTATTTCAGTCCAGTAAAGTAAAGCGTTCCCAAGAGAGCCGAGACCTAGGAGTTACACGGCAATTAATCTGAGTTGCTTTTTACTTGAAATAAAATGAAGTAATACATGCTTTTTTAAGAAAAAAAAAGAAAAAGAAAGAAAAAGAAAAAACCTCTTATCTGTGCTGCAGATCAGAACAAGAATCTGTCTTTGTCACCTGCAATTTCCCTCTTGCAATTTGTGCCTCCCCCAGCTGAGGCCAGTGATATTTGCCTCCTGGATCTTGTCTCATTCTAGGGCCATTATTCTGCCTTTAGAAAGCCAGATGGTGTAAGTGACTTATAAAACACATAATTGCAGCATTTTAAAGACATTTGTTTCTACTGATTCTAAATCTAAAGCAAACTTTCAAATTTGAACATGGAACACTGGCAAGATGGTGGTTACATTCCATCTTATAATTTGTATATGCAGTATCCTTTTTGATAAGGGGGCATATCAATGGATAATTCAGTTTTTAATAATCCAAATCTTAATACTTCAGATGAACAGCTGCATTCTTATTCTTCCCTTAGGCCACCATGTTCATTACACATGTATGGCAATCTGTAATCTAGCCTAAAACAAGTTCTCTTACCATGTGTGGAATTCCTGAGGTTTTCGGGGGGGGAATTATACACCCCTATTTCACAGCTCTGCAGAGAGCAGGCACCATGCAGGTACCAATGGCCTTGTGTTCACTTAGCCCCTAGAAACAGGAGCAAACGCTGGAGCAGGTGTCAGAAGGGAAAACAGAATACAGAGCTTCTTATTTCCTTCCTCTCTTTACTCTTTCAGGATTGACCGGAAAAAAGACAAGACAGAAAGGAAAATTTTGGATAGTCAAGAACGAGCCTTTTGGGATGTCCACAGGCCTGTGGTGAGAAAGCGCTACTCAATTCTCTAGATTTTTTTTTCTTAATTGTTCATTTTTATCTGTATAAAGAAAAGACCGTCTTTAGCCACCAGGTGTCTCATTCTTAAGAAAATCGCTCAGCTTTGTGGAACTGGTTTCGCCATTCATTTATATAATCTCAGTAAATTTTCTGGAATATATGTAAGTTCCACCTTTTAAAAATTATTCATTCGGCCGGGCACGGCAGCTCACGCCTGTAATCCCAGCGCTTTGGGAGGCCGAGGTGGGTGGATCACGAGGTCAGTCGATCAAGACCATCCTGGCTAACACGGTGAAACCCCGTCGCTACTAAAAATACAAAAAAATTCGCCGGGCGTGGTGGCAGGCACCTGTAGTCCCAGCGACTCGGGAGGCTGAGGCAGGAGAATGGTGTGAACCCGGGAGGCGGAGCTTGCAGTGAGCCGAGAGCGCACCACTGCACTCCAGCCTGGGCAACAGAGCGAGACTCCATCTCTGGGGAAAAAAAAATTATTCATTCCTGAAAATATGGAATTGCAAATGGAGAAGCTATGGGAATTCCACCAAAAGACCTTTGTGTCCCAAAGGTTTACATTCCCCAAATTAACAATTTCCATTTCCACTGCTATTCAACTCTGAATCTTCAACTATTCTCTGTCGAATACAATTAATTCTTGTTATCCATGGCGGTTATGTTCTATAAAGTCTTTGCAAACACTGAATTAGCGCACATTGAAGCATCACTCCCGTGGGAACTACCAAGCTAGGTCCCTGTGAGCCTGTGGCCACAACATTTTTATCAGCTGATCGATACATAACCTTTTAAATGTGTTTCTGTGTAAAGACACCTTATGTAATATATATCATTGATTCATTAACATTAAACTCATGGCCAACAGCACTGTTGCTCATGCCTGCATGTTTATTTCCTCCTAAGGCACATCAGAGCCTTCTTGCTTGGGAACGGTGAACAGCACTTCAGCACTGTCCTTGGGGCCATATTAAACAGCAAAATCACCAACAAAAAGTACAGAAATGCAGAAAAGTTGGCACTAAATTAGCCCTAAATAGACGGGTCTGAAACAAAAAGGCAGGATGTCACCTTGTTCAATTTCAGTGGGAAACATGCATATCAGGCTACTCAAGGTACAACTACTGAGTAAGGAGTTATAAATGAAATTTAGCAAGCAGGCAAATTCACAAATGCAAAATTTGTAAATAATGAGGTTTGACTGTATTTCTGATTTCACGTTATTAAAACAAATCTTGCATTTTCCTCATGAAATGGAACTAAAAAATAAATTATTGGTCTTCTTAAAATTTGATTAAAAGCAAAAAATAAATAAATAGCTACTCATCCTGATATCGTGGAGTCTTTTTCAAATGGTTAAGTATATAAAAAAAGTTTTTAAGGACTGTGTCTGAGGCAGTCTTGCCACTTGAATAGCTAATTTGCTCTTAGAAACTGTACACTATACCCTCTACATATCATCCTTAGATTATGAGGTAAGCTTTTCTAGATCGTATGAAAACTCCACAGAGGAACACATATTATGGCAAAATGGAAAAAAAAATCATGCATTGTCTATAATGGAAAAAGATAAAGATTGGTCCTGATGGTGTGACATGGGCTAAATTGGAAGTGTAATTTTCACGTAGTAATTTATATGATGTGTTTTTTTTTTTCTCAGCCAGGCTGTGTGAACACAACAGAAATGGATATCCGAAAATGTCGACGTTTGAAGAATCCACAAAAGGTTAAAAAGGTTCGCTAGTTTAGCTGAGTTAAAAATTCCAGATGTGAATAGCCCTTCCAGTTCTAGTACTATTCAAATAGTAATTTGCTACTTGTAATTCTACCACCTTTTGTCATTTGAAACCATAACCATTTCACAAATATTGATTGAGCAGCTGATGCATGCTTGGCGCTGTGCTCGTGCTAGGATACAGTGGCAGGTCCTCATGGAGCCCACAGCCTGGCAGGAGTAAAACAAGCCAACAGGCAACAGGGCCATGAATGCTGTGTTAGGAGAGGTACAGGACAATTGAGGAGCCCAGGAGGGGCAGCTAAGCCAGACCTGGAGTGGGTGGGGGTGGGGGGCTTCCCAAGGGCTTCCTGAAAGAGGGTCAGGTGTTCTGAAGGGTAAGTTGCAGTTGTCCTGGGGAGGTGGCAGGGAGGGGAGGAAACAAAAGGAGCAAGAAGTGGCAAAGCTCACAGGTGAAAACAAGCTTTATACTTAGAAGCAAATAAAAGTCTTTTTAATGGGTTTTTTTGTTTTTTTTTTTTTTTTGGATAGAGCTGGATCACCCAAACTCAAACCACCATCTTGTCCAACTGTGAATGACCCAATGGTCACTTGTGTTTCACTTTACTCAAAGGAGTAGTGGTCACAGCATACCCAAGGGTGCCATGCTCAGACTCCCCCACGATTCGTATGTCCCACCCTCTCCACAGCACCAGGGACAATAGTGCAGGACAGCATGACCAGACTCCGTAATATTAATTTCCAAAGAGTGGGCCAGGTACGGTGGCTCACACTTGTAATCCCAACACTTGGGAGGCCGAGGCGGGCGGATCACCTGAGGTCGGGAGTTCAAGACCACCTTGACCAACATGGAGAAACCCCGTCTCTATTAAAAATACAAAATTAGCTGGGCACAGTGGTGCATACCTGTAATCCCAGCTTCTTGGGAGGCTGAGGCAGGAGAATCGCTTGAACCCAGGAGGCAGAGGTTGCAGTGAGCGGAGATCGCGCCATTGTACTCCAGCCTGGGCAACAAGAGTGAGACTCCATCTCAAAAAAAAACTCCAAAGAGTGGAGATGTGTCCCCAAACATTCCTATGTCTTGTGATGACCAATTAGCTTTCTCTCATGTATGCATTAAAAAAAAAAACATACACGCGCACACACACACACACACACACACACACACACACACACACTAGACATGGCGTATGTGTATAAACTTCTTTAATCTACTTACATATTTTGTTCGTCACTGACTTAACAATATCCACTGTATTATATTTTAAAATGTTAGTCCTAAAATGTCCTCATTTCATCTTCAAGAGCCCCATAATTCTAACATTACAGAATTTCATGGAGTCACATCCACCTTTTCTGAGCCCTTCTGCATTTTGATGATTTTGACTACACATTGCATGCCCTTCAGTGTTTCATTTCTTTCCCATTGCAAAGATTGTGTTTAGTCTTTCCGTAATACGAGGAACAGCTTTAAATGTAGCTATAGCTACAGGCATGTGGAAAAACTTAGGCCAGAAAACTGTTTAACTTGAAAGGGAAACCCTGAAATGTTGCCATCCCAGTTTTGTACCAGATGGGAATCTGCTGACCAACGGAAATGTAGAGGGGATCTTTTGTGCATACTCTTCGGCAGTGACTCTTGAACTTTCTTTATTCAGAATCATTTGGGGCATTTGATAAAAGTGCAGATTTCCAAACCCACCCACAAAGATTCTGATGCAGTAAGTCCAGGGGGCAAGGGGATACTCAGCAACGTGTCTTTTCCAAGCACACCCAGGTGATTCTTTGCAGATGGTCTATGGACCATATTTGGAGAAACACTGAGATACAAGGAGGCTATTTTCAGCCCAATAAAAGATAGGATTTGGGTTATAGTGGTACCCCAAAGATGAGATGACATGCCTTAAGAGGCAGCATTCTCATCATTGAAGAAATAAAAGCAGAGACCAATCTCTTATTGTCATGAGGGGATTCACAAAATTGGATGAGTCATTGGACTAGCTGACCCCTAAGCCACCCTCCAACTCTGTGGGTGGATGATCCTCTGTGCTTGCTTCTTCTCCTAGTCCGTGTATGGCGTGACTGAAGAGTCCCAGGCACAGAGCCCGGTGCATGTACTCAGCCAACCAATCAGGAAAACAACAAAAGAGGACATCCGGAAACAGGTGAATGAATTGACAGCTTGCACTCTCAGGAGGAGACGTGGCCAGTTTAAAAACCCTTTCAAATGTTCAACTCTGAAGATTGAGCAAGCTTTGAGTTCCTGGAAACCACAGTGGAACCCAGCTGTGGGTGATTGAACCTTTAAGTGCTGTGTGTGAACAAGCCACGGAAGCTTGAGAGAAAGAATTCTCTACCCAGTTCCTCCAGCAGTTATTAGAAAAGGGCGTAAATGAGTCATCCCGTGCCTTGGGGTAACTGCTGTAGTGGGGTTTCCCACAGTCCGCTGTGGGAGCTGGAGGAAGGAGGGGTCTCATGTCACACAGTCCTTATAATTGGAATGCACCAGCTCAGGATGGTCTACTTTATTGCTGTGATTTGAAAGGAAAGTTTAAGAATAAATAAAGCTCTACTCCCAATGCCATTTCAGCATTACTTGGTTGAATGTTATTTTCTTTCATGATGAGCAGCCCAGGTCAACAGACAATGGCTAATTATATTACTTCCTTCTGATATTTACTGGTAACAAAGCAACCTACTGTTTACATTATGCCTTGCTGGTTCCTAGAGGGCAAAACCCAAAGGAGTAAACTTTGAGGTGCTTGCCCTTGAAAAGTTTATTATCTGATGGGTAAGAGGTAATGGGTACATGAAAAAAAAAAAGCTATTTGGCGGGGCTCGGGGCTCGGTGGCCCACACCTGTAATCCCAGCACAGGTGGATCATCTGAGGTAGGGAGTTTGAGACCAGGCTGACCAATATGATGAAACCCCATCTCTACTAAAAATAGAAAAAAGTTAGCCGGGCTTGGTGGCGTGTGACTATAATCTCAGCTACTCGGGAGGCTGAGACAGGAGAATCACTTGAACCTGAGAAGTGGAGGTTGCAGTGAGCTGAGATCATGCCGCTGCACTCCAGCCTAGGCAACAGAATGAGACTCTGTCTCAAAAAAAAAAAAAAAAGAAAGAAAATAACACACAGAAAAAAAGCTATTTGATGATTCCAGTCAAGCATGCCAAGGACATGGGTGTGACGTGCGTGTGAAAGGTGGGCAGACGAGGGGTCACTGGGGATTGTTCAAAACAGGTATTTATGGTGCACATTTCACCTGTCCATGCTGTTGCTAAGCTATGTAGAAAATACATTGCCTTTAAATTTTGGAAAGCAAGACTTAAATCACACCACAGTATAGGAGGAGATGAGACAAAGGCTAAATTGTAGAGTATGAATCTTGTATGATAGGGATGTCCAGAGGCACAAGTAAGTTGCTGGAGGGCAGAGCTGAGGGAGTTGGAGATGTCTGGCCAGAGGAGGTATTTGGATCTTGGTGGAAATGCAGGATTTGGGTTTGTGGAGCGAGGGGAAAAAAAATAATTTTAGTTTGGTCTTAACATCTGTGTTCTCTATTTTCCCAGATAACATTTTTGAACGCACAGATCGACAGACATTGTTTGAAAATGTCCAAAGTGGCTGAAAGGTATGTTTTCCTTCAATAATATTACTACTTTCTTCTAATTTAACAGGGAAGAAATGTTACAGGGTTATGGTTAACGAATGGGTTCAACGCCAAGAGTTAGACTGTAGTTATTCCTTAGACTGGGGTGCAGAAAAACCCACAGGCTCCATGTGAGTATAACTAAGATAACAGACCTCCCTTGAGTGATGTCAAGAAATGTTCCGTTGCTAAAGCTTTACAGGGGGTGGCCACGGGACCTTGTCAATCAAGGAAGAATGTCCTTTAAAGCTACATAATGCACCTTTGCCTTCAGCCTCTGGATTAATTCAAATGGAAATTGCTCCCCTTTCAGCTATAAAATGCCCAGATTCACTTTATAGGGGAAAAGAAATTATGTGTGTCCTTTGAGGTGCTGGCTGCATAGACAGGAGGGGACTGGATCATTGGGAAGTGTTCCGCCTCCACACGCCATCAACCACTGAACTGCATCGAATCAGCTGTAAAGAAAATATTTGGCCCCTCCAGCCTGGCTTCCACAGCGGTGTGTGTACTTCAGTCTGCACCAGTAGCTAGTTCCACTCCGTTAACTCATGGGAGACTCAATTTTATCAACTAAATGGTCTGTTTTTTTAACTCTTCCATGAAGATGGGAGACCACATAGGGAATCTATATGGAATAAATCTAACCAGGCAGCTCAGTAGTGAACATTTATTCATCCATATGCTACCGTTAAAGCAATGACCAATTGCTTAAGGAATCAAGAGCTTAAGTTGGGTCTTGGTATTTACTGGATGTCAGATAAACTGAGTCTTTTAAGCCCAGCTCCTACAGGGGGCTGGCTGTGAGAGCCCTCTATAAGCCTGTAAGCCTTTCTCTGCTGGCCCCTGGGTTGATTCACATCTTTTTTCTAGATAAACTACAACAAATGGAAGGTATAAAAACTCCAACCCCAAACAAAGAGTCTGATTGAATACCCTACCTTCAGGGGCTAAGGACATCCCTGGACTTGGGTTCACGTCTTTATTCCAGGGTTTCTCGATTGTGGCACTAGTGACATTCTGAGCCAGATAATTCCTTGTTGTGTTCTTAATGTCCTATGAATTATAGGATAGTTAGCAGCATTCCTGACCTCTCCCCATTAGAGGCCAGTAGTCCCCCACCACCACAGCTGTGAGAACCAAAAATGTCTCCAGACATTGCCAAATGTCCCCTGGGTGGGGTGAAAGTCACTCCCATTGAGAATGACTGACACCCCTGCTTTTTCTATGCAAATGTGCTGGAAAGTTGCCCTGGCTGGAGCTCAGCTTACACTGAGGTACTGATCACTCTGGAGTCGCTGTTTCAGCTAGCTGTGTAGGCTGCAGAATCACCTCATACCTCCTCTCTCATCATGTGTGGCTTCTGGCCAGAGTACCAGGCTCTGAAAATGCTTTTTAGGTCTCACTGTGGTTCCTTTGCCCCAGAAAGGTGGCTGTGAGTGAAACAGCAGCATGGCCTCAACTCTCTTGGTGTCATCCATGGCCTGTGAGGAACCACGAGCTTCTTTCTCTGTGAACTAGGGACAGAAATGGCTGTCCTAGTATACTTTGAGGGTCGGTGTGCTAGCAATGCTCATGTCTGGCCTTGGAAGGTGGAAGGGCTCTTTAGGGTTTGCAATTTAGAAGAGCGTATATATGGGAGCATCTGTTTCTTTGGATCTATTTGCTCAGGTCCAGTGGTTCTAAGTACCGTAATCCAGGTGAGGGAGGGGGTTAAAAAATGGAAATTCCCAAGCCTCAGCCCTAGGGATTCAGATTCAGTGGTTCCAGGGTTGAGCCAAGAAATCCACATTCTGGATAATCTTCAAGTGGACTGATCTGGTCTTTCAGGATCCGGTGAAGCCATTGCCTGCTACTCAGGCTGACCTGAGAGCTCACATCCAATTTGTTATATCTTTGGGATGCAGAGAAAGAGCCTGAACCTGTCAGCATGAGGTAGGCAGACTCCAGGGCAGGTGTGCAGAGAGTCCAAGGAATGGAGGAAACCAAGGTGGAGGCGGGGAGCCCGGCCCATCCTATTGTTTGTTTGTTTCCTTGCTGTCAGGGAGGGGCCCCACCTGGTACCACCTAATTATGCTTGAGAGGCTGCTCATATTGAAGGATTATTCCAACTGGCTACTCCTCGGTGCCCAGCTAGAAGCTTTCATGAGTCTCTGCCCGGCAGAGGCTGGATTTTATTCCCAGCAGCAATAACTGGCAACTTTTCAATGTGACACGAGAGTTTTTCATTAGAGCCACAAGGAAACCCCCAGATAAGGAGGAGGAGGGAAAGGAGATGCGTGTTAGCTGGAGATAAAGCAGCTGGGAGCCGGGCCTGTCAGTGGCTCTGTGAAGATGGGGCGAGGGAGGAGGTGCTGGCAGCTGGTGAGAAGCTGCCAGAGATGCAGGCTGAGCTCTCTCAGGTGGGCACGCACATCCACATCCACATCCCCATACTGATCTGGCTTCCCTGGGCCTGCTCCAGGTGATAAGTGGCAATTCCATATCCCCCAGGAAACTGCATCCCCCAGGAAAGGTCTTCATCATTTTTCACCCAGTTCTGTGAGAACTAATAGTAAGGAGAGGCAGGAGGGCTGGGGACAGCGAGGCTGGGCTCTGGGATGTCTACAGTCAGGGTTGGACTAAAGGGTGCATCCAGACCAGCAGGGAGGGACAAAGGGAACTTTGCAAACTAAAGGGGCAGAACAGACAGTTTAGGGGATGGGTCTGAAACCGACCATCGAGGTTTGAAACCTACCCCTGCCATTTCCTGTTTTCTAACTGATGAAGCCAGTGGCTTCTTCTCTCGGTGCCTGTTTTCACCTCTTTAGAGGGGAGATAGTAGTTGTATTTAAATTATAGGATTAATGAGTTCATGCATGGCAAAAGCATGGTCCAGTCCTTGGGACTCAGTCTGCACACTAGGAATGTGAATAATAATTATTTTCCAGCATGACACTTACTTGTGCTTCGGAAGAGAGCAGAATTCAAGGCCATGAGACAGAATGAACTGGATATATGGTGCTTAAAGGAGCAAACAAAGGGCAGGCCAAGGAGGGAGGCTGCTAATGCAATTCTTTCCTGCACCCTCTGTCTCCCCTCAGTCTCCCACACAGAGATCTCTGCAGGCTGCCCAAGGCTGACCTTGCACTGCATGTCTCCTTCCACTGCCTCACACGCCATCAGTAATCT
This sequence comes from Pan paniscus, assembly GCF_029289425.2. Taxonomy (NCBI): domain Eukaryota; kingdom Metazoa; phylum Chordata; class Mammalia; order Primates; family Hominidae; genus Pan; species Pan paniscus. Next base: position 73,592,521 of record NC_073264.2, read on the forward strand.
GGGGCTTTGGGGGAGAAAAGACTTGCTCTTCTGCACAGAATTTCTCAGATCATCCCAGTTCCAAATATTCTGTCCATTGTCTTCCTGAGTGCTTAAGTGTCCCCAAAATGCCAGCATCATGGCAACCAAACTGCATTTCCTAGGCTGCCTTTTGCACCTGGAAGCAACACAAAAGGCTTTCTGAGCTGTTACCCAATTTTTGTTGCAGAATGTATTGTCTCTGCACACACACACATGAGTGTCTCAGATAAATGACACTTAACACCCTAAGCTTTTTATTTTAACTTTTTTTTTTTTTTTTTTTTTGAGACGGAGTCTTGCTTTGTTGCCCAGGCTGGAGTGCAGTGGTGCAATCTCGGCTCACTGCAAGCTCCGCCTCCCAGGTTCACACCATTCTCCTGCCTCAGCCTCCTCAGTAGCTGGGATTACAGGCACCTGCCACCAAGCCCAGCTAATTTTTTTGTATTTTTTAGTAGAGACATGGTTTCACCATGTTAGTCAGGATGGTCTCGATCTCCTGACGTCGTGATCCGCCCGCCTCGGCCTCCCAAAGTGCTGGGATTACAGGCATGAGCCACCGCTCCCGGCCTATTTTAACTATTTTTTAATGGCAGTGTTTCTTAAATATGGTTCATCCACTTTACTTCCTAACAAAAGGACACTACATTTCAGTTAATTTTGCTAGATGACTCAGAGTCAGTAGTCTTCTATTATGCTTTAAAACTGTCAGTGGTCAGGATCTTATAAGGTGCCCTGCTTCCCCTTCCCTAAATGGCCCCAGATAATAATATTCTTTGAATTCCTGTTTCTGCCTTTTAGTTGTCTGTCTGTCTGCTTTCTCTACTAACCCTTCCCCCCCACACCCAACCCCTGCTTTCCAATCTGTAGCATACCATGTGTATCAGTTAGCTGTCACTGAGTAACAAAACACCCCAAAACTCAGTGGCTTAAAAAATAGGCTTTTACTATTGCTCACATGTCTATGTGCCACCTGGCTCCACTGGTCTCAGCCATGTTTCTCTATGTGGCTATGGGTTGGCGAGGCAGCTCTGCTGATCTTGGCTGGGCTCTCTCACATGTTTGGCTTCTGCTGGTTTAGGATGGCCTCAGCTGGGACAGTTGAGCACTCCTTAATATGGTCTCTCACCCTCCAGCAGACTAGTTTGACCTTTTCCACATGGGGATAGTGGGATTCCAAGAGAGAGAACAGAAGCATGCAAAACTCTTGCAGATTAGAACTGGCATTCTGTCACTTCTGTTACCTTTTATTGGCTAAAACAAGTCACTAAGCTGGACTAGATTCAAGGGCAGAAGAAATAGACTCCCTTTTTGAAACTGAACTACCACACCAGGAAATCAAATAACCAAATTGATTAGCTTTGATCCTAAAGCAAGTGTGAAAAGTCTTTTTTGTGAGGTGTGTCGTTCCCAATAACAATGAACCTTGAGGCATGGTGTTTATTTCATCTGTAGACTATGCAGAGGCTCTTATGCTCACTTATCTCATTTGTGTTCTCTGGATACTTGAAGTTGCCAGATAAACAAGGTCTTACTCTTCTTTGCAAGCGTCCCCAAGGGAGTCCCTTTTTTTATTCATCTAAGCCTTATAGCACTTGACAAACCAACTTTGAGAAGCAACACTCCATGCATTTTAGTCCCAAACTGTCTAGTCTCCATGTTTGGCTGCGATTCCCCAGAGACTTCTCCCGACCCATAGCGAGCTTACACCACAATCACTGCAGCTATCCCAGTGCACTGCTGCACACAGAGGGATCAAAATGTTTCATTCCGTACCTGCATCTGTACTTGGCTCATCCTCACCCTATTACTGGGAGCCATTCGTGTGTCACAGCTGACTGCTGAATTGATGTTTTTTAGCATCATCTCACTTGCCTGTATCTGAGATTGCCACTGCTCCCTGAAATTGGATGCTGGTTCTTCCTCCACCTCCTGACCCTCAGTGATCATGAAATGTAATTAATGAAATGAGATAAGACAGCAAGGGACTGGATACCCTAAGGGTCTATTAAAAACCTGCTAGGGTGATAGAGGTTTGTGAACTTAATGTCTAATTATAGTTTCAGGGGAGGAAAAAAGAGGGTCACAGAAGTCATTACAACTTTGCTTTTATGGGATTCCAGAAACCATGGGGTCTTTGCTCCTCCTTTCTCCTAGCCTGTTCTAGGTGACAGAAAAAAAAAAAAAGACCGGAGGTATCATTACAACCAGGGTGACCGTATCTAGACCAAGATCTGGAATCTGTAGCATGTGGAAAAGAAGGGGCCTCCATACCTGGCCTGGTGTAAGCTCTTCTTCCTGCAGGGCTGAATTCACCTTCATGCTCCTTCACTCATCCCAAGTTTCTCTATTGAATGTGTTTTCTCTGGGTGACTTGCAATTAAGGATTTCTCTTTTTATATTTTCCCTACTTCCCACCTTCTCCAAGTGAAAAAAAAAAAAGCTAGATTAATTAATTAATTGCTAGGAATCAAACTTTCTTCTTTCCTCTCCGCAGTGCTGCTCTGCTTCTCATTTTCCTTTCTAATCAGATCCTTCCTGTCCTGGTTCCCTGTTGTGCATCACAGTTCAGAAACTGCATGTAGCAGAGTGAGGCGTGCCAGCATGCTCTCCTCTTCACCCTCTTTCATATTCCGATTCCAGGTCTTCTCATGTAGAGGCTCTGATTTCATAATGAATGCTTTAGTGCATTTGTACTGTATTTCTAAAGTAGGACTAATGGTCGTATCCCATAATGCTTTAGATTCCAGGCCTCGTTTTTGTTGGATTTTGTTTGTTTGTTTTCCTGGATAGTAGTTTCCCATAGCTTCAGGCCATACTTCACTGTCCCTTTTTCCTGGAGCCTAGCCATGTCAATATCGCTTCATCTTCTTCCCACCTGCTCCATATATGTGTCCTTAGCTCTAGGGATTCCTCCTAGGCATTGCTTAACTCAGGATGGACAGCATTTCTTCTTCCTCCAACTTGTCATAGTTTCGTGTGGTTTTTTTTTGGTGGGGGGAGGTCACATCTATACAATTTGTAGCAAAATTATAAGTCTTTTGTTAAGAGAGAAAGGATAAAATCTAAAACTTTTATTTTTGTCATATTTTCTCAAGTGGTTGGACTGTATGTTTACTAAATTCTCTTTCATTATTTCCTTCCCCTCCAAGTTTATCAAAGGTAGACCCTAATTAGCAATCTAAATTGGGAAGGTTTTGCATTAATAACTGTCCTCCTACCAGGATTGGTTACTATTGTTAGAAGCTGTGACTTTGCTGTTAGCTCAGCTCTAACAACTCTCTGAGATCCAGAGAGCTGTTTGCTATTTAATGGCATAGTAGGCTCTGAATAATGGCTACTAAATGACTGACCACAGAGTGTACCCCTGGTAGCCATCTGGTAGATTTTTTTTTTTTTTTTTTTTTTTTTTTTGCCATTACTAAAGGTTCATGGGGCAGGAGTATGTGAACAAATAGCCAGTTCCACATTTCCACTCAAGACCCAGTTCAAAGCCCACGACAATGGTGGGTAGCACATTTGCTAAAGGTTCACAGATCAGCATCTTCTAGTGATGTGAGAATTTGTCATTTGAAAATAACAAAAGCATATACCAATCAGGAGTCAGGGATAAAGGGACAAGAATGCTAAAATTGCTCATTGAGAAATATTGTTCCTAATGGACTTCTGAATTTCCTATATTTATTTTATTTCTTCCATCTCATCCCAATTCTGCTTTTCTGCCACTCACACCCAGTGGTTGGAGGACCATTGCTGCTGTGTACTGTTATATGCTGGACATCCTACAAAGCTCTTTACATACCTCTATTTTCTTCTCCCTTTTTGCTTCTCCTCTCCTACCTCTAGTCTTTCTGTGGTCATTGGTATTGACTTTGGACTGAAATGGTACTGTGCGTTGGCCATTGCTGCCTCCTTCATTGGCCTGCCTGGCCTTCTCATTGTCTTGTGTGTCCCAAGCAGACTCTGTTCATCTTGTAATCTGTACACTACCAGGAAGCACATGTTCTGAAAGAGACAACCTCTCTGGCTAGTTCTACAAAGGGCTGCCTTGATGAACTTGCCTTCACACTCCCATCACCTTCATTCCCTTTTCAACTGTATTGGTTTGATTCCAAGCAATAAAACCCCAGCTTGAACCTGGTTCTGCAAAATAGAAGCATACCTTGGCTCCCAGAATACAAGAAGGGGCTGTAGAATTGAACCCTGGGAAAGGCAGCAATGCTACTGAGCTCAGGAAAAGCTGGAGCCAGGGCCTTCAGTGCCTCCAAGACCCATTCTTCCTCTCTGGTCCTGCCCACTTTCCATGCTGACCTTATTCTCTTTCATGACAGACATGTGTTAGGAAACATGACACCACCAGCCCTTGAACTTTGTGACTATACAACTTTGATATGGTTTGGCTGTATCCCCACCCAAATCTCATCTTGAATTGTAGTTCCCATAATCCCCACACGTGATGGGAGGGACCCAGTGGGAGGTAATTGAATCATGCTGGTGTTTTCCCCCATGCTATGCTCATGATAGTAAGTTCTCATGAGACCTGATGGCTTTATAAAGGGCTTCCCCCTTCATTCAGTTCTCATTCTCCTTCCTGTCACCATGTGAAGAAGGACATGTTTGCTTCCCCTTCCCCCATGATTGTAAGTTTCCTAGGCCTCCCCAGCCATGCTGAACCATGAGTCAATTAAACCTCTTTCCTTTATAAATTAGCCAGTCTTGGGTATTTCTTCATAGCAGCAGGAGAATGGACTAATACAAGCTTCTACTGCTGAAGCTGGGGAAAGAAGATATGAACCTCACTTGCGTCAGGTATCTGTTCCTGGACAAATCAACCATGGCCAGGAGCAGGGCTTATAAATAAATACATGGCAGCTCCTGAAGTAGCCTTGTGTACATGTCAGAGTACAATTCTCAGGAGACAAGCAGAAGTGAGCAGAAACCCATAGAGGCCCTCTATGCCTGCTCACCCATTTTGGAGTACTCACCATCCAGAATCCCTATTTGCTTCACTCAGATTCCCAAGAGACCCAGCATAAGGGTCAACCCTTGTACATTCACTGTATTCCTAGGCAGCACTTCTGTCTCCATTTGGATCTCCTTTCATGCCTAAGAAATGGTGCTGGACAGCCTAGGCACAAACCCAAAAGCCTTTTAACTCTCTGCATTAAGCTTAGATCTTATCCTATGTGGCCAACCTTCATTTCTTTCCTGTGTCCCACCTTGGAAGCTCTAGCTACCAGGCATAAGGCACCTCCAGCCCAGACTAAAGAGACAGGAGAGCAAGGAAAAGGTAAGGAATCCTTGCTTTCATTTCTTGTGCTGTTTCTGCACAGTCTGACGATGTTGAGAAGCATAAGGGAAGAGGAGCTCGCCTTCCTTCTCTGCCCAGCATGGGGTGTTCTTTCACCTCCTCTCAGTCTTTGGCTACCCCAGCTGTGAAGTTAACCCTCTCTGCTACTCTCTCTGGGAAGGATCACCCTCCCCTCCCACCAAGAAGCTGGGAGAGCAGTTGAGGCAGCAGACTGCTAAATGCCCAGGTCACCCATGGGAAACTCCAAGATGCACTTTGCTGTCTCCTGTCTTTTCCATGCAATGATGATGGCAAATAGGACAAATGAGGGTGCATAGATTCATGAACACTGGGTTTATTTGCGTGGGTTGTGATAGTGGCAGCAAAATAAAACATGGCGGTGCCATTATGCACCTTTTATCTACTGCCACACTCTCCTCCAGGTGACTTTATTTTCTACATAGATAAATATAGTAAGAAATACATAATAATACATTTATTTTTTCACATAAATTGCTGTCAAACTACACCTGTGGTAGGCAGAATAATGATCTCTCAAAGATGTCCATGTTCTAATCCCCAGAACCTGTGAATAGGTTATGTTACATGGCAAGGAGAATTCAGGTTGCAGGTGGACTTAAGGTTGCTAATCAGTTCACCTTAAAATAGAGACATTATCCTGGATTGCCCAGATGGGCCCAGCATAATCACAGGTTCCCGGAAATGTGGAAGAGAGAGGCAGAAGAGTCGGTGTCAGAGTGATGCAGCATGAGAAAACCATAGCTGGCTTTGCAGATGGAAGGGGGCCACGAGCCAAGGAATGCAGGGAGCCTCTAGAAGCTGGAAAAAGGCAAGCAAATGAATTCTTCCCTAGAGCCTCCAGAAGGAACATCGCCCTGCTGACACCTTGATTTTAGCTCAGTGAGACCCATTTCAGACTGCTGACTCTTAGAATTATAAGACAATACATTTGTATTGTTTTCAGCTGCTAAATATGAGATAATCTGTTCCAGCAGCCCTTAGAAACAAATATAAAACCCCAGTCTCTCCCCTTCTCGTAGAATCTGAAGACCAAATTGTTCGTCCTCTTTGTCTTTAATATACCAGCATCTCCAAGCACCCTGCTGACTAGGAGTGCCTCTTATAGCCCCAATACGTGTATGTCTCATTCTGATGATTCAATACTTCCTTTTCCCATCAATAAAATACAACATTCAAAATATGTATGCCCATGTAATTTTACTGTTTCCTTTACAAAGCCTCTGACTTTATTTATGTAACTTAACAAAATAGATTTCCCTCTTCTAATACAATAAATTTCCCTTCCGACCAGTACCACTCATCTCTGACACTGGCCAGCAGATTAGTTGCTCGTAATGACTTTGGCTTTGTGGCCTGGTTCAGGTTGTCAGGACTTTCTGTGTTCCTTCTCCACGTGTTCCTCTATAGCATGTCTTGATGCCTCTTGCCTAGACCTTTTTTAGAGAAGGCGTGACATGGCACAAGCTCCCAGGAACAATTTCATTCATGCTTAATGCCTGTTGCAAAGTCATATTTTTTGCTCTTATGTTGGGTGGTCACAAAAATCTCACCTTGGGATCTCAACCACATTCTCCTAAACCAACATCACCATGAGCTCTCACCACCTCTCTTCCACCCACTTCTCTAATGATATTCCAGGATTTTTCTTAAAGAGATCTGGCTATGAGCCTGTATTTCATTACAGCTTAAATAATCATATTATTTCCCATTTCCTTAGTTGCTCTCTGGACTTTTAAGATTCTACTGCCTTAGGCTGGTCAGCGGACAGCTGCCTTCATTGCCATGCATATGGTAATAGGCAGCTGGAGCCTGCAGGCTCCTCTTGGGACCAGGTGCTGGCTGAATTCTCACCACAGCCTCTCCTGAGCCTTCCCTATTGTCCCCTCAGCCCAGCACTCACTCAGGGCTCTATATGGGGACTTGTCCACAGGACCTGACCTGGCTGGTTGGACCCCACTTCCCAGGTTGGAGATGTGACCACATCGAGGATCTGCTAGAACACATTTGGGGAGGGGTCTGATAAAAACCCCAGCCTGTCTCATTGAAATCTAAGGAAGCAAGAGGGAGGAGGGGAGGACATTTCATTTTTCAATCCCTATGTTCTACTTCAGGGAAATCTATTTCTGGTCTTAAAAAAAATTCCCCAATAACGTAATTAATTAAAAGAGGTCCTACCTTTTGCCTTGAGCTGCCAAGTGGATGTCTTTTATTTGAGATTCAAAGCTAACTAAGGCTGAGATTATTGGAATGGCCAGGGCAGATGTCCTGGGAGGACAAAGGGGGCCCCCCCCGGCTGTTTGCTCATCTCAGATTTTGAGAATGCCATGGATGCTCAAATGCCTCATAATTGGGAGAACCCCCCAATATGTCATCGTGACTCAGATCCTCTGGGGCACCTCAGTACAACTCGTCACCCCCTGAACAGGATTTCGGTTTTCTGCTGCTGTCTTGTCTTTGTGCTGATCTGAGCAAAGGAGACAGGTAGCCCAGTGTTCTCTCTGTATCTCCACATCCAGCTTGCTCTCTCACATTCCCTGTAGTGGGTTGAATAGTGGAGCCCCAAAAGATAGGTCCTAGGCCTTACCTGTGAAACCTGTGAATGTGACCTCCTTTGGGAAGAGTCTTTGCAGATGTAATTCAGTTAAGGATATCTACATAAATCATTATGGATTATCCAGAGACTCCAAATCCAATGACAAGTGTCCTTATAAGACAAAAAAGAGAGCAGATGACAGAGGCACAGAAGAAAGCCATGTGAAGACAAAGACAGAGATGAAAGTGATGCAGCCACAAGCCAAGGCATGCCTGGAGCCACCAGAAACTGGAAGGAAAAGAAAGGAAAGGAAAGGAGAGGCAAGGCGAGGTGAGACGAGGTGAGGCGAGGTGAAATTACCCCCTAGAACCTTCGGAGGGAGCATGGCCCTGCCAACACCTTGATATCGGACTTCTAGCCTCCAAAACTGAGTATAAACTTCTGTTGTTTTAACCATTTGTGGTCATTTGTTATTGCAGCCCTAGAAAACTAACATATTCCTCAACATGCAATGCCATTTCTTTTATAAAGAATTCAATTAGCCCAAGTAGCTAAGAAGTGGCTTCCAGGTGCAGCACCAACTTGCAGCCTGATCCTTCCTGCCATAGTGCTTTCTTACAGCTCCCTTGCCCACGTTCATTCTGCCTGAGATGTCGTAAAGCTCTTGATATGGTTTGCCTGTGTCCCCACCCAGATCTCATCTTGAATTCCCACGTGTTGTGAGAGGGACCCAGTGAGAGGTAATTGAATCATGGGGCAGGTCATTCCTGTGCTGTTCCCATGATAGTGAATAAGTCTCATGAGATCTGATGGCTTTAAAAATGGGAGTTTCCCTGCACAAGCTCTCTCTCTTTTCCTACTGCCATCCATGTAAGACATGACTTGCTCCTCCTTGCCTCCCACCATGATTGTGAGGCCTCCCCAGCTACATGGAACTGTAAGTCCATTAAACTTCTTTCTCTTATAAATTGCCCAGTCTCAGGTATGTCTTTATCAGCAGCATGAAAACAAACTAATACAGCTCTTACTGGTGAAGCCTGGCCCCAGGGAAGATGCATACCTTGCAGGAGATTTATAGGACAGAGGATGTGCCTCTAGTGTGCCCATGGTTTCGCTTGTCTATTTTATATTTGTAGAGGATTGTCAAGATTCTTTGGAGATGCTTTCCCATTTTCTATCACAATGGTCCTGAGTGCTCAACAAGGCTGTTATATAACATGATGAACTTGACAAAGATCGGTTAAATGACTCAACCAAGAATTCAAACTAAGGCTTTTCAACTGGGACCACTGCTTCTTCTACCCCACGGGTCATGATAAACACCTGGGACAGCGAGGAGGCTCTGAGGTGTCCGAAAATTTACATCCATCTTCAAAACCAAAATTACCAGGGGCTCTTTCATTTTGATTTGATGAATAAAACATCTTGTGTCCTGAATGTTTCAGAAAATTGAGGAATGAGATATGGTTCTCTCAAACTTGGATGTGCATATGAATCACCTGGGGGATCCTATTAAAATGCAGATTCTGACTCAGGAGGCCTGGGCGGGGACCTGAGATCCTGCATTGCTAACAGGCTCCCAGGTGATGCCAGTGCAGCTGGTTCATGGATCACACTTCCAGTAGCATGAGATGGCACCTCTGACTGATTTCTCTGCCTGTTCAGCATTAAGCTAATTGGCCATTATTGCCCTTTGCAATTCAGTAGTAGGAATTGTGGCTCTGACTTTGCTGTTGTGGGAGAAGATGCTGACACACAAGCTGGCAGTGCTTAAGGAAAAATTTTATTGTGGATCGATAACCATAAAAATATTCATACCTTTTGGTCAAATAATTCTGCTTATGGATATGCATTCTAAACAAATAACCCAGAAGATGAAAAAAAAAAATCTGTGTGAACAACGGTGTTCTACCACAGCACTATGTATATTAAAAAAGAAAAAATCTGTGTCTAATAAAAAGGAAACGATTAAGTAAATTGTAATAAAGTCACTCAATGCAACCAAGACAATATTGTAGACATATGTTCATCTTCTCCCTTTCCTCAAATGCAACATGTCACTAAAGGAACAAAAATGGCATGAACTCACAAGGTTAACAAACTATTAATAATTTCAACACATTTGTCCAAGATACAAAGTTTATGTAATTGGGGAACATAACCACAGGCCCCTATGTCTGTATTTGTTATTTTTAATTTTTTTAATTGGTCAGCGAGTACAAGGTATCAAAGTAAAATCTTACAATTTTTATACATTTCTGTATGCCTGAAATATTTCAAAATTTAATAAAAAAGAAAGTGCATAGGGACAGAGTAAAGAACATTCTAACCTACATGTTGGGGGCAGAAGTAATGTGACAAAGTGAGCCAGTTTTCGCAACAAAGCCTGGCCTTGGCTCTTGAAGGCACTAGGGACCATGGAAAGCAGGAATGAGGCATGGGGCTAACAGCAGAGGAATGGTCAAGTCTGTCACAGGAGACTTTGCACCCCTAGATCTCCTGCCCTACTAGGAAACAATCCTTCCCACCTACCACCACTGCAGGAGATGGGCAGTTTTTTCTTGAGAGAAATTGAGCCACATACGCTCAGAACTCAGACACATCAGATCTCATAAGAGACCACCTGAAAATAAGAGAATTAATGGAAGCTCTATGCACTGAACTGTGGGGCCTGTAGGGATGGAAAGTGTGATACCTTTCCTCATCTACCATAAGGATTACGGCCAACACTGCTATAACAAAAGAGGTTAACAAGAGAAAAGCATAAATGCATTTATTTCATCAGTTTCACGTGACACAGAAGCCTTCAGAAATGAAGACTCAAAGACCCAGGGAAAAGTGTATTTGTGCTTAGGTTCCATGAAGAATGGGAAGCCTTGTAGAAATGTGATTGGACAAAAGGGTGTGATCTACTGGTAACAGACTGAGGGGAGGAAACCCAGCAAGGCCTGTCTGTTCAGATTCTTCTTAGTGTCTCTGAGTAGCATTCCTACCTCCCAGGTAGGACCTCTCTGGAATGAGGGTTTTCAAGGGAGAAGGGAGCGAGTGACCTTTCTAGGTTTTGTGGCTTGCTTTGCAGGAGAGGCATTCTAGTTTCTATGACCCACTTTGGGGAAAAAGAATTCTTGTTTCTATGACTTACGTCAGGGGAGAAAAAGGGATGGGAGACGGGGGCAGGAGAGCAGGTGAAAGCCTTGGCTTCTGAGGCCCTTCCATTCTCCTTTAGTTCAAAGTACTCAGCATGCCAACATACTATACTTTAGAGTATCATGTTCTGAGCCCCAACAGACCCTCGGCCCCTCCCCGACCCAGCTCTCAGGCCTCCAGGAGCCAGACATATATACCCACAGGCAAGAGACTGTCAAAGTACAACCTGTGGGCCAAACCATACTCCATTCTGTTTTTGCAAATAAAGTTTTATTAGAACACAGTCACACGCATTCATTTGCAAGCTGTCTATGGCTGCTTTTATGCCACAGCAGTAGAGCTGAGTAGTGGCAACAGACACCATCTGGCCCACAAAGCCTAAAATATTTACTATCTAGGCCCTGCAGAAAAGGCTTGCCAATGCCTGCCCTAGGGAAAAATAGACGCCCCAGAGGAAAGACTCCAGATCCCTCATTTGGAGCTCCCATTAAAATACTGGTAAACTTCCCTATGACAATGAAGCCCATCAGTGACAAGCCCCATCCACACGCCCACTGAGCCGCCAAGCAGGTTTCAGTACAAATGGATGTCCAAAGATTTTCCAGACACTCAAGGAAGGCTCAGCGTGAAAGAGTATAATCAAAATAAACTGACAGAAAAAAGGAACTTGGAAGAACCAAAATAATTCAACAACTGGAAGAAACTTACAATAAAAGTATAGAACTCATATTATCTGAGAAATGAGAAGATATTTCATCCATAAAACAAGAACTAGACACTATGATAACCAAAAGTGAACTCTGAAACTTAGAAAGTAATGGCTCAAAATTAAAAAATAAATAAATAGTTAAAAGAGAGTTTAACAAAAAGACAAGGAGATGAAAAATGGGAGGGAAAATAAACAATTCAGGATGTCCAATATTGAACTGGAAAAAAATATAGGACAAGCAAACAAAGGAAACAAAGGGTATAAAATTAGTGATGAATACTATAAAATTCCTGATAATTATTTTCTTATCTATCGCACACTGTGCCCAGCATAGTAAATAACAACAACCAGCAAGGGCCATCATGAAATTTCAGAACACTCTAGCAATAAAGAGATGATTCTAAGTTGACAGACAGAAAAGAAACTGAACCAAAGAACGAGAATCAAAATGGATCCAGGCTTCTCAATAGTAACACTGCATACCAGAAAAAAAAACATAGAGTGATGCCTACAAATTTCTAAAGGAAAGAGATTTTTCACCTAGTGTTCTATGTCTAGCACTATCAGTCAAGTATGGAGATAAAAGCATTTTTAGACTTGCAAGGATTCTCATGCATCCTTTATTAGGAAACTACTAAAGGATGTGCTTCAACACAATCAGGGAGTAAAAGCAAGAGATAGACATGGAATCCAGGAAACATGGGCTTTTCAACACAGAAGTGAAGGAAGTCCCAAAGAGATCATTTTCCATCAAGTCTATAGAGCAAATGATCCAGTTTCGAGCAAGAAGACTAAAGACTTCAGGAAAGAGGATCTCTGGGAAACAAGAGGACAGAACTGCTCAATTATTTGATGTGTTTAAGGTATAAAAAAATGATTGCTAGATGTTTTACAGGTTTGTTAAAACACTTGCTTGGAAAAAGTAGTATGATATTTAGCTGAACAGCAAACAATTTGTATCTAGTTTAATAATGTTACACTGACCATTGATTTAACAAAAATTGTTACACAAATCTATTTGGAGGATCATGTAAGAAAAGGTGGGAGTTGAGGACTGGTGAATAGAAAGATAAATTCTTGTCTAAAATTAAAAAATCAGGAATAGATATAAAAGCGTATAATTTAGAAATATATAGGTAACTTTTAGAAAAAACATAAGGTGGAAAGTAGATGCCTCTCTGAGAAGGGATGGGAGGAAAAAATAATTGCTTTTGCTTTTTTAGTATATATAATCATTTGGTACTATTTTATTTTTCTAACTATTCACATACATTTTGATAAGAATAAAAATTAGTCTAAAATAAATTATATCAATCTATAAGATCAACATATCTATTAGATCATAATTATAACTAGAAAAGTTGCTTTTTTGGAAAAAAATGCAAATGGTTACTCCTTGTGGTCTGCTGGTATTTAAAAGTCTTTATCATAAGAAAGTCCTTCCGTTGGGAATGCTGAGCTGGCAGTCTGGTGGAGCTGTAGTGTCTTTTGTGTGTTCCAGATGCCTCGAGAATCAGTCTTTGTGGGAGGGTGGAACACAAACAGTTTTGACCAGTGTATTAGTATCAGTAAGGCTAGCATAACCAGGGAGAGATGCACCAAGGTTCAGGTAAAGAATCAAGTGAGGAAAAGATATATAAAATGCATGTATATATCATGGCTGCAACAGTGCAAAAATGGTATGTTCATAATGAGAAGGAAATAAGGACAAATGAAAACAGTTTGATGTGTCAGAAGTGGGAGCGGAAATACATTTTTTCCTTTAATTTAGAATTATGTGAAGACTGCTATAATGTTTGTGTAAAACAGAATAAAGGGGTTTTCTAAGGAAATCAGTGGCATTCTTTGCTCTGCCTCCCTCCTGCAGTTTAATTGCCTACACGGAACAATATGTGGAATATGACCCTTTGATAACACCAGCTGAGCCATCCAACCCTTGGATCAGCGATGACGTTGCTTTGTGGGACATAGAGATGAGGTAAAAAATGTTTTAAGGTTTGGGAGTGGGATGAATGTAGACAGAAATCCATGAGATCATGAGATTACCTTATATTCTATCTTAATTTGACATTTGTTATCGCTAGAACAGAAACCCCTCAAGTAGCCTCCCAGCTGAGTTCTACTTACAGTTTCTACCTCCTTATAGCTTTGATTTGTGCATGGATCCTTTGTGGCTTCCCTCTGACCCTTTGGATACCATGATAACTGAGACAGTCCCTCACCATTCCCTAGTTCTGATTGCTGGAAGAAAAGAATCTGTTGTTCCAATTTTTTTTCCTGTTAGACAGCAACAATAATGATAATAGCTGGCACGTATTCTGCATTGGCCACATCCTGCAGTAAGTGTCTCTCACTGAATCCCCTCAACAGGTAAACATTACTATTCTCACCACTCAGCAGTTATGGAAACTGAGGCACAGAGGAGTTAATGAACTTGCCCAAGGTCATACTGCTAGTACGGCAGAGTTAGGACTAGAACTCAGGCAGAGGGCTCCAGAACCATGATTTCATCACTCTGTTCTTCTGGAGTAACTGCCAGCAGTGATTCCAGCCAGTTTCTCCTTCCCTGTGAGGGAAGCCACTGTGTTTACTTAAGAGGGGAGGAACCAAAGCCCAGAGGGACTTGGACCACTTTCAGAATTACAGAAGGAAACACACAGACAAAGCTAGTGTGGTGTGCCTTCACACCCCCTGCACCTTGGCTGGATGAATTTTTATTTCCCTTTTCATGTCTCTATCACTCTCACATTGTCTTTCACTTTTGCCCCTTTTCTGGCTGCTTTTCCTGAAATGGAAAAAATCTTATAAAAATAATAAAAGTCGCAGATGCTCATTCTAAAAAGTTCAAATTATCCAGATGTGCGTAAAGAAGAAAATGCTCTCTTCCTCCAACCCGATTTCACCTTCCAGAAAGAACCTTTGTTTATAGTCTAATGCTGTGGTTCCCAGAGTGGATCAGAGCACCCTGAGCACTGTGGGGAACTCACAGAGTTACCACTGGATAGTCCAAATTTTTTATGGAAACACAGCGATGGTTGACACATGGCAGATACTGCATAAACTACTAGCTTAAGATGGTTCAGTTTCAACATTAGAGCACGTTACATCCCTTATGATGATACGCATCTTTGCAAATCTGGCTTTTCGGAGCAGTCACTATGATAAAAAGCAAGAACTGCACAAAAATTAACATGGAATAAGAAATAGGGACGGTAAGTTCCAACCTAATTCCAAAATTTAAGAAAATGCATAGTGCCCAATAGGTGCATATTGTAGTTATTTAAGAATGAAAACAAAATTTTCAATTTATGTGTCTTTCAAACAGCTACTAAGTTGTTAGGATACAAATACATATTAAGTTGATTGGTCCTAGCCATAATAAATGACACTGTTAAGTATTTCTTTTGGCCCAGGGGCACTGTGAAAAACTTACTGAGACGCTAAGGGTACCATGAGCTCAGCAAATTTGGGAACATCTGATTTAGTGTCTATTACTTTGGATTTTTATGCACATATAACATTCTATCCTTTTGTATAATTGGGTTCGATATATATACCCACATATGTACATACATATATATATAGTCCAATAATTTTTAAATTAATAGGTCGTGGCAGTCTTTCCATGTAAACACATATAGATCCACCTTACTCTTTTTAATAGCTACATAGTATCCCCTGGCACCGGTGAAGTAAGATTTATTTTACCAGTACCTGGATCATAAATGTTTAGCTTATGTCCTCCTTTTTTGCCACCATAAACAATGATTCCGGGAACATCTTTCTACACAAGTTCAATTATTTCATCAGTATAAATTTTCCAGGAGTAGAATTCGTAGAAATGGTATGCATATGTTAATTTTAGTTCATAGGTCCAGATTCCTCTTGAGCAAAACTGTAACACATCTTTTTCATTCCCTTAGCTTAAAAGTGCCCATTTCCCCACATTCTTACCATCCCAAGCATCATCAATCATTTTGTCTTTGCAAATCCAAAAGGTTAAAATAATTCTCATTTTACTGTTTTGTTTCCTTGTTAATATACTTGAGAATCTTTTCACATGTTTATTAGACAGATTCTAGCAATACGTTTTGCTTTGGATATTTGGATATAAAACAGTCACGTTTACTTGAATCATATATTTTATCTTTTTCCCGATATATTTCTGAATCTCATTCTTTGTTCTTGTTTCTTTTTCTCTTCCCTGACTTTTACTTTATTAATGTTATATTAACTTTGTAAAAACCCTAGTTTCTATTCTAGTTGTATTAACTTTTAAATGTTTTAATTAAAAACATCATCGATTTAAACAAACAAGAGTGAAGTATATAAAATAGTGAAGTTACCTTTGCCTCCCTTAAATCCCATTCTTCCCAGAGGTACGTTAACTTGATATATTTTAAACCAACATTTTTGAACTTGTATTTCTATGAACATTTAAAGAATAACTAGTATATAGTATGTATCTTCTTTCTAATATTTCTGATGAGCCCTAGGTAGTTCCTTCTAAGTCAAGAACTTAACTCTTTCTTTAACTCAGGATTTTTTTTCTCTTTTTTAAAAATTACTGCTGCTTTTTTCCCATTCTATCCTCACTTTTCAGGAAATCCTTTTTTAAGAAGTCTGGGCCTCTGGGATGGAGTTGCTACATCTTTTATATTTTCTCTATTATAATTTCCATCTTTTAGTCTTTTTATTCTATATTCAAAAGATACAGTTTCCTGAATTGCTCTTCAGAATCACTGCTTTGATTTTCACTGGTGTCCATTCTGTGATTTTATATTTTAGAGAGTTTTTCTTTTCCCACTGAGTGTTGGGAGAGTAGTTGATAATCAAGCTTTTCATTTCCAAGACTTCTTAATACTTCTTGGACTGTTCTTTTCTTAGTAGCCTGCTCTGTTCTATTGGTGTTTATCATGTTACTCCCCCTGGAGATGTGATATAGATTTTTTTCATAGTTTATATTTTTTCCATATTTTCATATCTCCTCTCTATTTCTGCCACTTAGTTTTATTCGGGGTTATTCATTAGAGAATCATCATTTCTGCTCATTGTTTCATTCATTCCTCTGGTCACTGCTCAGAGCAGATCATTCTTTTTGTATGCCCAGCTATTTGGAAGACTGCTCATTTTTATAAATGAAGGTCTTAGCTTTCAATCCTGCCATACATTAGAACCACCTGGAAGTTTCTAAAAAATACTAATGCCTGGTCCTCACACACAGCCAATTAATTCAGAATTTCTCACAATTGAACATTGTTTTTTAATCTCCCCACATTTTT
Source organism: Pan paniscus (assembly GCF_029289425.2). NCBI lineage: Eukaryota > Metazoa > Chordata > Mammalia > Primates > Hominidae > Pan > Pan paniscus. Next base: position 73,609,542 of record NC_073264.2, read on the forward strand.
TTTTAAATCTCCCTTTTTAAATCAGGGAGATTTAAAAAGTCTAATGTGCAGCCATGGCCTAGGACTCTATCAGTAGCTGGTGAGGGTGCTCTCAGTGATGGTATGGGCCAATGGTTCTAAGCCATGCTGTGCATCAGAATCACCTGGGCTCCTCTTTAAAAATACACGCATACTGGGGTGGCTCTGGGCGTCTGCATCTTGAGCAAGCACCCCAGGCATTCTGAGGCACACGACAGTTTAAGAAGTCCTGGTTTGGTTCACGGAGTTCCCCGGCAGGCTTTCCCCTGAGCAGTTCACACATGAGCAGGGCTGCACCTGAATGTATGAATGGATGGGCATAGATCAATTGCCAAGGTTCCCCTCTGGGTCCCGGGTATGTGGTCCAAGAACAGATTAAAAGATTGGGCCCTCTCTTACAGTGAGACAGGTGGCAATGGGAGTCTTGGGGAGGTAGACCCCTACCCTTCCTAGTGTGACATCCCTGCAGCCAAGTGTTCTACTCTGTGGGTCAAGCCCTGATGGAGTTTCTGACGTCTTTCTATTTCCTCGCCAAGGTACTCCCCAACAAGTCGACTCTTCTCCCTCCACTAATGGGTCTTAGGGGAACCCACTTGGATCTGTGAAAGCCAATGAGAGGTGGGGAGAAAGCTAATGTGTCTTTAATATCTCCCTGGTTCCCAAGATGTTTTTTCTCTGTGTGTGTGCTGTGCTGGCAGGAACACAATCCTCTGGCCTTACTGTCCATATGAGAAGCTGGCCGGGAAACAGCCCCCTTAACTTAGCAAACCCTTTTGGCCATGTGGAACCTGATCCATGTTCCTGAGTTGCTTCCATATGCCGCTTGTCTGATGCCACCCGCTGCCTCCACTTCCAATCCTGCTGCTCAGAGCTCGGGGTTTTCCAAGGCTTCTGTTGGGGACACTCAGCTATTTTCTTCTCTGATGCCTCCACTGGAATCATAGGCTGCTGTCAATCAGATATGTCACAAGTTCAGTCTATGTGCTTCGCGCCTTCCTGAAATTTCTCAAAGCTCTCATCTGCTGATAGGAAATTTCTTTGCCTCTACATACTGTGTTTAGTTTTTTTGGGTTTTTTTGTTTGTTTGTTTGTTTTACTTAACTGAGCTCTGGGCTTTTGCCTGTTCCCTCCTCGTTGGCCACTTGTCCCCCAGATCCTCACATGGCTGGCTTCACTTCTCATTCAAGTCTCACTCAGCACTGGTGTCCCTTCCTCAGAAGGGCTTTCTGTGACCACCAATCTAGAGTGGCCACCTCATCCCTCCAGCTGTTCTATACACATCCTCCTCCTGGTTCCCTTTCTAAATAGAATGATTTCAGCGCCTAGGCCTATCTGGCATACAGTGGGCACCGTGTGGGCTGGAGGGAGGATGGATGAATAAGTCATTCTTTATTTGATCATTTCATTGGTATTTGGGAAAGGAGGAGAGGCAAATGTGTGAACCTAATTCACAATGATAAAATGAACTTCCTCTTTTGTTCTTGAAAGTCAGCAAAGAAGTATGTAATCATTTAGGAAAATGGGGTCACATGGCCTATTGGTTTATTCCAACCTATTCAGCACTTTTTCCCCAAGGAGGTGCTACCTGCCCCCTACTACTCATGCCCTGGTTCTACTCCTGTTGTTCTAGCTTCGACTCTGAACTTCATGCCTAATCTAGGATAGCTACAGTGTTCTGTCCACTTACAGGCAGAATCAAGTGTTCAGATACAAGTGAAAACGAAGCCCTGTTTCTTCTCCCAACAGACTACTCCTACCCACTTAGTTGCTGGCAGTGATGTTAGGAAAAACAGGGTGGAATCAGTGTCAACATCACACTCCAGCCAAGGGATGGTTTCTGTCCACAAAACGAAGGCTGAAGATGACCAATAAAATAATTGAGTCACTTTCTCTCGGTTTCAGTTTAATTCAATACATTTGTATAGTAGTCAACTATGTGCTGTGTTCTGAACAAGAAGGGCTCTCAAGATAACAAATGTAGCAAGGTAAATAAAACATGCTATCTTACCATCTGGCACCAGAACTCCTCCTTGCTTGGCAAAGGACATTAAGCCACTTGGGGCAGAAGGTAAGGCCCTAAGGGCAGAAGGGTTGGCAGAGACTGAAACAACAAAGGGAGAGGGTTGTGCTGTCCTGCTGAGAAAACGAGACAAATGTATTCTCTGTTCCTGAGAGGGGAGAACTAAGGGCAGGGGAAAGCAGGGGAGGGAGAGAAGCCAGAGGCCAACAAAAACTAAGTCTCTGTGCAAGGCCAGGGAAATGCCTAGCGTTGAGGTGACCAGGGACTTTTCAAAAGCAGGAATGTCTAGTATGTGGTTTTTTAAATAGTAGGCTGCCAGGAGGTGCAATATGTACCCATTTTTCAAGACCCTCAAATTCCTGTAAGGCCCCCAGCCTCCCAAACGCTTCATGAGAGGAGGGGTTTGGTGGGTGTGGGTGAAGGTTTGTGGGAAAGGAGAGACAGTGAGAACGCAGGACTCCCTTAGGAATTCATGCCAATCTCAGGTGGGCTTTGGACTTCACTGGGCTGGGTGAAGGGGTCCAGGCAGGCTCGTTATGATTTCCAGGGCCCAGGATGTCACCGACAATGTCTAAATTCTGCAAGGTGGAGAATATACTGTGTCTGGTGTGGGGAGGTTACAGACAGCCAAATGGAGGATGGCCATAGCAGCTGAATAGAATCACGGACAAGATGACATAGGATATACAATAAATAGCAGAAAATTGTGCTTTAATTCTTTCTCCTTCTCAGACAAGCTATTCGATCTGGAAGTCCAAGGATAAGAAAGTTATATTCAGAGGGGAAAAAAGGCAACTGTTTTAAAGGGTGGGCAAACTACACCTCAAGTTTATGCAACATAGTGAGCTGTGATCGCACCACTCCGCTCCCGCCTGGGTGACAGAACAAGACCCCTAAAGAAAAAGAGTAAATTCTGAGAAATAAAGTTTAATTAAAGAAAATAGTGATCGCCAGGGCTTCTCATTGAGGAGAAGTCAGTCAAAAGTTGCCTGATGACGTAATTCTTTATGTCATCTGAAAACCACCAGGAGAGTGTCCCAGGGATACGTATGTAAAGTACTTCTGGTGGTGCCACTAACTAGATGCTGGAGTCTAATGAAACCTGGTGTTGTCAGCAGAATGTGGTTTGTGATTTGCTCTCTCCGCATGACTTCAGTTTAGCTCTCCCTCTCTGCTGGGTATCAGGCACATGAGCAAAGAGCTACAAGGAACCTGGCTTGTCCAGCTTGGCCGTAGGCATTCACTCCCAGCCAACCTGACCTGCTGAGAGGCAGAGATCATCCCTGAGCTGCCCATGCACAGCGAGTTTGACAGAACTATTAATCCGGAATATTAGTCAAGCTCCTTTCTTATGGTGGTGGATCTCCAAATATGGCCCCATTGGTGCCTTCCCTCTTTACATCAAGTAGGACACCAAGACCAAGACCAGATGAAAAGAGAGGGAGCACCTTTTTCCCTCTCTCAAACTATTTGAGAACCAGTAATCCAGGACCCCTGTGGTGGCTTCCACCTTGGTCATTTGAAATATTTGCTCTTGAGACATTCCTTCTTGGAATCCATCTGCCATGCTTGGAGAAGCCCAAGCCGTTGGAGAGGCCATGTGCAGACAGTCTGGTCAGTAGCCTCTGCTGAGCTCCTGGTCAGCAACTAGCATCAGCTGTTAGGTGATGAGCCCTCCTGGATGCACAGCCCAGTCAAATCTCCAAATGACCCCACCTCCAGCTGCCATCCAACTACAACCATGTGATCCCCAAGTGAGAACCACCCAGTGGAGCCTAGTCAACCCATAGGAGAGTGAAAGAGACTAATAAATGGCTTTTTTAAGCCCCTGGATTTTAGGATGGTTTGTTACACAGCGTAAAGAACTGGGCCAGGCGCGGTGACTTATGCCTGTAATCCCAGCACTTTGGGAGGCCAAGGCAAGCGGATCACGAGGTCAGGAGTTTGAGACCAGCCTGGCCAACATGGTGAAACCCCGTCTCTACTAAAAATACAAAAATTAGCTGGGCATTGTGGCAGGCAGCTGTAATCCCAGGTACTCGGGAGCCTGAGGCAGGAGAATAGTTTGAACCTGGGAGGCAGAGGTTGCAGTGAGCTGAGATCGTGCCATTGCACTGCAGCCTGAGCGACAGGGTGAGACTCCATCTCAAGAAAAGAAAAGAAAAGAAAAAGAAGTAACTGGACCACTCTTCATTGGAGTATTCAGGACCCTCAGGTTGTTCTTGAGGTATTAAATAAAATTATGATTGTTTCTTTAGTAGCCTTGGCTCTGAGATGGGGACATTGGATTATTTTCTTTTTAAGGAACTGCCTTATTTCGTAATTTTTCTAATAACTTGTCTTAGTCTGTTCAGGCTGCTACAGCAAAAATGCCATATACTATGTGGCTTAAAAACAATATAAAATTTTTTTTCACAGTTCTGGAGGCTGGGAAGTTCAAGGTCGAGATGCCACAGATTGGGTGTCTGGTGAGGGCCTCCTTCCTGGTTCATAAATGTCTGGGTCCTCACATGGCAGAAAGGCAAGAGAGCTCTAGGGTGTCCTTTTATAAGGACACTAATCCCACTCCACATGACCTAATTACCTCCCAAAGGCTTCACCTCCCAAAACCATCACATTGGGGGTCAGGATTTCAACATATAAATTTGAAGGGGAACACAGACATTCAGTCCACAACATTCTACCTCAAGATCCCCAGAATTTATGTCCTCTTGCATGCAAAATACATTCTTTCCATCTCAGTAGTCCCCGAAGTCTTAACTTGTCCTGGCATCAATTCTGAAGTCCAAAGTCTTATCTGAATATCATCTAAATCAGATATGAATGAGATTAAAGATACCATTCATCCTGAGGCAAATTCTTCTCCAGCTGTGAACTTGTGAAACCAAACAAGTTATGTGCTTCCAAACTACAATGGTGGGAGAGGTATAGGATAGACATTTTCATTCAAAAAGAGAGAGAGAGAGAGAGAAATAGGAAAGAAGAAATGGGTAATGGGTTCTAAGTAAGTCCAAAATGCAACAGGGCAAAAAACATTAAACCTTAAGGCTCTAGGAATAATTCTCTTTGGCTCAATGCTCTGTCTTTTAGACCCACTGGGGCAGCAGCCCCACCTCCATAGCTCTCCTGGGCTGGAGTCATACACCCATGGCTTTCCTGGGCTGATGCTCTTGTCTTCCAGGCCCATTTGGGTGGCAGCATCATCCCCACAGCTTGGTGGGATGGCCCTACAGCAGCTTTCTCCTGGGGTCCCTATGGCTTTCCCAGGCTGGGGTTCCTCACCTGCAGCTCTTCTGGGCAGCCCAGTCCACCATGGCTCTGCTGGGTGCAGCCCATATTGCAGCTTTCTGTGGGGACCCCATCCCAAGTCACTGGGCAGGAGCATCCTGATCTACCTAAATTGAAGAGATGAGTTGATCCTTTAAAACTGTTCTGCTCTCCTACTACATGTCCCTTGAACTCTGGGCCTATGGTGCAAGTGGCAGACCTGATGAACTCTGAATTGCTTTTGAGTAATTCTTCCATTGTCTTGAAGAATAGTTCCTGGATTCTGTTAAGATGACTCATCCATACTAATATACTTATCAAACAGTCACTTGGCCACACTATTAGTGGTCTCATTTTTTGCATATGAATAGACAAAGAATTTTTCAGATCTTCAGGTTCTGGTTTCTTTTTGTGCTTAACAATTCTGTCTTTAAGTCACGTTTTACTACAAGTAGTCAGGAAGAGCCAACCTGCACCTTCAACACATTGCTTAGAAATTTCCTCAGCTAAATATTTAATTTTGTTGCTTGCAAGTTTTACCTTTCACAGAATACTAGAACCAAATAAAATTCAGCCAAATTCTTTGCCACTTTATAACAAGGATCAACTTTTCTCCAGTTTCTGGTGATATATGTCTCATTTATGTCTAAAACTCATCAGAATGGCCTTTACCATCTATATTTCTACCAGTATTCTGTTCAGGATTATTTAGGTATTATCTAGGAAGATTGAGGCTTTCTTTATAGCTCTCCTCTTTACTTTCTGAGCCCTCGCCAGAATATCCTTTAAAGGCCTGGTTACAGCAGTTTAGGTTCCTCTCCCCTCCTCTCCCCTCCCCTCCTCTCCCCTCCCTTCCTCTCCCCTCCCCTCCTCTCCCCTTCCCTCTCCTTTCCTTTCAAGATGGAGTCTCACTGTGTCACCCAGGCTGGAGTGCAGTGTCAGGATCTCAGCTCACTGCAACCTCCACCTCCTGGGTTCAAGCAATTCTCCTACCTGAGCCTCCCGAGTAGCTGGGAATTACAGGTGCCCACCACCACACCCAGCTAATTTTTTTTTTTTTTTTTTGTATTTTTAGTAGAGACGGAGTTTTGCCATGTTGTTCAGGCTGGTCTCAAACTCCTGACCTTGTGATCCGCCTGCATTGGCCTCACAAAGTGCTGGGATTACAGGCGTGAGCCACTGCACCCAGCCAATTTAGGCTTTTGCTAACATATATCTCAAGACCCTTCCAGCTTCTATTCATTACACTGTAAGCCACGTTCACATTTTTAGTTGTTCATTACAGCAGATTCCCACTCACAGTACGAACTTCTGTCTTAGTCTGTTAGGACTGCTGTTACAAAAATATTATAGACTGTGTGGCTTATAAACAACAGAAATTTATTTCTCACAGTTCTGGAGCTAGGAAGTCCAAGATCAGAGTGCTGGCAAATTCAATATCTGGTAAGGATCTGCTTTCTAGTTCATAGATGGCTGTCTTCCTGCTGTGTCTTCACATGACAGAAGGGAAAGGGAGCTCTCTCTGGTCTCTTATAGAGTACTAATCCCACTCCTGACCTAATCACCTCCCAAATATCCTGCCTCCTAATACGATCACATTGTGGATCAAGATTTCAATGTATTAATTTGGAGAGGGACACAAACATTTAGTCCTTAACATAATTCTTAAGTGTTTTGAAGATAGCTTGTATATTCCCCAAGTCTTAGTTTAGATATTGATTGAGGCAAATGTAGTAGAAGGCAAGGTAACAGAGTGGAAAAAAAGAATAGGCTTTGGAGACAGGCAGTCCTGGGATCCAGGTCCTGGCTGCCACCTACCAGCTGTGTGACCTTGGACAATCTGACCTCTTTTGAACTCTGGATGTTTAAATACAATGTCAGCCTCCCTGGCTTATATTAAGATTTTAGGGCACTGTAAGGAAAGCTCCTTACACCATGCCTAGCACTATGAAGCTCCTGCAGAAATGAGCATTGATATAGACAATTGCTTCCTTTGAATCTGGCTTTCTTGTCCTCAGTTTGGTAACTTTCCTCCATCTCTAGCTGGGGGATCAGCAGAAATGAAAGACAGATACCCTTGGAGAGCTTTGCTATGTGTTGGTTTGGGCTGTCCAGTGGGAGGCAGGAACTTGGTAAGAATGACGAGGCACAGAGGACAAATAAGAGTTAGAAAAAGGCATCCAGCTAGCGATTAGAAAACACTGTCAGGATAAGGACACTTCACCCACATCACTATACACATTTCTAAACTGATTTCATTTTAGTGTTGAACACTTGCCATGTGAAAAGTCCTATGCTCAATACAAAGACACATGAAATATGGTCCCTGACCTCAAAGAGCTAAAAAAAAATAGCTGGAAAGACAATGACATAAACTCTTGAAAATCCAAATGCTGACATAAAACTCTACTAGAGAATATGTCCCAAGGAAATATCGCTACACAATGGATGTAAAGAGACTGTGCTTCTGTGGATTGTTTGCTTGAATTTGGCTGAGGGACAGTTATTGTACCACTCACCTGGAGATGGATGTTGAAAGATATTTTAATTTGCAGAATTATTTTATAACCATAAGAGACCATTCAGTGGTAACAACATGTTCAAGTCTTTTCTTAAACCTTAAAGTGGATGATATTGGGAATACTCAAGTGATACAGAAGAGATATGTATAGGGAAGATGTATCTAGGAAGCTTTTAATAGAACAGACTCCCAGTAGTGAAATCGTACTAGGAAAATAAGGAAGAAATGTGGATCATCCAGTTGTAGAAATACAATTGTGAATAATGGATAGTGGAGGGAAGCCAAGTATACATGGTTACATTGTATCGACTAAAAATTCATGTCTTTCCCAGAACCTCAGAATCTGACTTATTTGGAAATAGAGTTGTTGCAGATGCAGTTAGTTAAGATGAGGTCGTACTTGAATAGGGTGGGCCCCTAATCCAATATGACTGATGACTTTATAAGAAGAGAAAGCAGGCTGGGCACAGTGGCTCACGCCCGTAATCCCAGCACTTTGGGAGGCCGAGGCGGGTGGATCACAAGGTCAGGAGATCGAGACCATCCTGGCTAACACGGTGAAACCCTGTCTCTACTAAAAAAAAAAAAAAAAAAAAAATTAGCTGGCCATGGTGGCGGGTGCCTGTAGTCCCAGCTACTCGGGAGGCTGAGGCAGGAGAATGGCGTGAACCCAGGAGGCGGAGCCTGCAGTGAGCCGAGATCACCCCACTGCACTCCAGCCTGGACAACAGAATGAGACTCCATCTCAAACAAAAAGAGAAGAGAAAGCAGAGACACAGACACTTACAGAGCAAACACCATGTGGAGACACAGAAACACAGGAAGAGAGAGTGCAGTGATGCATCTGCAAGCTGAAGAATGCCAACATCAGAAGTTAAGGAAAAGTCATGGACCTGGTTCTCCCCTAAAGCTGTCCAATAGAGCATGGCCCTGTCAACACCTTGATTTTGGACTTCCAGGCTCCAGAACTGTGAGAGAATAAATTTCTGCTGTTTTAAGCCACCCAGTTTGTTAGTCCTTTGTTATGGCAATCCTAAGAAGCTAATACACCAGGGTATCCTGTCTCTCTAGACCCATTTATTTCTGCTGAACTGTGACCTTGCAATTTTCCACATACCCCCACCTTCTGTCCTAAGCATCCCTCTGATTCTACATCTACAGTGACACCCCAAGATTTCTGGCCCACTCCAAAAATTGCCCTTCTCCCACTCTTGCCACCACCAAGGAATCTGGTAGAATGAATGTGGACTCACCACTTGGGTACCAGAAAGGGGTGACACTGGTGGTGGGTGTGCATCCATGAGGCAGTCACTACAAAGTCTGAGTGAATTTCTACAGCTGCTAATATGGGCACAGCCCTCATTCGAGTACAGCTGCCACTAGTACCATCCCTGGAGAGCCCTGAATCCTCCTCTGGTAAAGAGTAAATGGTTGGGTCCATCCTTGGTCATAGCATGACCTTGGCAGAAAGAGACAATGTCCTGCAGTCTCTGGGGCTTAAATTTACTGCCAGCCTCAACCCCAGGGGAATGCTTCCACAAACAGTATTTTTGGTTCCCTTGAAAGTTATTGAGTTTGATTAGGTCTGTGGCTTGCGTTTGAGAGAATCCAGGATTTGTCTTCATGTCTTGTTGTGAAAGGCCTAGCCTGGTACTTTGGAAGAGGTGTTTCATGGAGTCTCCCATTGTTTGACCTGATGGGGTTAGTCTACCACCATGACCCTATTGGACTATGCCTGGAAATGCAGAGTTGCAAGCCAGAGGCTCCCTGACCTCCAAGCTCATGATCTATTGGTCATCATCATTGTAATTAGAAGATACTGCTGTTGCTGATTTTGTGTGTTGGTGAAGAAGTAGTTGGGTTTGGATGCGGTATGTCTAGAGCTGCATACCAATATAGTAGCCACTAGCCACATGTAGCTATTTAAATTTAAATTTGAATCATTTAAAATTAAATGAATTTTAAAATTCAGTTCATCAGTCACACTAGCCAGTTTTCAACAGCCCAATAGCCACATGGGGCTAGTGGCTGCCATATTGGAGAGCACGGTTATGGAATATTTTCATCATTGCAGGAAATTATACTGGACAGCGCCAGTCTACAGTTATTTGCTTTCCCAAGCTTTCCCCGCACACAAGCTCTTTTTTTTTTTTTTTTTTTTTTACTAAGTGGAATTTTCCAAGTATTGAGAATATGTCAACTCCATAATAAGAGGAAACATGATTTAATCTCTTACTGTCTGTTGGAAATAATAAAATATATGCATGTATTTTTTAAAAGAGGAAAAATGAGTATTGCTAGACCAATGTTTCCCAATTTGTAATGTGGACATAAATCACCTAGGGTTCTTGTTGAACTGTAGGTTCTGATTTAGCAGGTGCAGGTGGGGCCTATGGTTCTTCTTCTGGTTCACAGACCACACCTTGAATAGGGAAGAGTTGTAGCATGTGACTTGTGAGTTAGGACCTTATCACTGTTTAAAGGGCCAAGGACATAAATACAGCAAGTGAACTTTAAATGGAAAGACAGAAGCTGAAGGAAATACTCTTATCGCCCAACACCAGAAGAATTAGACCAATGCCCATTCTTTAGTCTGAATGTGAGACAGCATAGCAAAGATGAGCTATGCAGCATGGCAGAATTAAGAACTGGGGCCGGGTGCAGTGGCTCACACCTGTAATCCCAGCACTTTGGGAGGCTGAGGCGGGTGGATCACGAGGTCAGGAGATTGAGACCATCCTGGCTGACATGGTGAAACCCTGTCTCTACTAAAAATACAAAAAATTTAGCCAGACGTGGTGGTACGCACCTGTAGTCCCCGCTATTCGGGAGGCTGAGGCAGGAGAATTGCTTGAACCCGGCGGGCAGAGGTTGCAGTGAGCCACAATCACGCCACTGCACTCCAGCCTGGGCGGCAAAGTGAGACTCCATCTCAAGAAAAAAAAAAAAAAAAAGACCTGGTGCCCTCTGGAGCCTTGCTGTCTAGATTTGATTCTTGACTTCATTACTTCCTAGCTGTGTATTCTTAGGCAAACTACCATGAGACCTCACTTTCCCTATCTGGAAAATGGGAATCATACTAGTACATTTTTCACAGAGCAGTTGTGAGGACTCAGTGGGTTAACAGATGTAAAATGCTTGAGACGGTGTCTAGCACACGGTAAGCACTGTGCATGGTTGTTAAATCAATAAGTGCATGTAACATTCTGCTTCTAACAAGAGAATATGCTTTACTCTGGATGTGTCAATACATTTCTGACCAGTTGTACATCACTTGGCTTGAAACAGGACCATAATTTCTCCCCTGAGGATTGAGGAAGGGGTGGGAGGTGGAGGATAGTGTGTTTTGATGAAAGATTGGGTCCATGAAGCATCCTGGGTTATAGTACTAGTGAAAAAATTAGAGTCAAAAGTTGAGTCCATAATTGATAGGAATGGTCCAGGGAGCTTAATCAATGGCATGGTAGACAGCAGCCATTTGAAGGGCATGCCGGCAACCATCACTTAACATGCCTCCTTAAAGAAACTGTTCATCATTGGTTACTGTTGGTGTACCAAAGTCTGCATTTGGAATTTGTGCAGCTTTTGTAGAATCTGCCCCTTAAATATGAGATGTTTCCCTTTGGTGAGTGACTGCAAAACAGACTTGAGTCACTGAAGAGAATATGACACGAGCTTTTCTCTGGTATTGATCTTCTTTAAACCTTCTTCCTTCACCCCAAAGCAAAGAGCCCAGCCAACAGCGAGTAAAAAGATGGGGCTTCTCTTTCGATGAGATATTGAAGGACCAGGTGGGGCGGGACCAGTTTCTACGATTCCTGGAGTCCGAATTCAGTTCAGAAAACCTCAGGTAAATCTCTCAAAGTTTGAGCTGTGTGCGGAATGTGTGTGAAGAAATTTGCATAATCGATCTCTCCATCTCTCTCTCTCAATGAAACGTTATCAGGGTTCGAATTCAAATGCCAGCTAATCTGGCTGAGGTTGAAATGGAGAAGAACAAATTAAAATATGTAACTCTGTCACCGCCATAATAGCACCTACTAACACCAGCATGTTTCAGTTCAAGTCTATATGACCTTTGTGCGACTAATTGGAAATAAGTCTTCAATAATAATTAGTCAAACGGATTTGACAACATCATTCATTAAGTACAGCCATAGAACCAGGGAGCTTCAGAGTGGAGAGGCATCTCAGAGGCTGTCTCCTCAAAACTTCCCAGTCTGGGGTCCTGAATATCTGAGAAGCTAAACGGAAGAGGGAGGAGTCAGTGGGCTCATTTCAGAATTTCAAAGAGCAAAGTAAATATCACTCAGTAACTGGTGATGTAACTGTAGCAGCTACGTAACAGTAGCAGCTAATAAAAACATGCTTTTTTCTTTTAGAACGACTTCTGTCGACTCCAAATAGTGGTTACTCTGATCATCTGACGCCAGTGAGAACACCTGATTGTTCCTATTGGTCTATAACTAATACTTGATGAGGGAAATGTATTAATAATTACTATTTAATAGGAGAAAAAAATAAGATATTCAAAACCTCAGGTCCAATATGAGAGGAAGAAAAGGGGGTGAATTGAAAGGAAAAGTCTCCTTGGTTATGAAAAATTTGGGAACTTGTTTATTTAGACTTTTATGGTATTAGATGAAGAATCAGAAATCTGCAGAAAATGTGACTTATCTGAGACTTATCTAGTGATCTTAGCAAACTGGTGACTTTTTAATGGGTAAGATGGAATCTCTCTCTTTCTTTTTTCTTTGTACCAGATTTTGGTTTATATAGTAGAGTAACACCTATCTTCCAGTGCTGTTTTCTTTAAAGATGTCTTAATAATGTTTCAATATTGTATTACTTTAAAAACTCAGAGCATGTGCTGCGGGCAAAGGACTGCCCCTCCAAAGTTAATGTGCAACATCCATGCACTTATTTGAAGTTGAGACCATCGGTCCCATACGTCAATCAAGTGCTATTTATGCTACACCTGTGCTGTATCAAGCCCTGTGAGAGTCTGCTGAGAGATGCCAGTCAAGATGTGTGATCTTTGCCTGTAACGACCTTGTAGGTCCTTGAGGAAAAAACACAAGAAATGATTAAATCATTGAATGTCTATAAATGAGTGTAAACTCTAAGAACCATTTCGAAAGCATTTAAAGGAGAAGAATCAAAGCTGAAGTAGTTAAATCATAAGCTGGACTTTGAAGAATACACAGGATAATAGTAGACGAAGAAGGAGGAGAGAGAATATTCCAAGCTGGAGGACCAAATGAGGAAAGAGGTGGCCGTGGGACTCTCCCACTCCATAAGGTCCTGAGAGGACACATAGATGCCGACTAGCTGTATGGAGCGTGCTGTTCTAGGCATCCACGTGTCTGTTATAAACCAGACAAGGTTGAGTATCTTATTTTGGGTTATTATACAAGAGCCTTTCCTTGTGCTGAAGCATGATTCCAAACACATCTCAGAGCTTCATTTCAATGCCTAATGAAGTATTTGTAACAGAAGGCTTGACTTCTAATACTCTTCACTAGGGTGGTGCTCAGACTAGCCTCCCAGTATAGGAAGGAAGGCTCTCTGTGGCCAGCTTGATGGACCCAGGTGGCCTCTCTGTGTAGCCAGCTCAGTCCCAGTTTCCACTCCCTCCATGGTCCCTATGAGCCACCCCTGGGAGTCCTTCTCATCTTCCCTTCTTACCTGTTCCCCTTGTGTCTCCAAGATGGAGCGGTATAGAGGCCCCCTTTACCTAACTACCTCTAAGCCCGTAAGTAGCCTCAGGACCCTCTGCTGCCTGCACTCTTGCAGAGAGCTTGAAGAATGACCCAGAGTTTGGTCATTGTGAGGGTCCCAGGAGCATCCACTGGCTCAGCTGCCACCTTGCCTGGTCAGAGCATTCATTCTAGAAAGTCCCGAGTGTAGCCAGAACCACATATCAGTTCAGACTAGTTTCACAAATAATGCATCACACTTAAAGCCCAGAGTGCACCAAGGAGTGTGTCCCTGGCAGGTGTTCAGTGCTTCTTCCTGCCATCACCTCCTGTGCCTCTGCCAGCTCCTTTCCCCATGCCAGGAGGGCTACATTTAATCTTGGGTGAAAGCATGCATGTGAGCATGTGTTCATGTGCCAGAGCCTAAACCACACCCCCAGAATGCAGAAATCCAGACTTCAGAGGGTCACCCCTGCTCCATGACAGGAAAGGAAATAGAATAGCAGGGAGGAAAAGGATAGCCAAGGGCCTCTAAAATCCTCTCTGGATGCCCAAATTCCATTTTTATGATATTCAGCATAACTGGATACATGGTGGGTGAGAGAGAAGCTCAGTCGTAAATCACATAACTATAGGACTCTTCAGTCACCCATCACAGGGCAGCCTTTTCCCCATTCCATTGTGTTCATCCCTTCAGCTGCAGATATCATCTTAGCACCAAACGTGGCACAGGGCTGGCGGATTTAGAGCTGACTGAGTAAATATCAGGGTGGCCAGGCATGGCTGTACAGATGCACCTCCACTGTGGCTCATGCCATGGAGGCCCCTGGGAGTTGTGCAATATGGCACAACTTGAGGATCCTGCCAACCTGTCATGTTGGCCGTGCTGGAGTCGTCCCTTCTCCGCAGGATTGGTGAGGGGCCCAGGCCACTGGCATTGGAGCATGGCAGGAAAAAGCCTGACCAGAACTCACCTGGGTAAATTACAAAGTGCTTCTCCACTTCCTCTGTCCTCCTGTGCTCCCTCTCATCTCTCCAGTGAAAGGGCTGCTTAGATCATAACATTCTTGCACAACCCACGGGGTGCCAGTTAAGTAGCCAAGTGGCTGAATTTCTATCAGAGCTTCAGAATGCGGAATGGAGGAGCCCCAGAGTGTCACCCTGGATCCTTTAAGGAACAATTTCTATGATGACGTAATAGAAGTTGACATCCCCTTTGATCAGTGTCTTCTGGGTGGGTCTGTGAGATGAGGGTGGGGGCATCATCTCTGTGGACTGGGTGGGGTATGACCAGCAGCGCATTTTGCTGAAGCTGTGAGCTCTCTGTGGCAGGGTCTACCTCTTTTTCTCCTTTTCTGACCCACCTGAGCTGGGTGCAGGCTCCCTTTGCACCGAGTGGACCCACAGACAGCTGTTTCTTGAGTGCCTTGGGAATGCTCATGGCTTCTGTCCACAAGGCAGGGGCCTCACAGCTCTGATGCAGGGAGCTCCGCTCAGTTTCTTGGCCTCATCCTTCTTCCTGCTTTGTGCATTTTCCCAGAATAATGACAGTCACTCCTTCCCATCTTTGCTCCCTCTCCCACATCTCCCCTACACAAATCTTTGTCCTCCCTGGCTTGACACCCTCTGGTGCACAGCAGAGAATGAGTTAAAAATCAAAACCCACAGCAAAGAGTGTCCCCCGTACATTTTTTATGAGCTGTAACATCTCCTGAGAGAAGGTAGTTGTTCTTCTAACCTGCAGATTGATGATCCGAGTTCCACACAGTGTCGGCTGAAGGGAGAAGCAATTAAAAGAGAACACAGTGGGGCGCCAGGTTCATCTCGAGAGCTCTTGTCTCTGGCAGTTGCCCTGAGTCCAAGGAAGACCTCAGAAGGTTCACTAGGCCCAGCAGGATCCACCACTTACCAAACCCATGATTAATAGGAACAGAGGTGACTCCCACGACACCACAACCATCTGCAGTGTTTCAGTCACTGCCCAGTGAACAGAACTCAGCTTCAGTGGTGCTGGGGGTGGTTACTAACGTAGGCACCCCAGAATTTTAGCCCCACCGGGAACTAAACCAAGTTTAAGCCCTGCTGCCTACGTCTCTGGTTGACCAGCAGAGGGCATAGAAACACTTTCTTCTCTCCCGGAGTTTGCTTTTTCTCTGGGAGCGAACCAAAAGCTGTATTTTCTAACCCATGAAAATTCTAGTTTATGAAAAGATATGTAAACTGGTGACTGAGGGCCTGCCCAGACCTCCTGGTAGGATGGAGAATGATCAAGGGCCAAATGGTTTGTCTTACCCAGCCAGCCTTGAGAAAATCCTCTTCCTTGAAAGCCTCTAGGGAGAAAGGAGGCTCCCACTGGGGCAGCCCCTGGATGGTCCTCCAGTCCTGTTCTCCACTGCTTCGCCCCAGTGGTATCTGAGCCCAGGCTGCCTCGCTCCAAAAGCTAGTTTCCCCGCCAGCATTTCTAAGTCATGAACACGGATCAAATGCCCGCACAGGGGCTGCCTCCCTACTGCAGCTATGACAATTGGCAGAGACCAGGGGCAGGTCAGGACAGGTGGTCTCCCAGATATTAGTCCTTGTGGCCTGCCAGTCACAACGGCCCTTCTGCTGCAAGCCATGGAGGCTTAGTGCAGGATGGATGGATTTGATGCAGCTGCTGGCATTTCACTCCCTGCCGCTGCCCTTGGGGAGGAGCGGTACCTGCAGGTTTTTTATAAGAGCAGAAGCTTCCAAAGCTTCAAGGGGCTTCCCATGGGCAGCAGATGTGCAGAGAGGAGCTGCTGTGGCTCTCTGCAGCGGGGAATGTGGCCTGGGCTCTGAGTTCCCAGCTCAGGCCTGTGGGGCTCGAAGATGGCCAACACTAACCAAAGCCTGTTCTGAATTTCAAATTGACACAAAGGTTCCTCAAAACCAGTGATGGTGAACACATACGGGATGTCAGGATGCTGCTGTGACAGCAGGTTTGCTGTTGCCTGAGAGAGACAAGGCAGGTCAACTCCAAGGCAGACAGAAGGCCGGGGAGAGTCCCCAGTGTGTGCAGGGAGAGAAAACTGCTGTCTAGGGAATGTTACCCCATACCCTCCCCCTCTCCCTTCTTGCCCTTTCCCCCTCCTTCCCTCCCTTTCTCTCCCCTCCCCTTCCTCTTCCTCCAGCATGCCTGTTGTTTTCACTTGTACTTAAAAAAATTCTTGGTTTTATGTGACAAAGAAAACCTTTTTATTTTTACATAAAAGTTTATTAAATTTGATTCCGCGGCCTGGTGCAATGGCTCACGCCTGTCATCCCAGCACTTTGGGAGGCCAAGGTGGGCGGATCACTTGAGGCCAGGAGTTCAAGACCAGCCTGGCCAACATGGTGAAACCCCATCTCTGCTAAAAATGCAAAAATTAGCTGAGCATGGTGACATGCCCCTGTAATTCCAGCTACTCAGGAGGCTGAGGCAGGAGAATAGCTTGAACCTGAGAGGCGGAGGTTGCAGTGAGCCGAGATGTAGCCACTGCACTCCAGTTTGGGTGACAGATCATGACCTTGTCTCAAAAAAATTGATTATGAAATTTGTATTTCCATCAGCTCCGGTCATCTCTATATCCAGCTGAGTGATGTACATTTTCATGTGGCACCCAAATCATCCTGCAAAAAGGACCCTGAGCCCTCAGGAACTGCAGGGAGCCTGCAGAGCTCCCAGGGTCCTCAGGGCCTTCCCACAGGGGCTCTGCAGCTCCTCCTCAGTGCTGACAGAGGTGACAGAAAGTGACCTCCCATGTGGCATTGATTGAGGGGGCAGGAAATCACCCAGGTGTCATCCATTTGTGTGAGAAGTTGCAGGGGCCCAGGGGGCGTGGGAAGACGCTGACCCAGAAGGTTGCTTCCAGCCAGGGATTCAGCCCAGACGGCCTCCCTATGTGAACCTGGTTCTCCTGTCTGCCTAGCATGGGGCTGAGGAAGCCTCACTGACTTCGTCTCTGGACATTTGACCCCTTCTGGTCCTTGGAAAAGCCAACACTGGCTTCTTCCTTTAGAGCCAGGTTCCCCGCATCTTTCACCTACTGGTCAGACATGGCCTTCCAGGCAGAGAAAGCCTTGTAGGTACTCTCACCAGCAGATGGCCATTTTCACTTGGCAAGCCTCCCGGCCACTTCCTTCTTTTCACAGCAGACCTGAGAGAGTGGACAGAGAGCCCTACAGAACCTAGGGCAGGCCTGGGAGATGGAGGAGACCCATGCCCCAGCTCAAGAGTCAAGGGCCCACCTGAACAATGAGGCAGGGGAACAGCTCCTTTCAAGCCCTTCCTTCCCCACCCTCTCTGGACTCTGGATAAAGGAACATGACTGCTTTCCTCTCACCCAGAAGCCAGAAGGACCTGAGCACCCAGGACTTGTGGCTGTCAGAGAGCTGTGGAAGGGCAGGGGACACCAGATGGCAGCAGCAAGAGCTGGGCGGCAGCATCTGCCCAGGCCACCTGCGGAGAGAAGGCTGGAATCCGAGGGATCACACTGGGCCAGCATTGAGCCTGTGGCCACCACACTGACCCCTCCTCAGCTCCCCCTCACAGGACCTGAAAGCATTTCTGAGTTAAGTCTGCATAGGAAGTTTTCCAGAGCCATGCCGCATATCCCTCCATCCACTCAGTGCCCATTTTACAGATGAAGAGAGAGGCACCCAGAGAGGTACACCAAGGCAAGATATGGCATAGACAGGATGAGGGCAGAGCCAGCTTCCTGATCTGATGGAAGTCATGAAGCCTTCTCTGCCTTACGCTTGGCTCTGCAGGGTCGCTGAGAGGTCCCTTTAAGGAGATCATCAGAATCCTAAATGGCAAAAAATGGCAAATCAGGGGAAGAGTTGGAGCCCAGCATTTGGGGACACACACACAAAGACACAGACACACAAACACACACACACACACAGTCGTCTTGCCTTGCAGAAATTGGGTTGCATTACTCCAGTCTGCCACTGAGTGGCACCTTTGGGCCATGCACTTGGCTCCAAAGACATTTCTCTGAACAGCAACAGAAAAACATGTTTAACCCTAAAAAAAAAAAAAAAAGAAACAAGTACATCTTACTTTGGATGAAATTTGATGACAGATTGAATGCACTGTCTGCACTTTCCACCACGTCATGTTTCAGCTTCGCTTGTCCCTCCCTTTCTGTTGACTAGACTACCTGTGATTCCCGCTGCTCTCGGAACCAGCACAGGACCTACTCTCTTACTCACTGATGGGGGAGCTGGCCTGTCCATGCACAGGGCAAAGGATATGACACCCAGACCTGGATCCTGCTGCAAGGCTGCCTTGGGAACCATCCTTAAGACCCGGTAGCTGTTGTCCAAGCTTTGGCTCTGGCTGCTGCTGCTCTCAACAGAAAAGAGCTCACTGCTCCCATGCGGATGCTGAGGGATTAAACAGAGGCAAATACGGAAGTGAGCAGATTTTTCTCTCTTGCTCTCTGCAGAAGGAGAACCATTCTGCAGAGAAGTTTTCAATGTATGCCTCTTCAGCATTGCTCCAGATGCGTCCGTCTTCACTCTGAAACCCATATATTGAGCACCTACTATTTGCCAAGCACCGTGCTGAGCACTGATGTGAATTGGCTCAGTTTCTCCATCTATAATAGGAATGGCTGGTTCATTCTTACACAGATAGTCTTTATGATTCCAGGACCCTGCCTGCTTCTGAGATCTCTCCTCCATTTTGATGCCATCAATTGATCCCAACTAGATTTGACAAAGGGACTCACACTGTCTGCATGGTGGCATGTATGTAGCACTGGGGTTCTCAACCAGGAATGAGTTCATCTCCCAGGGGACATTGGGCAATGTTTGGAAACATTTTTAGTTGTCATAACTTGGGAAGGGGGGTTGCTATTGGCAACTAGTGGGTAGAGGCCAAGGTTGCTGCTAAACATCCTACATTTCACAGAATAGCCTCAACAACAAAGAATTATCCAGCCTGAAGTGGCAATAGTGCTGAGGTTGAGAAACCTTCATGTAGAAGGAGAGAAATCCCGTTCTGATAACGAGAAGCACATTGATCTTTTAATATGCAATTCTTTTCTGTTCTGCACCATAGGAACACCTTTGATGTTTTCACAATCTCCATGGTCTTTGCAGCTCATGTAGTGGCATCAGGGCAGGCTGAGAGATGCAGCAGAATGGGTTTCATGGGACATCAGCTCTGGGGCCATCTCAGGCAACATCCCGATGCTGAGCCCCCTGGAACTGACTGTGTTTCTGCTCCCACTTCAGGTTCTGGCTGGCTGTCCAAGATCTTAAGAAACAACCCCTACAGGATGTGGCCAAGAGGGTAGAAGAAATCTGGCAAGAGTTTCTGGCTCCAGGGGCTCCAAGTGCAATCAACCTGGATTCTCACAGCTATGAGATAACCAGTCAAAATGTCAAAGATGGAGGGAGATATACATTTGAAGACGCCCAGGTTTGCTTATCTACTCAAGTGGTTGTCATAAGGTGTTCATTTGTCCCCTTCATTGCCTGACCTATTAACACAAGTTCAAGGCATTGTGGGTAGTTAAAATTTCAGATTTGGTTATTTTTAAGTTCATCAGTGGAAACCATTTCAGATAGGTGCACAGCAAAATCCCAGGATCGTTTTCCTAGATGGGTTATGTATTACATAGAAACCAAAATGTGCAGTTATATGCTTTATTTGTTCCAGGAAAGCCTCAAAGTGTTTTACAAAATCTGAAGGCTTGTAATAAGTCAGTGATAGAATCTGGAAACCAGAACACAGCATTGGGGAAGTGGGTGTAGTGAGTTAGCAGGGCCATGAGTCAAACCCACATCTGTCTACCTCTGAAGCCCACACTGATAACCACCTCTCTACACTGCTTCCGCCGTGATCTCCAGCTCTGCAGTGAATATTTTTTAAGCACATCTATATTCCAGGCTCTGCGCTATGTGATAAGATACCACAAAGAACAGGCAAAACCCCTGTTCTCACGGAGGTTGAGTGGGAGACAGACAAGTAAATGGGCAACTTCAACAGTGTGAAAAGTGCCCCAAATGGGTGAACCCTAGGTTAAAGCAAGCCTGCAGGAGGGACTCCCAACCCTGTAGGACACAATTAAGATGCTCACAGATGCTAGTGATGCTGGCTAAAGAAACAGGAACCACCCTAACCAGCAGACTAAATTTTGACGGCTGGGAGGTGCCATTTCTAAAAATAAGCGTTGGGTTGGTTTCTTACTTCCTGGCCCCTAATTTCTATTTCCTGTCACCATCCCACACCCAGTGACAGGGCTTCAGATTTTGCTTATCTCCTTGACCCCACTTACTTCTCTCACCTCTGGGGCCCCCAGTAGAGAATTTGGGTAGTTTGCCCCTTGCAGACATTATTATCTGATTTAGGAAACTCAGTGTAGCTGCACCAATGCGAATAATGGCATGAGAACAGTGTCCCTTATCATCCAGAATTGCCTTGTCATTTGCTCAGAACTTCAAGATGGAAACACCTACCAACCTCAACACCATAACTATCTACTTCTCTCCCCCTGGTCACGAGCTCCATCAAATGCCTGTGCCAATCACGAAATCATGACTCCTTCATATACCCCTTGCAGCTTCAAAGCAGAATGTTTGAGTCATGAGAGCTCTTTGCTGAGATATGTTTGCTTATGTGTATGTACGTATGCTTTCAAGCACCATATTGACATGGCCAGAGAGGAGAGTGACAGGGGAGTTCCGTGGGGGTTCCCTGCATGAACGAGCTGAAGCTCAAACTCCAATATTTATGAAACACAAGAAGAGAGATACTGGTCAGACCCTTGATGCATCTAGCACAGTATTAACACTCCAAGCATGACATCAGGAGGGATTTATTTTAATTTTTTATTATGAAAACTTTTAACACTTGGAAAAGTGGAAACAGCAAAACAGCAAACATTTATAGACCCTCATCCAGCCTCAAAAATCATCAGTACACGTCTGATCTTGCTTTATCTCTAGCCCCATCTACTTTTTCACCTGCCACCAGGTTACTTTACAACAAATCCAAGATGTTGCATCATTTCATCTGTAAACTTAGATATGTATCTCTAAAAAAAAAGATCCTTTTGTTTTAACATTGCCACAATATCCTTTATCTCCCTCCCCTCCTCACATCCCCTTGCAATTTATTTGATGAAGGATTTAGATCCTTTGTCCTGTACAGAGTTCCAAGCTCTGGATTTTTCTGATTGCAGCCCTGTGATGCTATTTAGCATGTTCTTCTATCATCTCTCTTTCCTATAAATTAGTTTTTTAAGATATTTAATCAGATTTAGGTTTGATTTTTATAGACAAAACTACTTCATGGATTGTGTGGTGCTCTCCTATCAGAAGGCACATGTCTAGCCACCTCTCTTTTTGACCTTTTTGCAGATATTGATGTCTATCGCTTATATCCATTAGTTAATTAGAGGTTACAAAACAACAATGTACTAATTTTATTCTTTCTTCACTTATTAGCTGGAATACTTTCATAAAGAGAAACTTCCCTCCACCACTATGGTATTAACTAGCAGTACAATTCACATAAGAAAAGCAGGATAAATATTTGATTCTCTCCCTTCATTTGCCAGTTTTCAAAATGAGTGGTTTACTATTATCTTCCTATGGTAAACATTAGGGTCTATTTTGGTTTTACTATCTTTGTAAACTCATGAGTTTAAACATATATGCTATGTTTTAATCCATTTTGCTGATTATTTTTATTGATGCTTGGATTGGGCCATCTCTGGCCAGTTGGCTCTTTCTGACACAGCCCTAAGAGTGATCTTTGACATCATCCAAATAGCAGGGAAGCTAAGATATTCCAGTCTTTGCCCTTACCCAGAATAAGCTGTTTCTCCAAGGATCCCTGATTCCTCTTAGTGAGAAATGGTATTTAGAGACTAAAATCTAGGCACTTAGAGTGTTTCATTGTTCCTGGATTGTTTATCATTTCCAGCCCTTTTCAGTCGACAGAGCTAGGAAATGTGTTGCTGTTTATAATAAAAATACATCCTGAGTTCATACTGATACTTTTAATTCAAATTCTGACCTACAGGGGATTTTATTTAACCGCTTGTTTCTTACACCTGTGCCTCTTTTCTCTACGCTGACAATCCTGACTTTCAAGGGCACTGGATGATAGCATAATTACTCATTTGCTTTATACTACACAGAGCAGCCTCTAAACCACAATGCTAAAAATACAGCAACAGTATGATTATCGCCTGGTTCTTTAATTGTTGCATAGTATTCCGTTGTGTGGAGGCACCATAGTTTAGTCAACCAGTCCTCTCTTCTTGGACATTTATGTTGTCTCTACTTCAAGAAAGTTTTGATGGAAGAAGTGGGGAAGTCAGCCTAACAAAGGTTACATATTGACAAGTATCTCAATATCCAACCTACAGTGCTCTACCATTTTCCAAGTACTTCTAAATACATTCTATCTAATTTCCACAGCAATCTAGACTAGACATGAGGATGTCTTAAGCATCCCCATCTTCTTCATTATCTGCTAGGATTAGTCTCCCATGAATTCAAATAAAACACTCTTCCTAAGCCAATCCCTATTTTCAGCCCAATTTCCTATTGCTTCTGAAGTGTATTTCCACCATAAATATACAAAGTGTTCCTTTCTAGCAGAGTGACCTTGGACAAGTTGCTTAAATTCCCTGAGTCTTCCTTTCCTCATCTGTAGAACAGGGATACAATGGAGCCTACGCATAGGGGTGGAATGGGGACCAGGTGAAAGGAAGCATGTCAACCACTAACGATGTCTGGCCCACAATAAGACAGAGTAAATACTACCATCTTATTTTTCTAATGTCACTAATATTCTCTTTTTAAGCTGTAGTGTTTAATGTATTTGGTAAAAATTTTTAAATAATTTCACATAACCTTAGCACCCAGAGATAACCCCTATTTTCGTGTATTTTCTTCCTTGATTTATGTGTGTAGCTACGTGTAAGGTCTGCTCAGGCTGCTACCACAAAATAGCACACACTGGGTGGCTTAAACTACAGAAATTTATCACAGTTCTCGAGACTGACAAATCCAAAATTAAGGTGTCAGCAGATTTGGTTGCTGGTGAGGGCTCTCTTCCTGGCTTGCAGGTGGCCGCCTTCTTGCTGTGTCCTTATAACTCTGGTCTCTCTTCCTCTTCTTATAAGAACACTAATCCCGTCATAAGGGCCTCTCTCATGACCTCATTTGAACCTAATTACCTCTCAAAAGACCCACCTCCAAGTACCACCACACTGAGGATCAGGGCTTCAACAATATGAAATTTAGGGAGACACAACATTCATTCCACAACAGGGCGATTTTGCAAATAGCGTGATCCTGTAACCTGCCTTTTACCTAAAACAGGGGTCAGTTAAAAAACTAAACTTTTCCTAAAAAGAGCCAGATAGTAGACATTGCAGGCTTTGTGAGTCATGTGGTCTATGTCACAACTATTCGATTCTGCATACAAAAGCAGCTACAATGCAACAACATAGCAATGTAAACAACATAAATGAGGACCTATGGCTGTGTTTATTTATGAACAGTGAAATCCAATTTCATATAATTTTTCACAAAATACAATTCTTCTTTTAGTTTTTTTCAGCCACTTAAAAACATAAAAACTGTTCTTCGCTCATGGGATGTAAAGATCTAGATCACAGGTCTGTATCTGTAGATTTGAATCACAGGCTGTAGTTTGTGACCCTGTGCTAAATAAAATCTAGCACATGGTCATGAAAATTATTGAAATGCTTCAAGAAATCCAGAAAGCTACAGGATAGAGGATTGGACATAAAGGATCTTCAGTTTTAGGGGGAGAGTAAGTTAGAGGAGACTTTGTTTTGACGCAGCCATGGCAACACAGCAATCTGAATTGTGAATGTTTCTACATGAGGATTGAGTGTTACGGAGCAGAGGTCAGCAGGTGCCAAGAGACTCACACTGCCTTACCTTCCTGGATAGCACTGGCTGCCTGCCCCAGCAAAGTAGGTGCAGTTCAGAAGTTCCCAGGTATAAAAAGGAGGTTAAAATCCTTAGCAACCCATGACCAGCCAGGAGTTGCATTCAGATGTCCTCGCTTGCTGGCCAAGATTCTGCTCAGACCACACTGTCCCTGGATTGTTAGTGCTGAGGGCTTGGTGGTCGCACTGAGACCTGGAGAAGTTCTAGTCCCTAGAGAAAGGCCAAGAGTCTGGGAGTTCCTTCTAGAATTATCCATTTAAGTTCTTTAAACTTTCTCTTCTCAGTTTGCCTCTCTGTTAAATGGGGATGTTAACACCTCAGCCCATGGGGCTCAGGGGCTCTGGGCGGCTTCCTCATCTGGTCATGATGGTTCTCATAAACCCCCTGCGGTGGTCATATGCTTTAATATTAGTGCTCAGTAGCCTGAGAGAAAGTACAGCCAGATTTATGGATTCACTGGAAGCAGGGACTGGGGGTGGGGTGCAGCCTCTCTCCAATGGGTTTTGTTTCTTATTTGACCACACGCATTGTTAGAGCCAAGTTAATTGCCTGTATTTGCTTCCTGTGGAAATATTTCACAAGACACCCTGTTATCGTGGGCCCAGCATTTGTACTTGTGTTTTGCTGATCCGTTTAGCTTTTTTGAAAATTTTGGGCCAAGACCAAATCTTCCATAAAGGTCTGTGGGCTGTGACCATAGTCCTCAGCTGTTTGCTGTGTTGTTCCAATTTCATAGATTTAGCCTTGTGAGGGGAGAAAAATATATAGGCCATGATTATTTTTTTTTAAGGACTCAGTTCTTTATGCTATGGATTGAATTCTCTGTTCCCAACCATGGGGCCTTAAAGGACCTGCATTGTCACCTGCTTGCTATGTGGTCTGAGGCAAGGGCCTTGACCTTTTGTGCCTTAGTTTCCTCATCTGGGTGATGGGGGTGATGTCTTCTTTACAGCCCGCTAAGGATTTCAGAGAAATCAGATGAGCTAATAGCCCTGAAAAATCTTTGAAAAAGTAAAAAGTGCTATATATTTGTAAGTGTGAACTCACAAAAATTAATGACTTTAGTACTCTCTGGGGTTTCGTAATTCTAAGCTGGATCCAAAAGAAATTCTCTCAAAATATCTGCCCTTAGACGGGAAAAAATGCCAGAAAAGGATGTAAGAACTGAATTTTCAGGTCCTGGAGTGCATCCTAAGGAATTTGAGCTTCTCATCCTGAAGACAGTAGCAAAGCATTGCAGGCTTTTACCTGGAAGATGGTGAATCCCATGGTGATGGGCATAGTAGGCTGGAGCCAAGAGAGAGTTCTGAACCCTGGGGCATGTCATATAAAGCTCTGCTGGCAGTTGTTGGTGGAGAGAATTAAACCACAGGAAGTATTGAGAACCTTCAGCTTCCTTGTAGGGCATTTGCCTCTTTCCAAAGCCTTCACAGGCTCTAGAAGAGATAGAAATCAAATGCCAGCACAGTGGCTGCTTGGCTTCCATTTTAAGTCTCAGAGTACCAAGGATGTTCCAAGGACTATCTCCCTGGATCCATTCAATCATTTGTCCATCTGCCCATCCACCCATGTCATGAACATCCATTCTCCCATTCAAGTTGGGAAACCTTGACCCGTGCGGCATAATATTCTGTGCAGAGGGAAATAACATGAGAAATAGGAGGCCCAGAGGGCTTTTTTTTTTTTTTGCCATCAGGCAGAGCTTATCTAAAAGCACATCATTTTCAAACAAAACAAACCAGACCTAAGAAAGCACTTCATTGAGATAGGATTGGAAATCTGTCCTTTAAGTGGACTGATAGTGGAATAGGACAAGCCAGTCCAGCCCCATTGGCTTTGATCCTTGCAGTTCCCCACCTCACCTTCCTACTCGTCCCAGCCCCACTGCTTTCCTGACCTGTGGTACCTGCTAAGATGCCCCACCCTGCCCTGTACCTGGAGTATCTGGGCCCTCCAGACCTCTGGATTTGAAAGTTATTTCATGGGAGCAGAAATTTGGTCTTCTTTACCTTTTATAAGTTCCTGCATCACAAAGGTAATGCTGAATGCTGAATGTCAGCTAAATGCTGACAATTCATTCCAGAATTATAACATTTTCAGCTGTGCCTATCAAAGAAGCGGGGGACAATTTGTCCCTTAGCTTTCAATTTTGGAGAGACAACCTTGGGGAGTACACCTAGTAGATAGTCAAGAAAAGCAGGTTAAATTAAATTCCTACAATGTGCCGATTCAGCAAAACTTGGAATACCCACTAAGTGTCAGATGTTCTAGGCGCTGTGAATATACAAATGCATAGGGAGGTTCCTTTCCTTAAGCGGCCCTGGGTCTGACTTACCACAGCTCTGCTTGGCCTTGATGAACTCACAAAAGGATCAAAGAGCATGCTCAAGGCCAGAATGAGGTCTGCGTGATAAAAGAGCTGAGAAAGATACCGTCAAGTCCACATCCGCCATGAGCAGACAAGAAGCCTCTAGCAAAACGTTTATATTATTACCTAAGTGTAGATGTTTAAATGCAACTTGATTAAGGAATGCAAGGTTTCTACCATTTGCTTTGTTTAAAAGCCAAAGCCCAGTAGAGTATGATTTTAGGTTTTCCCAGATTATTCAGAAGTAGAAGTCTTCCCAGCTGTTCATCTTTGCTCCAGTGGTGGAGGTGGCGGCATTGCGTGCCAGTATCACAAGACCACACCAAGTTTCCTGGTATTAATCCTCTATTGGAAGGCATTTCCTGGTAGACTCTCATGCCAGACATATTTTAATAAGGAATTCTGTGACACTGCTTGCTCTGGGGGTTGCTCATTTTATCCTGTAGGTGGTTTTATTTTTGGGAGATGAACAGCAGAGTGAGGGATGCATTTTGCAGAGAATAAATCAGTCATTTGTGATCCAGTTCTGTTTATTACCACACAGACTAGTAGTTCCTGACAGCTACTGAGAGAAGACGTCAAAGAGTTCAATTCCAAAATTTCTTGGTTGCTACGTCTAAGCATAGATTCCTTATACCAAACCCCATGACCTCCTTGAGGAGGAAAAGGAAAATACTTTTCTTCTTTTTTTTTTTTTTTTGAGAAGGAATCTTGCTCTGTCGCCCAGGCTGGTGTGTGGTGGCACAATCTCGGCTCACTGCAAGCTCTGCCTCCTGGGTTCACGCCATTCTCTTGCCTCAGCCTCCTGAGTAGCTGGGACTACAGGTACCTGCCACCACGCCCAGCTAATTTTTTGTTTTTTTTTAGTAGAGTTGGGGTTTCACCATATTAGCCAGGATGGTCTCAATCTCCTGACCTCATGATCTGCCCGCCTTGGCCTCCCAGAGTGCTGGGATTACAGGCATGAGCCACTGCGCCTGGCCAGGAAAACACTTTTCTAAGTTAATATCCCTGGTATTTGGGTAGGTGAAAGACAATATGCAAAGCTGTCTTTGAAGCTACACTTTTCTAAGAGTAGGGATTGAACAGCATGAAAATACTGTGCCCTTTGGCCAGTTAAATTAAATCTGTTTTTATAGATGCTTTGCAGAGTAAAGGCAAAGGATCATTTACTCTCACATCCTCTTATGACCTGGAATGATGCCATATGTGGAAACACAGGGCTCCCATGTCCTACTTAGGAGGCTAAGGAAATCCAAAGGGGGCACTTCCCATTTTAGATCCACATGATCCCAGGTTGTTCATCCAAAGATACATCCAGAAGGAGCAACAGCTTCCTATCTTTCACTTATGTGGATGTCCATATTGTTGCGGTATCTTTTCTGTTGCCTCTTCTATGTTTGTTAAGCAGATACTGATTTGTGATCCACTTCAAGTCCTCACCACTGTGCTGTCCTGCAAGAACCGTGCTGAAGAAAAGCTCATTTTCCCTAGGCTTCAGCTAACCGTGCCTAAGGTCTGAGGACCTTTGGTCAAACATATTCAAGTCTCTTGAAAGGTGAGACTCAAGGATACAGACTTATGACTTCCTAAGGGCCCATCAGCCCTCAACGCTTTACCAGGTTGGGACCTTGTTTCCAAAGATGTTCATAGCTCCCTTCAAGTATAGATGGCAAGTTGTGCATGGACTGCCTGTTAAGTGAGAAACCAGAGCCTGGGCCATCCCTGGTGTCTTGGCCATTACCATTGCTAACAGCAGTGATAGTGAATAGTACCCAAAAGGGAATTGTAAGCAGTGGCCACACCTTCTACTAGGATGACTCAGATTTAGGACTCAAGAGGAGGCTCCTAACTTTCCTGCAACCACACATGGAGGGATTTTGTCTCAGCCAACCAGTACTGACTCCCCTTGGGACCCAAGTAAAGGACAATGAAAAGCAGCACATCAATGTGAGAAGAGCATGAGCTTTGGGGTCACAGAGCTCTGGGTTCAAATCCTGGTTCCATACTTACCTTGGGTAAGCCACTTGACCTGTTAGAGTTTCAGTATCCTCATTTGTGAAATGGGGGTGTTTAAACCTAAGCACTGCTTCAGAGCAAACATCACCAACAATTAAAATAATACAGCTAGACTCTGCTCCCAAATCCTCTTTGCTTCTTTCTCCAGAATCTCTCTCATCCCACAAATCATCCTTTGCAAGGACAGTCACAGCATGAAATTATTATTGCCACTTGACATGTATAATCATTTTTGTAGTGCTTCCACTTCTACTTCCACATTTAATTGTGTGATTGACAGGACTAGAAAGGTGAGCTTTTGGCTCCCAGTCCAGTTCCTTCTCCATCACCCCACACAGCAACACCACATTCTGTCCACACAGCCTCATTTTCCTTCAAGAGACTACATGGGACCCAAAAGCTCCCAAAGTCTGGATGTGATTCTAGGCAGCTTAGGTATGGAGGGCAGAGATGAGGCACACACACCTACAAAAAGAAAAATAGGATACTTGAAAATCACAAGAAGAGCTCTTGGCCACTGTGCAATGCTCCAGCTGAGTGGTTCTCCACTCCAGGAGGACGTTCTGAAGCTGGGAAATGAGATCTGTGCTGTCTTAGGAGCCCACAGCACAGGGGAGGACATAAGGGTCTTCTTGAGGAGTTCAGCTGCATGCTTGTGGCCCAGGGCCCCAGTCATTTGTCTGATTAGCTTCCCCACCTCTTGAGAGAGTCACTGTGTTTTGTCTAAAAAGAAAGGAGATTTCCAAATGAGGACTCTCTGAGCAAAATATTGATTTTCAGCAGGTGCGGTTTTGAGACAGTTTGTACTGCATACTCTCTCCAGCTCTCACTGTGCCTCGGACTCTATTGATTCTAGTTGGTTTTGATCCTACCTTAGCATTCCAGGAAAGCAGAGCTCTCCTAGCCCAAGAAGAGAAAATGAAGGTGGAGTGGCTCATCGGGGTAACATCCCTCCACTACAGCCATCAACCACTCCAGGGATATGATGCCTCCTACTGGTGAGGACTCTGGCTAAGACACTGGTGTGATTTAGAGCCCTAGAGCATTGGTTTATCATCATATAGAGAACCACCCTCATCTTCTTTGGAGGAGGTGCCTCTCCACTGCATCCCAAGGTGGGAGTGACCTCTGGTAGTTCTGCTTGTTCATAGTCAGCTTAGTCATCTCTGTTGTGGAAAGAGAAAGAGAGAGAGGGCAAGAAAGAGAAAGAGCGGGGAGAGAGGAAGGAAGTGGGAAAGGAGGGAAGAAGATAAGGCAAGACAAAATAAGACAAAGCAAGAAAGAGAGAGAGCACGCGGGCCAGCACGCTTTTTCTCCATCCCCTTAGGAATTTACTCTCAGCAGGGGCTTGGCTTGGCTGGTTTTGCCAGTGACTCCCTTGCACTTTGCAGATTCTGAATATACATTTCCCTTAAGACTAGTTGTCTGCAGAATAGGGGAAACAAACCAGCACCCCCATAAATCAGCAGAGGTCACTGCCAAGAGCTTTGTACACTTGCTGTCCCTGGCAGTGATAAATTCATTGCATTTGGGAAATGGCCAAAGACCCTGACTCCAATCTTAATTCTCATTCCCAGAAAAATCTCAGTTTTCTGTTCACCCACCCCCGTTTACTGTCTTTGTGTTTCCTAGACAAAGCTGGCAAGGAGGAAAGAACACAGTTCCATAACTGGATCATCAAAGGCTGCATTTCGTTGCTTGGGGGAGGAGTTGCAGGGCAGGAAAGAATCACAGATCCCTAGGCTGTGGAAAAGAGAGGCCCAGGCCAGAGGGAGGCTGAAGCCATGGGGTCTGCATGGGGTGTGAGAGATCCGCAGAGGTTCTCAGATTCTGTTTTTCTCAGACCTGCACCTTGGATCTGCTATTACTGCTGTGGTCGGTTGTTCCCTTGAAGGGTGGTTCAGGCTGTTATAATGGTGGTCAAGGGCTAGCAATGGGATTGGTGTGGTGAGACCACCTCATGGGACTCATGCTCCAGTAGGTTGTGTTCTTATTCTCTTATCTTTCTCCCCACACCATCCTCACCTTGGTATCTGGCTTTGGAGTTGGCCATATGACATGGAGAAGATGAGAGTGGTGTCCAAACTGCTCCTCTGACCCACATGGGCCTCCTGAGAGTGGACAACCTGTCTCTGCTGCCCTTTCCTCCTTGCCCCTTGATTGTCTTTCTCCTCTGATTGATCAGACTGTGAAGCTGCAAGACCAGACCCCCGCTCCCTGCAATCCCACAGAATTAGGAGACATATTTCTGTCTCTCTACACAGATCTTTCCACTTTGATGAGAATCTTTCTGGTTGAGAGACCACCATTCCCCACTTGTAGCAGGATAGGTCATCCCCAGGTATACACATTCATACCCTGTGCCTGTACTTCATCTCTGCAGCCCTTAGCTGAATTGGCTAAATGCGTCTCTGTGCAAAGTCTATCTTGCCTAGTTGGATCTAAGCTTTATGACATTAGAGGCCGATTTGTCTTATTCAGGCTGTTATCTCAGCGTCTGACACAGTGCCCTGGCACCTAGTAAATGCTCAATAACTATTTGCTGAATATTATTTTGATTCAGTGTTTAGACATCTGCTTTATCCTGCTCTATTTTGATTGACAAGTTCTTTCTCTTCATGAACCAGGCTTTTCCCTTCTACAATGAGTCTAAGAATTAGCTAGATCAGAGGGAATTTGGTGCTGAGCCAGAAGAGCTGTCTAGGGGAGGTTTCCTCACTTCTCATGGGGCAGCAGAGGGGTATTGTGAGATATTGAGAAGTCAGAACAAGAAGCAGGGAACTGTTGCTTTGGAGAAGGGTCTGGAGAGGTTCCAGGCACTAGGATAGGCTTTTCCAGATGACTCAGGAGCCACCTGGCTCTGTCAGCCAGAAAGAAGTGATGCCTGACACAAGGAGACAGTGTGTCATTTTTACTCTGGACTAACATTTGTACCTAAGCTTTAAATGTTAATTTGGCCGGGTGTGGTGGCTCATGGCTGTAATCCCAGCACTTTGGGAGGCCGAGGCGGGTGAATCACTTGAGGCCAGGGGTTTGAGACCAGTCTGGCCAACATGGTGAAACACTGTCTCTACTAAAAAATATATAAAAATTAGCCAGGCGTGGTGGTGCATGCTTGTAATCCCAGCTACTTGGGAGGCTGAGGCAGGAGGATTGCTTGAACCCGTGAGGTGGAGGTTGCAGTGAGCCAAGATCACACCACTGCACTCCAGCCTGGGCAACAGAGCGAAGACTCCATCTCAAAAAGAAAATGTTAGAACAATTTAAAGAGACAACAAATGAAAGCAAAGACCAATGATACCCCTCAGCCTGGGCTCTAAGACCATTAGGGATGGCTGAGCCAACATATTCATGCTCCTCTGAGCTGAGTGTAATCCTCATTCTCCTTCTGTGCAGAGAGCAGGAATTTGATGCAGTCATAAACCCAAGCAAGTATGGAGCCAGTAAACTTGCTGAACATTAAATTCCAACCGGCATTTCAGTGAACATGTATATTCGACTAACATCTGACCCTGTGCTAGACAGTATGCATCTGTAAAAGATAAACACATACTGTTCCTCAAGGCACTTAAACAAGAGTGAGCTGGATTTTTGTCTGAAATTTTCAGAAAAACACTTAGTGAAGTATGTTCACACTGTTTGTTAAATCAGAATACGTCTGGACTATCCAAGTAGTCTCAGAACCAGGCCACTATTGGAGGCTGGGCGTGGTGGCTCATGCCTGTAATCCCAGCACTTTGGGAGGCTGAAACAGGTGGATCACTTGAGGCCAGGAGTTCGAGACCAGCCTGGCCAACATGGGGAAACCCCGTATCCACTAAAAATAAAAAAAAATCAGCTGGGTGTGGTGGTGCATGCCTGTAGTCCCAGCTACTCATGAGGCTGAGGCACGAGAATCACTTGAACCCGGGAGGCAGAAGTTGCAGTGAACTGAGGTCACACCACTGCACTGCAGCCTGAGTGACAGCGAGACTTTATCTCAAAAAAAAAAAAGAACCAAGTCAGTATTTAATTTCATTTGAGTCCTTCCAGTGGGTTTATTCCCATTAGTAGGGTAACTCCCCTGCTTTTGTAAATATGAGGGTATCTCAGGAAGAATAAGTCCCAAAACAAGATTCTTTGGGTTCCAACCAAAGATGAAACCAAGAGGGCCTCACATGTGACCAAGACATTTTCTGCTTTCTACTTTCACTTTCTTTTTGTTTATTTTTTAAATTGAGATGTAAAAGTTGTATGTATTTATGGTATATAGCATGCAATTTTGATATATGTATACATTGCGGAATAGATAAATCAAGCCACTTAACATATGCATGGCCTCATATACTTATTGTTTATAGTGAGAACACTTAAAATCTACTCTCAGCAATTTTCAGGTATATAATATATTGTTTTTAACTGCAGTCTGTAGTCACCATAATGTTCAAGAGACCTCTTGAACTTATTCTTCCTCTCTAATTATGTGGTGTCCTTTGACCAATGTCTTCCCAGTCCTTCCCACTCCCCACAGCCCCTGGTAGAACGGCCATTCTGCTCTCTGCTTCTGTGAGTGTGATTGTCTTAGATTCCATGTACAGGCACATCTCGTTTTATTGCACTTCCCTGTATTATGCCTTATAGATTCTGTGTTTTTTACAAATTGAAGGTTTGTGGCAACCCTGCATCAAGCAAGTCTATCAGCACCATTTTTCCAATAGCATGTGCTTACTTTGTGTCTGTGTCACAGTTTGGTAATTCTTGCAACATTAAGCTTTTTTATTATGATTATATTTTTATGGTGATCTGTGATTGGTGATCTTTGATGTTACTATTGTAATTGCTCTGGGGGTGCCCAACTGCACCCGTATAAGACAATGAACTTAATACATGTTGTGTGTGTTTGTTTTCTGACTCCTCTACCAAATCAGCCATTCCCCCATCTCTTTCCCTCTCCTTGGGCCTCTCTACTCCCTGAAATGACAACTATATTGAAATTAGGCCACTTAATAACTCTGCAGTGGTCTCTAAGTGTTCAGGCAAAAGGAACAGTCGCACGTCTCTAACTTTAAATCAAAAACTAGAAATGATTAAGCTTAGTGAGGAAGGCAGGTTGAAAGCCAAGATAGGCTGAAAGCTAGGCCTCTTATGCCAAACAGCCTAGGTGTGAATACAAAGAAAAGTTTATTGAAGATTGAACATGCTACTCCAGTGAACACACAAAAGATAAGAAAGCAAAACAACCTTATTGCTGATATGGAGACAGTTTTAGTGGTCTGAATAGAAGATCAAATCAGACACAACATTCCCTTAAGCCAAAGCCTAATCCAGAGCAAGGACCTACCTTGCTTCAATTCTATGAAGGCTGAAAGAGGTGAGGAAGCTGCAGAAGAAAAGTTTGAAGCTAACAGAGATTGGTTCATGTGGTTTACAAAAAGAAACCAAGTCCATAACATAAAAGTGCAAAGTGAAACAGCAAGTGCTGATATAGAAGCTGCAGCAAGTTATCCAGAAGATCTAGCTAAGATCATTGATGAAGGTGGCTACAGTAAACAACAGATTTGCAGTGTAGATTAAACAGCCTTATATTGGAAGAAGATAAATCTAGGGTCTTCATAGCTAGAGAAGAGAAGTCCATGCCTGGCTTCAAAGCTTCAAAGGACAGGCTGACTCTCTTGCTAGGGCTAATGCAGCTGGTGACTATAAGTCGATGCCAATGCTCATTTACTATTCTGAAAATCCTAGGGCCTTTAAGAATGATGCTAAATATATTCTGCCTGTGTTCTATAAATGGACCAACAAAGTCTGGATGGCAGCACATCTGTTTGCGGCATGGTTTACTGAATACTTTAAGGCCACTGTTGAGACCTACTGTTGCGGAAAAAAATATTTCTTTCCAAATATTGCTGTTCATTGACAATGCACCAAGCCATCCAAGAGCTCTGATGGAGATGTACAAGGAGATTAATGTTGTTTTCATGACTGCTAACACAACATCCATTCTGTAGCCTATGGATCAAGAAGTAATTTCAACTTTTCAAGTCCTATTATTTAAGAAATACATTTCATAAAGCTATAGCTGTCACAGACAGTGATTCCTCTGATGGATTTGGGCAAAGTAAATCAAAACCCTTCTAGAAAGGAGTCACCCTTCTGGTGGATGCCATTAAGAACATTTGTGTTTCGTGGAAAGAAGTAAAAATATCAACATTAATGGGAGTTTGGAAGAAGTTGATTCCAGCCCTCATGGATGACTTTGAGAAGTTCAAGATCCTAGTGAAGAAAGTAACTGCAGATGTGGTGGAAATAGCAAGAGAACTAGAATTAGAAATAGAGCTTGAAGATATGACTGAATTGCTACAACTTCATAATAAAACTTTAATGAATGAGGAGTTGCTTCCTATGGAAGAGTAAAGAAAGTGGTTTCTTGAGATGGAATCTACTCCTAATGAAGATGTTGCAAACATTGTTGATAAGACAACAAAGAATTTAGAATATTACATCAACTTAGTTGATAAAGCAGCAGCAGGATTTGACAGGATTGACTGCAATTTTGAAAGTTCTACTGTAGGTAAAATGCTATCAAACACCATCACATGCTACAGAGAAATCTGTTGCGAAAGGAAGAGTCAATTGATGCAACAAACTTCATTGTCTTATTTTAAGAAATTGCCACAGTCACCTCAGCCTTCAGCAGTCACCACCCTAATCAGTCAGTATCCAACAATATCAAGACAAGACCCTCCCCCAGCAAAAGGATTATGACTCACCAAAGGCTCAGATGATCCTTAGCATTTTAACAATAAAGTATTTTTTAATTAAGGTATGTACCTTATTTTTTCAGACATAATGTTATTGCACACATCATTGACTATATATAGTGTAAACATAACTTTTATGTGTACTGGGAAACGAAATATTTCTTATGACTTGCTTTATTGTGGTGGCCTGGAACCAAACCCACAATACCTCCAAGGTCTCCCTACATAAGTGAAGACAAGTGGTATTTTGTCTTTCTGTACCTGACTTATTTCACTTAACCTAATGTTCTCCAGGTTTGTTCATGTTATCACAAATGACAGGATTTCCTTCTTTGTTAAGGCCAAATAGTATTCCATTATGCCTATATACTGCATTTCCTTTACCCATTTATCTATTCATTGATGGACTCATAGGTTGACTCCATATCTTGGCTACTGTGCTCTCCCTTTCTTTTGTGCTGGGTAAGGAGTGAGTCTTGGTGAATCCTTGTCATTGCTCTGTCTTTTTCTGGCCAGGCATCTCTAAAATGTGTCCCCCAGCTGATGGGAGGTCTGTGCCTCCTCCTTCCATCCCTTCCCTGGAAAGAGCACCAAGGAAGAGGTCCTTAATGACCAGTCCTGCCTCTCAGCTGAGCACTCTCCTCCTCCCTGACCAGCTCTCCATCCCCCTCACCACTAGGGCCTTTGTCTGGCTTCATGAGATGAACAATGAGCATACATGGGGGAAGATGCTTCCTCCACCAGGACAGCCATTAACTAACAAGCCCGCCCTCCCCAGTGAAGGCCAACCTCCCTCCTAACACATTCTCTCTCGGAACACCCAAGCTTTCCTGTGCAGCTGAGCTGAATTCCACTTCAATGGATAAATAATCTTGCCCACTGACAAGTCCTCTTTTCTAATGGACCAGGATTTTCCTACCCTTGATGAGGACAGATCTGTTTGGAAGGGACCACAAGATTCTAGGAATTAGGTGGAAATCAGGGGTGAAATTATTTGCCAAGGCCAGAATGTATAACAAATGCCCCTGGGAGCCGAGGAAAAGAGGCGGCACCTTGCTGCAGTACCTGCCCCTCCTGGGTGTTAGTTACATGTCCTGTGATGTGGTTGCCAAGAACTCCTTCCAGGACAAGGTGGTGGCCCTGAAATGCAAAAACTGACCCAATTGCATTATTGCCTGTTTTTTTAAATTAAACTTTTTATTTTGAGATACGTATTGATTCTGATGCAGTTATAAGAAATACTGTGCTGTTTACCCAGTTTGCCCCAATGGCAACATCTTGCAAAACTATAGTACCATATCACAGCCATGATATTGACATGGCTACAATCCCCTGATTTTATTCATATTTCCCAGTTTTACTTGTGCCCCGTGTATGTATGTGTGCATTTAGTTCTATACAACTTTATCACGTGTTAAGATGTGTCAAAATACAGAACCATTCTGTCACCACAAAGATCCTTCCTGTTGCCTTTTATAACCACACCTCCCTTGCTCCCTCTACTTCCTCATCTCTAACCCCAGGAACCACTAATCTGTTCTTTGTCTCTATAATTTGTCATTTCAAGAATGTTATGTAAATGAAATAATATAGTTTATAATCTGGAGCTTGGCTTTTTTACTCATCCTAATTCCCTTGAGATTCATCCAAGTTGTTGTTGGGTGTAGGAACAGTTTGTTCCTCCTCATTGCCATGTCTGGTTTTAATCATTAAGCACCCCAACATGGCACCCAAGCCCAATTACAAATCCTTCAGGACGTGATCCTCAGGGAACTTTTATTCTAAGAGAGCCCATTTGTTTTGTTTGGTGCTTCTGAGTTTGGGGGTGTGGGGATGGAACATGTTGCAAGTTTTTCTAGGTGCATGCAAACATACCTAGGTTCCTTCATCTCCTTCCCCAAAACAGTGATCAATTGGATTGTAATATTCTTTAGCACTGGTTGACAGCCCTTCCTTGTGTCTCCTTGTCACCTTCCTCCCCAGGAGCACATCTACAAGCTGATGAAGAGTGACAGCTATGCCCGCTTCCTCCGGTCAAATGCTTACCAGGATTTGCTGCTGGCCAAGAAGAAGGTATCTTTGGGAAGGGCAGGCTTGCTCTTAGCACTGTTGACTCTTGCCTGCTGCTTGCTGCTGGTTTGAAATGAGAATATCATCCCTTGGGTTTTATTTATTTCCTACTTTCTTCTTTCCCTTCTCTATCTGCTCCCATTCTAATGGAAAACAGTTAGGATTGTCACCACCCCAGCCCCACTGCAAGGTCCAGGATGGGGCATCCTACCTCCACATCCCTACTGCCTCTCTCTGCATGTTCTGCCCATGGTGGGGGTGGGTACGTAGGGTGACAAAAGACTAAGGCCACAGTGGCTCAGCATAGGAGTGCAGGGCTGGCAGTAACACCAGCAAAACCCTTAGGACACTGGAGAGAGCCCCTCACTGCAAAGTCCAGCCCCTTCACCTCAGACTTCTCTCCCTGACCAGCCCAGAGAGGAGTATGAGGCCAGGGTTGGGGCAGCTCTCTCACTGGTCAGAAAGCCTTGTCAGTTTCAAGAGCACAATCAGGTACCTAAAGTCATCCTGGGGTTTCTCCCTCCTTGACACCCCCTTCCTCTCCCGCACCTGCCCCACGGTGTTGCCTTTCTCTCTTAACCAAGAAGTAACTGCACCCAGCTCCTTCCTCCTCCTCCTTAGAACTCAGCCATGGTTCCTTGCAGCCCATGGAGTCATGGATTTGAGATGCAGGGGCCCTCAGCATGCAGGTGAGGGGTGACAGAAGCAGGAATAAATTCAGCTAGATTCCTGGGAAGAGAGGAGGAAGAGTAGGCAGGAGAATAGGGTCCAGGAAGGGAATGGAAGGCAAGAGAGAGGGCTCCTGGTTTCAGTACACCTGCCCACCCTCTGTGCTTTTCAGCTCTGATCTGAGGCCCATGTGTGGTTAAGTGTGGCTCAACTTGCACCAAACCCTATGACTTCTGTGCCATGGCACTTAGGGAGCACACGCATCCCTTTCTCCTCCCTCCTGGACTCCCAGCCCCAGGCCCTAAGCACGTGGTTGCCCATCACATGCTCTCCGTTGGGCTGCCTCTCAGCCACGCAAGCCTTCTCTCTGTGTGCTGTCACCCTCATGTGCCAGGATCCTGTCTGCGTATCTGGTTGGGACCACACAACTCCAGAGTCCTGGAGAGCATTTATACCCTGCTCTCCTGCCCTTGTGTAGCCCTGGAAAGAGGCCATAGAGTCTGAGAAAGGAAAGAGGACTTCTGGGGTATCCCAATTGTCAGCAGCTCTCTGGGTTTCCTGCATCCCTCCCCACAGGTGTGGCTACTGTGATGGGCAGTGTGGAGCCTGGCCTCCTGTCGATTCCCCTGCTGGAGGATGCCAATGGAGGGGCTCCTTTGGAGGAGGCCGACACCCTCATACATGGCTCTAATGCCCATTTTTTCTAAGAACTAGAGGAAAGAAAAATTATAGGAACTTTTGATAACTCCAGCCCAGATCTCATGGATGAAGGTCAAAGTAAGTTTTTCTTATTTTCTGTGGCTCAAGACCCCTGATCTGATCACAGTTTGGTGACTTTCTAAGGCTCTGGTAGTTTAACCAGTCTAGGCCTGTCTACACACCTAGAAGAAGAGAAGCTAGAGGCCATTCATTCTCCTTGTGGGTTTGAACACAAAGGAAAAATGCACCCCAAACCAGGCTGAGACCCCTGTGGCTGC
The DNA here is from genome assembly GCF_029289425.2 of Pan paniscus. Taxonomy (NCBI): domain Eukaryota; kingdom Metazoa; phylum Chordata; class Mammalia; order Primates; family Hominidae; genus Pan; species Pan paniscus. The sequence goes on from NC_073264.2 coordinate 73,648,860, forward strand.
AGATCCTCCCTTCCAAGAAGAAAACCTCTCAGAGGAGGTCACTTGAGTGAGGAAGGAACTGGCAACCTGCCTGGGAAAAGTTCCTTAGAATTATCCTCCCAGCTCCCGAAGTAAGGGATGTTCTTGAGACAGACAGCCCTTGCAGATACCAACAACGTCTCAATACTGAGGAGTTGTTTCCCAAAACAGTGACAAAACCTGCTTTCTCCTTCTGTTTCTTCCTGAGAGTCTCCAGGTATGGATCTGATTTGTAACTCGGCACTTTCAGGTAGGCCTAGAGTATTCTTCTGATTTCAGGGACGGGTTCACCGTATCCAGGTCATAAAAGGTATGTGAGATTCACAACCTCCAGCGGAGAGAGGGAATATGAATCAGCCTCACTTTTCTGCTGAGAACTGACCTGGACGGAGTCTTGAGGCACAGCCTTCTGATCCTTCATCCCTAATTCAGCCTCTTTTCTAATATTTTCCAAATAAATGATAGTCACACTGAAGAATCAGGTTCTCAGGGGGTAGGTGAGCTGGGTCCTGAGGGCTACTCTAGGAAACTTCAGTACCAATGATGATGGTTTTCCAGGGCAGCTCAATGGCCAGTGCAAGGCAGAGGAGCCAAGTGAGCCAGACCAACGGCCACCCTCTGTGAGCCAGAGGATAAGAATAACAGGCCGACAATGCCAGCTGCAGGGCCCAGGACTGGCCTGACTTGAGCCAAGTGTATGCCACCCAGGCTGGCCACAGGGTTCAAGCTGAGTCCTGCCATCCCCAGAATAGAGACTTGGTATGGTACCCGGGGCCAAGCATGAGTCCTTCAGTTCCTAGTACAAGAAGAAAGGCCAGCCCAACTCTGTGGTGTTATGTCGTTTGTGTTGTATTTTCCTTCTGCAACCTCATATCTGTCTTCTGGCAGCCAGCTGAGCTGACAAGGGGCCTGGCTGCCAAGGTAGCCCCCCAACTTCATCCACACAGGCGGCTGCCTTTGGCCTGTCCCCTCTGCTTTCAGCACAGTCCGCAGACCCACAGACCTCAGGCTGCCTCTTTAGCTCCCTCATTTCAGTTATTTGCTGGGTGTATGTTTGTGTCTATGTGAGTGTGTGCACTCTCCGAACTTCTCAGCCTCGGGCTCAGGACCCTGGAACGGGATCCAGGATACACTAGCAGGTATTTGAGCGGTCATTCTACTCTCCCGGAACCCCTGCAGGTAGGAAATGTGGGGTGAAAGGAAAGTCAGGAGCACCCCACACCTCTCTTCCTCCTGTAGTAGAGGGAGGCTAGGCCTGGAAGGACATTCAAGGGCTTTGCCTCTCCTCGCTCCTGTTCTGGGAACCCCAGCTAAGAGTTCCCCACAATGGTTTCTGAGCTTCCTCTAGCCTGTCGTACGTACATCTTGGCAGGTGTTATGTCACCTTTTGGATACTGAGAAAACACACAATCCCCATGTTATTGTCTTCTGAGACCCAAGACCCTTTGTCCATGGCAAAGGCTATGAGTAGACCCTCCTTGCTCTAAGGACACAGAACGAGGGTCACTAGGAAGTCACTGAAGTTAGCAAACTTTCTGGCTGCCTCTGGGCAGGGGAATCTCAAGAGAGAAAACAGTCCTAAGGCAGACTCATGGATGAGTAGATAACTTCGCTTCCCCGGCAGCCCCTTCCTGACGTCCCTCCCACACCCTGCTGGCTCTCAGAGCCAGTCTGTTCTGTGTCAGGACTTGGGGGGCCCCCAGGGCCCCAGGGCCACAACCACCAGGACTCCTGCCTGTGGGCACGGCAGGTTGAAAGCAGCAAGCAAGCTGCTCAAACCCACCGACTGTGATCCTGTGCAAAGTCATGATGGTTCTGATCCAAGCCCCGCAAGCACCATTCATGGCCCCCGGAGAAGCAAAGCCCCCTCTCTGCTCCCTGCTCCAAGGAGGCGGCACCATTTCTCGTGGGCTTCTGTCTTCTGTCTCTCCCGTTGACTCTTCCAACAGCTCTGGCTGCTTCTCTTTTCCCATTTTTCGCCCCATTTTGCTTTGGTTTTTGTTATTCTTTAGCTGCAGCTGCTGCTGTTTGGGAACCACGTATAAGCTGAAGATTTTTTTTTCTGTATTTTTCTCCCTACCCTTTTTTTTTTTTCCCTAAAGCCAGAAAGTGAGCAAGGTCGTAGAACTTCCCTAGAAAAGTTCACTCGCAGTGTGGTAAGTTCAGTCGGTTTTCTTCCCTCAGCTTTTCTTTTGGTTTTGGTTTTTTCTTTCTTCTTCTTTTTTTTTTTTCCCTTTGGTTGTTGTTTCCTTTGGGGTGGGAGGGAGTCCAGTGCTTTCTCCCTCGACTCAGCCCTTTTCTTTTGCGAGTGTCTGCAGCTTCTCTTCTAGGGATGAAAATGCAAAAAAGAGCAAGCGGCTCCCTCTGCAGAAGGTGCACCCTTGATCGCCCAGCCTCAGGCCTGGGCATTTGATCATCTGTTCAGGGCTTTGAGGAGGAGGGACCCTGCTGCCCTCGGGGCTGTGCGGTTTGTGCATCTTCTGCAGCAGCTCAGGGAGAAGCCATCGAACTATACCGTGAAATAAATTGGCTCAGAACCATAGCTCATCGAAAAAAAAAAAAAGCCAAAATTTCCCTCTGTGAACCCTGGCAGTCACGCCGGTGTGGGTCGCGAGCTAATGTTGCTGTGTAGGCGGCTTTTGCTGTGTGCAGAAAGCGGCCGTGCTGCATGGGTCCTGGCGATGTGGCCTAGCTGGCGTGTGTGTTAGTCGCCTCTGCATGAGTCCCTTCCAGCCCCCATCAGCCTCATGTGCACAGTGTGATAGGGAGAGGAGGGAAGTAGCTGAATCCCTGCGGTGTCCTGGGTACTCCCCAGGGGCAAGGTCCTACCGGCCTCCTCAGGCCTTGATTCTAACAGGCTGGGTAAAGATGGGCTTCAGATTCCTACAGGTTCATGGTACGCCCCAGCTAGAGAGGTAGAGCTCCCCACAGTGGCACATAAAGACAGCCGTGGCAACAGGTGGGAGTGGGGGAGTCCGTGGCTGTTCCCTGGGGTGCATGGCTGAGACTCTCTACCATGGTTTGTAGAACAACACAGGCCAATCTCCTCTTTCCATGCTGGTCGGCCCAAGATTTGAACATTGAGCTCAGTGCACAAGAAATACTCAATCCCGCTCAATCATGGGGCCCATCCTGTACCATGAACATCAAACCAGAGGGAACCAGGGAGCAGGGGTCCCATGCAGGGAGCTGGCCACATTCCCTTCCCAAAGGGTGGCAGCCCATTGATATTGACTTGCCTTTGTTCCACCTCTGTTGAGGAGGAAAATCCTTGTAAAACCTGACTACTGTGTGACTGGTGAAAAAGTCTAAGGCTCCTGGGTTGAAAGCAGCCTAGTCATTTACGTGTCATAGCTAGATGCATTTTAAGTGCATTTAAACATTATCTTGAATTTGCTACATGTAAACCTCAAATAACTCTAGTAGGTGGCAATTAATTAAACATCGGTATCCATCCCTTCCCTTCCTCGGTCTTCCCTCTCTGTGGCCTTTCCTCTTGAGAAATCAGAATGTGCAGAACACAAGGCCTGCGGGTGCCTGGTCTATCTTCATGGCTGCTTTGCCATGGCCATGTGGCTCCGCACACCAAGAAGCTGCCACGGGCTGTCAGAGTCAAGGCTTCTGGGACTTCCTTCAGTCCATGATGGCCTGAGAGAAGGTAGTGGGAGCCCATCGCTCTCTGTTTGTCTCTTTTGAGGACTGGCTACTGTGTGGGTAGAGGATGGTTAGGGATTTTGCTGACAAGCCAAGGGTGCCTGTGTAAGCAGAGCCTTGACAGCCCCTGGAAGCTCTTCAGGGTGACTGTGCAGGCCACGGGTGTGAGAGGGGAAGCCTGGTACTTGGACAAAACGTCCAGACATTTTCAGGCTGTTTTTCAAGAGAAGTGAGTATCAAGAAAGGCAAGAATGGTCTCACGAAGCTCTGTGAGGAGCATTTATTGATTTCCTTTCCTCCCAGAAGTGGTGTTGGCTTGGGGGTTCTCCCAAGGTCTGTTAGCAAAGCATTTGGAACAAGAAAGCACCAAGACACCCCTAAGTGTCTGAAGTGCACACATGGGAGAGCTTCCAGAGGGAGTTTCAGTGTGAGCTGAAGGAGAAAAGTATCCTAAGCTCCTGAGGGTGTGGATAAAAGGCCCAAACTATTAAAAAAAAAAAAAAAAAAAAAAAAACCTAAATTCCTAAATTCCCTGCTATTTTATGAACAAGAAACTCTAACAGGTGATGCATTCAGAATTTGGGGTTCCAGTGGTGGAGATGGATTGCCATCCATCCATGCTCCTCCTGCTCTTGGGGTGACACCATAGCCCCACAAGATGTGGCTAAGTTTGGGGAATATGACCCATGTGTTGGCTCTCAGATTACTTAAGATTGGAACCCAGGAATCTGGTCTCCACAGCCCAGTGGTCTCATCAAACAGAACTAACTGATCAACCAATATGCCTTGCAATTTGATAGCCATTCTCTGACTATCATATGCCTAAAGTATTTGATTTCTCTAAGAGAAGATCTACGTGAATGTTTTATCTGCTATATACTGCAAGCTATAAAACTAAATGAAGGGCCCGTTCAATAGCATTCCTGTGTTGCTGGGAAAGATGTGTAAGAACATGACCCATGTCATGAGGCTAATAATGGAACTAGGGGAGTGAAGCTGGGCAGCTCACGGACCAAAGACGTGAGGCCAATTACCATTTAGGATTAATTGATGGCAAAAACAAATAATGCTGATCCAGGTGATTGGATAACTCATTCAGCTGGAGGCTTGTCAAGACTGAATCTGAATTCAGAATTTCTCCCCAGAACATGCCAATGTCCTTTCTTTTCTTGGTAGAAGAGAAACACTTGGAAAAAACAAATTGTTCTTTCCAAGTCTTATGTTGTGCCATGACATAGAGGGATTATCTGTTAAGACCACATATGCCCCCTTTTCCATGAGATCCTAAGGAGACATTTAATATGGTTCATGGAAGCTTTTAGGGCCATGTTAGTTTGGGTGACGAAGGGGCCTGGTACTCCCCAGTCAATAGAGGAAGTGCTGTGTGAGCTTCTCTTTCCAATGCAAGCTTCATTCCAGGTTACTCAGGACTTGGATATACAAAGCAAATGTCTGGGGACGCTGGGCCAAGCATCCTGTCATTTTGCAGACTGAAACCACAAACCCTGCTTATTTGATAAGGCCCAGGTTCTGAACTAAACATGACTGAAGTCCACGACAGGGTGCAACTAGCCTACCATGTACGTTCATCTAAAATGGAAAACAAGACTCCCTCTGGTGGGCCCAGCCTCACAGATGCCCAGCTGACCAGGCAAAACACAGGCTGGGTTTCAGCCCCTATTGATCCTCAGCTGCCCTTGTGCAGTGAATAACCCACGCCACTGTACATGGCCACCCTTGTCCGAGGAGCCTGTTTCAGAAAGAGCTGTAACACATAGCAGCTTCTCCAGGGCCCCCAATACATGGCCACAGGTCATGTGATTTGGAGCCTGTCTCTGCCTAATCCTGCTCATGGGGAAGCTTCCTTTCACAGTGGCTGTAACGTATGAAAACCACAGTAGGAGAAATCTGGCTAGTCACTGTGGGTTGCCTTTGCTTCACCTTCCAGCTGTTCTTCAGATTCTTTGGTGGGAAGTCTCAGGCATTACTGACCAGGGAGAGGAGGTGCCTTCTCTCACTGAAGACTCTTTCCTGTTGCTTGGTGATGTCCAGCCTGCCACTCTCTGCTATCTTCCTGGTTTTGCAGTTGACAGAGGACAATAGGAGCATGAAGGTGGCCAGAGCTGAAATGCTCACCCTCCCACTGCTTCTTGAGACAGAGTCTCACTCTCCCAGCCTGGAGTGCAGTGGCACAATCTTGGCTCACTGCAACCTCTGCCTCCTAGGTTCAAGCGATTCTCCTGCCTCAGCCTCCCGAGTAGCTGGGATTACAGGCACACGCCCCCACACCCGGCTAATTTTTGTACTTTTAGTAGAGATGGGGTTTCACCATATTGGCCAGGCTGTTCTCAAACTCCTGACCTCAAGTGATCCACCTGCCTCCCAAAGTGCTGGGATTGCAGGCATGAGCCACCACACCCCGCCCTCTGCTCTCTCTTAAGTGTGCTTGTTGCTTCAGCTTCCACAGAGTCTACCACAGTGGGGTGGGGGCCTCACCAAAGAGGGCCTGGCTCTGACATAGAGGACCAGGAGCATGCGTGGGAGGGAGAGGGGGCAAGAGGAAACGGGGCCAAGCCACAGCAGCAGCTCCCTTGTTGAGATACTGGCTGAAGCCATCTGGTGAGAGCTCCAATCTGGGGAGGAGAAGCTGGAGATAGTCCTTTGCTCCTCTGTCCAGTTCCACAGAAAAAGCCGCAGAGCGTGATAGCACTGAAGTTAGGAGAAAATGGCAGCCCCGAGTGAGGCTGGTGTCAGCCTCCCTGGGTACCTTTGGAGGCTCAGTTGAAACCTTACCTGCCCTCTTGAGAGCTTCATCAGCTCCAGCCTTGGGCTCCAAAGATAGAAAATGGGGTTGCTGGTGCCAGAGCAAGCACTGCAGGCCACGGAGGAGAAGGGAGAGGAGGACCAGGCGTTCATCCACCTCCTAAGAGAGCATCGAAGTTTAGCTTTGCCAAGGTGCTCCTTGGAATTGCGGCAGGAAGGGCCGGAAGCTGCAGAAGGCTTGGCATGTGATGGGTGGCATCTCTGCGACAGGCTTTCCTGTCCTGCCTGCCAAGGAATGCAGCAGGCAAGTCAGATGGGGAGCGGGAAGCTCTGGGAGCCAGCTGCCACTCAGCCTCCCTCGCCCCCTCCTTCCCTCCCCCTGTTCCTTCCCCTGCCAAAAGCCAAGGAAGAGCTAATGAGAGCCAAGAAGTCAACAGCTCACTCATCCCCCTCCAGGCAGCTCTGCAGAGAGAAACTCCCAGCTCCAGGCCCAGGTGCTGACCGGAAGTGGAGGGCTGAGGCTCTCCGCAGGGGAGGGAGCGGGCAGACAATCAGGGCAGTCAGCCAACCGGCAGAAGCAGCTCCTGCCCCCAGGAAGGCGGTGTTGTTTTCCCCTCCTCCTCAAGGTTTCATGGGGAACAGCCTTGCACCCTGGTGGAATGAGTTCCCAAATACCTAGACTCAGCAGAATCCCCAGAGGGCTTTGACCTCAGTTGAAATGATCTTTCCGTGCCTCTGGCAAGGGCCAATTGGCTAAAAATCTTTCCAAAGGGTTAGTTTTTATTGCAAACGGTCCTTGGACTCCTTTGGGACCACTGGGTCACAAACATTAGTGCCAGCCTCTCCCATCTCAGAGCACTGAGATCCAGCTGCAGTGAAACCCTGGCCCTGGCTGGAGCTGGAGGGAGACTTCCATCAAAGTGTTTGGGAAGGAAAGCAGGGAAACCTGCCTCTCTGGAGCAGCAAGTGCATGTCCTGGGACTCTGAGACACCTCAGCAGCCCTCCTGCAGACTGGCTCCTGCTTCCAGCCTCAGCTTGCTAGCTATGTGACCTCAAGCAAATCACTAGCCCTCTCTGAGCCCTGGTTTTCTCCTCTGAAATGACTTGGACTAGGTCATCTCGATGGTCCCTTCCAGATAGCGGTGTTCTGCAGGTCTGTGCGTCCCTCTGTCCTGAGATTTCTGAGTTATATAACTCATTCCTTAGAATGGGAGAGGAGCTGTCTTCTTGCCCAGTTAGTTACCTGATTCAGAAGTGCCTGCCAGCCTGTGAGGCTGGGAAATAAACTGTGGATAGACTTGAGTTGGGTGTATTTACAAAGCCTGGACATGCACTGGCAGGAGAACTGAGTGCCCCGGGCTCCCCACACCTGCACCACAGGCCCTGCTCAGTTGTTCAGGGTTCACTCGTCCACGGTGAGTCGCCGGAGGGTCAGGGAGGACTCACAGAGAACAGGGTGAGTGCCCTACACTCTTCAGCTTGCCAGTTCTGCAGTCCCCACCCTTCCGGTCTGGATGCCCAGCTGTGTGTGTGTGTGTGTGTGTGTGTGTCAGGTGGGGTCAGCCGGGCAGAAAGGTGGACACCAGGGTTGGTGTTGCCACATCACTGCATGCACTGTGGGGTCCCAGGGGCCCTATGGGTATAGGAAGGAATGAAATGTGAGCACTTGGGAATCTCAGCACACTCTGCTGCTCACCTGCTACCAGGCTTTCTGGTTCCCCAGGGAACCCTGGGCCAGCTTGTTGCTGTCCTCTTTTAGCGATGGGAAATAAGAGTATGAGAGACAGTGTTATCCTGTTTACAATCAGTGGTGAAGTCCGTGGTTAAGACCAGGTTACAACTCCTCTATGCTTCGCTTTCTGTCTTGACTCTGTGTGAAATTAGGAAAAGCATATTTACTGTTATAGTTTTGTAGCTGGAAAATGAAAATATAAAAGTCTATTTTTTATAAGCTACAAAATGTAAAACAACAGACTCAGTATGGCTGGTGGGTACAGAGAAGACAAAGTGGCTCCTCACGGGGTTGACAGGAGTCTCGAGACTTTTATCAAAAAAGGCCAGAAGTTGGTTGTCATTTTTGAGACACTGGGCCCTAGACCCTGACGTTTCCGTTGGAAGAAGGAACCCCCAGCTGTTCCCGCTGATGGTTCAACCTGTCCGCCAAAAGCAGCCAAAATGCTCTCCCCACGGAGTGCCCACTTGGAGAAAAACCCCACTGGTGACTCACCTTCTGGACATGTGGGGCAATCAGGGCCCGGTGGAGGCAGCTGCTCCTGGCTTTCCCTGGTGGGCCCTCCCTCGACCCCCGCCCAGGCCCTCTCCTGCCTTCCCCAGACCCCAATGTGCCAAGCAGTCAAGTGAAAATCAAATCCTCTGAGGCAGAAAGACACAGCTGTGTGTTTACAGCCACTGATTCAGATCCAAATCGCGTACCCTGCCAGTCTCTAGCAAGGCAGGCTGGGGGCAAAGTGTGTGTATGCCAAGCAGGGATCTATCTCGGGAGGGGACCTGCAGGCCTTCGCCATGACAGTGCCTTCCTCCCACCCACTCTCAGGAAAGGCGCTCTCACTTTACAAGCGGCTGAGGGGGTTGTGGGGTCTCGGCATGCTTGTCACTTGTGCAGTCAGACCCCAGTGCCATCCTCGTGCAGCCACATGGGAACTGTGTGGGCTCCCACCTGCCTAGTAAGAAGGCAGAGAGTGAAGGGGAGTGCAGGGCCCCCCACAAGATAAACAGCGGGAAGGCCGACCACTCAGAAGACAGGATGCCCGCCTCTGCCTAGGACAGAGCCTGCCTCGGTCCTGTCCGGGGAGCAGCAGCACCGCAGCAGAAGGGGCCAGAGAAAGAGCATCCAATGGCAGGAGTCTGGCAAGGCGACAGCACTGCCAATGTCACGGTCAAGGAGAGGAGACCCAACTCTGCCTGTGGTCCAGACTGGAAAGTTCGAAGAGAAGTCAGAGAGCTTCAAGTCTGAGGACCTCAAAGGCTAAGAAGTAAGACCCCCCCACCCCCAACCCATGGAAGTCCCCCCAAAATGAGCTCCCGGTGGAAACAACAGGGGATGCTCCCCCCTTTTAAAATAGTGAATGAGTGTCCCTGGTTTGAGTTGAGTTGAGTTAGGAAAGCATGACATTTTGGAAGGAGGCCAGGATACCTGTCCATAGGTAGGAATAGCCTGTAAGATGTTGCCCTCCTGCAGTGTGGCTAAATGGGACACTGCCGGGGGCGGGACTCAGAGCAGTGGGATTTTTAGTTTTGTCATGTTTGCCCAAAGGTGGATGAGAGAAAGACCCTTGGGTGTTTGCTTAGTGGCTTCCCAATGGGTGGGAAGGTGAGACGGGGTTGGAAGCATGGAGCCACCCCAGCAGTGGCAGGGCCCACAGGGCAGCGGTTCCTCCATGCCCCCTAATCATGGCCACATTGTATCAGCCTGAGCATGAGCAACAGCACCATGGCCACATATGGGAATGGGCCTCATTGGTGTACTATTTGGCAGATTCTCTCCACACCCCCCGTGGCGGTCTGGCTTACTGTTAGAAGGGTAACCTTAAAAAATACATTTCCCACTCCAGAAAATACTCATATGTGGCCTGTTAGCAGCACAATAAGGGTGAAAGCAATGTCCTTTCCTGCCTCCCTCCCCCTGCTCACCTCCACTTCCCTGTTTGCCCCTATGTAGGTGAAGTGAGTATATTCAGCGTCTTCATGGCAGGGGAGAGGGTGTATTAATCCGTCTATGTCCACTGGAAAGGCAGTCTCTGAGTGGGCCACAAGGGTTCAGCCATGGCCCATCCAATAACCTTTTTGATGACTTGGATGAAGAGACAAACATTCCAACCACATTCAAAGATCCAGACCTCCAAAGTGTGGCTCATTTGGTAGATAATGGAATTATATTTGGAAAACATTTCCTGCAGCTGGGATGATGGGTCAAAAACAGATAGCATTTTACCAGATCATATTTGTGTGTGTGTGTTTTTTAAATTCAGTTTCCCAACTACAGGATGGCATTTGTAGCCTTTCCTAAAAATCAAGTTTAAAAAAAAAAAAATCTCTTGGGTTGTAATTGACGATAAGCTTAGTGTAAGCAAATGCAGAATGCAGCTGCTTTCCAAAGGGCAACTTTAGGCTATATAACAAAAGTGGGAAAGGAAAAGTGTTCCATTGCTTTTTGTTGCTCTAAGCAATATTAAGTCTTGGTTCTAAGCCCCCACATTATCAGGAACTTTAACATCTAGAGACAATTCAGAGAGAAGAGCTAGAGAGAGAAAGTGACCCTGGAAGCCACGTCGGAAGAGGCTGGAGTAAAAATGTCTAGCCCCCCAGCAGACTTGATGGCCACCGTGAGCTCTTTGCATTTGTCTTCAAGAGTGGACACTTCCGGGTTGCTCCAGAGAGCAAGGCTAGAACAAATGGCTAGAAGATAGATAGAAGATACTAAAAATATTCTAACAATAACAAAATATTCCAACAATGGACTATGTCCCCTCAAAGGGCAACGAGCTCCATGTCTAGCCGTTTAGAAGCTGAATGGCCAAGGATAGTGCAGAGTAGGTTTCTACACCGGATCCCATGATCTTTTGCAACTGGAATTCTATGCTGCCCCAAATACTTGTTAAATGGATCCGACTGCATTTCATTCTGTGGTTTATAAATAAGTCCTGGAAAAGGAGAATGAATGATAAGGAGGGAGTTTGCTGAGATTGGAGGAGAGGGATCTGAAAGACTCAAGACTAGACTCTGCCTTGAGGGAGAAAAAGCCACAAGATGACACACTCAAAGCAAGGGAAACCATCAGGAAGTGGAATTACTGCCCTTCACATGTCATCCTTGCCTTTTTTTCTGTTTCCCTTTTTTTTTTTTTTTTTTGGCATTTGCTGCCACAGCAGCTGAGCTCTGGGCAACAGGGCTCTCTCCCGAATGTCTGAAAGGAGGTCAGCAAGTGGAGGACACAGGCGCCCACTGGCACAGGGCATTGGCAACCATCGTGCAGTGAGCCCCAGCACAGCCAGGGTGGCCATGTGCGTGGGGCGTCCTGGCCCAAGGTTGAAGAAAACTCATCCTGTCATAGTTCCCATCCGGAAAGGGTGTTTTGTTGAAAGCAAAAAGGATCATAAAGTCATTTGCCTTTTACCCAATGCCAGTTCCAGATTCCAGGTAAATGAGCTAACATCAAAAACACCTCAGCCGGCTGGGCGTGGTGGCTCACATCTGTAATCCCAGCACTTTGGGAGGCCGAGACAGGCAGATCACCTGAGGTCAGGCGTTCGAGACCAGCCTGGTCAACGTGGTGAAACCCCGTCTCTACTAAAAATACAAAAATGAGCCAGGTGTGGTGGCACATGCCTATAATCCCAGCTACTCGGGAGGCTGAGGCAGGAGAATCACTAGAACAAGGGAGGCGGAGGTTGCAGTGAGCCAAGCTTGCACCACCTCACTCCAGCCTGGGCGACAGAGCAAAACTCCATCCCCATCCCACAAAAAACCCCACTTCAGCCTGGCCAGGAGCAGGGCACACCCCCAGAGACCTCGGACTGAGGAGAAACTATGCCCCCACCCTGGCTTCCTTCCTCTAGGGCCCTGCCAGGGGGGACTTGTCCTCAGCCCAGCTCAGGGAAAGGGAAGGGTTCCCATGTCACATTCTTTCCAGCTGTCCTAAGAACCACCCCGATTGCCGATGACACTCCCTCCTCTCTTGGGCTTCACCAGGGCTGCTTTCAACTCATCGTGGGATTGTGTAATTATGGTGATTACAGCTTGTGACTTTTTTCCTCTCTTCATCTTTTGCTTTCAAATTCTTTGAGGCCTCTCATTAAACACGGCGATCCCGGTAAAGTCAGCAAAGTTTTAATAAGACACTTTTTACAGCTAAAGAAAGCCCAGTCAGGGTTGATTGCTACTATGTTCTCTCAGATATTCCATTAAAACTCTATCAGGCGCAGTTGGTGCCTAGGTATAAGAGGTGGGAGAGAGGGAAGGCAGGGAGGCAGAGGGCACCTGTACTTAGTGACAGGGCTGGAGAACTATTCCACACCATGCCCCTGGCTTTTTTTGTTTGCACCAAGCACCAAGTACATCTGAGCCCCCGTGCCTAATAGGAAAAGACAGACTGTCAAGCAAGGACCGAAAGCCTGGCCTTAACATCATAGCACATTACACTGGGAAATGGAGATGGAGCATCCAAGACAACACTTAACCCAACCTTGTAATCTGCAGCAAAAGTGGTGGGGGAATTCTGATACGTGCTCTGTCCTGGTTAATACTAGAAGGTTCTGAGGCATCCATAATTCTAAATAATTAAAGGAGTCAATCACTAGCCTTTGTGAGTCATCACAATCCGGTGGTTTTACACCTGATGGAGGTTTTACACCTGATGGAGGTTTCCTTGGTAATGATTCAGCTTCACATCTCATTCTTGGCTAATCTTTAATCATAGCTTGCTTGCTTGCTTTTTGTTGTTGTTTTGGTTTGGTTTTTGGGGGGGTGTTTTTTTTGAGACAGAGCCTCGCTTTGTTGCCTAGGCTGGAGTGCAGTGGCGCAATCTCAGCTCACTGCAACCTCCACCTCCCAGGTTTAAGCGATTCTCCTGCCTCAGCCTCCTGAGTAGTTGGGATTACAGGCCTGCACCACCACACTCAACTAATTTTTGTACTCTTAGTAGAGACGGAGTTTCACCATGTCGGCCAGGCTGGTCTCGAACTCCTGGCCTCAAGTGATCTGCACACCTCGGCCTCCCAAAGTGCTGGAGTTACAAGTGTGAGCCACCATGCCCAGCTCATAGCTTTCTTGAATAGTTATCATAGCTGTAGGACATCATGAGAAGGACCATCAAGGAGTGTGGCTTGTGTGTGTGAGCCCCGTGACCCACCCTTCAGCAGGTTCATCCAGGTTCCCCTCATTTCTATATTCCCTGGAGACTACACAGATGCCTGCACAGTGAAGTGCATCTTGCTCCAGCAGGACTGTGTTTGTGAGAGGTCCCTGATTGGCTGCTCGTGGCTGACAGTCCCATACCAACCAGACTGCCTTTTACCCTGCAGGTAGCCAGTTACCTCACTACCTGTGTCTCAAAAGAGCAAGGAGCTGGATTGTGACTGAGCAGCACCAACCACCTGGAGTTAAATGTCAAAAACGTGGCAGGGACATTTCCCCCAACTGCATTCCCATCCACTACTGAAGGTGGCCTGCTCGTGTGACCCGTTGAGAACAACGTCCCTTTAGTACCCACCAAAATGCGGAGAAGTAAGCTAAGTTCGAAACAGGCAACCCCAGCTGAATCCCTTTTTCTCCACCTGATATTATATGACCCTGGGCAAGTCACTTGCATGTCTGACGGGTACAACAAAGCCCACTGCACAGGGTAGATGTTGGCATTCAATGAGGATGTGATCACAAGAGCTGCCATTTATTGGGAGCTCACACTCACAGTGTTGGACTGTGTCATGCTGGCTTTGCCTGGGATGGACTTTGGTTCTACTTCAGCTCCATCACTTAGTTGTTTGAATTGCACAGCTTCTCTAAGCCTCAGTTTCCTCATCCATAAAAGGGAGATAAGAGTAAATAAGTAGGAATAAAATGCATAACGTCCTTAGCACACTGTGTGCAGTGCGTGTGCTTAACAGGTGTAGCTCTTAGAATCAGTTTCATCATTATGATATTATTTGCAGCTCATACTTAGCTCTGCGCTTATTACCTTATTTAATTTCCAACAATATTCTGCAAGATAGGCATCATTATATACATCTTGTGGTTGAGGGTGGGTACGTGGGTATCTCCTATATGACAGTCTGCACAAGGTGCATGTATTACAGAGATCAGCTCATGGTAACTACTCAATAAATGGCAGCTATTATTGTTGGCTTATTTTTAAAGTCAACTCAGAGAGTTAGTTTTTCTGCATTTCCTGGAAATGAAGGGACTGTGGTGCCCAGCAGGCCAGCTTCTGTTCTATGGTCGATTTCCTGGGGCCCCTAAGCACTTCCCGGGAAGCTGTGGGAACTGGGGGGGCTTGTCAGCCTGTAAGGTGCTGGGAGGTGGGGAGGGCCACCAGGCAAATGGTGCACGTGTTGTTGGGATCTGGCATTTGGCCCCCTACTGAGTTGAAGGACTCGAAGGTGCCTCCTGCTACCAGACACAGATAAGGAATGGGTCTACCCAAGATAAGAAGATGAAATCCACTCCTCCAAATGTAGCCCTCCATGTGACAGAAACACTCACCTCTCAGCTGTCTGCTTGCCTGGAGCCACCCTGAGCAATGCAACCTCAACAAGTCCAGTTGCTCTGTCAGTCCAATAAACAGAGGTTTCTCTTTTTTAACCACTTATTCCAAAGCGAAGTAGTGGAGGAGTCAGAAGCATGTGGCAGGGGATGCTTTGAAATTCCTTGATAAACCGGACCCCTGGGGTGGGCACTCCTACTGCCTGTAGTACCGACAGAAACAGAAGTGGAGAAGTTATTTATTTCCAATGAGGTCAATAAATGCCTTTTTCATGGGGGAGAATTCCATTTTTATATATGTATTTTAAGGTGAATGCTTTAAGTTTGCAGTATTTGTCAGAATGGCATCTTAGGAGCTGATAGAAAACTCTACAGCCAAACAAGCGATTGCCTGTGCACCTTGCATGAGATGCTTCTGTAAGTGCCTGTGGTCTAAACATGCACATGAACGCATGCACTGGTGTATGCACATGTGCACAGGTGTATACACAGGTGCATGTGCTGCCTGCCTGATGTTCACCTCTGTGTTCAGTGTATGGTGTGCATATAACCATAAGCTGCAAACCTGCAAGTATCTCTGTTGCATGGATTGCATGCCCTCTGCAGCTGCGTGTGTGTCTGGGCAGGGGCTCCTCTAAAGCCACAGGTCTTCACAGTTTCAGCTGGATAAGTTATTCTTCACTTCCCTTCCTAAAAACACAATTGCCTAGTGCTGCTGGCGCAGAGTCAGAATGGCCGCTGCATTTCACCCCCGAGGTGGCTTCCTTCCAGCAGTGGGTGAGTGATCCCGGCGTTCGCACACTCTCTAATCTGTGGAATCCTTCTGCACAGAAGGTGTTCCAAAATCCAAAAGAGATGATCTGTTTGTCCATGGAATCGTCTCTGCCCACCACTCCTGTTCTCATGCCCTGGTTCCAGGGACAGTCGGCAGCACCCATTTCTTGGTGTCTCTCTTTTTTCTGCCCATTTTTTGTACCCATAGTTTTTCTCTCCTAAGAAACAAGGAGCTGAGGGGTCCAGAAATGATGCTGAGATGAGTCCCTTGTCCCAGAGGCAATGTGCAGATAACATCCTTAGATATTGACCCAGTAACTCTCCTCTCCTAGTCCCATTCCCTAGCAGAACAGGGAATACCCACTACCTTTGAAGATGCTTCTAAATCCAATAACAGCATCCTTAGGCTTCATTTCCTGGTGAAAGCTTCCATAACTCTTCCTCTGTGGGCCCTGGGCCAAATCCTGCAGGAAACATAGCAATCTCACATTTCTACACACTACACCATCAGGGGAGAAAAAAGCTGGGAAACCGCCCATCCTCTGTCC
Source organism: Pan paniscus (assembly GCF_029289425.2). Lineage (NCBI taxonomy): Eukaryota > Metazoa > Chordata > Mammalia > Primates > Hominidae > Pan > Pan paniscus. Next base: position 73,664,835 of record NC_073264.2, read on the forward strand.
CATGGGGACCAAAAGCATCTCAGCAGCACGTGAAAAGAGCCTGTAGGGAAATAAGGTTCTCTGTAGCTAAGAGTTCCGATGACCTAAGTTTCTGTCCAGGTATCTCCTGAAAATGCTGCTTAGTCTGTTCCCTGCTGTACTTCTTCAGGTTAGGAATCCATGTCTGATAAGTGCCTGCTAAATTGCATTCCTGATAGTGAGGAAGAAAGAAATGAGCCGGCCCTCTTTGCATATGCATCCAAATGGGCATGGACATTCACTGAATTGTTATGCTTTTGTGGGGGATGAGAGGCCAGCAATTCTAGGCTCCGCCTTTTCAGCTGGCTAAACCAAGGACCCCAAGAAATGTACGTGTTTTGGGTGAATACATTCGCAAGAGATAAGTGTCCTTAGGAGGATGGAGTCAGAGTCCTCACAGGTCCTCAGGAGAATCACATACTGCCAACCAAATAACTTTCTCTTGCCGCTTTGTCCACAATATCAAGTAACTAAATTCCAGCTTCACTGTCTCCCGTAGTCATAGTCAAGGGTTACTTGAATTTCCTAGTTGGAAAAAAGTAGCATCAACTTGTTGCCAATAGCAACACAGCCATGTCCCTGTTTCCTAGAGCCTTTTGGTCTTTGCCTAATTTGGAGTGAACCAGAGCTTAGATGCCAGAGTCCATTTGGGAAGGAGGAGGAGAAGAGGAACAGGCGGGCATTAAGTGGGTCACAGGAAGGCATGCCACCGAGGGGCTTTACAGGCAGAATGCCACCCTCATTCCACTCCTGAAGCCACCAAGAATTTCCTGCAAGCTGAGAGAAGAAAGAGCAACAGGGTTGTTCCATCAGATGAGAAGAGGGAGAGAAGAGAGAGCTGGTGTGAAAAGGGGGCATTTCCACCACACAGGGATGCAGAGTAGCAGGGAAAATGGAGATGCACAACTTGGACGTGAGACCGGGGAGTCTGGACCTGGCATTCTGCCACTCATGTAGGGCTCAGCTGCTGAGTCCTTGTCTCTCCCACCATCCCTACCCAGCTCCGGATTTGTCCCTGCACAGCTGGGGGGCCATGGAGAAAGGTCCCCCATCACTCAGCAAAACTGACAGGCAGAAGTAAGTGATGAGCATGGTGAGGCCAGGGTCAGAGATGCCAGGAACACCAGCAGGGAGGGCTTCCTCCACCTGGCTGGGCACCCCGAATTATTAGGCACTTGGCCTAGAATGATTTAAAGTGGGGTTGGTTTTCATTAGAGTAAGGCCACCCTGCCTGCCCCACCTTAGAAAGGGAAACATCACACCTGCTCCTATCCTCCCTGGGGCATTTGCCATGTGTGTTCCTAGAGGCATCAGCATCAGTAACACAGGGCCACAAACAGAATGGTGGGTTCACCCAGCCTGTCCAGCAGCTACCACCTGAAATCTACATGCACCAAGCCATGGTGACCTGCACCCCAGCTCAATGCAGTAACCAAAAGCCCCTTTTGCCAGGCTTGTCAGCCAGCAGATGGCACCTCCTTTCTCTCAGGATTTCCAAATGGGATAAGGGGAAGCCCCTTCGCAGCATAGAACCTGCCTGAGATAAGCTCAAGCGTGCTCAAGAACTTAAGTTCTTTTCTCAGGGAAGTTGAGAAAATCACCCTGCATTGCCCAGAGAGGTTGCCCAGTACGGGTGGGCACAGGGGACTCCTTCATCCCTGAGTGTTTCCATCTGCCTCCTTCCTTGAGAGTGACAGCTATGTGCAAAGTAAGAGGGACATGGGTCGTGAAGGCCGACCAACTCAGCTTTGCCACTGACTAGCCATGCACTCCCAGGCAAGTTACTCAAACTCTGTTTGAGTCTGTTTCCTTGTTCGTTTAGTGGAGTTTATAGAAATGCCTAACTGGCAAGCATGTTGTGGACATAAGTAAGTGCGGGTGCTTGTAAAATGCCTCGCATGCTTGACACACAATAGTTGCTCAATGGTCCATCAGCAGGTGGCTGTTTGTTAGTAACTGTCCTCACAGCTACCTGTGTTCCTAGTGGGGGACCATTCCCACCATGCCACTGTCAAGGCCTGGGTGATTTGAAGAACAAGGCACTGGAGGAGAGAGGGTCCATGAGCTACCCGTGCCATTCCATCAAATAGGCCCATGGGAGATCAGGGGATAGGTGGGTCCTTTTACATTTAATCCAGATAGGAGAACTGGCAACTCTTCTTTTGTAGATTCAAAAACTTTAAAATATTTTAAAGCACTGGTAGTTGCCAATTATATTAGTCCATTTTCACATTGCTATAAAGAAATACCTGAGACTGGGTAATTTCTAATGAAAAGAGGTTTAATTGACTCACAGTTCCACATGGCTGGGGAAGCCTCAGGAAACTTACAATCATGGTGGAAAGGGAAGCAGTCTTACTTGGCAGCAGGCAAGAGAGAGCGAGTGTGTATTAACACAAAACCATCGGCTCTCATGAGAACTCACTCCCTATCACGAGAACAGCATGGGGGAAACCACCCCCATGATCCAATCACCTCCCACTAGTTCCCGCTCTCAACACATGGGGATTATAGGGATTACAATTCGAAGTGAGATTTGGGTTCAGACCCAGAGCCAAACCATATCACCAATACAGGATAGAGTAAGGTGTCTGAGCCTACTAGTGGTCCCAGTGACATTCTGTGGGAATTGCTTTCAGAAGACGTGACTGCTGGGTACCTCCTCCATCCCCAGTGTTTACCAGGCAGAGCCTGAGTGTTTATACCACACACAGCCTGAGTCTTTATACCACTGTACATGAGAAGGTAGGGGTCGGGGGGGCGGGGGAGTGCTGTTGCAAGAAAAAAAATCCATTACGTTTATTTTGATCAAATTTCTTATTTTTTAAACAGGTTCAGTTTTAAGTATTCATGAATGTACCATTTATTAATTCTTTAATCAGTGAATGTCTCTTTTTTGATTAATTCACTTTTCATCTATCCCTTGACTTTTTTTTAAAAATTGGGGTATTGTTTTATGTTTGTGATATAGCTTCCTATTTAAAAGGGGTCAAATAAAAAAATATTTTAAAACCATATAAAATGCCCTTAAGCCCCTGAGAGAGTTGAGGAAGGTTGCCAAGGCCCTACAAGTAACACAGACCCCAGGAATGGGTCAGCCACAGGCTCCCGCCCCTCCTCACTGCGGAAGGGTGAGAAAGACAGGAATGGCCTCTCTTCCTTCCCATGCTGCTCTGACCTACCTCTGTTGTGGAGGAACCATAACGGGTTCCATAGCCCAGTTTTTCCATTTCATATGCCCCACCTTGTTTCACAGAGTTAATAGAGGGTGATAAGAAATAGAGAATTTAAAAAGTGTTTTGAAATTATTCTAGGTTAAGTGTGGATTTTCCCACCATCCCCTGCCAGCGTTTCTCAGACATCTCAGACTGCACTCTCTCTCCCCAGTTTTAGACATCATTGAGGAAGAAGATGCCACGGAATTCTTTGCATTCCCTTTTAAAATCATTTCTTTTGCTTTGCTCAGTGGAGAAGGAGCACCAGGGGCAACAACCTTCCGGGAGTCACCCGATGAAGTCAGGCAGGCCTTTGGCTTCTCCCATCCTGCTGAACCCAAGCCAGGATCCCCTACCTTTCCACCTGGCTCTTGGGCTCCTGACCCTTATCCTCAGCAAGCCTCCCCCAACCCCACTCCAGGCCTCTAATTCCACACATATACATCCTTTATGAACTTGAGCACCATCTATTCAAAGGTGACCTTCAGGCTCCTTGAGAGCACGACTCATCTCTGGGGCCTCCACTTCTTGCCTGCTAAGTTGCATGGTGAGCTGTATTCAACAAAACACGATTTTTCATGAGCAGGGATGAAAAATGCCTGTGTGTCACACCAAAGGGATCCGTTTGCATCAATGGAGGCTAGAAATAGTGTTCCACATTAGTTCTGTTGCAAGTTCGAATTCCCCAACAGAGGAATCCAGGTTCCTCCTGTACTGGAGGGGGAAGCATTGAATTTCACCAAACCCAGGGATGGGCCCAGCAACTGAAGAAGGGTAAGGAGTGGGAAATTCCAAGGCATAGATGTCATAGCTGGGACTTTTTTTGGTCCTAATTTTTTTTTTCTTTTGAGATATAATTATGCACGGTAAAATGAACAGACCTGAAGTACATGGCTCAATGAATTTGACAAGTGTATGCACCCATGTAACGTATACCCCATCACCCTAGAAGGCTCCTTCATGTCCCTTTCCAATCAATTTCATCCTTCTCCCCCAGGGGCAACCGTGGTTGACTTCTTTCCCCCATAATAGCCTGGATTTTGATTTGGCAGACTTGAGATCTGTAACTTTGGTCTTAGTTCATCTGAGCAGATCAGCAAAAGAATCTCATCAGAAGCTCAGATGTCTTTACTCTCTTAGCATTGAAAAAGATCCTCCCTGAGCCGCTAGTGCTTGGCTCTGCTGTCCCCCAATATGCCCCAATCTGACCCCCAGGGCTACTCTCTGAGCCACAGCCCTCTTCCCAGCCAAAGAAAGAGTTTAGCATCAGTCTCCCAGGTAAGTAAGTGGCAAAAGCTCTTGGTAACCCAGATAGTGCATGCTTTGTTGATTAATATGTGGAAGTGCAATGCACAGAGCCACAGCATGTCAAGCAGCATGTTGATTTTTCTCACTGCACAAAAGGGGGCTATTCCTTTTGTGTGTTTCCTTTCAGAAACAAAGGATTCCATGACCACCTTCTTCCAGGCTCCTAGCCATCAAGATGGCCACAGAGCTGAAATGATTAATCAGAGCGGAGGGTGGGAATTGAATGTGTGGGTGTTAGTGAACCCAGCACTGAGCCCATGGTCCATGAAATTGAAGGATCCCAAATTCTATTGGATTACACTTTGCCAAATGTCTCAAAGGTGAAAAGCACTTTGTCGGTATGCAAAGCTTTGGTGTCTCTGGAATGTACCTTCTGCAGCTCAGTTCTTAATCACTGTATATTTTTTCACTTGGACAAAGGCTGCCTGCTAATAGCATTTTCAACCATCCTCAGCTGCTTCGCTCAGCTACGCCAAGGCCTCGGGCTGAGCTGGCTGCGGTTTCCTGGCACCATGATCCATTCCCAACTGACCAACACTGAGGAACATTACACATTCACACCCTGAAAAAAACCTGCTTCCTCTGTAACTATGCAAATGCCAGACACAGGCAGGCAGAATTACCATTCCCCTTCTGAAGTGGTTCCTTCAGGATCATCCAAACTGGAGACAGAGATGAGAGTAAAGAGACGGGGTAGTGCCCTGGAGGGTACAGGCAGGAGCTCCCCTCTCTCTGGGCACAGCGGATTCCTCAGGAGCTTCCTGCAAGCCTATAGGGGCATGCACTTTGGGGCAGCTCATCTCTGAACACAGGTAGCCTCTACTATCAGATTTCACTTTGATCACTGAAAACTACAGGAGTCTCAGCTCTTCAGAAGGGAAGCAGCTGCTGAGCAAGTGTGATTGCAGTATTTCTTCCCCAAAGCCCCGGGCCAGGCATCTAGCCATGCCTGCATCCTGCATGATTAACCGCCTTCCAGTCTGAGCCTGCCCTCACTCACGCGGGAGGTCACTGGGTAGCGAGTAGATTGCAGCTGGGCTGAGCTGCTTCTCAAGCCGACCTGAACCCTCATGACCTCCATCTTTAGCAGCAAGCTGGCATTTGGTAAATGCGCGAAAGCAGGAGTGGGGAGAGGGAGACAAAAATGCCAAGCAGCACCGCCTGGGTTGCTGAGGTTGGGAACAATCCCAAGGGTGGCCCCTAAGCTGGTCAGCTGCACCATCCTACCCTGAAATCCTGGGAAATAAAAGCAGTCGGGGGAAGCGAGGAGCGGGCAGTGACAGGCTGGCCACAGGTCCTTGGAGTCAGAGCGGTGAGGCTGAGCTCCAGGATTTAGTCAGGAAGAGATTAATTAGCACCTTCAAGCCCAGCCCAGCCCAGCCCATTCTGTAGAAAGGGGAAGGGTTGAGGGTATGGAAGCCTCAGGGCCAAATTCACCTAAAACAAATAGACACATAATCCTCCAGAAATAGAATCTCCAACCTCCCTCAACCCACAGTCCCCTCTCCTGCCAAAATAACCTTGTTAATAGGAATGAGGCTGCAGTGAAGGTTTGGGCAACTGGTAACCCTCACCTCCTTTGTCTCTGGGCTTTGAATGTACACATTGGCAACAGACTCTTATTCAGAAGCTTGAGTGATTTTTTTTTCCCATCCACCAGCTAAATGAGAGCCCCAAACGCTGTGGATAGCAAACTCAGAACATATATATTTGGGTACATAATGTGTGATTTGTGGCCCTGGTGAAGGAGGGATGGGAGGAGGACCTGATACTGGTGTGTGGTGGTTATCACAGCAATAAGTGGCACCTAAAAGGAAAGCAAACTTCCTTTGTGCCTTTCATAGGACAGGGATGGACATGGGTAACCGGGGGTAGGGGAGGTTTGTAAGAGCTCTCACACAAGGAGGCCCCTAGACTCAGCAGCCCCGTGTTTCCCCAGCAAGGATGCCCCACACCCCCATGTTTCCTGCCTTCAGGCCTGCCCCAGGAAGGCACATTCCCGAGTGACAAATGCCTCACACTCTATGTAAGAAAGGGCACTCAAGGAGAGTCACCGCTGGGTGTGTGCCACAGAACCCGGGGCTGGGGGGAGCCCTTGAAGGTCAGCCTCTGCCTTCTAAGAGCTATTGTTGTACCTAACCTGGTCTAGACAAAGGAGTAGTCATTCTTAGTGATTTTTCAAAGACTGACACCATAACCCTCTTGGATTTTTTAAAAATCTGATTAAAAACTCCTTAGCCAAGTATAAATGTATCCTGCTGCAGGCTAAGTTTAGTGCACTTGAAGATTCAGATAAGGTGGCTGATGGGGTGATTTTGTGGACGTGCGTGTGTGTGTGTTTTTAAGATGGGGAGAAAAAAATGAAAAGTTTTGTCTCACTAGTGAAAACGGGGAGTGAAAGCAATGGGGAGGAAAAAGGTCAAGGAGAGGTAGGGAAAGGCAGACTTTCTGACAGCTCCTGAGGGCAATTTCATTTTTGGTCAAACTCCCATCTATAGCACCAGAATTCTCAAAGTCAGGCTGGCCATGCCTCTCCGTGGAGATCTAAGCCAGATGCCACATTGTCCTGTATCCAGCAAATCCACAGCCCGTGTTGTTTATTAGATAAACCCGTTATCCATCAATTCATCAATCAGCAGGTTTATTGAGGACCCTACCAGGCTTCACAAACCTGATCAATTTTTTAAATTACATCTAGCTTACACGCAGCCAAGCCCAGTAAACAAGACGAGCCCTCACACCCCACTTGGAAATGAACATGAGGAATCGCTGGTCCTTGCAATCTCACGGCCAAACACTGCAGCCCATGCTGACGAGCTATCACGTGCTGCCCTTCACAGATGGCGGTGGTGTCGCTGACCCACTGTCAATAATACGGGTTTGGAGTGCTTTCCCAGACACAGTGATCAATCTGCCTGGGTCTAGCCATACTGTCCTCTAAAGCCCTGTGCAATGATGCGGATTTCTAAAGAGGGTGAGCTGGAGAACGGGCACACACTATGTAAGGGCAATAAGCAAAGCGACGGAGCCTCGCTCGTACCCCTCACCCTCCTCCTGGTGCCCAGTCGCAACTCTCCTCCTAGATCAGGGGCTTCTCCGCCATCTCTCCAGGGCACATGCACAACGGGACTCTCCTGGCACCTCTATGGCTGATGCACCAGGCCTCATGATCCAGTTCACTGTTTTAGTTTTTGAGAAGAACTGCCACATGGGTTATAGTTGAAGGGCTTGTAGGCTTTCCTGGTATGGGGTCATCAAACTCTGCCTCTGGGTGCCACAGATGGGAAGCCAAGAACATAGGAGACAGCAGGAGTGCACTGCCCTGGGGCCTACAGTGGCTCTGAGCCCCAGCAAATGCCCCCTACTTTCATGGTCCCAGAACTGGTCATCAAGAGGACTCAAGGTCTTTGTGTCTACCCTGCATTCCAAACAGGACTCTGCCTTCTTAAGACTAGTTCATTCATTAGCTTCTGATCAGCCAGATCCTTAGCCACCCTCTATTTGAGTCAAGCCCCCGTCCCTGATCTCAGTACACCCCAAGTCCACCTTTTCCTCCCCCACGTGAACAAAATCAATTTCAGGGCAGCCCACCGGCATTAAAAATTGCTCTACCTAAAGGTTTAAATACCTGGTTTTTGGTAAGTAAAATTCCCATACCACAAAAAGAGTACCAACAACACACCCTCATAAGGGGACCCTCCAGGACTCCCTGAACCTTCCCTGGAGCCCTGGTTTCTCCAGCTGTCCAAAGTTAAGGCTCCCATATACCTAGAGATCAAATATCAAGATGGTCAGTTGGGTTGGTTGGTCGTTTGGCCTACATGGCTCATGCAACAATTAATTCACCTGTCTGGCTCTCTGTCTCTGTCCCTCTGTGTGTGCGCCTGTGCGTGCCTCTCTGTCGCTGTCTCTCTGCAGGGAAAGTCGCTGGCGGGCAAGCGCCTCACGGGCCTGATGCAGTCCTCCTGACCGTTCCTACCGCAGGTCCAGGGCCTGGGCCCGCGGACCCCACAGGCAGGCGGCGGCGCTCCACATCTGCGGACAGAGTTTCCTTACGAGGAGACTTGGTCACTGTGAAGGAGAAAGAGTGAGGGCAATGAAGGGCGATGGTGGGGAGACTCGGTGGGTGAATGGGGAGACCAGAAAGAAAGAGTCCACAGAGCCTGGGCTGGGCCCGGTGGAGGCTCCTGTTTACAGCCCTCTCTTCTTTGTACAGTTGTATTCCAACACTCCACTCGCTAAGAGGCCCTGATCCCAGCTCATTCAGGGGAGAACACGTCGTGGGGTTCCTGTCACGACTATCACTTGAGATTATATTATTATCCTCACTCCCTCGCTGTCTGGAGAGGGTCACACCTTCTGGCAAATTCAAGAGGCATGAGTGGACCGAGAGCACATCCAGTATTTGCATCACCTCCCTGGCACCTCCCATAGTTACAGCCACTACATCCCTACCGCCGCCTGTCATCCCTCACGTCTCTGTGGCCACCTGGGTGTCACTGCCAGCACCAGGCACTGCTTTCACGTAAAATGTCCAAATCACATCTTCAGCAAGAAAGCAACCTCACGGATTGCCCCGCCTCAAGGTCTTTCCACCCTCTTTGAGATCAACGTTCGGAGAGGTCCCCGCCAGCCCGGTGGCTGCCCTCAGGTCCCGTCACATGTCTCAAGGGTCCAGCGTTCGAGGAAGCACTGTTGTAGATGACAGAGCTTTTTGTTTCACAGCTGCGGGGATTCTGCTGACCATCTTTTAGAAAATTATTTCATAATTTATTCTGGCTTTGCCCCCTTGCTCCTTGGTTTATTCCCTCATGTTTTACTCAAAATAAACATGGCCATGAACTCAGGGGCCATTGGGATTCTCCCCTCTGGCAGCCCCAGGTGGGAGCTGGGAGGGTCCCCAGCCCAGGAGGTGGCTGGATTGCAGGGCTGGCAGCCCCCACGTGGTGGCATCCTGACAGGCATGGTGAGACCCTTGCTGGGTCAGGTCTCCTTTGTGTGTGAAGCTGGGGCAGAGTATGCTACGAAGGGACCAGGCCAGGCCACAGGGCTCTCCTCCCAGTCTTTATCTGAAGGCCCAGCCAAAGCACCCCTCTAAACCGGTCACCTAGGGGAAATGCAAAAACCTGCAAAAGATCCACCTGTATTCCCTCTGTGTGTGTGTCAAAATGACCATTTGCCAACCTGGCTGTGAGGTAATGTATGTAAAGCACCGAGTCAGGTGCCTGATACGCAGTAGGTGCTTAGCAAACGGTAGCTAATACTATCATCATTGTCATTGTTATTGTGACACCCATGAGCCCACAGACAGAGCTGTATTAAGTAACCTGTTTTTGAATCCAGACATTCACTCCCCCACTTGCTATGACTATCCTCCTTTGATCTATTTTTGGTCATAGGTAAAAAAAAAATCTCTCTTGGGAGCATATAAACAAAAAACGTAGAAGCAATAAAGCGATCGCTGGTATTTCTTTTCTCATGCAGCCAAATTCACCAGCTGGTGACCAAAGGCTCAGATGCTTGCTTATTTGCAGACCCGGCCTCCTGGGTGCTCCCCAGTGACCCATCTTTCCACCCCACCACCTCCAAGTCCTGTCTATGTCTGCTTCCACACAGCCCTGTCCCCAGGGCACCAGCCTTCTGTCCCTCACAGCAGTGCCATCACGGGCATTAGGAGTCTTCGTTATGTTGTATCCTTGTGAGTTCTTGACTACCATGCCCAAGTTTCCCCCACTGGCAATGGTTCCTCTCTTGGAGGTACAGTGGAAACCAGAGAGATGACAGATGTTGAGTCCTCAGTGTCTCAGAGGCAGCAATTCTTGCTGGACACCTGCACATGCTCAGCACAGAGGCTGGTACTTTGGAGGCACTAACCACTTGATGAGTAAATCAATGGCATAAAGCCCCATTCCAAGTTATGGGGTCTTTTGACAGGCCCCTTTCATCCTCTTTCTCTTTGTATAAACCTCATGTTTCAGAACAAAATTACAGTCTAAGTTCATTTGCCCCCAGCCTTGCCCAAGGATCCCCAGGCTGTGCTGACCCCTAGGCATAGGGCAAAGGGTGTTCCCAAGCAGCAGGCACCTCAGTGCCCTCAGTTATCCAGGGCAAGGGGCCTGGCTGCCCCCTGCTCCTCCCCATGATGCAGGGGCTTTCTAAGCCAGGCTGCAGACAGGGCAGGGTTGGCTTCTTGGCCATTCCCTCTGTGCCCCCTTCTCCTTCTGACTGGTCTCACCCTGGAGATCCCCAGAGGATCTGACCAGAGCCAGGTGGACTGTGGCCCTGAGATGGAGCTGGCTGCAGGCTTACAAGCACCTCTGGGGACATCCAGAGGGGAGGGTCAGTAAGCACAATGGAGCTAGGGAGACTTCAGATGGACTCAAACCCAGAGCAATAACACTCTCACACCACCCCACAGCTAAGGCACCCATGTTCCCCAGTAGATCAAGCCAGAAGCTTTGCAAGAAGGGAGTAGAACGAGGCTGCCTATCCAAGGTCCATCTACCACGCAGAACTTGGTCATGCAAGTACATTTGGAAAATCTGGTCTTGGCCCGTCGCCCATTGGCCTGGTCTACACAGCCAAAAATTCAGACTAGATTAGATGTTTGCAGGCAATTCTGTAGCAAAGCAAATTCCCCTACCCCGTCCTTCCCCCTAGAAGCTGCCTTAGCCTCCTTGACTGGGTGTGGTCTCTGGGCCTAGGACTCCTCCCTATGAGGAAAAGTGCTCTCCAGCCACATCTTGGCAGCCCCACAACCACAGCATCAGGGCAGCTGCAGCAAGTGACCACCCACCCGTCGGGTTAGATACACAAGGCACCAGGCACTGGCATCTGACTAAAATAACCTTTCCCTACATGGGAAGAGGAAAGCTTGTAGGCTGGCACATATAAACGTCCAGCCGCAGCCAGATGGCCTGAACTAAGCAGCAGGAACTCTCTGGGCTGGGGAGGAGCCTCCTGCCCTTCTAGAAAGTGACGCGTCAGCATTGTTCTCCTGGGAAGGTGTTGCTATACCCCAGGAACAAAGCAGGGCCCAACTGCCAGTGCAGTCAGCTGGGCCTGCGCTCCAGGCTCACCACCGCTAAGTGGTCAGGTACCGGGCCAGCATCCTGGGAGGGACCTCTTGCGACTCTGAGTTGCAGCTTGGACTAGCTGAACACATGGGGACATGCTCCAGGGGCTTCTTCCCTGGCAGGATTCCTGGAATTTCAAACTACCTCACCAACAGGATGCTGAACCAGGAGCCTGCCACCCAACTGGCCCCCTTGGTGATTGTGGAAGGTGATGTTTTTCCTAAAATGCATCCCTCCTGTTCTGCTCCATATACATGTGCTTCAAAAACCACCACCAGGAAAGCCTTCCCAGAAGAGGGAAAGGATTAAGGGCTCTCTTCCTTTGGGCCCTGCAGAATGTATTGGAGGGAGGTGTTGCTGCAAGGTCCAGGAGCTGGGAAACTCTGGGCTCGGGGGGAGATAATGCACCACCAGCCTCAAAAAGGAGCTGCCCAAGTTGAATATGTAGCAAAGACCATGGGATAAGTTGAATAGTGGCCAGATGAATCACTAATAACTCACCATGGGACCCTCTGAAGAGAGGCCTGTGCTTGTGTAACCATAGCAACAGCAGATGCCAGCAACCTACTCATTAGTACCACCCAGTGATAAGGCATCCCCTGGGCTAGACCCAGGGGCCATAAAGTAGCAAAGTAGCAAATGTAGCAATAAAGGGCCCGGGTCTATACGGGGACAGGGTCCAAATGACCAGGACTTGGCCCTCTCCCCAGCCCCGATGAGGGCTCAGAGCCAGCTACTGTCAGCTGTCTGGGGAGGGAAGGCCCTGCTCCATACCAGGGGTCCCTGTTCTATACTCTAAGCCCACTCACCGCATGATCACGGACTCATCGGAATGGCCTCCTCTTAGTGCATGTGGTTCTCTTTAGTTTATTTTTCTGGAATTTGGGGATTGGACCCCAGAACCAAACATGCTGGTACAGTCTAAAAATAAATGACTTGAACCCACTTCAATCCAGCTAACTCTGTGTGGCTCCTTGGTTTGGGGGTTCGTTGGGCAGGATGTACCTCTAGAAAAATCGACCACCCCTCCCCACACCCCACCCTTCCCCATTATCACACACACACACACACACACACACACACACACACACACATCTGTTTCCTTCTCACTCCCAACCAGGCTGCCAGGCAGCACAGAAAAACCAGATCTCTGGGGCATTGGACTCATCCTGGTAGGTAGAGACAGTGGTGTCACCATAAGGCTGAAGTCCCTGACTCTGCCAGGGTCTCCTTGGCTGGGGGGTTCTCCAGACCCCATTGTCTGTACTCAGGTGCAAAACCCTGTGGCTGCTCTGACACCCTCTTGAATAAGATCCCAGGGTCAAAGTCTGCTGCATACAGACGGTGCTTCTTACACGGAGTCTCGGTTTCCTGAGCGACAGACAGTTGCACTTCCCACTAACGCCAAAGCAGCTGGACTCTGAGAGCCTGAGCATCAGGCTGACAAGAGGAGGACGAGCGCAAGGTAAAAAGGCAGTGCTATTGTACTGCAATCCCTCTATTAATGAGAAAGCCAACACCTAGCTGCATACTTCAGTGGCAGAAATTTTGCTCCTAAAGGTAGAAATGATTTCAGAGGCATGAAAATGGGACTCCAGTCACAGCTAGAAGGGAACCAACTCATCTTTCAATCCCTGGGCCACCCCCTTGTGCAGGATTTTCTGCCCCACAGAGTTAAGATCAAGTCACATCTGCCTCAGGTCCATAACATGTCCCACCTCACGTCCTGGTCCATCCCCAAAAGAGCCTGTCCTCTTTCACCATGGCCACCACCTCCAGGGAACCCAAGCTGTGCCTGCCTTCTCAGCTGGACCATCTGGCTTAGTTCCAGAATCTTTGCTTATCGGGCTGTTGCTGTGCATGCACTCTAGCCTGACCGCCACGAGCAGGGCTCTGCTTTCAGGTCCAGAATCAAGATGGAGATTTGAGGCTACCAGTTATAACACAAAAAGCTGTGCCGGTCCAAGAATGAGAGCCATCCTGACAGCTGCCTCTCTCCCTACACCCTTCTGGGGACCTGTGGCATAACAGGCATGAAGCTGTCCTCTCCTTTGCTGCCAGCCTCCAATTGTTCATTGATCCCAGCCTCTGAGGAACCACCAGGGCCTCTGATGAGTGTCTCTGATCCTAGAACTTTTCCTGGGATGTGGCAACCTTCAAACCCAAGTAGTTCTCTGAGAGGCATATCCCCTCCTGGGCCCACAGAGCTCTGTCCAGCAGGCTCTCCCTCCGCCACCCTTCCTTCGCAGAAACACCCATATGAACCCCTGACCCCCGTCGTGGGACTTCCGACACCTGCAGCTGGGCCCGTTCCCTGTACACAGCCCTTCAGCACCCACAATGGGGGTTACTGGATCTGCCCCAGACCCCATACACAGAGGAGCAGGGCCCCCTGGCCAAAAAGAGGCTGTGGAATCTGGCTTATTTTAAAGGGGCCTGGGGTGTCGGGTGTAGCCACGTGAGCTCCATCTGTCACAGAGCTCTCTGGTACACTCTTCCTCGCTTAAAGTGTGGGCTCGGTTCTCCTCCTCAGAGCCCCGAGGTGTCCTGGCCAGGTCTGGCTTATTTCAGCAGACAAAATGAAGTAACAGCCCCTGAGTGCAGAGCCCCAGAGCCACCCTCATTCTGAGCCTTAGTGTCCTCATTTGTGAAACAAGAATGAGAATTTCAAAATCTTCGGGTGGCTGTGAATTAATCTAGAGGGCTTAGCCTGGGCCTGACACATGGTAAATGTTCACGAAATGGGTGCTGGTGTTAGCTGGAGCCATGTCTGAGATAGGCATTGAAAGGCGGTGAAGGGAGGGTATGTTTGCAAATCCCTGCCAGACGGACAACTTCCCTGGCAGCCTGGCCCCTGAGAGCTGCCCTTCCCGCCAGCCTCGAGGCTGTAGGCTTTGTTTGCCTGTGTGGGCAGCGGCCTCTCTCTGCCTCTGACAAGCCCCTGGCTCCCTTCTTCCCAGTGAGGACCTGGTTCCCTGTGTGTCACTTGGGTGGCCTCCATCAATAACCCTGCATTAGGCCTGAGAAACAGCAGAGTGGCGGGCCGGAGGCGCCCTCTCCAGACCCCACATGGAAAATGGAAACAGTGCAGATTCCCGCTGCCCATCTAGATCCCCGTTTGTCTGACGGATCTCATGTCTACTTCCGTGAGATTTGGACTCTGAGCTCCTGTTCCAAAATACTCAATTTCAGGCCAGTGACTCTGCCCTCTGACCTAGGACAAGGACCTGCCTCTGTCCTCTGAGAACGCCTGGCGTCCAAGGGAACACGTGGACCTCCACGGGAGGGGCAGCCTCGTTCCTACAATTTCCAACCAAGAAAATAAAGCCTGGTTCTTCTCTTTCTCCCATTACATCACAGGATGGCTCTGGGTTGGGAAGGGGTAGGAGGGATCAGGGAGCGGACGTTTAAAAAATGAGACAAGTCCCTGGATATCTCTTCCTGTGGCCCTTGCCTGTGATCGCACCCTCAGTAGAGAACAGTGAATATTAGCACAGGGAGGAACCTGTGAGATTCTCTGGGGGGTGTGTGTGTGTGTGTGTGTGTGTGACTTTTAGTTTGTTTATTAAGCTATAATTTACCTACATTAAAATTCACCATTTTATATTACAACACTGTTATCAGTTTTGACAAACATATACAATGATATAACCCCCACTGAAAATCAAAATAGGGAATAATTTCATACCCCAAAACGTTCCTGTGCCCCTTTATAGTTAATTCCTTCCCCCTACCCCTCTGTTCCTGGAAGCTGCTGGTTTGTTTTCTGACCCTGTAGTTTTGCCTTTTTTAGAAAGCCACATACAAGCCAGGCACAGTGGCTCACACCTGTAATCCCCGCGCTTTGGGAGGCCAAGGTGGGTGGGTCACCTGAGGTCAGGAATTTGAGGCCAGCCTGGTCAACATGGTGAAACCCCATCTCTACCAAAAATACAAAAATTAGCTGGGCGTGGTGGCGGGCACCTGTAATCCCAGCTACCCAGAAGGCTGAGGCACAAGAATCACTGGAACCCAGGAGGTGGAGGTTACAGTGAGCTGAGATCACACAATTGCTGGCTGGGCGACAGAGTGAGACTTGTCAAGGAAGGAAGAAAGGAAGGAAGGCAGGGAGGGAGGGAGGGAGGGAGGGAGGGAGGGAAGGAGGGAGGGAGGGAGGGAGGGAACGAACGAACAAGGAGTTATACACTATGTGACCTTAGCCTGTCTTCCCTTGCTTAGCTCAGTGCACACTGTTGCATGTCTAGGTAGCACATTGCTCAGCCTTTTGTTCTATCCATAAAGAAACTGAGGCCTATAGTGGGAAGAGCAGAGAGAGTTGGAGGAGCAGAGCTTAGCGTCTAGGTCATGACCACCACCCAGCCCCCCAGGCTGGTGGGACATACTTCTTCACTAAAAAGTCACCTTTTTAACCCCTCAAAATCTGTGAGCCCGTTTGAGAAAGCATATGATCATAGAACCCACACATTGAAGAGAATGTATGCTTTCTTCATCTAATAGAAGCTACTTAGAGTCAGCCCTCTGTATCCACAGTTTCCATGGATTCAACAACCATGGATGAAAAATATTTTTAAAAATTAAAAAATAACAACAGTAAAAATACAAATTAAAAAACAATATAGCATTAAAATGATTTACACAGCATTTACATTGTATTAAGTATAAGCAATCTAGAGATAATGTAAAGTATATAGGAGGATGTGCTTTGGTTACAGACAAATACTACACCATTTTATAAAAGGGACTTGAGCCTCCTCAGATTTTGGTATCCGTGGGAAAAGGGGACAGTCCTGGAACCAACCCCCTAATGAATATTGAGGGACAACTGTACTAGGAAACAAAGGGAAGTAATGGTACTTATCAGAGTGGGAAATGGAACTATAAAGGGGCACAAAGGGGTAATGGAATTATTCTCTGTCTTGATTTTTGGTAGTGGTTACATGATAGTATAAGCAATAGTGGATATCAGAGTGAGGCGTTATCTATTCAGTTAGTAGGCAGTGCTTGGTGCAACTCCAGGTTGACCAGCTCCTACCAATAACTCTGGAGTTCTCCCATGCCTTCTCCAAATAGATTAGCACAGATTTAGAAAAGTGATAAAAGCTAACTGTAAACACAGTGCTGGAACAGACCCCAGGGACATGGGGATCCAGGGTAGAGTGAGATAGCCATGAAAACCAGGTCAACTGGAGGAGATGACCCAGGGGTCCCCTCAGCAAGAGATCTAAATATTCACAAGTTCCAAATAATTGGAGTTTTGCTAAGCAGCATTATGAACTCATGAATTTAAATATATTAAATATATTTTGATCCATTGCATTTATTGTCCTTATTGATGTCCAAAGTGTCCCATCTTTGGCCAGTGAGAACCTGAGTCTTTAGACATGACCTTGATAATCTTTGGGAATTTCATTGCTATCTGGTATGACAGCATAATCCAGACATGTCTTGTACATTTCCTCTCCCATACCTAAGTTTCAAGTAAGTGAAAGTCTATGAATGCTTAGCTATAAAATTAGAGGGTCCTGTGATGGACTTTTCCTATGTAAACTGAATCCCCCATGCCTCCAGATTATTAGAATTGAAAATTCCTTTAACAATCAACCAACCCAGAGCCTTCATTCTACAGAACGGGAAACAGAGGCCCAGAAACATCAAGTGACTTACATAAGGTTATACAGGCTTATGGCAGGGCAAGGATTAAAGACTAGGGTCCCTGACTCCTGGTCTTATGCTTACCATAGCCTTTACTCTCCTTGAAATGTCCTTAGCCCATCTAGTCAGATACTTCCACTGACGCCACGCCCAGCCTTGCTGTGTGTGCTGAAAGGTGGGCATAAAAAGTAGAAATATCCTGATTTCAAAACTCATGACAAGGCTACAGTAATCAAGACAGGACAGTACTGGTAAGAGGAGAGACATATAGATAGATGGAAAAGAATTGAGAGTCTAGAAATAAACCCATGCGTTTATAGCCAACTGATTTTTAACAAGAGTGTCAAAACAATTCAATAGGGGAAAGAATCATCTTTTCAACAAACGGTGCTGGAATAACTAAATGAAACAGAAGTAGAAAAATGAAATTTGATTCCCTACCTCACACCTTATACAAAAGCTAACTGAAAATGGATAGAAGAGCTAATACTATCACACTGTTAGAAGAAAACATAGAAGTAAATCTTCATGATCTTGGATTGGGCAATGGTTTCTTAGGTAGAACACTAAAAATGAAAACAACAAAAGAAAAAAATAGATAAATTGAACTTTAACAAAATTTTTAAACTGTTGTGGCTCAAAGAACACCATCAATAAAGTGAAAAGATATCCCAGATTGGGAGAAAATATCTGGCTATCAAGGTATTTATATTTAGAATATATATAGAACTTGTAAAATTCAGTAATAAGACAAATAAATAATGCAATTAAATGCTGGGTGAAGGATCTGTACAGATTATTTCTCTAAGGAAGCTACACAAATAGCCAACAAGCACAGGAAAGGATGCTGAACATCATTAGCCACAAGAGAAATGCAAATAAATTCCATGATGAGATACCACTTCACAACCGCTGGGATGGCTATAATAAAAAAGGCAGATTTTAACAAGTGTCAGAATGTAGAGTTCTGGAATATAAAATGGTGGTAATGTAAAATGCTGCAGCCGCTTTGGAAAACAGTCTGAAATTTCCTCAAAAGCTTAAAAATAGAGTTACTCTATGACCCAGCAATTCCATTCATAGGTATATACCCAGGAGAAATAAAGACATACAGCCATACAAAAATTTGAACACAAGTGTTCATAGCAGCATTATTCATAATAACCAAAAAATGGAAACAATTCAAATGTCTGTCAACTGGTAAATGGGTTAAACAAAATGTGACATATTCATACCATGGAATATTATTTGGCAATAAAAAGGAATGAAGTATGGATACACATCACAACATGGATGAAACCTGAAAACATTATGCTAAGTGAAAGAAGCCAGTCACAAAAGACTATAGATTGTATGACTCCATTTACAAAGAATGTCCAGAATAAGCAAATTGATAGAGACAGAAAGTAGACTAGTTGTTGCCTACAGACAACAACTCTCTAGGAGATTGGTGGGGTGGAAATGAAAAATCACTGCTGATGGGTATGGAGTTTCTTTGAGGAGTGATGAAAATGTTCTACAATTTATTGTAGTGATGTGGAGATTGTGCAAAACTCTGTGGATATACTTAAAATCATTGACTTATATACTTTAAACAAATAAATTGTATGGTATGTGAATTACATTTCAGTAAAGCTGCTAAAAACAAAAACAGAAAAAAAGAAAGAGAAGGTAAGAGGGAAGGAGGGAGGGAGGGAAACAGGAAAGGAGAGGGGGAAGAGAGAAAGAAAAAGAGAGGGAGGGAAGGAGAGAGAAAAAAAGAGCTAGCTACAGATCAGGAAGAATCCAAGCCTGTTTTTCGAAGTCGCCAAGAGAACAGGGCTGGTCCCTAAAGAAAGTGAATGAAGGCAGCCACAAAGGACTTTGAATCCTGCCTAGTGCCAAAGACAGGATCAGGAGATGCCAGGTCATCCCAGAGCAAGTGGTCCATTTCAGCTGTCTCTGCCCACTCTGGAGATTAAAGCCCTTGAGCCCTTCCTTATAGGAAAAAAAGAATTTAATTAGGTAGATTATTGGTCAGCAGCATAAGAGAGCTATTCACACACCCACTTTGTGTCCAATAGAAGCCTTGTTTCCTAAAGCTTTAAGCCCCAGGGACACTTGACCTCTAAGAAGAAACACCCTGGATGGAGAGTGGGAAGACTTGGGTTCACCACTAGTAGTGTGGCCTTAGGCAGCTGGTAACCCAGTTTATCTGGGGCAAATGTCTTAACAGAAAGAGTCCCAGGCCCCACATCTAGAGATTGCAAATCAGGAAGTTTGAGAAGGACCCCAGGAATCTACATTTTTAACAAGTAATTCTAGGTGATTCTGACCCACAGGCAGATGGGAACCACTGAACCAGATGCCCCTGTGTTTCCTTTGAGCTTGAGAACACTAGGATTCCGGGAAGGGGGTCAAATTGAAGTCCAGAATAGAAAAATATCTCCTATTCACTTCTCCAACCAAAGATGCCCACTTCTATCTACCCCAGTCTGTGAGCTGTGGCCTGACTGCAGCCAGAATTTCTCTAAGCCAGCTCCAACCCCTTCTGCTGGCTTTCTGCTTGCCACCCTCACAAAGCTGTTCTGCAGCAACCAATCCTGGGTTCTCTTCCCGGGAGGGAGGCCCTCACTTAGGGGTTAAGAAAGCTGCATATACACACACATGCATGCGCACGTGCACACACACGCACGACTGTGAGCTGATCTATTGAGTGAAATGCTCCTATTCATGCAAGACTTTGCCAAGGTGAACTCACTGAGCCCTCAGATAAATGCATCAAGCCAGAAACAAAGGGAAAACATTGGGAGCAAACCAAAAGATAAATTACAAATTGGATTAGTGGATCTTCCTCTCGCTCTACTACGGAAGCATGCTATTAGCTATCCAGACATGCCCAGTGGTTTGGAATACCCACACACACATACAACATCCACAATGCCCCTGCCTGGTCAGGCACAAAGCAGAGGTGACCTTGACACTTCTCACTCCTAAGCCTTTAGCACTCAGACTCATGGCTGCTCTCAGGATTCTGAGCTTTGGGCAGGAAAAAACAAACTTTCTCTCTGGCTCTCTCCCAGGGTGCCAGCTGGTGAGCCCACAGAACTTCTGCCAGTTCACTCACACAGTGTTCTGTGACTTTCCCCAGTCCCTGCTGCCTCCTCCCGCCCCCTCCACGGCCCAGCCTCATGTTATGGTAGAATAGGAGTGACCACCCCAGCAACTGGCATTGCAAAGAGGAAGGCAGGAGTGTGTCTCCTCCCAGAAAAAAAGATAGTTAGGAGTGAGGCCGGGCTGCCCTGATAATGACCCAGGGGGAAGATCTGATGGAAGGTATATCTGAGGACATTTAAGTCTATGAGCGCTTATTGAGATTGGCCACGTGGCAGGTGTTATGCCACCTACTAAGCTCAGAGAGTTGAGTGAAAGTGGTTCTTGTCCTCAAAGACCACACCTTCTAGTAGAAGATACAGATACGTAACCAACCTACTGTGATGCGAGTAAGAGGGGCATAGGAACAAATAGAATGCACATGGCAAAGGGAAACTCATTTGCCCTAGGAGGAAGTGGGGAAGGAAGTAGCATGAAAAGCCCCCACCTGCTGAGGGTGCAGTGGGTGGACTCCATGAGCAGAGTGTGCAGTGTGGGGGACTGGAGTGGGCACAGAGACTGAGAAAGGCCAGACCTAGATACCAATGACAGGTCATGATGGCGCAAACCAGGTTAGGGCCTAGCAGTGAGGGTGCAGAGAGGGAAAGATTTGTGTGATGCTGCAGTAGGATGGAAAGCCCCTGGTGACTCAATGAATATGGGGGTTGGAAAGGGAGAGGTGGGTGTTGAGGATTTCAAAGGATTCAAATCAGGGTGGAGAAACTGTGTGGAGCCAGTAGATACCAGAGCTGCTTCCAAAGAGGGTGAGGATAGAGCTGGCAGCCTAGGAGTGAGTTATCTGGAAATACAGGCTGTAAGGTAGGTAAATGGTAGGAGGCAGCATTCAGAGTTTATTGTTTCAGAGGTAGAGCAATTGTGAAGTATCTGGGGTGTGCCATGGGATAGCTGGACTGGAGAGGCATACAAGGGTCATGATGGAGAAGGTGAGGGCCCTGGCAACCAGGCATTGTGTAGGTCATCAGGGAACATTGAGGTTACTCAGAATGACAGCAGAAGGTGGAATGGAGGAAGAGCCTCGAAGCTGGGGACGGGTGCCCTTGTCCTGAGGGAATATGGAAATGTGACCTGTAGGTCCATAGGTGAGGGCATTGAGGGTGAGGAGAGGATAGGACAACCAATGTTCCTTCAGAAGGAGATGGGCTCTTGGACAGAGTTCATAGGTTGGTAGCCTGAAGGCAGCAAGGACAGGAAAAGGATGGGCATGCTTCCAGCTCCGTCCAGATTGCCTGCAGAAGGACATCTGGAAGAAACCTTTCTCCACCACCTCCATCAGTTCTGCAAATAATGTATTATATATTTCAAAATAGCTAAAAGAGAAGGTTTTGAATACTCCCACCACAAAGAAATGATACATGTTTCAGGTGATGAGTTTGCAGATTACTCTGATTTGATCATTACACAATGTATATGGGTGTCAAAACATCCATAATGTGCACCATAAATATGTGCAATTATGTGTCCATTTAAAATAAAATAAATATATTTTAAAAGCAGTTCCATTTTCAAGCCAGCCTATCTGAGCCCCAGATCGACTTGTTTTCGGCTCCCTGTCCTCGTTCTGGCCTGGCATCCCGCCCATCCTTCCTAAACTGCTCCAAGAATGTCTTCTCAGATGGCCAGAGCCAGAGGCTCCCGTTCCTGTCTTCAGTGGCTATCTTGTAGAACTGCCTCACAAGCAAGACAATCTGAGGCTGCAGCCATTTGGTTTTTCAGTCATTAGACCCTTCCATAGATTCTAGGTGAACTGCCTCACACCAAATTCGAGTCTCCTTGAATACAATTGAGGAAAGCTCTCTTGTCACATTGTACTTTCCTTTCCTTGAAAGTACAAATTTTATTCTCCCAGTTTTTCTATATAGGATATTTCCTCCAGGTCCTATAAAACCAGTTTAGACATGTCTCTGTTTGGCCATGTAACGGGGGGGATATATTATACCCACATATGGAGTTCCCAACAACAAAACAAGATTGTATTTTTCTCCTCCCAAAAAGTACATACAGAGTCTTCATTGAATAACATTATCCTAACTGTAGTAGAAATAAAATAAATGATGATAATATGTAGCAAAGGGATCCAGGTTTCCAACACAATGATGTCATTCCTTTCATATACTATTGGCAGCAGACAGATTGCAACACATCTGTAATCTCATAGAATGCTTTCAACACCTTGAAACATAAACCCTTTTCTCTGTTCATTTTAGCTATTTGGAACAGAATTATTTGCAAAAACATCATCAAAATGATTATCTGTTACAATATTGTTTTGTGATAACAGACATGTGATACTTGTTCTTTGAGCCATGCTGTGGTCCCATGATGCAGACAGATTTGGGGAGCTAAAATCTGGCTGTCTTCTTCCTCACTGTCAATCAAGGCTTCTCAGCATGATGGATCCAACTGCCCCTTTCCAGTCCCTCAGTGCTTCTAAACTGCTGCCCACTATATCTTGGCAAGAATTGATGATTCTCAGAGAAGATCCAAAATATTAGTAATATTAATTTACACCAAATTCTGCATCTGGGCTCCAGTTTGACAGTTTAATGCTCTGAGATGCCTTGTGCCTTTCAGGTGAAGTAAACACATGGGCTTTGTAGAAGTATTTGCCTCTGCTCAGAGAACTCCTTCCTTTTATTTCTGGAACATCAGTGCAATCTGTATAGTGAGGCTGCAGGAAGAGGGCCCCAGGCACCTGAAGCTGCACCCCATTTTAGCTACTAAAGTCATCTTCATGCATATCTGCACTGAAGTTCCCAACGGGGGGCTGTAACAGGCAGGTATATTATTTGCCAACAACAATGGAGCCTGAATTGCCTTCATTATAATCAGTAAGTCCTGAGTGATACAATGTTACCAATCATTTCTCTTGCCCAGAATTCTCTATTCATAGCCATATGTAATTCATATCTATATGAAGATTTTCTGAGAAAAGAAGTTGAAAGTTTGAAATGTGATCTGCTAAGGATGGCCCACTATGGCTGAATTCCAGTCATCAGAGCAAAGAAGAAACAGAGCATTCTCTCGTTTAAACATAGCCAGGGTTCCGCATTCCTGCAGCATTCACCAGCTTAGTGCTGACCATTTACTCTTTCTCTCCCACCTTTTCTACCACTATATTGGGTCCTTTTTACCCCACCTCTGAAAAACACCCATCTTGAGTCCAGTTCCAGTTCTTACCATCCCGCCCGGGGAATAGCTGAAATGTCACCAGGGAAACATCAAGACACATCTAATTTAAAGGAAGCTGGATTAAGTTTTGTCCAGGTACATAATGAAAATGTCCCTAGTGCTCCAGGTCCACATGCTGCTGGAAGCTCTGCCTACCTATCAGGCAACTCAAGACTGCATGGTGACTTCCGTGTCCTAAGTCCTTGGAAGGAGTCCAGCACAGCCCTCACAGGAGAAAGCCACTTCTTCATGCCATTGAGCTGCTATCTCCACATCTGAGGGACACAGGAGGAGCAAGATGAGTGGTGCTCTAACCTGAGCCTTCGGCCCCAGTAACAGATGGGCTTGTTGCTTTCAAAACCCAGAATACATCTCGCTTTAAACAGAAAAGGAAGTCAGAAGTAAGACTCCTAGCATGAGCTACCTTGAGGCAGAGTGCAGAGGCTGCATGAGTGGCTGGGGAATTGGTCCAGGATAAAAAGCCTTTCCTCTCCCTCCTTGACCGCTAAATGCTCCAGCCCTTAGAGTAAGTGGCTGAAATGAACTGACCTTCCCTGATGCCTGGATTCTCTCTCTTTAACCAAGAATGCAAACAGCCCAATCTACCTGCTCTGACCATTAGAACTTAGATTTCCTCATTTGAAAGATGCTTCTTTTACTAATTTTAGGAAAGGAATGCTCTTAGACTTTTTCTTTGGCTTTGAAGAAACTTCATTATTTTCTGGGACATGTTCACATCCTCCTCCTTCCATAGGACATGCCTCCCTTGATGGCACCCCCTGGGTCCCACCTCCTCACGTAAGAGCCTAGGAGGCAACCTCTAACCCTCCTTCTCCTTCAGCCTCTCTGCCCCACCTGCCATCAAATCCTGTGAAATCTGCGTTCACTCTATCCCTTCCTACTTCCTCTTAGCTGAGGTCCAGAACTTGACCTTCACTATTTGCAATAACATCCCTGTCCCCAGTCAAAAGCTTCCAGCACTAGAAAAATATATCTGTTTCCTGCTTAAAAACATCTCAGTGGCTCCCTATTCCCATCGAAATTCACTCAGTGCAATTTGACAAACATGAATTGGGCACCGATGATGTGTCAGGCACTGGGGTAGTGTTGGGATGCAAAGGTAAATGAGGCATAGTCTGAGCCCTTCAAGAGTTCACAATGAGACCCGCACACAGGGGGGTATGGCTTCCTAGGAAAAGTGCCAAAGTAAAAGGAACTATAAAAGCATTTTGGAATTCTGGGGGCCAAGAATACTACAGAATACTGGTGATATTTGAGCTAAGGCTTAATGGGTGAGTAGGCATTTGTCAAATGGACACTGATGAAAGGGATGTTGAGGGGTCTTTCAGGGAAAGGAAGTGGCTTGGGCGAAGCTGTAACATTATGATCATCTATGGCATTTGGGGAATAAGCAAGTGGGGTGGTATGAGAGCCTGGAGAATGGGACCCAAGATGAGATCAAGTCTGCAATCCTTATGAAAAAGTATCAACCTATGTATCAACCACCTGCGTCAGCCTATGCTCCTGTCTCACCTCTAGCTACTCCTTCTACTCTACTCCAGTCCCAAAGTCAGTCAGTCAGTCTGTCTCTGTCTGTCTCTCTCTCTTTTCTCCATGCCTCAGATCTAACTGACTGGGTACTTGATCAATGGCCTATCCTAAGGAGAAGGGATGACTTCAGTGTGACCACCACAAGGAATCAGAGGAGAACAAAGCCAGGTCTTCCATGACCACCACCTGGAAGCCCCTGAATAGTTCAGGGCCTCTAAATGGGTAATCATTGTCCCTGGCCATCACTGTCATGTGCCACACGTACCATCTTTAGTAAAAGACCATCTAAATCAGGCCAGAGCACAGCACTCTATCTTGGCTGCTGCACCAGACAAAAAGCCAATCAGCCAAATAATAAAGCTTATCAGAATGCATCCTTCTTCCATGGCTCTATCAAGGGGCTATGGAAGAACAGGAAGGGGAGGAAATGTCCAGTCCTATTGTCGTGAGACACTAAAGGGAAGGCTGTGGACCTGTCATCAGGGGCATCTCTCTTGGAGTGAGGCATTCCACAGCCCAGGGATAATGACATCTAGTGAAAATGCCCAGCCCCTCTGAGCACCCTGGGGACTCATCCCTTAGAACGCTGGCTGCTCAACACTCACCAATTTTAAATAGGAAACTAGGAATGGACAGCAAAGGGTGTTGGCCCTGATCACAAGGTAATTCATAATCTCACCAGGTAACAGTAGATGAGGCCCAGGAATAGCAACAAGTAAACATGGCAGCATATAATAAGGTGCCCACCTGGAGGCCACTGAAGTAACTAAGATCTTCAGACAGTAAATGTCATGTAAGTGTGGACTGAAGCCATCAGGAAAGGGTTCAAAGAATAGGTGGATGGGGCACGAATTGAATCATAGAGATTGGGTGAGATCTGGACAACAGGAAAGAGGGACAAAGTGCAACCCAGGGGGAATAATATTAGCTTATCAGCTGAGGACACCTAGCCTCTTAAATTGGAAGACACCTTGATGTTCATCCATCCAAATTCTTAGCTACTGCAAAAATCCTTTCAGCACCTTGACCATCCAACCTTTTAATTCAGTGCTGTAAGAGTAAGAGGCACTAATTAATGGAGGGACTGTATGACAGACGCAAATTCCTCTCTGTGCTGCTTCTCCTGGTAGTGACACCTTTCTCCAAGTTGCCAGCATCCTAAATCTTAAAATGTCCTGCCTTGTGACTCAGAGGACACCACTTCCCTAGACCCTGTATCTCAGCAAAAATGCCCCCCCCCCACCCAGGGCCACAGCTTTGCCCTGCAGGAGAGAAGCAATCAGCTCCCATCCTTGGCATCCATATTCATGGAGAATTGTTCTTGCTCTGACCTGTAGCCCTGAGTGGGAACTGAGGCTGATGGTCCCCAGAAGTGCACTTTAGAAATTAGCCCACAGCCATCTGCCTTTCCTCCAAGTAACTCAGGCCCTGGGAGGAATGCACAGCTGTTTTCACTGCAGTCACAGAGAAGCATGAGATAGGGCAAGGAGAAAGGGAGGTGACACCTTTCAGAGCCAAGGCTGCTCCCAAGAATGTTTGAAGGTTATTAGTATGGTTGTAATCAGGCTATTAGCCAAATGCAGGTGGAGAATGAAGTGGCTTTGAAATTGCTTTTCAGAGAAAGCAGAGCCTGTCTTGGTGTACTATGCATATGATCTCTTTCAAGCAGCTCTTCAGCTTCCTACATGGCCAAGATAGGACTCAGGTCTCCAGCTAACCACAGTCAGAACTATTCACTTACCTGGGCCTCAGGAGTGAGCAGGGTCTGCCAGGAAAAGCCCTGCCTTCAACGTGCTCTGCCTGCCTTATGGGAGCAAGAACAAGGCATGAGCCACCTTCTCATATTGAGTCAGGGTCCAGAGTCCCTGCAAAAGTGGTTGGCTCAGGAACCCTTCTCTTTAGTTCACAGGCAAGTAGCCTCATTCTGCACCCCAGGGTTTGAAGTGTCCAGTGCCCAGTGCCACATGTGACCATCCCATCCCTTTCACCCTGTCCAAGGGGAATCAATAGCAGTCTCATGTCTAGGGGCAGCCTCTTGAGGAGAGAGGGATCCTCAGAGTTCCCAGTAGATGAAGCCCCCTGCCCAGCTCCTTCTAGGCCACTTAGTGGGTCCAGGCCTTCTTCTTTAGAGGCTATAGGAAGAGGAAAGTATGTTTCTACGTGCTGCTGCTTGGGGTTCCTTGACTTAGTTCATGGCACGCCATCTATCCATACCTCCAGGGCTCATTTTTTCCCTCATCTGCCTCCATATCCAATCATTTGCAAATTCTATTTTTATATCTTTCAGGCCAACTACATTCCTCCTTCCCCACTGCCACTCAAGTTGATTCCAGCTCCCACCACGACAGCTCAGCAGGGCCTTCTGCATGCAATCCAGCCCTCTTCAATCTATTTTCCACACTGCAGCCAGAATCATCAGAAATTTCAGGTCTGATCCTGTAATGCCTCTGATCAATCCTTCAGTAGCTCTTGTTGCCCTTAGGATGTGTGTCCAAATGCCTCTCTGATCCCTTGCACATGCGTGAACCTAGCTGCAGCCATACTGAAACTACCCCTGGTGTCCCAGTGATTCTTCTGCTCTCACTAGCAGCCTATGCACATGCTGCCACCTTTGCCTAGAATACTTTCCCTTCTCCACCTACAAGACCAAATCCTATTCTTCCTCCAGAACTTGACCCCAAGAGCCTTCTCTCTCTAGAAACCTTCTCTGATTCCTGTTTCCTCCAAACTTGGGATAAGTGTCTGTCTTAGTCTGTTTTGTGTTGCTATAACAGAATACATGGGGCTGCATAATTAACCAATAAAAGAGTTTTATTTAGCTCATGGTTCTGCAGGCTGGGAAGTTCAAGGGCATAGCCCTGGCTTCTGGTGGGAGCTTTCCTGCTGATCACAACATGGCAGATCAAAGGGGAAATGGACACGTATGAAGACACAAAACCCAGAGGTATTTTGGCTTTATATCGACCTACTTTCATGGGAACTAATTTGTTTCCCAGGGAAAACAATCCAGTCTTGCAGAGGGAGAACCCACTACCAGGAGAAAGCGCCAAGCCATTCATGAAGGATCTGCCCCCAAGACCTAAACACCTACCACAGGTCCTACCTCCCAATGCCACCATATTGGGGATCAAATTTCAACATGAGCTTCAGTGGAAACAAACCATACGCAAAGCACAGCAGGGTCCCCTTCATGAGCTATTACAGTGTATTAATCCGTAATACTTATCTCCCCCACCTGCTTGTGGGCTCCTACAGGGCAAGGATGCTGTTGTAGTCAACTTTATATCCCCTGTATCTATTATAACGTGAAACAATAACCATTTCAAAAGTATTGAATGATTAAATTCATGGAAAAAAATGGAAAAGGCTGTAAATTACCCAGTGGGGCAATAGCTTGAGGTGAGCATAACTGAGGATTAGGATGGCAGAGTCACACATACAAAATAGATGGCAAAATCACATATGAAAACCAAACATGCAAAACTGAGACATGTTTTCAAATGGAGTACCTGTAGCTCAGGGTTTCCCTTACAGTTTTGGCTGGTGTGTTCCACCCAGACCCATACAATCAAATGTGTTGACTCTTGGTTCTGTGAGTCTTATCACCGACCCAAAGAACATCTGTTCATCAGCATGTAGTGTAGCATGACTAGGTATTGGATGAATGACATGGCTATGATGCAATGACTAGGGGAATAATCACACCCTCCACCCTGTCTGGTTCATCATGGTGTGATGATTGATTTTACGTGTCAACTTGACTGGATTAAGGGAAACCCAGAAAGCTGATTAATCATTATTTCTGGGTATGTCTGTGGGGGTGGTTCCTAAAGAGATTGGCATTTGAATCAGTGGACTGAGTAAAAAAAAAAAAAAAAAAAAAAAAATTGCCCTTACTTTTTATGGGGAGATACTGTCTAATCAGCTGAAGGCCCAGGTACAAAAAAAGGGCAGAGGAAGGGCAAATTCATTCTCTACTGAACTGGGACACTCTTCTCCTTTCAACGTCAGAACTCCAGGATCTCCAGCATTCAGACTCTGAGACTTGCACCAGCAGTCCCCTGGGTCTCAGGCCATCAGCCTCAAACTGAGAGTAACACCACCAGCCCTCCTGCTTCTCAGGCCTTTGGACTTGAATACAGCCATGCTACTAGGTTCCCTTGTTCTCCAGCTCTCAGAAAACCTGTCATGGGACTCCTTGGCCTCCATAATGGTATAAGCCAATTCCCCTAATAAATCCTCTCTCATATATCTATATCTAGATCTGGATCAATGATAGCTAGCTAGATAGCTGGATAGATAGATGATAGACGGATGACAGATCCTATTGGTTCTGTTTCTCTGGAGAATCTTGACTAGCACACATAGGAACATTGCTGTGTCAATATGTGCTTTGGGCTGGAGCAAAATAATCTTTGACACATTTGTCCACTCTCCCAGAGTGTTGATCTCAGAGTGGATCAATGGGAGTGATGCAAGAACACAGTCTTCTGAGCTGGTGTTTGCTGGTTCCATGAAGAAGAGAAGGGAGACTGATTAAATCACAACCAAGTCACAAAGTGGAAATTGCTTCCCTCTGGCTCAGCCTTCTTCTTGGGCCAGCTTTTCTGCCAATCCTTCTTGATGCCCCAGGCCTCACCGGGTCTCTTTTATAAGCTGGCAGATGTGTTCAATGCAATGCTGGCAAAATGTCATACAGGTGGCCACCCATATGGTGCCAGTTTGGATCTGACTCCTGGAAAAAATTCTGGAAGCCCACTCAGCCATTGAGGACACCCGCTGGCTTCCTGCATTGGGTCCAGAGCTGTCTGCTCATGGGGACACAGGTGGGAAGCAGGTGTTTCACATAAATGGACACCCTCTGCTAATCACCACCAATCAAGCCAGTGGTGCAGGAGAAAACAAAATGAGAAAGAATCA
The DNA here is from genome assembly GCF_029289425.2 of Pan paniscus. Taxonomy (NCBI): domain Eukaryota; kingdom Metazoa; phylum Chordata; class Mammalia; order Primates; family Hominidae; genus Pan; species Pan paniscus. The sequence goes on from NC_073264.2 coordinate 73,694,896, forward strand.
TCATCCAAGAGGTGAAATGAACTGGTGGCCAAGGAAGCAGGGGGTGCATCTGGATTTCCATAACATAAATGGTCATATTTCAGGCAAGCTTTTCTTTAGAACAAGCCAGAAACTCAGAGACAGGAAATGTGGGTGTCAGATTTCATTCCAGTGGGTACACTGTCTGGGGTGTTCAATTTAATAAATTCAATCTAATAAAGACCCACAATAGCCAAATCACAGATTCACTTAGCCAGTCATTCAATGTATATTGAACACCCATGTGCCAGGCATCACTCTGGGAGCTGGGGACAGACAGAATGGTGAACAATTTTCACAAGACCTCCCTTTTTACAGATTTATATTTCAGTCAGGGGAAGACAGAGAGATAAACACATAGGAAAATGTCAGGTAGTAATAAGTGCTATGCAGAAAAGTAAAAATGGGTGATGTGATAGGGACTGGATGGCTACTTTAGATTGGGTGGTCAAGGAAGTCCTCTCCGGAAAGCTGACATTTGAAGCTGAATGACAATCTGAATGACAAGGAGGGACCAGCTAACCATGCAGGGGTTGGGAGAAGAGCCAGTGAAAAGGCCCAAGGTGAGACAGGTTGATGCTCAAAGGCAGTTGGGGATGGCAGCATCCTGACAGAGGGTGATCCTACAGAGAGTAAAGCACCAGCCTCTGCCATGGGATGAAGGCATCACCACCTGCAGCTGAGAGAGACTGGGGAAGGCAGGGATTGACAGTGACTAGCTCAACAATATTTACCATTAGGATGCTTAGAATTATCAGAAGGATTCACACCAGGACTATGCTTAATATTGGATCATGGAGTCAGGTAGGGAACGCCAGGTTTTTGGAAGTTGGGGGGATTGAGTCAAGGCTAAAAATGAAGCAGGCAAGTAGAAGAGAGGCTGGAGCTGAGCTGTGTCTGGAGGATTGCATTGAACCAAGCTCAGGGTGAGCAGGGCTAGAGGCCATAATAACCCAATGGACCAGAAACCCAAGATGCAGTCAGGAGCTAGATGCGAAGAAAAAGACCAAGAGACCCAAGCATTGTGTCTTCTTCATTTCCAAAAAAAAATGATATATGCTTCTGATTGGAATAAAGGCCAATTTAAGACAACCAACCTGAGAATACTAACGACTCCCAAATCTATACTTTCAGTCTACACATTTCTCTTGAACTTTAGTCTCAACTCTCTGAAAGTCTCAGGAAGTCCAAACTCAACTTTTCTAAAGTTGAACTCACAATCTCCCTCCCATTCACTCCAAATTTCCTCCTCTTTCTCTATTCCACAAATCAGTGAATGACAACACCATCTACAGACTTCTCAAGCCAGGAGGATAGACATTGCAGGCATGAGTTTCCTGAGGAGCAGACTCTGAGATGGATATTAACATAATGAGGTGTATTAGAAAGAGCTCTTCAGATCCCACCTGTGGAAGGGAAGGGAAAAATCAGGTTGGAAAGAAGAGGAAGTTGAGCTGCAACAAAGTCTCAACCAAGGCCTCATCCAAGCCCTCTGGGAGATTTGAAGCAGGGATGGCCCTTCAAAGTTGTCTTGAGTTGGGTTGAGGAGTCTGGAAAATAGCTTTCACACCCAAATGTTGACCAGTCATTGGATGTGGGCTGTCAAGGAAGGCCGTGTGATCTTGGACAAGATGGCTGTCTTCAGCCAAGGGCAATTCTCCCAGGAGCTAGAGGAATAAGTCCTTTGGTCTTGAAGAGTTCTGGGTAGCACATCAAAGCCTCCACTCAATCATCCTTAACTTCTTTTTCCTTTGTATCATCCTCATTATCGCATGAGGGATGAGTGCTGAGGGGCTACCTTCTATACACTTCTCCTATCCATCCTGTTCTCTCCTTCCAATATTGCCACTGGTTCAGGTCTCAAAACTTCTCACCTGGACAGAGTCTTCAATCTGCTCTCTCTGGTCCTCTCCAGTCTATACTCCATATGACTGTCAGAATTATCTTTTGAAGACACAATCTGAACATAGTACTCTACTGTTTAAAACTCTTCCTTGGCTGTCTTCAGAATAAAATCTGAATTCTCCTCTAGGTAAAATCTGAATTTCAGATCACAGAATTACAGATCCTTCATGGCCTGGCTCCCACTGACTCCTCTGTCCTGATCTATCCCCATTCCTATCTCTGGACTCAGCGTTTTTGCAGAGCTTATTGTTCCCTGATTGCTATGGCTTGGATATGGTCTGTTTGGCCTCACCAAGTCTCATGTTGAAATTTGATCCCCAGTGTTGGTGGAGGTGCGGCATGGTGGCCAGTGTTTGGGTTGTAGGAGTGAAGCCCTTATCAATGGCTTGTTACCATTCCCACAGGTTTGAGTGAGCTCTCACTCTTAGTTCTTGAGAAAACTGGTTGCTGAAAAATGCTTGGTGCCTCCTCCTCTCACTCTCTTGCTTCCTCTCCTTCCCCTTCCACCATGGGTGGAAGCAGCCTCAAGTTCTTGCCAGAAGCAGATGCTGGTGCCATGCTTCTTGTACAGCCCACAGAACCACAGGCCAAATAAACCTCTTTTCTTTATAAATTATCCAGCTTCAGGGATTTCTTTATAGCAACACGAATGGACTAAGATACTGATCCTTTCAACACCGGGCCCTTTGGTCAGAAAGGCCCCTTTAATCTCCACCCTCTCTGACCTTTCATGCAGAGCTTACTCTCTCCTGGAACAATATACCCAACACAACCCATCCCTACTTCATCCCGAAACATCTTGGTCTCCAGCATCTCAAATGGCCTGCTGCCTTGTCTACCTTACCCATGAGACAGCAAGATTCCTGAGAACAGAGACAGTATCTTATTCTTTTTAATATTCCTAAATACTACTTTGCAGGGCCTGGTGCATAATAGCTGCTCAGTAAATATTTGATGAATCAATCAGTCAACCAACGAGAATAACAGGCATTAGTAATATTACCTGAATATTTAACACTAAAACAAGATACTCTCATGAACCCATCTACTGAATAGGAACATAATCCCCACAAAGAATGGACAGATTGAATCATCATACCAGGGCAACAGCCCCCAGAGTGTGTTAGGACTGTGTCCAGCCATAACAGCCTTTTGTCTCCAAGCATGGTTTTCACCTATACTTTGGGTCAGCCATGTCTCTGTGTTTCTGGTAGCTGATGGGACATGTCCATGAATGCCCACGATGGTTCATCTAACTCATGCCAAGCCCCTCTAGCCTGCCTTCCTGGACTTGAAGACTGAGAACTGAAAACCACATCCATTTCCAGCCCCCACATGACTTACTGTCCACCAAGCAGACACATCCATAAGAGAACTGGAAAATGGGGCTGAGTAGTGTGAGATGGCAGCCATATATGGGGAGATCAGAACTGGTAACTGAGGTGTTTTGTTGCTGGGGGAAGCTGTGACAGTTCTATCACCTCGCCCCTTGTTTCAGAGACAATGAGGTGGGTCCAGGGGGTCGCAGCAGTGGGTTTCTGCTCTAATAGTCATTGGGCATTTCTCCTGGCCCATTTCCTGATGCAGGTAAAATCCACCCCATAACTTATAATAAATTCCTTTATCCTTAAACTGGCAAATAATTAATATACCCACTTACAAGGAGACCTGAAGAGTCTCCTTGGAAAGGGTCCAACCTCAGGGGTAGTAGGAGTCAGATGTGATGAACTTAAGCCAGCAGCAAAGCCTCCATGATCAGCAGGAAAATTCTGCCCCTCAGATTCATCCCCTGGCCCAGCCCACATGAGTCCTATCCAAATCTCATTCAGAACAGAACTGTCGGTAAAGTACAAAGAACTGTCTACTAACACTACGTAAAACCTTGGGGCACAACCCGCCCTGCTTGGCCACCCTGAGGCCCTGCTTGGCCACAGAGAAAGATGGATTCTACTCCACTTTGCTTCACAAATCCTGCAGCTTTGACATCCCAAAAGCTTCCAACAACAGGGAGACATCATCGGCCAGTAAGAGATGGTAGTGCTTGACCAGATGTCTTGGGGAGGCTCCAGAACCTGGGAGCCTCTAGCTAGAGCAGTGGCTGCACCAGAAAGAGGCGGCCCTTTTGGGGAACTCTGGTACAATTCTCCCTAGGGATTCCCAGGAATATCTGGGCACGGAAACATGTTAGGGTATAGATAAAAGACACTACCTAGGGACCCCCATAATATTGGGACGAGCTCTCATCTGGAAGCCTTTGTGAGATAGCCCCCGGGGGTTCCCAGAAATACTTGGGAAGACTTGTTTGTGAGCTCACCTGTGGGAGTCCTTGGGGACTATCATAAATATTGTAAAAGGGTCTTTCATTTGTGAACATATCTGAGACACGCCCTAGAGATTCCCAGAAAGACCTGGGAGGGACTGTCACTCCTGAGCTCGTGAGAGACGCCTCTGAGGACTCCCACCTCCACATGCAGGGACTCCTTGTAAGAGTATGAGCTTAAAATATTGGGGGGCCCTTTGCAGGAATTAGATGTTCTGCATCATCAATTTGAGGCAAATTCTAGTGAAAGCTGAGGATTATAATTCTTGTGACCTTTTTTTGCCCATGGACCTGGGGCATTTATACACTTGTATTAATGCCTGAGAGCCTCACCCCTTCCCTCTTCTGAGTAATGAGCATTATTTAGGTCTGGCAATTCTTTTGTTGAGGTTGCTATCAAAATTTGCTGGCCTGGAGCCATTTTGACCCTGTCTGGTGACCTCGCATGTCACTGTTATGCTCCATTAGGTAACAAAGTTACAGTTGAACTTTCAGAAGGCAAGTTTCTGTTCTTTCTTTCGGGGTACTCCCTCTTTGTTACCCCCTTGTGATTTACAGAAAGAAATGGGAACTTCCACAAACTGGTTGGCCTGGGTGAAGAAAGGAGTGTGCAGGAGAGATGGATGGTTGTGTGCAGGGCCCCTGGGTGTCCCAGGTGCCCCGTCAAGCCAGCATCCCCTCTCTCTGATTGGCTGCCAGCACCCCCCCCCCACCTCTGTTCCAACACCAAACACTTCTGCAGCTCCTTCGAAGAGTTGGGAAGCTTGCCTCAGAAATCCATTTGAGAACAAAAGACATGAATAAACCATTCATAGAAGAGGAAAAATAAATGACGGCTGAACACTTGGAAGGATGTCTAACTACACTAATAATTTAAGAAATACAGTTTAAAACCAACTGCCATTTCCACCCATTAAATCAGTGTTTAAAAAAAATAAAATAAAGATATCCAGAGCTAGCAGTTGGAGTGGAAAGTGAGGTTCTCACCTGCTGCTGGGGGCACTTAAAATTGCTGCAAACTTCGGCTGGGCACCATGGCTCATGCCTGTAATCCCAACACTTTGGGAGGCCAAGGCAGGTATATCACTTGAGCCCAGGAGTTCGAGACCAGCCTGGCCAACATGGTGAAACCCCGTCTCTACAAAAAATACAAATATTAGCTGAGCATGGTGGTGCACACCTGTAATCTCAGCTACTCAGGAGGCTGAGGCAGGAGAATCACTTGAACCCAGGAGGCAGAGGTTGCAGTGAGCTGAGATAGCACCACTGCACTCCAACCTGGATGACAGAATGAGACGCTGTCTCAAAAGAAAAAAAAATTGATGTAAATTTCTTGGGAAGCAATATGTCACTATATATATATCAAAAGCCTTTAAAATGTTCTGCCCTTTGACCTTGTTACTCTGCTTCTGGGAATCTATCCTAAGGAACAAATCAGATTTTTGTGAAAGGATATGCATTATTAGAGCAATCACAAAAATGGAAACATTAATGTCCAAAAAAGATAAAACGATTAAATAATGATACATCTATATGCTATAATGTTAACAAACTCTAAATATCATGTTTCCAAACAAAGTCACTACACAGAGAATTGCTTACCATGCAGTATTGCATGGGGGAAACACAGGGTTCAAAAACACACAAAGGGACTATCTGACTAAAGACTCAACTCCAAAATATAAAACAATCTTACAACTAAATAAGAGGATAACCTAATTAAAAAGTGGCAAAAGATTTGAACAGGCACTTCTAAAAAGAAGATATGCAAATGGCCAGTAACACATGAAAAGATGCTCAACATCAGTAGTCATCAGAGAAATGCAAATTAAACCAATGGGATCCCACTACACATCCACTAGAATGTCTAAAATTAAAAAGGCCAACAATACCAAGCGTTGCAAAGATGTGGAGCAACTAGAACTCTCATTAATTGCTGGTGGGAGTTTAAAGTAGCCCAATGACTTTGGAGAAGAGTTTGGTAAGTTCTCATAACGTGAAACATCCTCTTACCACATAACCCAGAATCCCATCCTAGGTATTTAACCAAGAAATAAAAATATATGTTCACAAAAAATGCTTGAATATGAATAGGCATCACAGCTTTATTCATAATAGCCTCAAATTTGCAACAACCCAAATGTTCACCAACAGGTGAATGAATAAACAAATTGTGGCTCGTTCATATAATGGGATGTTACTCAGCAATAAAAGAACAATACAACAACCTAGAAGAATAGCAAAAACATTACACTGAGGAAAAAAAAGCCAGACATAAAGACGTACCCATAAGTTCCCTTTATATGAAATTCTGGAACAGACAAAAATAGTAGTCACCTGGGG